>NC_091471.1:122315479-123545062 GCF_036971445.1 Narcine bancroftii
TTTAATAATCCAGGTCAATGGAGAGTATTCTGTCACATTATGACTTGTGCTTTGTAGATGGTGGGAAGGTTTTGCAGTCATCAAATGCTACAGGATACAGCCTCTTGACGCACGACCACATCTTAGCCTATGACTCAAGATGATGTCCAAGCGTGGCCACATTTTATGAGCCTGCTGCTGGCAGATTCTCTACTGACGCATTACAATCATTTTATTTATGTAATTGGCCAGTTGATCTTCTGAGCAATGGTTCAGGATGTTGATGATGGAGGAATGGTAATGCTGCATGATGGGTAAGTGGTTAGAATCTCCCTTGTTGGAAAAAGTCATTGACAGGCACTTTCGTAAATCAAATGTTATGGCTCAGGGACTTATCAGTCCCTGTCTGAACGCTGTCTGGCTTTCTCTGTAAGCAGGCACCGACTGTTTCATTTGATGAGGAGTTGCAAGCCGCATCAAACATGCCGCAGTCATCACTCTTAATCTTGTGATAGACTGCAGGTTATTGATTATGCAGCCAAAGATAGTTGGAGTCTAAGACACTAAGGGACTCCCACAGTGATGTCCCGGGCCCTGGATGATTGACCTCCAATAATCACAAAAAACCTTCTATTTTGTGAGAGATAACCCCAACTATTTATGTGTTTTCCCTTTGATGATCATTTACCAAGACTCCTTGATGACATGCTCAATCAAAATCAACCTCATTGCTGGAAACTGGAACTAAGTAAATCATTCCAAAGTATTCCTATATACTGTACATATGAAAAGATTTTGAGAGGACCTGAAGAACCTTTTTACCCAGGGGGTGCTTGAAATCTGGAATGCACTACCAGAGGGGATGGTAGAAGAAGTGGCTTCCACATATGGGAAGAATCCAGATGATCCCTGAAGCCTTAAGGTAAAGAAAGCTCTGGGTCAAGTTTTTAATGTGATTGACTTGTTGAGTACTTAATGGTCAGCATGGACATTTTCAATCTCTCAATGCTGGAGTCATAGATTCCCAGGTGCTTCAAAAGGGCATCAATCACACAGGTGCCCAAGAAGATCAATGATCTACCTCAATGATTATCAGTCAGTAGCACATCTACAATAATGAAATGCTCTGAGAGATTGGTCTTGACCAGAATTAACTTGTATCTAAGCAAAGAACTGGACCCACTGCAATTTGCCTATCACCACAGTCACTCTACGGCAGATGCAAATTCATTGGCTCTTCACTCAGTCCTGGATCACCTGAACAACAACAATACCTGCATAAGGCTGCTTTTCTTCCTGGGTTACAACTGGTTTGCATGTGGTAGGAGAAGAGATGGTTGAAGAATTTGTCTATAAATGGAACTCTATATTAAGCAGGAAATGAACAAATAATCCTCCATTGACGCATGTATTTTATGATTGGGAAAATATGAAAAAAAATTATGGCACTAAAAAAGGGATTATCCTCAAAGATATCTTTATTTTAAAATAATATAATATCCATGACTTAGTGGGAAATAAAATTTTAAACACCTGCTACCAAAATGGTATCAGGTGAATTGAGGATGGTAACATCAATAGAGGCTATTCATGTCTTTTGAGAAAGTAAATAAATCAATATAATTTGACTAAAAGAACATTTTTCTGCTATCTCCTATTACGATCTTTTTAAGGGATAAGTTGGAACCATCATTGACCCCACCAATGTGCACAGACATGGAATTTCTAATTCAAAAGGGGAATGCAACTAACTTTATTTCTGCTCCAAGGCCAAAGCCCAGAATTTGGGTTACAGATCTCGGGAGAGATGGGAATCGGATTTGGGCATTGTAATTGATCAACAATGCTGGACAAATTTATGCTTAGATAGTATGACAACTCTTAGTAATTCAAGATATGGAATGATACATTTCAATTTTTTACACCAACTATATCTAACAACTCTAAAGTGACATAGGTGTTTTAGGTGTGGCATAGATATTGGTACTTTTATACATTCTACCTGGTTATGCATGAAATTAAGACCTTTTTGGATAAATTTGGGGGAAATATTAACAAAAGTTATGGAGATGAACTTCCCTCTTGATCTGCAATTTTTCCTTTTGGAGAATTTGGCTGTCATGAATGTTAACTTCCCCAAAGGTAAATCCAAATTTCTTAAAATCGCTTTGGTAATAGCCAGGAAATGTGTAGCAGTAACGTGGAAATCCGATTCCCTCGTATGTATTGATCATTGGAATATGGAAATGAAAAGTGGTAAATCCCTCGAGAAAATTACTTATAATCGTAGAAATGAATATAACCTGTTCAATGATATTTGGCAGCCTTATATGAATTATTTAAATACTTTGATAGTTTAATCTATTTATTAAATATTTTGTATATAATTTTCATCCCTTATTAGTAATTTAATATTTTTATTTTTATTTATTTTTTGACTGTATTAAATGTGGATGCCAACTCATTCCTCATTTCCTTTTCCTCTTCTTTCCCTGTCCACTGTCTCTTTTTCTTTCTCTTAAGGTACAGAGGGGTTAGTTCTCAGCTTAATGTGCATTTTAAGGATTTTTTTTGTATATCTGTTTACATTTGTATTTACATTCATTGAGTCCTTATATTCTTTACTTAAAAATTAAATAAAATATAATTTAAAAAACAATATAATTCAACCCATAAGACTATAAGACCATAAGGCATGGGAGCAGAAATAAGCTATTCAGCCAATCGAGTCAGCCCCACCATTTAATCATGGTCTGATCCATTTTCCCACTCAGCCAAACTTCCTGGTCTTCTCCCCATTATCTTTTATGCCCTGGCTAATCAAGAACCTATCAATCTCTGCTTTAAATATGCTCATTGTCTTGGCCTCCACAACTGCCTGTGGCAATAAATGTCACAGATTTACCATCCTGTTAGAAATAGATGTACCTTCACAGAAATTGCTCGAGACAAAAATTGAGAACAAAGAACATTTATTAAACAACAATGCAAAGTTGGGTGTTTCCCCTTACCATGGGAATACACACATACACTGGGGCTCACCCAACTTTTATACAGTGAATTTCAGTATCAGAATACCCTCCCCCTTGCATTCTTCTGCCTCCTGGATGGGTTTGGCATTAGGCAATCCTTCCTGCCTTCGTGCAGTTTCAGTTTGGAGGACCAGGGGGTATCCTGTCGGTGTCTTCTCATGTCATTATCCCCATTGTCCTTATTCACAACCTTGCCCTTTTCCCCATTCACACCTTTCCAATTCTCAGACAGTCTCTTCATATGCAGAGTTCGCTACTAGGGTTTACTAATTAAATATGCATAACTTGATAAATCTGTGTATGGCTTACTAATTATATATGTAGAACTTGGTACTTCTGTCTAGGGCTAGGAGACCCTTATCTCATCCAGACTATCTCAACTTCCTACATTCTATTATTCCTTACCTCTCCTTATCTTATTCATACGGTGGGCTCACTGATCCTGTTGAAAGGACTAGAAGGTTCTTATCTTACATAGGCTGACTCTGCTTCCTGCATTCTAATTTCCATGCTTAGCCTGTTCATACTGGTTTAATCCATCACTCCACATGTCTGCACTAGTTTCCCCATCTTTCATATTTTTATGTCAAGTTTCCTCATCTCTCACAATCCTCTGGCAAAGAAATTCCTCTGCTCAACCCTGCTTGAAATAATATCATTCACTCCTCTGCAATATATAATGAGATTGATTCATTATCAAGTTTATAGGACTTGAACCTGCTTAGTTTAGCAAACATAAGTGGTGTTCTTGAGTTGAGAGTTCACAGTGACTAGATTTGCATCTATTATTATTCTAATGGTTTATTAGATTTCTGAGTTATGAAAACTTTGGAATTTTTCATTCGAGGCATCATCATGTGCAAAAGCAGGTCAGCAAAACAATGTCATTATTAGTGCTGTTTCTGAGGAGCTCCACCTACCCCAGTTTCATTCTAACTGTATGTGGAGACCTGTGTATGTGCAGGCTTCCCCAAGGTGCTCTGGTTTACGTTCACACCACAAAGATGTGGTAGCAGGTTCATTGGTCTCTGTAATTTGTCCCTCGAACAAGTGAATGGGAGGAGAATCTGGGGGAAGCTGTTGGGACATGAGGGATAGAAATGTGAGAAAAGTTGTATCTGTTTTAATTTACAGAGCCCCTTCCAGCCTACAAGCATGCGCCAACCAAATTCATCCATGTGACTAACCTAAAAATCCTGTATGTCTTAAGAAGTTGGGATTGCGCTGAGAACCTGCATGGAACTTATTGGCTAAAATGAAAAAAGAACATGTCAAAAGAAGATATGAGATAAAATATGACAAGGACAGTAGCTGAAAGACTGACCTGATGGACTCTACAGCACATTCCCCAATAATTGGAAAAAAAATTCCTCCCGACTACCCACGGCTTGCAGATCATTAGGCAATTTTTAAATTTTAAATCCATGTAGGTCTTCACTCCCAAGGTCTTTCATTTTGCACTCAAGTCTAATTGATCAAATGCAATTTTTAAAATACCGAATACGAATGAGCCACACTACATTAATCAATTGTCTTTATGTTTTTTATTATTTCGAGGAACAATTCACTCAGCTTAGTCAAAAGCAAATTTCTTTGGGCTTCTCTTTTCCAAATGCTGATTCATTTCATCTGGATTGTTATCTCGAAACATATCTTCACCAGTGATGACAGCTTGCATTTGCCAAGTGTATTCCTTCCTCTTATTTTTAAAATAACAAGTGTTGGAATATAGGGGTTAATTAATCATAGAAAATATGTAGAATATATGCTTATGTACTATTCATTTTGTATTCATGAATCCAGTACTATGTAACAATTTAATATTTATCTCATGGTGAAGGGAAAGAGTAATGTAAGTAAGGGGCAGCCACAGTATGTAGCAAAGTTGGCTGATTACAGTAGGTTTAGAATTGTGCGCTCCCAAAATACAAAAGAGAGAATATGTATGAAACAATTTAGTAGGAAGGTTAAGGCAAAAGGAGGTGTTGATTAGCACAGTAGCCGATGGCCAGACAAGAACAAAGAGAATCCTGACAGAGACTATCAGAAACAAAGAGAATGGAATAACTCAGTAAGAAGGCAGAAGGAGGTGTTGAGTAGAACAAATGGCCAAATGAGAACAAAGAAATAATTAGAAATATCTGGGGTATGAATTGATTTCTGATCAAAATAACAGGATATTCTGGCCTTGAAAGGACTAAGATGGGAGCTCTATACCCCAGATATCTGCAGAGCAGGAAATTACTTGTGATAAATCTTATGCAAGAAATCTAGCAAAGAAAGCCAACTTTTGTTCTGTATGATAATGAGATCTAGCAAAGGAAGCCAACTTTTGTTCTGTATGATAAGGTTGAGCTATATAAACTGTAGAGACTGGACAGTAGAGGTCAGTCTTGAGGAATAGCTCACTGTGCAGGTGACCTATGAACTAACGACTGAACCAGAGCTCTGTTAACCTGTATTCTTGTGCTGTGTAATAAACTGATTGTTGAACCGAATACCTTCTCCTATCACTTCATTCAACGAGCACGCTGGACTCAGACGACACATAGACTAAATTGAGGGTAGGGTAAAGCCAACAATTTGGTGACCCCGACGTGATGAAGATGGAGAAGTGACGGAAGAGAAAGAGACGACACAACGGTCGATTGTGGTGTGGTGATAACAAGTGGCCACTCAACAAAAGGAGGTAAGCAGACGCCTGTTTAAACGAAGGTCTGCTATTGGCAACGATAAAATTGTGTGTTGTCACCACTCTGCAAAAGTCCTAGTAGAAGCCAATGAATAAAGCTTAAAAAACCCAGGGGTTAGAGTCCCCTGGAGAAAATGGGGGTTAGAGGCCCCCTAGAGAAACAGGGGTTAGAGGCCCCTGAAAAACCCAGGGGTTAGAGTCCCCTGGAGAAAATGGGGGGTTAGAGGCCCCCTAGAGAAACATGGGTTAGAGGCCCCTGACAAAATAGGGGTTAGAGTCCCCTAGTAGAGACATAGATATAAAAGTTAGAGTCCTTGGCCAAATAGATTTAGTGAACATATTGATTAATAGTTACATTTTTTAGTAGTGTGCTAAGTTTTCCTTGTTCAATATTGTATAATAGTTACTTGTTTTAGTATTGTGATAAGTTTTCCTTTTGTGTTTGTAGGAAAGTGTGAAAGTTCAAGGTAAATTGAATGGAGGTGAAAAAGGAGGTACAGGAACATGAGAAAGAGGGACAAGGGTCTATCTTGAATAGAAGAAAATTTAAATAACAGAAGGAAGCAAAGGAACAGAGGAGAGCATATTTACATAATATGACATTGGCTTGCATGGCTGTGGAAACAAACCTTCAGCATGCTACTAAAAAGGCATCCCCTATCACAAAGGAGAAAACGGGGGAGGAGATGACAGGGGAGGTTAAGCCATCAGCCCCGCTAGATCCAAAGTTACCAGAGACGTTGCCACCACCTTATCCGATTCCCCAGATGCCAGCGATGCAGATAAGTGAAGGAATAGTGAATGTCACTGAATTAGCAGGTCACGAACTCCAGGAGGCAAAGGAGAGACTTAAGAGAGTTATGCAGGAAAGGATGGAGGAAATGAAGCAGTTAACGAAGGAAATACAGAATGATGTATGTAAAGTAAGGGAAACTAGTATGCGACTGGAAAAAACAAATGAGAGAGAGCAAGAACAGACTCTTGAGAATGCCTTCTCGGTAGGAATGTCAGAGGATCACTCCACCCCCACTCCTCACAATAGACAAAAGGAGTCAGAGGATGAGGAGATCTTGACCTTTTTGAGTCAGTGTAAGGAGAGTTGGACGGATAAAGCAGGAGTACACCCAGCCACAGATCCCTTGCAGACTACACTCTTTAGGGCTGCAGTAACGAGCGGACTGCCAGCTGTAGTCAGGGAGGCGTTAGAGAATAACCCTGATATTCCTGGTTGCTCGACTGAGCAATGGGAAAAACATTTGGCCCATCACATGAAGCGTAATAGGGCTAAGCAAAAGGAGGACAAACAAATTATGGAGTCTGCACAAGTGCAACTCCTTCAGCTTCAATTGGAAGAGGCTAGGAAAAAGGCAAATGAGGCAAAAAAGAATCCCTCAAAGGGTGTGAACCAGATGATTCAGCAGCCACCGCAGCTACCACAAGGGAATAATATGAATTGGAACCCGGCCCCAAATTGGGCACCGGGTCCCACCTATGGGGGCAGAACTGGAGGTCCAATGGGGGGATTCTGAGTAAGAGGGAGAGGTCGGGGTGTTCCACGAATGCCGCCAGCCGTATGTTTCGGATGTGGTCAACCAGGACACTGGAAGAGAGATTGCCCCCTAGTATGGGGTCCTCAGGACACTGGGGGAAGGGGATATGGACCACCACAATATGAGCCTTGGGTCCAGCCCCAGAGATCGTCAGGGCCACCCCCGGTACATCAGGCACCCCATGCGGCTCTAGCTCCGACGAGACAATTCCCATTGCTGACGGAGGAGGAGCAATGTTACCCACAGTGACGGGGCCTGAGCACCCAAAAGCAGGTTAGGTTGGCAGACCCCTTCCTGCAGATTAAAGTGATGGACATGGAAGTATCTTTTTTAGTAGATATGGGTGCCAGATTTTCAACACTTACTGGCGCTGAGTTTCAATCTAAAAAGTCATCCTCTAGCGTCCAGTTGATAGGGTTCTTGGGTACACCAGAAAATCTGCCGTTTTCTACACCAGTAGTCACTTCTGTGGCAGGACAGACTTTTGCACATCAATATATTCTGTTGGCAATGTGCCCTACTAATCTGTTGGGCAGAGATCTGCTAGTCAGGTGTGGAGCATCGATCCTTTGCGGACCTAGCAGATTAGAGGTCTCCTTTCCAAATGGATATTCAATGAACTGTTCATTAACTACGCTTTGTTCCAGTTCTCACATGTTGGTCTCAGCCACTGGAGGATCTGCATCTGAGGGACTATGGGCTGACATTTACTGGGGACTGATGGAACCGGAGAACCCACATAAGGGAGGGCTGCTAAAGCTTTATAATCAATGGAAGCCGTGGATCCAGACGTTACACCCATATACCCCTTCCTCGGACCCCCTCCATGTTACCCTCTTTTACGATAGAGATGGGGATGAAATTTATCAGCATGTCTTTTATGCAGAGGTAGAGGGCATGCAATGGGAGATTCATAGTGGTAGGAAAGGAGAGAGTGGCCGCTACGGTGGCACTGACATCTGAGCAGCTGGAGTGGTATGTGATGGCTGGTGAGGCCATTCCTCATGTCACTCTTGCAATTGGCACTAATCACCAGGCAAAAGATTTGGGACCGATGTGTCAGAACTTGATGTCCTTGAGGGACTGGTCAGATACTCAATTACCGATAGTGCAGATCTCTCTATCTGGTCAGGCATACAGGATTTTGTACCCTTCAAATGATCGGGTCCTCCTTGAGCATAGACAGATTGAACGCTTTCATGGTAGAGAAAGGATGGATCATCCCGACTCTGCCCCTATATTAGATTCTATCCCTGAGGACCTTTGGTCGGTGGGACCAGCAGACGTGGGTTTTTGCCAGCAGGTTGAATCTATAACATTTGAACTTTCAGATTATACTCCCATTTGGCAGACACAGTATCCCCATAAACCCGAGGCTGAGGTGGATCTGGCAGATACCATTGATGTTCTTATGTATTCAGGGGTGTTGGAACATTCGTGTTCAAGTTGGAATACACCCATCTTACCTGTTCTGAAACAGGACACGGGCAAATATCGGATGGCCCATGACTTAAGGCGCATTAATGGTATTGTGCGAACACCCACAGTTCCAGTACCGAACCCATATACAGCCATGACTGCTTTAACTCCAGACCACAAGTGGTTCTCTTGTATAGGTTTAGCGAATGCTTTCTTTTGTTTGCCGCTGGCAGAACAGTTTAGAGATGTGTTTTCCTTTACGTATAGAGGTATAAAGTTACCTTATATTGACTCCCTCAGGGCTTTATCTTATCGCCAGGGATTTTCAATCAGGTTTTGAAAGAACAGCTGTGGGGGCTAGTACTGCCATGTGGGGTAGTTCTGATTCAGTACGTAGATGATATCTTATTGGCAGCACCTGAGCCTGTCTCCTGTTTGGAAGCCACAAAACTCCTGCTAGTGTAGCTGTTCATGGCAGGTTTTAAAGTCTCTCATTTAAAGTTGCAATGTTGTAGACAAGTTGTCTCCTTTTTAGGAAGAATGGTCTCAGTGAAAGGTACAGGGATATCCCCTGTGCATCGTACAGCGATGTTTATCCCATTGTATGGTGAGTTGACACATCCACTGCGAACTTTGGTGAATGAGCAGGGGATGAGGAATCTGGGAGCTACACTTGATTGGACTGCACAGGCTGAGATGAGTTTTATTCTACTTAAGCAAGCTCTTACAACCGCTATAGATTTGGCGATTCCAAATTATAGACACCCTTGCTTTTTGGATGTTTCTGAAAAAGCACACACGATTGTTGGTGTCATTTTTCAGAAAAAAGGGGGTGGAAGATGTGTGCTCATGTATGTGAGTATAACACTAGATCCGACTGAAGACAGACACGCACCATGCACGAGACATGCAGCGGGGGTAGCAAAGATTTTACAAAAGGAGGCACACATAGTGATGGGACATGCCCTGACGTTATTAACAACATACAGTATTGTAGCATTTGTGAGCTTGACAACATTTACAATGACATCACTGAGGCAGACGAGACTGGAAAAGATTCTGAATGCTCCAAATATTACATTTACCCATGAAGGCATTAATATGGCAGACAATATGGGAGAGGGAGAACCACACTGTTGTGAAAAGAGGGTTCTAAGGGATATTAAAATAAGACCCGATTTACAGGCTTCACCCTTGAGAGAACCAGATGAAACCTTATTTACAGATGGTTGTTGTTACAGACATCCTGCGGACGGATTAAAAGCCACCTATGCAGTAGTACGGAGAACCACAGAAGGATTTGAAGAAATTATTACAGGGACAGTGAGAGGAAAGGAGTCAGCACAACTGGCCAAACTACAGGGAATGATAGCAGCATTAGAATGGGCAGAAGGAAAGGTGGTAAATATATATACAGATTTGGCATATGTGGTAGGGACAATACAGGTTGAGCTGAGTCAATGGATTAGAAGTGGGTTTTTAACAGCAGCAAGGACCCCAATTAAGCATGAGAAGGATGTTAGGAAATTGGCTGAGGCTCTCCTAAAACCAAGGTCATTAGCTTAAATGTAAGGGCCATGATAAAACAGATATGATGGTAGCTCGAGGAAATCAGGAAGCGGACACGGCTGCAAAAAGGGCAGCAGGGTACGGCCCTCAGTTTATTATGATGCAGGCAGATAGAAAGTCACATGACTTATTGCCACCTTGTGAGGTAGGAGTAATAATTCAGGAACAAGCACAGGCATCACCCCAGGAAATGCTGGTATGAAAAGAAAGGGGGGCAACCGAAGATCAAGGACTGTGGAGATCGATAGACGGTAGGCCAGTTTTACCATCTGGACTCATGAAACCCCTCCTAGAGGAGGTATTTGATACATTGGTGGCACCCCTTCCTGCCGGCGATGGTGGAGAACCATATCAGAGAGTGTGCGGTATGTATAACTTGTAATTGATTACACGGACATGATTGAGAGGGCAAGTGGATATCGATACCTCTTAGTAGCAGTAGATGTGTTCACAGGGTGGCCGGAGGCAATCCCTGCCAAAAGAGAAGATGCAAGGACGGTAAGGAAGTTCCTGATCAACCAGTATATTCCGAGACACGGATTCCCTAGAAAAATTAGGAATGGAAGTCATTTTAAGAATAAAGACCTACAGGAGGTAGAAGCGATGTTGGGGTTGAAACATGCCTTTGGAACGGTGTACCATCCACAATCCCAAGGGAAAGTGGAGAGGATGAGCCAAACAATAAAAGGTAAGATCGGGAAAGTACAGTCATGGACCAAACTAAATTGGGTGGATGCGTTGCCCCTGGCGTTAATGTCAATAAGGAGTTCGGTAAGTTCTGTGACAGGATTTACTCCATATGAACTACAAACGGGGCACCAGTTTCCGGGACCTGGAGCCGGAATTCAGACCACGAAGAATGAGGTAAGTTCAATGAGATGCAAGCTTTATTATGATAAACTAACAGTTCTGGTGTCAGATTTTTCACAACAGGTCACAAGTACTGACAGAAAAGGGGAAACACCGATACCATCAGTCGCGGAGTGGGTTCTGCTAAAGGTGATCAAGAAAAAGTGGTCGGAGCCCAGGTGGACAGGGCACTACAGAGTGGTGGAGAGGACGTCCCACGCAGTTCGACTACAGGGAAAAGGAGAGACGTGGCATCATTGGAGTCAGTGTACAGCAATGGACCCACCAACACGGACACTGGAACAGATTCGAACGGAGGTGACTGAGAACCTGTGAAGCAACTACGGACTAAGTACTTTTTGAACGGGTCCCTTTAAAGAGACTATTGGATTACGATGACTCTATTTCAGTATTTGAAGTGATATTTCTATATTGAAGTCAACAGAATTTAGGGGGCTGTGATGGACACTATGTGGGGACTATGGGTGATGTTGTTCCTAGCCCTTGAAGCATCTGGAGAAGGAAACAACTGTACAAAGTGTTTGTAGTCAGCCTGGGAGGCCCATAACGAACCGAAAGAGTACTTTGCGGATTGGACTGACATTCCTGAACACTGTGTTGGGGCCCCCACTGGACTGAAGTGTGTTCATAATGGCCAAGTTTGTGAGGTTATGTTTAACAAGGGGTCGGAGATGCCGGTCCTTGCAAAAACTCCTGAGGTTAACTGGTGGTTGGTCTCATTTTCATGAGACCAAAAGGGGGACTGTTGGAATATAGGGGTTAATTAATCATAGAAAATATGTAGAATATATGCTTATGTACTATTCATTTTGTATACATGAATCCAGTACTATGTAACAATTTAATATTTATCTCATGGTGAAGGGAAAGAGTAATGTAAGTAAGGGGAAGCCACAATATGTAACAAAGTTGGCTGATTACAGTAGGTTTCGAATTGTCTGCTCCCCAAATACAAAAGAGAGAATATGTATGAAACAATTTAGTAGGAAGGTTAAGGCAAAAGGAGGTGTTGATTAGCACAGGAGCCAATGGCCAGACAAGAACAAAGAGAATCCTGACAGAAACTGTCAGAAACAAAGAGAATGGAATAACTCAGTAAGAAGGCAGAAGGAGGTGTTGAGTAGAACAGAAGAACATGGCCAAATGAGAACAAAGAAATAATTAGAAATATCTGGGTTATGAATTGATTTCTGATCAAAATAACAGGATATTCTGGCCTTGAGGACTAAGATGGGAGCTCTATACCCCAGATATCTGCAGAGCAGGAAATTACTTGTGATAAATCTTATGCAAGAAATCTAGCAAAGAAAGCCAACTTTTGTTCTGTATGATAAGGTTGAGCTATATAAACTGTAGAGACTGGACAGTAGAGGTCAGTCTTGGGGAATAGCTCACTGTGCAGGTGACCTATGAACTAATTACTGAACCAGAGCTCTGTTAAGCTTTATTCTTGTGCTGTGTAATAAACTGATTGTTGAACCGAATACCTTCTCCTATCACTTCATTCAACGAGCACGCTGGACTCAGACGACACATAGACTAAATTGAGGGTAGGGTAAAGCCAGAGTCCGACACAAGTGCCTCAAGAAGTTTATCTTTAATCTTAGGCCATGAATGGGTGAGAAAACACTGGCTTTCTGTTCATTCTCATCTCCTCATGTTGCATTTCATCGACTTTACTAGAGCTAAATTTCCAGATGAGTGCAGCTGACAAGCAATTTTTGTGCACCTGGTGAGCATTGGCAACAAAATATGAAGTTCTTCATCATCATTTGCAAATTAGAAGTGCCCATGCACTGGACTGAACAAATGTCTCAGATAAGATGCAGAAGACCCATGCATTCATGTACATTGTTGTTCAATTTATTGTGTGTGTCCATTGCAGGTTACTATCATGCTGGTTTACCATAGTCAACCAGTAAGAGGGTAGTTGGGGTTGAGGTGGCAGTTAAGGAATAATATATAACTGCATTGAGATAAAAAAGCACGTTTTGCTCTTTTCTATTGTTAAAATGGTGTTACGGTGCTAACAATATCGAACTGACCTGGGTATTGCAAACATACAGTATGTAATTTCAGAACTTGTGAGTTACAAGGAACATTTCATGATTAACAATTATATTCCACAGTTGAGAAGAAAATGAGAACAAAAATATGACCAACAATATTAGGAACCAAAAGAAGTCATTGATTCCAATTTGGAACATTTTAAAAGTTGTTAATTGCAGATGAGGGAAAATAAAATATCTTTCTTGTTAGATGGAGTCCTAAAGATATTGGATTGATCCAAAGCCTTTTCTGCACCAAGGAAATTAGAGAATTTGTCACAATCAAAATTTACCAAAAAACTCACAAGACCAAGATAATTTTTGAATGCTTCAGAATTCATCACCAACTACTTGAAGGAAAATCTCTTGTTGACAATATTATTACACTAAAGCTTGTCATCTCCATGTGAGAAAGGTTGCTGTTGTGAAAGGACTTGATGTCTGTGAAGGCTAATGATATTGCACTGACTGTGGAATACAACTGTGACTTCAGGCATTGGGTGAGGTGTTTGGAGGCATACCAGCAGCACTCAGACCCCCGTCGTGGAGGAAGATGCTGATAAACTGCTGGTTCTGATATCGATGGGGTCCACGAGGGTCTATGAAAACATCCCGGATGCAACCTCCTATACAGCAGCAAGGAATATTCCAAAAGGATTCTATGAACGACCTGTGAATAAGGTATATGCCAGAAACATGCTGGCGACCAGATGACAGCAGCCAGGTGAGTCCTATAGATCCTACCTACAGACAGTAAAGTTACTGGGCAGACCATGTGCATGCACCAATAAAACTGGGGCCAGGATCACCTATGACCTCATATGCAATGCTTACGTGGCTGGGATTCAGTCTAACGAAGTGAGGCAATGACTGTTGGAGCACGGGGAGACAACCTCGTGGAGACTATACAGATTGCAGAAACGATGGAGGCTGCAGCCTTAAGCATAAGCCTACACATAGGACTGGGCCACCATTAAGATGTGAGCAGAATGCCTGCTTTTAATTCGGCCTCCCCAAACCCCGTCGATGGCCTCACCATCGCCGCGCTACCCAACGCAGCTACGAGGTGTTACTTCTGCAGGATGTAGAAATACAGTTGATCCCTGTGCCCTGCGAGGAAGGCCCGGTCTCAGAAGTGCAAAAAGAATGGCCATTTTGCAAAAGTCTGCCAGTCTAAAATGGCCACCGCCAAGAACAGTTCCTCGTGCGAAGCCCAACCGCCTTCCCCAGATTCAAACTGCTCGACCTCTGAACTCTCATCCAAAGAGAGTGAGGATCTGATCATGCAGCAACGCTTGATGTCATGACGCAAGCATCGCACGCAGAAGGTGCCACCCTCACCAAGCTCCGCCCTTGCCGCCGTGACGATGCTCTCCAACAGACCGCCCACCCGATGCACACCGCCGCCACTGGTCTCTATGCTGGCTCCTCCCAACATGACCTCTGCACTGGCAGGCACCAACGGACTGCCTGCACCATGCGTGCTGCCGCCTCTGCAGCTCGTCGCTGACTTACCGGCAACACGGCTCTCCACTTCAGCCCCCTTGCTCACTGCTGACTTACCGGCACCATGGCTCTCCACGTTGACCCCCTCAAATGGGTCCCTGTGTCAGCAGACCTCAACAGCCCGCCCACTCCGATGAAATCACCGCGCAAGTGTCACTGTCTTTTTGATTCAGGCTTGACCGAGAGCTTCATTCTCCCAGACCTGGTCCAACGATGTGCGCTTGCAATCTACTCGACTGACCAGAAAATTTAATTGGCCACAAGAGCCCACTCAACGGGCATTAAGGGGTATTGTGTGGTGAATTTGAAAGTTCAGGGCATCAAATTTATGGGTTTTAAGTCCTGTCTCAACTGTGTGCTCCTATATTGTTGGGGTTGGATTTTCAATGCCATTTTAAATCAGTGTCACTGCATTACAGGGGTCCCCACTCCCTGCTCTCTGTCTACCACCACCACTCCATCCTGGATACCTCCTGCCAACGACAGCCCATACTAGTCCCTGTGCCCCGAACCAGGCGCTCCACTTGTAGTCTCTCCACTCACCGAGTCGATCCTCTAGCACTCTTCGCCAAACTCACTCTTGGCTGGAAATCGATTGACACCAAAAGCCGGCAGTACAGCTTCGGGGACAGGAAATTCATTAAAAGTGAGGTACATCATTGAACCCAGCACAAGTCCCTGGAGGGCGCAGGTAGGTAGTCGTGAAGAATGGGGAGAAGCTGCAGATGGTGGTTGACTACAACCAAATGGTCAACTGCTTCACGCACTTGAACACTTACCCTCTTCTGTGAATCATGGACGTGGTGAATCAGATCATCCAATACCGTGTGTTTTCCACCATCAATCTTCGATCAACCTACCACCAGCTCCCGATCCGTCTGGAGACTGCCCCTTCACGGCCTTTGAAGTGAACGGGCGCTCGTACAAATTCCTCAGGGTCCCCTTTAGTGTCACTAATGGTGCTGCAGTCTTTCAGCGGGAAATGGACCAGATGTTAGACCAGAACAGCCTAACAGCACATATTTGTATATAGTACTAATGATTGGCTGAGAGCTGCAGCTACACCTACTGGCTAGGTCATAAAATGCTGCACCTAACCAATCCCAGGTTAGTCTGGGCTGGTTGACCTCGATGTACTACGCTCCAGTCTTTTGGTAATAAAAGCCTTGGTTTGTGTCTACAAGTATTTGAGGCATTTGACACACTACAGTACTTACAGCATTTCTCAAACAATTGAGCCACATTAACTATCCTCCAATCCTCTGGCAGCTTACCGATAGTTAAGGACATTTTTAAAGAACTCTGTTTGAGCCCCTGCATTTTCTGTGTGAGTCTTACTCAAGATCCTTGGCAATATATAGTCAGGCCAAACAAAGAATGCCGTTGGGACACAGCCAGTCTCACAGAGTCCATAGGAGATAGATATATTACCTAAATTTCAGGCCTGTGGCCTTCCTCAAGAAACGTGAAAAATATCAGATGTCTGAATTAACACCTGGGGAAAGAAAGGGACAAGAATTGGAGGTTGAGCAGTACAGACCAACAGACAAAAGGTGTTAACTGAATAAGATGAGAATTGATTTTGGCTCTCTGGAAGGAGACAAAGAGAAAGGGGACAAACGAAAGAGAGAGAGAGAGAGAGAGAGAGAGAGAGAGAGAGAGAGAGAGAGAGAGAGAGAGAGAGAGAGAGAGAGAGAGAGAGAGAGAGAGCTAGAAGAAAGGAGAAAGGAGGAAGAAGATAGGGGTAGGGTTCTAATGGAAATGAGAGATGTCAATGTTCCATCACCTGTTGACTTGTTTTGCTATACTGACTACTACTTGACAACGGCTAGAGGGCAGCTCGGTCATCTCCTCATTCCTATCCCTGGACCATATCCCTGCCAGTGATTAACTGGACACCTTCTCACAGATTAACACAAATCACATGGCATCAGATCACTCATGTGTAGCCTCCAACCTGCTAGTGTTCAATTCAGTCCATTTCTATCTCTTATCCAAGATCCACAAGCAGGACTGTCCTGGTGGGTTCCAATGTCTCTGGCTGCTCTGGCCACACTGAACTTAACTCCTTTTCCCTTGACTCAACATTGCCTATCCTCCCCTCAAATCTCCACACTGCACCCCCCATAGCCTGTCCAGTCCCCATCTATGATACCATGATACCTTGCAGACTCTCTACCATTTTAATAACTTCCTATTTCCCAACTCTCACCACCCTATGGATGTCCAATCCTTATACACACCCACTCCCCTTTCAAGAAGGCTCAGAGGCTCTCTGTTTCTTTCAAGAACATTGATCCAACCAGAGGCATTCTAATCCAGGGACTCAACTCAAAATGTTGACTTTCTCCTTTACCCACAGAGGTTGCCTGACCCACTGTGTTCCTCCAGCAGAACAAAAAAATCCTTCTTGACTTCCATCTTTACATAAAATAGAAAGCATTGCAGCTCAGGAACAGGCCATTTAGCCTATCATATCTGCATTGAACATGATGCCAAATGAAACTGAAGTTCTGTTGCTTTCCCTTGTATATCTATTGCAGTGGCTCTCAACCTTTTTTCTCCACTCACATACCACCTTAAGTATTCCCTATGCCATAAGTGTTCTGTGATTAGTAAAGGATTGCTTAAGGTGGTATGTGGGTGGAAAGAAAAAGTTTGAAAACCACTGTTTTAATTGTACCTAATTGACTTGTTATGTGCACGGTTTCATAACTCCGAAGGAATTGGGCCCATGACAATTTTTCTCAAAATATTTCAGTAACTTTTGGGTCTAGAGCAGTGATTCTTAACCTTCCCTTCCCACTCACATACCACATTAAGCAATCCCTTACTATTCACCAAAGTGCTATGTGAATGGAAAGAAAAAGGTTGAGAACCACTGCTCTAAAACATCACCATAATATCTGCTTCCATCTCTACTCTTGGCAGCCTGTTCCATGCACCTACTACTCTCTGTGTAAAAAAAACTTTCCCTGTGCACCTCCTTTAACATCCCTCCTCCTCTTGATAAATTAACACTGACTTTTCCATTTCTGCTAACCTGCTTTTCTCTTCCCCTCCCCTTCCTTTCCCCTTTCCAGTTCTCCTCACTCCCTCCACCTTCCTCCCCTTGCTTGCTACTGACCCCTCCCTCCCTTCTCCACCTATCACCTCCTGCCTTTTGCAACCATGCAACCCCTCCCCACTCTTTTGTTTGGACGCCTGCCAACATTTTTCCATACCTTGATGAAGGGAGCATGCCCAAAATATTGGTTATGTATTTTTACCTTTTCCATATAAAGGAGACTGTTTGACCTGCTGAGTTTCTCCAGCATTGTATTTTTACTTCAGCTGCGGTGTCTACAGACTTTTGTGTTTTATACCTTTAATCTTCCCCACCCTAACACCCCACCCCATGTTTAGTCCCCTAATGCTTAACATTTACACTTTTTGATCAATATTGACTATCTATCCTATCAATGCTTATTATAATTTGATAAATCTGTCAGATCTCCCCTTAGTCCTTAACATTACAGAGGAATCAGACCAAATGTGTCCGACTTCTCATAATGTCCAATCCAGGCAGCAGTCTGGTAAATCTATTCTTGCATTCTTTTTTTATTATTTATATTTTCAAATCTGCATGAAAACATGAAATTCATCAATTAGATTAATGAATTTTAATCCTATCATTTGATGTTGATTTCAACTGAGAAAAAAATACAAGAAGAAAGAACAAGCCCTAACCTTCTCCCCTCCCATCCACCCAGGGGAAAGAAAATGAGAGAAATAGTCAATAGAATTGAAGAGAGAAAAGAAAAAGAGACAAAAAAAGAAGAGAAAAGAAAAAGGTTTGATTGGATTCATCAACCTCCTGCCAAGGAAAAATATCCTGACTTATCTCAGGAAGTTCCCAAATGGAGAGGGGGGTAAGCATAGTTAAGAATCTACACCTACGTGTTGAAGATATGGACTCCAAATTTTTAGAAAAGCATTGTATTTTTTCCTCAGATTATAAGTAATTTTCTCCAGAGAATACAAGCATATATTTGCGCTTTCCAACGAGTCATATCTCAATGGGAATCAGATTTCCAGTTAAACGCTATGCACTTCCTGGCCTCCACCAATGCAATTTTTACAAATTCTAATTGGTGTTTGGGCAGCCTCATTGAAGGTCTTACATCTGCTATATTTCTCAATATAAACAATTCTGGTGTCAGTATCTGTGATTTATTCTAGAAGATTTCCTAAATTATCCCAGAAAGGCCTCACCTTGGAACATGACCAGGTTGAATGGAAAAAGGTTCCTGTTTCTTTGCTGCATCTAAACATTGATCTGATATTTCTGATTTTAATTTGTGTAATTTTTGCAGTGTAAGATATAGTTGGTGCAAAAAATTGTATTGCGCCAATCTATACCTTATGTTGATAGTATTGGTTGTGCTGCCCCGACATAAGTTGGACAAGCATTTTTCATCAATCAGTGTGCCCAAATCTGTTTCCTATCTTTGTCTAGATTTATGTAACCCCTGTTTTGAGGTACCCATTTGAAGTACAAAATACTCTTTTGAAATAAATGTCTCTGTAGTCCCCTTTCAAACCATGGTCCCCACTTCACTGCACTGCCGAAAGGTCAACATTGGGCCCAATTTGTCCCTTGAATAAGATCTTAATTGAAAATACAAAAGCATCAGGAAATTCCTCTGTAAGGGTAAGCCATCCAGAGTCTCTATTGATAAATTATCTAGGGATTATTAGATGGGAGGTTTGAAGCTTCCAGACTTCAAGAAATATTATTAGGTAGGCCAAATGAAATTTGTCTCCCCCCTCTTTGACAGAGGAGACAAGCCTTCTTGGGCAAAAATAGAACTGCATAAGAATAGAGAGAGGATAGAAGATGATTTTATATATAAATGGAATACTAAATGAATTTTGTGTGTAAAAGAAGCCCCCTTATTAAAACGTATAATTAATATTTGGAATAAAATAAATAATAAACTCAGGTCTAAATGGGGCCTATCCCCTAAAATGCCTCTAGCTCAAAATAGATTTATTCCTTTAATAATGGTTAATAAAATCCTGGAACCCTGGTTCCAAAAAGATGGTTATGAGCAGGGAAAATTAATGTTATTTGATCAATTAAAACCAAATAAAGCATAACTACTAAACCTATCTTCTGCTATTTTCAAATCTATTCTCACATAGACTCACATATCACCCATAAACAATTCCTTACATAGAGCACCTATAGCATCCTAGGAGGGGGGGGGGGGGGGGGGGAATGATTGAGAACTATTGCTCTACATCCTTCCTGCAATCGAATGATCAGAATTCCGCATAGTGCTCCAAGTGCAGGCAAAACTATGACTTCCTTATTCTTGTGTTCAGTGCCTTGTCTGGTGAAGGCAAGCAGCCTTATGCCTTCTTTACCATCCTATCTAACATTGTTTCCACTTTCTGGGAACTATGCATTTGGACATCAATGCTTTCAAGAATCCTACCATTAATTTAATACATTCCCCTTACATTTGACTTCCCAAAAGACAACAACTCACACTCATCTGGATTAAACTCCATCTGCCATATCTCTCCACCTGTCAGTAACTGCTGTATTCTTTGTGCACATTTGCATCTTATATGCAACCCTACTTTTTCAATCAAGTTATTTGTATGTATCACAAACAAATACCCTACCTTCATCATCCACTTTTGTCACATCCTCAAAACCTGAATCAGAATCAGATTTTATTTTCATGAACAAGTCATAAAATTTTGTGTTTTGTGGCAGCAACACAGTGCAAAAATTCATATTATGACCATCTTACAACATTACTATTGTTACGGAGTCCAGAGGACCCCAAAAACCAGCAGGAATAGATATGCACCACAAAACAGGGTTACTTAAACAGAAGTAGTTTTTAATTATAATTGAAGAAGAAAACAGAATTAAACTTTAACTTATTACTTAACCTACTTATTTGACCTACCTAACCTACTTAATCTTCCCTCTAATACTAAGCACAGATATATGTAATGTATATTTAAGATTAGAAAAGTTCTTTAGATTACAGTCCAATATCACTGGTTGCAGGCAATTCTTGTTCTGTGCACAGATGTTAGCATTAACAAAGTTCACCAGGCTTTGACGTTTAACAGGTAAATGGTTACCATTCAGGAGGGTTCTTGCAGGTTTTCAGAGAGAGATTCCATTTCCAGGACATCTGCAACGGATTCCTTCTCAATCAGTCTTGCTGATGAAAATTGCCACCTTCAGGGTTCTCCAGATGATCCTCTTTCTTTTAGGTCACCTTTCAGACCACCAGCCTTCTCCTTTGACCAGGCAGCCTTCCAAAGTTTGCCAGCTTTGTCCTTCTGGAACTGATTTCTGTGTCTCTCCTCTCTGTTTCACTCCCTCATTCTCTGAGAGCCAAACTGTTCTGTCTGCCTGCAAAAATCACACGCTCTCCCAGGCAAGCTGTATTCTGCAACTTTGTTGCTCTCTTTGCAAAAAGCATTCTGCAAAAGTCCTACAAAAATTCTGTGTTTTAAAATGTGTTTGTGTGCAAGCTACTCTAGCAATTCATCCCAAGCCACCTCTAAATACTCTGTCACACTATAAAAAATAAAAAAGTAGTGGCACACAAAAAGTAAAGCAGTGTCTTTGGTTCATTGATTATTCAGGAATCTAATGGCAGAGGGGAAGAAGCTGTCCTTGTGCCAATGAGTGCTCATCTTTAGGCTCATGTATCTTTTTCCCGATGATAGCAGAGTGAAGAGGGCATGGCCTAGTAGGATAGATGCTGCTTTTTTAAGACACCATCTCATGTAGTTGTCCTCGATGGATTGAAGTCTGGTGCCTGTAATGTCATAGGCCAAGTTAACAACCCTCTGGAGTTTATTCTTGTCCTGAGAGTTGGTCCCTACATACCAGCCAGTGATGCAACCAGCCAGAATGTTCTCCATGGTACACCTGTAGAAGTTTACAAGAGTCTTCGGTAACATGCCGAATCTCCTCAGACAACTCACAAAGTATAGCCGGTGGCGAGCCTTTTTTGTGATTGCATCAATGTGGAGACTCCAGGACAGATCCTCAGAGATGTTGGCACCAGCTCAATCAAATTTGTAAGACATGACCTTGCCTCAAACACTCATGCGGACTGCCTCTAAGCCACTACCTGAATACCTTATCCAATAGCTTCTTCACCACAGATATGAAGCTCACCAGACTAAAATTTCCTTGATTATCCCTATTTCCCAACTTGAACAAAGGAATAACATTGCCACTCTTTAGTCCTCTAGAATTGTGTCTGTTGCTAGTGAGATGCAAACATCTCCATCAAGACCCCAGCGATCTTTTCTCTTGCCTCTACCTGGCATATATCTCATAGGCCATGTGGTCTTATGCACTTTAATGCCCTTCAAAAAACCCAGCACCATCTCTTTCTTGATCTTAAACTGTCCAAACACTTCGACATCATTTCATGTTTTTCTCACATAATCCATACCCTTATCCTTATGATTTAAAATTGAAGTTTGAGTTCATCAAATTACTATTTTTGCAAGAGGAATTAAAACTGTTTGAGCTTAGTTATACTGGTTTATATTCCCAATAATGCCATAACCAGCACGAACATAATTAACTTGTCAATTCAAATTGCATTCACGCAAGTCAGGTTTCTGCAATCCTTTCCATTAATTTTTACAGCCTCATGCTTGAAATCAAATTGGACCCCTACTGAACCTTCCTTCATTTGGACTTGTGTCTAATTGCATTCTTTTGGAATCTTTTTAAAAAGGTCCAAATGTTAAACTGGACCATCTTTGAGGACATAGACAGTAATAGATAAGTTTTGAATGTGTTTAAAATATTTATCTTTCATATACCAACTGCTAATTGAACTCCAGTACAGTTTTGTATATTTTTATGTTATTTTCAGTAAATTGAATTTTTTAATATAAATTTAGACATACAACATGGTAACAGACCATTTCGGCCCACAAGTCTGTGTCGCCCAATTTACATCCAATTATTCTACACCCCTGGATTGTTTCAAATGGTGGGAGGAAACTGGAGCCACCAGGGAAAACCCACGCAGACATGCGAAGAATGTATAAACTCCTTACAGATGGCATGAGATTCAAGCCCCCGTCCCAATAGCTGGCGCAGTAATGGGACTGCACTAACTGCTACGCCAACAGGGCCACCTCAAGCAAATGCTTAATTTCACATACTGCTTAATTTTTGTGTTTAAACCCTTTTTCAGCTTTGTTGATCTAAGATATCACATTTGCACTTATCAAGGATCATAAAAGTGGCAAATGCTAGAATCTTGACAAACAATCCATTGATGCAACAAATTAACTGATTCTCATAGCTAAATGGATTATACCTCTTCCTATTCTATCTGTTGCAAGGACACCATTCATTTCTCATAATTCCTCTGCCTTAGCCACATATGTTCCCAGAATGAGTTCTTCCAACCTGAAATGTCCTTTTACTTCAAAAAACTTTACTTACTGTCATTGATACAGCTCGCAACCGTATCTCCTCTAGTTTTCATACTTCAGCCCTTATCCCACCTCCACCCAGGCAGAACAAAGACCAAGTCTTATGGTTCTCATTTTCCACCCCACCACCCTCCACAGTTAATATATTATTCTACAACATTTCAGCCAACTTTAGTATGGTCCCATCACCAGCCAGTTCTTCCCCTTTCCAAATCCACCTGCTTTTTGCAGTCATAAATCTCTCCAAGACATTAGTCCACTCTTCCCTCCCCAGCTAACCTCATACCCCTCAGGCTCTTCCTGTTAAAACTGCAAAATGTTCAAGACCTATCCCTACATCACCTCCCTCATCTCCATCCAGGGCCACAAACAGACTTTCCAGGTATGATAGGCCTTCACGTGCACATTGTCCATCCTAATCTACTGCATTCAGGTTACCCAGTGTGGCCTCCTCTACATCAGCTAGGCCAAATTCAGATGGGGTGATTGCTTCATCAAAAACCTACCTTCTAATTGTGGGTCTAAACTTGCCCTTCCTGCAGCTAATCATTTTAACATCCCCAACCATACCTGCAGTCAGTCCTTGGACTCATCCAGTATACTCATCTCTTCTTTACCTACTGCTGTATTTCCTTTTTTTCTCTCTAACTTTTCTTTCCCCATCCCCACCCCCCTTCCCAATGGTTTCTTCCTCTACCCATCTCTCCACTGTCTCTCCACCTCTGACAGCTATCTTATACTCTCTCACCTCAAGACCCTTCCTCCTATTCCTTTCCCCCTTTTTATAGGTAATTTCACCTATTTTTAAATGTTATTTACAGCACTGTGTAACAGGCCCTTCCGGTTCTCGAGCCAGTGCCACCAAATTACATCCAGTTAACTAATAAGCTAGTATATTTTGAAGGGTGGGAGAAAACTGGAGCACCCGAAGGAAACCTGACCAGACACAGGGAGAATGTACCAACTCCTTACAGACAACTTGGTATTCAAAATCCGGTCACTTGTGCTGTTACAGCTAGACAAACTAGGCTGCCCGGTTCTCTTCTATCTTAGTCTTGAGAAAGGGTTCAGACCTGAAATGTTGACTGACCATTTCTACCCATGGATCTGCCCCATGTTGCATAAAATTTGCTGAGATGCATTCGAAGATTAAAATGTTAAGGGATGATCTTTGTAAAAGACTATTTCACATCCTTTTCTGTACAATGAGAAAGGCTGATAGAGGGAGAGTGACCTTAGTGCAATGAAACTTTACTTTGCATTTGAAGTGAAGTAGTTCAATGAGAAGCTAGCATTTTAAATCTATACCAGTGAAATTGTCAAGGTGTGTGAAAAGAATTGGTTGTGATTTATTAGAATTCAGTGAACAGAATGTTAGTGGAGAAGCAGTGGTTGAAGAATTAAGAACATGGAACATAGAAATTACAGCACAGTAAAAGCCCTTTGTCCCATGATGTTCTCGTGACCTATAGAAACCTACTCCAGAACACTCTAATTTTTCCCTAACTTACATCCATATCCCCCTATTTTTCTTACATTATGTGCTTATCTATATAATTAATGTCCACATTACAAAAATGTACATATTTCTTTATGGCAAAAGAACCTAAAAGGAAAAAATATTCACATGTGATTAACCAGAGAAACGAAAGATAGCATTAAATGAAAATGAGAACCTTATAAAGTTGCCAAAATTAATAGTCACCCTGAGGCATTTAAAAGCACTTAAGAACTCGGCAGAAGATGATCAAAAACTGTTAGTGAGTTTAGACTGGTGAGAAACATCAAAGCAGACCATAAGAGACACTTTAAAAGGAAAATAATAGGGAGGTTAAATGTGAGACTCTTATTGATACAGACTGGAGTATTTATATTGGAGAATTTAAAAAAAGAGCATAGGAATTAAATGATTACTTTGCATCTGGGTTTTGGGAAGAAGCCACATTAAACCATCTGGACATATTAGTAAATCATATATCTGATGAGAATAGGAACTGAAGGTACAAAGTGGTCATCAAAAATATTGCTGGATAAGTTAGTGAGCTACAAAGCTGGTAAATCCTGAGGGTCTAATGATCTACAACCTAAAGTTTGAAGAGAGTGCATTTAGAGAGAGCGTGTGCACTTTGGATACACCTTACAAACTTCTGAGGTTTATGGAATTGTTTCTGTGCATTGGACAACAACAAATATTTAGTATTTACAAGAAGGGGGGATTTGTCAGCTAATGTGGAAAATACTAGAATCTATATTAAATTATTAAATAACAGAATATCTTGAAAATAATAATTAGACTGAGCAGAGTCATTATGAATTTCTGAAGGGAAAATCATGTTTGGCTGATCTGTTGTTCTTTGAGGATGTGAGTCATTGAGCAATTAAGGGGACACAAACTAATGTGGTGTAATTGGATTTCTGAAAGGCTTTTCATTAGATAACACAGAATTGACTGGTTAACCATCTCAGAGCACATTCTTTTGGGGCAATGCATTGATAAGGATCGAGAATTGGCAATTGACAAGAAAGCAACGAGTTGGGATAAACATAGTAAAAACAGAAGTGCTGGGGTACTCAGCCAGTCTCGCAATGCACACATGAGGTAAAGATATATTACCGATGTTTTGGGCCTGACCCTTTCTTCAAGATATAAGCAAAACAGGGATGCATCTTCACAGTTTGTAAATAATGTGGGACTGTACATTATTCAAGATCTATGCCCAATGATTTGGTTAAAGGTCCAAATGACACTTTACTAAGTTTGCTGACCAGATGACACTGGTGGAATTGTGGTCACAGAGGAGGAAGTAAAGAGGCTTCATGGGCAGATGGACCACGTGAGTCAGTGGGCGAGAACCTATCAAATATAAAGTCATCAACTTCAGTGAAGGGCCAGTTGATGAAGTAGACAAAGGTGATGTGGTCAAACAATAATCATGCCTTTTATTAGCAGAAACTCATGGTACAATAACGAAAGATATTAGGTGCATACACAGTTATACCCAAGGGGAGTGTCTTTAACAGTAGAGATAATGCACAGCCAATGTTAGCACAACAAGGCTCACCAGAGGGGGGACAGGCAGCAAACAAGAAATAAAAACAGAGCATTTATTTAATGATGAAAATGGAGAATATTGATGTACAAAGGTGCATAGATACAATTGTATACAAGTCACTGAAGTCACTTTTGCAGGTCCAGCAAAAGGAAGGGTAAATCATATATTAATATTTATCATGTGATCAATCCTTATTTCACCTATACTATGCCAGTTCGACTGTTTTAGTCTCCTTACCTAAAAGTATTTTTATTTTCACAGAGAATCCACAACCCTCCAAGATAGAGAACTCTTGAAAATCAACATCTTCTGTGAAAGGAAATACCAATGCATTTCATTTCTAAATGATGACCTAATCCTTTAACTGTTTTCCCTTATTCATGATTCTTCCAGTAGTGTAAGCAACTTAGCATCCACCTTATCATACTCACTTGGAATCTTGTATGTTTTAATCAGGCCATCCCTGATCCTTCTGAACAACAAAATGAAATGTGGTTTTATTCAGCAAGTTCAAATTAAAAATAATGCAGTGCCACAAACCAATAATGAGGATTTCTGCTTTCAAATTGACATGATTTAAAATATTTGTTCTTTATTTTGTAGGAGTAATATTAAAGTTAAATTTTATTACATTGCTGAGACCCCCTCTAAATATCCCAAGGGTCATCATTAGAAAGTTACTCAGTTGGATCAGGCCATATGAATAAAATCAGGACAGAGACAGGGAATCTTGCAGAGGCTCATCTTATCATACCTCAAACCCGTCCATAAATTGTAAGGCACATGTGATGAAATACACTTCCCTGGATGAGTTCATCTCCGACTGTCTCCACATTAATCAGAACAAAACTACCCACTTGATTGGCAACCCTTCAAGCACTCTAAACATTTATTCCATTCACCAGTAGTGCCCAATGACAGTAGTGTGGAAAATTTAAAAATTGCATTAGAATTATTCTCCCTGGCTGTTCTTGAGAGCACCTCCAAACTGGCAGCCTCTATTGCCAAGGGAGATGAGAATAGTATGCACTTTTAATTGGAAATCTATACAATCCATCACGGCCGTTGGATCTAAACCTTGAAACTTTCTTCCCAATCGTACTCTGGAAGTAACCTCTCCAAAATGGCTGCAATACTTTTAGAAGGCAGCCCATCATCATCTTCTCCAAGGCAATTAGAAAAGGTAATAAACCATCCTGAGAAATTAATTTTTTTTTAAATGAACTTCTAAATATACTCACTATAAACCAAATAGTCCTGCTGGCTTTATATGCTTCATTAAGAGAAAAATTGATGAAGCACATAGTTGTGAGTATAATAGTTCAGTGTAACACCTGATTTTACATTGTCCAGATGCTGCTGGCAGATTGAACCTTTTCATTTTCTACAATTATATCGTATGCGAAAGGAAATATTTTGAAATATCAACATTTTCAATGATGATATTTCAATAATGCCAGTGAAGTTCTGACAGAAAAGTGAACATAGCTAATACAGAGGAAGTAGTGACCCACTTTCATGAAGGCAAAGCACGTGATTCATTTTTATATCTCAATGGAAATTTGAAAATAGTTACTGAAATAATTCCTACTGGATCAGGGCAATGTTGAAATAAATGCTGAATTTGAATTTGCAGTATGTTGCTCAGCCTACTCTATGTTTCCAGATTGCAAGTGACAAGGCACAGCTCACACAATAAATGTTATAATAAAACTCTTTGAGATATATCGAAGGAATTAACACAACAATGCAAAACATGCTGCTGAAGGAATTGGGGAATAGGAGTCAGCATGTTGATACAAATTTCAATGATGTAGAAAGGGGAAAAAATAGAACACATACTGAAGATTGAATTTCAAAGTTCTCGAAAAGGTTCTGACCCAAAACACGAACTGACCATTTCTCACCATGGATGCTGCCTGACACGTTGAATCGATCTAGTTGCCTATTGTTCGCTCAAGATTCAAGCATCTGCAGTTTTTGGTGTTCCTTTGACAAAATTCTATGTTAGTCATGCCAACTGTAACACTTCCTGTGTTATCTTGAATTGCTTGAATTCTGGATAAAGCCCCTGTTATCCAAAATTCAAGCAATTTGCAACCTCAAGCAACCAGCAAAAAAAAAAACAATTAAAGAAAAATTCATTTTTAAAAAATCCAAATAAATAGAAAAAATAAAAAGATAAAAGAATGTTTAAAATTGTAAAAGTAAATATTCTCTGAAGTAACATATAAATCTTGGTGAATATGGGAGCAACTATTCAGCCAGCAGAGTGCCTTGGTCATGTTTTTCTCATCGCAGTCATTTGACTAAAATTTGAATAAAATGGTGTCGCTGGTTGATGCCGCTCACTGTTGGGATGACTTTCAGAAAGTTTCTCCTTATCTTTACCTTAATTTGCATATTATTAAATATATTAGCAAAGCTTTAACAGTCGACTTGGGGGAGCGGGGATTACTTATGATGTTATTTTTCATCTTTCGTGGCTGGAACTTGAGATGCAGTGATGATTAAATGTTTTCAAAGGATGAAAATAAAGTAAAATGCTTTAAGGTTGATATATTCATGCAAGTGAAGTTTGTTCAGTGTAAGTACAGAATAGTATTTTTGTCTTTTAAACTGTTTATTCTTAATGCAATGTATGTATTAGGCATTGTAACAATGAGTCTCAAGCAACTGGAAAACTTGCTTCTCAGGCATCTCCCAATTTCCGTACATGCCAGATACCAGGGATTGTACTGAACTTTCCTTCTTGCAAAAATATAATTCAAGCTAAAATATGTCATTACAGCTCATATGATAAAAACACCAATAATTTACTTTTAGGCTATCCTCAAATAATTAAAGAAATGTATAAAATTAAACTGGAAAATGAATCACAAGATTTTTGTCCCTCCATCAAGTTGACACAGACATTTGTCCTTTTTGTATCTTCGTCCGCGAAGCCAAGCCAAAGAAAGAAAGACAATAGTCAGAAAGAATACTTTCAAAAAGTACATTGTTGAAATTGCGAATGAGGAAATGATTAATTAATTCCTGCAGAATTTCACTGCCTCAGGCACACCTCCTGAAAATGGCTGAAGGGAAATGATATTGCAATTGCTAGAGAAAGCATTGGAGGGCACTTTTTTCAAAAGGAGCTGTCTAGGAGGAGAAACTGTCAATGGGCCATACCTCAGAACGAAGGCCCAAGAGAAGATGCCTCAGGGTGGAAGCTGTCAAAACGATCCATGAAGGGACTGAGGAAGGCAAAGATTGAAAATGCTTGATCAGAAACCACCATCCAATGAAGAAAATACAGAGGAGAAAGAGCAGCTGAGAATAGAAAACTTACCCTTTTCTGCCCAGCATCCAAGTACAAATGCTAGGAAAAACTATTATGTCTTTCTTTCTTTGGCTTGGCTTCGCGGACGAAGATTTATGGAGGGGGTAAATGTCCACGTCAGCTGCAGGCTCATTTGTGGCTGACAAGTCCGATGCGGGACAGGCAGACACGGTTGCAGCGGTTGCAGGGGAAAATTGGTTGGTTGGGGTTGGGTGTTGGGTTTTCCCTCCTTTGCCTTTTGTCAGTGAGGTGGGGGCTCTGCGGTCTTCTTCAAAGGAGGTTGCTGCCCGTCAAACTGTGAGGCGCCAAGATGCACGGTTTGAGGCGATATCAGCCCACTGGCAGTGGTCAATGTGGCAGGCACCAAGAGATTTCTTTAGGCAGTCCTTGTACCTTTTCTTTGGTGCACCTTTGTCACGGTGGCCAGTGGAGAGCTCGCCATATAACACGATCTTGGGAAGGTGATGGTCCTCCATTCTGGAGACGTGACCCACCCAGCGCAGCTGGATCTTCAGCAGTGTGGACTCGATGCTGTCGACCTCTGCCATCTCGAGTACTTCGACGTTAGGGATGAAAGCGCTCCAATGAATGTTGAGGATGGAGCGGAGACAAAGCTGGTGGAAGCATTCTAGGAGCCGTAGGTGATGCCGGTAGAGGACCCATGATTCGGAGCCGAACAGGAGTGTGGGTATGACAACGGCTCTGTATACGCTTATCTTTGTGAGGTTTTTCAGTTGGTTGTTTTTCCAGACTCTTTTGTGTAGTCTTTCAAAGGCACTATTTGCCTTGGCGAGTCTGTTGTCTATCTCGTTGTTGATCCTTGCATCTGATGAAATGGTGCAGCCGAGATAGGTAAACTGGTTGACCGTTTTGAGTTTTGTGTGCCCGATGGAGATGTGGGAGGGCTGGTAGTCATGGTGGGGAGCTGGCTGATGGAGGACCTCAGTTTTCTTCAGGCTGACTTCCAGGCCAAACATTTTGGCAGTTTCCGCAAAACAGGACGTCAAGCGCTGAAGAGCTGGCTCTGAATGGGCAACTAAAGCGGCATCGTCTGCAAAGAGTAGTTCACGGACAAGTTTCTCTTGTGTCTTGGTGTGAGCTTGCAGGCGCCTCAGATTGAAGAGACTGCCATCTGTGCAGTACCGGATGTAAACAGCGTCTTCATTGTTGAGGTCTTTCATGGCTTGGTTCAGCATCATGCTGAAGAAGATTGAAAAGAGGGTTGGTGCGAGAACACAGCCTTGCTTCACGCCATTGTTAATGGAGAAGGGTTCAGAGAGCTCATTGCTGTATCTGATCCGACCTTGTTGGTCTAAATATCTAAATAAGGACCCTGCACAAGGCAACAGGTGATCGCACAGAAAGAATTGAAATAGTTTAGAGTGTGAGAACATTCTGAGACAAAGTTATCTTAGGGAAAGTTGGTGGATGAGGTCATTTGGTGGAGAAGTAATTAAAGGAGCTGGTTCTTTGCATATTTCTGGCAGGCATTTAATGCACATGTAGTCAAGTCCTCACCAAAATGCCAACTGACACAACTCACACCACAAATGCAGATGCATCTATTTAGATGAGTCTTTGCAACACTCTGTACTGACAATAACCACAACAGCAGTGCGAGTTTAAGACAGCTTTAATAAACTAATATGTACACTAAGAGGTCTTGTCTCTCTGCAAGACAAACCTGGAAGGGTAGACTGTAGCTCTGGAGTGCTTTATATACAAGGTCACCGGGATGACCCCAGGTGACCTCGTGGTGTAATTACATATCACCACTCACTCAAAGGAAAAGAACTGTGATGCTGCAGATGCTGCAAAACTGGAACATGACAAAAACAAATTCTGGAGGAATCTGAGCTCATGCAGCTTCCTGGGAGACAATAGGCAATCGGTGATTGGACATAAGCCTTTCATCAGGTATGCCTGAATAAAAAAGATTGGAATGGGAGGGGAAAGGAGAAGGAGCACACGTTTACAGGAGGTAGGTGAATGCCATTGCGAGGGTGAAGGAAATAAAGTAGCTAAGAAGTGAGGGGGGAGGGGGAAAATGGTTGAGAAAGATGCTCTCTGATAGAAGCAAAGAACAGAAGGGAATGGGGAGCTGGACAAAGGAAGGGATAGGTGATGGGCAGGGCAAAGAGAAGGAAAGGAAAGCAGATGGATCAGGGAAAGTAAGGGGGAATATTAAAGAGAAAGGGAGGAAGAGGTTATGGGAAATTGGAGAAGTTGATATTGATGTTTGGATCTTAAGGTGTTCTTTCTCCAAATTATGTGTGGTATCAACCTGGCAATACATGAGACCATGGACAGACATGTGAGTGTGGAAATGAGCTGTAGCTATTGGGAGTTCTTGCTGTTGCAGTGGACGGAGCAAGGGTTCTCAACAAAGTGATCTGAAATCTGTGTCCAATCCCCTCAAAGTGATGGAGGCCACACTGGAAGCACCAGATGCAGATTCGTAAGTGAGGTGTTGCTTCAATTGAAAGGATTATTTCGGGCCCTAAATGGTGGTGAGCAAGGAGATTTATAAGCAAGTGTAACACTTCTTGCATTCACAGGAGAAGTATCAGTTGGGAGGAGGGATATGATTGGTTGGAAGAGACAAGTAGACAAGAGAGTCACAGAAAAAGTGATCTCAATGGAAGGCGGTGAGACGAGGGGAGCAGAAGAATTGTCTGATGGTGGAAATTGCAAACAATGATTTGTTGGATGGGGAGGCAGGTGTAGAAGGTATGAATGAGGGAACCCTCTCTAGAAATTTCTGAGGTGTGATGGGTTGGGGACAGACATGTTGAAAATGAAGGAGATGCAGTTGAGTGCTGAATTGATGGTAGTGTAGAGGATGCCGTAATTTTCGGAAGGAAGAGGATATCGATGTCTTGGAACGAAAAGCCTCCACCTGGGAGCTGATACTGCAGCGGCAATGAAATTGAAAGAAAGGAGTTGTATCCTCATAGAAAAAGTTGCAGTGAAGGTATCTGTGGGAGATAGTAGATTTATAAAAAAGATTGCCTCCAGAAATCAAAACAGAGATCGAGAAAGTGGGGGGAGAGAGTTACTGGCAATGGACCATGAATTGAAGGTTCGAGTGGAAGTTGGTGGCAAAGTTGATAAATCTAAGAAGCCAGTCATGAGGGCAGAATTGTGCAGTGAAGTTTGCAGTAGAAGTTCTCTTCTGGAAGGAAGATATAAAAATGAATATTAAACTTTTCAATACACATGTTCAAAATGAAAAGATATGCTTACAAGATTCATAATAGAGGTTGACGACAAAACACCATTTTAAAACAGCTAGGCTGAATAAAGCATTATCAATTCTATTAGGATTACCTACAGTATTTTTGATAGCTCACAACTGTATAGCACCAATTATTCTTCTCATGTTGATTATAAGTGAAGTGACCAAACTACCAATTAATTGCATTATTCTAAGTGCATAAATTAAGTTTCACAGACCTCCTCTGCATATTAGAGCACATCAGTAACAGGGCTGTGTAAAACTGCTTAAATGAATCTGTTGAAACAAAATTGTTTAATGTACCATTAAAGCAGGTAACTTGAATAACCACTTTATTTTCATCTTGAATTTAATGAGTAAGATGGTTTAGCTCCATGTAATTACTTGTGCAAAGCATAGCATTAGGGATCGACACTTCTTGACCTCAGATTCCACGGTAATAGGTTAAACAAGAACTAACAAGCATTGTGCTGACACTTCTTGACACAAGCTGTTAAGAAAACCAAAGTGACTTTGACAGCAACATGAAGAATGCTAAATGTGTTTGAAATTCCATCTGATGTTTTATTTCAATTAAAAATCACATTTGGGTGCATCCTACCACAGTGCCTTCTTTAATATTGCCCATTAGATTTCTTCCTGTCAATGAGCAAGAGCATGTGGTTGTGCATGTAATCGTGATGAATTTATTTTTTCAGGCATATTAAGTCACTGTGAATTATAGGTACTCAATAGCTGCATAGCACTGAATATATTAACATAATTAATCTCATCATGTGAGGTTAAAGCCTAAATGCCTCCTCCTTTGAAACAATTCTAATAAAATTTGTTCCATGTAATGAAGAACTTACCAAGGTAACTAATTGCATGGTTTGTAAGATTGAATCAAATGTACACCATATCTATCTTCACTTACAGGATTACATTAATCAAGCAACATTTTTTGGCAAAACAGTAACTTGCTGCAAGGCTGACGGAGAAATTAATCATTTTTTTTGCCATGGTTATAAAATGATGACTCATTGTATCTATATTTTAAATGAAGCACATCTTTGTAAAGTCTATGAGCTCCATAGCATGGCATTTATTTAGACCAATGATCATCAAATATTTGACACTTATGAACAATAATTTATACACAGCTCATTTTCACCAACAAATAACCAATTGCCACAATGCAGGAAAGATGTGATTAAGCTGGAGGGGATGCAGAAATTATTCACAAAAAAAAAGACTCCAAAAGTAACCCTGGAAATTATAGGCTTGTGAGCCTGACAACAGTAGAAAGTAAATTAATGGAAGGTGTTCGGAGATATCGGGTATATATGTATTTGGATGTCCAAGGACTGATAAGGGACAGTCAACACGGCTTTGAGCATGGTAGGTAATGTTCAAACAATCTGATATTTTTAATTTTAATTTAATTTAGTTTTTTTAATGTTATTTAATTCAGATGTACAGCATGGCAGCAGGCCATTTCGGCCAATGAGTCTCCGCTGCCCAATTTATATCCAATTAACCTACACCGCTGCTATGTTTCTAGTGGTGGGAAGAAACCAGAGCCAACAGGGAAAACCCACAAAGGGAGAATGTACAAATTCCTTTCAGACAGTGAGAGATTCAAACCCTGCTCCCGATCGCTGGCGCTGTAAAGGTGTTGCTCTAACCGCTACACCAACTTTGCCACCCAAGCTAGAGATAGAATTTTTCAAGGAGGTTCCCAGGAAAGTTAATGAAGGAAGGAGATGCAGGAATATCAGAGCCAGTACCTCCAAGGTGAGAAACAGCTTCTTCCCTTGGGCAGTGAGAATGCTGATCAACCAAAGGAACTGCTCACACTAACCACCTGAGACTCTTATATTTGCGAAACAGTATATATTTATTTATTTATATCTTTGAATATTTGTCTTGCATTTTCTTGTTTGTCTGTATGAGTTACATCTGGCTATGTGTCTGTCTGCTTTTCACCAAGGACCAGAGAACACTGTTTCGTCAAGTTGTCCTTGTGCAATCAGATGATAATATACTTGACTTGACAACTAAAAGGTTAATATAGTGGCATTAATATAGATAGTTTTGTGTGCCCGATGGAGATGTGGGGGGGCTGGTAGTCATGGTGGGGAGCTGGCTGATGGAGGACCTCAGTTTTCTTCAGGCTGACTTCCAGGCCAAACATTTTGGCAGTTTCCGCAAAGCAGGACGTCAAGCGCTGAAGAGCTGGCTCTGAATGGGCAACTAAAGCGGCATCATCTACAAAGAGTAGTTCACGGACAAGTTTCTCTTGTGTCTTGGTGTGAGCTTGCAGGCGCCTCAGATTGAAGAGACTGCCATCCGTGCGGTACCGGATGTAAACAGCGTCTTCATTGTTGGGGTCTTTCATGGCTTGGTTCAGCATCATGCTGAAGAAGATTGAAAAGAGGGTTGGTGCGAGAACACAGCCTTGCTTCACGCCATTGTTAATGGAGAAGGGTTCAGAGAGCTCATTGCTGTATCTGACCCGACCTTGTTGGTTTTCGTGCAGTTGGATAATCATGTTGAGGAACTTTGGGGGACATCCGATGCGCTCTAGTATTTGCCAAAGCCCTTTCCTGCTCACGGTGTCGAAGGCTTTGGTGAGGTCAACAAAGGTGATGTAGAGTCCTTTGTTTTGTTCTCTGCACTTTTCTTGGAGCTGTCTGAGGGCAAAGACCATGTCAGTGGTTCCTCTGTTTGCGCGAAAGCCGCACTGTGATTCTGGGAGAATATTCTCGGCGACACTAGGTATTATTCTATTTAGTAGAATCCTAGCGAAGATTTTGCCTGCAATGGAGAGCAACGTGATTTCCCTGTAGTTTGAGCAGTCTGATTTCTCGCCTTTGTTTTTGTACAAAATGGCTGCACCATTTCATCAGATGCAAGGATCGACAATGAGATAGACAACAGACTCGCCAAGGCAAATAGCGCCTTTGGAAGACTACACAAAAGAGTCTGGAAAAACAACCAACTGAAAAACCTCACAAAGATAAGCGTATACAGAGCCGTTGTCATACCCACACTCCTGTTCGGCTCCGAATCATGGGTCCTCTACCGGCACCACCTACGGCTCCTAGAATGCTTCCACCAGCGTTGTCTCCGCTCCATCCTCAACATCCATTGGAGCGCTTACACCCCTAACGTCGAAGTACTCGAGATGGCAGAGGTCGACAGCATCGAGTCCACGCTGCTGAAGATCCAGCTGCGCTGGATGGGTCACGTCTCCAGAATGGAGGACCATCGCCTTCCCAAGATCGTGTTATATGGCGAGCTCTCCACTGGCCACCGTGACAGAGGTGCACCAAAGAAAAGGTACAAGGACTGCCTAAAGAAATCTCTTGGTGCCTGCCACATTGACCACCGCCAGTGGGCTGATAACGCCTCAAACCGTGCATCTTGGCGCCTCACAGTTTGGCGGGCAGAAACCTCCTTTGAAGAAGACCGCAGAGCCCACCTCACTGACAAAAGGCAAAGGAGGAAAGACCCAACACCCAACCCCAACCAACCAATTTTCCCTTGCAACCGCTGCAATCGTGTCTGCCTGTCCCGCATCGGACTTGTCAGCCACAAACGAGCCTGCAGCTGACGTGGACTTTTTACCCCCTCCATAAATCTTCGTCCGCGAAGCCAAGCCAAAGAATATAGATAGGCATAAATAAAATTGACCAAAGGACCTCTTTCTATTCCATACATCTTTCTGATTTTCTGAATTATGTTTCAGTAATATTTTAATGCACTTGTCATTTGGATCCTTATATCATAATATTAAAAATAAAATTATACAATTTAGAGTTAATACCAAACAAAGCAGACATTAAATAGTGACAAAAGTTCTAATTTTATTGAAAAATAACTTAAATTTAATCTCTGATTTGAATATTTATGCTGAGCAATTTGTCATTGTCATTTATTTGTTTACTTATCTGATATTCTATTTATTGAAGAGATACATTTGGCTCTCATTGAGTGATTTTGTACAGTAGTACTCAAAAACCCTCAGTTTTATTGATTTCAATATCAACATGATAGAATTAAAATGTCTTCTTTGGTAATGAGGAATCAGGCCCCAAACTCTACTTTAGCTCAGGCTCAGTAGCAGTAACTTCAGCAGCAAAATGCTGTGTGGTACCATCTGTGTGGTACACCCTCCCTACCTATCAACCCTGCACTCACTGAGGCTGTAACCTGCAGGTACTCACTGCATGGACAGTTGAAATTATTTTTATCTGAGGCATTTGCGGACAAAATCAGGAAGCAATGCAAATTCTTTCAACTTTTAAATGCGACTTCTGCAAAGTGTAAATGTTTGTGTGAGGAAATCTAAATGATTCTTTGGGTTCTAACAGTCTTGTTGATGATCACAGTATTGATCATAAATCCAAATTACTAATGTTATGAGTCCAGAGGACTCCAACACCTAGCAAGCAATAGAAATTCACCAGGTTACTTTACTTAAACAAAAGTGTCTTTTACTTTTCTTTAAACATAATAAAAAGATCAAATTTTAACTTAATGCTATGAACTTAACCTAACTTAACCCACTTCTAATTCTAAGTGCACGTGTATGTAATGTGTATATATTCAGGAAAGTTCTTTGTTTGTGAAATAACCTAAACTAGACCCCCCCAAAATCTTTCTCTTTTAAAGACATATTTATCCATAATCATAATAATATTACCCATAATACTCTCCTCTACAAAGGAATTTTAATTCTCAAGTTAAAATTGTTATAACTAAACTGACTTTACAATCACTACAGTGATAAAAATACATAATATATAACATGCTACAACAATATAACCCGATCTTGAGAGTTTATATTTCTTTATATGTTTAATTTTAATATCTTGACAAACAATCTGCTATTACATTATTTGTTCCTTTGATATGATTAATATGCAGATATTCTTGTAATATTAAACTCCAGTTTTACCAATTTTATGTTTTTATTCTTCATTTTATTCAAAAACACCAGAGGATTGTGGTCAATAAATATCATAACTGGTTCATTAGTGGTACACAGATACACATTAAAATTCTCCAGAGCAAGTATTAGAGACAACAGTTCCTTCTCAATAGTGGAATAGTTCCTTTGATGAACATTGAATTTTTTTGAAAAGTAGGCAACTGGATGGTCAATATCATTATATTTTTGTAATAAAACTGTACCTGCTGCCACCTTACTGGCATCCACTGCTAAAGAAGATGGTCTGTTGAAATCATGAGATTTAAGATAGGGTAATGGCATAGCATTTCCTTTAAATTTTCTAAAGCTCTCTGAAAAACTTTAGTCCAAACAAATTTCTCCCCCTTCTTCAAAAGGAAGAGCAACTTCAGCAAAATTTCCTATAATATCCTGCCATTCTAAAAAAAACTTTTCACTGCTTTCTTGCCATTGCGAATAAGAAATTCAGAAATTGCTTGCACTTTAGCTTGAATGGGTGCAACTTTGCCATGACCAACTACATGACCCAAGTATGTCACAGTAGCATGTCCAAATTCACTTTTAGCTAAATTACCAGTTATGTTTGCTTTGGATAATCTTGCAAACAATTTGTCCAATTCCCTCAGATTTTTTTCCCATGTGTCACTTTTTGTGACCAAGTCATCAATATATGCATCTGCATGTGTTAAACCTCAGATTACTGAATTTATCATCCTTTGGATTGTTGCAGGGGCACTTTCCATGCCAAAAGGTAACACATCAAATTCATATAAACCAGATGATGTCACAAATGCAGAAATAATCCTTCCTCTCGCAGTTAGAGGCACCACTTTAATAAGAAATTAACTTTCAATCTCAATTCTAGGAATAGGATAATCATCCATTTTAATTACTGAATTAACCTTCCTATAATCTGTACAGAACATAACAATTCCATCTGTTTTTGGTACCAGAACACAAGGAGATCTCCAATCTGAGTTTGAAGGTTAATAATATCATTTTTCCACATATATTCCACCTCCTCATCCAAAATTATACTCTTCTAAATGTTTATTCTATATGGGTATTGTTTTATGGGACTTGCCCCTCCCACATAACATATCATGATAAATCACTGTCATCCTTTTTTGCACATCAGGAAACAAATTTGCATATTTCAAAAGAAATTGCTTCAACTGCTTTTGTTCTTGTGATTTAAGATGGCCAAACTATTCCTTCAGATTTTCTAAAATTGTTGAGTTAGACAGGAGCACGGGATACATGATTTCTTTAAGGTTACCCTCACAAGATTTTGTTTCTGTAATCTTATGATCCATAAATACCTCAACCCTGTCAACAACTGACATCTCAGATACAGATTGTGTTCCCCTACCTTTATTCTCATAATAAGGTTTCAAAATTTTATATGACAAACCTGAATTTTATTCCTATGATTTGGAGTGTTTATCACCTAGTTGACATCATTCAGTTTTCATTTCACTTCTTATGGTCCAAAAAATTTCATTCTAAGAGGATTGTCATGTGTTGGGAACAAAATTAACACTTTATTTCCTGGCTTAAAAGTCCTCACCTGAGCTTTCCTGTTAAATAATCACTTCATTTTACTCTTAATTCTGTTGAGCCAAAATCCACACATTTTGTAGCCAATCTTTAAATTTAGAAACAATCCAACTGTACATCCTCATTAACCCATTGTTCTATTAACAACATTAAAGGTCCTTTAACCTGATGTCCAAACACAATTTCAAAAGAGCTGAAACCTAATGAATCTTGCTGCTAATAACAGTAAGTTAACATCTTCATCCCAATCTTTCCCATTCTCCAGATAATAAATCCTCATCATATCCTTAAAAATATAATGAAATATTTCCAAAGCTCCCTGAGTTTCAGGATGGTTTGCAGATGAAGTGATCTGATCAATTCCTACTTCATAAATCAACTGCTGAAACAACCCGGACATGAAGTTACTTCTTGATCACTCTGGATCTCTTTAGGTAATCCAAAAACTGGGAAAAAAATTTCCAAAGTTTTTACCACTGTTTTTTTTAAATATTCCTCAATCATATAGCTTCTTGAAACCTGGACACCATACACATAATTGTTAACAAGTACTGATTCCCAGCTTTTGTTTTAGACAGGGGACCGCACAATCCACAATAACCCCAGTGAAAGGTTCCCCAACAGCAGGAATAGGTTGTAAGGGAGCTACTGGAGGACCCTGGTTAGGTTTCCCCACAACCTGACAAAGGTGCCATATCCAGCACCAATTTACAACATCCTTTCTCAAACTAGGCCTGAAAAATTGTTTCAAAATTTTATTCATGGTTTTCTTTACGCCAAGATGACCACCTAAAGGTGTATTATGGCCCAAATTAAAAAATTTAATTCTGGTAAATTCTAGGAATGACCATCTGATGAATCACATTTACAGGAACATCACGCGGTCTCCATTTTCTCAATAATATCCACAGGGCATTTCCTTAATCTCCTCATTATTCACAGCTTTCTCCCTCAAGACAGCAAGATCAAAATCTGTCTTTTGCTGCTCAATTAACTCATTCCTTGACAAAGACAAATCCTGACTGTCAAATTTAACTTGCTTCTTCTGGACTATTTCAGAAGCACTGGGCAAGTCTCTATCAAGTCTCTATCTCTGTTTTCATCATTTTCTTAGATAAATACTTTGATACAGCATATGCAGGATATATCTCACAATCTTCTTCAACCTCATCCTTACTAGGCTTATTTCTTAATCTCAAAACTGACCCAACTTTATCCTCTGTCAAATAATTCCCTAATAAAAATTAGACTCCTTAAATGGTTAACTTTGAAATAACTCCTACTACAACTGGTCCTTTAACTAATTCTGAATTCAGCAGTTTTTTTGTGCAGAGATATTGACTCCTCATCTCTACCAGTACCTCTAATCAAAGTCGTCTCTCCTGTGTCCATCTTTTGGTCAAGAGTTAAAACATTCTCCAACAGTAGTTAGTGGGAACAATTTTTAACTGGAACCTGGGAATTTCCATCCTTTACTGAAACCAAGCCCTCTGACACAAAAGATTCATTTCATCCATAGCATCCTTACAGGTTTGGAACATCTGTTCTCATTAAATTCAAATGTCTGAATACATATTTCTGATAATATCTCCTTTAAGCATCTCCTTTTCAACACTAAACAATTTGCAATAAGATGATCACATTTCTTACAAAAATGACATACAAATCCAGAAGTTCTGTCCTTTCCCACCTTACTTTCATCTTTTCTCTTAACGTTCTCCCCAGACTTAATTTCAGGCTTAATAATCTGCTATACATTAACCCTCTGAAAAGGCTTATTATACTCACAATTGTGTTTTTTTTAAATCAGGGCATATATATCTGCTAACCTAGCCATTTGTTACCATGTTCCCACATCTTTCTCTTCCAGGCATAACTTAATCTCATTGGAAACACACTTTTTAATTTTCTCAATTAATATTAATTCTCTTAATCTGTCAAAACCATTATTTATTCTTTTTGAGGTGCACCAATGGTCAAAACATACAAATTTTCAAAGAGCAAAATCCATATAAGTTTGGTTCCATGTTTTCACCACACTCCTAAATTTTTGTCTAAATGCTTCTGGAACCAACTCATATGCTTTCAATACTGCTTGTTTAACAGTATCATAATTTTCACTTGCTCTGTAGTCAAACTAGAGTATGCAATGTGTGCTTTTCCCTTCAATACACTTTGGAACATAAGAGGCCATTTTTCTTTTGGCTATCTTGAGTTCTCAGTAACCTTTTCAAAAAGATTAAAACATATATCTATATCTCTCTCATCAAAAGAAGAAACTAGATTTACCTCTCTACTAGCCAAAAACCTCTCCCAAGGAGTTACAGCCTCAATTCTCTTACTTCCTTCCATCTCAATTTTTATCTTCTCTAATTCAAACTGTCTTTCTCTTTCAGTTCATTGCATGTCATTTTTATTTTGTCTTTCATCATCCTCCCTCCATTGTTCAGCTACCTCCAACTCATATTGTTGTTTCTCCAATTCAAACTCCTATTTCTCTCTTTCTTCTTCCACCCTCAATTTCTACAATTCTAATTGCAATTCAAAAGATCTATCTTCTGTAAAATTGTCTTTCTTTCTCAACAAATTTTCCCTCACCTATATAATATTTCACTATAGTCCTCTCTATTTGTATTTTCTTCATCCTATGCTTAACTTCAGCCAGCTTTAATGTCTTAGCAATTACCATAAGTTCCTCTTTTCTTTTTCTCTGCAGTTCTGCAGGTGATGGTTGTAACAAAAATGCCTCATCAACCATTCCTGCTGTTTTTCAACACACAGCTTTAAATTAGCTTGGAAAAACCAATTAACTAATAAATCACAAAAACCCAATAAGTTTAAGATCCTCAAACTCCAAATATTTCAATCCAAAACAGATGAATCCCCACTTTGTTACAAGTCCAGAGGACTCCAAAATCCAGCATCAATAGAAATTCACCAAGACAATGGTTACTTAAAAAAAAGTTGTTTTTAATTTTCTTTAAACATAATAATGAGATCAAACTTTAACTTTAGACTATTAACTCAACTTAACCTAATTTAAGCCCTTTTAATCTAAGTGCAAATGTATGTAATGTGCATATGTTCAGGAAAGTTATTTGTTTCATAGTCCAATATCATTTCTCACTCCTCCAAGTTCACTGGTATCAGGCAGTTCTCATACTGTGCATAGAATTCAACATTTGTGAATCTTCACCAGGCTCTGGTGCTTAAAGTTAAATGGTTACTGTTCAGGAAGGTTCTTGTTGTTTTCAAAGAGATATTTGTTGCTCGTTGGACTCAAACAAACTGATTTCCTCCAGTCACTTCAGTGTCTTGCCAAAGAAACTTTCTCCATCATGGGTTTTCCAAATGATAACCTCTTCTTTCAAGAGTTCCTCTTGTTTCTCTTATTTCCTGAGAAACACTCTATCCAGCCATTTACTCTTGTAAGGACTACAAGGGTTTTGAACAGCAGAACTCAGAACTCATAACCCATCTTCAAAATGGGTTTTTCAACAAGCCTGCCAGCTTGAATTTTGCAGCCTCAATTGCTACTGTAGAACTGACTTCTCTTTCTCTTTCCCTCTCTCTCAGAGAAGAATCCTGTTTGGTTTTTGTTCTCTCTCTGCTTGTAATAACCAAATACCTCTCCCAATGCCCCAAACCCAGTTTTTGAATGATTTTATCAGTACTTGAGCCTGGAGTCTGTTCCAGTTTGCACCTCCTTTTGTAGTTCTTTCCAAAGCAGTTCCATTTTCTCTGCAAAATAACTTGGAGCCTCAATGTTTAGCTTCAGCAAAGCTCTTTCATTTTAAATGAGATGTCTTTTGTGAAGTGTTACTCTTTTTGTAAAGTGACCTACGCAAGACCCCCACAATCTATCTCTTTTAAGGATATATTCATCCATTACCATAATAGTATGACCCATAACACTAAATACAGCTTTTTATTACTAATTGTGTATTCCATGATACTCTCTCACTCTTCCTTAAAAAAATGAGCATTAATCTTTTCTAATATCATTCATCTTCTCATGTCCTTAAAGAAATACAACATAGAGGACAACAAACAAAGAGAAGCTGAAAGGTCAGGCAGTATCTATGTCGAAGGTCAGGACCTTTTATTGAGACTCCAAATTGTAGCACCCATAGTTTCTTAAGTCTCACCAAAAACTCTTCAAGACCCTTTCAAACTTCTGCTTTGCATTTTCTTTTACAAGTGGGATAAAAACAAAGAGGTAACATAAAATTATAAAATATTGAGGGGAAAACGATAAGAATCAGAAGCAGAATCGGGTTATTTGGCATGCACGTGTCACTAAATGTGTTGTTTTGCAGCAACAGTAATCTGCAAAACATGGTGAAAATTTACAATTTTTGTTAATACAAGATCGAAAAAAAAACAACTAGTGCAAAAAAAGATAAAAAGTGAGGTAGTGTCCATAGTTTGATTGTCCATTCAGAAATCTGATGGCAGAGGGGAAGAAGCTGTTTTTGCAACATTGAGTGAGTGCCTTCAGGCTTTTGTACTCTAATTTGATGGTAGCAGTGAGAAAAGGGCATAGCTTGGGAGGTGAGGGTCCTTGATAACTGCTTTATTGAGAAACTTAATGGAATGTCCATGATGGCACTGGCAGAGTTTGTAGCCTGTTCTTGTCCTGTCCATTGGCATCTCCATAGTAGACAATAATGAAACCAGTTAGAATGCTCTCCATGGTACACCTGTAGAAATGTGCAAGAATCTTTCTTGACATAGAAAATCTCCTCAAACTCCTAAGGAAATATAACTGCTTCATGATTGTATAGACATGAAGATCATAGGATATGTCTTCAGAGATGTTGAAACCCATGAATTTGAAGCTTCTTACCTTCTCCACTGTGACCCCTCGATGAGGACTCGTTTGTGTTCTTCGGGCTTCCCCATCCTGAAGTCCACAATAAGTTCTTCAGTTTTACTGACATTGAGTGCAAAGTTGTTGTTGTGAACTAGCTAGCTGATCTATCTCACTTCTATTATCTTCCTCATTGCCATTTGTGATTCTGCTAACAATCCTGGTATAATCGGCAAATTTTTATATGGCATTTGAATTGTATCTAGCCATACAGTTGTGAGTGTAGAGATGGCAGAAATGTGAGCTGAGTACACATCATGGAGGTATGCCTGTGCTGATTGTCAGTGAGGAGGAGATGTTGTTACCAATCTGCAGTGACTGTGGTCTTCCAATGATGCATGTATATATCCATATAAAGTGGATGAAAATGTCCTGCCCTGTTATTTTGAGATGGGTTTATAACTCAGCAGTTACTGGAAGGAAAAGCAAGAGCAGTGAGAGAATTAAATATGGCCTGATCAGTCTATTGGCCATGAGGGAGGCATTCTGGGTAGGCCGCTATTCCACATCTCTGGACTCTTCCATGTTTTTGCTGTCAGACACATGGAAGGACCAGGTCGGAAACACTGGTTACTCATTACTTCCCATAGATGCTGCGTGACCTGCTGAGTTTCTCCAGCATGTTTGTGTCTTGAACTCAGCAGAATTTCAGAAGGAGAATCAGAAATTTAATGGAATTAACTATAAATCAATGTATTTTCCCCTGATAATTGTGTCTTTTATTGGTTAAGTCACAAAATGTACAAAAACTTTTCCCTTCACTTTCTAAGCAATTAAATTTAATTTAAAGTTATATTCCTGGCTCTTATTTGTTCTTCAAAAATGTTCCCTGTCATCGCAGTTTCCAGCAATTTCTGCTTTTGTTTCAAACTGTTTTTGTTAATTAAGAAGAATCAAGGCAGGAGAGATGTGGTTTCTCAGAAGAACGCTATGCATGTCAAATACAGACAGGACAATAAACAAAGTTCTACAAAGAACAAAAACTAAACATATATTATTTAGAATAATCAGAAAACAGCAATCAAAATTCTTTGGACACATCATGAGAAGAGATACATTAGAACATCTAGTTACAACTGGAAAGATGGAAGAAAAATGAAGCCAAGGCAGACAGGGAAGGAAAATGATAGATTGATTAACATCACAGTTAGAAACAGGGGAGGCAACAATTACAATTCGGAGGGTCAGAGACCGTGATGGATGGAGATGGCCCACGCTGAAGGCAAGGCGCCTGAAAAGCAACAACAATTTCATAATATTCCCTGTGAACCAAGTCCACTCTGATGAAAGTAATAATTTTTTCTCTTCATTATGATATATCTACAAGCATATCATATCCAGACAACATGAAGCCACAATTAAAACCTCCCATTAATTTCCAATCTCTTCAAGAACCCGGAACGTAGGAGGTAGGTCATGTATACTTCTATTTAAAACATGTTTTACTAAGGATGTGGCAAAGCTGGATTGTTGGGTAAAGAGTTCCTCAGTGTGATTGACACGAAGTCTCTGTTAAGTCAGCCACATCTCGGAGGTTCCACCCTTGTTTCTGAAATCGAGTGTAATGTATCCACGTTCTATTTACACACAAGCACAAATTCAACGCTAATGTTGTAAACCAGTCTGATGGGGACTTGCACTACCATGAGGGTGTCTGAGAATGACATTAAATATGTTTCCTCAGATGGATGCAGACAAAGATTTTTTTTCCCACTGGTGTCCTGGCAAACAGTCATCTTTCAACTCTGCATCTCACTCAAATCTGGCTAATTATGACATTGATATTTCCACCACTTTGCTACATGTGAATAAGCTGTTTCATCCATTACCAGCAGAGACTGCACTTTGAGAGCATTTTGGTTGCCCCAAGGTCACGAAAAACGCAAAATAAATGTTTTCTCATTTTGTTTCCAGTTACAGAGAGGGTTTACCTCCACAAAGTCCCCTGCCTGCCCTAAGAAATATATTAGTATTATTTCTTATTTTTTGCAATAGATCATTTGGCTAATAGCTTTATCAGTTAATAATTCACTGGAAAAATATATTCCATTTTATTGGTTGGAATTACATTGAAAATCCCAACAGAATATAAGGTAATTTTACTTATTGCTGTTCTTATGTACTTTGCTACACATGCATCCTCTGTGATATTATTTATTTTCTCTAGAGATAAAATTATTCACTGAATTAACTTATTTTAGAATCAGTAGTTTTATATCCTGTTGCCCCAGGCAAGTTAGCAATAAAAAATACAGCACTCAGGTCTGGCTTTAAATGGGATAAATGTTTTAAAATTGTGACTCTCAAGCAGATGGGACTGAATGAATCATGCATAAGATTATAATTCTTATCTCCACTGTCTGGGACTGCGGCATATGGTTTATAAGTTGTAACAGGTGCAAAGTAGCAGGTGGTAAAAGTCACAGGAGGGCATGATAGCAAAAACCCCAGAAGAAAAAAGAAGTTAGAAGAATATCAGTGGCTGTAAAGGAGACAAACAGATCAATATAGCTCAAGTGGCATAGGATTTACATGGTTATAATTTTATTATTAATTTCATTTGGATCCACAGTGCTTCAGGAAAGATGAGTCCAATTAAACCTGTTGCTTTCTCTATTCTTTAGATCACTTGAAAGTAGCAAAGAATTCAATTGCTGTTTTTTATGACAATTATTATTTTGTTATTAAAGTCATACAGTCCATTCAGATCTTCAAATGTAATTGCAGTTTTATCTACAAAAGAAATGTAAGCAGAAATGATATTTAAATGGATAAATCATAAATCCTTAAGACAAACTAATAACAAGGACTAAATCCTCTTTTTAATGTGCAAATGTCACAATATGCTGGATCAAAGGATTCTCAGAGATTTCTGACAGCAATATTATTTTGATTTGTGTTTACTCACAAAGATACTTTTTAGGACACAATGAATAAATTGAACAAAATAAGCCTTTAATGGCAATTTATATATTCTAAGACAAATTTTTAAGTTTATGAGATTGTTTCACCAGCTAAATATACAAGAACATAATATAGCAAGTGCCTTTAATAGTTTTATTTTAGTTATATTTTAGGAATTCTGACCAGAATATATTCAGCATCTGGAAAAGTAGATTCAACTGGGCAACATATATTAAAAAAATTGAGGGACTGTGCCCAGAAAATGCTCTGCTAATGAGGGGGGGCGGGGAGTGTTGGGGGAGCTGCTGTTATGAGAGAGAAATCAGAGGTGAAATTGCAGTCTCAGTCTAGAGGACAATTGGACTTTGAAGATCAAACAACGCCCATAAGCGAAGGTCACTCTCAACACTGGTTAGGAGAAGAGGATTGTCGTTACAATCTTGAGAGTGGCAGAGGGAAGGGGGAGAGGGAGAGGGCATATATATTGAAATTCAGTGGGTTTTGAGTGACCCAATATAAAGGGTAAGATAAAATAGACCTACTGAAATCAGTTTGCAGCTTCAGGCACTGTGATGTGGGACCTTCTCAGGTAAGCCACTATAACTAATGAGAAGGCCTGCTTCTGCATGAATGCTTCACAGCTTACCAGACATGTGATAAGCCTTCGTACACAACTGGGTGCAAGTTTGAAAGTCATGGTGTCTGAATTATCACAGCAGGGCATCATTCATAGGTGCCCTCCCAAAATATTATAATGTATGAATCTTTGGCTGCTGAAATCCAGAACCTTTTTGGTAGGAAATCCAGCCCTAAAACATTTACTGATGAAAGGAATAAAATGCTAAATTGTCAACTTCTGTTGTTACAAATTTCAACTCAGACAGTTCCTTTATAAGGAGCTGAACAGGCATATAAATTGAAGCAAACGTGGCCCTTCAACATAAGTGAATTGGAAATCATTCAGTTAGGATACTCAAATTAACTACTGTTTAATAAGTGATGCAGAAATCTCAGAAACCCTGGAATCATGTACATTATTTTGTTAATTTTAGTAGTCGTACAATTGGAGCATGGAACATGTAATTTTGTAAATAAATTGCTTATTCTACATGATATACCTAATGTTTTTCTCTCCACAGAAGTAAGTGAGATGGAAGAATGTGCATCAATTAGTTATTAAGGTTAATGGATCATAAACTCTCTTGTTCAGTGAAGTTCAGAAGTGGTTCTCAATTGAGGGAGGTTTATCTGCCTCGATAGGGCTGGATTTTACACCCAGTGGTGTTTTCTCTCTCATGTGATGTGGCATGATTATAAATGTCCTTGAAAATGTAACAATGAGCCAGCTAACATTTTGATCTAATACTTTTGGTGAAGTTATTCTAAGATTGGAAATGGTGAGGAGCTCTAAGATGATATGTCTATTAAACTTGTTGCAAACTCACAAATTTTGTTATTAACTAACAAAGGAATAGCAATGGAAATTTCACTGGAAAATGGTACATTCAAAATAATCGTTTCCCCTATCTTGTTAGGGTTACAGAACTGTGATCTTTATGATGATTTCTTTCTTAATCAAGAGCAAAATGGTCTTGCTTACTTTAAAACCAATTATTTTTTATTATCTCCTACGTCTTTCTCCAGAGACTACTGTTTTACCCCTGTGACTTACACAGGATGATCAATTTCTTCAGTCTGGATTCAAAATGTCTCTCTCTGCCTTCATTTCTCTGAAATCATGTGACATAACATCACCACTTGTTTCAGTTTCATTTCTCCAAAATACAGTCATGGTAGATGATCATTTTTCTTCCTTCAAATTATCACTTCGCTTCCATAAAAACATCATCTCTGTCCAAGAGGTTTAAGTAGTTATGACTCTGGAAAGTCTAAGCACATGTCACTCAAGGAAGAACCTGCTTAATTGACTAGCTGCCAGAAAAATGCTGTGCATGCACATCCATTGTCCAAGAATCAATTAGGACCTACTTCAGTTGCACTATGATCTTGTTCTTCCAGACTTGGCTACTCTGAAATGCACTGTCTGTCATTGAGTCTCTGTAGATGTGATGTGACCTGTGTGTGACCCTGTCTTTCATAACTAACTTTACTAAGACATGCTTTAGTAAAATTAGTTATTATATGAAATATATTTTAACATTAAACTAAAGATTAACACAAATCTGATATGAAATGGAGAAATGGCATTTGGCAGTCAAGTCAGTGGAACCAGAAGGAAAATATTCAAGTACCTCTCTGGTCCTTCCAGGTCAGAAGGGCCTAAGAGTTAGTGTTGAGCTTGGCAATGCTCCATTCCTAATTCATTGCAGCAGAAGAGCTGACACGAATTCCGGGTTTATCCTTGGATCAAACTTTATTACAAGCTCATCTGAAAACAAATGGCTTACCTTTCTGTACTTTACATGAATTTTTAATACCTTCTCTTATCTCGATATTTCTTTTATTGCTATCATAACTAAGAAATAATTCACACAACCCAGTTTGTGGCTGCATATTGCGTAAGTTAGTAGGTGTAACTTTGCACAGCTCCTGCTTTTCTGTTTTTATGATTTGGCCTATCGTGTCTGCTTCACCATTCAAATCATGGTTGATGTATTTTTCCTCTCAACCTCATTTTCCCAGCTGTCTTCCTGTAACCTTTAATGCATTTACTAGTCATCCTCTGCTTTAAATATACGCAATGACTTAACTTCCACAGTCATCTGTGGCAGTGAATTCCATAGATTCACCACCCTCTGGCTGAAGATATTTCTCCTCACCTCTGTTCTAAAGAGATGTCCTTTTATTCTGAAGCTGTGCAATTTGATCCTGGACTTTCTCAAGGATGGAAACATTTTCTCCATAGCCATTCTATGCAGCCCATTCAATATTTGGTGTGTTTCAGTGAGATCCCTCCTCATTCTTCTGAACTCACCAGAGAGTTCAGACCCAGAGACATCAAACAGTCCTCATGTATTAACCCTCCCATCCTCAGGATCATTCTCATGAATCTCCTCTGGTCCCTGCCAGCACATCCTTTCTTATATATGGGGACCAAACTGCTCGCAATACTCCACACACGGTCTCATCAAAACCTTACAAAGCCTCAGTTTTACATCTTGGCATTTTTTAAAATTCTGGACCTCTTGAAATGAACGCTAACTTTGCATGTGTCTTACTTACTACCAACTCAACCTGCAATTTAACCTTCAAGGAAACCTGCACCAGGACTCCCAAGCAACTTTGGGCCTCTGCTTTCTGAATTTTCTCCCCATTTGGAAAATAATCGACACTTTTATTCCTTCTACCAAAGTATACAATCATACATTTCCCTACACTGTCATCCATCTACCATTTTCCCAACCTGTCCAAGTCCCTCTGCAGACTCTGAGCTTTCTAAACATTATCCACCCCTCTAATTATCTTTGCATCTTCTGCAAACCTGCTCACAAAGCCATCAATTTCATCATCTAAATCATTTTGATGCATAATGAAAAGTTGCAGACCTACCACCGATCCCTGTGGAACACCACTAGTCGCTAGCAGCAATCCAGGAGGGTCAACTTTATTTACACTCTTTGTGTTTTGCCAATCAGCAAATCTTTTACCCACACAAACATCTCTCCCATTAAACCATGCACTCCTATCTTGTTCAGTAGCTATATATGTTGCATCTTGTCAAAGGCCTTCTAAAAATTCATAAAAGCAACATCTGCTGGCTCTCCTTTGTCTCTCCTGCTCATTACTTACTCAAAGAATTCCAACAGATTTGTCAAGCAAGATTGCCCCTGAATCGACTGGACTCTCTAAATATTCATAAATCCTGCCCTTAAGAATCCTCTCCAATAGTTTCCCCACTACTATAGTAAGACTCGCTGGTCTATAATTGCCAGGATTCTCCATGTTAACTTCTAATTTAAAAAAAGGGAACACATTTGCCATTCTCCAATCCTCCGGCACCTCCCCTGTGGCCAAGGAGGATGGAAAGATCATTGCCATCGCCCCAGCAATCTCTTCCCTCCTTTCCCATACCAACCTGGGGTATATCTCATCTGGTTCCGGGGACGGATCCCCCCACCTAGACAAAGGTCTTTTTCTCTGGTGTATTCTGAACCAATGTATTCATTTAGGACGTCCCCAACCTTGTCTGCCTCCTTTATCATTATGTGGACCTACCTACCTCTGGGTGGCATAGTTAGTCCAGTGGTTAGCACAATGCTGTTACAGTGCCAACAATCAGGACCGGAGTTCGAACCCTGTGCTGTCTTTAAGGAGTTTGCATGTAATCACCATATCTGTGTTTGTTTCCTCTGGGAGTCTGGTTTCCTCCCACCATTCAAAACATACAAGAGTTTGTTGGTCAACTGGACTCCATGCACTCTTTGGCCGAAATGTCCTCCAACCATGCTGTACGTCTAAATTTAATTTAAAATTCTCTCTCCTCAGCCTTCTGTTCTTCCCATATGCAGAAAATGCCTTAGGGTTTTCCTTAATCCGACTTGACAAAGCCTTCTCATGCCCCTTTTGAGCTCTTCTAAAACCTTTCTGAAGATCCTGGCTATCATATAATTCCCATCGGCCTTTTCTGTCTTTTAACTTCCTAAGTATAATGTCTGCTTCCTACTTCCTCTTAACTAGCTGCCCCACGTTTTGTCAACCACGATTCCCTTTTCCTTCCATTTTTTTCCATTCTCAGTGGGACAAACTTCTCCAGAACCCCTTTCAGGTGGTACAGAAACATTTTACACGTTGCTTTTTTCAGAGAACATCTGTTCACAATTTATTGTTCCTCGTTCCTGTCTCATCCTATCATAATTACCCCTTCCCCAATTAAACACTTTACCATTTTGATGGATTTTATCCATGTCCATAGCCATGCTAAACCTCAGAGAGTTGTGGTCACTATTACCAAAATAGTCCCTCACTGGGAGGTCTGTCACCTAGTCAGATTCACTATCTAGTACTATATCCAATATGGCCTCTTCTCTAGTCAGCTGGACCACAAATCCTTCTTGGATACTCCTGAAGAATTCTGCCTCTTGTAGTCAGGAGGTGACAGTCAATATTTGGGAAGTTGAAGTCTCCCATAAAAACAAGCATGTTACTTCTGCTCCATTATAAAATCTGCCAACTAATCAGTTCCTCAGGGTCACGAGGACTATTTTGCAACTTATAGACTACTCCCAATACAGGGATTGGTGTCTTTCTATTTCTGACTTCCACCCATACCAACTCAGTAGAGACTCCCTCATAGTTTCCTCCATTTCTGCAACTGTGATACTATCCCTGACCAGTAATATTAGCCCCCCTCTTTTATCCCCATCCTACCCATTTAAAAAACATCTAAACCCTGATACCTGTATCAACCTATCCTGTCCTTGTATCTCTGTAATGACCAGCACATCATAATTCCACATACTAATCCATGCTCAAAGTTCATCTCCTTTATCCCTAATATTCCTACCATTGAAATAGATACATTTCAAACCATCCAACTGACTACCTTTATGTTTCCTCCCCTGCCTGTTCTTCCTCACACTCACACAACACATTACATCTTTTGCCCTATTCTCTACATTCACATTCTGGTTCCCATCTCAAACTGGTTTAAACTCTTCCCAAAAGTTCTAGTTAACCTGTCTGCCAGAATATTGGACCCTTTCCAGTCAGGTGCAGTCTGTCCTTTTTGTACAGGTCATACCTTACCTAGAAGAAATCCCAATAATTCACAAATCTGAACCTCGACCCCTGGAATTAACTCATCAGCCACACATTCAACAGCCATAATTCCTATTCTTACCCTCACTGGTGCGTGGCACAGACAGAAATCCTAGGATACCCACCCATGAGGTCCTGCTTTTCAGGATTCTTTCTAACTTCCTCATCAGAACCTCATCCCTACTCCTATCTATGTTATTCATACCAATGTGGATCACAACATCTGGCTGTTCTCCACATACCCGCCCCCCTACCTGAGAATGGTGTGGGCTTGATTGGAGATATCCCTGACCCTGGCACCTGAGAGGTCTCGATCTTGTTCACAGAACCTCAAATCTATTCATCTAACTATCAAATCCCTTATCACTGTTGCTCTCCTCTTCTCTCTCTTCCTTTCTTATCCAAATGGCCAGACCCTGGACCAGAGACTGATTTATCATCCCCCCCAACAGAATTCTTATTGGCCCTACTCTGTCTATTTACCTTCCCTCTCCTAACAGCCACCTAATGATTTGCCTCCTGCCTTTTGAATGTGATTGTTTCCCCACAGCTTGAGTCTTCCGAAGGATCTGGATTTCATCCAGCACCAACTCCAGTTTGCTAACTCAGTTTGTAAAGAGCTGCAGCTGGATGCACCTCATGCAGGTGTAGTCATCAGGAACAATGATGTTCTCCCAGATTTCCCACATCTTGAAATCAGAGCATTCCACTGCCCTAGCTGCCATCCCACTACCTACTCATTCACTGTGCTTACCTGACCTTACCTGTTGTTCAACAATTTGAATTTTATGTGCTTTTTATTTGCAGTGAATAATAGGCCTTCATGTAGATACCAGTGTTTGAAATTCATGAGAAAATTTTGACCAGAAATAGAGCTAGCTCTGAACCACAGATCTTCAGCAGTACAGTCCGAAGTTAATGAATTCCATACCCTTTTCTGCATACGTATATTTCATGATACACTTATTTGACTGAAGACTGGCCATTGTGATGGTGGGAACTTTAAACACAGAGTGATATAGGATATCCACTTGTGATTTCTAATGTCAGCCTTCTTAACTTACAAACTGATATTCAGACATTGAAGTTCTTTTTGCACCAATCTAATTGTTGTGTCCATTCGACTTTTAACGTGAGAAAAGTGGAAAGTTGAATTATTGGTTGTGAAATTTCTTCCATTTTTTGTTAGCTCTGATATTGAATATACATGAACCCATGTATTGTGGTTTCAGCATGTACAGCATTTCTCAATACAGCCAGCATAAAAAAAAGTATTAATCCACTTGCTGAACGGTGATGGTATTTGAGGGCCGTTCTAGTAAAGTAAGTTATAACATCATGTGCAAATCAGTTTTGTGGTATCTCCTGGGTGTCCTGAACTGTTGGATCCATTTAAAATAATATCCTTTAGAACAATAAGATAGAGATAGAGAAAGAATAGTCATCTCTCTCATTAATGATTTCAGGTTCAGATCAAACTGGATCAGAGGAATTAATGAATAAAAGGTTGGTTTGTCCTTTGAGTTGGGCTTCTAATTGTGACTTCTAGCTGAATCTGGTTGTGGTGAACCACTGTAATAACTGGTCAAGCATACCTATTGGCCGATTGTACCTGTGGCCCCTCCCCACAGGCTCCTGTATAAAGGTGACTGTTCCACAGCCCCCTGCAACTCAGTACAGGATAACTGAATAATAGGGATATGCTCTATTCTCAAGTGAATTAAAGCCTATTAGTTTCTCTACAATAGTATCCGGAGTGATTGATGGTGCATCACTGGTGACTCTGCCTTTCAGTACTCACGCAGTCATGATAATACTCAATTAATCTCAGAAATGGACATTGAAGCTTCCAACCCAGAATATATTCTGTTTTTTACCATTTATTCTACAAGTGGGTAGAACATAGGCTAGAACTGTGATGGAAAAGCCCACATTAACCAATAGGTATGATCGTATGAATCTCATCTCTTAGGGTATTACTTGGTGGTTCAACAGGACAAGTTTCCTTCTTAGTCTCAGTACCACAGATATTTTGTTAGGAAAGTCAACTGGCTGAATATGCCTTTGCCAATTCCAGATCAAAGGGATCTGTTGAATTTTACCTCAATTCATATTTTTATTGTGGTTGTGTCAAATTCAATCATGCTGGGAAATTTCAAAAGCCAGTTCAGAATTAATTTGCTCAGTGTCTGGAGTTAGAGAAAAGCTAGGGTAGGGAGAAATGACAAATTCTTCTCTATTAATGTTGAGAGGGAGGAAGATGTCTTGCTAAGAACAATCAAAGAGCTTTCTGGTCACTACTAGATTTAATTACTTTTATTTAGAGATGAAGTTATTGATGGTAAAGTCTCCAGCTTCCATGATGCAATTTGAATTCTTCTCTCCAGATTATTACTCAGTCCTCTAAATTACTTTGTTCCCTTTCCATTATTGTATTGTGCAAGGAGGGCAAGTGTCATACTTCCTTTCATTCAGCAGAGCACTGAGTATAAGTCATGTGGCAGCTATGTAAAGTTTTAGTTCAGCTGCACTTCAAGTATTGTGTGAAATTCTGGTCACCCCATTAGGGGAAGTAAGTGGAAGCTTTGGAAAAGTCACAGAAGGCACTGACCAAGATATTGCCTGGCTTAGAGGGTATAATGAGTTGTTGAACAAATTTGGTTTTTTTTCTGGAGGGTTGGAGGCTGAAGGGAGACTTGTATAAAGTCTAAAATCCAGTGTTTTGTTTTAAATTTCTGTTAATTTTATGACTATCCCTTTAAGGAAAATTGTTGTTTGTCATGTTACCATAGTTACTATGACATCATATGTCATAATATCTGAGTGGAACGGGAGCTTGCTTTCTCATTCTTCGAAGAATCATGAGAGAGATGTAAGCTCAAGATACTTTTCTTTGAATTCATCTTATTTGATCTTATTTTGTATATTTCTTTTATATCTGTTTAAAGTTAAATATCGTTATCATTATACAGTATGCTTTGTTTACTCATCATTATGGAAATCTCAATACAAAGTTATGCAAAATGTTTATTTGTTATATCAACAAATTAAAACTTCTTACAGCTGCAGCTACAAAGTTTGATTTAAATTAATAAGATGGTAATCTGAAATATTGTGTTTTTGCGAAGATCATATGCTTCGTAATTGGAAAATATTAGAACTTGGTAAGTGTTGTCTATAACCTAATTGTAGATTAGACTAACATAGATAGAGTAGACTGCCAGATTCTTTTTTCCTTGGATGCAAATGAGGAATACGGGCATTTGTGGTGAGAGGGGAAAAGTATACAGAATATTTTTTGCACCGTGAATGATAAGTGACTGAAATGGGCTACAGGAGGGAGTGATGGAAACAGGTACAATGGTAACATTTAAGAGGTTTTTAGAAAAATACATGATTTGGAGGGATATGGATCATATGCAGGTAGAAGAGGTTTAGTTTAATTTGGTATTGTGTTCAGTATAGACATCATGGGTCAAAGGAGCTTTCCCTGTGGTGTCCTGCCCTCAATTCTATGTTCTATGACCAAAAATGGCTTATATCCGATTATGGAGAACTATTGGCAGTGAAAGATTTGAAAACATATCCATCAAGTCAGCATTTCCAAAAAAAAACAGAGAGCAGGTGCTCCCTCGAACCTGGTCCACTCTTCATGAAAAGAGTGTGGGAAAAGTAATTTCTGTATCGGGGATTTTTTTTTAAGGAATTGGATCTAAGGTATGAGTTTTGTGTTTCCTTTGTAAATCCTGCCTAAAATTGGGATCATCGCCAAATCATTTGGGTGAAAGGCTAAGTATCAGTAGAAAATTATTTGTGGTGTTTTTGCAAAAGAAGATACATCTCACTGGTCCATGCCTAATTGCACGTAATGGTGTTTGACTGTGGTGTCTTGTGAGTGTTCTCTGAATCAGAATGGTCATGCTGGTTCTGGTGAGGACTATATTAATCTTATGGAGAGATCAAGAGCTTTAGAATATGGGTGTCTGACTATTGCAATTGCAGACTAATAGTAGTCAATGCATGTTCATATTAAGACAACAAATGAGCTTCCGGCCGAAGTGGTAGATGCAGGTTTAATTTTAATATTTAAGAAAAGGTTGGATAGATCTATGGACGAAAGAGGTGTAGAGGGTTATAGCCGGGTGCTGGTCAATGGGACTAGGGGGGAGAATGTGTTCAGCATGGACTAGAAGGGCCAAACTGACCTGTTTCTGTGCTGTAATTGCTATGGTTATATAAATGGCTCATTAACATATTTGCCTTGTTTTTAGAAAGGAAATAACTTTTCAGATGGGGGGATCTGAAACAAGAACAGAAATATTTAGATTAACTCTGCCAGTCAAAAATTATTTCATAAATACCCTTCCTTGGAACTGAGAAAGAGTTAAGGTCATTGAGAAGGTTGGGAAGGGTAATGGATGGAACAAAATGAATATCTGGGAGAGGGTAACATTATGGCACAGCCCAGGATGACACACTTAAGTTAACAGTTAGCCTTTTCAGCACTCCTGCTCTGGGTTAGAATTTAATACAGCCTGGAAGGAATTTGTTCTTTCACTCCGTGTCTGTTACTATGGTGTATCTCTAAATTAAAATTAAAATCATATGCTCAACCATTCAAAGGAGAGTTAAAAAGCTTGGAGATAAACAGGAGTCTGCAGACGCTGTGATTGTAGTGCATGCAGCCTCCTTAATATTTGACAACATTGAAAAATCTGGGTAATATTGAACTATCTGGCTTACTGGGAATGCTCCCACAAGACCAGAATATAAATACAAAAGTTCAAAAAAATGGGAGATTAAATGGCAGGAGTTAATACAGATAGAAAGAAAGAGCAAGTTGTCTGAAGTTGAAGATTTGCACTCAAACTTTTCGGTGGGCTTGCTGAGAAATCAGAATCGAGGGAACCATTACACAAGGCAAGAGAGAAAAGGAGTGACACAGAATTTGTGCTGCCAATATTTCCCACTTCCAGTTTTTGACATAGCTACAATTATTTTCCTGAGGACTGTCACGAGGGCAGCTCAGGATCTAGCTTGCTGCAGGCAGGATGTTGTTTTTAACATGTCAAAAAATTGTGAGTTGTAAGATTGGTGCAGTTCTGAAAAGTGGAAGCCCCCATCTGTTCACATCCTGGGGTCTTCCTGACAATTCTGATAATGACTGCTGCAACATAAGCAAAAACAAGACAGTCAAGGGTGGCTTTAATTGTATGCTGAGGGGCAGAAAGAAGAGAAGAGCAAAGGAGAGACTTATACTTATATATAGTTCTTCATGACCTCAATAAATCCCTTAGTGTTTTATAGGCAATAATTAATATTTGAAGTGCTGTCACAGTTGCAGTGTAATTTGTTGTAACTGAGGGCACTGAGCTATCATACTGCTGTTTGATTCCAACCAAGGAATCTGGTTTAACAGTGATGCTTGAGGGAAAAGTCATGGAATAGCTTACTGAAAGAAAATGATAACTTGCATTTTCTTAGCTTGTTCTTTTAGACAGGACATCCCACTGATGTTTCTAACCAATGAAAATTACTTTTAAAGAGTCATTTTAAAAATTGAAACAAAAAATTTTTTAAAATGGAGAAAATACTTAAGCATCGGTGGAAAGTTAACATGGAGTTTACACAGAGCCAAAAAGTCATGGTTTCACACCACAGAAAAAAGGCCTTTCTGCCCAACTCAAGCATGCCAATTGGCATGCTTGCCTGAGGTTGTCCCATTTGCCTGTGCTTTGTCCAAATGGCTGTGAATATTTACTATCTATAAACCTATCTAAATATATTTTAAATGTAATTGTACCTGCATCTACCACTTCTGGCAATTCAATCCATATTCCCCACTTTTCCCCGTATGGAAAAATCTACATACCTATGCTCTTTGTATTTTATAAATCTATATAAGGCCATTCCTCGGTCTCCTTCCCTCAGGGAAAGCAGGTCCAGCACATCCATTCTCTCCTCATAACTCCAGCACTTCAAGCCTGACAACATCCTTGTCAATCTTTTTTGCACCTTCGCTAGCTTAATCATATCTTTCTTATCGTATAGCAATCACATCTGCACACAATACTCAGATGTGGTCTCATCAACACCTTGCCATGTCCAGCGATCATAAGTGTATCTCACGCCTTTTTTACCACTTTGTCTTCCTGTGTTACCATTTTCGAGGAACTACGTATTTATACCTCACAGCCTCTATGTTGTACAACACTCCCCAGGGCATCAATTTTAACCATGTACATCTTACTTGGTTTAATTTAAATGCTACACTTTGCATTTGTCTGAGCTAAATTCCATTAACATTTCCCTTCACACTTATGCTGCCTGACCTGCTGAGTTTATTCATCTTTTTTTTAATTTCAGATTTTCAGGATCTGCTTTATTAATGAAGAGTCTTTGACCTGATAATGCTGATTCTGGTTCTTCATCCGTAGAATTTGTCAACTAGCTCAGCATCTCCAGCCTTTCCATTTTTATCCCACAAATAACAAACTGCCGATAATCAGATTTTTTTGTGGTTGACAGTGACGTTTGATTATAGTGATTAACAAGTAGGTAAATGGGAATTATATCATAATATCCAACGATCATAATACTGTGAGGTTGCATTGTGGGATTTTTCACATTTACCTGAGTAAGTGTACAGAGCTCCTTTTACTATCTCACTCAGAAAAGTATTCCTCCAATATTGCAGTATACTTGTGCTGAAGTTGCTGGAGGGGGACTTGAATTCACAATTCTCTATCACAAGGCAAGAGGACCAACATCTGAAGCACAACTGGCAATGGATTAGAATTTCCAGCTCTTCAAAATACGCCATGAGCTTCTTTATGTCCACAGTTTAATGTCTCATCCAATAAATGACATTTGCAATAGAGCAGAATTGCCTCAAATTATTTGCTCAGGTCACTTGTCTTCTGACTGAAGGACAAAGATTCTTCCTCCTTCCAAAATGCCCATCTGATCTGCCAGCCCTTTGGCTGATCCTCTCAGTAATTTCCTCTCTACCCCATACCCTAATTCTTCTACTCAGATGATTGGCTCCCACAAGAGATGTTTGCTTCTGAGCTTTGTGTGGTAATGGGACTAGAAGGAAATGTGGGTTCAGGTCTGAAAATAGTCACTTAAAGGTTGAGTTGGGTGTACACGCTCTGATCTCTGCATTGTCCTAAAATGGCAATAGCAGTAATCAAAACAAATTAAATGGCAAAGTACCGTAAATCAGTAGATTGATAGACAGTGTATAACAATATCTGAGAAGCTTGCAAAAGATATAGCTTCTTTTCCTGACATAAAGATGAAGTGCTTTTACTGGCAACAAAAGTAAACAGATTTTGTGTATTTACATGACTAAAAAGGAAACTTGAGAATCTGAAATGCTTACCAGTTCCTATTCCAAATCACAGACTTTCCAGATTTAATATTATTTTAAGCAGGAGAGCGTACATTGAAGACAAGAAATTCTATTATGTAAGATTGCTATTGCATCAGTTTAAATTGAATTAGATTTTACTCAGCATGAAATCAACAAAATAACTAAACTTTCAAGTAATTTAATTAATGCATGGTTTGAATGAACAACTTGGAAAGTTTAGTGCAGATAGATTTACAATTATGCATTTTTATTTTAACATTTGACAACACATGCTACTCTTTAGCTCTCAGTTCCCGAGAGAAATGAATGCACAGAGCAAGGAATGGGTCAGTGTTCCTGACTAAATTCCTGCACATTGCTATATGTAGTGTCTGTAGGCTCTTTTGTCTTTCTGCTTGCAAAGCAACTTGAAAGAGATAAAGCCATCAACAAATCATCCTTTATTGAATGATGAAATTCTCAAGGTCACAAAAATAAAATTATGTATTGCACATCACTCTATCAGAAGTAATACCACACAGCATGCACAATTCAAAAAGGAGGATATTCCCTTATATGCAGCATAACCTGAATAAAATTATACGATCAGTAATTTATAAGTGTTAATTCAACAAAATGTAAAATCATTTGATTTCTTGGTGTCTTCATTCACTGAACTCTTGATTGCAGGGTGCACTTGAAATTACCTACTCTTTCCAGGCATTGATTTCTCCAGTGCATCATTTCTCCACATGGATTTCATATCCATTTTGTCACATATTCTGATCCACAATTATTGTTTCAATTTAATTGTCTTCATAGAAGATAACACATTGCATAATAATTTCTTGATGTGTTTCATCTTGCTATCACTGAAATACAATAAACTGTCTACATAAAACATAAAGCAGAAGCTAATTACCATTATCAGATTTCAGATTTATTGTCAGAGTGCATACATGACATCACATACAACCCTGAGATTCTTTTTCTACTGGGTGAGGCAGAACTACCATTTATTGACAAGGCAAAAAATAAACTGCATACAACGTACACGTGTAAACAAATAAAGGAATGTAAACAAACTGTGAAATACAGAGAGAATTTTAAAAAATCATTAACATGCGGGAAGAATCCTTAAATGAGTCTCTTCATTGAGTTTGTTGTTGAGGAGTCCGATGGTGGAGGGATAGTAGCTGTTCCTGATCCTAGTGATGTGAGTCTTGTGGCAGCTATACCTCTTTCCTGATGGTAGCAGCAAGAGCAGAGGGAGTGCTGGCTATTGTGGATCCCTGATGATTGCTGCTGTTCTCCAATGGCAGCATTCCCTGTAGATGTTCTCGATAGTGGGGTGGGTGTTGCCTGTGTGGTGCGCTGTTAGCCAGAATCAGACACACACAAGGTAAAAACTGTACAACAGGCTTTAATCCACAAAGACTTCCACAGAGCCAGGCTGGCTGTAGCTGCAGTAACTCTGAGTGAGATTCAGGAGGCCGGCGCAGGCTTATATCCCAGAGGGTGCTTGACACCCGACCGGGTGGGGCTTGATCTCTTCAGACCAACTGATTGACAGCCGACCAGGTGTTGTCCTGTCCTTTACACTCCTGCAGGTAAAGAGGTTCGTGGAAGGCAGGGATCCTTTGAAGTCCATGCCGAGACGCTTGAAAGGCCGAGTAGCCTTTACTACATGGACCTGGGCCAGGCGGAAGAAACGAGGTTTACATTCCGCGCAGACCCGACAGGGCACAGTCATGTCCCTGATGTCCCTGATGGTGTATGGCAGGTTCCGGGACTTAATGAAGTGGAAAAACCTGGTGACACCCAGATGGCAAAGGCACTCGTTAAACTTCCGGGGGCGGTACTGAATGTTGTAGCTGTAGGTTGCCAGCTCGACTCTCAAGCGCAGGATCTTGTTGTTCTTGATCTTGCTCTTGTGGGTAATGTTAAACATGAACGGCACGGCCCACTGGTCCATGAGGAGGATGAATCCCCTGTCGGCCAGGTCGTAGCGCCAGTGGAGGATCGCTTCCACAATCACCTGGGCCTCCTTTTCAATGGCAGAATGCCCTACCTCGGAGCTGTGGAGGTTCCTGGAGAAGAAAGCAATGGGGCAACCCTCTTGGTTGAGGATAGCAGCGAGGGCTACCTCGGAGGCATTGTTCTCCACCTGGAAGGAGGAGTCCTCATCCTCGGCCTGCATCATGGCGTCCGCGATGTCTTACTTGATGCGGATGAAGGCTGCCTGCGCCTCGGGTGGGAGGGGAAAAGTTGTAGATTGGGCTAGTGGGTGGACCTTGTTTGAGAAGCGAGGGGCTCACTGTGAGTAATAAGAGAAAAGCTCAAGGCACCTGCGAAGGACCTTTAGCATGGGAGAAGAGGTAACTCCATTAATGGGCGCATCCTTTCTGGATCTGGACCGACGATTTCATGGGCCACGATGTACCTCAGGATGACAAGGCAGGTGGTGCTAAACACATACTTCTCCATGTTGTAAGTGAGGTTCAGCTCCATGGCCATCTGGAAGAATTTCTCCAGGTTAGCATCGTGGTCCTGCTGGTCACGGCAGCAGATAATGATGTTATCCAGATACAGGAATGTTGCCTTCAGCTTGTGCCGGTCTACAATGTGATCCATCTCCTGCTTGAAAACGGAGACCCCGTTCATGACCCCAAAGGGAACTCAGCAGAACTGGTACAGGTGCCCGTCCACCTCAAAGGCGGTGTACGGCTTGTCCTTCAAGTGGATGGGGATTTGGTGATGTGCCGACTTCAGGACAATCATGGAGAAAACCTGGTAGCAGGCTATCTCGTTGACCATGTCAGTGATCCTCAGTATGTGTCCAGCTGGGTGTACTGGTTAATGGTCTGGCTGTAATCCACAACCATCCTTGGCTTACTTCCCCCTTTGACCACCATGACTTGGGCTCTCCAAGGGCTGTTACTGGGCTCTATGACACCTTCTGTCAGGAGTTGCCGCACCTCCGCCTTGATGAAGTCCCTGTCTGCAGCGCAATACCACCTACTTCTGGCGGTGATCGGTTTGCAGCCTAGCGCAACATGTGGGAAGAGCACTGGTGGGGTGATGCGCTGTATGGAGAGGCCGCAGGATGGCCGGGACTGGTAGGTTGGCGTGCCGTGTAACGTGAGTGGAGGTTGGGGCCACCCAAAGACAAGGGTCACACTCTGCAGATGGCACTGGAAATCTAGGCCCATGAACACTGGGGCACAGAGTTTGGGCATGACCAGGAGCCTGAACCCTGTGTAAGTCTCCCTTCCTACAGTTATATCAGCTAAGCAGTGCCCGGGGGTACCAACAGTCTTATCCTTGGTGGTGAGGGCAATTGAACAGGTGGTAGGGTGGACTTTTAATCTCAGGGATTGGACCACGCTCGGGTGAATGAAGCTCTCGGTGCTGCCACTGTCGAACAGGCATTTTGTTACCTGCCTGTTGACTTGCACGTCCATCATAGAGCGCCCAAGGTCGTGAGGGATTTCCCTCGTCAGTGTGGTGGCGGCCAGGATTGTCTCGGGGTCAGAGTCATCACTCTCCAGTTGTACGCAGCAATTTATGGTGTCCAGAGGCATGGGGAGCATTGGTAGGGTGGCCTGGTCATCGCCCGTGTTGACCACATTGACATCAGTCATGGGGTGCGGCGTGTGGTAGCCGATGGCATCCAGGGGTGTGGGGAGTGCTGGTAGAGCAGTCTGGTCATCGCCCGTGTTGACCACGTCAATGTTAGTCATGGGGTGTGTTGTGCGGCAGCTGTTGGCACCCGGAGGTGTGGTGAGCATTGGTATGGCGGCCTGGTCACTGCCTGTGTTGACCACATCATTCTCAATGTCGTCGGAGACTTTCCATGTCAGCAGCTGCCTGACCCAAGATGGCGGCAGCATGTAGGGGCCCGCTGCATGGCTGGCCTCCTTCCCCCGCTCTGTTCTTTGCATTGGGAAGTGACATCATCGCAGCCAGCAGCAGTGACTTCACTTCCGGCTGACGTAATGCCGTGAGCCAGAAGTGACGTCGCTGTAGTTCTCAGCAAGCGGCACTGATGAGGGCAGGGGCTGGTCCAGGTGCCCAGGGCACACGCTGCGAAAGTTGCTGGCGGGGCTGGAAGTTGCACTGTTGAAGTTGGGGAAGGCGGAAGTCGTAGCAGGGACAATGGCACTGCCCGGCATGTGCATGTGGAGGGGTCCGCAGGGGATGGGGGGGGGGTCATAGAGGGCTGCTGAGCTGCAGGCTGGTTTTGAGAGGCACTCTTTAGTGAAGTGGCCTTCCTTGTCACCTTGGGAACAATACTAGTTCCTAGCCGGACAGTTTTGGCATGATCGTCGGTCTAACCCACACCAGTTCCCACAGTACTTAGAGGGGCACTGGTCATCTGCCGCAGCGACATTTTCCTCCCTAGCTCATTCTGGGGCTGCAGCTGCAGTGTGAGAGGGCCATGAGGGAGCCTGGGGGAACCTGGAATCGAAGACTTCAATGTGCAGGGCTGCCGTCTCCAGGGTTTGGACCACCTCCACTGTCTTGGTTAGGGCGTAGATTTTGTCTTCCAGCAGCTTCTGCCGGATGGCCCTCAAGTGTAGCCCTCGCATGAAGGCGTCCCGGATCAGCCTCTCGACCTCCTCTGTGCCTACCCTGGGTTCAGTCAGACATGGTCGGGCCAACTCTCGCAGTCTTCTTGGGTTGCTGGGCTCAGGTTTTGAGGAGGTACCTTGCACAGATAGCATTCATGGGTGGCTTGTACAAGTTCTCAAGAGAGTCCATAGTGCTCTTGTATGTGGAGTTGCCTTTGGTTGCCTGGAAGGCATGGGGACACATCTTTGACTGGAGTAGGACCAACCTCTTCTGATCTGAGTCCAGGATGCCACCTTCATATGCCTCGATGACTGCCTCCACCGCGTGCTGCCAGATCTTGAAGTGTGTCTGGGCTTCTGGGTGGCGAGGTTTGACTTCGAGGCTCCCCGTGCTCAGGAGCTTTTCCATGGCAGCTGTGGGAAAATTTTGTGGATTAAATTGTGGTGCGATGTTAGCCAGAATCAGACACACTAAGGTAAAGACTGTACAACAGGCTTTAATCCACAAAGACTTCCACAGAGCCAGGCTGGCTGTAGTTGCAGTAACTCTGAGTGTGCTTCAGGAGGCCGGCACATGCTTCTATCCCGGAGGGTGATTGACACCTGACGGGGTGGGGCTTGATCCTTTCAGGCCAACTGATTGACAGCCGGCCAGGTGTTGTCCTGTCCCCTTACACTCCTGCAGGTACAGAGGTTTTCCCCTGCAGTAGGCCGGTGGTGCACTTCTGCAGGTACAGAGGTTGGCCCCTGGAGTAGGCTGGTGGTGTACCTCCACAGCTTGTGCTACAGTTAGCAATAGCTATAGTTAAATTGTTACCATAAACCCAGTCACAACCTCTATTTTGGTTGCTTTTTTTTAGACTCTATTTTTGTAACTGCTTTCACACCATCATGCATACTGAATCTTACCCTCACATCTTGTAGACAAGGCTTTTCCTCTTTCCTGTTTACCATTTCAAAGTTTCAAAGTCCATCTTCTCTGACAATCCCTTTCTGAGCAGTCCCTAGTTTTTTTCAGCTCTGCTATGTCTGTTTTCAGTCATGGCAACTGGGTCTATTTTACTGAACCACCTGGTTGCCTTACAATGCAGGTCTCGCTTTCTCTCTCGCAACTTCATGGAGACTTCCACAGGTGCTTCTTCAGATAATGATACAATACCAATTTCACTTGTGAATTTGCAGCAAAATAAAAAATGCCCAACACATTCTGGTAGACACACCAATCCATGGCTCAAAAGAAACATTCCTGTAATTGCTTTATGTTTCATGGTGATGATGAATACTCTTTTGTTGAAGGGTCTTAGATCTGAAATATTAACTCTGTTTCTATTTCCACAGATAGTGCCTGCCCTGCGGTGTTTCCAACATTTTCTGCATGTTTTTATTTCAGATTTCCAGCATACGCAATTTTGATTTGACTTTTATTTCCAATATCATATCCTGTTCGCTGCCATGTGGCTTCACTTCAGTACTTATGTCTAAATTGCAAGACCTCCCTTTAGTTCCCCCTGCACACATCTTGCAAGAAAGTTGTCATTTCTACACTCAGGGCAAACATCAAGTTTCTAATCAGATGAATCCTATAAAATTTCTCTCGAAATGGTGTCTGTCCATCACTGCATTCACATCTTCCTTTGTGGAAGGGAGATGCCTGTGTTCAATGAATTCAAATCCTGAATTGCACCTTCTCTCACTGCCTCAGACAGTTATATGATGACCATTTCCATCACTGTTTTGTTGGAGTCTCAGTTGGTGATGCAGGAGTGCCAGTGTGTGCTGTTTGTGATGTCATTGGCACCTCCCACTCCTAACCATCTGCTTGGGTTGGTGCAGTGTGAAGAGTGAGGTTTCTGGATCTCCTCAATGCTCCATTCTACAATCATTTCAAAAATACAGCTCCTCCATCTGAGTTGTTCAGTCCAACCATTTCTTCTGATTGATACTGCATTCTCATAGTTCATAAACAGAATGGTTAGCTGACAACAAATAACCCAACACTTCAATTTCCCCAGTAAGATAGAATATAGTCTGTAGCGTGTCGAATGACTCAAAGACTTGTTGACTCAAACCAAGGGTTTTATTAACAACAGAGTGGAGCATAGTACATCGAGGTCAACCAGTCCAGACTGACCTGGGACTATTAGAAGCAGTCCTTTATGACCTGCCAGTAGGTGTGGCTACAGCTCAGCCAATCACTATCATTATATGCAAATATATACAAATATATACAGTAGTGATAGGATCCCATACTATCACATTTATCCCTTCTTTAAGAACTGACCCTGGGGTATGTCAAAAAGAAAGGGGGGTATAACACGCAGGGGTTATAGGCTGTAGCGGTTGGGTGGCCTGATTGTCCGAAGTGATCGCCATGGCACCAGGATCAGGGTAGCTGGCAGGGAATCATTGTTGGAGTCCCTGAGTGTGGGTGCAGTTTCGCCTAGTCCACAGTTGTCGTTGTCTGTATGCAGGTCATTTCTACTGCCGTCATCATCCGCAAGCTGCTGCTGGTCCCGCTGCCCCGTCAAGTAACCTAGGGGAGGATTGGAGGGAGGTTGGAGGTTGAACATGACAATGTTAGATCTGGCTTGGGCCAGGACCCTTACCAAGACCGCGTCCTCCCGCCCGTCCAGGTACTCGATAAAAGTGTAGTGCCGGCTCACATTTATCAGCGTTACCCAGTTGAATTGGGGGTCATTTTTCGAGTACCGGACATGACGTCTCAGCAGAACGGGTCCATGGACTGTCAGCCAAGCCCGTGTGGTCGTTCATTATTCCAACGTCCGTGGGAACGAGAGCCTGCGTTCATGCGGGGTAGCGTTGGTGGGCATGCATAATAGAGACCTTATGGAGTGTAGAGCATTTGGGAGGACGTCCTGCCAGTGAGTAGTGGGGAGGGATTTAGACTGGAGGGAAAGCATGATCGCTTTCCAGACGGTGGCATTCTGCCTTTCGACCTGCCCATTACCATGCGGGTTGTAGCTAGTGATCGAGCTCGAAGCAATACCGTGCTCCAGAAGGTACTGCCTCAGCTCTGCACTCATAAACGAGGACCCCTGGTCACTGTGGATGTAACTGGAATACCCAAAAATGGTGAAGAGGCTGTGCAGTGCATTTATGACTGTGGAGGTGGTCATTTCCAGGCAAGGGATGTCAAAGGGGAAACGGATGTACATGTCGACCACCGTGAGAATGTAGGTGCTACAGTTCGTCAACAGTAGAGGCCCCTTGAAGTCCACACTGAAATGTTTGAAGGGCCAAGTGGCTTTAATGACGTGGGACTTTTTGGGCAGGAAGAAATTGGGCTTGAACTCAGCGCATACTAGGTAGGCTTGAGTCATGGAGTGGATCTCCTCGACTGTATAGGGCAGATTGCGGGCCTTTACAAAGTATGCAAACCTGGTGACCCCTGGCTGACAGAGCTCCTCATGGAGTCTCTGCAGCCTGCCCAGTTGTTTGCTGGTGCATGTCCCATGGGAAAGGGTGTTGAGCAGGTCATTGAGTTTGCCAGGTCGGTACAGAATGTCATAGTTAAAAATAGAGAGTTCGATTCTCCACCTGGCAATTTTGTCATTTTTGATCTTACCCTGCTGGTTGTTGCTAAACATAAATGAGACCACGCTTTGGTCAGTCAGCAGTGTAAAGTGCCTGCCAGCAAGGTAGTGTCTTCAATGATGTACAGCCTCTACAATGGCCTGGACCTCCTTCTCGACAGCTTTCTAGGCCTACCGGCCTGGTTTAAGGTGGCTGCCAGTTCAAAGACAGACGCATCGCTCTCTACCTGGAAGGGTATAGATTCGTCTATGGCACGCAGAGTGGCCGCGACGATATCTGACTTAATGTGGTCGAAGGCCACTCTGGCTTCTGCTGACAAGGGGAAGGAGGTGGACTTAATGAGTGGCTGTGCCTTGTCAGCGTACTGTGGCACCCATTGAGCATAATAGGAAAAAACCCCAGGCAACGTTTGAGTGCCTTCTGAGTTTGGGGAGGTGGAAGGTCCATAAGAGGGTGCATGTGGTCAGGATCTAGCTTTACAACCCCGTATTCCTCCAAGCAACCTAGAATTACAAGGCAAGTGGTCCGGAAGACACACTTTTCAAAATTATACGTTAGATTCAGCCGTTTCGCGGTTTGGAAGAATTTCTCAAGGTTGGGGTCATGGTCTTGCAGTCATGGCCACAGATGGTAACATTATCCAGATACGGGAATGTAGCTGTTAGTCCATTCTGGCCTACCATCAGGTCCATCTCTCGGTGGAAGACCATGACACCATTTGTGACACCGAAGGGAACCCTGAGGAAATGGAACAAATGCCAGTTCATTTCAAAGGCCGTGAAAGGACAGTTCTCTGGGTGGATCGGGAGCTGATCGTAGCTGATCGAAGGACGATGGTGGAAAACATGTGGTGATCTGATTCACCACATCCATGATTCGCGGAAGAGGGTAAGCATCCAAGAGCGTTAAGCGGTTGACCGTTTGGCTGTAGTCAACCACCATCTTCGCCCACTTCTTCACAACTACCACCTGCGCCCTCCAGGGACTTGTTCTGGGCTTAATAATGCCCTCGTCCAGAAGTCTGTGCACCTCACTTGTAATGAATTTCCTGTCCTTGTATCTGTACTGCCAGCATTTAGTGGCAATCGGTTTCCAACCGGGGCGAGGTTGGCGAGTGCTGGAGGAGTGACTCGGAGATTGGAGAGGTTACAAGTGGAGCATCGGGGCGTGGGGACTGGTGTGGGCTGTCACTGGCAGGAGGCCTCCGGGGTGGAGTGGTGGCAGATAGGAAGCGGAGAGTGGTGACCCCCATAATGCAGTGACACCAATTTAAAATGACATTGAAAATCCAACCCCAACAATACAGGAGCACATAGTTGAGATAGGTCCAGTATCTTAAACCCTGTAAATTTGATGCCCTAAACTTTCAAGGTCACCACACAATACCCCTTGATGCCCGTTGAGTGGGCTTTTGTGGCCAGTGAAATCTTCTGGTCCATTGAGTGGACTACAAGTGCACGTTGTTGGACCAGTTCTGGGTGAATGAAGCTCTCCGTCGAACCTGAATCCAAAAGACAGTTAGCATATTGGGTGTTAACCTTGATGGCTTCCATGGCCTTAGCTACGGGGTGTGGTTGGCTCTGGTTCAATGTCACTGATGCAGCAAATAATGCAGGGAGCAGAGCTGCTGCCTGTTTTGGTGACCATGGAGGTTGGCGTGATAATGTCACTCATCGTTGGGGGGACCGTCTGGTGGAGCCTTGCGTCATTGAAAAATGGGCAGACGTTGTGGTGCCTCGGCCTGATGCGCGCTACACTTGCATGGTGACATCATTGGAGTGGGCGGGCCATCGGGATCTGCCGACACAGAGACCCGGTTGGAGTCAGCTGCGAGCTGCGGAGGCGGCGGCATCCCGTTGGAGAGAGTGGCAAGCTGCGGAGGTGGTGGCAGTCGTGTTGCAGGCGGTCCATCGGAGCCTGCTGGCGTGAAAGTTCCATTGGGCGGAGGGACCAAGTCGGGGAGCAACATCACAGCAGCGGCGTAAGGGCCGATGGTGGCTGCATGCCATTGGAGAGCAATGTCAGAGTGACAAGTGTGGAGTGTTGTGAGGGCAGTTCCCTCCGCTTGCATAGTGATGTCAAGCGATCAGTTCCTCACCCTCATTGGATGAGAGTTCCGAGGATGAGTAATTTGAATTTGGGGAAAATGGATGAGCCTCGCATGAGGCACTGTGCTTTGCAGTGGCCATTTTGGACTGGCAGACTTTAGCGAAGTGGCCATTCTTTTGGCACTTTTGGCATCGGACCTTCCTCGCAGAGCACAGGGATCGACTGTGTTTCTCCATCCTGCAGAAGTAGCACTTGAGGGTCGCGATGCGTAGTATGGCGGTGGCGGCGAGGCCATCAAAGGGGCATGGGGAGGCCGGATTAAGAGCAGGGGTTTTACTCACATCGTAGTGGGGGGCCCAGCCCTGTGTGTAGATGTCCATGCTTAGGGCTGCAGCCTCCATCATTTCAGCGATTTTTACAGTCTCCACTAGACTATCTCCCCCATGCTCCAATAGACATTTCCTCACTTCGTTGGATCGAATTCCAGCCACATAAGCATCCTGTATGGGGAAGCCAGTGATCCCGGACGCAGTTTTGAAAGAGACGCACATGCTCTACCTAGTAACCTAGTGCCTGGAGGTAGGCTCTGTAAGACTCACCCAGCTGCTTGGTCGCCAGCATGTGCCTGGCATATATTTTATTCTCAGGCTGCTCGTAGAGTCCTTACAGCACGTTCATGGCAACCATGTAGGAGGTCACGTCCTGGATGTTTTTATAGACCTTCATGGACACCATGGACATTAGAACTAGCAGTTTATCGGCGTCTTCCTCCACGATGGGGTCTGAGCGCTGCAGATATGCCTCAAAACACCTCACCTAGTGCCTGAAATCACTCTGAGCAGTAGCTGACTGTGGGTCGGTGCTGAGGTATTCTGGTCGCAGCATTCGCTCCATCCGTTAAAACATTTTGTTAATAAAATTGTAGCATGTCGAATGTCTCTAATACTTGTTGACTCAAACCAAGGCTTTTATTCACAAAAAGGCTGGAGGGTAATATATCGAAGTCAACCAGTCCAGAATGACCTGGGTCTGGATAGGAGCAGTCCTTTTTGACCTGCCAGTAGGTATGGCTACAGCTCTCAGCCAATCACTATTGCTATATGCTATAGGATCCCATACTATCACATAGACCCAATGTCATTTTACTCTTTCACAATAGAAAATGACTAAGTATTTCAGACGCATAATTTAACAATACCAGACTGAATTAACTCATGATAAAAGTTCTGCAATCAACAAGGTGACTTTAAATGTACTTTTCTAATCACCTCTTCAGATGTACATTGGGCACCATTCAATATTCCTAATTCTACATTATCTAATTCCAACATGAGTACAGAAACCGAATATAACGTATATCCTTACAGCTGAGTACCCGTGTCTAACATATTTACTGGTAGTTGCATTTTTTTTTGTGGACTTATATTGTGACCTAGCCGGTTACAGGTGTCATTCATGAGACTTTGAGGAATAGTGGGTCCCATAGCCTCCCTGGCAAGGCTGTTTCCATTTTGCTCCATATCTCACAGAGTTTCATTCCTTTGCAATCATAAATTCTACTGTTTTCCTGGCAATCCCATGTATTTATGCCATGAAGAAAGCTGCTACATCCATTAGCAATCCTATGAGGTTTCCCTCCCAGCTTAAACCCTCTGATGTTATCATAGGTGCCATATTCATAATGGCAACTATTCTCCACTCTCTCTTGATTGCCTAGTCCAGTGTTCCGAAAAGGCTCAGGGAAGTTCAGGATCAGAGCATCAGGAGCTACCATCTGAGGCTAAGGCAGGCCTATCATCATTCAGCCATTATTATTTCTCTGATATCAGTCTCAATTTAAATTCAGAAACTTTAATTGACTGGATAATCTAAATATTATTACGGCAGTGTGATGAGCACTTTGGTTAGTGCAACGCTATGACACCGCCAGCAATCCAGGTTCAAATCGGATGCTGTCTGTAAGGTGTAATGATTATAATATTTTGGGGAATTTGGTAAGATTTAGATTAGGTTACATACATGCACACATTTTAAAACAGATCTTATTTGAAAGACTGAAGAAATATTGAAGATCTCTGGAGGATGTTATGCATGTTTCACAAGTAGGTGTTAATTGAACTGACACAATAAAAATGAATGGCCATTGTTATGAACTGGTGCCAGGATAGTTACAAGTAACTTTCTGCAGGGTGCTTACAGGAATGTCACCCCTGGGTCTTGTTTATACTTAAGATAACAACTTGAGCAGAAGGAAGAACTCCTGTTGTTTGCTGGGGAAGGTGGGGGTTTTGCAAGTCACATGGGTTACATGCTTTTCGCTGGAGTTTCAGTTGGAGAGAGAGAGAGAGAGAGAGAGAGAGAGAGAGAGAAAGAGAGAGGTCACAAGCTCTCTTGTTCAGTGTTTGTGGGACACTGAACAGTGCAATCCAGGAAGAACTAATGAAAAGTTCCAAAGCAGTGCTATTTGACTGATGTTTCTCTTGGAATAAGAGGAACAGAGTGGTGCTTTGTAGTGGCCTAGAGGATGATGTTACCAACTGGAAAACCCTGATGGGGCAAGTTTAATCAGCGAGACCTTGAGGTGACTAATGGTGGAAATCCTGGAACAACAAATATTTCTCTCTGAAAATCCTACAAGAACCTTCCTGAGTGGAAAATATTGACCTTTTGAGCACCAAAGCTTGGTGAACTTTATACATGTTAAATTCTGTGCACAGTTTAAGAATTGTCTGCATCCAGAGAACTTGGAAGAAGGAGAAGTGAGATTGAACTGTGAACCAAATAACTTTTTCTTGAATTTACACACACATTGCATACACATGCGCTTAGAATTAGAAGGGTGTTAATTAGGGTTAGTATAGTTAAGTATGTATATAGTTAAGTTAAAGTTTGATTCTTTTTTCATGTTTAAAGTTGATTAAAAATAACTTTAGTTTTAAAAACCACTTGTCTGGGTGAATGTCTATTGCTGCTGGGTTTTTGGGTCCTTTAGGCTTGTAACAAAGGAGTTTATGCATCCTTTTCATAACCACATCAGTTTTCTTCAGATGTTCCTGTTTCCTCCTACCCTTCAAAAAAATCATACAGAATTTGCAGGTTAATTAGTGCATTTGGACAGCACCAGCTTGTAGGCTGGAAGGGGCTGTTACTGTGCTGTCCCTCTAAATTTTAACATTTAAAATGTAAAAATGACATGTAAACAATGTTGTTTGTAGCATAGCTTCTGTTCCATTCAAAATGGAACAGTGAGTTCTTTGGCTAAGTTTTAAACTATCCAATCGTGGGCTTTATAATCCCCATAAGATCCTAGAGTTTCTATAAACTGGCAATAAATTACTATGTATTTCACATAATTTATAAGGATTATTGTCTCTATGTAGGCTGATGGTTGACAAAAATAATTAAAAAATAAGATGCAATCGTAAAAGTCATTAAAGCATATCTGATGAGTCCACTTGAATAACATTTCAATTGTTATTGAATCATAAAGTTGTACAGCCTAGAAACTATCTTCTCAAAGTCATCTCGTGCCTGAAGTCAGGATACTTTAAATGGAATCCCACGTTCTCCTAGTCTTGTTGGAGCTGACCTATATATTCTTTCACATTTCAGGTTATTTGGTGAAAATTCCTAGCATCCTTCATTTATTTTCTGGTAAGTTTTATCATTAGGTTGTAAACTTAAATTAAATGTAATAGAGACAAAAACAATTAAAAGACTCATAACTGTTGAGGAGAGGCATTTCAATGATAGCGTTATTGTGTTCCTCTTATTATATAATGCCCAGAAAAATAGCATCATGGTCAGATCAGACTTTGATTTCTCCTGATCCTTATATTTCATAAGTAGCCCTCTGCTTATAAAAGTATAAGTAGATTTAATTATTAAAATAAAACAGGTTTTTTTTCTTATTTTAATTGAAGCTTTGACTCATTGATATTAAATGAATTGTTAACTTCATTAGCATGCAAAGACATTTAAAAAATGTCCCAAGGTCATTTATGTAATCCTCACACTCATACTTTCAAGGCATTGAATTTTCCAACACACCAAGACAAATTTCAATTTTTATGAATGAGACAACATCAGTCAGGGTTCAAATTTGTTAAGAATTCTGTGCTTTTCTTAAAACCATGATGATTCTTTGAAATATTGAATGATTTAATTATTCAAATTTGAGGATGTGGTCTACATAGACTTTAGTAAAGCCTTTGACAAGGTCCCACATGGGAGGTTAGTTCAGAAGGTTATGACACTAGGTATCCATGGAGAGGTTGTAAACTGGATTCATAATTGGCTGGGTGGGGGAAAAATACAGAGTGGTAGTGGATGGTTGCTTCTCAGACTGGAGGCCTGTGACTACTGGTGTGCCTCAGGGATCTGTGTTGGGACCATTGATGTTTGTTGTATATATCAATGACCTGGATAACAACGTGGTAAATTGGATCAGCCAATGCACTGATGACACAAAGATAGGGGGTGATATAGACAGCAAGGAAGATTTTCAAAGCATGCAGAAAGGATCTGGACCAACTGGAAGAATGGGCCAGGCAGATGGAGTTTAATGCAGACAAGTGTGAGGTGATGCAGTTTGGAAAGGCAAATCAAGGTAGGATATGCACAGTAAATAATAGGGCTCTGAGGAGTGTGGAGAAGCAGAGAGATGCTGGAATACAGATTCATTGTTCCTTGAAGGTGACATTGTAGGTGGACAGGATTGTAAAGAAACCTTTTGGCATCTTAGCCTTTACAAATCAAAGTATTGAGTATAGGAGTTTCGGTGAAGTTATGTTATGCTATGTTGAAGTTGTTTAAGACATTGGTAAGGCCAAATTTACAATATTGTGTGCAGTTCTAGGTGCCTAACTACAGGAAGGATGTCAATAAGACTGAAAGAGTGCAAAGAAGATTTTCTAAGACATTGCCAGATCTTCAGGAGTTGAGTTACAGGGAAAGATTAAACAGGTTAGGACTTCATTCCTTGGAACGAAGAAGAATGAGAGGAGATTTAATAGAGGCTTACAAGATTATGAGCTGTCTGAGGGCAAAGACCATGTCAGTGGTTCCTCTGTTTGCGCGAAAGCCGCACTGTGATTCTGGGAGAATATTCTCAGCGACACTAGGTATTATTCTATTTAGTAGAATCCTAGCGAAGATTTTGCCTGCAATGGAGAGCAACGTGATTCCCCTGTAGTTTGAGCAGTCTGATTTCTCGCCTTTGTTTTTGTACAGGGTGATGATGGTGGCATCACGAAGATCACCTTTGTTGACCTCACCAAAGCCTTCGACACCATGAGCAGGAAAGGGCTTTGGCAAATACTAGAGCGCATCGGATGTCCCCCAAAGTTCCTCAACATGATTATCCAACTGCACGAAAACCAACAAGGTCGGGTCAGATACAGCAATGAGCTCTCTGAACCCTTCTCCATTAACAATGGCGTGAAGCAAGGCTGTGTTCTCGCACCAACCCTCTTTTCAATCTTCTTCAGCATGATGCTGAACCAAGCCATGAAAGACCCCAACAATGAAGACGCTGTTTACATCCGGTACCGCACGGATGGCAGTCTCTTCAATCTGAGGCGCCTGCAAGCTCACACCAAGACACAAGAGAAACTTGTCCGTGAACTACTCTTTGCAGATGATGCCGCTTTAGTTGCCCATTCAGAGCCAGCTCTTCAGCGCTTGACGTCCTGCTTTGCGGAAACTGCCAAAATGTTTGGCCTGGAAGTCAGCCTGAAGAAAACTGAGGTCCTCCATCAGCCAGCTCCCCACCATGACTACCAGCCCCCCCACATCTCCATCGGGCACACAAAACTCAAAACGGTCAACCAGTTTACCTATCTCGGCTGCACCATTTCATCAGATGCAAGGATCGACAATGAGATAGACAACAGACTCGCCAAGGCAAATAGCGCCTTTGGAAGACTACACAAAAGAGTCTGGAAAAACAACCAACTGAAAAACCTCACAAAGATAAGCGTATACAGAGCCGTTGTCATACCCACACTCCTGTTCGGCTCCGAATCATGGGTCCTCTACCGGCACCACCTACGGCTCCTAGAACGCTTCCACCAGCGTTGTCTCCGCTCCATCCTCAACATCCATTGGAGCGCTCACACCCCTAACGTCGAGGTACTCGAGATGGCAGAGGTCGACAGCATCGAGTCCACGCTGCTGAAGATCCAGCTGCGCTGGATGGGTCACGTCTCCAGAATGGAGGACCATCGCCTTCCCAAGATCGTATTATATGGCGAGCTCTCCACTGGCCACCGTGACAGAGGTGCACCAAAGAAAAGGTACAAGGACTGCCTAAAGAAATCTCTTGGTGCCTGCCACATTGACCACCGCCAGTGGGCTGATAACGCCTCAAACCGTGCATCTTGGCGCCTCACAGTTTGGCGGGCAGCAGCCTCCTTTGAAGAAGACCGCAGAGCCCACCTCTCTGACAAAAGGCAAAGGAGGAAAAACCCAACACCCAACCCCAACCAACCAATTTTCCCTTGCAACCGCTGCAATCGTGTCTGCCTGTCCCGCATCGGACTGGTCAGCCACAAATGAGCCTGCAGCTGACGTGGACTTTTTACCCCCTCCATAAATCTTCGTCCGCGAAGCCAAGCCAAAGAAGACAAGATTATGAGAGGTATAGACAGATTGGATGCGAGTAGGTTTTTTTTCCACTTAGATTGGGGGAGATAAATGTGAGAGGTCATTGTTTTAAGTTGAAAGGAGAAAGGTCTAGGAGGAACATTAGGGGGAAGTTCTTCACTCACAGAGTGGAGGGAGTATGGAATGAGCTGACATCAGATGTTGTGAATGTGGACTTGATCTTGTGTTTTAAAAATAAATTGGATAGCTACATGGATGGGAGAGGTCTGGAGGGTTATGGAATGGGAACCGGTCAGTGGGACTAGCAAAATGATGGCCAGACAGACCAAAGAGACTGAATGCCCTATTTTCTGTTCAATGGTTCTATTAAATTACTTTGCTGTCCAGAAATACTTCTCGATCCTTGTTTTAGCACTTTGATTGTCAGTCTTATCCATTCCTTCTTGGAATCATTAGTTAATTTACTGACAGTCATTCCATACTTGAGAATGGTCAATTAAAGAAAAAAAATCAGTGCAGTCATCGCAATATAAATCCATACAAATTAATAATTGTGACAAATAATTGCAACAATCTTTAATGATTAAATGGATGTAATATTACAACCTATTCTCTCTCCAGCAATCTGTTACATAGCTCCATCATCTGGCTTTCAATGTTGGGGCCAAACCAAGATCCTAACAAAGAATAATTTGTCTTAATTCCTAAATCTGTTTACCTTGTCAGAAATAAAATTACCAGTAAGAATCAAAAGTAATTCCCTTGCCATTTTCAGTTTCTCCAGATGTTACCATAGCTTATGGATAACTACATTTACAGTAACTGTAGTAAGACTAGTACTATTTTTTCAATAACAATTTGAAGCTCAGAGATAAAATCTGCTTGGATCCAAAACCTTTTGTGCAAGAGACACTGAAATACACTTTTATGCAGCAAGAATGCCCCCAAGTGGTGATCCTTGGATCATTTCTGAGCTTCTCAATTAGCTCTATCTGCACATGACATCTGTTTCATCAAATGATAGTGAATCTGCTGGGAATTGATTACCTTGTAGTGTTCATAAATATTATTGTTTCCTACATACTTGTAAAGTACTTCATTGACTGCTACATGTACTTTGCAAAGTCCTGAGGATATAAATGCCATAGAAATCCAAAACCTTCTTTCTATTATTAAAGTTACATTTTTAACAGATAGTTAAAATAAAAAAAGCAGATTATTATCTCCCTATCTCTAATTTTCCCCATTTTCTATCGATGTACAAATTAAATCTCACTGGACTTTTGAGTTGCACAGATGTCTCAGTGTCTCTCCTGATGACCATCTTCATTCAAAGCTAAAGTAATAAATGTAATTGCGTCATTGGATCATAACATACATCTCTCTGTGCAGCATGGGTCAAGTTTACAATCAAAAAAAAAGTTTCTTCAGTTTTTCCCATCTTAATCAAAAGCATTAATACCAATATTAGCATCCCTGTCTTTTTAAATATTTTAATATATTTAAAATCATGGTGTTGTGGCCACTGGAATCACCATGGACACGATGAAATAACAACACAAGGCGTTTCTTCAGTGAATCAAATGGATTTACTGTTCAGAAGGCACGCAACCTTTTAAAAGCCCAAATCACGCACCCGACACACGTTATCATCTACTGACGTTACATAGCCAGTTTGATGCCATCTGGGAGTTGTAATGCCACCATAGCACCGCTACAGTATTGTTAAAGAGCAAATTGTCTGGTGGAAGAATAGTCCTCCATTCTAGAATCAAACATCAGATTATTACTGCTCTCACTAATCTGGTTCTCCAGTATCCTGATGAAAAGAAGTTGAATTATTAGGTATGACACCTTTTAAATGAGCGCTCCTCAAAAGCAGTCAAGGCAAAAGCCTCATCTAAATTAGCAGTGAGGCAGGCTTAACTTGTGGGCTAAATTGTGGTGTTGCTAAAGGGCCTATCTCATTGCCCTGGAGACTAGGTGGCGACCTGGTGGCGACTCGAGTCTCCGCTGGTTGCGGAGATGTCTCCGTGATGTCTCCTGGAGACCAGTCAGGTCTCCGGGGAATTGTGGAAAATTCAAACCTGCTCAATTTTTTTGGAGACTTTTTCCAATCTCCAGCAGGTCGCAGAGATGTCTCCGCGATGTCTCCATCAGTTGCGGCAACGTCGTGGAGACTAATTTTGTCCGTGACTGGGGAGACATCTCCGCGGTATCACCGCAATATCTCTGAGACCCGCTGGAGACCAAGGAGACATTGTGGTGACATCGCGGAGATGTTCCGGAGACGTCGTGGAGACATTGCCGCGACTTCCAGGCGAATTGGTTGTCACCTTGTTTGGAGATGTCGCAGACGTTGCTCTGGTATCGCCTTGGTGAGAGCGCAAGCCATTTTGTGATCTCCTGAGTCATGGCGACATGTCCGCCAATGAGATACCAGTGTAAGCTTTTTGCATGCAACTTTCTTTGTCAAATGCATTCCCATTCAAACCAATCAGTCTGCAGCCTCTTCCATTGCCATACTGAACATAAGGTAGAGTTAAACTGCACTTTCATTGTTTCCCATTAATATACTTATGTCCCCTTTACACCTCATTTCTAGAAAATTTCTCCCTAACAGTCAGTACACATGCTTCTTATCATCTGGGTCACACGCGTCTGCAGATGCTGAAACCCAAGCAAGAAACAAATTGCTTGAGGAACTCAGTTGATCTGTTTGAACTAAAGTCCATACATTCTACTCTCTCGATTCTCTCCCTCCAGGAGTTTTGAGAACAGGAACTCCTCCACTCTTTCTCCAGGTCTGAATGTGATTGGAGTTGAAGGAGAAGCTGTTCGCTGAGAGAACAACTTCAGGCTGGGGAATGAATGTGTGGGAGGAGGGAAAGTGGTTAGGCCTTTTTTCAGGAAAGAAGTGGAGGGCTCTCACCTCACTTGACGACGTGCAATGAAGTTCAGCACTTGAAATGCCTGTGACCTTTGTTTTGAACAGAGCTTTCGAGCAAGTGAAGCATTAAATCATTGACATTATTTATTTAGTCACATTCTGAAACTGGAAAAATGTCAATGAACAATTCAGGCCAAGGCCTTTCATCAGACACCTTTGTTAATGTATTAGTTCCTTTAGACGCTGCTGAGTATTCCCAGCACTTTTGTGAATTGAACTCAACCCAGCATCTGCAAAGTTCCTTGTTTAACTTAATTTTTTACTATCTTGTTTCAATATGAGTAAGTTCTTAGATAACACATGAATGAAGGAAATGTTTCTTTACTTTAAAGTTGTTGTAAACAGCACCATGAGGCAGGCCATGCCACTGCAAGCCTCAATTACAGATCTTGCATATTGTGTCTCCTGCTCTCTGTCAGTCTAATCAAACAGTAACTATAATTAAGGCCTTGCTAGTGGCCATGCAAACATGATCACTATCATTACATAATGTTTCAAGGTCTTCTGGAAGTCCATGTCCATAAAATTCAGTTATTCTCCTGCTCTTTAGTTGCCCCTTGAAAGAGTTTGATGACATTTTTTAAACATCATCTTCCATTTCTAGTGTGCGAAAGCAGCATACAGCAACACAATTACAAACACGCACATTTGAATTTGCATAACTCTTTTTAAATTTTTCAGACACTTTAAGGCTGTGGTTCTCAACTGTTTTATTTCCTCTCACATACCACCTTAAGTATTCCCTATGCTATAGGTGCTCTGTGATTAGTAAGGGGTTGTTTAAGGTGGTATGTGGGTGAAAAGAAAAAGTTCAAAAACACTGTTTTTAATCGTACCTAATTGACTCATTATGTGCACGGTTTCATAACTTCAAAGGAAATGGGCCAATTACAATTTTTCTCAAGCAAATTATTTCAGTAAAAATTCAGTCTAGAGCAGTAGTTCTCAACCTTCCCTTCCCATAGTGCTAATGACAGAGAACAGATGGCATAGGGATTACTTAAAGTGGTATGTGAGTGGAAAGAAAAAGGTTGAGAACCCATGCTCTAGGGAATTTCCCAAAATTGAAAATTTTCTTAAGAATTTGAAATGGTGTCACAGTTATTGTGCAGATAAAATCTTTTTTTTTGCACAAAATAAAATCCTTTAAGCAATTGCCAGAAAAGTCTATCTTATGTGTTTTGGTGATGCTAAATTGAAGAAAATTAGATTTTTTTTCCAAAATTACATTGTTCATGTGCAAGCTTAAATAACACCTCAACATTAGTAATTACTGGTAGTGCACACCACACTATCAAATAAAGTTTTATGTTAGAACTTGGAGCAGAGGTACATGATAGAAATGCCTCATGTTAGATCCATTGGTCCCTGCCAGTTTGGGCAATCAATTTGGAGAAAATAAAAACGGAAGCAATTCCAAATATTAAGTCCAAGGTTTTGTTTAACAGTAATATTTCTGCTGAGTTTCGCCAACATTTGTGTGGATTTTTAACATTTAAGCTTGTGAGGTTAAGGTTAAGATCTCAACTCAATGTTGGACAAGCCACGAGATCATACTGTTGGTCTCTTTTTGATGGATTTTCATACTCCTGTGCTCCCCTCTTCCTCCCCACCCATCTCTTCCCCCCCCCCCCCCCCACCCCACAACTTTTTCATTCAGGTGAATGCTAATTTCTTGCTATTCCAGATTTCTTCCAGCATTTTTCATGTTTCGCCAGTTTTTTTTTCACTCTGCAGTGCCTGCAGTTTTCCTGAGATCAAGGACTGGCTATTTTGCCACTTAGAACATTAAATATGATCAAAGTCATATTTGTTATGTCAATCAATACTTGGATGTCTGCTTATTCAAAGAGTCACTGCTACTGAGGAGCTTTTTGACTATTGAGGTGAATTATACTGTCAGTGAATGAATATTCAGAGATAGTCTTGCCACAGATGAGCTTGTACGTATACAATTTTATAAAATAATTGTTCACACCAAAAATACCAAAGTAAACCATGTCCTATTTGTATCTTAAATGTATAGAGCCTCCATTTATTCTGGATTTGGAGAGATGCTTGACAAGGTCATCCGTGCCTGTTTACTTGGGCTGAATAAAGACCTTTTATTTCAACAATTCTGTTCTTATTGGGGCTATAACAACTTTTCCAATGGAGCAATACAGCACCCATTGGATTCAAGGAGCATCGAAGGGCACCAGACGAGGTGGCAAATGAGAAGGAAGGCAATTTCTGATTTTATATACTTCTGTTTTCTTTAATGTTTTCATTATTTATTTTAGGTATGTTTGTTAACTTTGCTTTATATTTCTCTTCAAAAGATATTAACAACTTTATATTTGACTTATTTACTTGAAGAATAATAGTTTGTAAATATCTGAGTGACAAAAAATATTTAAAAATTGTGGAAAGTCTCTATCAGCCTTTTCAGTCTATGAAGCATGGGGGTGGGCTTTGCTGGCTGTGTTGAGAGCGGGGCTTGCCCAGTGAGACACCAAAATGACAGCTTCCACCCAGGAGACACAACAAGGAAACACTCTGCACCCAGACTAGCTTGGCACAGGCTGGTAGTTCTGAGGGAGAGGAATGGCAGGTGCAATGTGATCAGTTTAAGTTGACCCAACACTGTTCAAACCACACTTTCTCTTAGCTTTATTGGTGAGGCACCTTTCTGATTTCAATGAATGGATATTTGTTTAGGGCAGCACAATTAGCAATGCTGTTAAAATCCCAGTGACCCAGGTTCAAATCCAATGTTATCTTTAAGGAATTTGTACATTCTCCCCTTGTAATTCCCCTTAGTGCTCTGGATTCCTCCCAGCTTCCAAAAACATCCAGGGTTTGTTGGTTAATTGGTGTATTTTGGCAGCATGGGCTCTGGGACCAGAAAGGGCTGTTATCGTGCTGCTTTTCTAAAATTAAAACAGGAACTTGAAACACTTACTTGTGAAAGTATGATTGTGAAATAATGATTAATTTTTTCAAAACATTTTCCATTTGCAAACCCCGCATGAGAACGTTAATATAGCAAAGCACGTTTTCACTTTACTTACTTTCTTTAAAATCTGAAGACCAATAAATCTAAATAATAAACATTTTTTTTCTTCCCTGCCTGAAGCAGAAAACAAGAATCAGTTTTAAAATAAATTGGGGTAATCTTCAATTCAATCTTGAAAATAAATAAGCAGAGTGTTTCAGGCTGCTCTCTCACAACACAAGGGACTGAAGTTCAATACTGACCCGAGGTCCAGCCGGTGTGGAATTCGTACACTTTCTCTGGATTTCATCTGAAGTTGTGTTGGTAGTTTAATTGGCTCCTGAAATGCTTTCTTAGCGTCAATAAGTGGCAAAAAAGGATCAAGACATTTAATGGGCATTAGCCAGACAGAACATATTGCAGACTCACAGACAAAATAAGGAGAGGGGGAATGGGATTGCTTCGCTGTAAAGTGACATGGACTCAAGAGTTGAGCAGACCTCCTCCAGGTTGAAATAAGAACACGATATTTTAGTCTTTATGGAATATTAACCTGGAACACATCAACTTGTGGAGAACTGTACAGACTTCAAGACTTCCAGACAGTCAATGGCTCAAAAGAAACCAGAATAAAACAACCTATGACAACACACAATGGTTAGAATAAAATGTACCAGCAAAGTTAAAACCAATGAGAAAAATGTGCAGAGCATATGTGAAAAACAATAGAGAGGATAACCCGAAAAACAACGAGATTAAGAAAGAAATTTTAAAAAGCATTTTGGAAGCAAAAGAAGCACTGTAAAATTAAATTATCAAGAAATATGGAATGAAATGGCAAGGTACATGGCAGGCAATTTCAAGGTCCAGATAGAGATAGGGCCACACATAATATCCTCAAAGGTAATGGTAGTGAAGTAGCAGATGTGTTCAATTATTATTTTGGCTTAGGATTTACCAGGGAGACTAATAGAATGAATATGATATTAGAGGGAAAAATCAAAATGGATCTAAAGGCATTTAAACTAGGAAGTGGGAGAGGTAATTGATAAACTAATGAAATTTAGAGGGTAAATCCACTGCACCCGAATCCATGTCAGTGATAAGAAAGTAGGGAAGAGATTACCATGGCACAATTGCATAACGGTTTATTTAAAATAATTAAAATGGAGATTTGTGCAGTGACACAAGAAATAGAATGTTAAGAGAATTACAGTCCAGTTAGCTTGATATGGCTGGGAGGAAAGGGAGTAGAAACCTTCCTCAAAAGCATGATTGATAAAGGGGGAGGTCAAGCTTGTCCAATCTTAGTGAAATATTTGAAAAAGTAATTGAACGATTCGCTAAAGGACACGGAGTAAGTGCAATATACTTGAAGTTACAAAAAGCTTTCGACTCCACACCACACTGCAGGCAAATTATCTTGATAGGTACCTCTTAAGTCAGTGGCAAAGTGCTGCAATAGCTCACAAGTTGGCTTTTGAATAGTAGATGATGAGAGTTAAAGACAGTAACTAAGGTAAGAAAGTGTTTTACAGGGATTGATGCTACTGCAATTCACTATTCTTGACTCGGGGAACAGAACAGTCTCAAAACTTACTGGTAGGAGCAAATTAATAGTATTAGTAGAAGAAAGAAGGCAAAGCAAAATATATTATTAACTTTTCATATTGGCTTTGTAATCAGCTAATACATATTATGTAGAAAAGTAAGAGGTGGGACATTTTGATGAGAATAAAGTGAAAATAAATTCCTGGAACAATATGGATATACAGAAGATGATATAGAGGGCCAGATGATCTAAGTTCAGAGATAAACAAAAAGGTGACAGTTTTTAAAAGAGTTAAAACATTAAAATAAAGAATAAAGCCACATTTATTGGGAGTGTTGCAGCAGCTACTCTGCTCCTGAAGGAACACACACAACCAGACGGGTTGAGCTCAGTGAGCAGACTATTTTATTGCAGGCTGCTGGGCTGTACACCCCCGACAGCGCCATTTTGGCTGGCTGCCCCGCCGCGTGGTTTACATGCGGGGCCGGTTCACTTGTCTAGTGGTGATCCACCACACAGTTATCCCACCCCCCCCCCCCCCCGCCAGAACCAGCACCAATGACCTTTTTCGCCGGACGGCCTCACTTTTTGGGCTCAGCTATGACCATGGGCTCAGTGGGATCGAGGTGCGCTGGCTTCAGCCTGTCCAAGGTAAACAGTTCCCCGCCTGCCGCCAATGTCCAGCATGAATGTGGAGCCGGAATGCTGTACAACCCCCTCGTACAGTCGCTGCAGAGGTGCTGCAGTCAGGCCCCGCCGAACGAAAATGTACTCCGCGGAAAGCAGTTCGCCGGGAACATGAGATATGCAGGTGCCATGCCAGGGTGACAGTAGGGGCTTGAAGAAGTCCAAGTGTGACCTGAGGTGAGAAAGTAGTTCGTGTGGCGACCACTGGGGATTGTGAGGTGCATTGATGAACTCACTAGGTAGTGCCAGTGGCGCACCGTAGGCCGGCTCAGCAGATGACACCTGCAGATCTTCCTTGGGAGTGGAGCAGATGCCCAGGAGCACCCAAGGCAGTTCGTCCGCCCAGTCGGGACCGGTGAGGGGGGCCATGACTGCCAACTTAAGGTGGCGGTGCAGACGTTCGACCAGTCCATTGGCCTGCGGGTGGTAGGCCGTAGTGCAGTGTAGCTGGATCCCCAACCTGTTGTCGAGCTGTGCCCAGAATGCAGATGTGAACTGGGCACCTCGATCACTGGTGAGGTGACCCGGGGCGCCAAAACAGGCAACCCAACCATGCCACAGTGCTCGGGAGCAGGAGTCAGTGGAGGCGTCTGGCATCAGGATTGCCTAAGGCCAGTGAGTGGTGCGGTCCACCATCTTAAACAGGTAACAGTTGCCCCGGGAAATGGGTAAGGGCCCGACGATGTCCATGTGAACGTGGCTGAACCGTTCCCAGATGTGCTCGAACTCCTGTACAGGTGCCCTGGTGTGCCTATGCACCTTGGATGTCTGGCAATGGGTGCATGTTCTGGCCCAGCCAGCAATCTGCTTCCGCAGCCCATGCCATACGATCCGTTCTGCCACCATCCGGACCGTGGACAGGATGGACAGATGTGAAAGGTCATGGATGTGACGGAAGACCTGTCTGCACCACTGCTGGGGAATCACTGGTCGTGGAGTGCCCATGGAGATATCGCACAGGATGGTACTTTCGCCGCTTGGAGTTGTGAACTCTCGGAACCGCAGGCCCGTGATGGCGGTCTTGAAGGCCCTCGTCTCCTCATCAGACTTTTGGTCCCAGGAGAGCTGGTCAGAGTCGAGGCTGGGCATCAGCGCGCAGATGGCTGGTCACAAGAGTGCATCAGTAACCATATTTTCCTTCCCTGCCTTGTGCCAAATGTCAGTGGTAAACTCCGACACGAAGGAGAACTGACGCTGCTGGCGGGCCGACCAGGGATCCTTTGCCATCGCGAGCACCTGGGTGAGGGGTTTGTGGTCGGTGAAGATGGTAAAAGTCCTCCCCTCCAAAAAAATAGCGAAAATGCCATGCCACCAGGTAAATGCCCAGTAACTCATGGTCGAAAGCACTACACTTGCATCCCGGCAGGCGGAGCAGGCAGCTGAAGAATGCAAGAAGCTTCCAATGTCCATTCATCTGCTGCTCCAGGATGGCACTGATGCATCGACAGAGAGTGCCATATGCAGGTAGGTGTGCGGGTGGGCGAACATGGTGGCCTTCGCGAGGACATCCTTGGTGGCCTCAAATGCGGTGCAGGCTTCTGGGTTCCAAGCAAGTGTTTTGTGCTTGGCTGTGATGAAGGCAAATAGCAGCTGCATGATGCGCGCTGCTCTTGGGATGAAGCGGTTGTAAAAGTTGACCATACCCGCAAACTCCTGCAGGCCCTTGAAGCTGTCCGGGCGTGGGAACTCCCTGATAGTGGCGAGCGTGGCTTCATCAGCCGTGATGGTATGGCCCAGGAACTGCATGGACTCTCTCCTGAATTGGCACTTGGCCGGGTTGATGGTAAGGCCGAAATCAGCCAGCCAGGAGAAAAAGGAGCATTGGTGGGCCTTGTCTTGTGCCTGGTCCTTGCTGGCGATGAGGATGTCGTCCAAATAAATAAAGACAAAATCCAAGTCCCTGCCCACAGAGTCCATGAGGTGCTGGAAGGTCTGAGTGGTGTTCTTGAGCCTGAACAGCATGCGCAGGAATTTGACCAGGCCAAAGGGGGTGACAATGGCCGTCTTGGGTATGTCCTCAGGGTGCACCAGGATCTTGTGATATCCGTGTACCAGGTCAACCTTGGAGAAAACCCTTGCACCGTGCAGGTTGGCCGTAAAGTCTTGGATGTGAGGGATGGGGTAACAGTCAGGAACTGTTGCCTCGTTGAGCTGTCGATAGTCTCCACAGAGACGCCAACCACTGGAGGCTTTCGGGACCAGGTGGAGCGGCGAGGTCCATGGACCATCGGACCACCAAATGATCCCCAGTTCCAACAGGTACGAAAACTCCTCCTTCGCCACCTGGAGCTTATCAGGCGGGAGCCGGCGTGCCTTGGCTTGAACTGGTGGGCCCTGGGTGCGGATGTGGTGGAGGCAGCGGAGAACTGTGGCTTGAGGAGCATCGGGAACTCATCCAGGATTCGCTGGAACTCATCTCTGGGCATGCAGTTTGTGGCCATCTGCAGTTGCTCCGAGCGGGAAGCATCGAGGCGAACGGCCTGGAAGGTACAGGCATTCACCAGGCGCCTACCTTGAATGTCCACCAGAAGCCTGTGTGCGAGGAGGAAGTCTGCACCCAGGATGGCAGTCGGGAGGGACTCTCCACACAAAATTTTGTTGGCCGATCTGGAAGTGGACTGTCTTATCTCCATATGTCCAGATCTCTGTTGCCTTGGCTGCACGAAAGTTTGGTTCCTTGACTCGATGGCCGTGGCCAGGATGACACTGCTCTGGGCCCCAATGTTGATGAGGAATCACCATCACCTGCCGCTGACTGAGTCCCGCAGATAGAGGAGGCTGTGTCCTTGGCCCTCCACCGCAGCCATTAACAGCTGCCAGCATGCTCATTTCCCTGGAACGAGCAGGGCTGATGACACTTCTGAGCCTTGGCTCCCCAGCACTGGTGGTAGAAGCAGAGGCCTGGAGCGGATGCTGTGGCTTTGATTATGCTCTTGGGGGCCCCTGCAGGGGCCAATGTCCATTGCAGTGCTAGGGGCGGGCTTAGCATGGTTGTGCCCGTGCCTCGTGATCTGCTGGACCACTGAGCCCTCCGCGAATCATGAGAGGCATAGCTCTTAGGCCTTCTGGGTGACCTTCCTCGGGTCGGTGAAGTTCTCCTGGACCAGCAGTGGCCAGATGTCCCTGGGCATATGGTCAAGAAAAATGCACTCGAAGAATGGCCAGTTGGTGTGCTCACCCATGAGCGCAAGCATCTCATCCATCAGCTCCATCGGGGACCTGTCCCCCAGCATCTGAGCAGCACGCTGGTGTCTGGATAGTCTGAGGGATCCGGTAAGCACTCGCTTGATGGTCTCATATTTTTTCTTTGGCGGGTGACTGCTGAACAAGGTGCAGCAAGCGTCTGGGAGTGGCCTGGTTCAGGGCAGTGACCACATGGTAGAATTTGGTTGTGTCGGACAAAATCTGGCGGAGGTGAAACTGATCCTCCGCGTGGCCGAACCAGGTCTCTGGCTCCTGAACCCAGAATTCAGGCAGTTTCACGGCTATAGCGCTGATCCCAGGCTCGCTCATGATGTGTTAAAAGACGTTTGAACCAGTCGGGGTTACCAATTGTAGCAGCAGCTACACTGCTCCTGCAATAACACACACAACCAGATGGGTTGAGCTCAGTGAGCAGACTAGTTTATTGCAGGCTGCTGGGCTGTACTTAAACTCCTGGCCCGGACCTGGCTGAGAACCACACTGGAGGGTACTGATGTCACCTGGGCGTCACGTGGTCCCCCAGCACGGGGATCAGAAGCCCCGTGCTGGGAGGAAGGGAATACCCCCGACAGCGCCATTTTGGCCGGCTGCCTCGCCTCGTGGCTTACAAGCCGGACCGGTTTGCCTGGCTAGTGGTGAGCCGCCACAGGAGCAAATTAAAAGTAGAGAAGATATGCTAAAATGGGTCTGAGATATTCATTTGTAGCACCCTTGAGGTATGCTCAGTGTTTGAGATCAACAGATGATGAGAAACAACAAAGTAACAGTGAATCAGCAAAATGTAATGGAATTCTAAGGGCAGAAGGGGATCATGTGCAATACACAAATGGGTTGGAGAAATGCAGCAGGTAATGCAGCATCTAGAGGAAGTAAAGGTCAACCAAAGTCTTGGACCTGGTATAAGCAAAAACAGACAGGCAGCTGCAAATTCTTGTTTAATGAAGTATGAGGAAGGGGGTAAAGTGATTCAAAGGCATAAAGGAGCTGTGGTGATGGAATATTGTGTTCTACAGGGAGATGTGGTTGCTATAGGGAGGGTGCAGAGGATATTTACAAGGATGTTGCCTGTATTGGAGAGTGTGCCCTATGACAATAGAGTGAGTGAACATGGTCTTTTCTCCTTGGTGTGACAGAGGGTGATGGCTGACCTGATCAAGGTGTATACAATTATGAGAAGGATTGATTGTGTGGACGTCCATAGGATTTTTCTCAGGTTTTAAATGGCTAATATTAGGGTGCATATTGTAAGGTGCTTGCTAGTAAGTATCATGATAATGAATATGTATGAGATATACCGGAAGTCACGTGGAATGAGAGAGAGATAAGAACACAAGCAGGAGAACAAAGGAAACCGGAGAATAAAGCCACTGAGAAGTTTACCTGATAAAAGTTGTGTTTAATGTTTTATTAACTTCACATTTCGGGCCACAAATGTGACATTGGCAACGAGGATGGGATAAGCTTGAAGAAAATTAAAGACTAAACAAGATTACAGAGGATTACAGACAACTTCCAGGTGATAAGAATTTTCTCTTGTCTCAGTACTTTTGGGGCTGGAATATTTCCTCATGGCTGGTGCAAACAGTGACTTTCTAACACATAGTGGAATTGCTCATTTTGACCCAACGGGTGATGCAAGCACTGTAAGTGTGAAGTGGAAGGCATGGCTGGAAGAATTTGAATCCTATGCCGACAGTCGTGGCCTATTTTTAGATACCGGTACAGTCGAACAAAAAGCGCAGAGAAGGGCGTTACTTCTTTTCATGGCTGGACCTGCAGTTCGGGAAACATTTAAGACACTTTTGAATACTAAAAGAAAGGATGAGTACCAGAAAGCGGTAGATGCATTAAATGCACATTATGTAGTGACACCGAATGCTACATTTCAACGCCATTTGTTTCAGAGAACGAGACAAGAAGATGGCCAGACAATTGCTCAGTACGTGACGAGACTACGCCAGCTAGCTGTTGGATGCAATTACATGCCAGCTCATTTGGACAACCAATTATTGGATCAAGTCGTACAGCACTGCAGATCAGATAAACTCAGAAGACGTCTACTGGAAAGAGGGAGTGAGTTGGAACTCACCGATGCTTTAACCATTGCTGCTGCATTAGAGGCTGTTGAAGGGCAATTTCATACCATGACCCTGAAAGACAACTCAAGCCAGCAAATTAAGAGGCTCTCACATCGCCATAATTAGCCAAGATATACGTTGACACAGAACGTGGAGTGTTATCGATGTGGAAACCGAGGTCACTTTGGAAAAGACCCATATTGCCCGGCCAAAGGCAAAGTTTGCAGAAAGTGTGGAGGCAAGGACCACTTTGCAAAGAAGTGCAAAAGCAAGTCCAATGCAGACCAGAAGAGGAAGAGTACAACTTCCAAAGGCAAAGCCTGGGGGAAAGGAAAGTATCCTGGAAAGAAAGATACCATTCGCCAGATAGACGGTGACGATGATGATACCCAGGAGGAACAGAGTTGTTTTAATTTACGTTGAATGATGTACATCATGAGAAGGTCCCAGTGATCATTGATGGAGTGACAGTGCAGGTCATTGTAGACTCAGGCAGTGACAGTAATGTGATTGATCGACATTTATGGGAGAAGTTGAAAAGGAAACAGATCATCTGTACCTCAAAGAAGTGTTCCAAGAAACTGTATCCATACACAGCAACCAAGCCATTGCAGACCATTGGATGTTTTACTGCAACTGTTGAAGCTGGAGATAAGTACACCGAAGCAGAGTTTATGGTCATAGAAGAGAGGGGAGAGCCATTGTTGAGTAGAAGCACAGCGCAAGACCTGGCAATACTTCATATTGGAGCTTGTGTCAATTCAATTCAGTCATACGAGGATATGAAGCAAGAATTCCCCGCAGTCTTCCAAGGAGTAGGAAAGCTGAAAGGTCGACGATTGAAGCTAGCGGTAGACGAAACGGTCAAACCCAAGGCACAACCAATGCGCCGAACTCCGTTTGGACTTCGTGGGAAAGTCAAAGCTAAAATTAAAGAATTGATCGAACAAGACATTATTGAACCGGTGGAACATTCGACACAATGGGTCAGCCCAGTAGTGATTGTGCCCAAACCAAAGGGTGACATAAGACTATGTGTTAACATGAGAATGACCAATGAAGCTATAATTAGAGAACGACACCCTATACCAACGGTGGAGGAAATACTTCAAGAACTAACTACCAGCAAGGTATTCTCAAAAATTGATCTGAAATGGGGCTATTATCAATTAGAGCTGGATCCAGGTTCCCGAGATGTAACTACATTTGTGACTCACTGTGGATTGTATCGTTACAAGAGACTATCATTTGGAATTAATGCAGCTTCGGAGATCTACCAGTATGAAATCCATCGAGTGATTCAAGGCATTCCTGGAGTTGCCAACATTTCTGACGACATCATAGTCCATGCACCAACGAAGGAAGAGCATGACAAACGGTTGAGGCGTGTACTATCTAGACTACAGGAGGCAGGCCTTACCGTAAATCGAAACAAGTGCCAGTTCAGTGTGTCAGAAATGGACTTCATGGGACACAGACTTACACGGAAAGGACTAAACCCTGCAGAGGCCAAGGTGAAAGCTATTGCAGAGGCACGTGCACCTCAGAACGCAACAGAGGTGAGGAGTTTCCTGGGATTGGTCAATTTTTGTGCAAAGTTCATTCCTAATTTCGCTACAGTGGCAGAACCACTAAGGAAACTAACCAGGAAAGGTGTACCATTTCATTTTGGATCTGAGCAGAAGAAAGCGTTCACAGCGCTAAAGCAAAGCCTGACAGATGCAAAAACTCTTGGATATTACGATCCGGCGGCATCAACCAAAGTCATAGCGGATGCCAGCCAGGTTGGTTTAGGAGCCGTGTTGGTCCAGATGCATGATGGAGGACCAAGGTATGGTGGCCAAGTTGTGATAAAGACGCAGAGAAATTTGTTAAAACTTGTCACGGATGTCAAATCACAAGTAGGAGTAATCCACCAGAACCGATCCGGAGTACGCAACTTCCGACAGGACCATGGATCGACGTAGCTGTTGATTTTCTTGGACCTTTACCGACGGGTGAATCAATTATGGTAGTGATAGATTACTACAGCAGATACTATGAGTACGTGGTGTTGAAGTCCACAACCACTGAAAAAACAATACAAGCATTAGCAGAGATATTCGCAAGATATGGATTACCTGTTACATTATACTCTGACAATGGTCCACAATTCACTTCAGAGACATTTGCGGAATACATGAGGACCACAGGTATCCACCATCATAAAGTAACTCCGAAATGGCCGCAAGCCAACGGAGAAGTAGAGAGACAAAATCAGTCCATTGAAAAACGATTGAGGATTGCACACGCTGAAGGACAAAATTGGTGAGAAGCATTGCTATCTTATGTGGCTGTCTATCGAGCAATGACTCATGCAACCACTGGAGAAAGTCCCGCAGAAGCATTTTTTGGGAGAAAAATCCGCACAAAAATGCAAGAAATAAAGGAAATCCGAGACGACCAGGAGATGAGGGACCACGATGCTGAAAAGAAAGGTGCAGCAAAGCTGTACACAGATTCGAAACGTGGAGCCAAGTACTCAGACATCATGCCAGGAGATAATGTTCTAGTGAGGCATGAAACTGGTGGTAAGCTAGACACACCTTATTACAATCAACCCTATACTGTCGTATCCAGAAGTGGCAGTATGGTGACAGTCAAGTCTCCGACTGGAGTCCTGTATAAGAGAAATGTCTCAGGTGTAAAAAGGTACCAGTCCAGAGATACATCGAGCGAAGAGGTTGAAAGGCCAATACGAGATGCTGAAACTGAGAAACCTGATGATGTTCCAGAGGCAGTTACCAGCACTCCTGATGAAATGACTAGAGCGCCAGAAACACCCGAAGCCGTGGCGAGCAGTATTTCCGACGACGAGAGTGAACAACCGAGAAGCGACGACAATATCGCAGGCAGGCCGAAACGAAACCGGAAAGTGCCCAAACGATACGAAGACTTTGTGCCATAGTTTTAATAAGAACTTTGGGACAGTATTTTAATCTTATATCATAAAGTGCATGTATGAATGCTGTAGGAAGTAAACTTTATATAGTTGAGTTATAGTATTACCATTAGTTACGATGTTTGTATGTTTCCGAGGGATATTGGTAAGTGAAGGTAAAGTTTATTTCTGATTAAAGGAGGGATGTCATGATAATGAATATGTATGAGATATACTGGAAGTCACGTGGTATGTGAGAGAGAGATAAGAACACAAGCAGGAGAACAAAGGAAACCAGAGAATAAAGCCACTGAGAAGTTTACCTGATAAAAGTTGTGTTTAATATTTTATTAACTTCACATTTCGGGCCACAAATGTGACAGTAAGTACAGGTGTGTTTTTCACACAGAGAGGGGTGGATGAATGGCAATGGTGGTGGAGCCAGGTAGGATCTTTCAAGAAACTATTGGATAGGTACATGAAACTGAGAAAACTGGAGAGTTATGCAGTTTTAGGCAGTTGTTAAGGAAGATTATTAGGTCAGCACCATACTGTGGGCCGAAGGGCCTGTACTGTGCAGTAGATTTCTATGTTCTATTAGACACTCACCTCGTGGATCTAATCATTTTTACATCCTTCAACCTGCTGATTCGCCTCCGTTACATATTAGATGGCCAAACAAAGCACTAAGTCTGAAGATTTGGAGAGTTTTTGAAAGCAACAAGAATGACCAAAAAGTTGATATGGAGGTTGAAGAGAAAGATAGATCAAACCTCAACAGCCAAAATGAAGAGAACAGCATGGGTTACACCAAGACAACCTTTTGAATAGATGATGGTTGATGAGAAATGAAGTAAGAATATTGCTGAGTGAAGCCAGTGGTTACCTTTCAGCCATTTCAAAGTCAGAAAATCTTAGCCTTTCATAAAGAGTCAAACATGGAAATCTGAGACTTGCAGAGTGACAGCTGCTGCATTTATCATGTTGACCAATTGCTAGCATTCACAATGAAGTCCAATGGCAGAAGTGAATCTCATTAGGATTCCCTATAATTCTGTGAAGGAATAACCATTAAATCCCATGCTAGATCCCATGCTAAATCCCATGCTATATCTTACCTTGTATACAGTATGTTCTAGATCTGCACATTAATGAGAAAGGTAAGTCATTCTCTTCAGCCATTTATTTTAATTTTAAATGTCTTCAAACATTTTAAAATGTCAACAACATTTACCTTATGTTTCCTGGAAATGCATGGCAGGATTACTCTAAATCGTGGCACCTGTGTTGCGCCAGTCACTGGTCAGATCTCACCTCTCACTTGAGGTTGTAAAGGACCAGAATTATCAGCCTTCCACTCTCTCCTCTTTGCTATGGAAACTGGGAATGGTTGAGATGTCTGTGAATTCAAGGGAGAGAATTCAGCAACTAGTCTTCAATAAGGAGACTGTGTTTACAATTCCAAAAAGTCATAAATTGAACAAATTAAACTGCTATAACAAGTTCCATTTCCTCTTTAAACTATAACATATTCATAGATCCATTCAGCTCAGAACAGTCCCATCAGCCCAACACATCCATGATGATGAAGTTCACTTTCTGGGCTAGTCCTCTTTGCTTGTATTTGGTCCACATCCGTGGCACCCCTTACTCTCTTTCGAAATGTTTTGAACCTGCTTCTCTAACTTTCCCTGGCAGCTCATTCCAGATATAAACTACATTCTTGAGTGAAAATGTTGTCTCTCCCTTTCTCATGTTAAACCTAATCTCTCCGGTTGCAGAATCATCTACCTTGGCTGTTACTTTTCATCTTATCCACACTCCTCTATTGGGTCACCCCATAGCCTCTTTCATTTCAGGAAATTAAAAACCTAGCCAAACCAGCTTTACCTCTTCCTCAATACCCCTTTATTGCAAGTCCTGGTAGCATCCTGATTAATCTCTTTTGCATCCGTTCCAGGTTAATGACACTCCTCCTTTAGTTAGGCAAACACAACTGCACAACATGCTCCAAGTGTGGTCTTATTTGTACAGAGCAGTCAAAATGTTTTGAAAACCACAAAGATCTTCTTCACAGCCTTAAGAATGGATTAGCATTTGATACTTACACCAAAGTTAGTCACAGAAGAATTCATCCAGTGATAATAGGATATTGATTTTGCATTATTGCTGAGATATTGATTTCAGTTGTATTTAATTATAGGCAATGGAATAAATTCCACTCAATCCATTGAGCATCTTTAGTGTACTTACTCACATAGACACAGCCAGTCTACTGAAATAGAGAGCAAAGATTCTTGCAGACAATTGACTGCATCTTCTGAGATTAGAGATTGACAACTCTGATCTTCATAGAATTCAGAGTCTGGATTTCTAATTACCTGGAAGAATTTTCCACAAATAAACTGATTCATGATGCAAAGGAAATGAAAAGGCAGGAACGATGAAGGAAAATGTTTTATATTTATCTCAAAGGAGTTTAATGAATGAATTAAGAGAAAAAATGCAAAATTCAAAAGAAGACAGGTTGTGAGGTGAACTTTAACTTTAAGTTCAAAATTCAAAGTTCAGATATATTGTCAGAGTACATACACGACGTCATATATAGGATTCTTTTTCTTGTGGGTGAGGCAGAATTTCTACTTATTCGTAGTACAAAAAATGTACTCAAGTCAAGATATGTATACAAAAGATGAAAATGTAAACAAAGAAAAACATCTAAAAACTGTGCAATACAAAAAATAAATATTCAATAATACATAATGTGAAAAATAAGAGTCCTTAAATGAGTGCCTGCTTGAGTTTGTTTAGGAGAGTGATGATTAGGAGTCGGAAAAATTATTAAGTGGAAAAATGTTCAAGAAGGTGGCTGTAAGTTCAATATATGCCAAATAAAAACAGAAGTTGCGAGAAATGCACAGCAAATCTGGAAGCATCTGTAGTGACAAATTTAGTATTGTTTTGTCTCCAAAGATGCTTCTGATATGTTACATATTTCCATCAATTATGTTTTATTTCAGAATTCCATTTATCACAGCATTGAAGATCTGTGTTGAGGTTTTTTTTATATATATATCATTGTGCATTGGGCAATGAAGTGGTTTGAAGTTAGTTCTAGTATTATGAAATTCTTCCCTGAGCTTCCCTAATGACTTGTATAACAAAGTTCCCTGAAGACAAATCCACGGACACACTGTGACCCTGAGGGGACTCTCTTTTGCTTCTCTCTCTCTCTCTCTCTGACTGTAAGAGGCTCTTCAGGCAATTTCTGCCATTGGTGAACCTATCTGCCTTATGGCAGACTAAAGCAAATTCTGTGTAATATTACTCTATTTTTAATTATATGACAAATAAAGGAAATTTGAAACTTGAAATGCATCAGGTGCAATCTTGATCTATAAATGTCGATTTAACACTGTCACCTTTTGAATTTCATAGGTGCAACTACTTTTAATGATGCAAAAATGGCTGCGTACAAAAAGTTCCAGAAGGAGGCAGTTAGAAAGTATGGATTCCTGCTGGAAGCATTTTTGCTGGTGTTAAATTATGAACACTGCCCTGTATGTTAGAGAGAAAAGAAAAGGAGATAAAGCAACATTGAATTATATTGCTATTATATCTGCTTTTATTTTCTCCTTTGGCAGCATGTTCCAGATACCTACCACCCACTGTGAAAAGATTATATCCCATTCTGATCAATGTAAGATGTACCCATAAAGTATCTGACTGTGAAAAAGATTGCACACCGTTATGTAACATCCTATTGATCCTTTTACGTTTGTATTCCACTATAGAGATTTGGAAAACATCAAAAAGATCAATGGGTGGCAGAATTCTTTGTAAACAATTGACTCCGACTATTACAAGGTAGGATGGCAGCTGGATTACGATAAATCATTGAACTTAGAAAAATAGTTCATCAGGTGAAAACAAGAAAAATCTATTAATTTACTGCAGCTTGATTTGGCTTAATACATTGTCAATCAAAGGTGACTTTATTTGCAGATGTTTCCTATCAGTATTAGTGAGAAATAGATATTTTTAAATTGCCATAAATTGCCTTTTTTTGCACATTTTTGTTTTGGTTTCATATTAGGTTACCTATCTACCCTTTCAGTGGCATTATCATATATTTTGAATGCAAGAGAAAAAATATATAATGGATAAATTAAATTCTGAATTACTGTATAACTCCAATTATCCAAAATGCTCAGGACTGGGCCTATTTCCAATAAACGGCTCTTTTCGGAGAACTGGTCATTTTTTTAAAAAAACAGCTCAGTAGCAACAGCATATTGCTTGTAACAGTGTTTAAACAACATCAAACAATAAGGAAGGGCTTTTTTTTAAGCAATAAAATAATGTTTGATTCTCACCAAATAAATGCTGGCCATCGCTGATCTCCGACATCTCCGCACTTGAAGCCCCACTGCAAGCCCCAGTGCTGCAGGGAGCCCAACATCCCTGCTCCTATCCAGGAGCCCGGGGTCTGCACTGCCACCGGGAGCCCAACATCCCTGCTGCCGCTGGCAGCCCAAGGTCCATGCTGTCACCGGCAGCCTGACTTCCCACTACCACCAGGTGCCCAATATCCCCACTGCCTCTGGGGTCCCAACGTCACCGATCAGTTCAGCTCCTAAAACATTTTGGAGAAATGAGGATTTCAGATTTGTTTTGGATGCCTTCATTTATCCAATTTTTTTTAAAAATTTGGATAACTGTGGATTTTGGAGAATCTGACTTTGGATAATTGGAGTTGTTCTATATGTTCCTGTTATCATTGGAGTGGGTAAACCAAACAGCAATGTCCTGCTGCTTCTGAGTAAATGTGCCTGGGTAAACCAAACAGCAATGTCCTGCTGCTTCTGAGTAAATGTGCCAAGCACAACCTGTGCATCATTAACATGGTGTCCAGACTTGCAAACAAGTACAAAACAACTTGGCTCCAAACTCTAGCACCATCTTGACTATGTCATAGTACACGAGCATGACCTATAAGACATCACCATCACCCAGGCTATGCGAGGTGCTGAGTGTTGGACAGACTGTAGGCTGGTTCAGTCAGTCCTCAACCTACACGTAGCCCCTTTCCATTGTAAAAATATCAAAGACTGTCAGAGTATCATTCAACATCAGCAGACCGCAAGATCCAGGTTAAGTCCAATCTTTTCAAACTGTACTTATAATGAAAAATTCTCCAGCAATTCATCACTTGTGGGAACTATTCTGAAAAATAGAAGCAGTTCAGAGATGATGCCACCTAGACTGCAACAACCATACTCTGAATGAAAACCTGAGTGCATCAACGTTGGTTTGATGAAAACCACGAGACAATTTCAGAAGCCCTTATGGCCAAGATCAAGGCCTATGCAGACTGGCAAAATGACCTATCATCTGTCTCAAAGAAAGACAAGTTTAAACATCTGCAGTCAAAAGTACAGGCGGAACTACGAGGAATGAGGGACAAGTGGTGGCAGAGAAAGGATGAGCAGGTGGAACACTATGCAGATATGGATGCCACCAGACAGTTTTTCAGCACCATAAAGTCAGTTTATGGTCCTTCTAAATCAAGATGCTCCCTCTTGCTGTCATCTGATGGGTCAAGCCTGTCAAAGACTTGGAAGGTCACGGACAATGTGCCTCTACACAATCATTCAAGAAACAATTTTGCTGATGACTGTGCACCCTTGGCACACCAAGACTATGATATACAGTTAACGCTGAACAAATTCTCAGACACTGCTATGCTCTTTGGCCTGACCATCAACCTGAACAAAGCTGAAGTACTCCATCAGTCCATGCCAAATACCAACACCATAGAACCAAAAATCACTGTTGATGACACCCAGCTGACAAATGTAAACAGCTTCAGATACTTGGGGAGCATCATCTCAAGCGATGGATATTTGGAAAAAGAAATTGATTCTAGGATCAGTAAGGCCAGCCAGGCTCTGGGGAGGTGTGTACCAGTGTGCTCAATCAACACAACATCTGCACCTCCACAAAGCTGAAAGTCTGCAGACCTGTGGTCATCCCTTCCATCCTATATGGATGAGAGACCTGGACTCTGTACAGATGCCACATCAAACAACTGGAGAAATTCCACATGCGCGCCATCCATTCCATTCTTAGCATCCATTGGCAAGACCATGTCTCCAACTTGGAGGTCTGGGGTCACATGAAGTCCCCCAGCATCGAGTCCCTGATCATCAGAGCCCAGATAATGTGAGTAGGACATGTCATCAGCTGCTCTATAGTGAAGTGAATACAGGAAGGAGATCTCAAAGTCTCCATGCAAATGCTATAAAGAAGTTGTGATGGAAACCCTACGCTACTGTGACATCCAGCCAAGAGAATTAAAAGCTGTGGCTGCTGACAGGTCCCGTTGGTGAGCCCTGTGCTATGAAACCTACACCAGTTTTGAAGACAGGCACTGCCAACAATTGATGGAAAACAGTGAACAATGCCACAGTTATTACAAAAACAAACTTCCAATGCCCCCATTGTGTTAGACTCTGCATTTCCAGACTGGGATTGCAAAGTCACCTTCATGTCCTCCGATGTACTGCACAACGATGTATCTTCTTTGAACTGAACGACTACCAATACTATATCTTTGGCCTAAGTATATTGTACATTTACAGTAACTCATAATTAATTATTTAATAAACTCAAAAGCATCAATCACATTTTATGCAATTTAAAATGCATTTATAAACATGCAAGAAACAAAATTATTGAAATGTGCTAATTGAATATATTTTGCATTTGTTTTGTGAAACAAATTATGCTGTGAGTAATAGCATAATCAATTATGTACACTAATTACATGTTGGTGAGACATATAAATTATGTTCATTTAAAAATACACTTTCTCTTAAATATCAGTTTTATTGAAATAAGCCTGTAATACTTTGTGAATATAAATTTCAACTTCCAAAAATAGTACCTTCATCAACATTGTTAATTATGAATGAATGCAGACACTTGACAGGATTTCCGAATATCAGAAGTAGAACTGAAGGAGGCCACTTGGCCTCTCATGTCTGCTTGTCTTTCAATAAGGTCATACCTGACCTTTAACCTCAATCCCATGTCTCTTGTATCCATGGCCGTTAATATAATCATTTAAAATGTGAGTTCAAAGAAGCACAGAATTCAAAGTGTTTTTGATACAAAGAATTTTTTTTTTCCTGATTCCCTATGAAGTTCAATCACGGTTGAAATAATATATTTACGTTACTTTTATGAAATACACTATTTTATTGTTATTGACTTTGTTTGATTTTGGGTTCATTTATAGAAACAGCGTAAGATTAACCAGTGATCTATACTGCAATGTCTCCGCTCCATCTCAACGTCGAAGTACTCGAGATGGCAGAGGTCGACAGCATCGAGTCCACGCTGCTGAAGATCCAGCTGCGCTGGATGGGTCACGTCTCCAGAATGGAGGACCATCGCCTTCCCAAGATCGTGTTATATGGCGAGCTCTCCACTGGCCACCGTGACAGAGGTGCACCAAAGAAAAGGTACAAGGACTGCCTAAAGAAATCTCTTGGTGCCTGCCACATTGACCACCGCCAGTGGGCTGATAACGCCTCAAACCGTGCATCTTGGCGCCTCACAGTTTGGCGGGCAGCAACCTCCTTTGAAGAAGACCGCAGAGCCCACCTCACTGACAAAAGGCAAAGGAGGAAAAACCCAACACCCAACCCCAACCAACCAATTTTCCCCTGCAACCGCTGCAATCGTGTCTGCCTGTCCCGCATCGGACTTGTCAGCCACAAATGAGCCTGCAGCTGACGTGGACTTTTTACCCCCTCCATAAATCTTCGTCCGCGAAGCCAAGCAAAAGAAGAAGTAAGATTAACCAGTGATCTATACTGCAATGTAATGTTCTATGTTCTAATTCCTCCTATGTCTATCACAGTAAAGTGGCAATCCTATTCACAATGAATATGTCAGAGTTGTCCACTTTATAATTGCACATTGAATCATCTGTGATCAAGCATTAACTTAATGTTTATATGCATTGGCGCATTTGTTTTTTTTTTAGTTGTATAATTTCCAAGTCAACTTGATTCAACATGTCAGATCATGTTGCATGAAACTGTGGCAAAGACTGAATATATTGACGGAGAGGTTTTGACAATATTTTGTAGTGCATATGCATGCTGTTTTGTCGACCTGTTTAGTGAATTATTAATGGGCAAAAGTTTGCGCCGAATATTTTACAAAGTGTGAATTATAATGGCTCAAAGTTGCAATTAGATTGATAAAATTGTCAATACCATGCAGCAACTCTTCATTTACAAATATAAATCAGAACTCAAGTACAGCACCAGTTAATTCTGTGTTTAGAGGCTTCCATTTCAGGACAATTTCTGAATCCAATGTGTTGGTGAGTTTATTTTTTCATGCTTGTAATCATCGATTGTTTTAATATTGGTTATAGCCTGTAGTGTTTGTTACTTGTACCATACAAGTTTATTTTTACTATTTTTCCATAATCTCAGTCTGTCATCTTTTATGTTGGCTACACCAAACAAATAAAGTTTGCTTAAATTTTCAAATTATTCTAAGGCCTGAGAAGGTATGATTATTGCTCATGTTTCTGCCCTAGTGGCTGTAAAATTTGTTGAATGATAATGATCTCCAATAATGCATGCTCCATATCTGGGAAAATCTCAAAAGGTTTCCCATATATTTTTCTAATTGTCATTAAACAACGACCACTGAAATTATCTAGAATTGGTGAAATCCATAGATCCTTTTTGTTTCCAGGAAATTAATGAGACACCAATTTATATTCTAATTTGGAAAATGTTGGAATCTAGGGGTTAAAACATTATGAAAGAAATGATTAATTAATAAGTTTATATGTACTGCATGGTTCAGGGAAAAAGAGGAATGTGATTAAGTGGCAATCACAGCATGGAGCAAAGTTGGCTGAGCAAAATTGTCTGCTCCCAAATACAGGGAGAGGAAATGCATAAAACAATTTAGGAGGAATGCTCAAACTGAAGGAGGTGGGGAGTAGCACAGGAGACACAGGCCAGACCAGAACAAAGAATGGCCTGCAAGAAACAAAGAGAATGGAAAACCAGTCTAGGAGGAAGATTAAGGCATGAGGAGGTGTTAAAGAGAACAGCAGAAATTGGCCAGACAGGGACAGAATGGTGATTAGAAATATCTGGGGATGAATTAATTTCTGATCAAAACAACAGGATAGTTTGGCCTGGAGGATTAAGATGGGAGCGCTACACCCCAGATATCTGCAAAACAGGAGATGACTTGTGATAACCCTTATGCAAAAAGATCTAGCAAAGGAAGACAACTTTTGTTCTGTATGATAAGGTTGATCTATATAAACTGAGCCAACTGGACAATAGGGGTCAGTCTTGGGGAATAGCTCACTGTGCAGGTGACCTATGAACTAACGATTGACCCAGAGCTCTGTTAAGTTTTATTCTTGTGCTGTGTAATAAATTGACTGTTGAACCGAATACCTTCTCCTATCACTTCATTCAAAGAACACGCTGGACTCAGACCACACATAGACTAAATTAAGAGTAAGGTAAAGCCAGAGACTGACAAAAACCAAGATTCTATTTTTATTTTCTCTCATGGTTCCAGAAAGTCAACCAGAATTAAGCATTCAGCCCAGTTCCTAGCATTCTATTGTGGTCTAGACTTTTGAAAGAGCACCCAATAAAGTAAGTCTATTACCCTTCTTAAACAAATGCTAGCACCTGCAGCCAACCATGTTACCCTTTTTCTTACTGAGGTCCTCCATCAGCCAGCTCCCCAACATGACTACCATCCCCCCCACATCTCCATCGGGCACACAAAACTCAAAACAGTCAACCAGTTTACCTATCTCGGCTGCACCATTTCATCAGATGCAAGGATCAACAACGAGATAGACAACAGACTCACCAAGGCAAATAGCGCCTTTGGAAGACTACACAAAAGAGTCTGGAAAAACAACCAACTGAAAAACCTCACAAAGATAAGCGTATACAGAGCCGTTGTCATACCCACACTCCTGTTCGGCTCCGAATCATGGGTCCTCTACCGGCATAACCTACGGCTCCTAGAACGCTTCCACCAGCGTTGTCTCCGCTCCATCCTCAACATTCATTGGAGCGCTTTCATCCCTAACGTCGAAGTACTCGAGATGGCAGAGGTCGACAGCATCGAGTCCACGCTGCTGGAGATCCAGCTGCGCTGGGTGGGTCATGTCTCCAGAATGGAGGACCATCGCCTTCCCAAGATCGTGTTATATGGCGAGCTCTCCACTGGCCACCGGAACAAAGGTGCACCAAAGAAAAGGTACAAGGACTGCCTAAAGAAATCTCTTGGTGCCTGCCACATTGACCACCGCCAGTGGGCTGATATCGCCTCAAACCGTGCATCTCGGCGCCTCACAGTTCAGCGGGCAGCAACCTCCTTTGAAGAAGACCGCAGAGCCCACCTCACTGACAAAAGGCAAAGGAGGAAAAACCCAACACCCAACCACAACCAACCAATTTTCCCCTGCAACTGCTGCAACCGTGTCTGCCTGTCCCGCATCGGACTTGTCAGCCACAAACGAGCCTGCAGCTGACGTGGACATTTACCCCCTCCGTAAATCTTCGTCAGCGAAGCCAAGCCAAGAAGAACTCTTTTTGTGTAGGTCACCAACCATTGATTTGGTAATAAAACCTTAACAGTTCCTTAGATTAGATTTGAATAATGAAATCTGGGTGTAGAAAATTAAACACTGCGGCAAAATTCCAATATTTAAATTTTGAAAATACTGTAGGTGCTAAATAACTGAAATAAAAATGAGAAATCTCAACAGTCTGGCTGCATGATTGAGGAGACAAACAGAACAAAAGGTTTAAACTTCTTAACTTTCCATCAAAAGCAACTGAAATATTAGCTCTTGTTTCTTCTGAACAAGTGCTGCCTGATCTGTTGAGGATTCTATTTTTTATTTCATTTTATTAATGGATTGAGATTATGAAGGGTAATTTGAAAGTTCTGCTCCAATTTACATTGGAGGACGTCACAGAGCTTGGAGTCATTTCAGTCCAATTTAGAACTAATGGTTAGCACCATTAATATTAGCACCCTTCCTTAACTGAGCCTTTTACTGACAGTATTGACAACTTCCCTGAGCTATTGGCATGGAACATCCGAAGGCTGTTGCTCTGTCAAATGGTTGGAAGTTATTGTTGAAAATCATATGCCATGAGGGGTTCTCCTTTATCTATTGGTCTGTTAAAATAGAGTATCAAGAGTATCACTTGGCAGAGAACCTCACATGGTCCCTTAACACAAGCTCCATACCTAAGAAAGCCCAGCAGTGCCTCTACTTCCTGCGAAGTTCATTTCCCATCCTCCATTCTCACTACATTCTACAGAGGGTGTATCGAGAGCATCCTGTGCAACTGAATCACCGCCTGGTTTGGAAGCTGTACCTCCTCAGACCTCAAGGCCTGCAGAGGATAGTAAAGTGAGCAGGAAAGATCATTGGGGGCTCTGTTCCTACCATGAAGGACATCTACAACACTCGATGCAGACGAAAGGCAATAAACATTATGATGTACTCCACACACCCCTCACGCAAACTGTTCTCCCTTCTGCCATCTGCTACTAGATACTGCAGCACTTGGGCTCTTACATCCAGATTGTGCAAAATTTTTTTTTCCCAAGCCATCAGACTCCCGAACTCCCATAATATTTGGGATAGGGTATTGAGGACTGTTAATGTATATGTCTTAATATTTTACGTGTTGAACTTCTATTCTAACTTATATTTCTGTATATATGCTCCATGGTCCTGGACAAATATTATCTCATCTTTACCATGTGAGCATGGTATGAATGATAAATAAACTTGTCTTGACCTATTTTGCAACATGGTTCTGTACAAGTGAACCCAAAATAATTGGTGAGATACATTTAGTGGGATCTAAGTTTGTGATGTAAGATGTGGGTGGCAATGTCCTGTGAGTTTATTGTCATATACATAAGTAAAATATACATATGCAGCAAACTACCATCAAGAAGGAGATACAAGTTTGTTATAAATCTTTTAATTATCATTGTGTCTGTAATCACATATTCAAAATTGCTTCTTTCTGGTAACCTCAGTCTGCTTCCCAATTTGTCCTTCAAGTAGGTTTTCAGTTGGTGGTGAGTTATACCATATTTGTCCTTCATTTGTTCAAAAGATAATAATTTATTTCCCAAAAAACAATTTTCTATTCTTTTAATCCCTTTTCTCTCCCATTCTCTAAGGAAAGGTTATCTATTGTGAAAGGGATTAGTTAATTTTGTGTCAATATTAATTTTGGTATTTGATAATTTGTTTTATTCCTTTCTATGTGAATCTTCTTCCAAATGTTGAGCAGATGGTGCAGTATTGGTGAATTCCTATGTTGCACCATCTTTTCATCCCACTTATATAGTATATGTTCATGTACCTTCTCCCCTATTTTATCTAACTCTAATCTGGTCCAATCTGGTTTTTCCCTTGTTTGATAAAAATTTGATAGGTATCTTAATTGTGCTGCTCTATAATAACTCTTAAAGTTTGGTAGTTGTAAGCCCCCTTGTTTGTATTATTCTGTTAATTTATCTAGCGCTATCCTCGGTTTCCCCCCTTTGCATAAGAACCATGTACATCAAACTGCAAGAGAAAGAGAACGAGGAATCAAGCTGTAAACCCAAACAAAAATGGGAACAAGACCTAAACATAAAGATAAAGAATGAAACATGGGAAAAGCTATGTTCTGGAACTATGAGAAATATAATAAACATGAGGTTACACATGATGCAATATAATTGGTTACACAGGCTATACACCATGCCCCAAAAGTTAAATAAATGGGACCCAAAAGTATCAGACAGATGTTTTTGTTGTAAGAAGGAAACGGGAACAACAGTACATGCAATTTGGGCATGTGAGAAAGTGGAAAATTTTGGGAAGATCTAAACCAGGTATTAAATAAAATCACAAAAAGCAACATACCAAAAAATCCAGAGATCTTTCTTCTAAGTAATATAAGAAGTAAAGAACTTGGACTCGATTTGGATGAAGCACAAAAAAGATTTATTATGATAGCCTTAGCTGTAGCAAAAAAAATGTATTATGTCAACCTGGAAATTAGAAGATAGCCTGAGAATACAACAATGGTACATAGAAATGAATAAATGTATTGGAAAAATCCATTGGAAAAAAATAACATATAATTTCAGAAATAAGTATTCAAACAAGTTAGGGAACCATACATGGAACCCAACAGTGAAGTCCTACCATGGATCTCCACTGCCTAAAATGACAGAAGGAGAAGAAGATGAAATGAACTGACCCAATGTGTAAAAGTAGATGACACAATTTTCTTGTTTATTTTCATTGTGTGATGACATTGTTTAATGAGTTTAATGTATCATATAGGTTGAATGTTGAGTGGGTAGGGAGTGGGGGGGTGAAGGAGGGAGGGAAGGGAGGGGGAAAAGGGGAGAAAATGACACTGTATATTCAAGAGGGAAATGTTTGTGTGTATTTTGGTTAGTATGGTTCATAGTGTGAAAAATTTAAAAAAATTAAAAAATGAAGGAGATACAAGAGTATCAGTGCCGGCAGGCTGGAAAATAGCTTTGTCCCACAGGTTGTGAGATTGATGGATGGCACCCTGTAACTGAGTAAATTATCCCAAATATTTATTTATAATTATTTTAAATCATATCTTTTTGTATATACGTGATTTATATGTTGTGCATTCTGAGGTCCAGAATTTCATGTGGTTGTATATGATGATAATAGACTTGAACTTGAAAATTCTTACTTGCTGTGGCCAAACAGGTTTGTAAAATGCACCAACTACAAAAGTAAAAATTAAATTACTGCAATAGGCCAAGAGAGAAAAAAAATCATAGATATCAAAGGACAGAGAGATAAATATTCACAGTTCACTCCTGAGCCCTTGTGTTCTTGTGACTTCCTCCTGAAGTCTACAATCATCTCCTTGGTTTTGCTAACGTTGAGTTCAAGGTGGTTGATGTGTCACCACTCAATGAGCTGATCTATCTCCCTGCTCTATGCTTCCATGGTGTCATCAGCAAATTTGATGATAGCATTGGAATTGAGCCTGGCCATACTCATTCATGGGTGTACAGTGAGTAGAGGAGTGGGCTAAGCATGCATCCTTGAGATGTGCCTGTGTTGATTGTCAGTGAGGAGGAGACGTTTCCAATTTGTACTGATGAGGAAATAAAGGATCCAGTTGCAGAGGGGGTACAGAGGCCTAGGGTTTGGAGCTTGTTGACTAGCACTGAGCAAATAATAGCATTGAAGTCTGAGCTGCAGTCAAAGAAGAGTAACCATATATATGAATTGTTGTTTTCGACATGATCCAGAGCTGAGTGGAGAGCCAGTGATATTATGTCTGCTGTGGAGCAATTGTGTCGATGGGTGTATTGCAGTGGGTCCAGTCCTTTGCTGAGGTACATGTTAATTCTGGCCGTGACCAACTTCTCAAAGCATTTAATCATAGTAGATGTTAGTGCAACTCGGTGATTGTTGATGAGGTGGCTCACTCTGCTATTCTTGGGCACTGAGTTAAAGCAAGTAGGGACCCTCGGACTGCACCAGTGAGAGATTAAAAATGTCCATGAATATGCCTGCTATTTGGTTGGCATGGATTTTCAGTAGCTTGCCAGGAATGGCATCAGGGCCTGATGTCTTGTGAGGGTTCACTCTCTTGATTGATGTTCTGATGTTGGCCTCAGAGATAGATGTCAGAAGGTCCTCAGCCTTTGTAATGATTCTCGGAGGCACTGTTGGTTTCCATGGAGGCATAGAGGGTGTTCAGCTCATCAGGTACTGATGCATCACAGCCATCTGTGGTGATTGCCCTTGCTTTGTGGTATGTAATGGCCTGCAGTCCCCACCATAGCTGACAAGTATCTGTCTCTGTCACCAGCTTCCTCAGGGATTGCCATTTTGTTGCAGAGATAGCCTTCCGCAGGTCATACCTGGATGACTTCTAGAGATCTGGATCCCTGGCCTTAAACACCCTTGATCTTGCCCTCAGCAGGTTGCAAGTCCTCTGATTCATCCAAGGCTTCTGGTTGGAGAACATGTCATTCTATATCTCTTGGTCTCCACACTGCCACAGAACTTGTATTTTGTCTTCTCCGCCCCTCCAACCTTTTACTGCAGCTCTTACCTTGTTTAATTTCTAATTTTTCCCAGTTTTGGTGAAAAGTATTAATCTGAAACATTAACTTGGTGTATGCTGTTGAATACTTTCATCACTTCCCTCCGCCCCCATCCCTCCGACCCTCCACATTCCACACTCCACACTTCGCCTACAGGATATCTACAACATAGGTAAGGGAATCAGCAATGGAATTGTCCCTGACCCTTATTCCTTTCAAGTAGCTTCTTTTTCTATACATACTTATCTGTTTAGGGGCAGGCACAGATAAAGACATTATTGGAGATCCACATTCACACACCACACAGACTAACAGGAACAAAGGAGAAATTGAAAAAAAATTAACCAATAAAAAAGGTTTGAGGATTCGCCACATCTCAGCAGCCGATGCCTGGGTTGTCACTTTCCCTTGGTTATTCTCAATTATGATGAAAAAACCTCCCCAGTCCCCTCCAATGGAAAGGTAGCTAGATGGAGTAGGGGGTAGAAGCACGTAGGCCCACTCTATATCTATGCTCCAATATAATTTCAATATGGTTGCAGAATTTTAAGGAACATTTTTTTTTCTACAATTATAGGTAATTTTCTTCAGGGCAACACAGTTCTGCATTTCCATGTTCCAATACACAATGTCTAGATGGAAGTCAGAGTTCCAGGTAACTGCTATGCACTTCTTGGCCACTGCCATTGTGAATATTATGAATTATATTTGAAATTAGGACAGTTTCATCTTAAGTCATGCCCAGCATGCCCCCCAGCAGGAACAACTCTGGATTCTGTGGGAACTGTTACGACCCCCAAAAGGACCCCAAAACCCAGCAGCAATAGATATTCAGCATGACAAATGGTACTTAAACAAAAGTTGTTTTTAATTATCTTTAAACATGAAAACAGAATCAAAGTTTAACTTTTCACTATTAACTACCCAACGTAACCCCCTTCTCATTCTAAGCGCATGTGTATGTAATGTGTGTGTAAATTTAAGAAAGTCCTTTGGTTCACAGTCCAATCTCACTTCTCATTCTTCCAAGTTTCTGGTTGCAGGCCATTCTTATACTGTGCACAGAATTTAACATGTAAAAAGATCACCTGGCTTTGGTGCTCGGAAGGTAAACGGTTACCGCTCAGGAAGGTTCATGTAGGTTTTGTAGAGAGAGATGTGTTGTTCCAGGATTTCCACACAGAGGTACCACCATTAGTCACCTCAATGTCTTAATGATGAAACTTGTCCCATCAGGGTTCTCCAGATAATAACCTCTTTCCTTTAGGCCACCACAGAGTTCCCTTCTGATCCTCCCATTCCAAGAGAAACACCAGACAGCTCATTTTCTCCTCTTGCATCCATTACTTTCAAAGGATTCTAATTCAAACAGTAATTTCTTGTGAATTAAGATCGCTACACCTCTCGCCTTAGAATTAAAAGAAGGAAATACATGACCAACCCAATCTCTCTTCAATTTCATATATTCTTTTTCAGTCAAATGTGTCTCTTGCAAAAAAGCAATATTGACTTTCATTTTTTTTGATATAAGCCAATACCCGTTTATGCTTAAAAGGATTATTCAATCCCTGGACATTAAAAGTTGCAAAGTTCAAATTAGACATTTCAGTAAAAATTCTACTATAAAATATTACCCCCCTTTCTAATTCCTTAAATATTCTAAACTTCCCCCCCATATAAAAATACCACAAAAAACAAAAAAATATGTATATACAAACTTCCCCTCAGTAAACTACTAAAAAGTAGTAACTCCCTAAAAATCTGGGTGAGGTAAAACCCACTAGTGGCAGACGACTATCAGGTCTCAGTGTCATCCACCCCACCCCCAATCAAACTTTCACAAAGAAATTATACAGATGTATTCAACCCAACGATTCCAATCCCAATGATTGTTCCAGGTCTTCAATATCAAGAAGACTTTGCATCAATTCAACCTTCTTTCCAATCTTTCTGTGTTTCCCATTCTTTCCATTCCCATTTCCATTTACCCTCCTTTTAGGTGATAATAATGGCGACTGACCATTTCCTCGCAAATCTGGTAACAAATTAGCAAAAATTAATGCATCATGATCATTTTTTAAAAATTGAGACTGAAAATTCCCATAAAAAACATAAATGTACAGCCGGGTAACGCAAAAGGCAAACTGGTAACCCTTTCGCCACAACACTTCTTTAGCTGAATTAAATTCTCATCGCCTTCTAATAATTTCTTGACTCTAATCTGCATAGAAAAACACTCTTGTTATTTTGAACCATCACCATCATTTTGAGCATATAGAATGAGCTGCCAAACAATGTGGTTGAGGCAGGTGCATTAGCTTCCTTTAAGAACTACTTGGATAATTACAAGGATAGGAGAGGCTGGGAAGGATATGAGTTTAATGCAGGCAAATAGGACTCTGCTTGGTGTGGACAAGCTGGCCCTGTAGGTCTGTTTCTATGCTGTATGACTATGCACAGCATGAGTCACCAAACAGTAATGCTAATGGAAGGGAATCCTCTGTTGCAAAAATTGACTTTCCTTTTTATTGCTTGCTTCTTGTGTAGCGATAGAATAGTAAATCGTGTCATAATTCTGAAATACCACCATGTCAAATCTGCCACATGAAATACCTACATATGAATTGCAATATGCTGGCATGGATTAAAGGTAGATTCAGGGACAGAATATGAACAGTAGGAATAAATGGATCCATACAGTTGGGAGACCATGGGAATGCCATAGGTCTCTGTGCTTGGGCACTAGTTGTTCACAAACAATATCAATGATCTGTACATAACTTATCTGGGTTTTCCTAGATGTCAATGTGAGCTTTGAGGTAGATGGAGAAAAGCTTCAGGAGGATGTTGAAAGGCAAAGTGAATGGGAAAGGAGGTGCAAGTTGAAATAAAACATTGAAAGATTTGGCTAGAGAAAAGAAAATGGAAAAATAGAGCACCTTTAAAATAATGAGAATTTAAAAGGGGTTGGTGTTCTGTTGGCACAAAGTTCAATGTTGAAAGATTACATGCAAGTTCAACAAGAAAATAGGAAGAGGATTTGCAAGGGAGTGCAGGCATCTTGATTAAAATACTTGAGGCCCTAGTGACGTTGCATTTGGAATATTGTGTGCAGCTTGGCCTTCCTAATCAAGGAAGCATATTCTTGAAATCAAAAAAGCACAATATTATTTTTCCTACTTGTGGCTCATGAGAAAGTTCCTACAGATTGGCTCAGACTCCCTGAGGGGAAATAGAAGAGATTGCATTGAAATGTAAAAATATTCTTAAAGGGTTTGTCAGGCTACCTACTAAGACCATGTTTCATGTAGCAGGAGTATCTCGACTCAGCAGTGTCTCAAATCATGAGGTTGACTATTCAGGACAGAAATAGCCTTACCCAGAGATTAGTGAACTCTTGGATTTCTCTGCCAAGAGGGATATGAATACCTAGTCACTAAGACAAAGATTGATAGGTTTTTAGACACGGAGGGAATCAAAGGACATGGAAATATTGCAGAAATATCGTACTGAACTTAGAACTATCTATAATCTTATTAAATTGTGGACAGGTGGATGGAACCTTTTATTTCTTCCATGATTATGTCTGCCCAGTTCCTATCTACTCTGTTCCACTGATATACCTTCTAATTACTTTGAATCACATTAATGAACCCAGTAAATGTTGGAAATACTCAACAGGTTATATTACATCTTTGCAATCAAATAATATGGTTTACATTTACATTTGAAACTGATGATCTTTCACCAGAATTGTGTAAAATAGAAATAGCCTAATGTAATGAAGAAAAGAGAAAGGATAGCAAAAGCAAAAGCAAAATCTGTGATTTGTTGGAAAGAAATTATGTTGTTTTTAAGTAAAAACTCAAAATGCTGGAGAAGCTCAGCAGGTCAAACAGGGTCCTTTATGTAGCAAAGGTAAAGATACAGAACCAAACTTTTGGGCTTGAGTCAAAGTGAAGGGTTTAAGCCCGAGATGGTGTCTACAGAATTTTGTGATTTACTTTTTTTCTTTTTAAAGCTATCAAATTGCTTGGAGCTGCACAGTTAGCGTAGCGATTAATGCAAAGCCTTTACAGCATCACCGATTGGGATCGGACCAGTGTTCAAATCCCACACTGTCTGTAAGGAGTTTGTAAGTTCTCCCCAGTCTATGTGAGTTTTCCCCAGGGGCTCCAGTTTCCTCCTAGCATTCAAAACATACTGGGGGGTGTGGGTTAATTGGGTGTAAATTTGGCAGCACGAACTTGTGGGCCGAAATGGTCTGTTACCAAGCTGTATGTCTAATTTTTTTTTTAAATTAAATTAGTTCTTTGTCTTACACATGAATCTGCTCCAAATCTTTACAACTACTTTCAGAGGAGATAAAGGATATTAGTTTGGACTTTCTTATGGAAACCTTAAGTATTTCAATGGCAGATATCAAATCAGACCAGAAAATTTAATAAATGTCTAACATAAAAGTATGGACTAAAGGTAAATTGTGATGGTGGAAGGAGCCTTATTAACAGATACAGATAACTTTAGATTTGGAAAACAGAACTTGTCAGGTTTAAGAACCTGCACAGTTGAGTTGACTGAAGTCTTCACGGGTACCTTCAACACTTCACTGCAGCAGTCCATCGTTCCCATAGGGTTCAAGACTGCCACCATCATTCTGGTACCCAAAAGGGTGACAATAACAGGCCTCAGTAACAGTGTCCTGTGGCACTGACCTCCACCATTATGAAATGTTTCAAGCGTCTGGTGATGGAATACATTAAAGCACACCTCCCAGAGACGCTAGATCCATTTCTATATACCTATAACATGGACGATGTTATAACCTTGTCACTTCACTCCTCACAGGCCCATCTGGAGAATAACGCTTCATACGCCAGGCTGCCATTCATTGATCTCAGCTTGGCATTTAATATGATCATTACCCAGAGGCTGGTGGAGAAGCTGTTCTCAATGGGACTCAACACCTCTCTCTGTAATTGGATCCTAAAGGAAAAACCACAGTCTGTTTGGGTTGGTAGTAGAATATCAAGCACCATCACACTAAGCACTGTCACACTCAGGGCTGTGTGCTCCGCCTGCTCCTCTTTATACTACTGGCCAATAACTGCATCACCAGATCCAGCTCCAACAGTGACATCAAGTTTGCAGATGACAACAGTGGTTGGCCTCATCAGCAACAATGAGTCACATTACAGAGAAGAGGGGGAAAATCTCCCTCTACTGTAAAGGTGTGAGAGTGACAACCTGAGTCTCAACATGGACAAGACAAAGGAGATGAATGTGGACTTCAGGAGGACCAGGAATTACCACCCTCCACTATATATCAATAACTCTGTAGTAGAGAAAGTGGAGAGCACCAAGTTCCATGAAGTTCACTAAACTAATGGCCTTTCGTGGACATTCAACATCTCACTTGTCAGGAAGACACAACAGTGACTGCATGTCTTGAGAAGAGTGAAGTGGGCAAGGCTACTGGCCACTGTTATATCAACTTTCTATAGGAGGTCTATCGAGAGCATCCTGACCAGCTGCTTCACAGTGTGGTACGGTTGCTGCAGAGAAATGAATTGGAGGTCAAACTACAGGACCATCAGAGTGGCAGAGTGAATCACTGGAGTCTCCTCCCCCCCACCCCCCCACCCCACCATCCACATGATCTATCGGGATCATTGTCTGAAGAGGACATGAAAAATCATTGAGGACCCTTTTTACCTTGCACACAGCATCTTTCAGCTTCTCCCATCAGGGAAGAGATACAGGAGGATCAGAGTCAGCACCGCCAGGCTGAGGAACAGCTTCTTCCCGCAGGCAATGGGAATGGTGAACGACCAAAGGAACTACTCACGCTAAATATCCGAGACTCTCATTTGTACAAAACAACATATATTTATTTGTATAGATATAATACTTATCCTGCATATGTATTGCATGTATGTTAAATCTGGTTGCATGTCTGCATGTTATATACTGAGGACTGGAGCAAGCTGTTTCATTGGATAGTACTTTACAATCAGATGACAATTGACTTCACAAAATGAAAATAAAATAAAGAAAAGAGGTACAAAAAAAGACTAAACGTTATTAAGAGACAGGACTAATTACTTTCTATTTTAATATTTGTGACCCATAGAGCTAGGAAATGGAATTTGGCTGGCCCATATTTTTTGGTTTTGACAGGCACCAATGGGCCAAATGGTCTCTGTTGGGTGTAAGCCCACCCTCTGCTGGACATCATGATGCCCAACAAGAATTGGGGAAAATCAACAGTGTTCAAGTCAAACTGCAATTAAAAGATAATGCAGAACTAAAATTCTTCAAAGCCAGAACAGTCCAATTTGCTATGAAATGGAAAATTAAGGCTGAATTAAACACACTAAAGCATGAAGGCATATTAGAACCAATACAATACAGTGATTGGACAGCGCCCATCCTATTCTTACGAAAAGCAAATAGTGAAATTCTCATTTGTGGCAATTACAAAATCACCATCAATTCATCACTCAAAATACCCAAACACCCCATGCCCAAGGCAGAAGAATTGTTCCAAGCATTAAAAGGAGGGCAAAAATTCGCAAAACTAGATTTGTCACAAGCAAAACAACAGATAGAATTGGTCAAAAATATTAATATTTTTGACAATCAATCCCCATCTGGGACTGTTCACCTCTACACACCTGCCTTACAGAATTTTAGCAGCACCTGCAATTTTTCAAGCAACGATGGACAAATTACCTCATGGACTCTCAGTTGGGTGTTGCCTAGATGACATCATCATCACAGGCCAAAATGACAGTGAACACTTACAAAACCTTGAAAAGATTTTAACTAGACTAATATATGATTACAAAAGGAAAAATGTGTCTTCATGCTCCCCTCTTGGGTTTACAATCAACACCGAGGCAGTGTGAATTAATCCAGCAGGATCAGAAACTGCTCACAAGGTCCCATACCCAACCAACAAATCAGAATTACAGTCCTTCCTAGGACTTGTTAATCACTACCGAAAATGTATCCCTAATATCTCTACACTCTGCAATTACTCAAGAAAGATCAAACATGGTATTGGAACACAGAAACTAAAAACACAGTCAATTAACTAAAGGAAATACATAAGGTGCTGATCCACTATGACCCTAGTAAAGAAGTAACACTAGCCATGGATGCTTCACCAATGGGACTAGGAGCGGTACTATCCCAATTCACAGAAAAAGGTGAGCAACCTGTAGCTTATGCTTTGTGAACATTAACCACAAGCGAACGCAATTACACCGCCATGAACTATCAGTTGAAGAAGGATGTTTACTATGGGGTACTCATACAATTATTCCAGCCAAATGGCAAACTACCATGTTATCAGAACTACACCATAACCATCCAGGAATGGTACAAATGAAGGCACTTACCTGGATGCATGCCTGGTGGACCTCCATAGACAAAGACATTGAAACAACAGTAAGAGAATGCAAAGTATGTCAGTCATTACAGCTAAAAATGCTGCAAGCCAAAGCTAACCCATGGAAAAGACCATCCAAACCCTGGCATCGGATTCATGTAGACTTCACTGGACCATTAATAGGTGAGACTTTCCTAATAGCTGTGGGCGCACATTCAAAATGGCCTGTAGTTTCACAGCTGAAAAACACCAAAGCAGATCCCACGATTGAATGTCTACGAGCTATCTTTGCCACTTATGGATTGCCTCATGAATTAGTCATGGACAACGGACCTCAACTAACATCAGAACTTTTTATTTATTTATGCACAACTACAGCATCAGATATATTTTGTCCGCATCCTATCATCCAAGTAATAATAGGGAGGCAGAATGTTTTGTACAATGAAAACCATTAAACTTCTAATGCCTCCTGGACACACAAAATCACAGATTTCCTATTGGAAACATGCTGCATTCTACCACAAAACGCACCCCAGCAGAACTAATGTTTGGCAGCAACCTGGATCAGGCTGTCCACAGTTCATCCAGATCTGGGTCTCAAATTGCAAAAATAAACAGCATCTCCACAGACTTCACCTAGAACATTGGAAGAGGGGGAGAGAGTCCTGGTACAAGATTATAGACAATATAAAGCCCATGGGTGGTAGGAGTAATCTTACAAAAGTTGAGCCCCTGCTCATAATCTGTTCTAGTGGGTGACAGATTGTGGAAGTGACACATTGACCAATTATGAGCATTGACTGACACAAAGATCCATGCCTCATGAACTGGAGGAGGAGGAACCAGATCTGTTGTGGCGTGCCCCGACCATCCCACCCATCAAACCGAGTGAGGGGGGAGGGGGCAGGGATGGTCGCGGAGCCAAGCAGTCTAGTGAGGAGTCCAGTAACTGAGACACGCAGCCAGGAGGTCAGCGAAGGCAGGCAGTCGCCGCCGATTCAACTGCCGACCTGACTATCTATGGGTCCCGAGCAAAGACCGGCACAGCAAACCACTCCGAGGCAGTCCAAAAGAGAAAGAAGCCCATCTGAACACTTTAAGCACTATGTGCCCTGATTATTATTAAATACTTTCCCTTTTATAATTATAATTACTCATGAGATATATTCTAATTCTTACTTGTCGTCCTGGGTCCGATGCAATTTTATTAGTTTGAAAGGGCCCAGTCACCATTTACTGTATGGGGGTGTAGAGTGTTAGGTATAAGCCGGCCCTCTGCTGGACATCATGATGCCTACGTTATGATGTCACCCTTCCATACATAAAACCCCGTGTGTCAGTAGCCAGGTTAATCTAATAGAAATAAAAGTTGAGAAAGCATCACATCTCCGAGTCTTAATTGGGTGAGTGCATACAAAACAGTCTCCTTTTGTTTCATTACAGTTCCATGATTTTATAACAAATAATGGTGATGAAGTTTATGAGATTTAAGATTGACTGTCAAGAATTTTCAAAGGAGTGTACAAGGAACTTATTGATGTTGTCTTCTGTATCTCAGGAAATGTCCACTTGTATCACAAAACTTCTTATATCATTTAATTAAATAAAAATGGCAAGAGAAATAGGGAAGGAATGCATAGCACTGTAAGGTAAACATCAAATAACTCAAAGTAGTAATTACTGACAGAGTATTTGGGCAAACATGAGCTGCAAGAGAAAGCCAGTGCACATTTGTGAAGAAAATAACATAAATTAGGCGCATCAAATTGATGTTTTTACAATTCATAACTAACACTGACCACAAAGAAGCATCTTTGAAATTATTTGTATGAACTTCTGGAAGGCATTTAAAATGATCTATATTAGAAAATATTAATGAATAGGAGTGTATGGTTTAGGAGATGACTGATATGGATGGAGAATTGGTCAAGAGGTAACAGATAGAAGAAGGAACAATGTCATTCAAAGAGATTAGAAAGTCAGAGGATAGGTGAACAGATGGAATTACATAAGAAATGGAAGCTGGTTATTTCATTCTACACACTTCTGCCATTCACAGAAAGTATAGGTAGTCTTAGGGTTATCTTGTAACACTCAATTTAGCAATATGACTCAAAATCAACCAGAAATTTTATACTCTGGCCCATTTGAGCAGCAAAAGATTGCTCAGTTCTTGCGCCTGGACACTGCTGGTCCATTAACACCTACTTGTGAAACGCTCACAAGCACTTACCATTGTCTTTGCAAAGCCAACTGCGGACATGACCTACCCTTGTATTGCTCTTGCATGGCAAATGAGATGTTTGTTTGTGAAATGTTACCTGATAACAAAACCTCACAATCTTACCCTTTTAAGATATATTTTATCATCATCTTATTAACATATTCTGTAACACCTCCAAGAAGTTAGTTTATTTGTTGTGTGGTTGGTCTAGGACTTGTGTAATAGACTGGCAATGCCAAAATTTAAAAAAATCAAGAAATTGTTTATTCTGAATCTCATTTCAGTAAACATCTGAGGTAAAACAAAGGAAACTGTTGATATTTTGAAATCTAGCTTAATTTAGTCACAAAACATCAATATCCAACCATATGCTTGTTAAACTTTCAAAGAAGATAGTGTTTGCTTCAGTGCCAAAAAATACAATCTGCTATGTATCTGCATGCCAACATACAAGTTTCAATTCATCAGATGGAAGATTTATTGAGTGATGGAATATTCTCTTTGAAAATGTCATAACTTTCAAAACGATCCTTTCTTGTTGAAGTTTAGATGTTCAGCCACAAGTTTCAATTCATCAGAATGGAAGATTTATTGAGTGATGGAATATTCTCTTTGAAAATGTCATAACTTGCAAAACAATCCTTTCTTGTTGAAGTTTAGATGTTCAGCCACTTTCTAAAGCATCACTAACTTCTACTGTGATGAAATGCTTTGAGAGGCTGGTCATGGCCAGAATTAACATGTACCTAAGCAAAGATCTGGACCCACTGCAATTCATCCATCCTCACAATCGCTCCACTGTAGATGTAATATTGCTGGCTCTCCACTCAGTGCTGGATCACCTCAAAAACAACAATTCATACATATGGCTGCTCTTTATCAACTACAGCTCAGCCTTCAATACCATTATTCCCTCAGTGTTGGTCAAGAAGCTACAAAGTCTAGGCCTCTGTACCCCCACTCTGCAACTGAATTCTTGATTTACTCATCGGAAGACCACAGTCAATATGAATTGAAAACATTGTCTCCTCCTTACTGATCATCAACATAGGCACACCCCAAGATGTGTGCTTAACCCACTGCTCTACTCATTATACACGCATGACTGTGTGGCTAGACACAAATCCAATCCCATCTACAAGTTTGCTGATGACATCACAGATGGCAGAATCACAAACAGCAATGGGGAAGCATACCGGAGGGAGATACATCAGCTAGTTGATGTATCTCCCACGGAAGGTTGTTCTTCTTCAAGGAACAAACATAACATTTAGTATCTCCATAAATGTTGATGGACAATTATGAGTCAATTATATAAAACTATCCAATATTGAAGTGTTTTTTTCTGTTGAGAAACATTGCAATCTTTACATGGATCACACAATACAGATGTAGGCCTTCAATCCAACTTGTCATTGCCATTATTTCTGCTCCCTTCCAACCTCCTCCCATCTTTCTCATCTGATTTAATGACCATAACCTTCTATTGCCTTCTTCTTTGCTTGCTTTTCTAGTTTACTCTTCAGTGAATCTCCTCTATTATATCCATGTCACTTCCAAGTGCTCACAATTGTGTGTGAGGAGGCTATTTCTGAATTCTGGGTTTGATTTGATGGCAGCTTTTGAGGTTCTGCCTCTGCAATCAAACGTGGAGCAAGGAGTCTACATGTGCAGGCAGTCCGCCTCCCACCCTCCCTCTCCACTTCCCATTTACAGTTGTTTGGGTAACAGAAATGCTTCCTTGAAAGTCATATCTAAAATAAAGAGATATGGAGTAAAATTCACTCACAGAATTTATGTGAAAAAATTAAAATAAATAAACACAAAATACAAAGGGATCAGTTTTGGGGTAAGAATGAATTGTACAGGGGGAACAGGTTGCACCTTAACAGGCGGGGGACCAGTATTCTGGCAGGCAGGTTTGCCACTGTGTTTATATTAAGTAGTGGGGGGAGGAGATGAACTGGAAATATAAGGATGCAATTAAAGGGAAAGAGAGAATAATAAAAGTTAAGAAAGACAACAGAATTAAGGAAGCAGAAAGCTCAGGAAGGGATCAGAGCGTATGGCCAAGTGCAATAGGAATCGATGTGAAATGGGAGGGAATTAATGGTTTAAAAGCATTTTGTATGAATGCATAAAGTATAAATGGATGAGCTTGAGGCTCAGTTGGAGATTGTTAAGTATGTTGTTGTAGGAATAACAGAGACATGGCTGCAAGAGGACCATGGGTGGGAAATGAATATTCAAAAGTATATGTCTTATCAAAATGACAGACAGGTGGGCAGAGGCAGTGGGGTGGCTCTGTTGGTGAGGAATGAAATTCAGTCCTTTGCGAGGGGTGACATAGAATCCAGAGATGTAGAGTCAGTATGGACAGAACTGAGAAATTGTAAAGGCAAAAAGACCCTAATGGGACTAATCTACAAGGACCCCAAACAATAACCTGGATGTAGGTTGCAAGTTAAATTAAAAGTTAATATTGGCATGCCTAAGAGATAATGCTATGGTTGTTATGGTGGGGGGGGGGGGGGGGGGGGTGTTCAACATACAGATAGACTGGAAAAATCAGATTGGTACTGGACCTTAAGAAAGGGGGTTTGTGAAGTGCCTCTGAGATGGATTCTTATAGCAGCTTGCATTAGAACAATGGTTTTCAAATTGCCTCCCTAAACTCACATTCCACCTAAAGCAATCAATATGCCAGAAGAGCTCTGTGATTGGTAAGGCATTGCTTAAAGTGGTATGTGAGAGGGAAGAGAAGGTTGAGAATCACTGCTCTAGACCCAAATGTTACTGAAATATTTTACTTGAGAAAAATTGTCATTGGCCCATTTCCTTTGGAGTTATGAAACCGTGCACATAACGAGTCAATTAGGTATAATTAAAACAGAGGTTTTCAAACTTTTTCTTTCCACTCACGTACCACTAACCAAAATCCATCATCCTGTAGACAGTATAGGAATGACTAATAGTACAGTCAAACTCCAATAAGCTGTTATTTGACTGATAGAACTCCAGATAGTGAAATATTTACTTCACTGGGTGCTAATTGCCATGCTCCATTTAACAAAACAAAACATTTGCGGCTTCACCGCACCGAGCCTTGGTTTTCAAGGCTGGTTTTAAGCCAATGGGACCAATGGCTCCCAGTTGGGCCCTGTACCTAAGGGGGCCCGCGCTCGTGTAATATCTACTCTAGTCTTGTCAAATACACACAACTCATTGAACATAAACCTAACACCACATTGCAGATTTTATAGAGATCATTTTATTGCAAAAATTTAAATTTTCTTCTGAATTCTTAAAAAAATCAGTAGTGCTTGTTTATACTGTTTATAATTATGATTTATTTTTAACTGTACAGTAGAAGTCCAAATTAATGACCTACAAAATAATGGATCACCCGAGATAACAAACTTTTTAAAACTCTGTCAAAATTTAGATTTAGCGCCACAGATGTTCAGGTTTTGAACAAGTGAGCACTAAAGATGCTTAATTAATGTCAGCAAACATTGCGACGCCATTTTTAGCTGTGATTCCATGCTGTAAACAAGCTACGCACATATTTTTAATATTTTGTGGGGTTATTTTTAGGATTCTCTGGTTCCTGTAAATATGAGTAGAAGACTAAGGGACATTGGAAGAAAATTTTTATGTGTTATTTAGGACTATAGCCGAGGCAAAGAAGGCCAAAACAGAAAAGGAGAAAGGTGCATTAGATAAGTTTTTCAGCAAACTTATCTCAGAAAATGCAGAAGAGCTAGTGGAGCCACAACACAGTCAAGATGAAAACACTGAAGGAAGCCAGTCTGAAGAAGTTACGCAAGACAATTTATTTACTAAAAGTGAGGACAATCATTTCTAAAGTGTTGAATTTGACGAACAAGAAAACTCGCCTGTTGACATGAATGCTGGAGCCTTTGAGGCAAGGGAGAACTGGAATTCCTTATCTGCCAGTCCTGTAGAATTAATAGATTATGCTGCAACATGGGCAGAAATGATGTCAAGAGTGTCTGAGACGATTTAGTGAAATAATGACCACCTACAAAATTGTAGATTTCCCCAAAATTGAGAGGGCATCACATTTTTCAAATTTGCACTGCAAAAGAAAACTGCCAAATGGTGAAATTGTAGATTGTCCAAGGCTAATATATTCTATATCAAGGGATAAAGTCTTCTGTTACAATAATGCAGCAAGTGTACTTGCAACTTGTGGTATTAATAACTGGCTGAACATTCATACAAGTCTAGATGAGCTTGAGAGCTCCTAAAAGCATTTGCAAGCTTTGCTCAGTTGCTGTGAACTGTAGCAAAGAAAAACTATTGATCAAGTACAAGAAAAACAAATCAGACAAGGGGTAATCTACACATCTACAAAGGTAATCTACACATTTTGTTTGTTTCCTTGCAGGTTTACATGTGTGCAATTTTATATTAAAGTGTTTAATATAACATGTACTTTTTAAGTGCACATTTTGATTGCTTTCCATTCTACCATAGAGGTACAAAGTCTATAATAAACATTATTTATATCTCTAAGATTCTACAGACCTTGGCTGTGAACCTGGGGCCCCGCAAAAAAAAAAATTCCATTTGGGCCCACTGCTCCTAAGGCAATTAAAAACCTGCTTAGGTTAACACCCCATTGCACTGGGCCCTCCAGACTTCCTTTAACATATTGGAACTCTTGTTCCTGCAGTACCTTGAAACTTGTTATGTCCCAGTTTCCAAAGTTTATTTAGCACTCTAGGGCCCCGACACCATGCTCCCTTTAAACCCATCAGTACCATGTTGCACACAATGAATTTCACCTGGTCCTGTTTCCTGCGTTCCCTTGAAGTTGGCAAGTTCTGTTTCCTGCTGTCACTTTAAATTTATCAGGTTCATTGGGGAATGTATGATACTGCTATTAACCATCTAAAAATAATAAATTAACATTTAGTTTTTACTCAGAAGCTGCTCACACAGCAGCATTCAATGGCCCTAATAATGGCACATCTTATTTTAATTAGTTTGTTATTAGCCTCATTTCTGCTTCGAGACTTTATAATTTATGAAATCTTGGCACACTGAAACAGTTGTCACTCTTTATCATCTTGCACAAATCTTTTTTTAAAAGACATGCAGCACGGTAACAGGCCCTTTTGGCCGATGAGCCCGTGCCGCCCAATTATTTTCTGGTGATATCTTCTTGCCCTCAATTCATGAGGAAGAAACAGGAGGAAAAAAAATTACACAAATTAATTAAACATTCATTTCTTAAGTATGGAGCAAAACTTCTGAAATAAAATTAATGCTTTCAATTTTAATAACTTGGAGAATTTCTAAGGAAATTTGAATACAGCCAACATTGCAATTTTTCCAATACTATTTAAAATATCTTTATGTTATATAAGTATGAAAAAAATACAGATTATATTTAAATACTCAAATTTTACTTACAACATTGGATTGTAAGTAAGTGTAACTAAAAAAGATTTGCAGCTCCAAAGCTTGAAAATATATCTTTTATAAGTACTGGACACATTTAATTCTTATAAATAAATTACCAGATATCATGTATTATTCAAAATGAACAAATTCAAACAATGTATAATACATGAAGATGCAATGCATTCATTTATTAGCAATAACCATGACCCACATTGACATTCTAAGAAGTTAAGTTACTTTGAACTTTTCAGCTCAAATGGTCTTATCTACTTTCAGATGAAAAACTGTTCCACAGGTAATTATAATGTAACAATTTATTCACGTGCAGTATAAGGCTGTAACACACAACTCACTCAATTCAATGCCAGAATACCTTCATTGCAAAATGGACAGTGTCATCTGGTAAAACTCCTTTATGGTGCATTGCATGAATATATTTTGGATATTATGAAAGAGATATAAAAAGTTGTTGAGTCAGGTTTCATTAAATTGAAAAAGAGATGCACTCTGATGCATACTCAAACCAAATGGTATAAATGTAATTTTGGAATATTTGGGAAAAATAAAAATGCATCCCCTAGAAAATGTGCAAGTTGTAAGGGACAACTGTGTTCTGTGAAATCCTGCATTACATTTTCCTGGTTTATATTTCCTAACTTGTTCTGCTGTTCATTTGGGGTTAATTATTAAAATATATTACTTTCATAATGGATTTTCATTGTATTTTTAAACTTGTATTGCTTAAAACAAATAAAAATAATTTAAAGAGAGAAAAATTATATTACACTGTAAAAAAACCTGATCGATATGGGAGGAGTATTGAATTCTATTGATCTGGAAACTGACAACATTTTGAAATTATAAAAAGCATTTCCTCTTTAATCTGAAGCACCAACTCCATTAATCCTACTTAGAACAGCCACCTTGATTACCTGAAACAGTATATATGAAATGTATCATTGATCCATGATGGAGGAAGGCTTTGCGATAATTTTTAAAATTTAGTTATTTTTCTCCGGATTACAATGTGAATTAAAAACAGAACAGAAAACTCTGAAGATGAAGAATAGAGAGGGTATCATTTATCAACAGGTGTGCACCGAAAAAAATATACTGCACTTTAAAATATTCAAGATAATTGTACTTAATTGTTGGACTGTGTTTCAAGGTTTAGGTTTGACTTCAGCAAGTACCATTTTTTTTGAGCCTTGCATCCCTTAGGAGTTGAATGGCAATTATATGTAGTGAAGAAAGTTTGCTGCAGGTGGAACCTTTGTAAAAGTCACTCTGCTGTCTTTAACGTGCAGTGAGAGCAAAGCAGTCACAAAGCCATTTTAAAAATAGGCAGGTTGATGTTACTGAAAAATAAAGGTTACTTCTTGCAAAAGCTGTTCTCTAGTGGGACTGCATCAACAAAGGGCACACCAGCACTTCATGCTTGAAAAGGGTACATTAATGAACATGCTGCTGCTCTCTCCTGAGATTATACGTTCTTTTTACAAAACCTTTATATCTTCAAAAAGAATGGTTTCCAAATTTCTTGCTAACCTTAGGCTGTTTAAGATTATGGAAAGAGGAACAAAGTAGTTAACTGTTTCACCAGTTTATTTAATCAAAGTTTATTTAGTCTCTGTGGATATGTTTTACGTGATCACCTCAACCAAATAATTGATCCAGATTGTAAACAGCTGAGATGTGGTGAAGCAATGTAAAAAGGCCATTTGGTTTGCTAATTACTACCTCTAACCTTCTACAATGAAAGTTTTTTTTAAGGTAGGAACTTTGTGAGATTATTAACATGCCACTGTTTTCGGACACTACTAGTGGTGTCCGACAGTCATCCAATAGCTTGTGGTATCTCACTATTTGCTCTTCATAATGTACTGAATGATTTTCACAATAATATCACTGAGCAACATTAAACTCACCATTATTTTGTTTGAAATTTCTGAGAAAATATAATTTACAAACTTATATGCCAAAGACAGAGTAGGAAAAGCATGTTAGGATCATCCTGTCTCAGAGTATCTTATGGGAGTTTAGGTCCAGTTTCTTAAAAAGGCTGGCACAGGAGAATGTTTCCTACCTGTAGCATGCATTAAATTAATTGGCTATTATCATATTTTTCTTTGTATCATGAGAATTTGTTATTGTCCATGCTTATTTATATGAACGTATAATGAATATATGAACATATATGATGGAGCATGAGCAGCACTGATACATATTAATTACTTCAAGTATATAGAAACTGATAAGCATTTATTAAAAACATGCTGGTTGACAGTCCTGGGAGTTGTGGCACAGTTGCCTTTATTCAGGGCTCTGTGCGAGGAGCCACAGGCACAGTCAGCAAGGGGGCATGTCCAGATGAAATATAACAAGTACTAACACAGCTATAACATACAGACAGTGGTTTACCACAAGTACATCACAGGAACAGGCCTTAGGTTCGTGATGCCATGATACCTATAATTTCATACCATTTGTCCTTATATCCTTCTCATTCATGTTTTTTTCATGTATCTGCCTAAATGTCTCTTAAGCGTTTATATCATATCTGTTTCTGTCAGTCTTCCTGGCAGCACCTTCCAGGTCCCAACCTCCCTCTGTGTAAAAAGCTTGCCTTGAACATCTCCTCTAAACTCTCCCCCTTCAACTTGGACTTAAGCCTTTAGTTTCTGAGTGTTCCACTCTGATAAAAAAAAGATTAATTCTCTAAGCTCTCTTATGCCTCTCATCATTTTGTAAATTTCGATCAGGTCTTCCCTTACCTTCCAATACTCTAGTGAAAACAAACCAAGTTTATCCATCCTTTCTTTCGAGCTAATAAACTTAAATCCAAGAAAGATCTTAGTGACCATTTTCTGCACCCTCTCCAAAGCTTCCACACCCTTCTAGACATAGAGCATGGTAAAAGGCTTTTTTGGTCCAGGGGCCTAATTACACCCAATTGACCTACATCCCCTGTATGTTTTGAATCCAGAGGAAACCCACGCTGACACAGGAAGAATTACAAACTCCTTTCAGGCAATGCCAGATTCGAACCCCGGTCACTGGCACTGTAACAGCATTGCACTAACTGCTATGCTAACCAGGCCATCTTTCTTTGGTATGATGACCATAACCCCATACAATTCTCCAAACTAAAGGTTGTGTAGCTGTAACATGATTTACCAATATCTATACTCAATCCCATGACTGATGAAGACAAGCATGATTTACACCTTAATTAACCTTGGCTATTCTCCAGTCTTCTGGGTCTTTACCTGCATAGATCTTGGACAATACCAGAGCAATCTCCTTCCTGGTTCTCTCAATATCCTGGAACAGATCCCATCTGGCCCAGGAGGCTTATCAGCTCTTCATATTTTTCAAGATACCAAACATTTCCTCCTTCTTAAATCAACAGAACCTAGAATATCAACATGCCCACTCCTAGTGTCACCATCACTTGTGCCCTTCACCTCAGGCTTGGTGAATACTAATGTGAAGTACACATTAAAGGATCTCGCCAATTTCCTCTTTTGCACTTGCGTGTATCTACCCTTTCCTGAGGTACCTTTATTTGTTGCTAGTGTACATAGAAATTGATATTCTCCTAATTCTTACTTGTCAAGGACATTATATGGCGCCATTTAGCACTTCTATTCCTTGTTTAAGCTCTTACCTGATTCCTTTACATTCCTCAGTGGTTTATCTATTTTCAATTCCTTAATTTTATATCTTCTTCTATTTCTTATTTTTTAGTATATTTGCATTGTTCCTCATTATCCTAAGTTCTCTAACCTACTTGTCCTTTTTATTTTCATTCTCACATGAAAAGACTGGTCCTGAACTCCAATCAACTGACCTTTAAAAGAGTTCCACATGTCAGAGATGGATTTACCCTCAAACAATCCCTCTCTATCTACTTTCCTATGTTCCTGCCTAACGCTGTTCAAGTTCCAATTCAAATCTATTGTCATCTGATTGTACATAAACAATCTGACAAAGCAGCACATCTCTGGACCATAGTGCACATAGATAGACACACAGTACACTCTACACACAAACAAGATATATACATAGCGATCCAAAATAAATTCACATAAAAATTATTTGCAGGTTTTAAGAATTGTTCATCACTCTCACTGCCTGTGGGAAGAAGCCATTTCCCAGCCTGGCAGTCTTTTTTTTTAATACTCCTGTAGATATCATTGATAGAGTGAAAGGAGACCCCATAATATCATAATACCTCACCTACCACCCAACCAGCCTTTCCATCCAACATACCAACCTCCACAATTTCGCCACCTACTAAGTGAGCTGACCACCATTCACATCTTACCTTCTCCTCCTGTTTCTGACTTCTGTAGGGATGGCTCCCTCCAAGCCTCCCTTGTCCTCTAGTCCATTCTCAACAATTATCCCTTTTGCACCTACCTCTGTGTCCATAGAAAATGCTACACTTGCTCCCACACCTCCTCCCTCACTGCCATTTGGTGCCCCAAAATGTCCTATCAAGTGAAGCAACACTTCATTTGTGTATCCGCAGGAGTCATCTACTGCACCTGGTATTCCCTTTGTAGTCTCCTCTATATCAGAGAGATTGGACACAAACTAGGAGATCACTTCATTGAGAACCTTTTCTTTGTCCACCGCAATGGCAGGGATCTCCCAATGGCAACTTACTTCATTTCCATGCCCCAATCCCTTGCCAGCATATCTATCCACTGTCTCATGTATTGTCAGACTGAGAGCACCTCCAAATTGGAGGTACAACATCACATATTCTTTCTGGGAACCCTCCAACCAGATGGCATTAACAATGACTTCTCCAGTTTCAGTTAGCACCACCCCCATCTCTCTTGTACCCTATCCCTAAGTCATCTTTTCTCCAGTTCCTCTTGTCTCTCTCTTTCCCTCATTCTCTCTCTCTTATTTATTCCAGCTCTGTATTCACAGAGCTACCCCCTCACCCTATCAATTATCAGAATTTCTCTTCTGCCCTCCTGTCCATGTTCACCTATGGTCTCAGTTGTCGGCCTGTGCTCCTCCTTGTCCCTCCTCTTTCCTTTTCCCCCTTCCTTTTAATTCAGGTGCATGCCTGTTTTTTGCTTTTTTAATTTCAAGAACTAGAACACTTAATCAGGGTAGCTGGATGGCCTGATTGTAGAATGCAGATATCACTGAAAGCCATAGAAAAGACAAATTTACTCTTGTGATATAGAGAGTTTTCATTTCTACAAAGGAAGGAGAAGCTGAACCAAAGGGGGGAAATTTTATTTTGCCTATTGGGACCTGATCTTGGGTTAAACACAGATTAAAGAAGACTCAAGCTTCATGTTTGTTTGTGGGTGCTTGCCATTTCAAACCATTCTGTTCTATCCTTTATGCATCCAAGTGAACATGCTCACACAGATGTACACAGAAGTCCATTTTACATAATTTTGCCAATTTGCATTATCTACTCAAGTACAAGTGATTCCACATAGTAAGCAAAGTTCAAAGTTCACATTTATTGTCAGAGTACACAGCATAGTGGTTAGTGCAATGGCTTTATAGCGCCAGTGATTGGGACCAGACCGGGGTTCAAATCCCACGCTGTCTGAAAGGAGTTTGTACATTCTCCCTATGTCTGCATGGGTTTTCTCCAGGGGTTCTGGTTCTTCCCGCTATTCAAAAAAAAACGTACTGGGGGTATGGGTTAATGGAGTGTAAATTAGGTGGAATGGTCTCGTGTGCAAAAATGGTCTTTTACCATGCTGTATGTATGTCTAGATGTATAAATTTCTACTTACATGAGGACACATGCAACCCTGAGATCCTTTTTCCTGTGGCTCAGGTAGAATTACACTTTTCTTTGGCTTGGCTTCGTGGATGAAGATTTATGGAGGGGGTAAATGTCCACGTCAGCTGCAGGCTCATTTGTGGCTGACAAGTCTGATGCGGGACAGACACGGTTGCAGCGGTTGCAGGGGAAAATTGGTTGGTTGGGGTTTGGTGTTGGGTTTTTCCTCCTTTGCCTTTTGTCAGTGAGGTGGGCTCTGCGGTCTTCTTCAAAGGAAGTTGCTGCCCGCCAAACTGTGAGGCGCCAAGATGCACGGTTTGAGGCGATATCAACCCACTGGCAGTGGTCAATGTGGCAGGCACCAAGAGATTTCTTTAGGCAGTCCTTGTACCTTTTCTTTGGTGCACCTCTGTCACGGTGGCCAGTGGAGAGCTCGCCATATAACACGATCTTGGGAAGGCGATGGTCCTCCATTCTGGAGATGTGACCCACCCAGCGCAGCTGGAGCTTCAGCAGCGTGGACTCGATGCTGTCGACCTCTGCCATCTCGAGTACTTCGATGTTAGGGATGAAAGCGCTCCAATGAATGTTGAGGATGGAGCGGAGACAACGCTGGTGGAAGCGTTCTAGGAGCCATAGGTGATGAAGGTAGAGGACCCATGATTCGGAGCCGAACAGGAGTGTGGGTATGACAACGGCTCTGTATACGCTTATCTTTGTGAGGTTTTTCAGTTGGTTGTTTTTCCAGACTCTTTTGTGTAGTCTTCCAAAGGCGCTATTTACCTTGGCAAGTCTGTTGTCTATCTCGTTGTCGATCCTTGCATCTGATGAAATGGTGCAGCCGAGATAGGTAAACTGGTTGACCGTTTTGAGTTTTGTGTGCCCGATGCAGATGTGGGGGGGGCTGGTAGTCATGGTGGGGAGCTGGCTGATGGAGGACCTCAGTTTTCTTCAGGCTGACTTCCAGGCCAAACATTTTGGCAGTTTCCGCAAAACAGGACGTCAAGCGCTGAAGAGCTGGCTCTGAATGGGCAACTAAAGCGGCATCGTCTGCAAAGAGTAGTTCACGGACAACTTTCTCTTGTGTCTTGCTGTGAGCTTGCAGGCGCCTCAAATTGAAGAGACTGCCATCCGTGCGGTACCGGATGTAAACAGCATCTTCATTGTTGAGGTCTTTCATGGCTTGGTTCAGCATCATGCTGAAGAAGATTGAAAAGAGGGTTGGTGCGAGAACGCAGGCTTGCTTCACACCATTGTTAATGGAGAAGGGTTCAGAGAGCTCATTGCTGTATCTGACCCGACCTTGTTGGTTTTCGTGCAGTTGGATAATCATGTTGTGGAACTTTGGGGGGCATCCGATGCGCTCTAGTATTTGCCAAAGCCCTTTCCTGCTCACGGTGTCGAAGGCTTTGGTGAGGTCAACAAAGGTGATGTAGAGTCCTTTGTTTTGTTCTCTGCATTTTTCTTGGAGCTGTCTGAGGGCAAAGACCATGTCAGTAGTTCCTCGTTTGCGCAAAAGCCGCACTGTGATTCTGGGAGAATATTCTCGGCGACACTAGGTATTATTCTATTTAGGAGAATCTTAGCGAAGATTTTGCCAGAAATGGAGAGCAGCGTGATTCCCCTGTAGTTTGAGCAGTCTGATTTCTCGCCTTTGTTTTTGTACAGGGTGATGATGGTGGCATCACGAAGGTCCTGAGGCAGTTTTCCTTGGTCCCAACAAAGCTTGAAAAACTCATGCAGTTTGACATGCAGAGTTTTGCCGCCAGCCTTCCAGAACTCTGGGGGGATTCCATCCATACCTGCTGCTTTGCCACTTTTCAGTTGTTCGATTGCCTTATATGTCTCATCCTGGGTGAGGACCTCATCCAACTCTAGCCTTAGGGGCTGTTGAGGGAGCTGGAGCAGGGCGGAATCTTGGAATGAGCGGTTGGCACTGAAAAGAGATTGGAAGTGTTCTGACCATCGGTTGAGGATGGAGATCTTGTCGCTGAGGAGGAGTTTGCTGTCTGAGCTGCGCAGCGGGCTTTGGACTTGGGGTGAGGGGCACTAGTAACAGTAAATATATTCAAGAAGAAAGAAACTCATAAAGGAAAGAAATGTAAACAAACTGATTAAACAACACAATATTTAGCAATAAATAATGAGTAAGGTAAGAGTCTTTAAATGAGTCTCTGACTCAGTTTGTTGTTCAAAAATCTGATGATTGAGGAGTAGCAACTGTTCCTGAACCTGGTGGTATGAGTCCGGTGGCACATGTACCTCTTTCCTGATGGCAGCAGCGAGAGCTGAGCATGTACTGGGTGGTGTGGATCCTTGATGATTGCTGCTTCTCCTCGACGGCAACATTCCATGTAGATTTTCTTTATAGAGGGAAGAGCTTTGCCTGTGATGTACTGGGCTGTGTCAATTACTGTTCAGAGAGCTTTCTGCTCGGAGATATTGGTGCCCCCATACTAGGCCATGATGCAGCAGGACAGCACACTTTCCACTGCACAACTGTCAAAGTTTGCCAAGATTTTTGATGACAAGCTGAACCTCCACAAACTCCTGAGGAAATAAAGGTGCTGACATAATTTCTTCACTTTGCCATTCATGTGTTGAATCCAGGAAAGGTCCTTCAAGATAGTGACTCCCAAAAATGTTAAAGTTTCTCTCCACCTCTGATCCCCCAATGATCATTGGATTATACGCCTCTGGTTTTCCTTTCCTAATGTGTACAATCAGCTCCTTCATCTTGGTGACATTGAGTGAGAGGTTAGCATTATCTTTCAGCCAAGTGGTCTCTCCATTTTCTGATGCCCTGCACTAGTCCACTGCTTCCCTGGACCCCAGAGACCCTCGTGGCCATTGCCAATCATAAGCACCGCCATCTTGGACCCAGACCCCATAGCCATGGGATTTTAAAATAAACCACAATTAATTCCTTTAACAGGCTGTTTAAAGCATGTACAGAGCCAACAGGAATTGAATGGGGCAATTGGATTCTACAGGGGAGTACTGAGACTTCATTCCCCACTCTCCTGGAGTCCTCACCAATGGCACCACTGCCATTACAGCAACTCCAGCAGTGCTCCCTTTTTTTTTGCTGAAATGTGTAAAGTAAATAGAGCAGGAGGCTCAGTATGCAACCCTGTGGTGCGCTAGTGTTGATTGAGATTATGGAGGAGATGTCATTGCCAATCCGCACTGACTGGGGTCTGGGGGGGAAGTAGTCTAATTTTACTTTACTTTCTGTAGAGTAAAAGAAAAATAGCACAAAAGCAATCAGGGAAAAGACTAATGGAGTGAAATGGAATAGAAAGATTGTGGTGATTGCACATTACATCAGAGAAATGTATTGATTTTGGCATGTCCAGCATGGAAAGTTCAGCTCCACTCCTTAATGCATTTTCCTTTTTAGATTTATCAAATATAAATGGACATTTCAATGTTTTGGTGTGCTTGTGTAAAGCAGTGATTTTAAAAGCAATGCTAAGAGTGTATGTTGCTTGCTAAGGTAAAGCAGAGATCCAAAAAAGCATGCCTTATTTTAGCTTTGCTCCCTGAAAAAGGCTTATTGCTGATACTGTTGTCAATATATATTTTGTTCGAATGCTTAAAAATGATTGATTGGAAGGGATCTATCCTAGAATTTAATTATTTTATCAACCTGAATAAATGTAAGGGGATGGAATATAATCTTGTATCAATATATGACCACAGTTCACTGTACTATATGCCAAACATGTAGTATTAAGACAAAGGCTGAGAAGAAATGCCTTGATCATAAAATACACTTCTAACCTGGAACTCCATGGTAGTTTAATGACTGGCCATGAGCAAAAGATTTCCAAAATGCATGATGACCAAAATATTATCCATTGTAGTACATTGGAATAAGCACTTTGGCTGACAATATCTAAAACAAACATTTTAGTGATAGAGTGCTCTAGCACTCCAGAAGGAGTCAGAAACATAGTGTTTAGTATCTGGGGAATGGTGCATCTTGGGAATGCTGTTGCATCTTGGGTAAATTCAAGATGGATGCCTCCACATGAGGTCTGGCGCGTGTATGCTTTTTCCTTAGGGCTGTTTGCTTAGTTAATAAATCTAGTGCTTTAAAAATAACCCAAGTTTCTTTATTGTAATAAAAGAAACATCATGTGGTACCAGGAGTGGAAAAAGCAGCCAGAAGTGGAAAAAACAGCAAGTTAAAACACAGCAGTATGCATAGTGGGTAACAATCGATATCAGCAGTGAAAATATGGAGGGTTTAAAAATTCCTAATGCTGTAAAATTGACTGGCAATATCAACTATGAGCGGAGGTTTTTTAAACAAAGCTTTATACTGCACCTGCTAGCCATTGGAATGATAGTGAACTGGATACACAGAAGATTATAGTTCTACTTACCATGGCGGAACCTCAAGCACTAGAGATTTTCAATACATTTAATTTTGCCAAGGCAGAAGACCAGAGCAAATTCGATAAGGCTATCAAGATGTTTGATTAACACTGTTCACCAAAGGAAAATGAAACCTTTGAGAGGTATGTGTATGGCTCGTGCATGCAAAAGCAGGGAGAGAGCTTTAACACTTTTTTAACAGACAAAATTAAAAGCAAGAAAATGCAATTTTGAGTCACTGCAAAATTCAATGATCCATCATAAAATTGTGTTCAGAATTAATGATAAAAAAATGAGAGAGGGGTTGCTGTGAGAGACAGAGTTTATCTTAGTTGGAGCTATGAAGATATTAGTTCTGCAGCACTATCATCAATGATAGTGTAAAAGCAAGTGAAAATGAAGGCATGGTCATAGCCACAGTGTCTGGACACACACACAAACAAAATATGAGATACAGAAAACATCAAAAAGATGGAGAGACAGTCAATTGTAAATGATGTGACACTAAACATGCGCCAAAGCAATTTCCAGCTTATGGGAAAGTCTATAACAAGGGCAAAGGGCAATGTTTTTCCAAAGGGAAACTAAACAGAAGTAAAAGTGTACACACTATAGAAGAAACTGCTCAGTAAAACACTTTTCATAGTGCAAGAAGTGAACAGTGATGAGCAGAATAAATGGACTGTGTCATTGCATACAAATGGAACAATTCCTTTCAAGTTAGACACAGGGCAAAGGTCAACTTGATCTCTGAGCGTGACATCAGGGCAATGAAGATAAAGCCATACATCCATGTAAATGCTGTACTGCTCAAAGCCTACAATGGACAGGTACATCAACACGAAAGGTACATGTAAACTCAAGGTGAAAGTTAAAGATAAAGAGCACCACCTCATGTTCGCAGTAGTCTCAGATGCACATATTCACTGCTTGTAGACAAAGCATGTGAATACTTAAACCTAGTCGAGAGAGTGTACCACATTAACAGTGACCATGCACAGAACAGCACAGAGGAAATACAGGATCAATTTCCTGACATCTTCAAGGGGTTTGGAGTTCTACCATTCACCTAAAAGATACAGTTAAAATAGGACGCACAGCCAGTAGTGCATGTCCTGAGGCAGGTTCCAGCACCACAAAAAGAAAAGCTTGAGCAGGAACTCAACTGAATGATGGCACTAGCAGTCATAAAAAAGTGGAGGATCCCACAGAATGGTCAAATTCAATGGTGTGTATCAAAAGGAAGAATGGTGACCTATGTGTGTGCATGGACCCAAAAGACTTGAATGCCAGTAGAAAAAGAGAATATTATTGGATTCCAACCAGAGATGAAATTACAACTAAGATGGCTGGTGCTAAGTTTTTCACTAAATTGGATGCATCCCAATTTGCACTTCTGGCAAATATAACTTCAAGATGATAGCACAAAATACTGTACATTTAATACACTGTTTGGCCGATATTCCTGTCTAGGATGCCTTTTCGAATTTCCTCAACTCCAGAAGTGTTCCACAGGACAATGGACAACATCATAGAAGGCATAAATTGGGTATGTGTGTACATGGATGACATGATCTATGGGGATCCACACAAAACCAACACAATGACAGGCTTGTCAAAGTGCCTCAATGCATCCAGAAGTATGGATTAAAGTTAAACAGAGCAAAATGTCAGTTTGGTGTGAAGGAAATCACTTTTTTGGGAGATAAACTGTCAGAGGCAGGTGTAGACCCAGACAAGAGCAAAGTGAAAGCAATTTTAGAGATGCCATTGCCATTGACCCATTGACAAAAAAGTTATATTAAGAGAGCTGGGCATGATAAATTTCATTGGTAAATTCATACCAAACCTGTCTTCCAAAATAATGTACCAGAGGAAGTTATTACAGGACAAATGTGAATTCAAGTGAACAGACAGCCACAATGAAAAATGTGGATGACTGAAGACCATTCTAACTACAGAACGAGTACTTCTGACATGCTTTGACACATCCAGAAAGACAAAAATATCCATGGATGCTTCATAAGATGGAATAGGTCCTGTACTACTTCAGGCTGAAGGAGAAGATTGTAGGCCAGTAGCATACGTAACAGCAACATCTGAAAATTGATATGCACAGATCGAGAAAGAATGTCTAGGTCTGGTTTATGGACTCAAAAAATTCCACAGTTATGTGTATGGTCTACCAACATTTGTGGCAGTGGCAGAGACAGACCACAAGCAATTAATATCAATAATCAATAAAAATCTCAGTAAAATGTCATTGGGAATCCAAAGACTGATGATGAAGCTACAACTTTATGAATTTGAAGTGCTGATGAATTATTTTGGGCAAGGACGCAGAGTGAAGCATACAATGAGAGTTCCACAGAGACAGATGTGAATCTCCACGTGAACCTGATCACTGAATCTCTTCTTGTATCTGACATGAAATCCATGCAGATCGCAGCTGAATCAGGAAAGGACACAGTTCTACAGAAGGTCATCAAGAATCTGAATGAAGGATGGCTTAGAGGTGAATGTCAGCCATGCTACAATGAGAAGAATTGTCATTTCCCAATCACTGTGAAAAGAGATGCTGAAAAAGGTGCATGAGGGGCATATTGGAATTGAAAAAAATGCAAGAGGAGGGCCAGAACTGCTGTTTATTGGCCAGGGATAAATGCTGATATTGACAGGATGGTTTCCAGCTGTGAGATCTGTTTGAAACATCAATGATAATAAGTGATGTACCAGCAGAACCATAGCAGAAAGTTGGGACTGATTTGTTCCACATGGATGGAAAGAATTACCTGCTGCTTATTGATGATCTATCGAACTAACCTGAGATTGCACAGCTTCCTAGCATGTCTGCTGCTTGTGTGATCAAATATATGAAATCAATATATTGCAAGACACAGAATTCCTCAAATTGTCTACAGTGACTATGGACCATGCTACAAGAGCCTTCTAGAACTTTGCAGAAGAGTATGATTTCTGACATGTGACTTTGTCCTCTGCATTTACAGTCAAATGGAAAAGCAGAGAAAAGAGTTCACATAGTTAAACACTTGCTCAAGAAAGCACAAGACAGTGGCTCAGATCCTATCTAGTTCTACTGAGTTCTATTGAGTTACAGATCTTCATGGAACATGTCACCTGCTGAGCTTCTGATGAGATGTAGACATACTTCCCTACACTACAGACCCAAACAAGAACTGAGATGTCGAATGGAAACAAACATGTCTGCAAGGGAGGCAAAAGGCAAACTATGATGTCAGCAAGAAGCATAGAGCCATTGGCACAAAATGACACCATGAGACTCAGAGATTCCAACATTTGGGACAAAATGGCTACTGTCTGGGAGAAGTAAATCCAAGATCCACACAAGTTGCCAAAGCACCTGACAGACTGAATCTATAAAAGGAAAAGAACTGCACACTTAATCTTTTGTGCTGCTGATGTTCATGTTATGTTTTTGTTGAACTTTAAATTGAAAGAATACTGTATTAATGTGTCATGTTTGATGAAACATCTCAAAGAAAGGGGATGCAGTGATAGAGTACTTTCACCAGGAGGAGTCAGAGTCAGCATGTGTAATATCTGGGGAATGTTGCACCTTGGAAATGCTGTTGCATCTTGGATAGATTCAATACTGATGCCTCCCCATGAGGTCTGGCATGTGTATGTTCTGTCCTTACGGCTGTTTGCTAGTTAATAAATCTAGTGTTTTAAAATGAACCCAAGTTTCTTTAATGTAATTACAGAAACATCATAAACATGATACCAAATTAAATCATGGATCCGAAGACAATAAACTGTAAAACATAGAACAAATCCAATTTAGTTCCAAACTGACATGAGATGTCACACTCCTGCCATTCAAAATGCAGGGCATCTCAGGGTCATATGAGCCATTGCTGAGTGACAAGTGCAGGTACCAACATGTCTCTGACAGCTGCCCAGATATAGTGCTATCAACCAGCCATTTAACTAATGTAAATGCAAACTTTCACTTCCCTGTAAAGTCTTTCTGCTGCATAATTTTCAAAATGATAGTATCATGCAGGAATACCGCAATAGCGTTATCAACCATACAATTAATCTTAACAGGTTCCATTTTTAAGCAACTCCTGACTATGGCAGGATGCATTGCAATTTCTCAGAGAATATGATGTATCCTTATTATTGTCAATCACACGTTTCAATGGCCACAGAATAACATGCTAGCTATATATTATGCTCCTGAATGAGCCCCATAACAGAATTAGGATCTTCTTTTGCTTAGTGATAATTAATCTTCCTTTTCATTGCAATCCTATACTCTGTAATAGTGCTCTTTACCCAGCTGTATGAATGTTCAAGATAACCTCTTGGTCTGGTCACAGAAGATCCCTTCTCACTGCACAAGATATTTTGTGACAAATAAACGGAAACTTTTCTAAATCTCTTTTAAGCATTGCAGCTGTATCTATCTCTATCACTTTATCTGGGAGCTCATTCCACATATACTACCCTTGGAAAATGGTGTCCCTCGTGTCTCCTCTCACCTTTGCTCTTAGACTGCCTATGGTTTTATGCCCATGCCCTGCATAATTTCTTATACTTCTCTAAGGTCAGTCCTTAGCCTCCTCCACTCCAAGGAGTAAAGTCCCAGCCTATCCAGCCTCTCCATATAGCCGCCCAGTCCTGGCAACATCTCAAGAATATGAGTATGTATTTACCTAATGCTGATTGCCAGTGAAGACTTGCTGGCAAGCATATCTTCTCCATGGTGAGGCCCTGCAGAGAGCAAGGATTCTGCACAAGATCTATTGAAAATACTTTGACAGCCTGTGAAGCCACACTCCTGGCTAAGATATCCAGAACTTTGTACACTTTTGAATGTCCCCTATGTTCAAAATCATTCAAATTAATTTAAAAACATATTAAAAATGCAATACATATTTAAGCACTAAAAATTAACATCACCTGAGGTCATTAACATGATTAAGTAAATATCATTTTTTTTTTAATAATGTTAATTATGGAATAGTTTGTCTCCCTTAGCTGTTGTTCACTGATGAAATACATCAACTCACTATTCCTGTACCAGATTGAATCTTTTGCGAAGTTATCAGGCAGCTCTCCAACATCATATACTGTGAAACTAAAACATATTTCATGGTGCTCCACTGCTGAGCACCATGACGAGTTCAACATCCAAGCCCAATTGTGAGACTCCTAGCAAGGAGCCAACAGCAGGTTCTGGACTTCTTCTGCATTCCGGCAAGAAACCTTAACTTGGCAGTCCTTTCATGGAAAAATGCAGTTTACACTAGAGCAGCCATCATAATTCAACACATCAAAGAACAAGAATAGAACCAAGTTACTTTTCATTAAGTGTCAAGGGTAGGTAATGTGTTGCAGTGTGCTGAGCCCAGCGGGCTGGGGCTGGTGACTTCAGTTCTTCAGTTCAGAGCCTGTAAACAAATTTATATGAATGGCAGGTTACAATATTAAAAGGAAGGCCAAAACAGCCACTGTTATAAAGCCTTTTATTTTAAAATCCACTCATGTGAAATCATAAACTGAGTTATTGGAGCTGGACCCTTTGTTGCTATTATAACAAATCCACTAACAATGCTCAACAGAAAACAAGACCATTAAAGCAAAAGCAGAGTTGTGGAGCATAATATGTTATTTCTTATTTATAATGACTGATGTTTTTATATTGTTAGTTTTCATTGTTCTGGCACTTGTCTGAGTAATTTAATGCTTACTATTGATCATGAAAACCTTTGTATCTTTGCCCTAGGCCTTTATGTTTGATGTGGATGATAATGAAATCTACCACATTTCTAAAGAAAATGTTCTTTGATGTGTGAATGAGGCAACTCGTTTGGTAAAAATGAGTAGAACATAAATAGTTGGGTCATATAACAAAAAATAAGGAGGACAGAATAAATATTCACAGTGTTAGTGCACCATTGTAATTGCTATTTAGTTGAATCAAAACAACTGTTTTTAAAAAAACCCACAGGAGAGCATGCATTAGAGAGGAAGATAAACACAAGGATTATGTGAAGTTCTTTCATGTTGCTCCCCTCCTTTTTTCGAGCCAAATTGCCAGTTCCCCCATCCCCTTTCTGGCACTTGGAACTTTCTTTCCCACTTTAGTATCAATGAAGAGCCCCAACCTTGAAAGCTGACTGTCCATTTCTACCCACAGGTGCTGCCTGGCCTGCTGTATCCACCCAGCTTCACAATGTTTGTTCCAACATGACTCATTGATTTCCTGCAGGAATTGGGAGGAATGTAAGAGTGCAGAACTACCACACTAAAGGGGATTGTGTTTTGAAGTCACATGGACTGAGAGCAGTCCTTTATTTTTGTCAATGGTGTTACAAGCCCAGAGGACCTGTAGCAATAGATATTCACCAAGACATATTGTTACTAAAACAAAAGTTGCTTTTAATTAAAAAACAAAATCACACTTTTAACTTAACTAACCTAACTTAACCCCCTTCTAATTCTAAGTGCACATGTGTGTAATGTTTGTATAAGTTCAGAAAAGTTCTTTGGTTCACAGTCCAATCTCACTTCTCATTCTTCCAAGTTCACTGGTTGCAGACAATTCTTATACTATGCACAGAATTTAGCATTTATCAAGTTCACCAGGCTTTGGTGCTTGAAAGATAAATGGTTACCACTCAGGAAGGTTCTTGTTGGTTTTCAGAGAGAGATTTGTTGTTCCTTTTTAATCAACCACTTCAGTGTCTTGCTGACGAAACATTCCCCTTCAGGGTTCTCCAGAGGATAACCTCTTTCTCTCATGTCACCACAGAGTTCCTTTTTTGTTTCTCTTATTCCAAGTGAAACATTAGACAGCCAGTCCTCTCCTCTTGCATGAATCACAAGGGCTTTGACCAGGCTGTCTTCCAAATGGGCTTTCTACAAGCTTTCCAGCTTGTCCTGATCCAGTCCCAGCTGCTTCTGCTGGCTGTAACACTATACAAGTGATCTCTGTGTCTCTATCTATATCTCACTCTCTGAGAGAAAGCCTGTTTGACTCTCTATGCTTGTAAAACCACATGACCCTTTTAGAACAGCAAGCTCTCTTTCAGACAGAAGTGGCTCCAACATGCTCTTTCATCTGTTGCCTTTTGTAAACAACAATACATTAGTGAAGTCTTTTGAGCACTCTTCAAAGCTCTTGCAAAAGCTGTGGGGACAATATGTTTAGCATGGGGCAGAGCTCCAGTATTTTAAATAAGATTTATTTTAAAGTGTTTGTATGTAACCCACTCTAACAAGCATTTCCCAATTTATCTCCCAAAAACATATCTATATACTCTGTCACAATGGTTAGAATATGGCTGAACAGTATAAAATGAGGCCACCAAGATTTACTGCAGGTGTACAGCAAGGGAGAAAAATCTATTGGAGGCAAAAAGGTCACCATTTCTATGTTCAGGAGGGATTGGGAAAAAGCAGCAATGAATGTTGATGCAAGCAGAAGGAAGTACAGATCTCATCATACAGTACTCCCTCTAAATTGGATGAATTGATTCATTCATAAATGACTTTTCAATACCCCATCAATATCCCATCAGTAGACATCCAATAATCTCCACCAATGTAATGGAAAAGCATACCTTTACTGGCAGGATATCAAAGCATTGATGTGCAGAGGAACCTGAAGGTTCAGGTCCATATCTTCTTGAAAGTGGCCATCCACATCAAACATAATGGCCTAGGGCAAAGATACAAAGGTTTTCATGATCAATAGTAAGCCTGTACTGTGCTGTATTGTTCTATGCTCTATGTTCTAACTCTTGGTTCCTGCACTTCTTTCTTTGGCTTGGCTTCGCGGACGAAGATTTATGGAGGGGGTAAAAAGTCCACGTCAGCTGCAGGCTCGTTTGTGGCTGACAAGTCTGATGCGGGACAGGCAGACACGATTGCAGCGGTTGCAGGGGAAAATTGGTTGGTTGGGGTTGGGTGTTGGGTTTTTCCTCCTTTGCCTTTTGTCAGTGAGGTAGGCTCTGCGGTCTTCTTCAAAGGAGGTTGCTGCCCGCCAAACTGTGAGGCGCCAAGATGCACGGTTTGAGGCGATATCAGCCCACTGGCGGTGGTCAATGTGGCAGGCACCAAGAGATTTCTTTAGGCAGCCCTTGTACCTTTTCTTTGGTGCACCTCTGTCACGGTGGCCAGTGGAGAGCTCGCCATATAACACGATCTTTTACAAATCTCATAGTACAATCATAGCATCTGCAGACTGTTGTGCTTCAACCCACAAACCTCATACTCTCAACTCTTGGTTCCTGCACTTGCAAGTCTCAGCACATGAACATGGCTTCCTCTCTCTTATAGTTGAAGACAAAAGGCCATTGAAAAGATATGAAGGAGGATAAAAGCTATGGCACACTTTGACTTCCTTGAAAAAGACAGATTCATTAATTTGATTCTAGATTTAACCTCATCATATGAGAAAAAGGCTAAATAGGTAGGCCCTAAACTCACAAAGGTTCAGAAGAATGAGAATTAACTGAGTGAAACACATACATTTTCAATGTGTTTATTGAAGCAAGAGCTGAGATGATCTTTCCTTAGATGGGGAACTTAAATTTGGGAGAATAGATTCAAAAGTTGCCCATTTAAAATGGAACTAGGATGGATATTTTTCTCTCTCCCAGAGGGCAATGAATCTAGATTTAATCTAGAGAGCAATGTTAGCTGAATCATCAAATATATTCAGAGCCAAGATAGACAAATGTTTGGTTTACAAGAGAGACAAGCAGAAAAGTGCATCTTAGGCCAAAATTAGATGACTATGAATCATGGAGTGGCTTAGGAACAAAATATCCTTTCTTCTCCTTCTTACTGTGCTGGCTAGGATGAGAACCACAGCACTGGGGCTATCTCTTCCCATCGTGATATGATAGACCCTCGGGATATCCACGCACCAAGGCATTCTCTTATTCTCCTCAGAATGTTATCCCATAGCCTCATTTAATAGCCTCACCTTAATGGTGAGGCTAACCTAAGATCAGGAACTTACCATGTCATGACATTGAGACTCGTACACAGCCTAATGCGGCCACTCATGAAGGTGATCATCAGGATGAAGGCCACTTTGCATGTGCCCTTTCCCCCATTGTCAAATGTCTTGTATAAGGGCACCCATTGAGCCCTTTTGATTTTATATTTCCAGATGTACCAGAAGATTGCTCAGCTCCCACAACCTCTGCAGCTGCATGGCCTTCTCTCCAATCCAGTAGAGAACCCAAGCTCCCAGCTATGAACATGCAATACAATCAGAAAGATGCTAACACCAAGGCCCTTCTTACCATTCGCACCCTCACCAACAGCAGTCCTGATACCTAGATCCATGAACCAGTCTCCAGCAGTCTGTAGCCTGTCTTCTTTAGGAATTCCATATCATTCTATAAACTCCACTGCCGATCCACAGATAGATTATGTATATTAAATGTGATCTTGACATGAAGCATCACCTTGCCATTGATTCTGTAAAAAATCTGTTGCACCAGTTCCTTTCACTGCTTTTGATACTGGCAGGGCGTGGTAAACCTTGAAGGTGCTGGTGTAAAACTGACTTTGCAGAACCCTTGAGCACTTTTGGTATATATTTATATGGATTGCTGTTTGGGGATATCATTTATTGTGATTCCTGCTACTTAGCATTTTGAACACAAGAGTCTAGGACCCAATTGTTCTAATTTGAAGCAGCAGTATTTTAATCCTTCCATTTACATTCAATAAGGGATAAGAAAGGTCATGATTTCATCTTGAGCAAATTAATAAGGCTGCACATAGAAATTCAATTCTAATTACCACACTCATTTTGTTTGTAAAATATCTTAATTTTGTTTTCAAATTGGGAAAATGTAGGCAGATGGCCCATTAGCTAGAAAAAAAGTGGTTGTCAATAGAACAAAAAGTTTTTAAAAAATCAGCTTAATTTTCATATGGTGAGCGATTCATCAGTGTTAATATTCAGAGGGACCTGAAGCGCCTTTGTCTCTTAGAAGTTAATAAGTGCAGCAGGGTTAGCGTGGCATGACACCATTACTGTGCCAGCAACACATGTTCAAAACCAACACTGTCAATAAGGGGTTTGTTCATTTACCTTGTGTCTGCATGAGTTCCTCCAAGTCAGAATGAGAATCAGAATCAAAATTTACAGTCAAAAAAATTGTTGTTTTGTGGTAGCTTCACAGTGCAAACATTCGTATAAATCACCTTTCAAAATTTAAATAGAAATAGTGTACAAAAATTCAAGGTAATGGGGGAGGGGGTGCATTATACTGACTGCTTGCTATTAGGGTATAACAGATGGAGGTGCTTTCCCACTGGCCAGTTTACTGGTGGTTATAGTTTATTAAAAAAAGCCCAGTATTAGTATGTCACTTCACTGGTCCATGTCTATGGTATATCAGTAAGGCAGTGTCTTTGGTTCATTGATCATTCAGAAATCTGATGGCAGTGGGGAAAAGCTCTCCTTGTGCAAATCAGTGCTTGTCTTTAGGCTTCTGTACCTTTTTATCAATGGTAGCAGCGTGATGAGGGCATGACCTGGATGATAGGGGGTCTTTGAAGATGGAATCTGCTTTCTTAAGACACTGCCTCTTGTATATGTCCCCGTTGATGTGAAGTCTGGTGCCTGTGATGTTGCAGGCCGAGCTAACAGCCCTCTGGAGTATTTTCTTGTCCTGAGCATTGGCACCCCCATACCAGAAAATGATGCAACCAGCTAGAATGCAGTCAATACTGCACCTGTAGAGGTCTTTGAGATTCTTCAGAATGTACCAAATCTCCTCAAACACCTCACCAATTGTTTCTAGCCACTGGCGAGCCTTCTTCATGATTTCATCGACATGGAGGCTGCAGGATGTGACGATTGGGAGTTAGTGATCCTTCTGTCCACTAGATGGTGTCGGAGATGGAGTGTCCTACCTCAGGTTAGATTCACAAAATGGATATTACCCATGAAGTCATGAGTTGATAATAAAATATAATTAATACAGAAGAACCCAAGTTTCTTTATCACAAATGGAAAAAATAGCACATGGCATCAAGAGTGGGTATCAGAAGGAGACATGGAAAGTGTGAAGCCACCTAGCACTGTGAATTGGATTGGGAATGTCGACCAGAAATGGTGGTTGTTGAAACAACAATGCATGCTGTATCTGCAAGCCATTGGAATCAATAGCAAACCAGATGCACAGAAGATTGCTCTGCTACTTACTGTGGCAGGATCTCAACCATTAGAGGTTTTCAATATGTTTCATTTGCCAAGCCAGATGACCAGGACAAATCCAACAAGGGTTTTGAGATGTTTGATTGACACTGCTCACCAAAGAAAAATGAAATGTTTGAAAGGTATGTGTTTTGCTCACTCATGCAGCTACAGGCAGTGAGCTTTGATATCTTTTTAACAGACTTGAAATTGAAAGCAAGAATATGCAAATTTGGATTGCTGCAGGATTCAATGATCCGTGATCAAATTGTGTTTGGAACTAATGACAAGAAAGTGAGTGAGAGGTTTCTATGAGAGACAGAGTTTACCTTAGCTGGTGCTGTGAAGATAGGCCACGCCAGTGAATTAGCTCTGCAGCACCCGAAAATGTTTGGTGAGAGTGCAATGGTGAAAACAGCTGTAGCCAGAGTATCCGGATGCACACAAAAACAGAAAACAGGGCATAGGAAACAACAAAAAGACAGAGAGACATTCAATTGTAAATGATGTAGCACTCAGCATGCATCAAAACAATGCCCAGCCTACCTAAGTCTGTAACAAGTGCAAAGGACAGAATCACTATGCAAAGCAATGTTTTTTTCCAAAGGGAAACAAACAGATATGAAAGTGTGCACACTATAGAAGAAACTGCCCTCAGTGATCCATTCTTCATGGGCATAGTAGCGTAGGAAGGTTTCAAACCAACAGACAATGAACAGCCAAGTGTGAACGGAGTTGAGCAGGACAAGTGGACGGAGCTATATCTGTAAATGGAGCAGATATTCCTTTCAAGACGGACATCAGGGAAAAGGCCAATTTGATCTGTGAATGTGACATCATGGCAATGAACATAAAGCCTCCTAAATTCTGTTCAGCTCAAGGCCTATAATGGACAAAGGATTGACACGGAAGGCACATGTAGATTCAAAGTGGAAGTTAAAGGTAAAGAGCACCACCTCATGTTTGTAATAGTTCCAGATGGACATGATTCATTGCTTGCTGACAAAGCATGTAAAAACTTAAACCTTGTCAAGATAGTATATCATATTAACAGCGCCAATGCTCAGAACAGTGTAGAGGAAATACTGGATCAATTTCCCGACATCTTCAAGGGGTTTGGATTTATACCATTCACCTATGAGATACGCTTAAAAGTGGACTCACGGTCAGTAGTGCATGCCCCAAGGCGGATTCCAATGCCCTAAAAGACAAACTCAAGCAGGAACTCAGCTGAATGATGTCATAAGGGGTCATAAAGGAAGTGCAGGAGTCCACAGAATGGTTGAATTCAATGGTATGTGTCAAAAAGAAGAATGGTGACCTATGCGTGTGCATGGACCCAAAAGACTTGAATGCCAATATAAAGAGGGAATATTATCAGATTTCAACCAGGGATGAAATTACAAGTGAGATGGCTGGTGCCAAATTTTTCACGACTTTGGATGTATCCCAGGGTTCTGGCAATTAAAACTCAATGAAGATAGCTCAAAGTACTATACATTCAACACACTGTTTGGCAGATACTCCTGTCTGAGGATGCCTTTTGGAATTTCTTTGGTTCCTGCAGTTTTCCATAGAAAAATGGAGCACAACATAGAAAGCATAAATGGGGTACGCATGTACATGGATGATATGGTCCTATGGGGATCTGCGTAGGAACAACTCAACAAGAGGCTCATCATAGGGTGGAGCTAGGGAAAGAGCCACACCTGGGGATGAGAGGGGCTCACTGATTGGCTGCTCCCCGGGTAGCACTAATGCATCCAGAAGTATGGATTAAAACTAAACAGAGTAAACTGTAAGTTTGGTTTGCAGGAAATCACCTTTCCGGAAGAAAAGTGGTGAGAGGCAGGTGTGGAGCCAAACAAAGAGCAAGGTGAAAGAAATTCTAGAGATGCCCAGACCCACAGCTACAAGGGGTATATTGAAAGTGCTGGCAATGGTAAATTTCATTGGTAAATTCATATCAAACCTGTCTTTCAGAACAATGTACCTGAGGGCGTTGTAACATGAGAAATGTGAATTCAAGTGGATGGCCAACCACAAGGAAGAATGGGGACAACTGAAGACCATTCTAACTACTGAACCAGTGTTTCTGACATTCTTTCACCCATCCAAAAGGACAAAATTATCTATGGATGCTTCAAAAGATGGAATAGGTGTCATTCTGATTCAGGCTGTGGGAGAAGATTGGAGGCCAATTGCATATGCATCAAGGATAATGGCAACATCGACCTGTGCAGATTGAGAAAAAGTGCCTAGGCCTGGTCTATGTGCATGAGAAATTCCATAGCTATGTGTAAAGTTTACCAACATTTGTGGCAGAGATAGACCACAAGCCATTAATAGCTTAATCAAAAAACCTCATTTAGATGTCATCACAAATCCAAAGACTGACAATGAAGCTGCAAAATTATGATTTTAAATTGGTGTACACACCAAAGAAACATATTGTGCTGGCTGATGTGCTGTCCAGGGCCAATGTCGCAGAGTGACGCACACAATAAGAATTTCACAGAGACAGATGTCAATCTCCATGTGAACCCAATCACTGAATCTCTTCCCGTATCTGACATGAAATCCAAGCAGATCACAGCTGAAATAGAAAAGGGCACAGTTCTACAGAAGGTCATCAAGATTCTCTTTCTTTTTTTAAAATATTTTAATTTATGTTTTACAATATAAACTATTGAACAGAACAATTATACAATGTGCTACAACATTTGCAAAAAAAGAAAAAAAATTAAGCATTATACAATATTCTTATAATAAGGATGTTCAGAGCACAGAGCCCCATCATAACAATAAATAAGATTTAACAACAAAAAAAACAAGAAGAAATATTTGAAAACCCCTTCCTCTAAACAAGGTTGAAAGTTGATATCTATGAATCAAGTGACATCAACTTCAAACGGGAAAACACAGCATCAAAATTCCAGAACAACGTAAAATCTTAAGATTATGATAATAATCCATAAATGGGCCCCATGTCTTTTGAACTTAACATTTGAATCCTTGATAGCATATCTATTTTTTTTCTTGACTTAAACAAGCCTTAATATCCCTTAGCCATTATGCATGTTATCTTTCCATTTAATCAAAATGTCTGGATAACCATGATGTAAAAGATAAAATTCAGCTTTGAATTGAAGTCAGAAATACCTCAACATCTTGAGGTAATTCAAAAAGAGCAATTAAAGGGCAAGGTTCCAATTTTAACTTACTGATAGTGTTTGAAAAAACCTCTTCCAAGTCAAGGCAGGTCCAGAACATATGAACTAAAGAAGATCACCTATTTTACATTTGTAACATCAAAAATTTATGTTGTAGCAGGCCGTCAAACACACCATGCCCTAAGCAGCGACCCGACACCGGGAGCCTTTGTCCTACACAGCCAACTGAGACGGGCTATGAGCTGTGAAGTCAGCAGCAACCAATAGGGTGGAGCTAGGGAAAGAGCCACACCTGGGGATGAGAGGGGCTCACTGATTGGCTGCTCCCCGGGTAGCACTAACCCACCAATCCCAGGAAGTGGATCAAAATGCCACCAGTCGGGTGGAATGATGACATCAGAGATGGACTTCTAAGCCCTTTATAAGCAGAGCTGCCAGCACAATAAACCAGTGTTGAATTCATTCCTGTCATGTGTTTCTCTTCTTTGAACGTAACCTCTCCAGCAGTAGCAGCTGCTACATTGGTGATCTCTGACTAGTCCTACTGGCATCGTGGACCTGAAGAATGAGCAACCAGCCGGCAATCAATGAGGTCTCATTGAAGCTGCCCAGCTTCTGGACATCACAGCCACAGGTGTGGTTCCAGCAAGCCGATGCGCAGTTCTCCATACAGAACATCACAGCCGACAACACCCACTTCTACTATGTGGTCGGTGCCCTGAACAGGACATGGCAGTACACATTACTGACTTCCTCCTGAAACCTTTGGAACAAGGGAAGTATCAGGCCATCAGGAACTGTAACCCAAATTTTTGTGCTTTCATGGCACGAGCGTGTTGCCCGTATGATACACAAGGATGGTTTGGGGTACTGGGTCCCATCCGCCCTCATGACTGTCATGCTCACCTTGAATGATGGCCATACCCCTTGTGCTCTATTCGAGTAAATTTTCTGGATAGGTTACCCAAGGAAATCAGGCTACAGATAGCCAAAGAGAACTTTGTGGATCCCAGAAAAGTAGCCACCAGAGCTGACCTGCTCTGGAGGGAAGAAGGGGCATCTGTGTTTTGTTAGACCACGTGAACTTTTCTCATCAACATTGGCCTACCAGGAAACCACTCAAAAGACTGACCAGCAAGTCTTCCTCTAAGCCTAGAAACCCCAGTGAGCTGTATTGTTTCAACTATCAGTGATGGGGTGCTGAGGCCCGCCGATGCCAATCACCCTGCAGGTTCCTGTGAAACTCCAACGCTGGCCATTGTTAGTGGCTGTGGTGGCTGGCCTACACAACAGTCTTCTCCACATACGGGAATCAGTGTCAGGCCAATGTTTCCTAGTAAACACCAGGGTCGAGGTCAGTGTCCTCTCCCCCTCCACCTCTGATGCATGCTACCGGAAGGCAGGGCACAGGCTATGGGCTGCCATTAACTCTTCAATATGGACTTACGACATTTTGGAACCTTTATTAGGTAAATCTCCAAAGAAAGTTAAAAAAATCCAAGATGGCAATTCATGTCCAAGCGTTGATGAAAGATCTTAATTTAGTCGATATTTGGAGACATCTTAATCTGACAGGGAAAGATTTTTCTTTTTATTCATCTAGATAAGAATCATTTTTAAGGATTGACTTCTTTTTAGAATCGGCACATTTACAAGGGAAAATACAACAAGCGGAATATAAAGTAGGGTGATTTCAGATCATTCTCTGTTATATTTTACATATGAAAATTCTGAGAAAACTGAAATAGCTTATCGTTGGAGATTTAATACAATCTTGTTAAGAAATATGGAATTTTTTGATTTAAAAAAAAACAAATTAATTTTTCTGAAAAAAAAATCTAATTCTGTTCAAAGTAAATTTGTATTATGGGATGCTATGAAAGCTTATTTGAGAGAACAAATAATTAGTTATACTTCTAAAATAAAAAAGAATCGATTAAATCAGAGTCTTGAATTAGAGAAACAGATCGATGAGTTAGAAAAGGAATTTCAGAAAGATGCTACAGAAGATCAGAAAATAGAATTATCTAGGCTGAAATTGAAATATAATACTTTGCAATCTTATCAGTTTGAATGTGTGATTAAACGGTATTACGAATGGGGAGAGAAAACACATAAGGTATTGGCGTGGCAATTAAAGAAAGAATGGATATCGAGGACTATTAATGCTGTTAGACAGAATTCTCTTATTACTTATAAACCTCGTGGGATTAATAATGAATTTTGTTCATTTTATAAAAAGTTATATACATCTGAAGGAAAACAAGAAACTGGATCGATTGATCTTTTTTTTTAATCACAGTTGAATTTACAGATATTAGAGGATGGAGATATACAGGAGTTAGAAGAACCATTTACTGATTCGGAAATTAAAATGGCTATGTTGGAAATGCCGAACGGTAAATTGCCTGATGATGATGGATTTTTGGTTGAATTTTATAAAAATTTTTATGATGATTTATCTACAGTGTTTGGGAATGTATTATGTCAAGTTGGAAAACATTATGAATTACCTAAGTCTTGTTCTATTGCTTTAATTACAGTAATTCCTAAAAAAGATAGAGATCCTTTGAAAGTATCTTCATATAGACCAATTTCGTTCTTAAATGTAAATTATAAAATAATAGTTAAAATATTAGCGAATAGATTGGCTAAATTTTTACCAAAGTTAATTCATATTGATCAAACAGGTTTTATAAAGAATAGATATCCTTCAGATAACATTTTGCGTGTGATTAGTTTGATTAACAGATTTTGACAATCTTTGATCACCCGATGGTGATATCTTTAGATGCAGAAAAAGCATTTGATAGAGTTGAATGGAATTTTTTGTTTAAAGTTTTGGAGAAATTTAAGTTTGGTCCTTTTTTTATTGGATGGATTATGGCTCTATATAGTAAACTGGTAGCTAGAGTATTGATGAATGGTTTGATTTCAGAATCTTTTAAGTTAACTCGATCAACTCATCAAGGTTGTCCTTTATCACCAGTTTTGTTTGCGTTAGTGATTGAACCTTTAGCACAGTTGACAAGACAAAATACACAGAATCAAGGCATGAAAGTTTTAGATGAGGAGTATAAAATTAATTTATTTGCTGATGATGTATTGGTGTATTTAATAAACCCAGCTCAGTCACTTTTGCATCTGAAGGAATGTTTAATACAATATGGATGTCTTTCTGGATATAAAGTTAATTTGGAAAAAAGTGAAATATTACCAGTAAGTGAAGGAGATTATTCAGTTTATAAGAATATTATTAATTTGAAGTGGACTGATCGAATTAAATATCTGGGTATAATTTTGAATGTTAATTATCAATTTTACCCCCTCCATAAATCTTCGTCCGCGAAGCCAAGCCAAAGAAGAAATATAAACTAAATTATGCTCCGTTAATGAAAAAAATTAAAACTGATTTGATTAAATGGAAAGATTTACCTATTTATTTAAATAGGAAGGATAAATACAATTAAGATGAATATCTTTCTGCTTATACAATATTTGGTTCAATCTATTCTGTATTTACTTGATAAAATTTATTTTGAGATTTGAATAAAATGGTTAGGGAGTTTTTATGGAGGGATATATTTTCGAGAGTAGCTTTGAATAAATTAACTTGGAAATATGAGTTAAGGGGACTACGTTTACAATATTTTCAAAATTATTATGAAGCAGCCTAACTTAAATTTATTAGTTCATTGATGGATATGGTACTGCCTCCTCATTGGGCTAAAATTGAGATGACAAGTATTTCTGAATTTGAAATACATTCATTTTTGTTTAGGTGGAATATAAATTTGTTACAACAATATAATGTGCCTAAATTAAAATATTTAATGAAGTTATGGATAAAGAAAAATAAAACCATATTACAGGTTGGTATGGATAAAAAGGGTTCAGATAGATCTAAAATTAAATGGGAAGCGGATATTGGTTTTATTTTTTATGAAGATGATTGGTTAGATATCTGTTATGATCGTGTAACTCGATTGATAAATGCACGTTATGCAATGATTAATTACAATTTTTTACATCAATTATATTTGACACCTGAAAAATATAAAACTATGGTTTTAATGAATCAGATTTGTGTTTTAGATGTGGTGATACGATTGGAACATTTTTTCATGCTGTTTGGTTAAGTATACATATACAATCTTTTTGGAAGAAAATTCAATCATTTTTAGAATATCTGTATAAGATTAAAATAGTTTTACATCCAACAGTATTTTTATTGGGTAGTTTGCAACCTCTGAAAGGTTTGGGATTAAATAAGTTCCAGCTTGCTTTTGTATATTTAGATTTATCCATAGTGAAAAAATGTATTGCTGGTACGTGGAAAGATACAAATATGATTGATATTAATAGATGGCATAATGAGATGAAATATTGTTTAATAATGGAAAAAATTACATATGTTTTGCGTGATAATTATAATTTTTTTATTAATAAGTGGCTGTTATACTCAGAATATTTACATTTCAATTTATATTGACTAGATTTTAATATGTGTATTTAACTTTTTCTTTAGTATTCTTTCTTTTTTTCTTTTTTTATGGCTGAAGAGGGTTCTTTTTTTTTCTATATATAAAAAAATGTTCATGTTCATGTTTAATTGCTGCATATGTCATATATTGTTTGATTTTTGAATGAATAAATAAAGATTTTTAAAAATATATATGGACTTACGACACATGTACTATCTCTCTCTATTTCGGCAACCACCACTTCACTTGATGATTTGTCTTAGAAGATGTCCACCAGCCTCTCCTCGGGGCGGACATCCTGAGGACCATCTCCTTCCTAGTTGACATCAAGGGCCGCTGGCTAGTACACGCAAAGACCTTTCAGACCCTTACACTGGATGGCACCAAACTGACTGCTCACCACCTACACTCGGTGTCAAGCCCAAGCAATGAGTAGTTCAAGTTCCCCTCCTTCACGATGCCGCACATTAACTCCACTGAGCCTGAATACAGGGTAAGGCATCACATCCTCACTAAAGTCCACCCACTTCATGCCAGAGCACACCGCCTCCTTCCAGATAAACTCAACCTCTCCAAGGAGATTTTTTTAATGGGGGAACTTGACATTTTCCACCGCTGCAACAGTCCCTGGTCCTCCCCCTCCATATGGTCCCTAAGGCATCAGGGGCTTGGAGATCATTCAGGTCTCCCGCCAGCTAAATTAATCCACCACTCCATCCCCAATATTCAGGATTTTCCCGCAAACCTGCAGGGGGGCACAGATATTTTCCAAAATCGACTTAATCCATGGCTATCATCAGATCCTTTTCTACCCTAAGGATATCACAAAGACTGCCATTATTACACCACTTGGGCTGTTCAAATTCCTAAGGATGCACTTCACCCTAAAAAATGCCGCACAGACCTTTCAAAGGCTTATGGATGCTGAGGGCAGGGAATTGAAGTTTGTGTTCATCTACCTCAATGATGTTCTGGTTGCAAGTCGTGACTGTGCAAACATGCCACTCGCATCAGTTGTGCCACAGGTTGAGTCAGTTTGGCCTGACAATTAATCCAGCAAAATGCCAGTTCGGCAAAGCGCAATTGACATTTTAGGTCACAGGATCAACTGCCATGGGGGCTAAACCACTACCCAACAAGGTAGAGAACATTCGAGCATTCCCCAAGCTTAAGACAATAAGGGGATTACAAAAGTTTGCTGGCATGGTGAATTTTTACCGCAGATTCCTGCCAGGGGAGGCTCGCAACATGAAACCTTAATTCTCCCTTATGACCAGTACAAAGAAGACTATTTTGTGGAACCAAGAGTCATCCGATACGTTCCAGGCAACAAAAGACACCCTGACTAATGCTGCCCTCCTGATGCCCCACCGCTTTCACAGTGGACGCTTCTGACACAGCAGTAGGGGGAGGCTTAGAACAGTGGGTGAATGGACAGTGGCAACCCCTTGCATTTTTTAGTAGACATTGGCGGGTGCCTGAACTGAAATATAGTGCTTTTGACAGAGAATCCCTGGCATTGTACCTGGCAAACAGACCATTTAGATACTTCCTTGAAGTTCCAAATTTTTACAGACCACAAGCCCCTCACATTCACCTTTACTAAGGCTTCAGAGGCAACAGAGGCACATTACATATATTTCAGAATTTTCTACTGACATTCAGCATATTGCAGGAAAATCTAACATGGTGGCTGATGCTCTTTCATGTCCCACATTACAGGCGGGACACACCACAACATTGGCTATAGGTTCTGGCTGAAGCACAGGCAGTACACAAAGACATTGACACATATCACACTGTGATTACTAGCCTCCAGTTGGAGGATGTACAGCTTAGCCCAGGGGACCAGACCATCCTGTGCAACACATCTATGGGTAAGCCTTGTCCCATCATTCCTACTACCTGGAAGAGGTGCATTTTAGAGTCCATACACAATCTGGCACACCTACCATCAAAACAACCCTCAAAATGGTTGCTAGTCATTTTGTCTAGTGTGGCCTCCACAAAGAGGTTAGCCAGTGGGCCTGGAATTGTACATGTGCCAGACCTGGAAAATCCATATCCATACTTAAGCACCCCCCCCCCCCCCCACAGTCATTTCAACCACCATTATGCTGTTTCAGCCATGTCCAAGTAGGTCTGGTGGGAGCCCTACTAATATCCAGACTTACTGACCCTAGTAAACAGGTTGACCAGATGGCTGGAAGGATTCCATTTGCCAGAGACCACTACAGAAATGTGCGCCAGGGCCCTCCTGCACAACTGGTTAGCTAGGTTCAGGGTTCCAGACCATATAACCTCAAAGAGGTGCTCTCAATTTACCTCTGGCCTCTGGTCTAATCTCACAAATGCCCTGGATACTCAGCTCCACCAGACCACAGCTTACCAACCTCAGGCTAATGGTTTAGTGGAGTGATTCCATTGACACCTTAAAGCAGCTCTCATGGCCAGACTCAATGGCCCTAACTGGGTGGATGATCTCTTGTGGGATCCGGGCCACTCTTAAAGAGGACCCAGAGATTTTTGCAGCCAAAATGATGTACAGCGCATCATTAGTTATTCCAGAGGAATTTGTGGCCACCAAAGACACTGGGGACGATTTCCCTGAGGCCACCTACGGGACTGTCTGGGAACACTTGCCCCGACACGGTCAAAGCAGAATGAAAATGGACAACATTTGTACCTAAAGAACTTGAGACTTGTAAATCTGTTTTGTCGGAGGTGGGGCACACAGACCACCCCCCCACCTCAGAGACCTTACGAAGGCCCATACAATGTTATATGACACAACGGGTCAACATGTCTTTTGAATATTGGGAGGAGAATTGAGACTTTCACCCTAGAATGACTCAAGCTGGCATTCCTTGACTCTGACCACCCGATCCATGACCCACCCCCATGCTGAAGGGGCAGGCCTCCCAAGCACAAGGTCTCACTGAGCACTGATTCTGGTTGTGCATCTAACGTGCTGCCATACACCCCAAACACCTGAAGCAATGGCCCAACACCAGGAGCCCGTGGCCTACCCAGCCAGCTGAGATGGGCTTTGCACTTCAAAGACGGCGACCGACTCAGCAGCATGGTCAGACTCGGGGACAGAGGAGACAGTGAGTCAGTGCCTGGTGTCGGGTGAGAGGAGGAGGAGCCAAGAGACAGCATCAGAGGGTGAGTAGAATAAATAGCTGGACTTACTAATTTGGTTAGTCCAATCTATACGTAACTTCGAGCTGGGAGTCGAAGGAGGAGAAGCTCGGAGACAATGACGTGGAGGTAAGCAGTTAAATACAAGGGCTTACTTGGGCTTGGGCCTACTCAAATCGGGCTGGGAGTCTGAGGAGGCAGCAGCTGGAGTTTGAGCTGTGAGTCAGAGGAGCAGGAGCTTGGAGAGAGTGACTGGGTTAATTGGTCAAGGTTAATTGGTCAAGGGGCCAGTAAAAGGAGTAAAAGGGGAGGGAGCGGCCAGCGAGGAGCGGTACACTGAGTGAGTGGGGCACTGAAGGAGTGGGACTTCCAGCCTTTGGCTCAACAGGCTTAGGCAAAAGCAGGCGAGGAGAAAGGTAAGTGGCATTATTTTAGCTCAGTCATGCCTATGGGGTTAGTGCTTTGTACTGGATGTCAGATGTGGGAACCATGGGTGAGTCGCACCCTCCCAAATAAATACATCTGCCTTAGGTGCACCGAGCTGCAGTTCTTTAAGGACCGAGTTGGGGAACTGGAGCTGCAACTTGAGGACCTACGGCTGGTAAGGGAGAGTGAGGAGGTGATAGATTCAACTTTCAGGGACATAGTTATCCCAAGACCAGATGTGTCAGGTAAGTGGGTAACTGTCAGGGGAGGGAAGAAAAATACCAGGAAAATGGAGAGCACACCTGTGAATATCCCTCTCAGTAACGGGTATATTTTGTTGGATGCTGTTGAGGGAGATGACCTGACAGAACCTGGCAGCAGTGACCAGGTCGCTGGCACTGAGCCTGGCATGGTGGACCAAAAGATAAAGAGGAATGCAGTGGTCATTGGGGACTCCATTGTCAGAAATACAGACAGGAGATTCTGTGAGCCAGATAGGTATGCCCGCATGGTGTGCTGCCTCCCTGGTGCAAGGGTGCAGGATATCTCAAATCGGGTCCAGAGTATCCTAAAAGGGGAAGGCGAACAGCCTGATGTCTTGGTACATGTGGGTACCAATGACATAGATAAAAAGAAGGAGGAAGTACTGAAAAAGGATTACAGAGAGCTAGGACAGAAACTAAGAAATAGGACAGCAAGGGAGGTGATCTCTGGTTTGCTAACTGTGCCAAGTGCAACTGAGGACAAAAATGGAAGGTTAAGAAAAATGAATGTGTGGCTGAGGGGCTAGTGTAAAGGACAGGGTTTTGGCTTCTTGGATCATTGGGATCTCTTTTGGGGAAGGCATGACCTCCACATGAAGTATGGATTACACCTAAACCCAAAAGGGGTCAATATATTGGCAGCTAGGTTTGGTACAGCCGTCGGGTGCAGTTTAAACTAATTTGGCAGGGGGGTGGAAACCTGTATGATAGGGAAAAGGACAGAAAAGATAAAACAGGAAAAGTTAGGTTAGGCAGCGAAAGTAAAAAATCAGAAAGAGCAAGGAGGGTGAAAAAAGCATATCTGAAGGCTTTATATCTTAATGCAAGAAGCATTTGGGACAAGGTAGATGAATTAGCTGTGGAAATTGAGATAAACAAATATGATTTGATTGGGATTACAGAAACATGGCTGCAGGGTGGGCAAGCCTGGGAACTTAACATCCCGGGGTATATGATATTTAGGAGGGATTGGCAAGAAAGAAAAGGGGGTGGGGTAGTATTGATGGTGAGAGAAGGGACCGACACAATTGACAGAAAGGATATCAACTTGGAAGATGCGGAATCTATATGGGTAGAACTGAGGAATAGCAAGGGGCGGAAAACATTAGTGGAGGTGGTATATAGGCCTCCAAATAGCAGTGTAGAGGTGAGGGAAGGCATTAAAAGAGAAATTAGAAAAGCGTGCAATAAGGGAACAGCTGTCATCATGGGAGACTTTAATTTGCATATAGATTGGACTAGCCAAATTAGTAAAAATACTGAGGAGGAGGAATTCCTTGAATGTTTACGGGACGGTTATCTAGACCAATATATCGAGGAACCAACTCGGAAGCAGGCCATTTTAGATTGGGTATTATGCAATGATAAGGGGCTAATCAACAATCTTGTTGTACGAGGCCCTTTGGGTAAGAGCGATCACAATATGATCGAATTCTCACTCGACATGGAGAGTGATGAAATTAAAACCGAGACTAAGGTCCTGAATTTAAATAAAGGGAATTATGATGGTATGAGACGGGAATTGAGTAAGATTGATTGGGTGGTGTTTATAGGGGAGTTTATGGGAAAGCATTCACAGATCTAATGGAGAAATTGCAAAAATCGTTTATACCGGTTTGGCATAAAAATAAACCAAAAAAGGTGACTTAACCGTGGATAACAAGGGAAATTAGAGACAGCATTAGGTCCAAAGAGAGAGCATATCAATTGGCCAAATAAGTACCACAACCGAAGACTGGAAGCAGTTCAAGATGCACCAAAGGAGGACAAAGGGATTAATCAAGAGAGTAAAAATAAATTATGAAAGTAAGCTTGCGGCAAATATAAAAACCGACTGCAAAAGCTTTTATAAATATGTCAAGAGGAAAAGATTGGTGAAATCCAGAGTAGGTCTCTTGCAGTCGGAATCAGGGGAATATATAATGGGGAATAAGGAAATGGCAGACCAATTAAATTCTTACTTTAGTTCTGTTTTTACAAGAGAGGATACAAATAACCTTCCAAGGATGTTGGGAAACATAGAGACTAATGCAAGGGAGGAACTGAAAGAAATCAGTATCTCAAAGGACATGGTCTTGGGGAAATTGATGGGATTGAAGGCAGATAAATCCCAAGGGCCTGATAATCTACATCCTAGGGTACTAAAGGAAGTGGCCATTCAGATAGCAGATGCTTTAAGAATTATTTTCCAGAACTCGATAGACCCAGGATCAGTACCCATGGATTGGAGGGTAGCTAATGTTACCCAACTATTTAAAAAGGGGGGTAGAGAAAAAGCGGGGAATTATAGGCCGGTGAGCCTTACATCAGTAGTGGGCAAAATTATGGAATCATTATTAAGGATGTAATAGCGGAGCATATGACTAGCAGAGAAGGATCGGACGGAGTCAACATGGATTTACAAAAGGTAAATCGTGCTTGACAAATCTATTGGAATTCTTTGAGATGGTGACAGCTAAAATAGATGGGGGAGAGCCAGTGGATGTGGTGTACCTGGACTTCCAAAAGGCCTTCGATAAGGTTCCGCATAAACGACTGGCTTCCAAAATCAAGGCTCATCGGATTGGGGGCAAAGTATTGATGTGGATTGAGAACTGGCTGGCAGGTAGAAGACAGAGAGTTGGGATAAATGGCTCATTTTCTGAGTGGCAGGCGGTGACCAGTGGGGTGCCACAGGGATCTGTACTGGGACCCCAGCTTTCACAATTTACATTAATGATCTAGATGAGGGGATTGGATGTAATATCTCCAAATTTGCAGATGACACTAAGCTAGGAGGGGTTGTGTGCACAGAAGAGGGGGTCAGGAAGCTCCAGTGTGATTTGGATAAATTGAGGGACTGGGCAGATACATGGCAAATGCACTACAATGTGGATAAATGTGAGGTTATCCACTTTGGTAATACAAACCGGAGGGCAGATTACTATTTGAATGGCAATAGATTAAGAGATGGGGAAGTGCAGAGAGACCTCGGGGTACTTGTACATCAGTCTCTGAAGGTGAGCATGCAGGTACAACAGGCGGTTAAAAAGGCAAATGGTATGTTGGCCTTCATATCAAGAGGGTTTGAGTATAGGAACAAGGATACCTTACTGCAGCTGTACAGGGCCTTGGTGAGACCACACCTGGAGTATTGTGTGCACTTTTGGTCACCTTATCTAAGGAAGGATGTTCTTGCAATGGAGGGAGTGCAGAGGCGATTCACCAGGCTGATACCTGGAATGGCAGGAATGACTTAGGAGGAAAGATTGCGCAAATTGGGATTGTACTCACTGGAGTTTAGAAGATTGAGAGGGGATCTCATAGAGACATATAAAATTCTGGCAGGACTGGACAAAATGGATGCAGATGGGATGTTTCCAATGATGGGAAAATCTAGAACCCGGGGCCATGGTTTGAGGATAATAAGCAAACCATTTAGGACCGAGATGAGGAGGAATTTCTTTACCCAGAGGGTGGTGAATCTGTGGAATTCATTGCCACAGAGGGCAGTAGAGGCGGGTTCATTAAATATATTTAAGAGGGAATTAGATATATTTCTTCATTATAAGGGTATTAAAGGTTACGGAGAGAAGGCGGGGATGGTGTACTGAACTTTAAGATCAGCCATGATCTCTTTGAATGGCGGAGCAGGCTCGTAGGGTCGAATGACCTACTCCTCCTCCTATCTTCTATGTTTCTGTGTTTCTATGCAGCTGCAGTGCCCCACTCTGATGGGCTGGCCAGCGACAGCCAATCATACCCAGGGATGAGAGAGGCTCACTGATTGGCCTCTCTCCAGGTACCACTAAACAACCAATCCCAGGAAGCGGATCGTAATGCCACCAATCAGGTGGCATGATGATGTCAGAGATGGGCTTCTGAACCCTTTATAAGCAGATCTGCCAACACAATTCACTCCTGTTGTGTGTGTCTCTTATTTGAGAATAACTTCTCCAGCAGTAGCACCGCTACAATGTCTGAATAGAAATGAGACAATTTAACTTTTGACATATGTGCTCTATGTACCACTATAAATTGCAGCAAACAATGCTGTGCATAAAAGGAAGTAGAGTTAATCAAATTAAAAATGGAATCTTAAACCTCATCGGACAATGAAAGATTCAAATTGTGCTGCCAGGCGTTCTTGATTTTAACTGGTGGGGGGGTGCGGAAGGAGGGGAAGGAAGGCTAGTCTTAGATCAGACAAATTATCATAAATAAGAGGTATTAAGTCTTTATGGGAAGGTTGTAGATGAAAAAAAAGTGTCAAGAATGGTCGCCTCAAGGATTCTGAGAAAATCAGGGAACTGAGATTGAACAAAGTGTCTAATTTGTAAATACATTAAAAAAAATGAGTTTAAGGTAAGTTAAATGTTACCACCAATTGTTTGAAAGATACAAAATTGTGACCAATAAAAAGCTCTTTAAAACATTTAATGCCCAATGTGTTCCAGTCATTCAAGGCAGTGTCTTGTAAAGAAGGTAGAAAAACGTGATTGGATATACTTGGGCTCGCAAGAGAAAAACTCTTAAATCAAACAAAAAACTTTTAAATTGTGCCCATATTCTCAAATTATGTTTAATTATCAGGTTATCAGTTAGTTTATATCAAGAAGAAGATAAAGAAGACCCTAGAATTGCCAACAGGGAAATATTCTTAACAAAATTAAGTTCCATTTCTACTCATGTGGGTGGTCAACATGAATATCAAAGTGTAGCAAAAGGATCAAGTTATATATATTGTCCACCCAGTAATAAAATCTAAAATTAGGAAACACCAAACCTCTGTTTAACTTTTTGAAGAAGACCTTTATTTAAGTGGGGGTGTTTTCCTTGCCATATGTAAGAAGATATAAGCCAATCAAATGAATGAAGAATGATTTAGGAATGAAAATTGGTATTTGGAAAAAAGATACAAAAATTTAGGGAAAATGTTCATTTAAATAGAATTAATGTGGCCAATCCTGGAAATAGATAAAGGTGACCATCTCGATAGGAATGATTTAGCATGATTAAATAAAATAGAAAAAAGTTCCTTAAAAGATGTTTATAATTCCTAGTAATTGTAATACCAAGATAAGTAAATTGATCTTCACAATCTAAAAGAAAAATTAAAATAGTCTGGTAAAGGACCATTCAGAGCCCTGCTTCCCAATCTTTTTCCATTCACATACCATCTTAAGTAATCCCTAGGCCATCAGTGTTCTGTGATTAGTAAGTGACTGCTTAAGGCGATATGTGAGTGGGAAGGGAAGCTTGAGAATCACTGCTCTGGACCCAATTGTAACTGAAATATTTTGCTTGAGAAAAATTGTCATTGGCCCATTTCCTTTGGAGTTGTGAAACCGTGCACATGATGAGTCAATTAGGTAAAATTAAAACAGTGATTTTCAAACTTTTTCTTTGCACCCATATACCACCTTAAGCAATCCCTTACTGATCACAGAGCACCTATGGCATAGGGATTACTTAAGGTGGTATGTGAGTGGAAAGAAAAAGGTTGAACACCCCTGATTTAGAGGTAAAAGTTCTCTCTTGAGCAGATTCAACTTATATCCTGACAATTGGCTAAATTGAGATAACAAAGATAATATGCTTGGTAAAAAAATATCTGGATAAGAACCAAAAAGCAAAAGATCATCTGTATATAAGGAAACTTTATGTCCAATGCCTTTCCTGTAAATCCGTCCAAAGTCTCTATGTTCCCAAAGGGAAATTGTTAATGGTTCTAATACAAAATCAAAAAGTAATGGACTTTAAGGACAGCCTTGATGAGTACCCTGATGAAGATTAAAAGATTTTGATTGTTGTAGATTAGTAAAAATTGAAGCAGTAGGACATAAATATAATAATTTAATCTATTTAATAAAGCATGGCCCAAAATTAAAAATTTCCAGGATCACAAATAAAATAAATAACCCCACTCCACCTTATCAAAAGCAGACATCTAAAGACAGAACACATACAGAATTAGGAGTGGAGGAGAAATATAAAATATTAAATGAACAATGTATATTAGAATAAGAATAATCATTTTAATAAAGCTCATTTGATCTTAAGAAATGATGAATGGTAAAATATTGTCTAATCTATGGGCTAATACTTTAGCCAAAATCTTCATATTGTGGCAGTACACCATTAGGCAAGCAAACTGGTTCCACTTGTCATGCACGTGGTGGGGCAGCCAGCCAAAATGGAGCAGTCGGGGGTTTCCTCCTGACCTCGGCACTGGGCTCAGAAGCCCATGCTTGGTGACCCATGTGACACCCCGGTGACAATGGGGCCCCGCAGCGTGGTTCTCAGCCAGGTCCAGGCTGGGACTATAAGGCCAGCCAGGCAGCCTGCAATAAATCAGTTTTGCTCACTGAACTCAACCAGTCTGGTTCTGCGATCCTTCAGTTAGCAGTGTAGCGGCCGCTACAACTGGTGACCCCAACAGGTTCAAATGTCTTTAAATCCAATATGAATGACCCTTCAATCAATGCTATAGCCATCAAGTTTCCTGACTTCTGGGTTCAGGAGCCAGAGACCTGGTTCAGCCATGCAGAGGCTCAGTTTCACCTCCGCCAGATTTAATCGGATTCGACCAAATTCTACCATGTGGTAGCCTTCCTGGACCAGGCCACCGCCAAATGAGTGCTGCACCTCATTCAGCACCCATCCACGGAAGATAACTACGGAACCATCAAGCGGGTGCTCACCAGCTTCCTCGGCCTCTCCAGGTGCCAGCATGCTACTCAGATGCTGTGCCTCAATGACTTGGGGGACATAAATCCAATCGAGTTGATGGACAAGATGCTCGTGCTCATGGGTGATCACACCAACTGCCTGATGTGACAGTACCTGACCGTTACCCGATCCCTCACATCCAGGACTTTACAGCCAACCTGCATGGTGCGAGGGTATTCTCCAAGGTCGACCTGGTGCGCAGGTATCACTAAATCCTGCTGCACTCTGAGGACATACCCAAAACGACGATCATCACCTCCTTTGGCTTGTTCGAGTTCCTTTGCATGCCATTCGGGCTCAAGAACGCCTCCCAGACCTTCCAGAACCTCATGGACACAGTGGGCAGAGATTTGAATTTCATATTCATTTACCTGGATGGCATCCTTGTCGCCAGCAGAGCACAACACAAGTCTCACCTGCGCACCCTCTTTTCCCGACTGGCTGACTTCGGCCTAACGATCAATCCGGCCAAATGACAGATCAGGAAAGAGTCCATGCAGTTCCTGGGCAATACCATCATGGCCGAAGGAGCTACACCTGCCACTACGAAGGTCACTGCAGTCAGGGAGTTCCCACGCCACAATGGGCTACAGGAGTTCGCGGGTATGGTCAATTTCTATTACCGCTTCATTCCAGGCGCTGCAAGCATCATGCAGCCACTCTTTGCCCTCATTGAAGCCAAAGACAAGACACTCACCTGGACTCCAGGGGCCAGCAGGGCATTCAAAGCCACGAAAGATGCCCTCACAAAGGCTACCTTGCTCATCCACACACGCACCAAATTGCATATGGCACTCTCCATCAATGCCTCTGCCACAGCTATCGGCCCCATCCTGAAGCAACAGGTGAACAGACAGTGGAAATCATTGGCATTCTTTAGCTGATTTCTTCGCCCACCAGAGCGCAAGTATAGCGTTTTCGATCGTGAGTTCCTGGGCATGTACCTGGCGGTGCGTCATTTCCGCTATTTCTTGGAGGAGACGCCTTTCACCATTTTTACCGACCACAAACCCTTCACTCAAGCGCTTGCTATGGCAAGAGATCCCTGGTTGGCCCACTAACAGCGTCACCTCTCCTTCGTGTCAGAGTTCACCACAGACATTTGGCACAAGGCAGGGAAAGACAGTGTGGTCGCTGACGCACTCTCACGACTGGCCATTTGCGCGCTGACACCTGGCCTCAACTTCAACCAGCTCACCCGGGACCAGAAGTCCAATGAGGAGACGCGGACCTTCATGACTGACATCATGAGCCTATGGTTCCAGGACCTCCCGACTCCTCACGGTGAGGGCACCATCATTTGTGATGTCTCCATGGGCACCCCACATCCAGTGGTTCCCGAGTAGGGACACAGGCAAGTCTTCAACCATATCCATGATCTTTCCCACCCTTCCATCAAGTCCACGGCCGTATGGTGGCAGAACGTTTCATCTGGCATGGGCTTTGGAAGCAGATTGTGGTCTGGGCCAGAACTTGCACCCATTGCCAGCTTTACAAGCTACACAAGCACACCAGAGTGCCCTTACAAGATATTGAACACGTCCAGGAACAGTTCAGCCACATACATGTGGACATTGTCAGACCCTTACCTGTTTCCCAAGATAACCATTACATTTTCACAGTGATAGACCACACAACTCATTGGCGCGAGGTAATCCCGATGCCAGATGTCTCTTTGGACTCCTACTCCTGAACGCTTTTGAACTGTTGGATTGCCCAATTTGGTGTCCTGAACCACCTCACCAGTGATTGGAGTGCCCAGTTCACCTCTGCGCTCAGGACACAGCTCACCAACAGGCTGGGGATCAAGCTACATTACACTATGGCCTATCACCCACAGGCCAATGGGCTAGTCGAGTGTTTACACCACCACCTTAAGTCGGCACTGATGGCCCACCTCACCGGCCCTGAATAGGTGGATGAGCTGCTTTGGGTGCTCCTTGGCATCCGCTCGACACCCAAAGAAGACCTACAGGTGTCATCAGCCGAGCTGGTCTATGGTGCACCGCTAACCCTACCCGATCAGTTCATCAGCGCACCTCACAACCCCCAGCAGTCACCGCAAGGTCTACTTCCATGACTCTGGGCCCAGGTGGACTCCTTCATACCCCAACCACTGCCCAGACATGGCACACATGCCTCTTACGTCCCCAGTGAGCTATATTCTGCAGAGTATGTTTTTATCAGGCGGGGTCCATCCACAGCACCTCTACAAAGACCAAACGAAGGGCCATACAAATTCATCCATGTTCAGGATCCACTTTCATAACTGGACATTGGTGGTAAGAGGGAATTGTTTATGGTGGACAGGTTAAAGCCAGCCCACCTTGACCCCACCGAGCAAGTAGTTGTGGCCCAAACCAAGAAGCGGGGATGCTCAGCAAAAAAGGACATTGGCACTGATTCTGTGGGGGGCTGTGTGATGGTATGCCATTAGGAGGCAAACCGGCCCCGCTTGTCACTCACACAGTGGGGCAGCTGGCCAAAATGGTACCATTGGGGGTTTCCTCCCAACCTCGGCTCCGGGCTCAGAAGCCCACACTTGGCGACCCACATGATGCACCGGTGACATTGAGGTCCCCCAGTGCGGTTCTCAGCCAGGTTCGGACAGGGAGTATAAGACCAGCCAGGCAGCCTGAAGTAAATCATTTTTGCTCACAGAACTCAACCCGTCTAGTTGTGTGATCCTTCCATTAGCAGTGTAGCCGCCGCTACAATATCAACATTAATAGGCCTTTTACAGAATGAGAGAAATACAAGCTTCATTAAAGGATGATGCAAGAGTCCCTTCTTTAAATGAACCATTAAGCTCAAAGCTTAGTTTGGACATGAGCAATTTCAAAAAAAGATTTTACAAATTCAACAGGGTACCCATCAGGTCCTGGAGATTTACCTGATTATAAAGAAGAAATTTCAAAAAAAGATTTCCTCTTGGGAAATAGATGCCTCCAGGCTCATACGTTTATTCTGAGAAAGCATAGGGAAAATTATGTGATCTAAAAAGTCGATCATTAAGCTATTATCATTATTAGATTCAGAAGTATACAGTCTGGAATAAAATTCTCTAAAGGTATCATTAATTTTAATGACATCTGCAGTTTCCATACCATCAGCCATCCGAATCTTAGTAATTTGTCTATTAGCAGCCATTCCTTTCAATTAGTTGGCCAAAAGCTTACCAGATTTTTCACCACGAATGTAAAATTGACTTACTCCTCACAAGCTACTGTTCAATGGGATAAGTAGAAAGAAGATCAGATTTAGGTTTAAGTTCAACTCTCTTTTTATATATTTTAGGGTTTTTAGCTTGTGCATACTGTAAGTGAATTTGTTTAATATGATTAATTAAATCTAATATTTCCTTATTAGTCTTCCTCTTTATGTTAGCTAATATGGCCTCTAAGATATGCTTTCATAGTGTCCCTGACAATTAAGTAGAAACTATTGAAGAAAAATTTGTATTAAAGAAAACCTTAATTTTGTCATCCATAAATTTTAAAAAATCATTATCTGAAAGTAAGGTAGAATTAAAACATTAGTGCCTCTTTATAGAAGGAGAGTTAGGAAAATTCAAAGGCAAATTAATAGGAGCATGGTCAGATATCACTATTCCTTGATATTCACAAGATTTGATTGATTATTTATTTTTTAAAAAATCAATCCAAGAATAAGAATGGTAAACACGAGAGAAAAATTAGTACCGTCTACTGATAGGATGAAAAAATGCAAAACATCTGAAATACAAAAATGTGGTTAAAAAGAATGAATTACAGCAGCAGATTTATCAAACTGGTAGGTTTAGGGAAGGAACGATCATCAACAGTATTTAGCTAACAGCTAAAATCTCCCCCCAAAGACTTAAATCTGGTGGGGTGGAAAAATATCTTTCAAAAATCTCCGGATCATCAGTGTTAAGGGAGAATACATTGCCAAAAACTACCATTTTATTATATAGTTTATCTGTAAGAATATCAATGACGACCATATTCATCTGATACTGTGGTCATGATGTTCAAAAAGGATCCTCTGGTTAACTAAAATAGGAACTCCCTTGAAATTAGCATTAGAAGAAGAATGCAAGCATTGTCCTTTGTGTTTCATCTTGTATTTGTATGAGTGAGTACTTAGACAGCAGATGGATGAAGGAAAAGGTTCTTTAATTTAAAGTTGTTGTAATGGGCATAATTGTTGCTTTTGTGCACATATTGCATGTTTTACCATACGCTGGACACTTATTTGGTAGGTGTTGTGTACCACATTGACGACATGGATTTTGATTGTCCCTTTCATTTTCATTGCTGACTTTAGATTTTTCTTTTAAAATATTTCCTTCTAATTTCCTTGATTCCACTTCTGACACCATGTTTCATCTTGTATTCATATGTGTGAGTTCTTAGACAAGACATGGATAAAGGAAAAGGTTCTTTACTTAAAAGTTGATGTAAGCAGCACCATGAGGCAGGCCATGAGGCTACAAGTCTCCATTACAGATCTGCATACTGTGTGTCAGCCCCCTGCTGGCAGCCAAGTCTAATTAAATAGTAAGGCATTGCTGGTTGCCATCCAAACATGATCTCTATCATTATACTTTCAATTTTAAAAAAGGTCTGCCAATATCACAATTTCTGATATGTGTTTCTTGAAGAAAAACTATTTCTGCCTTTAGATGCCTGACATGAAAAAAACACTCTTCTGTGTTTAATTTGACTATTTAACCCTTTAATTTTCCAAGAAATAAGCCTGGTTAGATTAACCATGATTCTTAATTAATGTTATGAAAACAATCTGGCATAGTTTGTCACCATTCTCCAAGCAGTCACCTTGAATCCATGCAGTAACGTACCTTGTATAAGCTATGAAGCCAAAATAACCTTGCAAACTCTGTTCCTTATGCTAAAGACCCATTTATCCAAATTTCCCAGCACTGAAAGTTGCTAAAAAACATTGCAACAAGAATCTTTTAAAAATTTAAATCTTTACACTTCTGCTGAAGAATCTTAAAAAAGTAATTAATAATTTTTCCCAGACAATGAAAAAATATATAAAAGCATATAACCAAAGTGAAAATTAAAGTTTGCACCAAAGAAGTACATGCATGTATAATAAATTCATGTCCCTTCACACCATGAGCAGAAAAGACAAATATATGTTGATGCGTTAAATTCATTAAAACATCCAGATAGCAAGCATTCAAAATAATACCATAGTTAAAGAAAAACCACCAAAAGATAGAAAGATCCACTTATTACTTTACAATAAATCAATTATCTAAAACCTATACTTGATGAATATAAGATTTTCCACACTTAAAATAGACTATGTGCATGTACATTATTCTAAGTTGGCCCTATTTTCCCATGATCACCTAATAAACTAAGCACACAAACCTATTTTCCCACGGTCAAATAATAAATTACACACACTGTATTACTTGCTCTATTGATAAATGAATAACCAAAATAGGTAATTACTGTCAACATTAATAAAGTAAAATTAATATACTATATTTAAATCTTTGCTGACAGAAAACAAATAAGCTAAAATAAAAAAAATTAAAGAAAGCAAAAAATCATGAAACCATTAGTGAACAAAACATTACCCTGTAGCAAGGTTGCTATGGTTATAGCTCAAGGTATACTGGGTTATAGCTCAAGCTTGAAAGAAGACTCACACACCAAGGGAGTGTAATCAATACTGGCTTTATTGGGCTGAAGCTCTGCCTTTTATCAGCAGCTGGCCGTGTCACCACCGGGGTTTGGCTTGAGCGAGGCTGGCTTCTGAGTGGCTGTCCCGGATGCGCAGGCCCGGATTGGACACCCTGTGATCTGCTGGTGGTGGTTGGTCGATTCCACTACTATTCCTGTGGCTTATGGGAGTGGGCATCTCATCCCACTTGTTGTCTACCTGATCATCGTGTTTGAAGGCTATTTGCTGTGTCGATCTGCTTCATGGGCTGCTACAACTCCTTCAATTAACAAAAATAGAACAGTCAAACTTCCCCCACTCAAAATAAAACAAAGAAAAACCTTCAGAATATAAAATACGTCAAACACCAACTAATAACTCATATTAGACTTGAAGCTGAAGGAGATTCATTCAAAACATTGTTGCCTCTTCCACCAATTTCTAAAGTTCCTTGCGACCATTTCAAAAGTGATCTGCAGATGAGCTGGATATAACAAGACAAGTTTGAATCTTTCTTAACAGTTCAGACATGATTCTTTATATTCTTCTTGCATATCCAAACGTCACGACGGTAGTCTTTTTTTATTTATTATATAATAAATTTATTATATAATAATTATATTTTCCATTTTCTCCCCATCCCTCTTCCCTTTCCTCCCCCTAAAATTAAACCCAAATAAAAGAAGGGATGTCACCTGGTTATTATCCAAATTTTATTGACTTGATGAATAATATTATATAAATAATATTATATTCAGTAACATACATTATATTATCCTTTTAAGAGTTGGAGGTTTAAGTCTGGTGATCACGAATGAACTTTATATATATGGTTCTCAGATTTTTTTTAAACTGTGCAAAATTATCAAAATAATAGTTTTTTTTTCTAATGCAATGCAGCTCTCTATTTCTATATACCAGTGCTGTATTTTCAAAGAAGTTTCTATGTTCCAAATTGTCACTATACATTTTTTGCTGCTGCTAAAGCAATCATTGCTTTGCTAAATTGCTAAAGCAATTTTGAGATCTATCCAATTGTAACTGTGTCTTTATCATTTATATTACTCCATACAAATTTTTTTGGATCTTCAGGTATTTTATTTTTTGTTATTTGATTTAATATTTGATTCAATTCATCCCAGAAAAATTTTGCTTTCTCACACAACCAAGCTGAATGTAGTATGTACCAATTTATTGTTTACAGCGGAAGCATTTATCTGATAATGTGTGATTCCATTCTTTTAATTTTTGAGGTGTAATATATAATCGATGTAACAAATTATATTGTATCATACAATACTGAGTATTTTTTATATTTATCATTATAGCATTACATAGTTCAGACCTGGTTTCATTTTTAATCTGTATATTTAAATCCTCTTCCAAATGTTGTTTTGATATGTAGGTTTATTATTTTATAATTTAATATACATATTTGTAATTTTTAAACTATCAATGTTTCTGTAATTATATATTCAAAACAGTTGATTCAGGTAGCCATAAAATTGTTCCTATCTTCTTTAAATATATTTTGATTGATAATAAGAAAATATTGTGTCATTCAATATTTCATATTTATCTTTCAATTGTCATTAAATAATTACCCAAAAACAATCTTTTAAATTTTTTAATTCCTTTTCTTGTCCATTCATTAAAAAATTATTGTTCATTATAAAAGGAATTAATTGATTTTACTTTAACAATGTTTGGCAGTTGATAGTTTATCATCCTCTTTCTAAATGTTTATTAGTCCATATTTTTAATATATGATGTAAGATTTGGTGCATTTTTTATTCCTTACTAATTTCTCATTCCACTTGTAAATTACATGTTCAGAAACATTCTCTTCGAATTTATATAACTATCTTGAGCCAAGCAGTTATTTTCCCTCGTTGATAGAAGTTTGACAAAAATTTTAATTGAGCTACCTTATAGTAGTTTTTTTTTTAATTTGGTAGCTTCAAACCCCCTTGCTTATATAACCATGTTAACTTATCCAAAGCCACTCTTGATTTCTTACCATTCTATAGAAATGTTCTTATTAATTTATTCAATTTTTGGAAAAGTTTTCCTGATAAGGGAATAGATAATAATTGAAAAAAATGCTGTAATCTCAGAAATATGTTCATTTTTATACAGTTTTCCCACCTATCAGAATTATAATTAAGTCTTTCCATTTTTATAGATCGTCTTGGATCCTTTTTAATAGTGGTTTGTAGTTTAATTTAATCAGATGATTTAAATTATTGTATATTCTAATACCTAGATAATGTATTGCTTGTGTCTGCCATTTAAAAGGAGATTCCTATTTACAGTGTATATAATCAGCTTTCATTAGCATTACTTCACTTTTATCAGTGTTAACTTTATAACCTGATATTGCACCTTATTCTTTCAATTTAGTATGTAACATCTTTATTGACTTTTTGAGTTGTTAAGTACACAATAATATTGTCAGCAAATAGATTAATTTTAAATTCTTCATATTTATTTTTATTCCCTTTATTAATTTATCTGATCTTATCAATTCTGCTAATGGTTCTATAGCTGAAATGAAAATGGAAGGTGATAGTGGACATCCCTGTCTAGTTGACCTATTTAATGGGAAAAAATATGAGAACAACCCATTAGTCAATACCATTGCCTTAGGATTGTTATTATAAGGCCTTAATCCAGTTAATGAATTGTTCTGGTACTTTAAATTGCTGTAATACTTTAAACAAGAAACTCCATTCAAGCCTATCAAAGGCCTTTTCAGCATCAAATACTACTGAAACTGTTTGTTCTTTCCTTGTTGGTGCCATATGAATCAAGTTAATAAATTTACACACATTGTCAGCTGATTTTTTTTAACAAATCCGGTCTTGTCTAATTTCACTATTTTGGTATTACTTGTTAGTCTCTTTGCTAATAATTTTGCAATGAGTTTGTAATGTGTATTCAACAAAGATATTGGTCTATATGAGGATGGTAATAAAGAATATTTTCTTTTATTTTGGTATTACTATAAATTATATCCATTGTTCAAGATTCAGGTAAATCTTGAGTTTCTTCCAGTTCTTTTAATACTTCTTAAAATGGTGGAATTAATAATTATTTGAAGGCTTTAGAGAACTCCATGGGAAATCCATCTTCACCTGTTACTTTATTATTTGGTAAAGACATTAGTGTATCATAAACTTCTGTGATAGTCAATGACTTTGATTGTTTGCATTGTTCCTCCAAATATAATTGAGGTAGGTAATGTGGGACAGAAAATCATCTAAATTTTTCATCTCTGAAAAATTTGGATTAATATAGTTAGTTATATTTTTAATTATCATTGATTTCTTGTGGCTTGAAAGAAATCTGATTGTTTACCTTCTTTGTTGCAACAAAAGAATGTATTGCTTATTCTGTTTTTAACTGCCAAGCCAGAATTTTGTTTTCTCTCCTAACTCGTAACATATTTCTTTAATCCTCATAATATATTTTTCTACTCTATATGCTTTCAATGTATTATATTTCAATATTTGTTTCTGTCAATTGTCTTTTCTTGTCTATGTCATCGTGTTTTATTAAATATTTCTCTAAAATTAATATATCTTGTTCCATTTCTTGATGGTATTCTTTTAAAATTTTGTTTGTATAACATTATTTGCACTCGAATGAAAACGTTCATCACATCCCACAATATAAATTTATTTGTTACAGAATTATAATTAATTTCAACATATGTTTTAATTTGATGTTCTATAAAATCTTGAAAATCTTTCCTTTTTAGCATTATGCTGTTGTGTAGGCACTCACACAATTAAAACTCAGAGATGTGATGCTTTCTCATATCCTTTACCTCTATTAGACTAAGCTGGCTACTGACATACAAGGTTTTATATATATGGAAGGGTGACATCATGATGTCCAGCAGAAGGTGAGTTTATACCCAACACTCCCACCACCCACCCCAGTGAAGTAAATGCTGACTGAGCCCCTTCAAACTAGAAAGATTACATCAGGCCCAGGACTACAAGTGAGAATTAGAATACATCTCATGAGTAATTATAATTATAAAAGGGAAAGTATTTAATAATAATTAGGGCACATAGTTCTTAAAGCATTCAGGTGGTCTTCTTTCTCTTTTGGACTACCTCAGCGTGGTTTGCTGTGCCAGACTTTGCTCAAGACCCGTAGATAGTCGGGTCGGTGGTCAAGTCAGCGGCGCCTGCCCACCTTCGCTGACCTTCAATGGTGACTGCCCATCTTCACTGCCCCCCTGGCTGCGTGTTTCAGTTACTGGAATTCTCACTGGACTGCTTGGCTCCGCAACCATCTCTGCCCCCCTTACTTTGCCTTAGGGGTTGAATGGTCATGGCAGGCCACAGCAGAACTGGTTCTACCTCCTCCAGTTCATGAGGCAGTTCATGGACTTTAGTGTCAGTCAATGCTCATAATTGGTCAATGTGTCACTTCCACAATCTGTCCCCCATTATAACAGAGTATGAGCAGGGGCTCAATGTTTGTGAGATTACTCCTACCATCCATGGGTCTTTATATTGTCTATAATCTGGTACCAGAACACTCTCGCCCACTTCCAGTGTTCTAGGAGAGGTTTGTGGGTGATGTTGTTTTTTTTGCAATTGGAGAACCAGATCTGTATGAACTGTGGACAGACTGGTCTTCAGGTTGCGGCCAAACATTAGTTCTATGGGGTTCGTTTTGTGGTAGAATGTGGCATGTTTGTATCCCAATAGGAAATCTGCGATTTTGTGTGTCCAGGAGGCATTTAGAAGTTTCCTGGTTTTCTTTGCATTTTTGAATGTTTGTACTTGGGTGACAGAGTGTGGACAAAATATGTCTGATATTGTTGTCGCACATAAATTTAAAATAAAATTCTAATGCAAATTGAAAACCATTGTCAGTAAGTAATTAATGAGGCAATCCGTAAGTGGAAAGATAGCTTATAGACAATCAATCGTGGGGTCTGCTTTGGTATATTTCAGCTGTGAAACTACTGGCCATTTGAAGTGTGCATCCACAGCTATTAGGAAAGTCTTACCCATGAATGGTTCAGTGAAGTCTACATGAATATGATTTCAAGGTTTGGATGACCATTTCCATGGTTTCGCTTCAGCTTGTGGCATTTTTGGCTGCATTGACTGCCATGCTTTGCATTCTCTTACTGTTGTTTCAATGTTTCTATCTATGGAGGGCATCCAGGCCAGTGCCTTCATTCATACCATTCCCAGATGGTTGTGGTGTAGTTCTGATAACATGGTATTTTGCCATTTGTCTGGAATAATTGTACAGGTATCACATAGTAAACATTCTTCTTCCACTGATAGCTCATGGTGGTGTGTGTAGTAAGGTTTTAGATCTTTTGGAATGACTTCAGATTTGAGCCACCCATTAAGGGTAAAGTATAGGATCTTGCTTAATGTTGCCTCTTTTCAGGTTTCCTTTGTGATCATCTGGGCTGTTGTGAAGTTGTTCTTGGTTGATGGGTGCTGCCTCTGCTGTCCACTTAATAATTTCTTCTTGTTGTTCTGTCTCGGGTAGTGGGATGCGTGAGAAGGCATCTGCGTGGCTGTTGAGTTTTCCTTGTTTATGATTTACAGCATAGTTATACACTGCTAGTAGCATCGCCCATCTTTGAAATCTGGCTGCAGCTAATACTGGTATACCTTTGTGTAGCCCCAGGATTAAACCTAGAGGCTTGTTGTCTGTGATCAGGGTGAATTTTTTTTCCGTAAAGATATCCGGTGGAACTTTTTTCTAGTTGGGTGTGATTGCGTTCAATTGTCATTAATGTTCGCGAAGCATACGCTACCGGTTGCTCACCTTTTTCTGTGATTTGTGATAGTACCACTCCTAGTCCCACTGTTGAAGCATCTATGGCTAGTGTAACTTCTTTACTAGGGTCATAGTAGATCAGCACCTTATTTGTTGATATTAGTATTTCCTTTAGTTGATCGACTGTGTTTTTAGTTTCTGTGTTCTAATACCATGTTTCATCTTTCTTGAGTAATTGGTTCAGCGGGCTGCATAGTGTAGACATATTAGGGATATGTTTTTGGTTATGATTGACAAATCCTAGGAAGGACGGCAATTCCAATTTGTTGGTTAGGTTTGAGGCCTTGTGAATGGCTGCTGTTCCTGCTAAATTCATTCACACCCCATCGTTGTCGATTGTAAACCCAAGATATGTTACTGAGGGGCACAGGAAGACACATTTGTCCTTTCGTAATTGTATATTAGCCTGTTGTAGACTGGTTAAAATCTTTTCAAGGTTTTGTAAGTGTTCACTGTCGTTTCGGCCCATGATGATGATGTCATCTAGGTAACACCCAACTGAGAGTCCATGAGGTAATTTGTCCATTGTTGCTTGAAAACTCGCAGGTGCCACTGAAATTCCATAAGCCATGCGTGTATAGGTGAATAGTCCCAGATGGGTATTGATTGTTACAAATTCCCTTGATTTTTTTTGTCCATTTCTATCTGTTGATATGCTTGTGACAAATCTAGTTTTATGAAATTTTGCCCTCCATTTAGTGCTTGGAACAATTCTTCTGCCTTGGGCATTGAGTGTTCGGATATTCTGAGTGGTGATTTTGTAATCACAGCAAATGGGAATTTCACCATTTGCTTTTCATACGGGTACGATGGGTGCTGCTCAAGTGCTGTATTTGTTGGTTCTAATATGCCTTCATGTTTTAGTCTGTTTAATTCAGCCTCAATTTTCCCTTTTATAGCAAATGAGACTGTTCCAGCTTTGAAGAATTTTGGTTATGCATTATCTTTTAATTGCAGTTTGGCTTCAACATGTTTGATTTTCCCTAATTCTTATTGGAAAACCATGGTTGTTGAGGATGTGTTCGAGTTCTTACTGGGAGGTGTTCGCGTGGTTTACATTTAGTATTGAACTGATTTTCAGCCACTCTAGGGGAATGTGTTGTAGTCAGTTTCTTCTGAAGAATGCTGGTCCCTGGGTGTCTACGATGTAGAGAGAGAGTGTGTTTTTGGTTGCTGTTGTTTGCATTGTACTTGGACCGTACATTTTCCAAACACTTTTATTCTGTCTCCTGTAACAGATCTTAGAGTTATTTCAGTTGTTTTTTACTGGGAAGCATCGTCGCATGCATTCCTTTACATTTAACAGCATTAGGGACACTGCCCCTATGTCTAACTCCATCTTCAGGGGGTGTCTGTTTATTTTTAGCTGTATAAAGATTGTTGTGTTTCCTCCATTTATTCCTCAGATGTGTAATATCTCAGGAGCTGAAATTTCAGGAGCCTGATGGTCAGCCGTTGGGCTTTATCATCATCGTTGCTAGGTTTCCCCTTTCTCTTTCTGCAATTGTTTTGACTTTAGCTGCCTGTTGATGTGCAGACCACCTGCACTTTAGAAGTGGACATTTAGCTTTGATATGTCCTTCGGTTTTCCAATAGTTGCATTTAGAATTTTGAAGAAACTGTTTTCTGGTCAGTGGTTGTATTTCCCACAACAGAAGCATTGTTGGTGGAAAGGCCTCCTGACCAGTAGGTCTGATTGACCCACATCCAAGTTTTTATCTGTCATTTCAGAGCTGCAGGCAATTCTGTATGTAATCTGCAACATAACGTATTGGTCCATTTTTAATAATTTTTGCCTTGCTTGATGATTTTCCACCTCCATCACTAATCTGTCTCTCAGTGCTTGATTTAGAAACTGCTCGAAATGACAAATGCACAACAATGTCAGGTATTCACTTACTGTTTCTCCTGGTCCCTGACTCCTTTCATAGAATCATTGCCTTTCTGCCATAACTGGTGGTTTGGGGTTTAAATGGTTCCTTAAAGCTGTGCATAATTCATTGAATATCTTTGTCCTTGGATCTTCTGGGGAGAGAAATTTCTTAAGAAGGTTGAATGTTTTGTTGCCCATTATACTGAGGAAGAGGATACGTTTGTGGACTATGCAGTAGTAGATAAACAGTTCTATGTAGTTAACCCAACTTTCTTCTACTTTGATGAATTCCCCAAACTTTCCCTCCACCATCTTGGTGCACTTTCACCTTGATCTTTTGGCAGAAATGTCTTGGGGTTATGAGATTGTTGTTTTCTACCTTTCTTCTGTTGTTTTCCTTCTCATGGTTGGTGCATGGAGAATGTGCAGGGTTTGTTTCATTCCTCATTGCCACTGTTGTGTATGCACTCACACAATTAAGACTCAGAGACATGATGCTTTCTCATCCTTGACTTCTATTAGACTAACCTGGCTATTTGCGCACAGGGTTTTATATATATGTCGCACAGGGTTTTTTAGATACGTATGGAAGAGTGACATCATGATGTAGGTGTCATGATGTCCAGCAGATGGTGGGCTTATACCCAACACATGGAGTTAAATCTCCATCTATCTCTTTTAGGTTGAATATCTTCTAGACCAGTTGTTAATAATAGTGGTGAATGATCTGATAGTAATCTTGCCTTATATTCAATATCCTGAACTCTTCCTTGTATTTGAGCAGAAGGTAAAAACATTTCTTCCCTGGAGTAGGTTTTATGCCTATTTTTCCTTTGGGTGTTTATTTTTCCATATGTCTATTAATTTCATATCTTGCATTAGACTTAATGTAAGTTCAGCTGCTTTATTTTTTATGGTATTTCTTCCAGTTTTATCTAATAAAGGATCAAAACTAAAATTAAAATCTCTACCTAACAAATATGCCCTTGAGTGTTTGATAAACATAAAGAAAATCTTGCATAAATTTCTTACCATCCTCATTGGGTGCATATATATTAAATAGTATCCAAGATTCCGAATGAATTTGCTTGTTTACCATGATGTATCTAACCGCCAGATCTGTAGGTACTTTTTCTATTTTAATGATTAAAATAGCAACTCCTCTAGCTTTCGAATTATAAGATGATGCCAATACATAACCTACCTATTCTCTTTTCAGTTTACAATGTTCTGCCTCTGTTAAATGTGTTTTTTGTATAAATGCTACATCTATTTTCTCTTTTTTAAGTGCCAATATTATTTCCTTTTGATCTGATTCTCTATTCCATTAATATTAATAGTTACAAAATTTCAATGTATTAATTTTATTAATCTCAATTTATTTATGTATTTTAAATCCTCCAACTCTATTCCTTTAAAAATACCTGTTTAAAGTTTATTATTTTTGACTATACCTGATGACATTATTAGCTTAAAAATAGCAACAATTACAAGAATTTTAGAAGGAAAAAGAAAAAAAAATCTGCCCCTCCCCCTGTCTTGGGTAAACTTGTACCTCTCACTTTGTTCGTTTTAGATTGGTCACAGTGTTTGAACTACCGAAAGAAAATAGACACACACACCGAGAGCAGTTCAGATTATACAAATGTTTATTACAAATTCAAAAGCTGATTTCACTCTACAATATGCAAGCCCTTCCCAACTATACTTATCAATGCTTGGACTGGTCCCAACTGCCGAAGCGAGGCAACGACTGCACACTTGTAGTAGGTTGTCAGAGCGCCGGTAGCAGCTTCTCCACCTCCCCTGACTGGGACGTTGGCTGGACTCCAGGAGTTCTTCTTCTTCTTGCTGAGAGATGTTGCCACCTCTCGGAGAGTCTCCCACTTCAGCAGCGGGACCTTGCCTTATATTACCCAAAAACTGCTTACCCAATTACCTATTCCCAGCACAGCAAGAAAGATAAGCAAGCAAGCTAGCATGCTAGGTTAATTAACGAATAACATAATTTTCAGCTTATCATTTTTAATACAATGGTTTATTCTATATCAAGGCTAGGCCTCTGACAGTCTGTGACCAAAACAAGCAGGAAGATTAAATGTTCTCGGAACACAGATGTCCTTTCTTCAAATAACAGCATCTCTGGCCCCTCGGTGGAATTTTGCTTATGTCTGCTGAGTCTAAAAACAATTAGGTTCTCAGCCTTGCAGAACCCAGAGCTGCAAGGTTTTTAAAAAAAAGGTTCTCAGCTCTGCAGAACCAAGAGCTGGAAATTAAGAAAAAACAGGTTAAAAAATAGGTTAGAATCTTCCATTACACCCCCCCCCCCCTAACTGAGTTGTCTTTCCTAATTTGTAAGGAATTCCCTTAATATGTTGGGATGTGGTATAAACCATAATTGTCTCCTGATCTTGCAGCATACTGTCTTCAATCCCCAGCACTCTGTCAGAAAATTTATAAACATATTTTCCAAAAAAATTAAAGCCTGAATACAATAAAATTCTTAACATCCATAATAATAAGAACAGTCACAGTTTTCTTTGAATCAAAACACATTTATGCATATTAAATTCAGATGCCCTTTTGTTGCATTAATTCCATTTTTTCTTGTTGATTTTCTGGCAACTGTTTAGCTTTTTCTGGTTCAACAAAAAATTCTGTTTGACTGCCAGGAATGAATATTTTCAAAGTTGCTGGATAATGACAGATAAAGTTGTAGCCTTTCTTCCGTAGTATATTTTTCTGTTGAATTAAATTTTAATAGTTCAAAAATTATGTCCAAATAAAAAAATATTTTGCTTCCATTATATTCCAGTGGTCCTTTTCTTTCCCTGGCTTGTCTAGCAGCCAATTCTAATATTTTTTCTCTTACTGGATAGCATAGTAATTTTACCAAAATATATCGTGGTTTTTGATTTATTTGATATTTTGGTGTCAAAGCCCTGTGAGCTCTTTTATTTCCAATACTGCCTTGAAATTCCTCAGCTCGAAGAATTGCGGGATCCATTGTTTTAAAAATTCTTTGATGTCTGTACCCTCATCACCCTTGTTCAATCTACTATTTTTATATTGTTTTGCCTACTGAAATTTTCTAAAGCATCAATTTTCTGAACCAGTATTTCTTGTGTCTTAGTAACATCTTTTTCATATGTTTTTTTTCTTTCAAAACAGCCGTATCTACTTTCAGACCTTTTATTCTTTCTTCCACTTCTTCAAATTGTTTTTTCATGTCCATCATTACATTCTCCACATGTTGTATTTTAACATCTGTTTCTAAGACACAATTTCTATTAACTTTAATTTTGTACATCATTAAAATTTTTAATTGCATATCAAAATTTTTTATATCTACTATTTGAATTTGAAGTTTACCTTTCTCTTTCTTCTTAATTATTTTTGCTTCTTCTAATATTTCTGGATCCAGTTCTTCGCTTGACATAGACTCTGTTCCAGCAATAATTTCTAAATTGACTTCCATTATATTTAAAACAGCCATTTGCCAATGTCCTCCTTCTTCAGTGGCCTGTTTGAAATGAGTTCCATGCTTGCTTGGCTCTTCGCGCATATGCAGGAACATTTAATTTCATGACTCCATGAGCCACTGTTGAAGCCTGCACTGCATGGCACTGCCTCCAAGTTGTTTGATTGCAGACCACTCAGATTGAGTTACCTTCTTTGGAACAATTCCTGGAACCACTGTGCAGGTAAGGCCTTCTTCCTTATTTGCTTTCATTTTCGTTGCTTCTCTTTTCTTTTGGTGCCATCTTCATATTTTTCTCCAACTGTTTAAATTTTGTTTTTTAATTGTTTTATATCAAAGTTTTACATATTTACCATTTTTTTGACTTTTCTCCAGAGAGGGCTGGTTATACCAGAACAGTTACTATTCCATCACTTAGCTCCCCACGACAGTAGTCTTCAACAATTCTAATTTGTTGCCCCTGGTAATTCAGATTTCTTCTCTGATGATCCTTTACTTGGTATTAATGAAACCGGAGGATAACTGCGTTTTTTTTTCCTCGAACTTATAAGTTTGTAATGAATTATACTGCAATTCCAAGCTGGTTTAAAGGACTTTTTTAGTTTCCGTAGCATCCTGCTGTGAGAGATGGGAAAATTGACCTAAAATTATGAACATGGAAGAAACTAAAGTTCATCAGTAAAATGGCTGAAACCAGTTCAAACAGGATAAGTTTGGGGCTTAGGATGCAGGAAAGCAGAGTCAGCACGATTAACATAAGAATCTTCTATCCTTTGTGACAAGACCATAGGACTAAGATAAGGAATGGTAAGGTACAATAGAATGTAGGAAGTTGAGGTAGTCTGGATCAGATAAGGGTCTCCTAGCCCTGGACAGAAGTACCAAGTCATACATTTCTAATTAGCTAACCATACACAGATTTATACATATGAAATTAGCCAACCCTAGATAGAATGAGTCAACTCTGCATATCAAGAGACTGTAGCCCAGAGAATCAGGAAGGTGTGAATAAGGACAATGACATGATGGGACACCCACAGGATACCCCCTGGTCCTCCAAGTATACTGAAATTGCACGTAGGCAGGAAGAATTACCTATGCCAAACCCATCCAGGGGGCAGAAGAATGTAAGGGGGGAGGGCATTCTGATACTGAAATTGACTGTATAAAAGTTGGGTGAGCCCCAGTATATGTGTGTATTCCCAGGGTAAGGGGAAGCACCCAACTTTGCATTGTTGTAGTAATAAATGTTCTTTGTTCTCAATTTTTGTCTCGAGCAATTTCTTTAAAGGTACTTTAATTCCTAACAAATGGGGGCTCGTCCGGGATCACACTCCCTCCACTGACAGAGTACCCCGACGACGAGAGTAGGTGCACCCCGGCTGATTCAGCTGGACTCACGGGCGACGGGTGGCTGGTCAGTGGAAGAAGCGAGTGATATCCGAGAAGAGGCATTGAGAACAAACGGCGGAAGGACGCGCGCTAGAGCAGTACTGCCAGAACTCGGTAAGAGTATTTTACTTGTTCCTAAGTATGGGAATAGCGGGCAGTAGAGATGAGAGTCCTGACACAGGACGTGACCACCAGATAGCTACGTACAGCCCGCTTGGGATGATGTTATCTGAGTGGGGCACAGGAAAGACCCGCGGTAAAGACAGACTAGGGTGCAGTAGAGATGAGAGTCCTGACACAGGACGTGACCACCAGATAGCTACGTACAGCCCGCTTGGGATGATGTTATCTGAGTGGGGCACAGGAAAGACCCGCGGTAAAGACAAACTGACGACGGTCAGGTATTGTTGTAATGAATGGGTGGGATACCCGGTTAAAGGGAGCTCCGTGTACTGGCCAAAATTCGGATCCGAGGATGAATGGATGTGTGAAGCTTTGAACTTATGGCTCTATCAAGACCAGCCAGACAATGTTGAGAGCAGGGAATATGCAGCCTGCTGGCTCAAGGGATCCATTGAACAGCTGGTTTTGAATGAGAAAGAATCCAGGGATAAGAGAGAGGAGGAACCTCTTGTCCCTGAATCACAGGGTTGGGATGTGTTACATTCCCTCCCTCCACCCTATGTTCCTCCTATGCCGGCTCCTATCTTTCCTTCCCCTCCTATGACCTACCCTTCTGCACCTTCCCCACCTCCCCCACCACTAGAGAAGAGAGAAGAGAGCAGGAGTGGTATGATAACTTGCTCACAAAGCACTCGATTACCACCTCTGTTGGCAGGAGAGAGAGGTAACTTTAATTCAGAACAGCGTGAGACTCTTCAGGAAGAAAGGGCAGAACCCTTTGATTCATTTCCCAGGGAGCAGGAACCCAGACCTAATAAGCCAGAAACCAATTGGATGAGACCACTGCGGGAAGTTCCCATGAGAGAGGGTCTCGGTTTCGTAAATGTGCCCCTGACCAGTACTGAAGTGTGTAACTTTAAGAAAGAACTGACCTCCCTGATAGAAGATCCCCAGGGATGTGCCGAACAGTTAGACCAATTTTTGGGACCAAATATATATACAATATGGGGGTCTCGACATAGAATCCCCAGCAGGGGAACAATTGGTACTAACAGGTTTTGTTACCAACTCAGCCCCAGACATTAAGAGAAAATTACAAAAGACAGAAAATTGGCATGAGCAGGGAATAACCCAGCTTCTACAGATCACACAAAAAGCATTTGTCCAGACATCTGAGGATAAGCAGAAAGCAAAGGCTAACATTTTGATGCAAGCAGTTAAAGGAATAGTAGATGAGTAACATGAAAAAAAAAAGGCAGGGACTGTGTGCCAGCTCCTGAATGTTGGGAGAAGTGCAGGGAGTGGGAGAGTAGAGACCAGAGATAATTTCATAAATCACGACTTCCCACTTCAGTCACTGACCAATATTGATTAAAATTCATGCTAAAAATTAAATGTCATAAATGATCGTTTTTCAATACTGTAGAATTAGCGAATTTAACTACCAGTTAATTCCAATTTATGAAATAAATTGTATTTAAAAGTGATTTTGCACAGGGAGTACCTGAGAGTTGAGTGATGTTATAACATTTGCAGGGAGAAATGTTTGCGCAAATAGGGTGAGTTCTATACATCTTAACTTTAAGTGTATGTGAGATAAAGAAAGGATCTGATGTGTAAAGTGGCTGGATCAGCCAGTTGAAGGGGGAGTGTGCATGTCCCTTTAAGTGCACTGTGGCACTTGAAATTGAGGCTTCAGGCTCTTGTCTTGCAGTTAGAGGTATGGAGCCCTATCAACACATTTAATACATTTCTTCTACACATTCAGCAGTCAAGGTCCGTGAGTTTAAAGATCACCCACCTCTGGAGAATAAAGATACCTCTGGGGATTCCTATGGGGATTCCTATAAGTTTAATCATTCATTTCTCTGGTGCATTTTCCTCTGGAGTGAAATTAATGCCTCAGCACAATTTCTCTGTATTGCCGCTGTTATTTAATTCATGATAACTTTCCCCCATTCATCAGGTTTATATTTAAATCCGGTAGTGCGGAAGTTACATTGTAAATAATCACGGAGGTAAATCCTGCGCAACTGGATTCAGCTTAATGGAGAAATAAACCTGCGAACTGGTCTATGGTGCTGTGTGAGTACTGCAATAGGTGGAATATGATTTAAATTGGTGGCATAGTTCAGAACAATTGGGTGCATAAGAATAATAATATCATTAAGAACTCACAGATCTTGTACCAGATGCTATTCAGTACATCTTGACTTAAGGACTGGAGAAATTGGCATGTTAGAATGAGATTGGCATGGTACCAATATTTCTTGATTCAATAATGACTCCACAAGCTCCAGGATTCATGCAGCAGAACTTTTAAGTGGAATATAATAGAAACTAGCCTGTACTTAAATTATTGTGTGTGCAATCCTCATAAGAACATCTTTTAACTTTTTTTTGGTGCCTGTTTTACAGACTGTTTTAAATAAGGCCAGCTCCTGTGAGCTGTGGCACAAGGCATTTTACTTAAGGCAGAACTAAAGGTTGAATATGTTTCAAGTTCTCTTGCAGGGGCTCTTGTGCTGCAATGTCTGTTATGTACTCACTCTAACAAATTGGAGGGTTGTGCCCCATACAGACAAGCAGCTCCAACTGCATTTTAATAAGGTCTAACATATTCAAAACCCATGCAAATATGGTTTGTGTTTCATTTTACAATTTTTACACTAACACAAAGGAAAGTCAGATTGTTATTCATTTTATTAAAATCTAGTGATTGGTTATATGTAAAAGCATGGCAAGAGGATCAACTAAAACCTGCCTGGGATGGTCCCTTCTGTGTACTTTTAATTACAGACACCGCAGTAAGAACAAGAGAGAAAGGCTGGACCCACATTCAAAGAATTAATGACAAAGTGCCATAATGTTACAATTTTATTCGTTTTTTTAATGGTTTATTCAGTTTTGTGTATTTTATTGCTGTTTTCAATGAGCTTTACATTTATCGTGGTTTATTCAGTTTTGTGTATTTTATTGCTGTTTTCAATGAGCTTTACATTTATTGTGGTTTTATTCAGTTCTTCTTGCATTTTATTGCTGTTTTCAATGAGCTTTACATTTATTGTGGTTTTATTCAGTTCTTCTTGCATTTTATTGCAGTTTTCAATGAGCTTTACATTTATTGTGGTTTTATTCAGTTCTTCTTGCATTTTATTGCAGTTTTCAATGAGCTTTACATTTATTGTGGTTTTATTCAGTTCTTCTTGCATTTTATTGCAGTTTTCAATGAGCTTTACATTTATTGTGGTTTTATTCAGTTCTTGCATTTTATTGCAGTTTTCAATGAGCTTTACATTTTTTGTGTTTTATTAAGTTCTTATTGTATTTTAATGAGCTTACATGTATTCTTCATTGTTGTTTACTAATTTCTTTGGAATATTGTTCGTTAATGTTTTAAGCCCCCCTGGAATAGGGGCAGCAGAGGTTACAATTCAGCTCCTTTAGAATGTAGACAGGGCATAGATTTAATGTATAGTCATAATGGGATATAAGGGATCCCAATACGGACCAGGGGAATTAAACAGCTTTAGTGGAGTACTCTCGATGTTTTAAGTACTTCTGGAGAAGGGGTAGCAGAGGTTACAGATTGTACTGTTTTACAGGGTAGAGAGGGCATAGAGGCAAGGTATTTAGAATACGGATCAGGGAAACACAGTGGGGATAGGCAGTCACACAGTGAGGCACCTGTGTACACAGACTAACCGCAAAACAAACAATGTACATTTCACACAAAGGGGGAAACTAACAAACACTTTTATTCTGTCTCCTGTAACAGATCTTAGAGTTATTTCAGTTGTTTTTTACTGGGAAGCATCGTCGCATGCATTCCTTTACATTTAACAGCATTAGGGACACTGCCCCTATGTCTAACTCCATCTTCAGGGGGTGTCTGTTTATTTTTAGCTGTATAAAGATTGTTGTGTTTCCTCCATTTATTCCTCAGATGTGTAATATCTCAGGAGCTGAAATTTCAGGAGCCTGATGGTCAGCCGTTGGGCTTTATCATCATCGTTGCTAGGTTTCCCCTTTCTCTTTCTGCAATTGTTTTGACTTTAGCTGCCTGTTGATGTGCAGACCACCTGCACTTTAGAAGTGGACATTTAGCTTTGATATGTCCTTCGGTTTTCCAATAGTTGCATTTAGAATTTTGAAGAAACTGTTTTCTGGTCAGTGGTTGTATTTCCCACAACAGAAGCATTGTTGGTGGAAAGGCCTCCTGACCAGTAGGTCTGATTGACCCACATCCAAGTTTTTATCTGTCATTTCAGAGCTGCAGGCAATTCTGTATGTAATCTGCAACATAACGTATTGGTCCATTTTTAATAATTTTTGCCTTGCTTGATGATTTTCCACCTCCATCACTAATCTGTCTCTCAGTGCTTGATTTAGAAACTGCTCGAAATGACAAATGCACAACAATGTCAGGTATTCACTTACTGTTTCTCCTGGTCCCTGACTCCTTTCATAGAATCATTGCCTTTCTGCCATAACTGGTGGTTTGGGGTTTAAATGGTTCCTTAAAGCTGTGCATAATTCATTGAATATCTTTGTCCTTGGATCTTCTGGGGAGAGAAATTTCTTAAGAAGGTTGAATGTTTTGTTGCCCATTATACTGAGGAAGAGGATACGTTTGTGGACTATGCAGTAGTAGATAAACAGTTCTATGTAGTTAACCCAACTTTCTTCTACTTTGATGAATTCCCCAAACTTTCCCTCCACCATCTTGGTGCACTTTCACCTTGATCTTTTGGCAGAAATGTCTTGGGGTTATGAGATTGTTGTTTTCTACCTTTCTTCTGTTGTTTTCCTTCTCATGGTTGGTGCATGGAGAATGTGCAGGGTTTGTTTCATTCCTCATTGCCACTGTTGTGTATGCACTCACACAATTAAGACTCAGAGACATGATGCTTTCTCATCCTTGACTTCTATTAGACTAACCTGGCTATTTGCGCACAGGGTTTTATATATATGTCGCACAGGGTTTTTTAGATACGTATGGAAGAGTGACATCATGATGTAGGTGTCATGATGTCCAGCAGATGGTGGGCTTATACCCAACACATGGAGTTAAATCTCCATCTATCTCTTTTAGGTTGAATATCTTCTAGACCAGTTGTTAATAATAGTGGTGAATGATCTGATAGTAATCTTGCCTTATATTCAATATCCTGAACTCTTCCTTGTATTTGAGCAGAAGGTAAAAACATTTCTTCCCTGGAGTAGGTTTTATGCCTATTTTTCCTTTGGGTGTTTATTTTTCCATATGTCTATTAATTTCATATCTTGCATTAGACTTAATGTAAGTTCAGCTGCTTTATTTTTTATGGTATTTCTTCCAGTTTTATCTAATAAAGGATCAAAACTAAAATTAAAATCTCTACCTAACAAATATGCCCTTGAGTGTTTGATAAACATAAAGAAAATCTTGCATAAATTTCTTACCATCCTCATTGGGTGCATATATATTAAATAGTATCCAAGATTCCGAATGAATTTGCTTGTTTACCATGATGTATCTAACCGCCAGATCTGTAGGTACTTTTTCTATTTTAATGATTAAAATAGCAACTCCTCTAGCTTTCGAATTATAAGATGATGCCAATACATAACCTACCTATTCTCTTTTCAGTTTACAATGTTCTGCCTCTGTTAAATGTGTTTTTTGTATAAATGCTACATCTATTTTCTCTTTTTTAAGTGCCAATATTATTTCCTTTTGATCTGATTCTCTATTCCATTAATATTAATAGTTACAAAATTTCAATGTATTAATTTTATTAATCTCAATTTATTTATGTATTTTAAATCCTCCAACTCTATTCCTTTAAAAATACCTGTTTAAAGTTTATTATTTTTGACTATACCTGATGACATTATTAGCTTAAAAATAGCAACAATTACAAGAATTTTAGAAGGAAAAAGAAAAAAAAATCTGCCCCTCCCCCTGTCTTGGGTAAACTTGTACCTCTCACTTTGTTCGTTTTAGATTGGTCACAGTGTTTGAACTACCGAAAGAAAATAGACACACACACCGAGAGCAGTTCAGATTATACAAATGTTTATTACAAATTCAAAAGCTGATTTCACTCTACAATATGCAAGCCCTTCCCAACTATACTTATCAATGCTTGGACTGGTCCCAACTGCCGAAGCGAGGCAACGACTGCACACTTGTAGTAGGTTGTCAGAGCGCCGGTAGCAGCTTCTCCACCTCCCCTGACTGGGACGTTGGCTGGACTCCAGGAGTTCTTCTTCTTCTTGCTGAGAGATGTTGCCACCTCTCGGAGAGTCTCCCACTTCAGCAGCGGGACCTTGCCTTATATTACCCAAAAACTGCTTACCCAATTACCTATTCCCAGCACAGCAAGAAAGATAAGCAAGCAAGCTAGCATGCTAGGTTAATTAACGAATAACATAATTTTCAGCTTATCATTTTTAATACAATGGTTTATTCTATATCAAGGCTAGGCCTCTGACAGTCTGTGACCAAAACAAGCAGGAAGATTAAATGTTCTCGGAACACAGATGTCCTTTCTTCAAATAACAGCATCTCTGGCCCCTCGGTGGAATTTTGCTTATGTCTGCTGAGTCTAAAAACAATTAGGTTCTCAGCCTTGCAGAACCCAGAGCTGCAAGGTTTTTAAAAAAAAGGTTCTCAGCTCTGCAGAACCAAGAGCTGGAAATTAAGAAAAAACAGGTTAAAAAATAGGTTAGAATCTTCCATTACACCCCCCCCCCCCCTAACTGAGTTGTCTTTCCTAATTTGTAAGGAATTCCCTTAATATGTTGGGATGTGGTATAAACCATAATTGTCTCCTGATCTTGCAGCATACTGTCTTCAATCCCCAGCACTCTGTCAGAAAATTTATAAACATATTTTCCAAAAAAATTAAAGCCTGAATACAATAAAATTCTTAACATCCATAATAATAAGAACAGTCACAGTTTTCTTTGAATCAAAACACATTTATGCATATTAAATTCAGATGCCCTTTTGTTGCATTAATTCCATTTTTTCTTGTTGATTTTCTGGCAACTGTTTAGCTTTTTCTGGTTCAACAAAAAATTCTGTTTGACTGCCAGGAATGAATATTTTCAAAGTTGCTGGATAATGACAGATAAAGTTGTAGCCTTTCTTCCGTAGTATATTTTTCTGTTGAATTAAATTTTAATAGTTCAAAAATTATGTCCAAATAAAAAAATATTTTGCTTCCATTATATTCCAGTGGTCCTTTTCTTTCCCTGGCTTGTCTAGCAGCCAATTCTAATATTTTTTCTCTTACTGGATAGCATAGTAATTTTACCAAAATATATCGTGGTTTTTGATTTATTTGATATTTTGGTGTCAAAGCCCTGTGAGCTCTTTTATTTCCAATACTGCCTTGAAATTCCTCAGCTCGAAGAATTGCGGGATCCATTGTTTTAAAAATTCTTTGATGTCTGTACCCTCATCACCCTTGTTCAATCTACTATTTTTATATTGTTTTGCCTACTGAAATTTTCTAAAGCATCAATTTTCTGAACCAGTATTTCTTGTGTCTTAGTAACATCTTTTTCATATGTTTTTTTTCTTTCAAAACAGCCGTATCTACTTTCAGACCTTTTATTCTTTCTTCCACTTCTTCAAATTGTTTTTTCATGTCCATCATTACATTCTCCACTTGTTGTATTTTAACATCTGTTTCTAAGACACAATTTCTATTAACTTTAATTTTGTACATCATTAAAATTTTTAATTGCATATCAAAATTTTTTATATCTACTATTTGAATTTGAAGTTTACCTTTCTCTTTCTTCTTAATTATTTTTGCTTCTTCTAATATTTCTGGATCCAGTTCTTCGCTTGACATAGACTCTGTTCCAGCAATAATTTCTAAATTGACTTCCATTATATTTAAAACAGCCATTTGCCAATGTCCTCCTTCTTCAGTGGCCTGTTTGAAATGAGTTCCATGCTTGCTTGGCTCTTCGCGCATATGCAGGAACATTTAATTTCATGACTCCATGAGCCACTGTTGAAGCCTGCACTGCATGGCACTGCCTCCAAGTTGTTTGATTGCAGACCACTCAGATTGAGTTACCTTCTTTGGAACAATTCCTGGAACCACTGTGCAGGTAAGGCCTTCTTCCTTATTTGCTTTCATTTTCGTTGCTTCTCTTTTCTTTTGGTGCCATCTTCATATTTTTCTCCAACTGTTTAAATTTTGTTTTTTAATTGTTTTATATCAAAGTTTTACATATTTACCATTTTTTTGACTTTTCTCCAGAGAGGGCTGGTTATACCAGAACAGTTACTATTCCATCACTTAGCTCCCCACGACAGTAGTCTTCAACAATTCTAATTTGTTGCCCCTGGTAATTCAGATTTCTTCTCTGATGATCCTTTACTTGGTATTAATGAAACCGGAGGATAACTGCGTTTTTTTTTCCTCGAACTTATAAGTTTGTAATGAATTATACTGCAATTCCAAGCTGGTTTAAAGGACTTTTTTAGTTTCCGTAGCATCCTGCTGTGAGAGATGGGAAAATTGACCTAAAATTATGAACATGGAAGAAACTAAAGTTCATCAGTAAAATGGCTGAAACCAGTTCAAACAGGATAAGTTTGGGGCTTAGGATGCAGGAAAGCAGAGTCAGCACGATTAACATAAGAATCTTCTATCCTTTGTGACAAGACCATAGGACTAAGATAAGGAATGGTAAGGTACAATAGAATGTAGGAAGTTGAGGTAGTCTGGATCAGATAAGGGTCTCCTAGCCCTGGACAGAAGTACCAAGTCATACATTTCTAATTAGCTAACCATACACAGATTTATACATATGAAATTAGCCAACCCTAGATAGAATGAGTCAACTCTGCATATCAAGAGACTGTAGCCCAGAGAATCAGGAAGGTGTGAATAAGGACAATGACATGATGGGACACCCACAGGATACCCCCTGGTCCTCCAAGTATACTGAAATTGCACGTAGGCAGGAAGAATTACCTATGCCAAACCCATCCAGGGGGCAGAAGAATGTAAGGGGGGAGGGCATTCTGATACTGAAATTGACTGTATAAAAGTTGGGTGAGCCCCAGTATATGTGTGTATTCCCAGGGTAAGGGGAAGCACCCAACTTTGCATTGTTGTAGTAATAAATGTTCTTTGTTCTCAATTTTTGTCTCGAGCAATTTCTTTAAAGGTACTTTAATTCCTAACACTGCTATACTTCTTTCTCCAAAATCTCTATCTCTTTCTCTAATTTATTAGTCTCAGCCAAATGTTTTTTTTAATTTTAGCAGTATAACTAATAATCTGTCCCCTCAAATAGGCCTTCAAAGCATCCCACAAAACAAATTTACCATCAATCGAATCTACATTTATTTGGAGGATAACAGGATGTGAGCAGTGTCCTGAGGTTGGCTTTGAAGCTAAGGATCAATGATCTCTGCAAAGCTCAGACTTCTCAGAAAAAAAACTCCCTTCCAAAAACCTCCATGGGTACATTTGAAGTCAGTCACCCGGCCACTTTCTGTGTCCTCTTTTAAGCCAAAGATCCACATGTTTTGATGCCTGCTTCTACTCTTCAAATCAACTTGAAGTTGTTAGCAGACAATTCAAAACAAAGAGTTTCAAGCTTGTTAAAATATTCATTAACTGACTCCAAACCAACCTCCACAAGTGCCAAGCGATTGTCAATTGCTGATATCAACTATACAACCTTTTTAAATGCAGATTTAATTTCCTGTTGAGTTTCTTTTAACAATGCGGTTATATCCATTGTTCAACATGTCAGAAATTGAATTCGTAGTCAAGGATGAGGTCTCTTCCTCCTTTTTGCCGTTTTTTTTAGATTGCATTCGAATTGTGCCTGGCCACACATTCATGGGTATACAGTGAGTAGAGCAGTGGGCTAAGCACACATCCTTGAAGTATGCCTTTGTTGCGAGTCAGTGAGGAGGAGACATTTTGTACTGACTGTGGTCTTCTGATGAGGAAGTCAAGGATCCAGTTTCAGAGGGGGATGCAGAGGCCCAGGGTTTGGAGCTTCTTGACCAGCACTGAGGGAATAATGGTGTTGAAGGCTGAACTACAGTCAATAAAGAGCAGCCATATGTTTGAGTTGCCGTTTTCAAGGTGGTTGAGAACTGTTTCCACACTCCAAAGGCATATGGATTTAGTAGGTTAATTGTTCACATAGATGCATTGGACAGCGCAGGCTAATGGGCCATAAGGGCCAGAAAGGCCTGTTACCTTACTCTATTTCTAACCAAAAAAATCTCGTATGACAAACAGGAATGATGACTGACTGCTCTAAATACACACAGCAAAATCATCTTATTCCTCATGAAGTTGCATCTGAAATATTGAATATACATCTGCTCTCCCTACTTAAGGTCAGCTATACTACTGATGGAAGGAAAGCTGCAATATTCTTCAGATTGATTGCTGGGGTGGCAAATTTGTATCCTGAGGAGAAAATATATAGGCCAGCTCTGCATTTTCTTGAAATTAAAGAAATGAGGAACAACCTTACTGAAGCATCTTCATGACCATAGATGCAGATGGTATTCCTCCCAAGGATGGGCGATTCACCAGGCTGATACCTGGAATGGCAGGAATGACTTATGAGGAAAGATTGCGCAAATTGGGATTGTACTCGCTGGAGTTTAGAAGATTGAGAGGGGATCTCAATAGAGACATATAAAATTCTGGCAGGACTGGAGAGAATGGATGCAGATGGGATGTTTCCAATGATGGGAAAATCCAGAACCCGGGGCCATGGTTTGAGGATAATAGGCAAACCATTTAGGACCGAGATGAGGAGGAATTTCTTTACCCAGAGGGTGGTGAATCTGTGGAATTCATTGCCACAGAGGGCAGTAGAGGCGGGTTCATTAAATATATTTAAGAGGGAATTAGATATATTTCTTCAGTATAAGGGTATTAAAGGTTACAGAGAGAAGGCGGGGACGGGGTACTGAACTTTAAGATCAGCCATGATCTCGTTGAATGGCGGAGCAGGCTCGAAGGGTCGAATGACCTACTCCTGCTCCTATCTTCTATGTTTCTATGTTTCTATGTTTCTAAAACCACAATACACAGGCTCCGAATAAGGGGTCATCTTTCTTCGACTGAAATGAGAATGAATTTATTCACACAGTGGCTGATAAATATTTGGTCTGATTACTCTACTTCCCTGGAGATATGTGGAAATATCAATTGCATTTGCTGCAGATATTATTTGTGACAGTCTGAGAGTTTATCATCATAAACAAATGTCCAATGTACAGATGCATCAAAATTTTCACTGCCACTACCCAAGTATATAAAGTACACCAAATGCAATAGCTTACCATATACCACAAAGCAGAAACAAGTATAATTAATATTAAAGGTAAAATTACATATCACAGTTGCAGTTTATGCTATAAAGTGACATTTCAGCCATGCAGACAGAAATGTCGGTGGTCCCAGAGGTTAGAATGAGGGTAGTGAGGGAAAGTTCAAGAGCCTGATTGCTGCCTTGAATCTAGAAGTGCTGGACTTCAGGCTTCTGTACCTTCTGCCAGGGGTTTTGGCCAATAGATAAGTAGATGCATTGGTGGTGGTTTTAACAAGGAGGGAAAAAAAAGCTCAACGTGGATCATTGCACCTGGCCTTGAGTTAAATGCAGGTAAAGTCAGGAGAGATGTAAAACAGACTGTCAGTTAATTAACATCTGTTTTAGGCCATTGTTGAAAGTTAACATTACCCTTGGGCAGTGTCAATTGTGTATAAACTGCCTGAATTAACACTCCAATGAGGCTGTTTGCTACTGGTAATTGTACTCTGATTCATTTCAGTATAAGTAGATCCTTGAATAAGGCTCTGAGGGTGTTTTTACATTTTTTAAACTGTACTCTATCCTCTATAAGCATCCTCTATCCTCAAAAACCTTACCACCTACACCATACATTCTTCTCTCTGCTACCTTCGAGAAAAAAGGGCCTAAAGACAAGCACTCAGTAGCCTTTTTTTCACTGGCATCCCAGTTAATTGGCCATTCAGTGTCCCATTTAAAGAAGCTGTTTTTGCTGTTTCCACTGGGCTACTTTTAACCGGGACACTACCTGCTTTCACATTGACTACAATTCATTCCCAGGGATAGGAGAGTCTACCTTCAACTGGAAACATCCTGTGTGACATAGTATGCAATAGTAGGAAGTGACATCAGACAAATCACTTTGGACATCCTGCATCTATCACCAGGCAGACAGGTCCTATCATCCTCTTTATCTGCAAGTTGGTTCAAACAATGGAGGAGCCTAATCGAACTCATTTGCCTGCTCTTAGGTGGAAGTATTTCATTGATATATTGCGGATAACCTGACAGTGGTTTGAGGAGGGGAGTCGGGCAGTGCTGAGAAAATGCCTGACTATAATTCAGTATTTTGAAAAGGTGCATAGTAGAAGAAGAATGTGGAAGAGGGAGAGACCTCTAAGACCTGTGTTCTGGAATGAAGTCCTGGATAAATACAAAGACGAACAGTGGTGTGAGAATTTTAGAATGCATCGCATTACTTTTAATTTTATTGCAGGGATTCTCGAGGATCACCAACTGCTGAAAGCCCCTGGATCCTTGGATCAGATTTGCAATAGATTTATGGTGGTTTTCCACTCCTTGTGAGTATCATTCCATCAATGCTCTGTTTGGTGTGGGTGAGGCAAGTGACATTCATGTTGAAAAAACTCCTCATTGAGCCACTGAGCAGAGATCTTCAGGAGACCATCGATGCATTTGAAAAAAGGGTGGGTATCCAATGTGCATACATATTCTCATCATTGCCCCACAAGAAGATCCATCTTCCTACTATAATCACAAAGGTTAGCATTCAATTATTCTGCAAGCTGTTGTCGATCACAACTGCTGTTAAGGATGATGAATCCATTAACATTGGTTGTCCTCATTTAATTATGTAAGCCTTATGGCACACTATGCATTGTCCTTTTGTGTTTCCAGCTTTATAGATGTGTATGCCACAGTCACGATGCTCAATTTCTTATCAACTCATCCATTTACAGAATGGCTGAGGATGTGATGCAAGTGAATATTACAGTGTACAATAAAGCTTTTAACCTATACATGTAATCATCTCAAGTGTTAAGATAAAGACCTCAAGTGTTTTCTTCTCTGCCTTGTACTATGAGTGTCACATAACTTCTCATTGCTCTGTCCACAGGTTTCAAAAAGTGTTGATGGAGTGGAAATCCCTGCAGATTTAACCAGGGACCCAGTCTGCCCACTCATAAAATGGCTGATGAAGGGGTTCACGCAGCATCATATCATCCATCACTGTAAGCGCAGATTCAGCTACGACCAGAGCTTCACGTGAATAGTTGTGGAAAATGCGTCTGGACATCTCAAAGGTCTATCCAAACAAATGGATATTAATACTGCCTTCATGTGAGAGATTGTTGTTGCCTGCTGTGTCTTGCAATTCATATGTGAGATTAACAAAGAACTGTTGAATCAGATCTCCCTCTGGCAGAAAGGATTCCTTCCAGGGATCCAACAGGCCAGGGCCATAAGGCTATTATGACCATTTTGTGTGGACTTGAGAAAGACATGTCATATACATGTCAATAAAATGTTATTGTGCATCTCGAATGCAATGCAATGACAGCTTCTTAAATTGTAAGAATAACGTTTTGAATGATTATAGAAAAGTCACGTGTAACATTTGTAAACATTGACATAAAATGTCAATAAAAGCAACATATCTACAATTTCTGGAATTAATATTTAACATAAAATTCAGGTAAACAGTGTTTGCATCTTGTAAATCCCTGAAGTCTATATGAACATTTAAAAGTAATGAACACAATATGATGTAACTTTAAATGATAAAGTTTGTCATGCACATGTATATGTCAAGAATAAAAACATATAACATATTGACCTGGTCACCAATGATTAGAACTATGAATAAATGTAAACATTCTGACTTGGAAATAAACATCTGATCATCTGGCAGGGACAGGGATATCTCTGATCGAGTTCATGGCATTCTACAAGGGGAAGGAGAACAGCCAGAAGTCATGGTCCATGTGGTGACCAATGACTTAATTAGAAGTGGGGATGAGGTCCTGAAACAGAATTATGTGGAATTAGGTAGGAAGTTAAAAAACAGGACCTCCAAGGTAGTAATCTCTGGATTGCTGCCGGTGCCACGCGCTAGTGAGGGTAGAAATAGGAGGTTGTGGAGGATGAATGCGTGGCTAAAGAGATGGTGCAGGGGGGAAGGGATAAGATTTCTGGATCATTGGGATCTCTTCTGGGGAAGGTCGGACCTGTACAAAAGGGACGGACTCCACTTGAACTGGAGAGGGACCAATGTGCTGGCAAGCAGATTTGCTAGAGCTGTGGGGGAAGGTTTAAACTAGTTTGGCAGGGGGGTGGGGATCAGAGTGTGAGAGCAGTGTCAAGGGAGCATGGCCACCAAGATAGGAATAATAACAATAAAATAGGTAGGATGGAGATTAGGATAAAAGGTAGAAAAGAGAATATATGTGGGGGTCATTCTCTGAAATGCATATATTTTAATGTAAGAAGCATAGTGAATAAGGTAGATGAGCTTAGAGCATGGACAGATACTTGGGGTCATGATATTGTGGCAATTAGTGAGACCTGGCTACAGGAGGGGCAGGATTGGCAACTTAATATTCCAGGATACATTTGTTTTAGATATGATAGATCAGGGGGTTAAAAAAGGGGGAGGAAATAGGGCTGTATTTCAGACTGCCAAATGGGCCAAGAGAATTAGAGGAACAAATTTGTAGGGAGATAACTTGTATGTGTGAGAATCATAAGGAGAAATCATGGGAGATTTTAACTCCCCTCACATTGATTGGGATACCCACACGATTGGAGGGCTGGATGGCTGGAGTTCATTAAGTGCGTTCAAGATTGTTTTCTGGATCAGTTAGTAGAAGAACCGACTCGGGACGGTGTAATACTGGATCACCTGTTAGGGAACGAGCTAGGTCAGGTATGGGACATTAATGTCGGAGAACAACTTGGGTCTAGTGATCATAACTCTGTTAGTTTTCGGTTAGTTTTAGGGAAGAGCAAAGAGGGGCCTAAAGTTGAGGTTCTGGATTGGAGAAGAGCAAATTTCGAAGGAATAAGAAGGGATTTGGGGAGTATTGAGTGGGACAGGATATTTTCAGGTAAGGATGTAAATGAAAAATGGAGGATATTCAAAAAAGAAATTTTGAGGGAACAGAGAAGATATGTCCCAGTGAGGATCAAAGGAAAGGCTGGAAGTCATAGGGAGGCTTGGTTTTCGAAGAATATTGGAAATTTGGTTAGGAGAAAAAAGGAGGTGTACAAGAGGTATAAAGAGCAGGGAGCTGAGAATTTGAAGGAGGACTACAAGGAGTGTAGAAGGAATCTTAAGAAAGAAATTAGAAAGGCCAAAAAAAGGCACGAAGAGGCTTTGGCAGACAGAGTAAAAATAAATCCAAAGGGTATCTATAGGTACATTAAAAGTAAAAGATTAGTGAGGGATAAATTTGGACCCTTTGTAGATAGCGAGGGTAGGATGAGTGAGAAGTCAGAGGAAATGGGGGAAATTTTGAATGATTTCTTTGTCTCGGTATTCACGAGAGAAAAAAATATTGAACCAGTTGAAGTAAAGAAAAATAGTGGGGAGGTCATGAAGCATATAAGGATAACCGAGGAGGTAGTGATGGCTGTGTTGAAAAAGATAAAGGTGGATAAATCTCCGGGACCGGACAAAATATTCCCAAGGACACTCAGGGAGGCTTGAGGACAGATAGTGGGGCCATTAACAGAGATATTTAGGATGTCACTGGCCATGGGGGTAGTGCCAAAGGATTGGAGGGTTGCGCATGTTGTTCCGCTGTTTAAGAAAGGGTCCAAATGTAAACCTGGGAATTATAGGCCCATGAGTCTGACGTCTGTGCTGGGCAAGTTGATGGAAAGTGTTCTGAGGGATGGTATTTACAAATATTTGGAGGTACAGGGATTGATAGGGAGTCATCAGTATGGTTTTGTCAGGGGTAGATCATGCTTGACAAACCTGATTGAGTTTTTCGAGGGGGTTACAAAAAAGGTTGATGAAGGGAAAGCTGTGGATGTTGTCTATTTAGACTTTAGTAAAGCTTTTGACAAAGTTCCCCACAGGAGGTTAGGAAAAAAGGTGGAGGCATTAGGTATAAATGAGGAGGTAGTGAAATGGATTCAGCAATGGTTGGATGGGAGGTGTCAGAGAGTAGTGGTAGAAAATTGTTTGTCCAATTGGAGGCCGGTGACTAGTGGAGTTCCTCAGGGATCGGTCCTGGGTCCACTATTGTTTGTTATATATATTAACGATCTGGAAGTAGGGGTGGAGAATTAGATAAGCAAGTTTGCGGATGATACAAAGATTGGTGGTGTTGTGGACAGTGAGGAAGATTACCGTAGATTAAAAGGTGATTTAGGAAGGCTGGAGGTGTGGGCTGAGAAATAGCTGATGGAATTTAATACAGATAAGTGTGAGGTGTTACATTTTGGAAAGGCAAATCAAAATAGGTCATATGCATTAAATGGTAGGCTATTGAGATGTGCAGAGCAACAAAGGGATTTAGGAGTTATGGTAAATAGTACCCTCAAGGCTGATACTCAGGTAGATGGTGTGGTGAAGAAGGCATTTGGAATGTTGGCCTTCATAAATCGGAGTATTAAATTGAAGAGTAGGGAGGTTATGATGAAATTGTACAAGGCATTGGTGAGGCCAAATTTGGAGTACTGTGTACAGTTTTGGTCACCAAATTATAGGAAAGATATAAACAAAATAGAGAGAGTGCAGAGAAGGTTCACGAGAATGTTGACAGGATTTCAAGGTTTGAGTTATAGGGAAAGGTTGTGCAGACTAGGGTTTTTTTCTTTGGAGCATAGAAGATTGAGGGGGGACTTGATAGAGGTGTTCAAGATTTTAAAAGGGACAGACAGAGTAAATGTGGATAGGCTTTTTCAATTAAGAGTGGGGGAGATTCAAACTAGAGGGCATGGTTTAAGGTTGAAGGGGGAGAATTATAAGGGAGGAAGAGAGGAAATTTCTTTTACACAAAGGGTGGTAGGGATGTGGAATGAGCTTCCGGCAGACGTAGTTGAGGCGGGATCATTGGTTACATTTAAGGATAGACTGGATAGTTACATGGAGAGGAGAGGACTGGAGAGGTATGGACCGGGTGCTGATCAGTGGGCTAGGAGTGTGGGGATTTGTTACAGAATGGACTAGTAAGGCCGAACTGGCCTGTTCTATGCTGTAAGTGGTTATATGGTTATATGGTTATATGTGCAACTTTTCACTTGGCATTCTCATCCCGCATCCTCTTCCTCCAGAAACTGGATGTAAGAGGCGGGGAAAGAGGAAATGAGGGAATCATCTACCAAACCCTCGCCACCACCATATAACAGGCATTCCTTTCTTGGGTGGGGGGGGGGGTTGTTATGGCAGTGGGCATGTAGGTGATTGGTTTCATAGGTTCATGACAATAAATTCTGATTCTAATTCTGATTGTCTCAATGCCAAAAAAGTGCTTCATGATGATCCTACAAATAACAGTGGATCTGGAAATCACAACTGTATTTTTGCCTAATGGATCAGTCTGAAATAATTCATTTGCCATCATGCTATAAATCGTTGCTGCACACTTGATCCATGTTCTATTCTTGCAAGCATATAAACAAGAAGTCTGCAGATACTTTGGAATACATAAAACATACTGGGGGTACTCAGCAGATCAGGCAGCATCCATGGAAAAAAATGGTTGACATTCTGGGCTGGAACCCTTCCTCAGGAACACCATCAGAAATAGTGTTCCAGAATTTGTGATTGTCAATGAATTGACAGCTCCCCTCAAAAATCAAATCACCTCTTTCCCAATTAATCCATCAAATCCTGCATGGTTTTTCTCTGGGTGCTCCAGTTTCCACCCATGCTCCAAAATGTAAAAGGTTTGGTATGTTAATTGGGTGTAATTGGGCAGCACAGATTTTGTTGGGTAGAAAGGCCATCTACTGTGCTATATCACTAAAATAAAATAACAAAATATAAAAGAAACCTCATTTTTCCCATGTCCTTGCAATGCCGGTTGAAGGTGATCACTCATGCCCTTCAGCTATGAGGCCATCAACCTGTCCAAGCTGTTATTAAAACATTTCCATGTGGAGCAGATCAGCAAGAGACTTCAAACCCACCTTTGAAACATGATATGGAGTGGTTAAAAAAAAGGTAGGAATGTATCCATGCGTAAATTAAAAACCAACATATCATAGATATACTCGAAAAATTGAATTTTAAAATCTTTTTACATTTTAATATTCCTCATCAATTACGATACAAATAAAAAAAAACAGCTGGGTAGCCTGTTGAGCAATAACTATTTATTAGTCAGCTATTATAAACCTCACTATGTCTGTTGTAGCCAAGCTCTAGAGATACATCACACTGGGGCTCATTTATGAATGGTTAATGTTCCGCTCAAGTACTTTTGGCTTGTTTGTGAGGAAGGCTGTGAGCGACAACCTGCAAAAGTACAGTGGGAACAGAGAGTAACTTTACCTCTTAAAATTACATATGTATTTCAAAATTTCAAGGTATTCCCCCATTTCATTAGTAATGTCAAAAAACACTCACCCTTCTTAGGACACAATAAAATGTACCATTCAGTGTTGAGTCAGTTTCTAGGTTTCAGTGATCTAATCATCAGTATCATTGAATATATTCTCAAAAATAATAATCCACCAATTCTATAGTGCTACATGTTGAGAAGGTTCAATGCAAAGTAACATGTTCTAGGCCCAGAGTTTCTCCATTTTCCATTGGAGTATCTGTGGCAGCCTGTATCAGAAACAAATAGCTTGTCATGAGACAGGATTGATCATGACGAGCTATTTGTTTCTGATACAGGCAACCTTTAGCATCTCTTTTATCAAAACAGTATGGCATTATTATCAACATCACAGTTCGCCAATCTTGAATATTTCTACCATAAGAGGGTGTTGGACGTGGTAGTTTCATTCTCAATATAACTACTGCAAGTGGGATATGTCTACTTTACTCTTTTTACTGTAACATCACTGATGCTGCAATGAAAATTGGAACCATTCAGTATGTTGGGCAACACAAAAGAGCCCAGAGAATTGAAGACAAAACAGACTGCAGATTCATGGCTCTGGAACAAGAATGAAAATACTGGAAGAGCTCAGGGAGTCAAGCAGGATCTGTGAATGCAAAAGGTATACATCAATGTTTTAGATCAGGACCCTGCATCAGGTCTGAGAAGGAAGAGGAAACATTGGGAGGGGGTGTGGGATAAAGGCTGATAAGTAATAGATGAAATCAGAGTGGGAGAGGATGGAATCAGATGAGGAAGAAGGTGAGGATGGGAAAAGGTGAAAAAATGAGAAGTCAAAATGTTCAGGTAAGTATGTGTGGGGGAAGAGCACTTGGAGTGTGATTTTTTTTTAAATTCAATGTTTGTAAGATTGGGTAGTAAATTATCCTGTCTGTTTATAAAATGTTGTTCTTCCAAATGGTTTTTAGCCTCTCTGTAGTAATAGAGAAGACCAAGGACAGACAGAGCAGTCTGGAATCAAAAAGGAGCATAAAAATGATTGACACCCAGAAATAGAAAATGATTTGAAGACAGAACGCAGGTGGCCTGTAATATGGTTGCCAAATCTCCGCTGGCTTGTCCAACAGAGAGAAGGATACATTGTGAGCACTGAGCACAGCACTCCAGCTGGAAAGTGCTGGGGAATCACTGTATCACTTTGAAGAACTGTTTAGATCCCTGATTAGTGATGAGGCTCGACATTGGGCAAAATATTAAGGCTACCACAGGAAACTGGGATCCCTCAGTTTATCATGCTATGCTAGAATGTTGAGATCAAAAATCTAGGAGTTAGAATAGTCTAACCTTTTAGACAGTCAGAAATCATTATTCTGTTTTGATTATGATCATATACGGCTAGTAGCCAGGTCTAGCATTAATTAATCTGCAGAGGATGTTGAAAGGATAGTTAAGAAGGCCTATAAGATAGAATCATAGAACATTGCTGCACAGAAACAGGCTCCTTTGGGCTGGGCTTCATTAATTTTCATTAATCACTAATGTTGGGCTTCATTAGTTGGGGAATTAGTTCAGGAGTTAAGAGGTCATGTTGCAACTCTGCAAATCTCTGGTGAGTCCACACTTAGAATATTATGTTCAGTACTGGTCATCTCATTACAGGAAGGATGTGGAAGCTATGGAGAGGGTGCAGAAGAGATTTGCCAGGATGGTGCCTAGATAGGAAAATAAGTCTTATGAGGCAAGGTGAGCAGAGCTGGGGCTTTTCTGTTTGGAGCGTAGAATTAATGCACGGTGAATTAATAGAAGTCTACAAGATTCTGAAATGCATAGGTAAGATAGACAGCCAGCGCCTCTTTCAGGCCGGAAGCAACAAACACTAGAGGACACCTGTTCAAAGTGAAGGGAGGAAAGTTTAGGGGAGAAATAAGGGGTAAGATTTTTTTTCACAGAGATTTGTTAGAATGCCTTGTCAGGGGTGGTGGTGGAGGACAAAATGTTAGGGACATTTAAAAGGCAAGGATGATTAAAAAAAAGGAGGGCTATGAGGTAAAAGACCTGTGCTGCGATGTAGTTTTCCATGTACTATGTGGCTATAAACCAGTACTTTAAACTATGATTCAGGGAAATGGCTTTCTGAGAAGCAGCCTCAAATCTACAGACACAATAAGGCTTTACATTTTTATGCAAGAGAGCATCTGAGAATGTTTTTAGAGTTCTGAAGAGTAATTTCACAGTATATCCCTGCATTCATTCCAAATTGTACTGTTCATTGAACTGATGAAATTTACAGTATTTTTAAACAATAAATTTGTTTGAGAACACAGTAATCAATATTAATTGTGTTCCAAAGAAGATTATTTGAATTTTGGGCAAATCTACATTGATGCAATAATAAAACAATTCCATGCGTTATTTTCCTTTTTTTACTAAAATGCATTGTCAACTTATTTCTCTTTTTTCTCTTTGGCTTGGCTTCGCAGACGAAGATTTATGGAGGGGGTAAAAGTCCACGTCAGCTGCAGGCTCGTTTGTGGCTGACAAGTCAACTTATTTATTGCATTGAAAGAGTATGTTTCATCCTATCAATTATTTCCATTTGGATGTAGCAAACACTCACCTTATTTAATTTAAATATATCTATTCTTATTGAATTGCAATAACTAGAACAGTAATAAACAAGATGAGGGAACTCATAAAATTAATTTGTTTTCATTACACTCATTGACATCTTCAGTCCAGTCCGCAAGCCAAGTGAGTGCATGTTGTCCAGAGGTGTAGAAAACAGGTCAAATATTATAAATGCTAAATGTAAAATTCAACTGGTTGCATGAAAGATTTAATCTCCCACCAATAGGCCAAGTTGGTCAACCTTCATCTGCTGACAGTGATCAAAATGTAAATGTATGCAACATTTCAGCCACATTAGTGCTCTGCACATTTTCAAGTGAAATTACACATTTATTTTTACAGTGTAACCTTTTATGATCTTTAAGCTGGTGTGGAAGTTAATTAATGCAAAAAAAATCTGCTGCATTGATAGGGTAATGTTTATGCATCTGAATAAATGTGACTTCATTCCATTAAAATCTGCAGCTATTTTTCAAGGGCTTAGCTGACCTTTGAAAGTGCTTTATTAAGAATAAGAGGAGAGCTTTTCAGTGCACATGGTGAGTGCAAAACAACTGATGCTTGCAAATGTATAATCTTGCTCAAAACCTTCCAAGATATGTTTCATATAATTTAAAATCATAACATACTTTGCTTTCACATTTTTTTTGCCTTCTGAAGCAATGTTTAAATTTGAGTAGACTATATATTTTAATTTATTCCATGGGCAAAATAAGTATCTCGTGAAATAACTAAAATAGTTGCATTTACTCTCAGCAAACTAGCTTATCATTAATTATTCTCTCTGTCTCCTTCAATGGTTTTAGTATTAAATCCAAAGCTTGTGCTGTAGATAATCTAAGGTCTAACAGTCAGTTATTGCTGTGTTTTATGTTGCTGTTTGAGAATCTCTGAAGAGAGCATGCAGCATGAAGAAATATAAGCTGGAAATGTCATCGGCATTCACTGTGCTAATAGAACACAGATATGGAAACAGCTCTTAACTTCCTCCAAGTTGTCTTCTGCTTCAACATAAAAACAATAGAATTCACAATGAAAGTCCTTACTGTACATTTGTTGGACCTGGCAATTCCTAACGCCCCCCCTCTGCATTCACAAGTCACATCATAGAGGATATTCAATGCTTGTTCATTGAAGGAGTGTAAGGTATATTGTGCACATATCCTATGATATGATGCAGCTGTTTGAACTCTGACATGCAATTAAACTGTATAGAATTAGCATAGCTAAATTCAAGTAATCAAAGCTCTATCTTACAGCAAGGTCCTTGTAAATTCTTTGTTGTACCAACGTAGTCAACTTCTGTGGTTTTAATTAACTGGTATCAAACACTGCAAATAAATATGGATGCAGAATATTATAACCAAAGAACAACAACAAAAATCATTTGATATTATTTTCAGGCATGTTCAAGTTTATGTTCAAGTGAGAAAAGTTCAGTTCACGAGCAGCCCCACAAGTCAATTCTAACATGCGTACAGAAGTACAAAGTGGAAGGGCAAAAGCCAGTGACGGATTAACTACCACAGGGCCCTTAGGCTGAGGTCAAGGCTCCCCTTGACCTTTCATGTCCCTGACCTACTCTTCGTTGAATAGAATAAAGTGCTGTTAAGTTACATTAAATAACATATCATTGTGCTATGTATAATGTACTCCATTCATATAAAGTTGTATGAATCGATTACAGCCATTTTATTCATATATTTTTCATTTTCTGTATAGAAGTATCAATAACAGATCGAAGTCTATCTGATTGAATATGCATGAGTGCCAGATGACTAAGTTTCTCATCGCTCACTATTAAGCGCAAATAGGTTTTGATCCTCTTCAGTGCCAAAAATCAACATTCACCTGAACAGTTAGTGATTATTAAGGACAGATAAATTCCAAAACAAATGTATGTATTTGGATACATTCCATGCAGTCGATCCCTTACCAGAGCTCAATACATTCCAGTGACATCATCATCGGATTGTCCTTGAATGAAAGTGAATGAGCTCTGAAAGTGGATGAGCTCTTCCACAAAGGAAAGTCCAGGTTCCCTGGATAAACTTGTATGAAGCCATTCACTGCCTTTTTAAATGAATCAACATGAATATTGCAAATGCGAGAAAGAAATCCAAATCAGTTGGACACAGATCTATATTCATCAGTACATTTTTTAAGCTCTGCTGATAATTGGATGAAGATCGGTAAGTACACATTAACCTTGAAATGTCAGGCCACGTGCCCAAATCACTCTCCATCGACCGATAGCATGTCTGTGATTTCTCCATCATCGGATATGGAATGAATTTCACGTTGTGATTCTTCGCCTACTTTTTCATCGTCCATATCACTGTTCACATCATCACATACTGCTTCTTTAGTTGGCTTAAAAAAACATATCAAGCTTGCATGTATTCTTTTGTAGACTCTCTTGCTCCCTTGTTTTCTTTCTTTTTTTTGAGCTTCACTTTTATGTTTGCATTCCCTAGTAGCCATTTGGCAGGAGAAAACTGTCAACTGTACAAATGACTTGTATGAACAGAGAGCTTTAGGTTCACATTTTCATTGTTAATGCCAACTCATGATGTAATAGCAAGCCTCCGGATCCTTAGGGTCAGTCTCTAATCTATCCGCCCATATTACCTTGCCATGGTCTAAAATTAAGGTGATTAAACTGAGCTACCAATCAACCACAATCAGACAGAGAATCATGATTAATAGGCTTTAATCACCTTAAAGGGTCAGCACAGCTTGCATGCACCTGGCCCGGCTCCAAGGAAGGAAATGAAGGATGCGTTTGGATGTAACAGCTTTTATGGGGATATCTGGGAGGGAGAAGTCACAGGTTCAGGGGGTGGGCCAGCCCATACAGTGTGTACATACATATATAACACACACACACATAGTGGTAGCACCACAATGGTAAACTCAATCTCATGGCTGCAGTACAAAGTCCTAAAAGCATTACTTCAAAATGTTTATATATTTAGAGCCTAATTTAGAAAACATAATAGTATTTTTAATATTCCAGATATGAAAAAAATATGCAAAATACTGAAATATCATCCAAAATACTCACTTAATACACTTAAGTAAACAACTTTTTTTGTTCTCGGGGTACCCCTCCCTTCTGGGCCTCTAGACTTAAGCCTACTGAGCCCACTGGCAAGAGTATATTACATTGCATGGTGTTACAATTAAAAGATAATTTTGTACACATCGAGGGCAGCATGATGTTACTGTTGTGAAGTTCATTCAGGAACATGATTGCTGAAGGGAAGAAATTGTCTTTCTGTGGCAGATGATCTCAAACTCTTCAACCTTTTCCCCAACAGGAGGAGGAAGAGGGTGTGGGTGGGGTGGGAACAGTCCTTTGGTCCGTTTGCTGCCTTTTCTCAGCAGCAGAAGGTGTTGCTGGCAGCGAGGGAAGTATGTGTGATGTTCTGAGCTGAATTCTCCACCTTCTACAGCAACACCCGATTTAGAACAGAGTAGTTGCCATACCACACTGTGATCCCTCCAGCTAGAATGCTTTTAATGGACCATCTGTAGAAGTTTTCAAGTGACAATGGGGGATCTGCTGACCTTCCTTAGCCTTCATGACCATTGTATCACCGTAGTTAGTCCAGGAGAGGTAACTGGAAACGTTTATTCCCAGGAACAACGCTCTTTTTACCTCATCCATTCCCACAGTATAGTCTAACTCTAGGCATCGACAGCATCGAGTCCACGCTGCTGAAGATCCAGCTGCGCTGGATGGGTCACGTCTCCAGAATGGAGGACCATCGCCTTCCCAAGATCATGTTATATGGCGAGCTCTCCACTGGCCACCGTGACAGAGGTGCACCAAAGAAAAGGTACAAGGACTGCCTAAAGAAATCTCTTGGTGCCTGCCACATTGACCACCGCCAGTGGGCTGATAACGCCTCAAACCGTGCATCTTGGCGCCTCACAGTTTGGCGGGCAGCAACCTCCTTTGAAGAAGACCGCAGAGCCCACCTCACTGACAAAAGGCAAAGGAGGAAAAACCCAACACCCAACCCCAACCAACCAATTTTCCCCTGCAACCGCTGCAACCGTGTCTGCCTGTCCCGCATCGGACTTGTCAGCCACAAACGAGCCTGCAGCTGACGTGGACTTTTTACCCCCTCCATAAATCTTCGTCCGCGAAGCCAAGCCAAAGAAAAGAAGAAAGGCTGTTTAATAGTGGGGAAAAAGCGATTTGTAAAGTCATTCATCCTCCAGACATCACCTCACTTAATTCCATAAAAGGTCCAAAGGAGGATTGGCTGGTCCAACTTCCTTCATGTTCGCTCCACCTCAGGGTGGGGGGGGTAGTGTCAGAGGTGGAGCAAAGTCATTCCACCTCCTCAGTAGAAGGATTGCCGCTGAATGTGGCTGCAAAGGGGAGGAATGAAGACATTGCAATGACCCACAACTCAGGGACACAAATTTTAAAGAACCCATATGATCAAAAAAGGTGATTATGTTGTGCAGAAGATCTGCCTGAGTCCTAAGACTCTTGGTGCCTATGCCTGATTTGTGTTTTTATTTCAGACTTTATGTATATCTTTTTTCTGCACTGTGTTGTTATTTTCTTGTGATGTGCAATTGATTCACCACTGCTGGGTTTTCAGGCATACAATTATCAGCAAAGATTAAAAGTGCATTGTTCATATCAGATCTGATCTACTTTTTTCCCCCATTTTCTCGAACTGCAATAAACAGAGCAGAATGGGTTGAGAAAGGAAGAGTTTCAATTCTAGGTACTAAATTCTAATGAAACATTTTTATTTAAAGTAAAAACACAAAAATCCTGGTGGAACTCAGCAAGTCTCATAGAGGTAAAGATGTACAATAACATGTCAATCTGAGCCCTTCTTCAAGGTATCTTTACCTCCTATAGAGATGCAAGACCTGCTGAGTTCTTCCAGCATTTTTCTGATTTTACTGCATTGACAGCATCTGCAGGTTTTCATGTTTCACACAGATATTTTTTTTAATGTTTTTCCGTTTGATGAAATAATTCAGATTTTATGTGCAGGCAATCTCAGATAATATATTGTGCCCCCATTTCAAAACCTAGATTCCAGTGTATATAAAGAGATTACAATGAATGTGAGTAATACATCAAAAATCTTTTGGTCACATCAGCCATTAGCAAGATATTTCTTCATGTCGCTGAAGCCACTTATTTCATGAAGAGCATTTTCACAGCCATGCTTAATTACATATTTAAATCCTTTTATCTTATTAAGAAATAAACAGCAAATATGCTTCAGAAGATGAGTGCAAAAAATTGTCTTATAGAAATCTGAGGGAGAGCTTGAAAAGGAGTACTGCCGTTTTCTAAAACATAATGTTATCGCCTGATCTCATGAAAAACTCTATTTGACAATTATGATTTTTACACAGAAATAAGAAAAATTCCATTTTAAAAAAATTGCCTACTTACCTCTGGAGTGGTCGTTGACACACTGCCTTCCTGTGTCGCGGAGTTTGTCGGAGGGCGAACGTGGGTGGACGTCGTATTTATAAGCCCAGTTTCTTTTGCAGTGCCTGTGGTCAATTTAGATTGCAGCTGCTCCATAAAAATGTGTAGGGGTCTTGGTGGAAAAATTGTGGATGGAATTTATCAAATAAATTCTACGATGACATTTTTACATTGCCAGCGGAGCAGAAAATTTTGAAAATTCTTTTGCTTCTCAATGGCTGTGTAAAAGTGCATAATGTTACTGATGTTGCATAATCTGGAGTTCAGAGAATATGAAAGGCCTTATAATAGTTTTACTCTATTATACAAGTTACAAAACATCACCATATTCAATGAAGCTTTTTAGCAGCCATTAACTCAATGATGGAAGGTGATTGACTTATCAGTGGTGTAAAAGATTACTTGTCTTTTTTGCGCTTCATCCAGTTTGAGGCTTAATTCCTTACTTATATTACTTAGAAAAAAGATCTCTGGGTTTTTTGGTATGTTGCTTTTTGTGATTTTATTTAATACCTGATTTAGATCTTCCCAAACTTTTTCAATTTCTCAAATGCCCAAATTCCATGCACTGTTGTTCCCCTTTCCTTCTTACAGCGAAAACATCTATCTGATAATGGTGGATCCCATTTATTTAACTTTTGGGGCGTGATATATAGCCTGTGTAACCAATTATATTGTATCATGCGTGACCTCGTATTTATTATATCTCTCATAGTTCCAGAGCATAGCTTTTCCCATATTTCATTTTTCATCTTTATGTTTAGATCTTGTTCCCACTTTTGTTTGGGTTTATAGCTGATTTCATCATTTTCTTTCCCTTGCAGCTTGATGTAAGGTTTTCAATTGGTGGTATGCAAACATTGCACCGCGGGTTATTCCATATTTGTACTTCATTTGTTCAAATGATAATAAATTATTTCCCAAAAAACAATTTTCTATTCTTTTAATCCCTGTTCTCTCCCATTCTCTAAAGGAAAGGTTATCTATTGTGAAAGGGATTAGTTGATTTTGCGTCAATAATAATTTTGCTAGTTGGTAATTTGTTTTTTTACCTTTCTACATGAATCTTTTTCCAAATGTTGAGCAGATGGTGCAGTACTGGTGAACTTCTATATTGAACCAGTTTTTCATCCCACTTATAAAGTATATGTTCTGGTACCTTCTCCCCTATTTTATCTAGCTCTATCCTGGTCCAATCTGGTTTTTCCCTTGTTTGATAAAAATCTGATAGATATCTTAATTGTGCTGCTCTATAATAATTCTTAAAGTTTGGTAGCTGCAAACCACCTTGTTTGTACCATTCTCTTAATTTAGCTAGTGCTATCCTCAGTTTCCCCACTTTCCATAAGAATTTTCTTATTATTTTCTTTAGCTCATTGAAGAATTTCTCTGTTGAGGGAATTGGTAATGATTGAAATACATATTGTATCCTTGGGAAGATATTCATTTTAATGCAATTTACCCTTCCTATCAGTGTTAGAGGTAAATCTTTCCAATGTTCTAAGTCATCTTGTAATTTCTTCATTAATGGCTGATAATTGAATTTGTATAGATAGCCTAGATTATTATCTAATCTAATGCCGAGGTATCAGATTGCTTGTGTTTGCCATATAAATGGTGATTCTTTTTTAAACTTTGTGAAATCTACATATTAATTGGCATCGCTTCACTTTTATTTGCCTTGATCTTGCACCCCGATATTTCTCCATATTCCTTCAATTTCTTATGCAATTCTTTTATTGATAATTCTGGTTCTGTTAAGTATACTATGATGTCATCTGCAAATAGACTGATTTTATATTCCTTCTCTTTTATTTTTATCCCTTTTATTTTATTTTCTGTTCTTATCAGTTCTGCCAATGGTTCTATTGCTAAAGTGAACAGTGAAGGAGATAGTGGAGATCCCTGCCTAGTTGACCTGCTTAACTTAAATTGGTTCGATATATATCCATTTACTGTCACCTTCACCATTGGAGCCTTATATAATGCTTTAATCCAATTAATGTATTTCTCTGGTAGGTTGAACCTCTGTAATACTTCGAATAAATAATTCCATTCTACCCTGTCAAATGCTTTCTCTGTGTCTAAAGCAACAGCCACTGTTGGTGTCTTATTTCCTTGTACTGCATGTATTAAGTTAATGAACTTACAAACATTGTCTGTTGTTCGTCTTTTCTTAATAAATCCAGTTTGATCTAGTTTTACTATTTTTGGTACACAGTTGGCCAATCTGCTTGCTAATAGTTTTGCTATTATCTTATAATCTGAGTTAAATAGAGATATTGGTCTATATTATAATAGCCTTCGCTGTAGCAAAAAAAATGTATAATGTCAACTTGGAAATCAGAAGAGAGCCTGAGAGTACAGCAATGGTACATAGAAATAAATAAATGTATTCCATTGGAAAAAATAACATATAATTTAAAAAATAAAGTCACATTATTTGAACAAATTTGGGAACCGTACATGGAACACAACAGAGGGCCTACTGCGGACCTCCACCCCCTAAAATGATAGAATGAGAAGAAGATAAAATGAACTGACCCAGTGTGTAAAAGTAGATGACACAATTTTCTTGTTTATTTTCATTGTGTGATGACATTGTTTAATGGGTTTATGGTATTGTATATATTGAATGTTTAATGGGTTTGGAGGGGGGTGGAAAGGAGGGAGGGAAGGGAGGGGGAAAAGGGGAGAAAATGACACTGTGTATATTCAAGAGGGAAATTTTTGTGGGTATTTTGGTTAATATGGTTCATAGTGTGAAAAATTTAAAAATTTTTTTTAAAATCTGCATCTGTTTAAACTGAAATTAGCATGCTCCAGTCCAGTGATAATAACCCCATAAATAGCCATTTTTACAATATTTGGATTCAGTAGGTGAAATAAATCCTGTATGAACACCTTTCATTTATCATCACCTAATTCTATAAATGAAAACAATAAGATGTAAAAAAAAAGATTACTGTCTGAAAGCTTTGTCATCTTAAGTGGATGGAAATATTCAGACAGCAGCATTAGTTCAGATTCCTCAGATGGCTATAGTTACTGTGCATACATTAATTTGTGTTTTACACTAATGGCCATCAAAACCCTTTCAGCTAAATATTCAGATGATGATGAACCATAAGCTAAAAGAAAAATAGCTGTCCAAAAATCTCAGCACCTTCATATGCTGCAATCCTAATAATTCTTATGAAGATAAATAAGCAAAGGGGGTTATTTATCTACAGTTATGGTATGAACCTCTTACAGGAAAGTTATCCTATGTCTGGAATTTTAACGCACTTTCCGTTGATATTTCATTGAAAATTAGTTATTTTAAGACACCATGGTTAAATTATAGTTTTGTTACTCTTACAGAGTAGGAAAAGTGTAATTGGAGGTTTGCACACTGAAAGCATTCACATACCCTGCAATGAGACAACTAATCAGTAAAAGTGATGTGAGGCACCAGTCAGACAAGTTGCTTTACCCTTCCTTAAGTACCATTTCCTCATCTTGAATATGGAGTGTTTCATCATACTGTCAAGCTTCCTTATTGATGGTAGGCATCAAGAGGTGAGTCAGTTTCTGATTTATGCCCACCTTAATAGCATGCAGCATGGAAATAGGCCCTTGGCCCATTGAGTCAATGGCTGCAATCAAGCATCTATTCTAATCCTATCCTGACCCATTTTATTCTCATCATTCTTCACATTCCCATCAACTTGCTCCCATCACTACCACTCATCTGCACACTAGGGTCCATTAGCTTACCTACTCATGTCACTGATGCAATTAAACTATTGCTCTAAGGTGAATTAAAGAGAATTAATGGGCTGAATACACCATTAGAAATGCCATTGAACGTCATTCAGAGGTTGGATAGTAATTATCTACCACTCGTAACATACACCTACTGCATGCTACTCATTACTTATATATCATACACTTATGGAGTCATGCAGTACACATTAAGGCCCTTTGGTCCAACATTCCTATGTTGACCAAATTCCCCCTACCCATCCTTTCTGCCTGAATTGGGGCCATATCCCCCAAAACCTATCCTATTTATTAATCCATCCAAATGTTTCTCAAACATAGCAATACTACCTGCCTCAGTGTCCTTCTCTGGCAGCTTGTCCCATACCTTCATGCTTGATTGAAGTCCTGATTTGCCCGAGGTCACCAAATTTGAGAAACTTGGAATGACACTGAGCATTTTTGGAGTGAACAGGGAATATCCGCATTTCTCTCTTCAAGATAGACAGAGGAAGAGTTCATTAAAGAGGCAAGTGCGGATGGGACAATTTGATTGCCCTGAGAATCAGTAGCCTTGATAACCTGAGGCTGAGGTGATTGGACTTTACCCATTCCCCTTATCGTCACCTTCTTCTGGCTCCAGCAGATTCAGATTTGCTGGATATTGACTTCAGTTGTATGAGGGTTTCTTGATACATTGCATCAAATGTTGTCTTGAAGCCAAGGACAGTGACTTGCACTTCACTTTTGGAGTTTAGCCCATTTGAACATGACTAGAGTAGGACTATGCTGATGACCTGGGCACAAAGTCAGACTAAGGATTTTAAAAATAATGTTGGACAATCACAAGCAAACCCAAGACAATTCAAACGATGATTGGTGAATTTAACTCATCCAAATTGCCATCAGTTTTGGATACACATGTCTGTTTCTCTGACACCTGATCGGATTAATATGTTTGTCCCCAATAGAGGAATAACGCCTACAAATAGCAAGTGTTACCAGAATAACAGAGACATGTTACCCTAAGTACCGTTGGTACACCACTTGCTCTCTTTGGAGGTGAAAGAAGCAGAGTTCCAAAAAAGAGCATAGCTTTGGGAATTAAATCTCTTGCAAACTGCCCACAAACATTGCCTGCCAATAACAAATGTTTCCAATGTTTTCTATGTCTGATTCTCTTGCTGTCTGCAGTTCTCTTAAATCCACAACACAAGAACAGCAAGAAAATCAATAACCAATATTTGTTCTGCATTGGTGTAACCTATGATCATGGGACATACACATGTTTAGGATGGTATAGAAGATCCCTACAGTCATCAATCCTGATATACCCTCAGGGAAGTGCACACATTTAGACAAGACATCATTGGGAATCCACAGTTAATGAATCAGAAAGGAAGGGAGGCTGGATAGACACTGTAAATAAATACATCATGCAATCTTCTAGTGCCAGCTGGTTAAATCTCAAAGTACATAAAATTAGTTGCATTCATACTGAAAAATCAAGTCAAGTCAAATTTAATTATCATATGACTGCACAAGAACAACCCGTCAAAGCAAAGTACTCCAGTCCTCAGTGCAAAACACACAGGCACACAATCTGACACCCAATATCCAGAATCAGTATTCAAATAAATAAATAAATATTGTTTTGGAAGCGTGGTTAGTGTAAGCAGTTCATTTAGTTGTTCAGTATTCCGACCGTGGGAAGAAGCTATTTTTCAGCCTGGTGGTGTTAGCTCTGATAGTCCTATATCTCTTCCCTGATAGGAACAGCTGAAAGATGCCATGTGCAGGGTGAAAGGGTGTTACAAACCCAAAGGACTCAAAAACAAGTAGCAACAAAAATTCACCAAGACAATGGCTAAACTGGTTCTATTTTCTTAATACAGCATAATAAGGTCGATACTTAACTATTAAATAAACCTAACAACCTCTCTTTGCCCTTCCAATTCTAAGTACACACACATGTAATGTTTATGTGTTCAGGAAAGTTCTTTTTCACTGTCAAATCATTCACTTTTCACTTCTCCAAGTTCACTGATATCAGGCAATATTCCAGACCGTGCACAGAATTAAACATTTAGTATATTCGCCAGGCTCCGGTGCTTTAACTTGTTACTGCTCAGGAAGGTCTTTGCTGGTTTCAGCGAGATATTCATTGTAACAAGGGGTCCTCAATGATTTTGCATGCCCTCTTCAGACAATGATCCCAGTAGATCACAGTGATGTAGGGGAGGGACATTCTAGTGATCTTCTCTGCCACTCTTAATGTCCTGTGGATTGACTTCCAACCCATTTCTCTGCAGCAACCAACGCTGATGGAAAAAAATAGATTTTCAAAATGCATCTACAAAATTATTATAACTTGATAATAAGATAAAATTTCATTAGTTTATCCATTTAGTTGACTAGTTATTAATTTTGAAATTTAGTGCAATATCAGAAGCAATAAACATTTTGGTAAAATAGCACTAACCTTGCAGAGATGAAATAGGGACATGTAGGTCATATAACATGCGTTGGAATATGCTTTCTGGCCATTCCCATTTCTGAAGCTTTCAACTGGGTGACATTGCATTAATGGAGCTTGTAAAGTATGCTGCAAACTCTCTCCAGGATACATAGGACATCTTTCATGATGGTATATATACCATCTACAGATGCAACTGTATTTCATTCAGCAAGCATCCTCTATGCTACATCAATTGGTTATGTCAAATTGATGCATAGAGGTTTTCAGACATTGAAAGCATACATAAATCTGTTTGTACAAGTGCCTAACCTTTTTTCCGGAATTCTGAAAACCAGAAATCTCCAAACTGGCACTTTTTTTGGTAGATGATATCCACTCATCAAAGATGAAGTTTGGCACCAAACATAACCCAACATGATCCTCACTCAACTCCCATGTATCCCGATGCATTCCACATCGATAATTTGCAGTATCATCACCTAATAAGTAGGCCTTTATGGTGCATGCTTTCGTTAATTAGTACAATTATCACTTTATAAGCACCCCTCCCTGTTCAGCATCATCACCACCTGCCCTCCCAGTCTACACTACCAGTCAGAAGCCTTGTGAAGCCTACGGACATGGTGATGGGAGCTGCAGAGTCCCCTGTGGGTAGCAGTGAAATTCAGAAAAGGAAGCGTCTTTCATTACCAATTGCGCAGAAGGTGGAGTTATCGCTGAAGTTTGATAGTGGTGTATCTGTGCATCATCTAACAGAAGGTGATGGTGTGGGATTTGAAGAAACAGAAAGAACAATTGTTAAGATTTTACAGTGAGAGTGATGACCACAGACTGATGAATGAAAGGAAAACTTTGCATTGGGCAAAATCATAGACCAAGTGCCTATTGAGTGGATGCAACAACCAACAAAGAAGTGAACACATGCCACTGACTGGTCTGCTTGTAATGAAACAAGTTTGAAAATTCCACAAAAAACTGAACCTTGAAGGTGAGTGCGAATATTCACAGGGTTGGCGGCAAAATTTTAAGAAGCCTCACAGTATAAAATATCTTAAAATCTGTGGTGAAAAAGCTTCTGCAGATTATGATGCAGCTGAACATTGCATAGATGAGTTTGCTGAAATGAATCATGATCTAAACCTTAGCCCAGAGCAAATTTACAATGCAGATGAGACAGCTCTCTACTGGCGTTACCTTCCTAGAAAGACATTAACAACTTCAGATGAAAAAACACCATCAGGTTTCAAGGACACTAAGGATGGTGACTGTTCTTGAATGTGCAAGTGCTGCAGGAACACACAGGTTAATGTTAGCAGTGCTTGAAAGAGGCCAATATACTCGCTGCTTTAAAGGTGTAGCAAGGTTAACTGTGCAATATTATGCCAATGGGAAAGCATGGTAACACGAGAAATTTTTACTGATTGGTTTAATAACCACTTTGTACCAGCTACATGTGCACATTGTATGGAGGCTGACCTGGAAGAAATTACTCCTGGACAATTGTTCCATGCATTCCCCCTACCGAAGAACGATGGCTTAGACAGAAAACTCTTTTAATTAAACAGATGACACTGGATGAAGTCTTTAAAAAGATTTAATTCTGACGCGATGTTTAAGCTGTGTTTACTGCATTTGGGCTAATGATATTGTAGTTTTTTATGGTTGTGATAGTACAGATTCTATCACCAATGTGTATATTGGAGGAATGTGCCACTGAAGTCCAATAATTGAAGAAGTTAAGATGTATACATTTCTGATGAGGGATGTTGCCTATCCATGCTGTAAGACCATAAGGCATAGGAGCAAAATTACACCATTGAATGAGTCTGCTCTGCTATTCAAATCATGGCTGATGTATATTTTTTCTCTCAGCCATAATCTCCTGCATTTTCCACACAATCTTTGACACCCTGAGTAATCAAGAAGCTATTAAACTCTGCCTTAAATATACTCAATGACTTAACCTCCACAGCCATTTGTGACAATGAATTCCACAGATTCACAACACTCTGGTGAAATAAATTTCTCCTCATCTTTAAAAGGTACATCTTTTTATGAATGCAGTGCTCTCTGGTCCTAGGCGTTCCCACTACTGGAAACAACCTCTCTGTGTCCACTCTACATAGGCCTTTCAATATTTGGGATGTTTCATCCCTGCTCATCCTTCTAAATTCTAGCAAGTACAGTCCCAGAGCCATCAAATACTTCTCATTCATTAACACCCTAACCCTGGGATGTTTCTTGCATACTTCTTTGGACCATTACCTACCCCGGGGCCACCTTCCATATAACCATGTACAGCACAGAACAGGTCAGTTCGGCTCTACTAGTCCATGCCATAACAAATCCCCACCCTCCTGGTCCCACTGACCAGCACACGGTCCATACCCCTCCAGTCCTCTCCTCTCCATGTAACTATCCAGTCTTTCCTTAAATGTAATCAATGATCCCACCTCAACCACATCTGCCGGAAGCTCATTCCACATGCCTATCACCCTTTGCGTGAAGAAATTTCCCCTCATGTTCCCCTTATAATTTTCTCCCTTCAATCTTAAACCATGCCCTCTAGTTTGAATCTCGCCCACTCTTAATTGAAAAAGCCTATCCACATCTACTCTGTCTGTCCCTTTTAAAATCTTAAACACCTCTATCGTCTCCCCTCAATCTTCTACGCTCCAGAGAAAAAAGCCCTACTCTGCACACCTTTCCCTGTAATTCAAACCTTGAAATCCTGTCAACATTCTCGTGAACATTCTCTGCACTCTCTCTATTTTGTTTATATCTTTCCTGTAATTTGGTGACCAAAACTGTACACAGTACTCCAAATTTGGCCTCACCAATGCCTTGTACAATTTCATCATAACCTCCCAACTCTTCAATTCAATACTCCGATTTATGAAGGCCAACATTCCAAATGCCTTCTTCACCACACCATCTACCTGAGTATCAGCCTTGAGGGAACTATTTACCATCACTCCTAAATCCCTTTGTTGCTCTGCACATCTCAATAGCTTACCATTTAATGCATATGACCTATTTTGATTTGCCTTTCCAAAATGTAACACCTCACACTTATCTGTATTAAATTCCATCAGCCATTTCTCAGCCCACACCTCCAGCCTTCCTAAATCACCTTTTAATCTATGATAATCTTCCTCACTGTCCACAACACCACCAATCTTTGTATCATCCGCAAACTTGCTTATCTAATTTCCCACCCCTACTTCCAGATCGTTAATATATATAACAAACAATAGTGGACCCAGGACCGATCCCTGAGGAACTCCACTAGTCACCGGCCTCCAATTGGACAAACAATTTTCTACCACTACTCTCTGACACCTCCCATCCAACCATTGCTGAATCCATTTCACTACCTCCTCATTTATACCTAATGCCTCCACCTTTTTTCCTAACCTCTTGTGGGGAACTTTGTCAAAAGCTTTACTAAAGTCTAAATAGACAACATCCACAGCTTTCCCTCCATCAACCTTTTTTGTAACCCCTTCGAAAAACTTAATCAGGTTTGTCAAGCATGATTTACCCCTGACAAAACTATGCTGATTACTCCCTATCAATCCCTGTACCTCCAAATATTTGTAAATACCATCCCTCAGAACAATTTCCATCAACTTGCCCACCACAGATGTCAGACTCACGGGCCTATAATTCCCAGGTTTACATTTGGACCCTTTCTTAAACAGCGGAACCACATGCGCCACCCTCCAATCCTTTGACACTACCCCCATGGCCAGTGACATCCTAAATATCTCTGTTAATGGCCCCACTATCTGTCCACAAGCCTCCCTGAGTATCCTAGGGAATATTTTGTCCGGTCCCAGAGATTTATCCACCTTTATCTTTTTCAACACAGCCATCACTACCTCCTCGGTTATCCTTATATGCTTCATGACCTCCCCACTATTTTTCTTTACTTCAACTGGTTCAATATTTTTTTTCCCTAGTGAATACTGTGGCAAAGAAATCATTCAAAATCTCCCCCATTTCTCTGACTTCTCACTCAGCCTACCCTCGCTATCTACAAGGGGTCCAATTTTATCCCTCACTAATCTTTTACTTTTAATGTACCTATAGAAACCCTTTAGACATAGGGTCCAAAACTGCTCACAATACTCCAAATGTGGTCCCACCAACACCTTATGATGTCTCAGCCTTACATTCTTGCTTTTAAATTTCTCAAAATAAATGCTAACATTGCATTTACCTCCCTTACTCCCAACTCAATCTTCAAGGTAACCTTCAGGAAATCCTTCCAAGGACTCCATTTTCTGAATTCTCTCCCTGTTTAGAAAATAGAGTAAATCTTTATTCCTTCTACCAAAGTGCATTTCCATACACTTCCTTGCACAGTATTCCATCTGCCACTTCTTTGTCCATACTCCCAGTCTCTGCAGACTCCCTGCTTCTTCAACTCTATCTGCCCATTCACCTCTCTTTGATACTTCTGCAAACAACCCAGATCATTAACATATTATATGAAAAGTAGGTTATTTATGTCTTAAGAATAACTCAAAGTATCGTTCCTGCACAGCTGATTGCGAGGGTGGAGTAAATTAAGTACTTGATTGACCACTGTGGGAGGGGGCAGCAGCAGATAAAATTATTGTCCACCTTCTCTTCTTTGTGACCCGCTGTTTTTTTTCTGAGAGCTATTATTTGTATTTTATGTGTTGGCCAAAGAAATACAAAAACTGTGGTGAAACATGATGTGATCATTTTGTGGTGATGCTAGCTCCCAACTTGGAATGAACTAGTTTCATGTTATTATGGTGACGTAGAATGGCAAACAATGAAAAAAATCTCTATCAGATGGTAGGTGTCACTATTGGAGAACCTCCAGCTGCAAGTGTTTTGGAGGCTTTGCAGTTACTTAATATTTCACTCCCCTAGTTTCATTAACCCAACACACCATGTTTATTTCAGATAGTAGAAAAGATGTCTTAAGGGACCAGCAATCACTTAGAAAGCATTCTGCCCTATAAAAGTTTCTTTCAGACTTTGATGTGCAACTCCATGCTCTTGGTTATACACAATGATAGGCCAGGCAATTTTTGAAGTTGCCATTAGTCTAAAGCTGTCAAAAAGTGCTAACCTTTTCCTATTGGGGAAATATAACAACCTACTGATATACCATATCACCAACTGAAAGTTAAAATGTTACTCAAAATATTGACCCTGAAGTGGTGCAAAAGCTAGAACATTTGTGGAACAATTTCTTCATCAACTTATAAAATATGCCCAGGATGCAAAACTTTGTGTTTTTTTTCCCCTTATCCCTTTTAGCAGATCAGTTGTAACTTTTAATTTAATTTAACTTTTAATTTAATTCACAGCAAGGTAACAGGCCCTTGCAGCCCATGAGCTCATACCACACAAATACACCCAAAGTGACCAATTTAAGCTTCCAACTCCATATGTCCTTGGAATGTGTAGGAAAATTGGAGCACTCAAAGGAAACCTTCGAGGATGCAGAGGGAATAAACAAACTCCTCACAGACATCAGTGTATTCAAACCCTGGTTATTTATGCTGTTGTAGTGTTGCACTAATCACTAGGCTAACCGTACTTACCTTTTATTCCCCTTTTCAGAACATTTGTTTACATGATTATAAAAGTTGTGTTTCTAGATCTTATTTCCTGTACTATATTGTGATAAAATGAACCAGGGACAACACTATTGGTCAAAGATAATGAATGCAAGGCCCATTTTTCAAGCCAAACCTTTGACAGAGAATTTTGACAGAGCCCGTTTTCACTTAACATCTTGTCTCAAAGTTGGATATTTGGATAGATGTTGAATTCTACTCAATTGTAATTTGCAAGAGTATGCAACCTATGTTAGAGAAGAGGGGTGAGGAGGAAGTGGTGACTATAATTACCAGGTAATAATTCTGGGAATAATGTAAACTAGTGATTGCACATGTGAGTGGAGCTAATACAATTTTTTGAATGAGCAGCTGTCAAGCTTATCAATGATCAAATGTGCAAAGACAATCTTTATTTTTATTTAATTTATTTATGTGTTCTTATCAATGATAGCAAATCCAGCATTTATTGGCCCTCCACTGAATGGCTTGGTTGGTCAGTTCAGAGCAAAGTGGTGTTTATTTGGTGCTGTAAATTTCAGCACTCAGGATGTAGAAGCCATGGAGAGGATGCAAGGAGGTTCTCCAGAACTTTGCAGGGATCAGTGAGTATTGTCATGATAATGAATATGCATGATATGTATTAACCTGACCAGAAGTCAGATGGTATGCACTGGAGGTGGAAGATGCAGGATGATGAAATAAGGGAAGCAGGAAAATAAAGACACTGAGATGTTCAACTGGTAAAGCATGTGGTGATGGTGTTATTAATTTCACATTTCGAGCCACATATGTGACATTGGCGACGAGGATAAACATTTTGGATTTTAAATGTGATAAGTATTTTGGATTTTGAATCGGTGGCTTTGAGCTGGAAGGTTTTCTTCATGGCAGTCACAGGAGCTGAATTTCTAGCACTTCGAGGTGTTCCTCAATTTGACCCGACGGGTGATGCAAGAACTGTGAGTGTGAAGTGGAAGGCATGGCTGGAAGAATTTGAAGCCTACGCCGACAGTTGTAGCCTATTTCTCGATAGCAGTACGGCGGAACAGAAAGCGCAGCGGAGGGCGTTACTTCTCTTCACCGCAGGACCCGCAGTTCGGGAAACTTTTAAGATGCTTTTGAATACTGGAAGGAAGGAGGAATACCAGAAAGCCGTAGATGCATTGAATGCACACTATGTGGTGACACCAAATGCTACATTTCAACGCCATTAGTTTCGCAAGACAAAACAAGAAGATGGAGAAACGGTTGCCCAGTACGTGACAAGATTGCGACAACTGGCTGTGGGATGCAATTGCGTGGTAGCTGATTTGGACAACCAGTTATTGGATCAAGTTGTGCAGCACTGCAGATCAGACAAACTCAGAAGGCGACTGCTGGAAAAAGGGGGTGAATTGAAACTTACCAATGCTTTAACAATGGCTGCTGCATTAGAGGCTGTTGAGGGGCAATTTCATAGCATGAAACTCAAGCCAGCCCAGTAAAGACAAAGTTGGTCAACAAGTAAATAGGCTCTCGCATAGCCATAGCCAGCCAAGAAATATGCCGACACATGATTTGGAGTGTTACAGATGTGGAAACAGAGGTCATTTTGGAAAAGACCCACAGTGTATTTCTGGTGAATGGAGGGATGTCATGATAATGAATATGCATGATATGTATTAACCTGACCGGAAGTCAGATGGTATGCACTGGAGGTGGAAGGTGCAGGATGATGAAATAAGGGAAGCAGGAAAATAAAGACACTGAGATGTTCAACTGGTAAAGCATGTGGTGATGGTGTTATTAATTTCACATTTCGGGCCACAAATGTGACAAGTATCAGTAGTCATGGGAGGTCAGATAAACCTGGATTATTATTACTGGACTGTTGGAGGCTGACTGGTGACATGACTGAACCATGAGAAGTTATGAGAAGCATTGACAGAGCAGATAACCAATGTCTTTTATCCAGGGTGGAAGTGTCAGGAATACAAGACGACATAAGTTTAAGTACTAGAACACATGTGATATGCTATCAATAACTCCAAAGACTAGAAGTTACCTGACTGATAGGTTTTTATTAAACTGATAGCACATCTCACGTTGTTGACCCGAGACCTGAGTTTGTTCTGGGGGATGGGGTTATGGTATTGCCATCTTAGGTGAATCAAGGGGAAGGAGTCACAGGTACAATCAGCAAGGTGGGGGGGAGGGGGGGGGTGGTCAACCACAATATGCATTTAAGTTGTGAGGGGGAATGTTTAAAGGATATTTATTTTATACACAGAGAATGGTGGGTGCCTGGAGCACCCTTTCAGAAGAGGTGTTGGAAGCAGATACAATAGCTACATTAAGAGGCATTTAGACAGACACATGAACAAGCGGGGAATTAAGGGAAACAATTTACATGTAGGGAGGTGTGAATAGTTAGATTTACATCATGGTCAGTGCAGACATGATGGCATAGGGGCCTGATCCTGTGTTGTAAAGATCCTTGCTGTTCTACAATCCTCGTTGCTATTTCATTGTTAGTGCAGCAAGAAAATGGCTTTCTTCAATGAGTTTAATTCAAATAACTAAGGCATAATACTTCCTTAGATTACCCATCATCATCTCTAATCGTGGTCCTCTCAGATCAGTTTCCACCTCCTTTATGCTGTCACCAGGCTTCCTTCCAAGTGCCACAATATTCTGGCTGATCACACCTCTCCTCTTAAGTCTGAAGTAGATCAAGAAGAAAGGTCTCTTGCATCTTGAAAATTAAATAGCCACAGAAGTGGAAATATGAAATAAAAAGTAAAATATGTTAGAAAAATTCAGCAGGTGAGGCAACTTGTGGAAAGAGAAATAGAGCTCATACTGTATTTCAGCAATTGGCCATTATTTTAACTATGAACCGTTAAAGGGCAATTAATGCTGGGCAATTACCATGTCCCCAGTTCCCCATCAAAAACGTCAGGTTATGTTTTCTCAGCTATCATTGTAAAATATAGCATGAATGATCATTTTCTTACAAATGTACAGATGTTTTTAAATATTCGTTTACCAAAAACAGTACTTCATAAACAAATGTCAACATTTTATCTGCAAAGAGTCAGGAGAGCGAATGAACAGAAAAATTAACGTGTTTTTTTTCTTCCCTCTCCAGCATAATGTAGAATGTAGAGCTCAGCACTCCAAGGATTTAAATGGAGCCCACACTGAAGGAAATAATGGCATAGCAGCCAGCATGTTGATGATCCTGGAAAATCAATCCCTTTTACTGCATCTGCATAAGTAAGTAATGTGTTGCTATAGTAATGGAATAAGTGATGCTTTCATATGTCATTTGCCAACAAAATTAGCCCTAATGTGCATCCAGAATTGATGCGAATAAGAGATTCATTTAAATCTTTATGCTTCTTCTGCTTTTAGTGTGGGCTCCAAATGATGAAGAATGACAATAAGAAGGTTGATGATTCGGGGACTGAATATTCTTTTAAGTATTGCCTTTCTTCACAATGTAAATTCAGTCACAAAGACATCAGGTATAAATGTACAGGGCTGCATCTTTGATTGGATAACATTTGTGTTTACACACATAAATATGTCCCATTGAAAGGTATGGTGTTTTTACTGATGTGAAAATAGACATGGTAGCATAATTAAACCGAAGTAATAATAATCAACCAGAATAAACAGATCGTTCAGCTACAACATGAAAGGAAAATTAAAGTAGGATTAACAACACAGAAATAAACACCCTCAATAAAAAATTGCCATGCTTACGTTTTCAGAATATTATCTATTTATTCATTCATTTATTTATCTATTTATTTATTTGCAGCAAGGCAGATGCCAATCCCAACTATTTAACTCCATGTCACCCAATTTAGAGTAAAATATTATTATCTTCCATCACCTCTTCTGAAAGGGTGCTCTAGACACCCACCATTCTCTGTGTATAAAATCATACTTAAGAATATCCTTTAAACTTTCCCCCTCACAACTTAAATGCATGATGTGGTGGAACCACTGTATTACTGTTTGTACATGTATGGTTGACCCCCTCCCCCCCCCTTGCTGATTGTACCTGTGACTCCATCCCCTTGATTCCCCTAGTAACTTCTAGTCTTTGGAGTTTTTGATAGCATATCACATGTGTTCTAGTACTTAAACTTACATCCTCTTGTATTCCTGACACTTCCACCCTAGATAAAAGACATTGGTTATCTGCTCTGTCAAGTTAAACAGTGACCCAATAATCCACTGTGCAAAAGAAGACTTGTTTTATATTTAAAGGACCTAACTTGAAGTAATGACATAGTATGAAAGGAGAGGAAGGAATGATCCATTTTGATACTTTGTAAAGCAACTGCGTAGTCCTTTGTTCACAAAAGACAGATATCTCGGCTTTATTGTTCTTGCAGGTTCAGGTCAATGTGCTAAATGACACGGCTTGCAGAATTTGCTTATTTGTCTGTGGTCAGTGTACTCTGTGGCTTTTTTCCAGTCATCTTGCATAACATTCTGATCAACAGTTGTCCATCATGGAATTTCCTGGGTATATATCACAATTCCTAGGATTTTTACCTTGAGACCTTGCTGTAGCATCCCCTGAGGTATGACACTTGCATAGAAAATAAATAAGTAAATAAATAGCCTGCATTTAAGAGAATCCCTGCAGATTAAGAATAAACTATTCCAGTTATAACATATTTTGCCCAATGATATTTAACATTATTTTACTAATCTAATGTAATATATTTTAAATTGTGCAAATTGTTTTATTGTCCTCAAGAATTAACATAAGAATCTTCAGCAAGTCGAATGGTTTTTAACATGTTCCTTTTCACTGTTATTTTCACTCACTGCAGAAGTAAACCACTTGTACAGAGATAGATCAATCTATCATACATAATAGAAAGAGAGTAGGACTGTCAGTGAGAAAGAGGGAAATATAAAGAAAGAGAAAACAGAGAGATGTAGAGTAGGAATAACCTTTTGGGCTCACTCTGTCTTAAAAGAAAATCATGGCTCAATTAATCTACATTTTTGTCTGTTGTCTATGGAAGTTCTCAAGAATCTCAGCAGGTCCCACAGCATCCATAGGAGGCAAAGATATATCACTAATGTTTCAGGCCAGAGACAGGAGGCAATAGGTGAACATTTGGTTGTTGGCTTGTACTTCTCCCTTTTTTTCCATCCCCCTTCACCTTTTTATTCAGACATCTGCCTGTTTTTTGCTCATATCCTGATGAAGGGATCAGGCCTGAAACATTAGTTATAAATGTTTGCTTGGGTGAGTTTATCCAGCACTTTTATGTTTTCCCTGTGACTGCAGACTTTCTTGTTTCACACTTATTGTAGGTGGCAGAGAGATATTGGGAGTTATATCCTAAGCTTTGGGTCAAATAACATTTCACAGTTCAGACATTCAATAAAGATTTCAAATAAAATATCAAATCAAGTTAAGTCACCTTTATTTATCATTCATACCATGCTCACATGGTAGATGAGATAGTGTTTCTCCAGGACCATGGAACACAGTTACATAAATATAAGTTAGAGTAGAAGTTAAACACTTTAGACTTATACAGTAACAGTCCTCAGTACCCTATCCCCAAATGCTCAGGAGTCTGATGGCTTGGGAGAAAATGCTGTTGCCCAATCTGGATGCATGGGCCCGAGTGCTGCAGTACCTCCTACCATATGGCAGAAGGGAGAACAGTTTATTTGAGGGATGTGTGGAGTCCTTCACAATGTTTATTGCCTTTCACCTGCATTGGGTACTGTGAATGTCCTTCATGGTAGGAAGAGAGCCCCCCCAATGATCCTTTCCACTGATATCACAGTCCTCTGCAGGGTCTTGTGGTCCAAGGAGGTACAGCTTCCAAACCAGGCACTGATGCATATTGATGACTCTTGCCAGGTTCTAGTATTTCCCAATTTCAAACTGGGGACATCTTCAAGGTAACGTGGGAGCGATACTCTGAATTACTATGTTATTAATCCAATAAATCAAACTTTATAGATGCAGCTCTATGTAGCTTTAATTCATTGATAAAACAGATTAAAATTTTGCCTAACTTCAGATTAAGATTTTCATAACGATGAATAAACAAATCATTTGGCTATATTTAAAGATATTATGATATTCAACTTTAAAGAGGTATAAAAAAAGAAATAAGACGGATTCCAAAAAATTATCTTGAGCTCACTTCAATACAGGCCACTGTCAAACAAGGCTGCCTTATCATTTCTCTCAATCTTCTTCTGCAGTTCTCCTTCAACAAGTTTGCCGCTGAAATAAAACTAATCTACAAGGTGAATGGAAGATTGTTCAACTTGTCTCACCTCCATGCCAGTCCCTTGTTCACCCCAACTTGAACCAGAGAGTTGCAGTGCACAGATAATAAATCAGCAAACATTTAGGGTTGAGTCAACTCATTGTTGTATATTGGAGCATTCAAGAAGGTAGGTGCAGAGCAAACCTCCTCTTTCAATCTGGCTTCATTGTGCAATAATAGAGAACCATTGTAGTACAGATCCTTGGCAAAAGAGAGCCCAGAAAATGTAGACCACATTCCACAGCTTGGGAGCTAATTCTCAATGAGGGTGAATTTGGTTATGAAGACCATTATCGTTAATGATGCACTGGCACAAGCTTTAGTCATCTGAGGAAAGGTACCTTGAAGAGAGACAAATGGCAGTGAAGAAGCAAATTGAAGAATATGTTTAAAATCTCCTTGAACAATTTCTGATAGGCTCTTGGGAATCACTGGCCTATAAAAAAGGTTAATTTAGGTTGGCACCAAGAACATTGAGTCCCTTTGCATGGAGTATATATTGAAACCCAGCACAAACCACAGAATGGCATCACCTCCCAAATTAACCACCTGCCCATCCCATGAAGAACCCTTGGTTGAACTGGTAAAAGAACAGGAACACGACTTGTCAACCACTTCAGAATCTGCAGAAGCAAATCATCTTTAACCCTGCAGAAATGGCTAAGACAAACATTTTACTTATTTGATAGAATTAATTAAGGACATTTTTCTGCCTCTTTTCAAGTGCAGAGACATTAATAAGTTTGTAAGTTTACTTGTCACAGAATGCTAATGCAGTAAGAAAGGTTCTTCTGCCAGCAGACTTGCAGGTTATTTCTAATGTTAGCCAGAGTATAGGATTGCAACGAGAAAGAAAGATAAATTGGCATCAAGCAAGGGCATCATGATATCCTTTTTATGGGGTTCATTCAGGAGACTGATAGCTCCAGGAAAGAAACTGTTAGTGCTTACTTTCACCATCTTCAGCCTTCTCATCAAGGGGAGGAGCGATAAAAGAGTGTACCTGGAGTGTGGTGAGTCTTTCGGTACGTTAGCTGCTTATCCTTGGAAGTGGGAGATGTAGATTGAGTTCACAGAGGGGAGGGAAGTTTGCACAAATTTTTTTGAGCTGGAGTCTCTGTCTTCTGTGGCTTCTTCCAATCTTGTATAGAGCAGCTCCCATGCTGTGATGCATGCACTAAATATGTTTTCAATGATACAGCTGTCAATCTCATGGTAACCTTAGAGAAATATTTAAACTGAGCACATCATTAAAATGTTTGTGAGAAAATGCAAAATATGTCCTATTTAATTTGATATGAAGGTACATCTGGAACCCTTTTTTTGTGTCTTAAGGTATAACTCAATTACATAGGAGATATGGACTAGAGAGCAATAGATTGTGAGACATGAAGCAACTAATGCAGCCTGTAAAATTCAGGAGTAAATATCTTGGGTGACTTACGCCAGAAGCCACAAGCTTGTTTTCAATAATCCATTGCTTCCCAGCAAGCTATTTGTGTGTTTTTTTGGTATTAAAATTAATTTTTAAAAAACTACTTTGCATTTTACAAATATATTCGCCTGCCTCACACGCTGAATATATCAATGGACTACAGGTGTTGTCAATTACAAGATATTTTGAAGCAATTCTGCCTGAACATTGTTCACAGTTGGTACCAAGCTTTTGCCTCAGAATTGGATTACATGAGATCAGTTTATTGGATGCTTCACAGTCCAATATCAATTTTATCAGGTGTAGATTGCATTGGAGATTATTTCTGGATTAAATCAGACCAGACATGAAATTGAAACAAGCATTTCCATGCCTCAATCCAAATGTCAACTATGCACAGATAATTATTCATGCAATTCTCCCTTCTATCCTTCACAGAAAAGGTCAGCAGAAAGTTGCAACCTATGGCTCTCGTGCAGCAGCCTCAGTAGATTGGGGAACAGACTGCAATCATCTTCTGCTTTTTGTTAGTGTCTAAAAGGACACTCTGTGGACAGATGGAGACCTCACTGGGAACTTTCCACAGTGACTGCAGACTGCAACTTCCAAGCTCTGTGATGTTGGCTATAACTCACACTGCCCCACAGCCCCAAGGCAAAGAAACACTTGTCATCGGGGGGTGGGGGGGGGGGTGGGGAAAGGAAATTAAGTTCATGGTCAGTTGGCCAGCCAATTACAAGGAAGAGCAAAACTGGAGAAACATTGAAATGAAGCAATAACAGATATACTGTCAACGAGAATAACAAAAAATAAATTAACCACAATATGTCTGTCCAATTGACAATCTACCAAACCATAGAATTTAGAATATGTATTTTGAGGTAATACTTAAATTAGCCACTGTAAGGAAAATTTTTGAGAAACAGAAGAAATTACAGATGCTGGGAGCCTTTATTGAGACCCAACCCATGATTTTGACTGACCCATTGCTCTCACAGGACATCATTGGTTTGGTTGAAAAGTCATGATATTCGAACACTAGTTCAATCACCTCATTTTAGTCTGTGTTGTACTATTTCATTATCTTTTAGGTTTATTTCATATAACAAGTAGTGTTAAGACTTTATTCCTTTGTCTATCAATGAACAAAGGTTGAATTAATCTGAACCAAGTCATTCCTAGTGATCCTCCTAGACAGACTTAAATCTAATGGCATGAACATTGATTTTTCTAATTTTAATTCACATTGATTTACTTTCACTGTTTCCATCTCCTTTGCATTTTCTCCTCTCTAACTAACTATTCCTCCCCTCACCATATTCTCTCCTCCTTTCTCTATTTCCACCCCTCCCATCTTACATCCAAAACCCTGTCACCTTCTGACTTCTCCTTAGCTTCTTTCCCCCTTAATTTCTGAAATATCGCTCACTTTTTATCAACCAGTCTTGATCAGGGGTCCTAACCTGAAATGTTGACGGACCATTTCTTCCCATGGATGACTCCTGCCATGCAATAAAAATAACAGGCAATAAAAATAAGAGCATTAGATCAAAAAACCAACCAGGAGAGACTAAATGATGCTTGGAATCCTCTCCATTCTGAATGTACATGTGCACAGATTGCAATAGATGATTGAATTAATTCCTACCCTGATTACTTTAGTGGCATACAACATTTCTATTTTTTTTTCACCTAAGGGGCATACTTTTGCAACTCCTTCACATTAAAATAAAATATGAGGAGCTCCACTCTGCAGATGTAACCTGTGGTGGGCTGGTTACTTGGCTTCATGCATTTCCTTATCTGGGAATTTTTGTACCTCATGCCAGGTTTTTCCACACAAAGGTCTCCTGCATTCCCCACTTTTCCCGAGATCACTAGAGCTTCTTCTTGGCATGTTTCCCACTCACCAGGAATTATTTTGAGTGAATGTGGGAGTGCTTCTCTTCTCTGTTTTTGTCTCCACCCCAGCAGCAAGAGTGGGTTGGGAGGATAGGGTATGTGTTCTTGCAGCTAGATGGCAAACATTTGGGTGAGCTCCCATTGGGAATCAGGCTGCTCCCATCCCACTGATTGCTTCTGCTTGGAAGTCAGCTGCACACCATTTCAAACCACGACTTTGGACAATTTTGTTTTTTTTGTGTGCGGGGTGTCTAATCAGACATGTGTGAAAGCAGCCATGTTTTAATGTTCCAAAATAAATGCAATCCAATTTCAAGGAAATTATCTCCACATCCCCTACTTCTTCAATTATCTGCATTAATTGAGAAAATTATTATTATTCCCTTTTTTTTGACTATCACCTGATTAAAATCCCATAAATATAAATCATACATTCCTGTGACTTAGGACTAAGCCCCATCATGCATTAACCAAAAGGACATCATGGCTGTTTTAGCCAGTAAATGAGAAATCAACAGTCCAATCAGAATTCCATCAGGATCATTTAATGAAGGCACCTCCACAGAATGCAACTATTTGCTTTTTTTTTCCAGCAGTTTAGAAGTCTATTACTCAAGTACATGTTTAAACAAATGCTACAGTGTGGAACATTTGTAATTCAATATCCATTGGTACTGGCATTCAGTTAAATGGTTGAAAGCATAAGCAATGCTGCACTTTGACTCATCTCTTTAGTATTCCCGCTTCATTCCAACCGCACGTCCAATGTGGGCTTTGTAACATAGATTGCATTTATTATACTGTGCAAAGTGGTGTGAAATTATGCAAAGGCTGCAAGTGATATGAATGAGCTTTTAAACAGATTTAGAAAGTATAAATTAGAAAGGATGGTCCAGATATAAAATGTTCCTATCACTCTCATTAAAGAGAAAGCTTCTGGATTATTCCAGAATAAATGTTGATTGCAGCCTCTATCAATCTCTCATTGATCATCTTGCTGATTGCTCTTTTAAATCCAAATATTCTTAGCATGAAATGTTCTTTGTATCTATATTTGCTTGTAGTTTTGATAACCTACAGCTGAAGGCTTTAACAATGAGCAAGTTTTCAGAAGCTTTTGTCCTTATATGTTATACTCAGTCGTAGCCTAGACTGCATTGACAGAATCTTCATTTCAAGTAGCTTCAGAAGCCACTGATAAACTTAAATCCATATTGCTGTTAATTTGCATTTAGTCTTGAAAATCTGATTTTCAAAATATTTAGGTCCACCAAAGTGAAACAGTAGTTATTGACTAATCAATTTGACTGCAAATATACCTGCATTATTCGGATTTCACAGTGAAGATTAATGGGATGTGAGAAGACTGTAGTAAGGTATTCAAGAAAGACCTGTGGGGACAGAGACCAAATTGAAAGAAAATTATGGACATAGAAAGTGTTCATTTTTATTGTCTCTCAGGCTATATCAAAGTCTTCCACTGGCAATTACTTTTAAAGATGACACTGTTGTAAAACAGAAAGTTACAAGATTCAAAGCAGGATATCATTACAGCTTCTGTCAGTCTGAATGGAAGTACATAGTTGGATTCTCACGAGGTTGGAATTAGACCACTGCTATTTCTGATTAACATCAATGTCAAGAACTTTGGTAGACAGGATTTCATTTTGATGAATGTAGATGACAAGAAGGTTGGAAATGTAGACAAATGAAGTGGAAAGATGCAGAGCCATGAAAACTCAAAGCAGAGACGTGTGAAGTGATACATTTTGGTCAGAAAAAAATAAAGAGAAAACTTAAACTAAAGGCATGCAGGGATAGAAAGAGCTGAAGGTATGTACATGTGATTTGAGAAGGCTGTTAAATATGTGGGATCTTTAACTTTGAGTATATGAGCAAGGAATTTTATCCAAGATTTTTTTCAAAATAGTGTTTAGAACTCAGTTTATGAATTATGTGCAACTTTTAAAAGGATACCTTTACATTAGAGAAGATGTTTTTTTTAAATGATGGTAAACAAGAAGACTGAAGATGTTGAAAAATTGGAACAACAAAGTGCAGGAGCATCTGTGGAAAGCAATAGACAGTCGACATTTCAGGCCAAAAATCCTTTGTCAAGAATAGCAAGCACTGGGAATTCACCTGAATAAAAGGGTGGGGGTGGCCGCAACCACGGTGATTTTCTGTGAGCTGCAGAATCCCTCTTAAATACTCTTTTGAAATACTCATCTGAGTTCATTATAATCAACTGCATGCTGGTTTTTTTAATGACCGACCAACAAGGTGCTGAATACAGTTAATGATCTACAAATCTCCCGGCTAATGGCTGAGTCAGGAACGGACTGGCTGGAAGCCAGCAGTCTTAAAGGGACAGGTCACCACTGAGGTTGAAGTCAAAAATGTGGAGTGAGGGCTGGGATCCAAACAAAACTGAAGCGCAGGGGTCTAAGACCTCCCGTACTGGACATATTACTGGCGAATGTGCAGTCACTGGAGAATAAAATTGATGACCTGAGGCTAAGGCTGCTTTATCAGAGACAGGAAAGATAAATCTCAGTTGTTCACTGAACCAAGACCTGGCTAACAGAGAACACACTGTGATTCAACAAGATAGTTTCACCATTCATACGCTGGATCAGGACTCAGATTCTGGAAAAGGGAGAGGGCACGGTGAGTGCTTTTTCATTATTACTAGGTGATGCACAGACATTGGGGTCATGTTGCCCTCCTGCTCTGCTGCCTTACAGCAAATCTCGATTACATGCTGACCCCTCTATTTTCCCTGAAAGTTCCCATCAGTGACTCTCATCGAAGTTTATATCCCTCCCGATGCCGATTATAAACAAGCACTTGCAGAGCTGCGTGATGTGTTCAGTAGACAAGAGACGGCCCAGCCTGATACATTACAAATCTTAGTCGGCAACTTTAAACAAGTCTGTGTCAAGAAAATCCTTACCAACTACCACCAGCATGTAACCAGCGCACTAGATTACTGCTACTCCAAGGTAAGGAGTAGCAGTAAAAATGACTTGCATTTTGGCAAGTCAGACCACCTAGCTGTGCTTCATACATAAAGAACCTAAGAAGAGAGGCTCTGGAGCTCAGGACAGCTAGAAGGTGGTCACAGGAGGCTGAAGAACATTTGCAGGACTTCTCAAGTCAGTGGACTGGGTGGTGTTCAAAGACTCAGCTGAGAATCTGAACAATTACCCCAGGGCTGTGACAGACTTTATCAAAAGAGCTGTGGATGAGTGTGGCTACACCAAATCATTCAGGGCTTTCCCCAACCAGAAGCCCTGGATGAAAAATTAAATCCAGAACCTGCTGAGAGCCAGATCACAGTCATTTAAGTCTGGAGATCCAGATCAATACTGCAGGAGCAGGAATGACCTGCGAAAACCTACCTTACGGGTGAAGTAGAGATTCTGGATAAAAGTGGAAAAAACAAGGGCTGCCCAACAGCAACTAATACAAACCAAATCCAGTAAAGTAGCAGATGGCAAAGCTTCACTCCCAGAGGAATTTAATGCCTTCTACAACCGATTTGACCACAGTAACAGTGAAGAACCACCCCTTCATACCCCCAGATCCCCTGGTGATCCCATTCTGTCTGTATCTGGGGATGATGTACCTTCAGGAGAGTGAATCTGAAGATAGGATCCAGCCTGGATGGCATACCTGGCCGAGTATTAAAATTTTGTGTTGACCAACCTACCGAGGTATTCACAGGTATCTTCAAAATCTCACTCTGGCAGGGGGTTATACCCACCTGTTTAAAACAAGCGTCAATCATACCAGTGGCCAAGAAGAGTGAAGTAACCTGCCTTAATAACTATCGATCAGTAACACTTACATCAACAATGATGAAATGTTTTAAAAGGCTGATGTTTAAGGATGTCAGCTTCAGTCTGAGCAGTGACATGGATCCATTCCAGTTTGCCTATTGTAGCAACAGGTCTACAGCAGATGCCATCTCAATGACTCAACACAAAGCACTGGAAAAATGCTTACATCAGGATGCACTTTATCGACTCCAGGTCAGCATTTAACACCATCATCCCCTTAAAACTGATCAAGAAATTCCAAGATCTAGGACTCAGCACCCCACTGGGTAATTGGATCATGGATTTCCTCACCTCCAGGCCACAATCAGTGGGGAATGGTAAGAATATCTACTCCACAATCTCTATCATTACTGGAGCACCACAGGACTGTCTGTGTTCTTAATCCCCTGCTCTGCTCACTTTACACCTACGACTTTGTGGCTTGGAACATCAATAAACCACCTACAAATTTGCGGACAATACCATGGTAGTGGGTGTATAAAGAAAGGCAGTGAGTCAGCATACAGGAAGGAGTTTGAAAACTTGGCTGTTGGGTGCACCAACAACAACCTCACACTCAATGTCAACAAAACCAAGGAACTGATTGTTGACGACAGAGTAATTTTTGACGACAGAGTAAAATCCTCGTATCCGGAATTCAAGCAACTGGCAAAAAAATATGGAAAATAAAGGTTTAAAGAATATGAAAGTTATAATTGGCACCCCCAGCAATTAGTTTGCCAAACCATGCATCACATAATCTCAAGCAACCGGAAAATTCACTTATCCATCATCTACCAATTCCCATAGGTGCCTGCATTTCAGTGGCAATTTAAAATATTGGGTTGATTATGAGGTTATAGAATGGACTGTAACTTAAAACATTCAAGGCTTTGATTTTAGTCTTGCTTTCTGAATAATATTGAAAATTTTCATGATTTTTAAAAATCTTAAGCTTGAACATCAAGACTTCCTCTAATAATGTTTTTAATTGATAAGGCTTTTGCTAAGTAACCATTCTGGATTTTGTGGTGATGTACAGTACTGCTTAAATTCCACGGGAATAAACATAATTCAACATGACACGGCCTTAACACTTCAAGTACTCTGATGCCAGTTTGAGCAGCAGTAAACACCTTTTAAAGATAGGTTGTGGATTCTGTGCACATTGGTTGTGTGCTTTGGACACTGAGTACCCAGTTACCATGGAGATGACACGGACACATGCAAGTTTGATACATAGCAAAAATAAAGTAAGTGTCAATAAAGTCAGTTAACAAGATAGCTCTGGGGGAACATCACATGATGAAGTGAAGGAAGGGGACGGCCTCCTGAAGTGCACATGTATTTATAAATAAAAGGAAAATAAAACAATTTACAGTCATTTAAACAGGAAGAAAAGGAAAAACATCTTTATGGTGAAGATGCCAAAAAATAAACAACAATTGGCAGTGACTTTGAGCTCCCAACGACAAGAACAGTTTTTCAACAGAAAAGGGCCTACCTACAGGAAGAAGCTGGGGGTTGTGGTTTGTTCTGCCTCCTGTGCAGTCAACCCGAAGCCTAGGAGGAATGATGGAACATTTTCGGCATTGGAACCAAGACATGTTATGCAAAAAGAAAAGAAGGCCATGCGCACAGTGAAGGAGAACCGGAAGAAGCAAGAAGGAGCTCTCTCTCAAAATGGTGATTCGGAGGCTGATCAAAGTACAGAAAAAGAGGACAAGCTGGCAAATGTTAAACCAATGAGTCAAGTTAAAAATGTTAAAGTAAAAACTAAAGGCAAATATACTAATGAAGATTTAATGAAAGTACTTTCATCAAAAGATCAGAATACTAAGAAGAAACTGGATCATATAGTAAAAATAGTGACCAGACAAGAAATAGAAATTGGGATTTTAAATGAAAGAAAAAATGGATGAAACTACAGAAAGAGTGGTTAAAGTGGAAAAAGAATTTAATGAATGGGCTACAGAAAAAGTAAAAATATTGGAAAAGATGGATTCTTTAGAAAATTTTACTAGACGTAATAATGTTAAAATAGTGGGAATCAAAGAGGGAGTGAAGGGGGTAAATCTCATCTGTTACTTTCAAAAATTGTTACAAAATGTCCTGCAAGTACAAAATGTCGGAGCCAAGATAGAAATTGAGAAAGTATCTAGATCTCCTTATTCATGTTCAGGAATTAATCAAAAACCACACTCTATTAATTAAATGTATGAAAATTAATGATTGTTAAAAAATATTAAAAGCTGCAGCAAAAAAGGTTAAGGAGAGAGAAGGAAAACCACTGGAAGTTGAAGGTGAATTTTTTTTTAAATCCAGATATAAGTGCGGAGCTAATTCTGAGTTGAAAGGAATTTAATCCACTGAAGAACACCAATTTTTAAAAAAAGGTTACAAATTCGTGCTGTGTCAACCAGCAAATTTGAAAATTACAATTCGAAATGGACAAAATAAGGTTTTATTATTGATAATGAAACAGAAAATAATTTTGTGAACAAATTACCAACTTTTATACAAATTGAAAGAAAATGAGAGAACTTCTTTAAACTTGATTCTTTAAATCTGAATTAGATGCTATTTCTTGCTGTGTATTTGTAGTTGTTTAATATTAATCCTTTTGAAAAAAAGAGTGTTGTATTTTTTTTTAGATTGTTTTGCCTGGGATTTTCGGAGGCTAGCCTCTAGAATCCGTGTATACGTATTTGTTAGTGGGTTTTCCAACTACCGGTAAAATCAAGGAGGGTGGTGTAATTTTGTACTTACACTAAAGGGAGGGTTTCTCACTTTTTTTCCTTTTTTTTTCTTGAGATTTCACTTTTTTTTGGGAAGTGTTATTGGGTCCTATGAAAGAAGTGAAAATGGTTTTGAAAGGAATGTGTTGGGGATAGAAGGAAAGGTGCGAAACAAATATAATAATAATAATGGTTTTTTTTGTGTGTGGAATATAATAACTTAAGATTTTAAGTAATGTTATAAATTTTGTGTTATTTTTCTATATTTTTGAAATTCACACTGAGATTTTTTAGATCTGGTTCCCATTTGATTTGATATTAGTCTTTAGATTTTTTTCTATTCTTAATAATTTTTTTTCTGCAAAGTGGTGGGCCCTAATTTGAGTGAAAGGGAATGACTTTTGAAAGGAGTGAGGATTGGGGGCAGGGGAGAGGGGGTGGGGGAAAGTGGGTGGGTAGAATGGATTTGGGTTTTAAAGTCATCTTGTAATATGGTTTATAAAATGATATTGCACAATGAATTTTGAATGTAGATGAGTATGATTTGAAATTTATGATTTATATGACGATATTGCTCAATTAATTTTGAATATGGATGAATGTATGACTTAAAAAGATCAAAATAAAATTTTCAAAAAAACAAAATAGCTCTTATTAACTGGGACCCATTTCAGAGCATAGTAGACTTTGATTTTGGAGAAATTGCAGATTATTGTGATGTTTGGTCCTTGAAGAACAGCCTTGCACAGTTTTTAATGATTAAACAACTACATTTGTCGAGCTGTCTTTTTGTGAGTGTCTCCAAGCCAACTGCGTGCATTGCCTACTGAGAAATGTAGTTCTTTATTATACACACATAATAACAGCTTTCCCACTTTTAAAAAAATAAATAAATCAAACATCATACTATGCCAAAGGTATCTACATTCTGTGGCCATTCTCTTTCCATTCAGCAGCTTTCAATCAGTGTCTGAGGTGATTTAAACTGTCCTTTTTTGGTCTGGTATTGTGTTTCCACCAGTGTATTCCTTGCAATTACTGCTTTGGTCAATAAGTAAGGCCATATTATGATCAGGTCACTTGTCTGAATGCAACTGGTACCATGTGTTACGAACCAACAACCCTTGCAATTATTTTTCAGGATGAAAGGGAACTTTGTTAGTACTAATACAGGAAAAGCAATGGAAAATTTACCAGGCAATGGTAAATACAAAATAATATTTTTTTTAATTAAACTATTAATAGCATAACAATTCTTACTAATTTATAAATTTACTTAACTCTAAATTTAATCCTACTATCTGCAAATGTAAATGTATGTGTGTGTGTTTGTATAATTAAAGTCCCATTCTGAAAAGTCAACTTTTAATTCAGCATAATTTTAGTCTTGCTTGAAGGACTTAAATGATCAGTTCAGAAATAATTATAAACCAATTTTAAATATCATATCTTCAGAACTCTTTACTCACAATGTGGCTATTTTCTTCCACGATAAATTCACAAACCCTGACAAGGATTAAACAAAATGGCCACACACAAAAATAAACCCAGTAGAAATCTGTCCTCTTTTCCAAAGTTACAGTGGAGTGGTCTTTCTTATTTCAAAAGACTCTGATTCTGTGCTCCCTTTTTCCCAGGAGTTACAAACACAACAGCATAATTTCTGGTTACTTTAATTCAACCCTGTCTTTCACAAAGTTTCAACCCCTGTGTCTCAGGTTTTTGATTTCTGTAATCTTCAAACTGAACTGTGTCTCTCATTTCAATAATATATTTCTCCCATTTCTCATATGACATGGTATGTGACATCATTTCTGTCTTTAAAGTTCATAAGGTCTTTAGTCACGAATGTGCTAAAAGCATTTAAGTCCACATGTCTCCAAGAAGTCTGCTTTCCTCAGAAATAAAATGGCCATATGTTTACACATGTGCTTCTGAACTAACACACATTGTTTCCAATATCTCAAGAATCATCATAAATCCTTTTCATTTTTTTACTCTAACTTCAATTAGCATCCATTTTCATCTCAAACTGGCTTCTGTCTTCTATCTCAGAGAAACATGTGGGTTTAAAATGCTAATATGCTATCTTTGTGCCCCTGTAACATCCACAACTGACAACTAAGAATAAAGATACAATATTTTAACTCTACAATTTACTTTACTAAGATATTTTATATATTAGAAATATAGTTTAACATTATATTAAAGATTAACATAAATCCTGTACACATGTTCAGGTGATTGGCAACTAAATCAGTTCCCCCACCAGGCTTGCCTGGTGAGGAGGATGGTTAGACACCCTGCAGGATGAAAAACAAGTCCTGTCAAAGGGCAGACATCCCCTCTCATAGAGTCAACAGCCATCGAGCAAACACATGCTGTGAAGGGCAGAAAGGGCATCCCTTGCATTAAAGCTTAATCTGGCCATTAACTGTATCAGAACTCCCCCAGCTAACTTGGATCTCAACATGCCGCTGGATCTGAGAAGGGATGTTGAAAGAGTAGGTCTGGACGTGTGCAACCCCCTACTCACCTAAATCCATTCACGCACAGGCTGTTCCTTTCTGAGAAGTGGAGTATCTTTATATCAAACCCAACAAACTGACTGAAAGGAACCATCATTTTCCTATAGGATGGATAGCCAGAAGAAGAAGATTTTGCATGAAGCTGATGTCTTTGCTCATCACCTCTCGAGCTCTACGTTTGCATTTTTCCTCACCAAGATGTCCTTCATGGATCTTCTGGAGCATTTCCTTGCATAGCAACACTGGAATCACAAGCCTTTTCCCTTTGAAGACCATATCTTTCACATCTGACAGTCCATCTCTGCATGCCCAATAATCCTGAATACCTATTGGACAGTCATTCTTAGCTGCTGGCTATCATTTTTGTATTGTATCTTTTAGTTCTTTCACTGTTTCATCTGTCTCTGTTGCTTTCCTGATCTGCTCTGTTCTATCCCAGGGTACTGGAAATAAGGTGATAATCATGTCAATATAGGCCTGTTTCTCCACATTGACCTCTTGGTCACTCTATTCTTTTTTATCAACTTTTCGAGAGAGTGGACCAGCTATAAAAATATATTTTCCCGATGTGCAGATTATTTTCACATCATATTTCTGAAACCTTATCGACATGCGCTGTACTCTCATTGGAGAGTCATTCAATGGTTTGAACATAATTGAGACCAGTGGTTTCTGATCTGTCTCCACTTCAGGAGCTTTTCCAACCTTTTGCATGCATAAGTTCTGACAAGAAGCTCTTTCTCTATCTGTGCATAGTTGGCTTCTGCACTTGTTAAAGCCCTTGATGCATAGGCCACACGTTGCCATGCATTATCTGGCTGATGAAGTAGTAATGCTCCAAGGCCATGTCAGGATACATCAGCCGAGATCCTGGTGAGCCTATCTGGATCATAAAATTTTACTGCAGGCTGTTCTGTTAGGACTTTTTTGACTGCATGGAAGCACTCATTTTGTTTGTGTGACTAGATCCACTCATTTTTCTGCTCAGGAGTGACCTAAGTGGTGCTGACACAGTCGACAGACAAGGGAAGAAATTAGCCAGGTAAATCACCATCCGCAAGAAATGTCTCACCTCCTGTTTGTTTTGGGGCCTCTCAAAATTCTCAATGGCTGACGTCTTTCTTGCATCAGGCTTCACTCCTTGTTCAGATGTAACATCTCCGATGAAGGTTGGAGTCTTTACATCATACTCACATTTCTCACATTTATTTTATTTTATTTGAAATTGACATTCTGTGTCATGTCAAGCACTTGCCTTCACCACGTATCATGATCATTCTTAGTGGACCCCCATACAATGAGGTATTCATCATGGCCTCAAATCAAGGTATACTTTCAGAGATCATGTGGATGGTTTTATGGTAGATTTCTGGTGTGGACAAAATCCCATATGGTAACCAAAGGAATTGGTATCTTCCTTGTGGAGAATTGAAACTGCATAGTCTTGAAATTGTCTCATCGAGCTTCATCGAGCTTGCACCTACCAAACCAGGACATGATTTCCTCCCATTTCGGCAATTTAAAATGCTCTCTCTTGATGGCTTTATTGAGATCTCTTGGGTCCAGACATATATGCAATGCTCCATTTTTCCTTTGCACAATGACCAGTGAGCTGACCCAATCTGTAGGTTCTTCATTTTTCTGTATGATTTTCATCTGTTCCATGCATGCTAGTTCTTGTTTAAGTGGAAGCAGAACTTTCCTGCATGAATGGATAACAGGAGCCACTGATTCATCTATGTGGATCTTGTATATACCAGGTAAATATCCAAGCCCCTCAAAGACATCTGGATCCTCTTCCATGAGTATTGTGAGTTCATATTCAGTCTTTTCACCAGATTAAGCTCTTCACCTGCACTCAGACCTAATATTGGCTGTACTCTCTTTTCTATAATCAATAGCTGTGACTTTAGATCAGGGGTGTCAAACTCAAATTCACGGAGGGCCAAAATTAAAAACTTGGACTAAGTCGAGGGCCGAACTAAATATTTATTGAAAATTTTCAACAACATCTGCATGTTTTCTCTTCTTTCAACATATGTAATGTTAAACTTTAGGATATAACTTTAGGAGGATAATGTTACAGGTCAGGAGTAGGTAGCTCAAGTTCACCCTTTGCTTGACCTGAGGGAAACATAATTGGTCCCTATGGAGATGTAGTCAGCATTCACAGGCTGTGTCCATTTTGGCCTGCATCAGGACTCAGCATTTCCTGCTCACTCCTCAGGCTCTAGGCCTCTATTCACCCTCGACCCACCATCCCTCTACCTGACCAGTCCTTTACCCAACCTCTACTCACCCCTCACTCCACTCGCTCTGCCTCTACCCACCCCATCCTATACACGCCCCTCTACTGCCTCTCCCCTCAACCTGTTCCTCCCTCTACCCGTCTCTCACCCTGCCCCTCCCCTTTTACCTCTTCCCTATCCTTCTTCTACTCCTCCCTCCCTCTAACTGCCCCTCGCACCACCATAACTTCCCCTGCCCATTACTCCTCACCTACACCCTCTGCCCACCCCTGCTTACCCACCCACTCAGGCCCAGCGCGCTGCCGATCAGCCTTTGCGGACAGCCACCATCTCTCTCTTCACATGCAAGGCCGAACCAGCCGTCCTTGGGGTCCGCGCGGGTGCAAGCGCTGAAGGCTGTGGTGACCGGGAGAAGTGCGCTCGCGCTGTGGAAGGGCCGTCCAGTGTCAGTCGCGCGGGGCTCACGCTGCCCGGGGGCCGTGTGCAGCCTGCCATGCCTGTTGCACTGACAAGAAATCACAGGCGCTCGCCAATCCGCCGCACCACTCGACAGGTGGGAGAAATGACTGGTTGTGCGGGGAGCCTTCCAACTGGCTTGCCGGCTGATGACATCGACAGACTTCTCGTGTTACAATTTCTCGTGTTACAATGGGGAAGGATGTGCAATGAAGGGGGAGGATGGTGGGGGTGACATTACCAAAAAACAGCATCGGCTCTCGCTGCAGGGCGGGCCACCTCTAATACATTTTTGAAATTATCTTGTGGGCCAAATATAATTATATCGCGGGCCAAATTTGGCCCGCGGGCCAGAGTTTGACATGTGTGCTTTAGATGCTGCCTCTTATGTTTGAAGATCACCATACAGCCCCCTTTTACTGGAACATTTTCTCCAGTTTCGTCTGTCAATTTCAATTTCACTTGATAAATTGTGCTAATTACACTGAGTGTCTTGTCATTGTACCTGAATAATAGATAAACCTGGGCTCTGGTGTTGAGTTTAAATGGAATTACTGTCTCATTCACAGTAGCAGTCTGTAGGGTATCTACAAAGAATTCCTCCATTTCTTCATCCACTGTGTGTACCTTTCTTTTGGTAGCCACTGCTTTGCAGCATTTTGAAAAATGAGTTTTCTTCAACATTTATTGCAGGACTTTGGAATATGTCTACCTCAGCATCTGCTGCTTGGGCCTACCTATTTGCTTTGCTGTAGCTTTGGGAAACTCCTGGTGCTCTGCTTTTCTGTTTTCATCGTATGCACTGTTGTGTATATCAGTGCAGCTCATTAGCTTGTGCTTGTGTGGTCTCTGCTGCCCTACACATATTCACAGCCTTTTCTAAAGTCAAATATTTTTCACACAACAGTCTTTCTTTAAGCCCATTATCTGGGATTTGTATGTTTTTCAAATCTCCAAATTCACAGGAGTTAGTGTGTGAAGCTCAGCCAAGTATTGGTCATAGCTCATACCTTGTATTGGTCATAGCTCATACCTTCTGGTCACAGGAGAAAAGAAAGATGAAAAATGAAACTCTCAAAAGTGATGTTTTTGCTTAGAATAAAATATTCCTCAAATTTTGTCATCAGGGTATCCAATGTGAATGTTGTCCCATTAATTTGACAACTTTATTAATCAAAGTACTGATTATACGAGTTGGGTTGTTATGTTGAAGTTGTTTAAGATATTGGTGAGGCCAAATTTGGAATATTGTGTGCAGTTCTGGTCACGTAACTACAGGAAAGATCAATAAGATTGAAAGAGTGCAGAGAAAATTTACTAAGATGCTGCCAGGTCTTCAAAAGTTGAGTTACAGAGAAAGATTAAGCAGGTTGGGACTGTACTCCTTGGAATTAAGAAGAATGAGGGGAGATTTGATAGAGGTTTACAAGATTATGAGAGGTATAGATGTGAGTAGGCTTGTACCACATAGATTGGAAAGATAAGTACAAGAGGAAATGGGTTTAGGGTGAAAGGGGAAAGGTTTAGGGTGAACATGAGGGGAAACTTCACTAAGAGAGTAGTGGGAGTGTGGAACAAGCTGCCATCTGACATGATGAATGCAGATTCGATCTTAGGTTTTTAGAATAAATTGGAAAAAATTTAGAATAAATTTAGAATACATGGATGGGAAAGATCTGGAGGGTTAAGGAATTGCAAACAAGTCATTGTGACTCGCACAATGGTTCTCAACTTTTTTCTTTCCACTCACATACCATTTTAAGTATTCCCTATGCCATAGTGTTCTGTGATTAGTAAGGGATTGCTTAAGTTGGTATGTGAGTGAAAAGAAAAAGATAGAAACCCATTGTTTTAATCATACCTAATTGACTCGTCATGTGCACAGTTTCACGACTCCAAAGGAAATGGGCCAATGACAATTTTTCTCAAGTAAAATATTTCAGAAACAATAGGGTCTAGAACAGTGAATCTCAACCTTCCCTTCCCACTCACATACCACCTTAAGCAATCCCTTACTAATCACAGAACACCTATGGCATAGGGAGTGCTTAAAGTGGCATGTGAATGGAAAGCAAAAGGTTGAGAACCACTAGACTAGAGGAATAATGATCAGAACAGACTAGAAGGGCCAAATGGCCTGTTTTCCGTGTAATAGTGGTCTATGGTTCTATGTTATAAATGTCGAAGGCATCTCCATTCATCACAAATGTTGAATCACTGTTTGAAGTATTTCCAATTATTGGTTAGATTGCCAGTAACCTGCATAGGGTGTGGGAGGACTTAACTTATTCATGATGGGAACTATTGTCTTTGCTTACTTACTCACCCACTTCTGACACCATGTTATGTTTGTTCCTTGAAGAAGAACAACCTTGCATGTATTTAACGCTTAAACAATTTTATTTTTGGAGCTGCTTGCACCTGTAATGCACTTGGCTTTTATCATAGTCTACTTTCTGTTCTGTGCAAACCTCCACGCATTGCCTACTAGGAGATGTAGTTCTTTATTATACACACAAAAGAACAAAGATCTTTCCTGGACCCAACACACTAATGGCATCATGAAGAAAGCACATCATTGCCTTTACTTCCTCAGGAGTTTGCAAAGGTTTAGTATGACATTGGAAACCCTGGGAAATTTCTACTGATGTGTGGTGGAAAGTGTGCTGGCTGGCTGCATCACGGTCTGGTATGGAAACACCAATATCCCTGAGCATAAAGCTCTCCAAAAAGCAGTGGACACAGCCCAGGACATCACAGGCCAGACCTTCCTCACTATTGAGAACATCTACAGGGAATGCTGCCATCTAAGAGCAGCAGCAATGATCAAAGATATACACCACCCAGCATATGCTCTGTTCTCGCTTCTGCCATCAGGAAAGAGGTATAGGTACCACGTCTCACACCACCAGTTTGAGGAATATCTGCTACCCCTCCACCATTAGATCCCTCAATTGCAATCAGGGATTCATTTAAGGATCCTTGTGCATTTTATTGATGTTTTTATAGACAATAGGTGCTGGAGTAGGCCAATTGGCCTGTCGAGCCAGCACCACCATTTATCGGATCATGGCTGATCTTTCTCTTTCAATAACCAATCCTAGCCTTATCCCCATAACCCTTAACTCCCCTGACCACAAGAGCCTTATCCAACTCTCTCTTAAATCTATCCAGTGAATCCACCCCCAGTACCTTCTGTGGCAATGCATTCCACAGATCTACAACTCTCTGGATAAAAAAAAATTCTCCTCATTTCTGTCTTAAATGGCCTTCCCTGTATTCTTAAACTATGCCATCTAGTCCTAGTCTCTCCCATGATTGGGAACATGTACTCTGAATTCACCCTGTCAAGCCCTTTGATAATCCTAAATACCTCAATCATGTCTCCCCTCATCCTTCTAAACTCCATTACATATAATCCCAGTCTTTATAACCTCATTTATGACAATCCTGCCATCCTGGGAACTAACATTGTAAATCTCTCTGTATTGCACAATCAGTTTGTTTATATTCATTATCTATTTATAGCTCTTTGTTTACTTGTATATGCTGTATAGTTTTATTTGCACTACCAATTAGTAGTAATTCTGCCTCACCCGCAAGAAAAAGAATCACAGGGTTGTATGTGATGTCATGTATTTCCCTGTAAATAAATCTGAAATTGGAAATTTGAATTTGGAGGAAGGAGTACAGGTGATAGATAAATACAGGTGGGAGGGTGGGGAGAAAATAAAGAAGCTAAGATGTCATGGGGAAGGGGTGGAGGGCTGAGGAAGATGCACTCCAATAGGAAGAAGGAAAGGAAAGAGATGGGGGCTGGAGGAAAGGTATAAGTGAATGCCAGGTAGTGAGTATGGAGGAGGTGTTTAATGGAAATTAGACAAAACCCTCCACCAGTCTCTCTTTTTCCTTAGCAGTCTGTCTCCTTTCCTTCAGCTCCTCATTCCCTTCCCTTTCCTCTCTATGCAGAGAGCTATCCTTCTCAATCACTTATTTTTCTCTCTCTTCTACCCTTCCACTCATCCACCTAGGACTCCTTACCTGTTAATGCGTGCTCCTCCTCCTGCTCCTTCCTCCTTTGTCTCCTCTCCTTCTTCTATATTCAGACACCTGCCTGTTGTTGCTCTTACCTTGACAAAGGTCTTAGTCTGAAACCTTCCAATAGATGTGGAGCGAGCTATTGGATTTCTCCACTATTTTTGTGTATCACACTCAACCTCAGCATCTGCATACTTTGTGGTTTAACTTCTTACACTTTACACATTGTTGTAATTTGGAATGCATTGCCCAGAAAGGTAGTGAGAGTATCAAAATGATACTTCTCAATTACTTGAAAACAAAAAGTGTTTGAAAATGTAGGGAAAGTGAATGTACCAAAAAACCAGTGTAACCTGATGGTCTGAAGGTTATCTTTCTGTGATTCTATTACCCAAAGGATAGCACTGTGCAGAACTTAAATAAGCCTCAGCTTTTATGCAACTGTTCTGTTTTCCAGCGGATATAAGCAATATTTTCCATTCTAGAATATAAAGATTTTTGTCCATTTTGTTCATAACTGCACAAATGATATAAGGTAGTGATTGCAATGATCAAATCAGAAGAATAGCCTATATATATATATATATATATATATATATATAAAATGTGCATACGTAAATGAAAATCAATGATGTTTTGGGACTGTTGATCTATTCAAACAATTCATGGAACCTCTCTTAGTAAGACAAGAATAATGAGATTTTTCTAATAAACAAGTGGGATAATGCCTTGTTACGCCATCTGTGAATCTACATTTAAATGGGCAATTTGCTTGGAGGAATTAAACATTTATAGATTTTAAAACCACTTTAATTTAGCTTGTTTTTTTTCACTTTTTTTCACAGCATTGTGAATGCATTAATGTTTCCATAACAAATATTTTATGAATTCAATCATTATAGCCAAACTAACTTCAGTTAGTAATGATTTAGGCTTAGTAAATACTTATCACAATTACTGTTTCAATCAATAATTTTACATTATTTTCTGCCACCTTCTAAAACAAATAACTTGCTGATTTATAGATCCATTCAGGCCAGAGCCCTTGATGGAAATACATGAACATGCTTTGGTATTCTCCATACAATTAAATTCAGTTGCCTCAGAATAAACAAACCCAATTGGAGAACATTTTCTAATACTCTGAACTTAGTTCAGGTAAGATGAGACAGACTATGAATTAAACTTATGATGTCCTGCAGTATTGCTTAGCATTGATTCACTGACCCTTCAGGAAAGCTAATTTTTCATGTATTTCTGCACATTATTGCCCAAAATGACCAGTTAATGTCCAGTTATCTATTATGATAAAATATTATATTTAAGGGCCAAACGGAACTTAATGATCTTGAATTCTGCAGTGAAACAAAGTTGCTTTAGCCTATGTAAAAAATTACAGGCATTTTGAAAGGACTGATCATTGCAACTAAAGCAACAAAAGCCATCTTAAAATCAGGTCCATTTCTCAAAGCACTGAGCAAACACTTATGTAAATTATAATTTATCTTCAAATTGCACAGCAATGAAATAACAAGGTAAATATCATAATTTTGTTCCAGAGCATGGATGGAACATTTTGCTTCTCCATATGCCTTCAAATTGCATGAAACTAGTCTCCTGTAGCAAACATTAGCTCCATTTCACTGAATCCACCAACAGTAGCATTGAGTCCATAAGCTGTTCAAAAGCTTTATGAGTTTTACACCAGGCTAGAACAGAGAATAAGCAGGCAATAAAATAATTCTTCAAACAGTACATGGTTTGAATTCCTTAAAATTTTTAGTTTGCTTTCTTTAGCATGAAGGTATAGAGATTTGTACATTTTAACTTAAAAATAGTTAGCTGTGGTAAATGCAAAGCTCACTGTCTGCAAGAGCAGAAAATGACTCTCTAGAGCCCTTGAAGCAGACAGTATTAGTTAAAATGAATGAAATTACATGGCAAAATGTGAAACTGCACCAATTATCTGGCATTTGGTTCTCTTATGAGACTTGTTAGAGTCAGATAAGCTTGAAAAGGAAAAATTTTAGTATTGAAATTTGCATATTGATAATGGATGGTACTCCTTTTCCCAATGACTCTCCTTACATCTTTGATGCATTGTTTAAAATCTTTTAGCTGATTTTATTTGTGAAAATAAAACCTGATAAAAAGTTACATGAAAATTCGTAGCTGCTAACAATAAGAAGAATTCAGGTTGATCGCGCGTCTACATAAATGGTTGATAAATTATTGAATTGAATCTATGAATATAGAATATTTTACTTAAACAAAGAGAAACTGGAAGGACTAAATGGGTCAAGCACCATCCATGAGCAGACATGGTCAGTCAATGTTTTAGGTCAGCTCACTTCATCAAGCCTCAACCTGAAACTTTTATTCTTTCCATCCATAGATGCTGCCTGACCTATTGAGTCACTCAAGCTTCTCATTGTTTGCTCAAAATTCCAGCATCTATTTCTCAATATAATCTTTTATTTTGTTTCTGGTTTTATCCAAAGGATGTTTGTCAATTTTTTTGCTCCATGCTTTTATGAAATTTTTAAATTGTGTTAATAGAATGTGCAGGTTGGAGGTTGGAGGATCATTCGAATACTGTGTCCCTGAGGGCAGTGAAGGCCAGATCATTAAGTCTTTTTCTTTTCTTTAAAATACTTTTATTTGATTTTCAGCGATAAGTTTGTACAGTAAAATTATGGAATGTGCTACAGAAAAAAAAGAAAAGCACTACAAAAATAATCATACATATGAATTCTCATAGCACAACTAGAATAATAAAGAATGGACATAATAAATTTAAATTTTCTGAAACCCTTAGCCCCAAAAATATTGATGAAACAAAGGAGCTCACTCTTGAAGAGGGACAACACAGTGCCAAAATTTTGTATTAACAATGAACCTAGAGATTATGGCAATAGTCCATGGATGGGCCCCATCTGGAATCTAATGTTTGAATCATTAATTGCGTATCTATTTTTGTTTCCAAACTTCTTCTTTGGCTTGGCTTCGCGGACGAAGATTTATGGAGGGGGTAAAAGTCCACGTCAGCTGCAGGCTCGTTTGTGGCTGACAAGTCCGATGCGGGACAGGCAGACACGGTTGCAGCGGCTGCAGGGGAAAATTGGTTGGTTGGGGTTGGGTGTTGGGTTTTTCCTCCTTTGCCTTTTGTCAGTGAGGTGGGCTCCAAACTTAAACAGGACATAAAGACCCTTAGCCATTGTGCATGAAAAGGTGGGGATTTATCTGTCCACTTAATCAAAATAGCACGTCAGTCCAGCAAGTAAATAAAGGATAAAATGTGACATTTAATTGGAGTTAGTAAAACCTCATCTTCACCAGGTGTTCTAAAGAGAGCAACAAAAGGATTTAGTTCTCAAACTTCTCTCCAATATTTTTCCAAACTGTGGCACGTCCAGAAAATATCACCTATTTGCATTTATCACAATGAGGGTTTCTATCTGAGTGAAAATGAGATAATTTAGCTTTAGATGTGGGCCCAATGTACAACTTTGAATTGCCCAAACAATGATGAGTGCATAGAGATGTAGTGTAGAGATAGATGTAGATGTAGTGTGAATCAGTTTGAAAATAGTGCCCCAAACAGCGAAAGGTCAAATCCTACTCCCAGGCATTCTTAATTTTGACTAAAGGGAAGTAACTTAAAGGGTTGATTTTTAATTTTGGATTACAACCTTCCTGTAAGGTTAATATCTGTTATTTATGACAAGTTGACTGGTTTAAGGTACATCCCTATAGTCAAAATTAAATCTTTTTTTAAAGTGGAGCTAGATACTGTAGATATTTGAATAATTGAGGAACTGAGAGTTCAGGGGAACTGGCATAAAAAGTTGAGTTAAGCCCAGCAAAGATCAGCATATTGAATGGCAGGGCTCAAGGGACAGGAGGCTGACTCTTCTTCTATTTATTGTCAAATGTCAACTTGAACTAGTTCCCTGCCTCAATGCACATTCCAAGTTATGTCTGTTGTGTACCTGTGTTCAAACAACTGGCTGTTGTTTCCTACAGTGTCAGTACACAAGATTGTTTGGTATTCTCTCAGTACCAAATACTCTCATGCAATTCAATCAAGAAAGCAGTTCCAATGCATCAAGAAGGGAGGATGCCATAGTCCGTACAACATCATGCACCATTTAAACAAAGGAAACAAATAAAAGAAATCTCTTAATATTATTGCTTTGTTTCCTAAATTTAAGATTAAATTTTAGAGCATTCCTCACTGCTGAGTTCTCTTACTAGACAGGTTAAGTTTCAATCAAAGTAAAATCAGTGCTTTATCAAAAAATATACAAGTTAATTGTTGTTGCATTAAATTGCTATAATGAATATATAAAGCAACACATGGTGTGGAAATAGAAATAAAATAAACATTTGTAGTCCAACAAAGAAAGGACTTTAGACTCATTCCATCAAAACTATCTTGACCTGATGAGAATTTTTATCGTATTTTTCTATTTTAACTTCAGATTTCCATCCTCTGCATGTTTATCTGATTTCCTATAAGTCTGATTTGATTTTGAGCATTAGTACAAAACAGGTCTTCTTCTTTTGCAGTTGCACAGGATCAAAGATGATTGGCTTTCACTATGATTTTAAGGTCACTGAAGTGACCGAGGAGACCACATATGGAACAGGAAATCTGCTCTTTCTGTTACCCAGGCTTCTCATTTCAGGGGAATTAAGGGTAAACAATAAATGTGGGTGTTAAAGATATAGAAACTCCTCATCTTTCTGAGAAAAGGGCTATTCGTCATTAAGTGTAAGGCCAGAATTATGCCATAATTTCATGTACGAAATGCTGTAAGTCAGTGTGCCAGAAAATCTAGGCTTGTCTGTACAGTAGTATAGGAAGGCCTTTCCTCCACAGTCTCTCAGCATGGTAGAGAGTAGAGACTACAGACAGAGTAGTAATGAGTGGATTGAAATGAGAGCTAGAGATGACAGAAGGAAGAGACTGGAAGAGGGATATTTACTCAGCAAATAATGCATTGTGGGTAGGCAATGCAAGTAATTTGGAGTAAGTTGGGAGCACTGAGCTGAAAACAATTGAGAGAAATCAATGGAGAGGACTTTGACCTCTCCAGAGTTTGAATCTTTGCCTATTTCACCCACATGGAGCTATGATTGTCATGCACTTTGACATCCCTGACATGCCAATATACAATAACATTACTAGGATCACATTTACATGTTTTGCCTAAAGCATCTTATTGCAGCTACCTATTGGATTTTTGAGCAGATAAGAACTTGAATTAAACAATGATATTTCTGAGCTATTGTTTATGAAATAAAGTGACAAATGTTAGAGAACATAAATAATTTCAAATTGGCAATTTTTGTACTTGATCTTTTGAACCATACTAAACTGTAATGGAAGATTTAAACCATGTTTTTTTTTACTTTTGCAGCCTTTGCTTCCGCAAGGCTGAGAACCTACTTGTTTTTTAGAATCAGCAGACATAAGCTAAATTCCACCGAGGGGTCAGAGATGCAGTTATCTGACAAAAGGACATCTGTGTACCAAGAACTTTTAATCTTCCTGCTTGTTTAGTCACAGACTGTCAGAGGCCTAGCCTTGATGCAAAATAAACCATTGTATTCAAAGTGATAAGCTTAAAATTGCATTATTCGAAAGAAGCCTAGGCATGCTAGCTTGCTTGTTTATCTTTCTTACTGGGCTGGGAATAGGTGCTTGGGTAAGCAGTTTTTGGGTAATATAAGCCATGGACCCGCTGCTGAAGTTGGAGACTCTCCAAGAGGTGGCAACATCTCTCAGCAAGAAGAAGAACTTCTAGAGTCCAGCCAACGTCCTGGTCGGGGGAGGTGGAGAAGCTGCTACCGGCACCCCCGACAACCTACTACAAGTATGCGGTCGTTGCCTCGCTTCGGCAGTTGGGACCAGTCCAGGCATTGATAGGTATAATTGGGAAGGGCTTGCAAATTGTAGTGTGATATCAGCTTTAGAATTTGTAATAAAGACTTATATAAACTGAAGTGCTCTCGGCGTGTGTGTCTGTTTTCTTTCGGTAGCTCAAACACTGTGACCAATCTAAAATGAACAAAGTGAGAGGTACAAGTTTACCCAGGACATAAACCAATGAGATTGTACATTGTAGGACTAATGGTATATATTTCGGAATAGTGAAATAGACTGTATCAATCATATTTCATAATTTCACATCTCAGTCCACCTAGTGACAGATATAAATCACATCTGTACAATGACTTATATTTCTTAAAAATTTAAATGTAGACATACAGGATGGTAACAGGTCATTTTGGCCCATGAGTCTGTGCTGCCCAATTTCCACCTCATTAACCCACACCCCTGGTACGTTTTGAACAGTGGGAAGAAACTGGAGCCCCCAGAGAAAACCCATGCAGACAAGGGGAGAAAAATGCAGGATTCGAACCCCGGTCCGGTCCCGATCGCCGGTGCTATAAAGGCGTTGCGTTAACTGCTAATGAACCTGTTTTTCATGGAACTCATTGAACTAATTGACTGAAGAAGATTAGAAGCATTGAGTTACATTTTGATGGTTTCAGGAAATTGGAAAATACAGAAAAGATGAAAATTGTCAGCATTTTACTTCATTTTAAAATCAATGTTATATTATTTCAAACTAGACTCCAGTGCTTCATAGATGGTAACATATGAAAGTGAAATCAAAGTCTATATGAAATAAAGGTACATTTTTAAGTGATGACATGTGAGTAAAACAATAAGTTTAAGGCCCAGTATTTTGGATGCTTTATTTTCCAACTTAACTGATGCTCACAGTTAGGGAGAAGAGTCATCGTCAGAAAAATAATGATAAAGGGCTTATTGTCACATACAATGCACGAATTCACCAAAATTCTTTCTTGCTGCAGCCAAACAGGTACTTTGGGAATAAACCACAACAGTATACATTATTGAATTAAAGTGAGACAGTAAATACAAAAGATAGATAGATAATAAATATTCACTGTGAATCCAGTGCAATAAAAAAGGTGACTTTGCAATAATGCAACAGTCCTTTACTGCTGTTGAACCAATCCATATTAGTCTGTCAAGTAGAGGTTCAAGAGCCTGATAGCAGTTGGAAAGAAACTGTTCTTGAATCTAGAGGAGCTAGTCTGAAGTTTAAGATTAATCACTCATTAATAGAAATAAGAACCTTCAAGAACTATTTCAAAATGTAAACTAAATGCCATTTTTAAAATGAAAAATGTGGGTGAATAAACAAACAGACTTATTCGCCTGCAAAGAATGGTAGTTACCATATCTCAGAGATATGGTATGGAACCGATGCAACCATGAGATGTTCTCAAATGCATTGGCCAAACACACAGTGGAACTATGTTAATTGACCTATCTCAAACATGAATATAAGCATTTTCCTTCTCTTAATGAATAATGGGAGAATCTGTGAACCCAGTGACCAGGGTGTGGGGGTTCAGAATCTTTTAGGCATCGATGTGCAATATTTTGCCCCAGAAAAAAGCATTTGAATATTCAGAGAACTTGTGCTGAGTAAAGACCTTTTCACATCAATGGCCGTGACTCATATAAAATTACATCACCCAATCTCCTCAATTTCTCTGCTCTGCTCCAATGAAAAATAATGAAGTTAGAGGAGAGGCCACACAGCTCCTTGAACCAGCCCCTCAATACATTTCTCTGCCACCCGTTCAATTGCTGAAGTGCAACACATGAAGTGCAAAAAGAACTGCTCCAGTTTTTCAGTGTCTACCGATTTCTTGCTCCGGAGTCTGATCAACAGTGATCACAAAACAACCAAAACTGAATTGACAACATTGAATTTTTTTCAATTCCCAACAAAACATTATGAAACACAAACTCGCTAATATGAGCATGGTCTTGAACAAAATTATATAAACAGTTTTTAATGAGGAGAAGAGCAGAAAACCTTCTATCTTTCAGTATACTGATGACTTCTACAAAAGCACATCAATTACTTGAGCCGTTTACCTTGATCAAATCAGGTAATGCCGATTTTTACATGATTCTTATTTTATGCATTTGTAATATTGTGTGCAATTTCAGAGCCATGAGGAAAAAAACGTGTGTTTCGGAAAAGCCTCATAGAAGAGAAGTTAAGGAGTGGGACTTCCAGGCTTTGGCTCATCAGGCTTCGGCGAAAGCAGGTGTAGAGAAAGACCTTCCTAGGTAAAATGCATTGTGAGTACCCTACCATTAAAAGGCTGAGCCATGTCCATGGGGTTGGTGCTATGCTCAAGTTGCCAGATGTGGGAGCCATGGGTGACCTCCACCCTCCCAAAAGACCATATCTGTGCCAGGTGCAAGGAGGTGGGGTTCCTTAGGGGCCGAGTTGAGGTACTGGAGCTCCAACTAGATGACCTTAGGCTCACCAGAGAGTGTGAGGAGGTTGGTGACAAGACCATAAACATTTCCACAGGACATACCTGCAGGGGATGTAATGAGACACAAGCATTTAGGAAAAAAATTAAAGAAATGGAGATGCAGCTAGATGATCTGAGGCTAATCAGAGAGAGCAAGGAATTTATTGATTCAACACTCAGGGAAGTGCTTACCCCTGGATTGGGGGGGTCAGGAAAGTGGACTACTGTCAGGAGTGGGGCAAAAGTTGCTAGCTCTGTGGAGAGCACCCCAGTGGCTACAGATCTTAGCAACGAATATACAGTATTGGATGAAGTAGGGGAAGATAACCTGCCATAGGTAGCGCCAAAGGAGACAGTGGTACGGAAGGAGAAGAAGGGGAACAAGGTGGTCATTGGGGACTCCATCGTTAGGGGAACAGACAGAAGATTCTGCGAACCTGACAAGTGTTCCCGTATGGTGTGTTGCCTCCCAGGAGCCAGAGTACGTGACGTCTCGGATAGGGTTCAGAGTATCCTGGGGGGGGGAAGGAGACCGGACAGAGGTCCTGATACACATGGGCACAAATGACATAGATAGATTGAAGGAGGAGATCCTGAAGAAAGACTACCGTGAGCTCGGAAGGAGGTTGAGAAGCAGGACCTCCAGGATTGTAATCTCGGGGCTGCTTCCTGTACTGTGCGAGGGTGGGGGAAAGAATAATAAAATCAAGAGGTTAAACGTGTGGCTGAGGGAATGGTGCAGAGTGCAGGGATTCAGGTTCATTGACCATTGGGATCTCTTCTGGGGAAGACGGGACCTATACAGGAGGGATGGTTTACACCTGAATGCGAAGGGGGCCAATATACTGGCAGTTAGGTTTAATAAAGCTGTCGGAGCTGATTTAAACCAATTTGGCAGGGGGAAGGGAACAGGACTGATAGGGAAGTAGATAGGAAAGAGAATATAGGGGTGGTTCCGATAGACGGTGAAACAATAAGGAATAAGGGAGCTAAAAGTGATAGGAGAATAAGAACGAATGGACCAAGAACCAAGGTGGAGGGAGAAAGGAGGTATGGCATCAAGGTATTGTGTATGAATGCAAGGAGTGTAAGGAATAAAATGGATGAGCTTGAGGCGCAAATGGCGATGGGAGGTTATGACATTGTCGGAATAACGGAGACATGGCTGCGGGAAGGGCAGGATTGGGAAATAAATGTTCCAGGGTACACGTCCTTTAGAAAGGACAGAAAGTTAAGAAGAGGAGGTGGGGTAGCTCTGTTGGTAAGAAATGAGATTCAGGCGTTTGAAAGGAAGGACATTGAAACAGGTGAGGTAGAGTCTGTTTGGATTGAATTAAGAAATTGCAAGGGCAAGAGGAATATAATGGGGGTCATTTACAGGCCTCCGAAAAGTAGCTCAGATATCGGTAGTAGTATAAATCAGGAATTAAGAGTGGCATGTCAAAGTGGTAGCAATACGGTAGTTATGGGGGACTTCAACATGAAGGTGGACTGGGATAATCAGACGGGGGCAGGAACACAAGAGAGCGAGTTTATAGAATGTCTACGAGATACTTTCTTGGAACAGCTAGTGGAGGAACCTACCAGGGGGAAGTCGATTCTGGACTTGGTGCTGTGCAGCGACGCAGACTTAATAAGTGACCTTGATGTAGGGGAGCCATTAGGGAATAGTGACCATGGTATGGTTACTTTTAAGCTGCAATTAGAAAGGGAAATGGAAAGGAAGTCGGAAGCATCTGTACTTCAGTTAAATAAAGGGAATTTTACAGCTATGAGGGAGGAGCTATCCAAAATAAAATGGGAAGATACACTAGCTGGGAGGACAACTGGGGAAAAATGGCAGGTTTTTATGGACATTTTTCACAGGATTCAGGACAAATTTATTCCAAAGTGGAGGAAAGGCTCCAAGAGATGCAAATGGCAGCCCTGGCTAACTAAGGAAATCAAGTGCATTATCAAGTCCAAAGGGAGTAATTATAAGATAGCGAAGCGGAGTGGGAAATTAGAGGATTGGGAAACCTTCAAAGAACATCAGAGGGTAACTAAGAAAGCCATAAGAGACGGGAAAATGAAGTACGAGAGGAAATTAGCAGATAATATTGCGGAGGATAGCAAAAGCTTTTTTAAGTATGTGAAGAGGAAGAAATTGGTTCGGTCTAAAATTGGCCCTTTGAAAATGGGCAAGGGTGAAATTATTACCGGAAACAAGGAGATGGCAGAGGAATTTAACAAATACTTTGCAACTGTCTTCACCAAGGAGGATATAGGTTATAGTCAGTTAGGGGGTAGTGGTCATGCGGTACCAAGAGACTTAGGGAACTTTACTGGGGAGGTAGGGGATCTAATGGATATCCGGATCCAGAAGCAGGAGGTTATGAGTAAATTGTTGGGACTGAGGGCTGATAAATCCCCAGGGCCTGATGGGCTGCATCCTAGGGTGCTTAAAGAGGTGGCTATGGAAATTGTGGAGGCACTGGTCGACATTTTCCAAAGTTCCATAGATTCCGGGGAGGTCCCTGAGGACTGGAGAGTGGCTGATGTGGTGCCGCTTTTTAAGAAAGTAGGGAGAAAATGGGAAATTATAGACCGGTTAGCCTGACATCAGTGGTGGGGAAGATATTGGAGTCCATCATAAAAGGAGAAATAGCAGAACACTTAGTCAGTAATAATAGCATAAGGGCTAGTCAGCATGGATTCCTTAAGGGTAAGTCATGCTTGACTAACCTTCTGGAATTTTTTGAGGATGTGACAAAGAGGGTGGACTCGGGAGAACCAGTGGATGTGGTGTATTTGGACTTCCAGAAGGCCTTTGATAAGGTACTGCATGGGAGTCTAGTGGGCAAGATCAGGGAGCATGGTATTGGAGGTAAGGTGCTGACATGGATAGGAAATTGGTTAAGAGATAGGAAACAAAGGGTTGGAGTAAATGGGTCTTTTTCAGAATGGCAGGATGTGACGAGTGGAGTGCCTCAGGGATTGGTGTTGGGTCCTCAGTTGTTTGTAATTTATGTTAATGATTTGGATGAGGGGATTATAAATAACATGAGCAAATTTTAGTGTCAAATTTGCAGATGACACTAAACTGGGTGGCGGTGTGGGGTGTGAGGAGGATGTAAGGAAAATGCAGAGGGACTTGGACAGGCTGGAGGAGTGGGTGGCTAAATGGAAGATGAATTTCAATGTGAACAAATGTGAGGTTATTCATTTTGGGGGAAGTAATAAGAAAGCTGAGTATTATTTAAATGGAGACAAGCTAGGGAGTGGGGAAGTGCAAATGGATCTGGGTGTACTTGTTCACCGGTCACATGCAGGTTCAGAAAGCTGTGAAGAAGGCAAATGGAATGTTGGCTTTCATAAAGAGGGGATTGGAGTATAGGAACAGAGACGCCCTTCTGCAGTTATACAGGGCCCTGGTGAGACCCCACCTGGAGTATTGCGTCCAGTTCTGGTCTCCAAACTTGAGGAAGGACATACTAGCTATAGAGGGTGTGCAGCACAGATTTACAAGGTTAGTTCCAGGGATGGCAGGGTTGTCATATGCAGCAAGGCTAGAAAAACTGGACTTGTATCCATTGTAGTTTAGAAGGATGAGGGGGGACATGATTGAGGTATACAAAATCATCAGGGGGATAGACAAGGTGAAGTCTGATTACTTGTTCCCAATGATGGGGGAGACGAGGACTAGAGGGCATAGTTTAAGAATACAGGGTAGGCCCTTTAGGACGGAGATGAGAAAACATTTTTTTACCCAGAGAAGTGTGAATCTGTGGAATGCTCTGCCATAGAGGGTGGTAGAGGCGGATTCGCTGACTATGTTCAAAAGAGAGTGAGATAAGACTCTTGTGGGTAACGGAGTTAAGGGTTATGGGGATAAGGCTGGAAAGGGATACTGATGGTAATGATCAGCCATGATCTAAAATGGCGGTGCTGGCCCAATGGGCCAAATGGCCTACTCCAGCTCCTATTGTCTATTGTCTATTGTCTATTGTCTAAGGTGTTCCTGCTGCTCTCAGCTCAATAGTGTTATAATGAAAAGCTCTCAGGAGAGAACTTCTTCAAAATAGATTGCAACTTTCCAGCAGATCTGCAGTCTGTGTGGAGTCAGAAGCAGCAAAAATAATCAGAATCTGGCTTAGCTTGTAAGTCGATAACCGAAGGACAAATGTGAAGTGTTCATACAAGAGAAGAAATTGGTATAATGGTGATCTGCCAATCCTGCGATAACTATTAATACTATTTATTTATTTGTTGGCATGACATTTGAAAAACAAGTAAATAAATGTTATTGGGAGGAAAAGAATGGGCAACTTTGCGAGTTGAAGCCCTTTATTGAAACTTGGGAAATGTAGTGGAAAAGTAAAGGGGACAGATAGTAGGGGTGAGGCAGGGCCCACATGGTAATAGTGAATAAGGTAGAGGTGAATCATGACAGACAGAGGTAGTAGATAGGCAGATTCCCAACAAAAGGGGAGAGGCAGAGAAAAACCAGGGTCAGACAGAGGAAGATGAGTCATACAGATGATGAGTTCAAAGGCTGCCAGTGCTAGGATTTGAGAAGAAGGTGGGATTGGTAGTATATGTTCATAGTATTGGCTGTAGACCTTTTAGGTGGAATATGAGGTGTTATTGCTCTTAGTTTATGTTGGGCCTCACTTTGGCAGTGGACAAACAGGTCTGTGTTGGAATGGGAAGGGGAGTTAAAATGGCATTCAACTGGTAGCTCTGGAGGGCCATTGTGGACAGTGTAGATGCTCTGTGAACTGGTCTTCAAGTCTACATAGCAGAGGCCACATCAGGAACATCAAGTACAGTTGAAGTGGTGAGAGGAAGCACTTGTAAATCATTGCCTCATGCTGAAGGACTGTTTGGGATAGTGAGGAGGTGTAAGAGAAAGTGTTAAACTTTCTGTTGTTGCAGGGGAAAATACAGGGGGTAATGGAGAGATGGGCGAGGTGGAAGAGTAGACAAGGGAACCATGGAGAGAGTGATCTCTGTGGAAAGTAGAAAGGGATAGGAGATGTATTTATGTCTGCTAGTGGGGTCAAAATGTAGATGGCTGAAATGATGGAGGACGATGTGCTCAATGCTGAGGTTGTTGGGGTGAAAGGCAAGGCTAAGATGAACTATATCTCTGCTCTGTTTGGAGGGAGGGAGGGGCAAAAGCAGAACTCCAAGCAAATGAGGAAATTGGATGATGGCTCTATTGACCATAGCGGGGGGGAGGAGCTGCATTGTTTGCAAAAGACAGACATTTCAGATGTCCTGGAATGAAAGGCCTCATCGTGAGAGCAAAAGATGAGATGCTAGGAGGAAGGGATAACATCCTTACAGGGCTCCAGCTGAGAGGAGGAGTAGTTGAGATAGCTGTGGGAGTCAAAGGGGTTGTAAAAATTTCAGACAAGGTGATAGAGAGATCAAGAAAGGTGAGAGAAGTGACAGCAAGTGGATTTCAGAGTGAGGTGCCTTCGCATGGTGAGCAGGGTGCAGATTCCAACATCTCCTACATGTCGAATATGTTACAGCTGATCATTGAGTTTCGTAATCCATTCAAAGTTTTCAGAAATTGCTTGATATATGACATCAGTCTCATTACATATCATGGACAGTGGTTTGGTATCTGATGAGCAATTCCATTTCACACCATTGCAACGGAGCATGATTTCATTTATCCTCATTGTAAAGGAGAGTGTCACACCTGCATTTTCGTCAAGCACAATTAAGCACAGTTTAAGATGAATTATTCCATACTAATTAACTCTTTCAAGAAGCAATACCACAACCAATGAATGAATCGATGAATAATTTAATGAACTATGTTTATTGTCACATGCATAAGAGCAATATATAGGTGCAATATTTGGCTGGAAGATGTTTTCAGGGTGACTGATACAAATACAGATTGAGACATCATTTCTGTGTTGGTGGGATGATGCCATATAAAAACTGCTAAAAAATGAAAATGTTCATTTGATTCAAAGTCAGGAGATGTGTTTGCTTGTCATTAGAAGCATGGATGTTTTGTCCAGAAATTCCAACTGCTGGTTAATGTGAGAGAGGTGGAATAAATGATTGATTTAATGTTGCATATATTGTCAGAGGAAACAATTTTATGATTGTATCTTTCCATGTGTGTATTCAGAAAAATGTTCTAACTGTTGAAATGCAAATCACTAGCAAAGAGAAGACAACAGGTCAGAGACTTCCATATTTTTGTAGAAGTCCAAAATTTAATGGCACATATGAAGGGAAATCCTGGCAGTGCTGTACAAAATCTAACCTATTTCGTGTTTGTATATTTACACATATTTATATATTTTAATGAACCAACAGGTGGTCATTTAATGATACTAACTAAAAGCAAAGAACATATTTAATATTGTTCAGTAAACATTGAATGGCTTTAATTATGATGAGGTTTGTATTCCCTGCCAGCACTGGAAGTTTACTGACATTCTATGGTATGCTAGAGAAGGGGACCAGCGAATTGTTATTAAATTCTAAAATGGAGTACTACCATCAGTAAAACAATGTATTATTCACAGTCTTAGATGATTCTTGCATTAAAAAATGCCGTCGTTACTGTATGGTGCGGACTCTCAGAGAACAGGGAGCAAAGTCTCAAGAGTTGCTTTGCGGGGTCCAATGCCCCAGTCCAACTGCCGTCAGCTCTGCACAGGTTTTAAACAGCCAGTTAAAGGAGCTGACAGTGGTTTATTTTTTAAATCCTGCATCCATGGGGTCTGACCCAAAATGGTGCTGCCTATGAATGATCAGGCAGTTGCCATGACTCCAAGGAAGCAGAGAACTAGTACAGGGCACCAGAAAAGGGATGCATCACCTCCCACACCATCCTCCCCCCACCCCAGTTTGAGAAGGAGAAGCAGAGGAGATGACCCATGGGCCAGTGACCTTGGCAGTGGACCAGTGTGGTGCTCTGTGGCTGAAGAACACACAGGCCTCACAGCAGGGTGCTGACTGCTGGAGACTAGCTGATGGGGTACCAAGTATCAGAACTGGGATATGAGAGGGTGTGATAGTACAGATCTATCACCAATGTATATAGTATATATAGTTACAGTATCTAGACTGTGCTTACAGCGATCGGCTGAGAGCTTAGTCACGCCTACTGTCTGGGCCTTAAAGGGTTGTGACCCTAGCCAGGTCGGATCATTCCGGACTGGTCGGCCACCTGTGAAGAGCTCCTGTCTTTTGCTAATAAAAGCCTTGGTTTGGATCAACAAGTCTTTGATTCTTTCGACGAGCTCTACAATTTTATTAGCAAAAAGAAAAAATAATATTTTTGAAAGGGATGGAGCATTTGACTCAGCCAGAAAAACTTGATATCGACCCACAGTCAGCTACAGCCTTCAAAGCCTTTAAGTTCTGGCTGCTGAACTTTGAAAACTTCCTGAGATTCATTTGGGTGGAGGAGGATAACCAGTGTCTAACAGCATTGCTCTCTATGGTGTCCTTGAGAGTCTACGAGAACATCCAGGATGAGACCACTTACACTGCAGCCATAAAAGTACTGAAAGAACTGTATGATCAACCGGTGAACAGAGTTCATCCCCGGCTCGTGCTTGCGTCGAGGAAGCAACAGCCCGGCAAGTCCAGCAGGGCATATTTACAAGTATTAAAGGTGTTGGGCAAGGACTGTAACTTTGTTGACAAAACTGCTGCCGAGATCACTAGCGACCTCATTCGGGATGCCTATGTGGCCGGGGTCCGATCGAACAAAGTGAGGCTGCGCTTGCTTGAGCAAGGGGTAGGAAAACTAGAGGACGTGGCCCGGATTGCGATCACAATGGAGGATGCAGACTTAAAGTCAAACGAGCTCTCTAGGGACTGGACCCCACGTTCTGATGTGAGTAGACTGCCCTTCTACCCTACTACCCCCCGAGATACTGACGGCCTGTCAGCTGTTGCTACACTGCCCCCTGCGAACCCAAAATGTTATTTCTGTGAGAGGGACCAGTGCCCAGCAAGAAAAGCCAGGTGCCAGAAGTGCCTTAAAAATGGCCACTTTGCTGCAGTCTGTAGGTCTAAAATGGCCACCAGCAAACACAATGCCTTGTATGAAGCCCAACTGCCACTATCCCATTCAAACTCTTCTTCCCCAGAGCTCTTGTCCAATGAGAGCGAGGGCTCCCCTGCACGGCAACGCCTGATGTCATGGAGATGCTGAACCCAGAAGGGGCAGCCCACCCTTGCAACCATGGTGTTGGCCCACCTCTCGCACCCATGCGGAACACTCAACCCGGCCTCGGTCCCGACTGTGGCTACTGCTGCTGCTGCCGCCGCCACAGGCTCCCCCAGAGCCAACGCTACTGCTGCTGCTGCCCGCTCCCCGTCTGCCGCTGCCTACGCTGCCACCGATGCGGACACCAAGACCAACTGGGGACCCGCTGCAGCCAACGTTACCGCTGCTGCTGCCTGCTCCCCTGCTGCCGCCGCCTATGCCACTGCCGGTGTGGCCACCATGACTGACTGGGGACCCGCCGCGAGCAACCAGGTACTCACCCTAGCGTTCATCGCTGACGACCGCCAGGTCCCGACCGCCGCGACCGACGACCTACCCACCGCAACTACAAATCCCACTACTTACCTTTCATCTGCCGACGCCGCCACAACAACACTTCTGGGAGGTCCTCCAACCTGGTCCTCCAGCGCTGACTATGTCTATGACGTCATCTCGTTGCGTGACGTCATCCCGTTGCGTGACGTCATCACGCGGAACTCCCCTGTCAACTGGATCAGTGGCTGCTTCTATAACACTAAACCAGCAATGCTCTCATCCCCTCACTAAAGCAATGGAACTGATTAAAGTGCATGGACACTACACCAATTGCTTATTTGACTCTGGGTCAACTGACAGTTTTATCCGGCCAGATCTGGCCCTCCGTTGGGGACTTGACATTATCCCCGTTACCTAGAGGATCTCATTAGCGATGAGATCGCACTCGACCGGGATAAAGGGGTATTGCATCGCCACGCTGGAAGTACAGGGCGTAACGGTCACCCACTTCAAATTATTCGTCCTTCCCCAATTGTGCGCCCCAGTGTTGCTGGGATTAGACTTTCAGTGTCAGTTCCAAATGGTGTCCCTACACTTTGGGGGACTCCACGCCCCCCTCTCGGTCTGCCATCGCCCCACCCCCGAAGCACCCGAGCAACCCGCCCCCGTGCCCCGGGGCCAATCTTGCGGCCTTTCCACACTCCGGATTCCCCCGCCAGCACTCTTCGGAAACCTCACCCCTGGCTGGAAGCCTGTGGCCACCAAAAGTCAGCAATATAATAGTTATAATAATATGTCCCGTATCTGGACATTAGGAGTGAGGTGCGTAGATTGCTGGATGAGGGCATCATCGAACACAGTTCAAGTCCCTGGAGAGCCCAGGTGGTGGTTGTCAAGAACAGGAAAAAGCTATGGATGGTGGTCAACTATAGCCAGACCGCTTCACCGCTTCACGCTCCTGGATGCATACCCCCTGCCACGCATCACGGATGTGGTGAACCAGATCGCCCAATACCGCATATTCTCCACCATTGACCTACGTTCGACCTACCACCAGCTCACAATCTGCTGTGAGGACCAACCATTCACGGCCTTCGAAGCAAATGGGCGGCTGTATCAATTTCTCAGGGTACCATTCGGGGTCACGAATGGTGTTGCGGTCTTCCAGCGGGAAATGGACCGGATGGTGGACCAGAACTGGCTAACCGCTACCTTCCCGTATCTGGACAATATCACCATCTGCGACCACGACACGCAGGACCACGGCGCCAACCTAGACAAATTTCTTCAAAACTGCCCATCGGCTGAACCTGACTTACAATTTGGACAAGTGTGTCTTCCAGACCACACGACTCACGATTCTAGGTTGCATGGTGGAGAACGGGATAGTCATGCCAGATCCTGACTGCATGCGTCCCCTAATGGACTTACCCCCCTCCCCCATAGTTCTGGCCTTTTCTCATATTACGCCCAATGGGTTCCACACTACGCCGACAAGGCGCGTCCTCTTATCAAGACCACCTCCTTTCCCCTCTCGACCGAAGCCAGAGTGGCTTTCGATCGAATCAAATCCAACATCGCCGCTGCAACGCTGCACGCGATCGATGAGTCTGTCCCATTTCAAGTCGAGAGCGATGCATCCGACTTCGCCCTGGCAGCCACCTTGAACCAGGCCGGTCGGCCTGTAGCCTTCTTCTCCAGAACCCTCCAGGGTCCAGAGAGTAGACACTCCTCGATCGAGAAGGAGGCCCAGGCCATAGTGAAGCAGTCTGCCGTTGGAGACATTACCTCGAGGGGAGGCACTTTACACTGTTGACTGATCAACGCACGGTCTCCTTCATGTTCAGCAACACCCAGCGTGGTAAGATAAAAAACGACAAAATCGCCAGATGGAGAATCGAACTCTCCACCTTTAACTATGACATCCTGTACCGGCCTGGTAAGCTCAACGACCCGCCTGATGTGCTCTCCAGGTGGACGTGCGACAGCATACAGATGGACACACTACAGAAACTCCATGAGGCGCTCTGTCATCCAGGGGTCACTAGGTTTGCCCACTTTGTGAAGGCGCACAACCCCCCCACAGTCGAGGAGATCAGCTCCATAACCCGAGCCTGTTCGGTGTGCGCTGAATGCAAGCCCCACTTCTTCCGTCCGGATAACTCCCACGTTATCAAAGCCACCCGCTCCTTCGAGCGTCTTAGCGTAGACTTTAAGGGGCCCCTACCGTCGACCAACCATAATAACTACATCCTTATGGCCATCGACGAGTACTCCCACTTCTCGTTCACTGTGCTCTGCCCAGACACCACTGCCACCTCAGTGATACAGGCCCTGCACAGTATTTACGCCATTTTCGGGTACCCCAATTCCATCCACAGTGATAGGGGGTCCTCATTCATGAGCGCAGAGCTGCAACAGTACCTTCTGGAGTGTGGTATCGCTTCAAGCAGGACCACCAGCTATAACCCACGCGGTAACAGCCAGGTCGAGAGGGAGAATTCCACCATATGGAGAGCGGTTACACTGACTCTCCGGTCTAAAGGTCTCCCCATCTCTCACTGGCAGGAGGTTCTCACTAGTGCCTTACACTCCATCTGCTCCCTCCTATGTACCGCAACAAATGCCACCCCCCACGAAAGGGGGTTCCTTTTCCCGAGGAAATCTGAATCAGAAACCACTGTACCGGCATGGCTCACCGTCCCTGGCCCCGTCCTTTTGCGATGCCATGTCTGGCTCAAAGAACAACCCCATTGGTCGACCGAGTGACTCTACTCCACGCGAACCCGCATTACGCCTACGTTGAGTTCCCAGACGGGCGGGAGGACACTGTTTCGGTGCGGGACCTAGCTCAGGACACGGTAGACCCAGCAAACCCCCCCAACCCAACCTTCCCCAACTCTTTATTCCCCAGGCCCCATGCCGCAACAGAAGGACCAACAGCACCCCAACGACCCAGGCCACCCTGCCGACAACACGACTGGGGACTTGAGCGAAGGAGCGGTCGCACCCGACGAGCCTGCTGGCGACACCACTCCAGCGACCCCAATCCCGGCACCACGCGGTCACGCCGGATGGTCAGACCCCCTGACCGCTACAGTCCTTAACCTACCCCTTCCTTTCATTCTCTCCCTCGTTTCTTTGTTTTATTTTCAGGGTCAGTTCTCCAAGAAGGGGTGAATGTGATAGTACAGATCTATCACCAATGTATATAGTGTATATAGTTACAGTATCTAGACTGTACTTACAGCGATTGGCTGAGAGCTTAGCCATACCTACTGTCTGGGCCTTAAAGGGTTGTGTCCCTAGCCAGGTCGGATCATTCCGGACTGGTCGGCCACCTGTGAAGAGCTCCTGTCTTTTGCTAATAAAAGCCTTGGTTTGGATCAACAAGACTTTGATTCTTTTGACGAGCTCTACAGAGGGTGCCAGAGGCTTCTTGATCATGTCAGAGATGTGCATCTGGAGCTCAGTTTGCTGATGGTTTGTACTGAAGACTGTGCTAACCTAGAATGCTATAAAAAGGGAGACTACCAAGGGCTGAAATCACAGGCATTAAGTGAATCAGTTAATTGGAATATGTAGTTTTAAATTAGAAGGGAAAGCACTTGATTGAACAGGAGCCGACATGGTTTTCTTCGTGCACTGGAGAAATAGTTCAAAGTATTTCTAACCATGTGCCATTAAATGTAGTCAACGTTCACCTCTATTATACAGCTGAGATGCATTTCTGTATCATGCTGTAGATGAAACTGAACCTATCCAAATGTAGTGCCTACAATCCTGATGAGTTTTGATTGAACAAGAAGCAAAGTTCCAGTAAGTGGCCGTGCAAGAGAAGAGGCCACCAATGTAGTGGGACAGTTATGGATTCTTAGTACAATCAGCTGGCTGGAAGCCCAATTAAGGGTATAAGATTGAGTTGCAAAGAAAACGAAGAAGCCCATTTTATGTGCCTGGCCAAGGTAAAAGGGTTATAGCGTGAATACGCCTAAGATTGTCTGATCTTAGAAGCTAAGCAGGCTCAGGATTGGTCAGTACTTGGAGGGGAGATCGCCTAGGAACACCAGCTGCTGTAGGTTCCTGTGAGATGTGCTGTACATAATGGCAACCATCTTTCTGCCTTACGGTAGACAAAAGTTAAAGAATTTTATGCATGTAAATGTAGTATAACATGACAATAATGAAACATTTACCTTTATTTCCCTCTCCTTAGTGAAGTGCAGAAATACATAAATGTACCTGGAAATTTCATTACAAACACTTGGATATTTCAGGCAGATTTATGATCACTGGACAGTCTTGGCTTAATATTTAAGGTATATTTAAGGAAGGAATATATGGCTTGGCACAACATCGAGGGCCGAAGGGCCTGTACTGTGCTGTAAAATAACTCGTAATAGACAAGTGAAATGTTTCAAGAAAAAGACCCCATACCATTTCACTTCTAATCTCTCTTGAAGGAAGGGCAGTACCGTTAGGGTAGCAGTTAGCACAGCACTACCACACCACCAGTGACCTGGATTTGAACTTGTCACTCTCTGTCAGGAGCTTGTATTTTCTCCACATATCTGCATGGGTTTTCTCTGGGTGCTCGAGTTTCTTCCCATCCTTCAAAAATGTATGGGGATTACAGGTTAATTAGGGTTGCAGGAGCTTGTGGCCCATAAGGGCCTGTTACCATGCTAAATGACTAAATGTAAAAATTTTAAATATCTTAAGATCAGAGATTGGCTATAGCATGAAAGGATAACATTTGACCTGTTAACTACATACTAGTTCAATGTAAGTGCAAGCCACCTACACTATTCTGTTCATATACCCCATGCATATCTCATAGATAATAATTTTGCATGCATTGGAAATGTTGGTAGTGGAAGCAGAGAGGGCAAGAGAGAGTGCAGAGGAGATTCATCAGAATGTTTCTTGGGATGGAATGGTTCAGTTATAAGGAGAGACTAGATAAGCTGGGATTATTTTCCTTGAACAGAGGAGGCTATGGGGTTGGTGGCGGGGGTGGGGGGGAGTAATAAAAGGAAACAAAACTATGAGAGGCATAGATAGAGAGGATGATAAGAAACATTTCTTATGACCAGAGGCCATATGTTTAAGGTAAGGGTGGGTGGGGTTCTCAGGATCTGAGGAAGAATTTTTTTTTACCAAGAGAGTAGTTGTATTCGGGTACATTGCTTAATTGGAACCAATACCAGTGTCTCAATTTACCTGTAGCATGTCTAGTTGCATTGAAACTTAGTGATAGTCAAATTATGACTCTATTTTAAATGTCAATTGTCTTCATTTACAGACAAAATCTCAAAAGATTAGAATTGCAGAATCAAAGGCCAGATTGTTTTCATTTTCCCATTCATCTGCATCAGCTCTGTCCAGTTGGGGGACATTACATTCTCCTCAGGCCATTAAGCCCCATCTGATGTTTTAGAGAATGTGGCCATATTCCCAAAATAAAACATTCATAAAGTATATCAATATTGCTGACATAACTGATATTGTCAGATTATTAAAATTAAAGGAGACTAAAACTTCAATAATTCACTATCCAATTGTTCAGAAGTCTCAATTGTTTTCATTGGGCTCATGGGTGCTGATTCCTGCTCTCTCGTTAACAGACTGGGACTCCATAAAGTCATCCTGTTTAATTCACAGGAGCCTCAAACCTGGTTGGAGAACTAAAAGGAATAAAACCTAATCATCTGAAAAAAAAGTCAAAAGGAAATGTGAAAATATGGATCATTTGGCTAAATACTTGCCAGCATTTCTGTTTGCTGTCTAAATTAAAGCACAATTGCAATGGCACATCATTAATTAAAATAACAATGATATCCTAAGTTACTGCAACAGAATGAAGCTCCTTGGCTCCTCCAAAGTCCCAAGTGTGTCAGATTAACAGCATTTTGCTGTAGTTCTACCCATTTTTTCCTCTGATAAATGTACATTGGGAAGATTTTAATTTACTTTAAAGTAACAGGTCCTTCCAGCCCACACTGCTCATGTGACCAATTAACCAACCGACCCATACCTCTTTGGAAGGTGAGAGGAAACTGGTGCACGCCGAGAAAACCCACGTATTCACAGAAAAAATATACAAAATCCTTACAAACCATGGCAGATTCTAACCCGGTCACTGGCTCTTTAAAGCATTGTGCAGATCACTCTATTAACTGTGCCATCTTTTTACATTTTCATTCTCATTAGTAATTGCTGTGAAGAGCAGGCTGCTGGTAACGTCAGTATTTATGGTTCCAGAAGTTGCTGCTGAGCTCCCATCTTTAATGAGAATGATCCCAGGAATGAGAGGGTTAATGTATGAGGAGCTCATGATGAGTATACACCAATACTCACTGGAGTTTAGAAGAATGAGGGGGGACCTGATTGAAACATACCAAATATTTAAAGGGCTGGACATAGAGATGTTTCCAGTAGTGAGAGAGTAAAGGACCAAAGGGCACAGCCTCAGAATCAAAGGTGATACCTTTAGAGATGAGGAGGCATTTCTTTGGTTAGAGGGTGGTGAATTTGAGGAATTCATTACCACAGATGGCTGAGGAAAAAACCAGCAGTTAATAGGTTCCTGATTAGCAAGGGCATCCAATTTTATGGGGAGAAGGCAGGAGAATGAGGTGGAGAGTAAAAGTAATCAGACATGACTTGAATTGCGGAACAGAATCGATGGGCCAAAATGGCCTAATTCTGCTGTTATGTCTTTTGGTCTTAACCCACAGCAGTCCCTCTGATAAAAGTACTCCCCAGACTGATGTTTTGTACACAGATCTTAGATCAAAAAATGATGGACTTGCAATATATTTCAAAGTCAGGTAGGGAATGTGCCAACCTTGTCTTTCCTGGTGATTAAGGTCATGGGTTTGAGAGCTGCTATCAGGATAACTTAAGCAAGTAACTACAGTGCATCTTATAAATGATTTCCTGCTGCAATCATGTCATGCTGGTGGTGGATGAAATGTTAATTTAAGTCACCTGATGGAGAGACAAGTATATGAGATGCTTTGTCCTGGATGCTGGCCAGTGTTGATGGTGCACTCATTCAGACAAGTGGAGAATATTTCATCAAAATCCTGACATGTGCCTCGTAGATGATGGGAAGGCGGGAGGTGAGTCGCTCGCCACTAGACTCTCAGCCTCAGACCTGCGTTGAGGTTTGGAGCATGTCCCTACACAGTGTTATTTTATTGAGCAAGTGCCACTTTATAGCAATTTTGAAGATACTTTCCATTATTTTGCTAATCATTAAGTGTAATTTGGCAATAATAGACCAAATAAAGGTTGTCATAATCTTATTGTAATAGATAATTGAAGATATTTTAAATAATACAGCATAGTTCTGTTGCTCATTTATTGTGAAAATCTTATGCTTACTTGAATTCGAAAAATACATTAATTATTTAGAATTATGATTTGTGATTGTACAGTTTTTAGAGCTGTGGGCACTATGTGGAATGAATTGGGTAAAATTTAGACATACAGCAAGGTAACAGGCCCTCTGTTCCATGGGCCCATTCTACCCAAATAACCTACCATCCTCTACATTTTGAAAGGTGGGAGGAAACCAGAGCACCCAAAGGAAACCCACGCAGACATGGGGCTCCTTACAGACAGCGCCAGACTCAAACCCGGGTTGCTGGCACTTTAATAACATTACGCTAACCACTACATTAACAGTGCCTCTCTGCAACGCTGACTGTGCTGCCCTTATTGGGATATATAGGGAAGCCATTGTATAGTGGTTAACGCAACGCTGTTCAGTGCCAGCAACCTGAGTTTGAATTTGCCACTGAGTCTGCCGAAGGACAATCATATTTTTTCCCACTATTGCATGGGTCTCCTCTGCATGTTCTGGCTTCCTCTTATGTTCCAAAGACATATAAACAAAATAGAGAGAGTGCAAGAGAAGGTTCACGAGAATGTTGACAGGATTTCAAGGTTTGAGTTACAGGGAAAGGTTGTGCAAACTAGGGCTTTTTTCTCTGGAGGGTAGAAGATTGAGGGGAGACTTGATAGAGGTGTTTAAGATTTTAAAAGGGACAGACAGAGTAAATGTGGATAGGCTTTTTCAATTAAGAAAGGGGGAGATTCAAACTAGAGGGCATGGTTTAAGATTGAAGGGGGAAAATTACAAGGGGAACATGAAGGGAAATTTCTTTACGCAGAGTGGAAGGGATGTGGAATGAGCTTCCGGCAGACGTGGTCGAGGCGGGATCATTGGTTACATTTAAGGATAGACTGGATAGTTACATGGAGAGGAGAGGACGGGAGGGGTATGGACCGGGTGCTGGTCAGTGGGACTAGGAGGGTGGGAATTTGTTACAGCATGGACTAGTAGGGCCGAACTGTTCTGTGCTGTAAGTGGTGATATGGTTATATGGGGTTAGTAGTTTAATTGGTCACATGGATGTAATTGAGTGGCATGGACTCGGGCTGAAAGGGCTTGTTAATATGTCTCTATGTCTCTAAATCAAATTAAAAATTACACCTTTACATAAAGATTACCTTTGAGTTTAACTGCAAGAGAAAATCTTTGGATTGTATCCTAGTTTCTTCAATTTGTGTAAAATTTACAGTCATTTCAAGTCAAGCTCATAACCTGAAGACCTTAAGCATGAAGCAATGTTTTTGGATTAGAGTTTTTAAATCAATGTCCAGAATCCTGTGATTTCAAAGCTGAGTTGGCATTTAACTGTGACTGTGCTTGAACAGCTGCTTTCTCTATTTTAACAAGCTGTCTGTCAGTGATGTTCATCCACCCATATCCTAATATGCTGAGTTCTTTCAAGTCATCAAAACAAACTATCAAGCCCCATGGGTACCCACATGGCCCCCAGCTATGCCTGCCTTTTTGTTGGCTACGTGAAGCAATCCATGCTACACAGGCAAGGCTCCCCAAATCTTCCTCCTTGACATTGATGACTACTTTGGTGCTGCTTCAGGCACCCATAAAGAGCTCATCATCTTTATCCACTTTTCAACTAACTTCCACACTCTCCTCAAATTCGTTTGGTCCATTTCCAGCAATACCCCTCCCCTTTCTCGGGAGACAAACTCTCTACAGACGTCTTGTAAAAACATACCAGCTCCATAGCTACTTTAGCTATACATCTTCACAGTAATCCATTCTTTTCTCACAATTTTCATCTCTATTGCATGTGATCCCAGGACTTTCATGAGGTCCTCCTTCTTCAAAAAACATGCCTTCCCTTCTACTACCATCAACTCAGCCCTCACCCACACATCCTCCATTTACTTCACATTGGTCCTACCCCCTCTGCCCCCACACACAACAAGGACAGGATTCCCATTGTCCTCGCCAACCACCCCATGAGCCTTCGCATCCAATATATAACATTCTCTTCTATTTCTGCCATCTACTACGTGATCCCACCACCAGACACATCTACCCCTTTCCTCCCTTCTTTGCCTTCTGCAGAGAGCACGCATTCCTTGACTTCCTCGTCCACTCTTCCCTTCCCACTAATTGGCTCATTGGCACCTACCCCTATGACCTCAGGGAGTCAGAGTCAGAATCAGAATTTATTGTCATGAACATGTCACCAAATTTGTTGTTTTGCAGCTGCATCTCGATAAATCACATTGCTATAAATTACTTAAAAAAAATAAATTAGTGAAAAAAAGAGGTTCATTGTCTGAAGGTAGAGGGGAAGAAACTGTTTTTGTGCTGTTGGGTTTTCATCTTTAGGTTTCTGTACCTCCTTCCTGATGGTAGCAGTGTGAAGAGGGCATGGCCTGGGTGGTGGGTGTCCTTGAAGATGGAAGCTACTTTCTTCTGAAACCGCCTCTTGTAGATGTCCTCAATGCAGTAAAGACTGATGCCCATGATGGCGATAGCTGGGTTCACAACTCTCTGTAGTCTTTTCCTGTCCTGTGCAATATCAGAGGAAAAAGTCAGAATGCTCTCCATGGTACACCTGTAGAAATTTGCAAGAATCTTTGGTGACGTACAAAAATCTCCTCAAACTCCTCATGAAGTACAGCTGCTGATGAGCCTTCTTCATGATTGCATCAATACGGAGGCCCCAGCATAGATTTCAGAAAGTTGACACCCAGGAATTTGAAGCTCTTTACCCTTTCCACTACTGAGAATTGGTTCGTGTTCTCCTGATTTTTTTACCCCTTCCCCTCCTTGAAGTCAAAAATCAGTTCCTTAGTTTTGCTAATGTTGGCCAACTAGCTGATCTATCTCCCTCCTGTATACTTCCTCATTCTCTTCCATGATTCTGCCAACAACCATGGTGACATCGGAAAATTTGAAGGTGGTATTTGAATTGTGCCTAGCTACGCAGTCATGGGTACAGAGTGAGTAGAGCAGTGAAGTATGCATGCATCCTTGAGGTGCGCCTGTGCTGATTGTCAGGGAGGAGGAGATATTGTTATCAATTCATACTGACTGTGGTCTTCCGATCAGGAAGTCAAGGATCCACTTACAGAGGGAGGTGCCAAGGGCCAGGTTTGAAACTTCTTGACCATTACAGAGGGTATGATGGTGATGAAACTGAGCTGTAGGCAATGAAAAGTTGCCTGATGTGCATGTGGCTATTGTTTAGGTGATGCAGGGCTGAGTGGAGATCCAGTTAGATTGCATCAACTGTGGAGTGATTGTAGTGGTAGGTAAATTGCAGTGGGTCCAGATCTCTACTTAGATACAAGATAATTCTAGCCATGTCTAACCTCTCAAAGCATTTTATCACAATAGATGTGAATACTATTGGGCAATAGTCATTGAGGCATCTCACTCTGCTGTTCTTGATCAATGCCCTTTTGAAGCAGTTGAAAACATTCAAATGCAGCAATGAGAAACTGAAAATGTTCATGAACACTCTGTAGTGCGTTAAATGACTCAAAGACTTGTTCACACAAACCAAGGTTTTTATTAACAAAAAATTAGAGAGTAGTACATTGAGTTTGACCAGTCCAGACAGACCTGGATCTGGTTAGGTGCAGCCCTCTATGACCTGCCAGTAGGTGTGGCTACAACTCTCAGCCAATCACTATTGCTATATGTAAATATATACAAGTATATACATTGGTGAGACTTTGGCGGCGCACATTCTCATGGTGAACCGGCCCTGCTTGTATCGCTATGTGGCGGGGCAGCCATGGGGAAATGGCGTCGTCAGCGGTTTCTCTCTTACTCCAGCATCCCTTCCAGCACGTGCCCTGGGCAGCGATTATGATGTCACAATGCATCAGGTGACTGAGCTCACGCTGTCCTTAAAGGGGCGTGCTGAATTTGAATGAAAACTGTCATTAACGACCATCAACCTGGTAGCTGTGTTTCTTCCACTGCTCACACCGCCACAATAGTATTCCATACTATCACACACTCCAGTGAGTTGGTTGTCACAGATTTTCGGTATCCTGCCGGAGACACCATCATCTTGAAGGACATTCTGATGTTGGCGTCAGAGACAGATATCACAAGTCCTCAAATTCTGCAGGAATTCTCATTGGCACCATTGAATTCTCCTTTTCAAAGCAAGCATAAAAGTGTTACACTTGGACCCTTACTCTTACCACCATTCAGATTTTCTGAACTAGGAGACAACTAATGCAGTTATCATAGTTGTACTACCTTCTATCTGCAGTCTTTTCCCTTTGATTAGAAATATACACAGCTTTTGAAAAAAGGAGCTGTTTTGGCCTGTACTGTATCTCAATTATAGGATAAGATATGACCCTTTACTTGCTATCACTTTGAAACGGAATGGTTGACACAGCTGGGTATAAGTAAAATCAATTTATTGAGATGCAAGAACAGCAGGTTAACTAACAGTTCAAGCCAAGTTACAAATTAATCTGTTATACTTTGCTGAATGCATTTCATAATATGCAGGCTGCTTGCCCTCTCTACCATTGTATGTCATTTTAAACAAGATACAATGAATCAAGCAAAGCTTTTGAATAAACCACACATCTTGTGGAAGATCCTAGTTACTAGGGGGTTAATTATTCCAAATGGAGACTCACCTTTTGACTTGCGTTTCAAGACTTAAAATAATTGTTGTATGCTAAATTTTGCTCAACCAAAAGAGCAAGTAGGAAGATAGCAGGGAATTCAAATAATTTCCTTTTGAAGTTATTATCTTAAGTTACTGAAGAGAGGAATATCACTTAATTTAATTCAAGACTAAAATTACTGGTGGCCTTCAAATGGAAATGCTCTAACAAGCTTACTCGGGGTTTCAAATGTATGGGGGCAGCAATTTCTTCTTCGTTCCTGCCTATTTCACAAAATATAATTCTTTTGTTCGCTGTTTTCAGCTCTGCTAATGAATATAATGCCCAAAGAATTCATTTGCATAACAACAAAAAAGCACTATGCAATTGGAAATCTAGAATAGAATAATATAACGTTTACTTCTCGGCATCCTCAAGAATTTCAACTGTTGTCAACTTATTTGTTTTTATTTCATCTAGTGCCTTTTTGTGCTGGCATAAATGTTCCCAAAATGATATAAACAGTAGAGCAATAGAGAGAAAAAAAATAAATTCATTGTAGATAGTGAAGATGGTAGCCAAAAATTGCAGCAGGCTTTCAGCATATTGGCTTTCACTGGAGTATTGAATATAGAAGTTGGGATGTCATGTTGCAGTTGTATGTTGGTGAAATCCCATTTGGAGTATAGTATTCTGGTTTGTTCACCATGCTACAGGAATGATGCTCACAAGCTGGATAGAGTGCAGAGATTAAAGGGGAGGGGCCTCAGTTCGGGCTTTATTCTTTCAAACACAAGTGGATGAAGTGTGAACTTGTAGATGTATACAAAATCAGAGAGGTATAGTATAGGTGAACAGAGTAGGAGAATCAATAACCAGAGGACAGAGGTTTAAGGTGAGGTGGGGAGGGAGGGGGGGGGGTGGAGGAGGTGAGAGATTTCATTGGAACCTGAGGGATTTTTTTTTTAACACAGAGGGTGGTGAGTGTATGGGACAGGCTGCCAGAGGAGGTGGTTGATTCAGGTACTGTTGCAATGTTTAGAAAAATTCGGACAGATAAACAAACAGGATATATAATTTTAGAGAGATATAAGGCAAATGCAGGCATATCAGATGGCTGTGAATGGGATATTATGCTTGGTGTTGGCAAGTTTGGCAGAAAGGTCTGTGTGCATGAACCCCTGTGTGCAATGGTTCTTGTTTACTCACCAAACTTCCATTACCTGTATCTCCTGAAAACATTTTGCTTTAAGAAAGCTGACACTTGAACTTGGTTCAATGGAAACAAGGAGCAGCAGATACTGAAAATCTCAAATGTTAGCAGATCAGGTGGCATCTGTGGAAAGAGAAGAGGAATTTGTGATTCATGTTGTTGACTTTGCTTCCATGCTGGAAATGTGGAATTTTAAGTTACATAGTAGGTAAGGGATGGAGAGATCAAAGGTTTTTTTTGTGATTAGGAGACCCAGCTGTGACAAAGGTAACATCTAAGGGAGGTGACAATGATTTTTAATTGCTATCTATCTAAAAGAGAGGTAAATACAAGAAATTGAATGAATATACTAGAGAATCTGGGTACCTTGCTATGAAAGATCTCTGACTTTATTGGACTTCTATAAACAACATTAGGGTGACCTGCAATACTGTTTTAATCCCATTAAAAAGTAGAAAAAATAATCTCTAGACAATGAACTTCACATAATGTTGTGGTCTAACCATACTAAAACAAAATTACAGAATTACAGCATGGGTAAGTCATCCAGTATTAACACTTTAATTGATTTGTTTGGATTCCATGATATATTGTATACATACAAAGAGACATTGAAATAGAATCAACTTCATAAAGAGCTGTTTAACAATGGTAGTCACTTCCATTATCCAGAATTTCAGACTTCATTTAATTACAAGATGCTTCTTGAGTTATAAAACAAATCTCAGTTTTAATGATCAGCACCCTGAAATCACTCGAGTAACAGCCTTTCCCAATCGGAAAGTTGTATCCACTTTGGAAATCAATTGATTTTGTGCAAAGTTCGCTGCACTGAACATTTTTGCTGCTTTTCTTAGCTACAATTGGTGCAAAGGAAATTAAATTGTTTTGGGAAGAAACGTTTATATATTGCTATATTTGTAACTACCTGTAAGAATTATAAAAATAAATCTTGGTAAACTATATTTTTGTCATAAACTGCATAATGAAAGCATTTAACTACATGGTACTTATTTTCCAAGTGATCCCTCGAGGATTATAGAAGATGCATAGCTTGACAATGAGACTTCCTGAAGTCTGGTCAAAATGATGGGGAAGGTCACATTGAGAGAATGCAAATATGTGGCTGAACCCTTACAAAACAATAATTACACAACATTTGAAGAATTCTGTGAAGTTCTCGTCACTATCTCTCAGAAGGATAGAGTTATGCCTAGATTGGAGGATTTTAATTATGGAGAAAGATTGGATCAGTTGTGCTTGTTTTTCCTGATCAAAAGAAGTAAGAGGTTGATCTGATGCAAGTTCATAAATTAAGAGACATGGATCGGGTAGACAGGCAGAATATTTTGCCCATGGCTAGGATATCAACAAAAGAGAACATGGAGTTAAGATTAAAGGAAGGAGCTTTAAAGTTTTTACACAATGCATAATATCTGAAACTCTACAAGATGAGGTGGTAAAGTCAGAAACTATTAGATCATTTCAGAGACATTCAGACGGACACTGAAAGCAGGGCATGAAAGGATAATGCTCCATCAGTGTCATCAAGATTACACAAAGGATTACAATTTTATACATCAATTATATTTAACACCAGAGAAATTAAAAAAATTTGGTCTTAGTAATTTAGATTGTTGTTTTTGCTGTGATCAGACGGCTAATACTTTTTTACATACTGTTTGGTTTTGTGATCGATTGCAACAGTTTTGGAAAGGTATTCAATCTATATTTAATAGTTTATATAATATCTATGTTGAATTAGATCCTGATATATTTTTATTAGGGAATATGCAATCATTAATTGACTTAGGATTAAATGATTATCAGATTTCTTTTATCTATTTAGCCTTAGCGGTGGCCAAGAAATGTATAGCGCTTACTTGGAAAGATAGAAATATATTAACTTTGGATAGGTGGTGTTTAGAGATGAAATCCTGTTTAATTATGGAAAAGATATCTTTCTCAATTCAAGATAAGATGTCTTTTTATAAGCTGAAGTGGACTCCATTTGTTAAGTACATACAATTAAGTTTGACTTAAATATGTTTTTAAGTGTGATATTTTAGATTTGATAATTTTTTTTCATTATTATTTTTCTTGTAGGTGAGTGTTTTTTTATTTATATAATTTTATTAATTTTACTAACTCTTCACTCTTTATTTTGGGGGGGAAGGGTGGTTTTTTTTAATATAGATTTTATTTTTTCTTAGTAGCCGTATATGTGGGGGGTTAGACTGATTTAAATTAGGTCATTAATGTTGTGTTGTGATTATTGGGGGGGGGGGTTAGTCGGATTTAAGTTAGGTTACTAATGTTGTTTTGTAATTTTATTATTTTATTTTTTATCTTTTCTTTAAATGTAATTTTTCTCTTTATCCTTGTGATAAAATCTTTAAATAAAGTTTAAAAAAAAGATTACACAAAGGTAGTTAGTGTTATCAGCAACACTGACGAGTTGCACTACAGAGAAGAGGTATAAAATCTCATGATATGGTACAAGAGTAACAACCTGAATTTCAGTGTGGACAATGCGAAGGAGATGATCATGGACTTCAGGAAGACTAGGAACAACCACATTCCATTACATATCAATAACTCTGTACTGGAGAGAGTGGAGAGCACCAAGGTACGTGGAGTCCACTTAACTAATGACCTATCATATATAAACATCTCACTTGTCAGGAGTAAGGCACAACAGCGACCTGCCTTCCTGAGATATCTGAAGCAGGCTACTGACCACTAGCATGTCAACCTTCTACAGGGGCTCTATCAAGAGTGTCCTGGCATCTGCATCACAGTGTAGTATGGTTCAATCCATCGGAGAGGAAGAGAGAATCACTGGAGTCTCCCTCCTCATCATCAACGTGATCTACGAGGATCATTGTCTGAGGAGAGTGTGCAAATTTGCTCACAATCTCCACCAACTTGCACAAAGCATCTTTCAGCTACTCCCATTGGGAAAGAGATACTGGAATATCAGAGCCAGCACCACTAGGCTGAGAAACAATTTCTTCCCAAGGGCAATGAGATGATGAACTACCAAAGGAACTTCCCACACTAACCATTCAAGACTGTCATATTTAAGAAACACTATTTAATTATTCATTTGTATATATGAATACTTGTCCTGCATATGTATTGTTTGTCTGTATGTGTGTTACATCTGGTTGTGTTTCTGCATGTTTTTCAATGTGGACTGGAGAACACCATTTCATCAGATTGAACTTGTGCAATCAGATAATGAACTTGTTTAATTGGATTGATAACAGAGGTTAGTATAGATGAGGTATGATCAATGGCTCATATCTGGACTGTACAATTCTATCACCCAATGACTCTAAAAGCAGATTATTTCCACTCAATAACTTGGTTGTCCCATTTATCCTGTACTAAGTATTTATTAAATACCTAAAAATAGATTATAATGGCATTTTTTGTGAGGTATTTCCATTGCTCTTTCACCAGTTAGTGATCGAGCAAGCATTTGCAGTCTGAGTCATTAGTCTTGTAGTGAAAGTGATGTACATGTCTTCCTATTTATTGCTCTCCTCGAACAAGGACTGAGAATTTGGTTAAATAAATATAGCATTGATTTGCTGGGTTTAAAAAAAGTACACTGGCCTCTGAATACAATTAACCAGTTCTTGGCATTTGAAACTGGAGCACTGAAGCATCAACCTAAGCAGCTGTGAATTGCATCAGCCCCTGCTGGCTGTAGTTTTAAGAGAGGATACTGGGCACTAAGAAAACAGACTTGCTTCACTGCAGAACAAAGTTCCAAGAGTTTGGCAGCCCCAAAATAAAGTAATGCAAACTTTAGGCCCAAGGAATTATTTTAAGAAAGTTGGTATAAACTTTGACATTAGTATAGTCTATTTACACGTTGTGAATAGATGCCTTGCTTTTGAAGCAATTCCGCATGCCTAGTTTCATAGAACATAGAATACTACAGTACAGTAGAGACCCTTCAGCCCTTGATCTTGTGTCAACCTATTCTTTCTTTCTTTGGCTTGGCTTCGCGGACGAAGATTTATGGAGGGGGTAACCTATATATTCCTTAAAAAAAGGACTAAACCTTTTTAACCCATCATGACCCTCTATTTTCTTCCATCCATGTGTCTGTCTAAGAGTCTCTTAAATGCTCCTAATGCTTCAGCCTCCACCTCCATCCCTAGCAAACTATTCCAAGAACCCACAGCTCTCTGTGTTTTTAAAAAAAAAACCCTGATGTCTCCCTCCCCCTTCACTTTGTACATATATCCTCAGGTGTTTGTTATTCCTGCCCTGGAAAACAGGTGCTAGCTGTCCACCCTATCGATGCCTCATAATCTTAAATCTCCTCTCATCCAAAGAAAAAAAAAGTGCCATTTCTACTAACCTTGCCTCATAAGACTTATTTTCCAATCCAGGCAATATCCTGGTAAATCTCTGCACTCTCTCCATAGCTTCCAAATCCTTCCTATAATGATGCTCCCAGAACAAAGCCCATTACTCTAAGTGTGGTCTCACCAGAGATTTGAAGAGTCGCAACATGACCTCTCCACTCCCCCTATTAATGAAGCCCAGCCGCCCAAAGGCCTTCTTAACTATCCCATCAACCTGTCCGACGACCTTAAGATGTGTATGGATTTGGACCCCAAGGACTTCACTGCAATTGCTTTGCCTAATTTTTAATAAGAGATTCCTAGCTTGCACATATTTTAACACCCACAACCTAAAATTCATATTTTAATTGTTAGTGATGATAAATATAAAAGTCTAAATTCCAAAAGAATGATCACCGACCATAGGAAAAACATAAGGATAAGCAGCTGGCAAAAATTTCTAATGACTCAGGCAGGTAATAGAGCAAATAATATTTGTAACATTACACTTGTCATGTAGTGATGAGTTTCCAGAAACAACACAGTTCATCAGACTGTTGGTGTGAAGTGCCTGGAATGACAATTTGATATGAAAATAGGGACTTAAAGACAGTATAAATCTATAATCAGAATAACAGTTTAAAAGATGATTTGGTGCAGATAGTTCGTTGGAAACAAAAACAGGGCTAAGCTGAGTGCTAGAGTGGAGAAGATTCAAATGAAAAATATAAACAGCTGCAAATTCTTGACATCTGAAATAAAAACAAAAATGCTGGAAATACTCAATTTGTGGAAAGAGGAACAAAGTTAATGCTCCAGGTCAAAGAACTGGAAGGATAAGACTTTGCTTGGAAAATCATGATGGGTAATTTTAATTGGGGCTCGTCAACAGAATCTTTGTACTTCTTGTTTAGCAGTGGTTTCTCGCCTGTAAATATTATGGATATTGTTTGTAGTTAACACACTTTTATGAATGATACCCAGCTCTACGATTCCCATGTTTTATCATCAGTGAAGATGAAAATTGTTATTCCTGTCCATAAATTTGTGTCCTTGCAACGGTCAAAACAGTCCACATCAAATCTCCCGGTCTATGAGATGGACATTTCGATCAACGGTCAGGCGACAAGATGCCTTTTTGATAGGAGAACACTGAGAGTTTAATCCACCCTGACACGGTGCAGTGTTACTCCCTTAAAGAAAAGCCAGTAAGCTATAAAGTCAACCTGGCCTCAAAGTCCAACTCAGCCGAGATCTGTAGCTACATCATTGTGACACTGACTATGAAAGGGCATGACTTACAGGAACTTTAAACACTTCATCATGCCACAGTTCTTTGCACCAATGCTGCTGTGGTTGGACTTTCAGTGCCACCTCAAGAGAGTTACAAAGAAATAAAATGGTTCCCTTCTCCCCTTCACGGTCGGCAACTGCAGTTCATCAGCACGTGACCCTTGCCGCCCCCATACCAGCTCGATTGACATGTGGTCTCTACCCTCCATATTAATCCCCCACCTCTGTTCATGAACCTCAACCCAACTGTGAACCAGTCACTACAAAAAGCAGGCCATACATTGAAGGGGACAGGGCATTTATTAAAGTGGAGGTCCGGTGACTCCTGGACCAGCCCATGAAGAGCTCAAGTGGTGGTGGTCAAGGGTGAGGTTAAACATAGGATTAATTGATTATAGCCAGACTATTAACCACTATGCACAGTTGGATTGGTACCCTCTCCCTTGCATTGCACACATGGTCATTCAAATTGGCTAATATGTTGTGTTCTTCGCATTTGACCTGAAATCCATCTACCACCAGCTATCCATCCATCCATTTCAGCACCTTTGAGGCAGATGGCCACCCCTCCCATTTACTCAGGGTCCCCTTCAATTTTACCAGTGGTGTCTCTGACTTCCAGCAGGAGATGGACCAGATAGATGGTCGACAAAAATGACCTGCAAGCCACCTTCCCCTACTTGGATAATGAAACAATATGCAGCTACAACCTGCAAGATTATGATGTCAACCTGCAAAAATTTTTCACAACAGCCAAATGCCTAAACCTCACCTGCCCAGACATGTCCACCACCACAGTCATCAGGGCACTGCATAACATGTTCACCCTATTCAGGTACCTGGCAGGCATCCACAGAGATGAGCTGTGCCAATACCTGCTGGCCAGAGGTATCGCCACCAGCAGGACCACTAGTTATAACCCCTGAGGGAACAACCAGGTGGAGAGGGAGAACACCACTGTATGGAAGGCCATCATTCTTGCCCTTAAGTTCAGAGGACTGCCAGTCTCTCACTGGCAGGAAGTCCTTCCTGAGGTGATCCACGCAATCAGGTCACTGTTATATACTGCCACCAAAGCTATCCCTCACAATTGAATTTTCTCCTTCCCCAGGAAGTCCACGTCAGGGACCACCCGGCCATCCTGGTTGACATCCCCAGGACCAGTTCTGCTACAGAGGCATGTGCGGGGCCATAAAACCAACCCACTGGTCGAAAGGCTCCAGCTCCTCCTTTCAAACCCCCAATACGCATACATGGCCTCTCCAGATGGGCACAAGGAAATTATCTCCATGCTGGGCCTCGCGCGGGCAGGGGCACCCGAGGAGCATACCACCAAACAGCACCCATCCCTCCCATGGATACAGATTACATACCATGGCACCCTAGCCCCACTCCTGATCCAGTCACTCTGGTCGAGTCATCACACCCCCAACAGGTCCATACAGTGCTGGAGGTTCAAGATGAAACAATGGCCTCAGCTGCAGCAGAGCCACTGACTCTCTGCCGGTCGCAACAGAAGACCAGCCCGCTGGACAGATTTAACCTCTAAGACCTTTGTAAGACTTTGTCCCCCACGTCACCCACTGGACAAAATTTAAAAAAAAAACAAGAGGTGAATGTGGTGAACTGCTGTACACTCATTAATCTGGCTTCGCCCCATCCTGTGACTGTACCCATGGGTCCTCCCTCTTGACCCTGTATAAAGGCTCCAACATCATAACCCCTCCCCAGAAAGCCTGGATCACAGCACAGGATGATCTTCAAGTTTATTGTAACTAAAAGCCTATAGTTCCGTAACTAGTCTTTTGAGTTATTGATAATACATCACTGGGAAAAAAGGTATTTCTCCACACCATGATGTGCAAGGATACACACACAATACACAGAAATTAAAAATAAATGTTTTCAAATATTTTGGTGTGAGTTACTCAGTTATAGGATGTCGTTCATCAATCTCCTTGCCTGTGGGAAGCTATTTCCCAGCCTGGAATTTCTTATTTTGATACTGCTGACTACCTCCTTGATGGAAGTGGGTCAAAGATATTATGTGCTGGATGGAAGGGGTCTTCTATAACTCTTTTGAGTCCTATTTAAGCAATGTTCCTGAAAAATGTTGTCAATAGAGGAAAGTGAATCCTCAGTGCTTTTCTTGGCAGTTTCAATGATCCTCTATTGACTTCCAGTACGATGCTTTACAGCTACCGTTTTACACAATGATGCAGCCAGACAGAACACTCTCAATTATGCTCCTGTAAAATGGGGGCTGGTAGCCTTGCCCTCCTCACCCTCCTCAGGAAGTGTTGGTACTGCTGCACTTTCCTGACTAATGAGGAGCTGTTGTAGATCCAGGATAGGTCATCCTTTTTTTGTACCACAAGGAACATTGTGCTCTTTACATTTTACCTTGCTCTTTACAAGAAACTTTACATTGCTAGCAAGGCATTGTACATGTGCTGGAACATAAACTTCCCAGAATCTGCAATATTATGTAAAACATGTGAATGCATAATGATTAAATCTTGGACTTTAAAGGTTATTGGAGTGATGAGTATAGTTTACCTTTGTGTTTTGGCCCTGGTTTCGGGGTATGGTGTATGGGACATAATACCTGTTGGAAGTATGCAATTGAAGTAAATAATGAAGTCATATCACATACACCACTGACCTGATGATAGCATTGCCACCTTTTGTTTTTTTTTCTGACTTCCCGTGCCTCAGTATATCTTCTGCAGCCGATTCGAGCAGCACATATTCGGAACACCTTGGTGTTTACTGCCTATTATTACACAGGAGGTAAAGAGGTTTCCCAGGAAGCAGCAGTTGGAGACAGTGTAGTGCACTGAGGTAGCAGCAAATGAACACAAACTCAAAAGACTGTACAACAGGCTTTATTCCAGTAAAAGTCTGAACACCAGTTCAAGCCTTGGTGGCTCCCCATGTGACTTGCTCAGGATGGGCCGGCTCAGGTTTATATTCAGGTCGGCTGATTGACAGCCAGCCAGGTGGAGTCAGCTCCTTAGGTGCTCTTCCTGCAGGTACAGAGAGAACCCCCTGTAGTAGGCTGGTGGTCGTATCATCTCAGACAGCACATGATTTACAAGGAACAGGTGCTTTTAAACAGCAGTGCTGTTTCTGAATATGACAGTCCAGACAAACACACACACACACACATGTTTTTTAAATCTCATTCTCACCATGTTTGACATTCCCTCATTCAGACTCAAATCATTTCTCTCTAGGCCTCCTTGGAAATCCAACACAAAAAGACAATTCCAGACCAGGCTGGAGTCTCAGGTGGATTTTTGGCAGCTGTGGCTGGGTTTGCATGCCATCGCATCTTAAAAGGGGAAACAGGGTGGAATCATTAACACATACCATCACTTCCAGATGAGCTCAATGCCTTCTATGCTCACTTCAAAAGGGAAGAGAATGATGCATCTTCATGGGCTGCCATTGTACCAGGCAACTCTGTGCTCCCAGTTACTGAGGCTAATGAGAAACAAATCTTCAGGAGAGCGAATCCTCGAAAAGTATACCTGGAAGTGTTCTTAAATCTTACATGGACCAACTGGCTGGAAGTTTTACAAATATTTTAAACATCTTACTTTTGAGTCTGAGGTTCCCACCTGCATCCATTACACTGGCGGTCTGTCTCAACAACTAATTGGCTGGTGACACTGATGTCTACCATAATGAAGTGCTTTGAGAAGTTGGTTATGGAGCAAATTAACTCAATTCAAAGCCAGTGGGCAGGGTTCAAATTTAAATTTAAATTTTTGTAAGTTACAGGGATTAACTGATTAAAGTAAACTTTACATAATTAAGGACTACAATACTGATTTTTTTTAAATTATATTTTGCATTGCCTTTTGTCTTTTAAACTAGTTATTCTTAATGCTGGTGTATTAGGGATTGTAAAAGTGAGCATCAAGCAACCATAATATTTGCATAAGCGGCATCCGCGATCCACATAGGTGCCAAATTCAAGGGGCTTTACTGTATGTGTAGCCTAATGGATATTTAAATGTATATCTAGCTATGTGGTAGAATATATGTGGTAGATATCATTAATGTGAGTTTGTTACAACTTTGTGCTCAGGTCGTGTTTTATTTATGTACATACATAACACACACACACACACACACACACACACACACACACACACACACACACACACACACACACACACACACACACACACACACACACACACACACACACACACACACACACACACACACACACACTATTTATGTAGGCTGACGAGCAACAGTAAAAGCACCAAGGTGACCTGACTCTTGATGACTTGCATTTAGTAAGTGTTTCTCCAACCACATTATTACAGGCTCTTCCTATGGCCCAGCAGAATGAGGTTGAATCAGGAATGCTGCCCTTCTCTTAAAGCTATGTGATCTTAACAACCACTGAAATGAGGGAGACTAAGACAATCATATGAGGTTGAAAAGAAGGATCAGATGAGAAGAAGATGAAATGAACTGACCCAGTGTGTAAAAGTAGAGGACACAATTTTCTTGTTTATTTTCATTATGTGATGACATTGTTTAATGGGTTTATTGTATTGTATATGTTGAACATTTAATGAGTTTGGAGGGGGTGGGAAGGAGGGAGGGAAGGGAGTGGGGGAAAAGGGGAGAAAATGACACTGTGTATATTCAAGAGGGAAATGTTTGTGTGTATTTTGATTAATATATTTCATAGTGTGAAAAAAATATTTTAAATTTAAAAAAGATTGACTGACTGATGAAGCCAAATGCATTTGGTACATCGGCCTCAGAATCTTGAGTTTAAATATCCTTTTTTTGTTAGGAAATATGAATTTTAAGTGAGACTGTCATCCACTTGGATAGAACAAATTTCACACTTTTGAAATGCAACATCACAAAGTGTAGTTTTGGTAGTATGGTTTTGATAGTTAGAAATAGTGCATCAGCACTGGGTGAGAGCTTAGTCATGAATTTCAGAGACAGTCATTATTAAGGCAGGGAATAACTTGATGCCAAAAGAGATAATTTACAGCATTATTCTTCAGAATGCAAGAACACCCATAGGAGGTTGAACACCTTGGTCTCCATTGATTCGAGTGAATAAATGTTCTAGTGTAGTGATAGCAAGTTATTGATCATTTAGAGACAAGATGGCTCACAGTGAATGTAATCAAGCAGCATTGAGTTGTTGAAACAATTTTGTCAACATGTTACTCTGTTAGAGTATTTTTGACACAATACTACAAATTTTAAAATGTGTCAAGGAAGAAATTAGTTTGGACAGTTTAAAACACTGTGGTAGATATGTGAGTAGGAAATGGCTTTGGCAAATACTAGAGCGCCTCGGATGCCCCCCAAGGTTCCTCAACATGGTTATCCAACTGCACGAAAACCAACAAGATCGGGTCAGATACAGCAATGAGCTCTCAGAACCTTTCTCCATTAACAATGGCATGAAGCAAGGCTACGTTCTCGCACCAACCCTCTTTTCAATCTTCTTCACCATGATGCTGAAACAAGCCATGAAAGACCTCAACAATGAAGACGCTGTTTACATCCGGTACCGCACAGATGGCAGTCTCTTCAATCTGAGGCGCAGGCAAGCTCACACCAAGACACAAGAGCAACTCATCCATGAACTACTCTTTGCAGATGATGCCGCTTTAGTTGCCCATTCTGAGCCAGCTCTTCAGCGCTTGACGTCCTGCTTTGCGGAAACTGCCAAAATGTTTGGCCTGGAAGTCAGCCTGAAGAAAACTGAGGTCCTCCATCAGCCAGCTCCCCACCATGACTACCAGCCCCCCCACATCTCCATCGGGCACACAAAACTCAAAACGGTCAACCAGTTTACCTATCTCGGCTGCACCATTTCATCGGATGCAAGGATCGACAACGAGATAGACAACAGACTTTCCAAGGCAAATAGCACCTTTGGAAGACTACACAAAAGAGTCTGGAAAAACAACCAACTGAAAAACCTCACAAAGATTAGCGTGTACAGAGCCGTTGTCATACCCACACTCCTGTTCGGCTCTGAATCATGGATCCTCTACCGGCATCACCTACGGCTCCTAGAACGCTTCCACCAGCGTTGTCTCCGCTCCATCCTCAACATTCATTGGAGCGACTTCATCCCTAACATCGAAGTACTCGAGATGGCAGAGGCCGACAGCATCGAATCCACGCTGCTGAAGATCCAACTGCGCTGGGTAGGTCATGTCTCCAGAATGGAGGACCATCGCCTTCCCAAGATCGTGTTGCATGGCGAGCTCTCCACTGGCCATCATGTCAGAGGTGCACCAAAGAAGAGGTACAAGGACTGCTTAAAGAAATCTCTTGGTGCCTGCCACATTGACCACCGCCAGTGGGCTGATATCGCCTCAAACCGTGCATCTTGGCGCCTCACAGTTCGGCGGGCAGCAACCTCTTTTGAAGAAGACCGTAGAGCCCACCTCACTGACAAAAGACGAAGAAGGAAAAACCCAACACCCAACCCCAACCAACCAATTTTCCCTTGCAACCGCTGCAACCATGTCTGCCTGTCCCGCATCGGACTTGTCAGCCACAAACGAGCCTGCAGCTGACGTGGACATTACCCCTCCATAAATCTTCATCCGTGAAGCCAAGCCAAAGGTAGATATCATTAATGTGAGTTTGTTACAACTTTGTGCTGAGGTAGTGTTTATTTATGTATATATGAACTACTCTTTGCAGATGATGCCGCTTTAGTTGCCCATTCAGAGCCAGCTCTTCAGCGCTTGACGTCCTGCTTTGCGGAAACTGCCAAAATGTTTGGCCTGGAAGTCAGCCTGAATAAAACTGAGGTCCTCCATCAGCCAGCTCCCCACCATGACTACCAGCCCCCCCACATCTCCATCGGGCACACAAAACTCAAAACGGTCAACCAGTTTACCTATCTCGGCTGCACCATTTCATCAGATGCAAGGATCGACAATGAGATAGACAACAGACTCGCCAAGGCAAATAGCGCCTTTGGAAGACTACACAAAAGAGTCTTGAAAATCAACCAACTGAAAAACCTCACAAAGATAAGCGTATACAGTGCCGTTTTCATACCCACACTCCTGTTCGGCTCCGAATCATGGGTCCTCTACCGGCACCACCTACGGCTCCTAGAACGCTTCCACCAGCGTTGTCTCCGCTCCATCCTCAACATCCATTGGAGCGCTTTCATCCCTAACGTTGAAGTACTCGAGATGGCAGAGGTCGACAGCATCGAGTCCACGCTGCTGAAGATCCAGCTGCGCTGTATGGGTCACGTCTCCAGAATGGAGGACCATCGCCTTCCCAAGATCGTGTTATATGGCGAGCTCTCCACTGGCCACCGTGACAGAGGTGCACCAAAGAAAAGGTACAAGGACTGCCTAAAGAAATATCTTGGTGCCTGCCACATTGACCACCGCCAGTGGGCTGATAACGCCTCAAACCGTGCATCTTGGCGCCTCACAGTTTGGCGGGCAGCAACCTCCTTTGAAGAAGACTGCAGAGCCCACCTCACTGACAAAAGGCAAAGGAGGAAAAACCCAACACCCAACCCCAACCAACCAATTTTCCCCTGCAACCACTGCAACCATGTCTGCCTGTCCCGCATCGGACTTGTCAGCCACAAACGAGCCTGCAGCTGACGTGGACATTACCCCTCCATAAATCTTCATCCGTGAAGCCAAGCCAAAGGTAGATATCATTAATGTGAGTTTGTTACAACTTTGTGCTGAGGTAGTGTTTATTTATGTATATATGAACTACTCTTTGCAGATGATGCCGCTTTAGTTGCCCATTCAGAGCCAGCTCTTCAGCGCTTGACGTCCTGCTTTGCGGAAACTGCCAAAATGTTTGGCCTGGAAGTCAGCCTGAAGAAAACTGAGGTCCTCCATCAGCCAGCTCCCCACCATGACTACCAGCCCCCCCACATCTCCATCGGGCACACAAAACTCAAAACGGTCAACCAGTTTACCTATCTCGGCTGCACCATTTCATCAGATGCAAGGATCGACAATGAGATAGACAACAGACTCGCCAAGGCAAATAGCGCCTTTGGAAGACTACACAAAAGAGTCTTGAAAAACAACCAACTGAAAAACCTCACAAAGATAAGCGTATACAGAGCCGTTTTCATACCCACACTCCTGTTCGGCTCCGAATCATGGGTCCTCTACCGGCACCACCTACGGCTCCTAGAACGCTTCCACCAGCGTTGTCTCCGCTCCATCCTCAACATCCATTGGAGCGCTTTCATCCCTAACGTCGAAGTACTCGAGATGGCAGAGGTCGACAGCATCGAGTCCACGCTGCTGAAGATCCAGCTGCGCTGTATGGGTCACGTCTCCAGAATGGAGGACCATCGCCTTCCCAAGATCGTGTTATATGGCGAGCTCTCCACTGGCCACCGTGACAGAGGTGCACCAAAGAAAAGGTACAAGGACTGCCTAAAGAAATATCTTGGTGCCTGCCACATTGACCACCGCCAGTGGGCTGATAACGCCTCAAACCGTGCATCTTGGCGCCTCACAGTTTGGCGGGCAGCAACCTCCTTTGAAGAAGACTGCAGAGCCCACCTCACTGACAAAAGGCAAAGGAGGAAAAACCCAACACCCAACCCCAACCAACCAATTTTCCCCTGCAACCGCTGCAACCGTGTCTGCCTGTCCCGCATCGGACTTGTCAGCCACAAACGAGCCTGCAGCTGACGTGGACTTTTTACCCCCTCCATAAATCTTCGTCCGCGAAGCCAAGCCAAAGAGAAGAAGAATATCACACACACACACACACACATACACACACACACACACACACACACACACACACACACACACACACACACACACACACACACACACACACACACACACACACACACACACACACACACACACACACACACACACACACACACACACACACACACACATTATCTATATAATGTTTCCCAGAGCATACATTTCCAGATCTTTTGGAAAATCCACCTTTGTAATTTTTTTCGAAGGTCACCACGTCTACCCAGAAGGATCTCACCTTTGTGCACAGCCAGGTTGAATGGATAAAGATTCCAATCTCCACACCACACCTAAAGCGCATTTGCGAGATTTCTGGTTTGGATTTATGTAATTTTTTTGGTGAGAGGTACAGTTGATGCAGGAAATTGTATTGCACTAACCTGTACCTGGCATTAGTAACTGTTGTCATGCTGACCAGACGCAGATCTGACCAGCACCGCTCGTGGATTGTCATGTCCTAGTCCGATTCCCACCTTTCCCTTGACCTGTGTAAGCCCAGCATCGGGATCTTATTTTGGAAAATGAAATACATTATAAAGATAAACTTTTGCACATCCTCCCTTCAAATTAGAATATCCCTGTAACTACACATGGGTAGGGTCATAGATGGTCCCAATTTGTCCCTTAAAAACAATCTTAGTTGCAGATAACAGAAGAATTTTCTTGTGGACAAATCATAATTATTCCTCAACTGCTCGTATGATATGAGTTGTCCTCACTTATAAGAATCCTTGATATACCTGATCTCTTTCTGGCACCAGGTATCCAGGATCTTATCGCCCAGAGTCATGGGTACTAAGTTGTTCTGGGTCAAGGGTGTTTTGGGAGAAATCTCCACCTTCAATCCAATGCATTGATTTTTTTCTTTGCCATGTCTGAAGTACATGCTTTAGTACCAAACTCAGTTTGTGAAGGTCGCCTTGGCGGTAGCCATGAAATGTATAGTGGCCACATGGAAGTCCGACTCTCAACTAAATATTACATGATGGAATATCGAAATGCAGAGTTGGATTCCCCTGGAGAAAACCACGTAGAATTTAAGGAGGAAATATGACACATTTGAGAGTGTGGCAACTTTATCTGAAATATATTGATATACAGATATGGCTATTCCCCTTAGGAATAAGGGTACTGAAACAATCTGTCCCAGCAGGGAAACGATTGGGAGCAATGAAGTGAAATGTGCTGGAGATGATGTGCTCTATTAGATGCTTTTTTATAAAATTCCTTACCTTTTGTTATTTAGTCACCTTTGTCGTTTGTTTCCAAGGCTTTTTCCTAGGTTTCTTTAGAAGTCATTGACCCCAGCAGTATTTGGGTTTTTTCTATCTGTGTAATTAATATGACTTTATTCTCACTTGTATCCGGAAAGGTTGGGGGAGAGGTGTAGGGGGTGGGGAAGGAATAAAAGCGGACTCTCTATGTCATATTGGTGTTGAAAGAGATTGTATTGCTAGAATTTATATGAGTCTTTGAAAATCAAAGATAAAATATTTAAAAAAAGGAATGAATTAGCTGATAAAAAACCTTGTTTGAATCTAAAACTGTTCATAATTCTAAGAACACAAGAAACAGGAACAGAAGTTTGTCATCTGGCCCAACATGATCATGGCTGATCTGGCTGTGGATTCTGCTCCACTCATCCAGCATTTCCCTATAACTCTTTGTAGAGCTCGTCGAAAGAACCAAAGACTTGTTGATCCAAACCAAGGCTTTTATTAGCAAAAGACCGGAGCTCTTCACAGGTGGCCGACCAGTCCGGAATGATCCGACCTGGCTAGGGACACAACCCTTTAAGGCCCAAACAATAGGTGTGGCTTAGCTCTCAGCCAATCGCTGTAAGCACAGTCTAGATACAGTAACTATATACACTATGTACATTGGTGATAGATCTGTACTATCACATTCACCCCTTCTTGGAGAATTGACCCGGGGAAAAAAAAACAAAAACGAGGGAGAGAATGAAAAGGAAGGGGTAGGTCAAGGACTGTAGCGGTCAGGGGGTCTGACCATCCGGCGTGACCGCCGTGGTGCCGGGATTGGGGTCGCTGGAGTGGTGTCACCAGCGGGCTCATCGGGTGCGACTGCTCCGTCGCTCAATTCCCCAGTCGTTTTGTCGGCAGGGTGGCCCGAGTCATTGGGGTGCTGTTGGTCCTTCTGTTGCGGCACGGGGCCTGGAGCATAAGGAGTTGGGGGGTTTGCTGGGTCTACCGCGTCCTGAGCTAGGTCCCGCACCGAAACAGTGTCCTCCCGCCCGTCTGGGAACTCCACGTATGCGTAATGTGGGTTCGCGTGGAGTAGAGTCACTCGGTCGACCAAGGGGTCATTCTTTGAGTGCCGGACGTGGCGTCGCAAAAGGACGGGGCCAGGGACGGTGAGCCATGCCGGTACAGTGGTTCCCGATTCGGATTTCCTCGGGAAAAGGAACATCCTTTCGTGGGGGGTGGCATTTGTTGCAGTACATAGGAGGGAGCGGATGGAGTGTAAGGCACTAGTGAGAACCTCCTGCCAGTGAGAGGTGGGGAGACCTTTAGACCGGAGAGCCAGTGTAACCGCTCTCCATATGGTGGCATTCTCCCTCTCGACCTGGCCATTACCGCGTGGGTTATAGCTCGTGGTCCTGCTTGAAGCAATGCCACACTCCAGAAGGTACTGTTGCAGCTCTGAACTCATGAATGAGGACCCCCTATCACTGTGGATGGAATTGGGGTACCCGAAGATGGTGAAAATACTGTGAAGGGCCTGTATCACTGAGGTGGCAGTGGTGTCTGGGCAGGCCACAGCGAATGGGAAGCGGGAGTATTCGTCGATGGCCGTAAGGATGTAGGTATTACGGTTGGTCGACGGTAGGGGTCCCTTAAAGTCTACGCTAAGACGCTCGAAGGGGCGGGTGGCTTTGATGACGTGGGAGTTATCCGGACGGAAGAAGTGGGGCTTGCATTCGGCGCACACCGAACAGGCTCGGGTCATGGAGCGGATCTCCTCAATTGTGTAGGGTAAGTTGCGCGCCTTGACAAAGTGAGCAAACCTAGTGACCCCTGGATGACAGAGCGCCTCATGGAGTTTCCGTAGTCTGTCCATCTGTATGCTGGCGCACGTCCCCCTGGAGAGCGCGTCAGGCGGGTCGTTGAGCTTACCAGGCCGGTACAGGATGTCATAGTTAAAGGTGGAGAGTTCGATTCTCCATCTGGCGATTTTGTCGTTTTTTATCTTACCACGCTGGGTGTTGCTGAACATGAAGGAGACCGCGCGTTGATCAGTCAACAGTGTAAAGCGCCTCCCAGCGAGGTAATGTCTCCAACGACGTACCGCTTCAACTATGGCCTGGGCCTCCTTCTCGATCGAGGAGTGTCTACTCTCCGGACCCTGGAGGGTTCTGGAGAAGAAGGCTACAGGCCGACCGGCCTGGTTCAAGGTGGCTGCCAGGGCGAAGTCGGATGCATCGCTCTCGACTTGAAACGGGACAGACTCATCGATCGCGTGCAGCGTCGCAGCAGCGATGTCAGATTTGATTCGATCGAAAGCCGCTGTGGCTTCGGTCGAGAGGGGAAAAGAGGTGGTCTTGATAAGAGGACGTGCCTTGTCGGCGTAGTTTGGAACCCATTGTGCGTAATAAGAGAAAAGGCCCAGGCAGCGTTTGAGAGCTTTCTGGGTATGTGGGGGGGGTAAGTCCATTAAGGGACGCATGCGGTCAGGATCTGGCATGACTATCCCGTTTTCCACCACACAACCTAGAATAGCGAGTCGTGTGGTCCGGAAAACACACTTGTCCAAATTGTAAGTCAGGTTTAGCTGACGGGCAGTTTGAAGAAATTTGTCTAGGTTGGCGTCATGGTCCTGCATGTCGTGGCCGCAGATGGTGATATTGTCCAGATACGGGAAGGTAGCGGTTAGCCCGTTCTGGTCCACCATCCTGTCCATTTCCCGCTGGAAGACCGCGACACCATTTGTGACCCCGAATGGTACCCTGAGAAATTGATATAGCCGCCCATTCGCTTCAAAGGCCGTGAATGGTCGGTCCTCGCAGCGGATCGGGAGCTGGTGGTAGGCCGAACGTAGGTCAATAGTGGAGAAAATGCGGTACTGGGCGATCTGGTTCACCACATCCGTGATGCGTGGCGGCGGCAGCAGCGGCTGTAACGTCGGCCCCGGAGGTGTCCGTGGCGGCGGCAGCAGCGGCGGTAGCGTCGGCCCCGGGGGTGTCTGTGGCGGCAGCAGCAGCGGCGGTAGCGTCGGCCCCGGGGGTGTCCGTGGCGGCGGCAGCAGCGGCTGTAGCGTCGGCCCCGGAGGTGTCCGTGGCGGCGGCAGCAGCGGCGGTAGCGTCGGCCCCGGGGGTGTCTGTGGCGGCGGCGGCAGCAGCGGTAGCGTCGGCCCCGGGGGTGTCCGTGGCGGCGGCAGCAGCGGCGGTAGCGTCGGCCCCGGGGGTGTCCGTGGCGGCGGCAGCAGCGGCGGTAGCGTCGGCCCCGGTGGTGACTGTGGCGGCGGCAGCAGCGGCGGTAGCGTCGGCCCCGGGGGTGACTGTGGCGGCGGCAGCAGCGGCGGGCGAGAGGCAGGCCATCACCATGGTTGCGACGGTGGGTTGCCCCTTCCGGGTTCGGCGTCTCCGTGACGTCAGGCGTTGCCGTGCAGGGGAGCCCTCGCTCTCATTGGACGAGAGCTCTGGGGAAGAAGAGTTTGAATGGGATAGTGGCGGTTGGGCTTCACACGAGGCACTGTGTTTGCTGGCGGCCATTTTAGACCTACAGACTGCAGCAAAGTGGCCGTTTTTAAGGCACTTCTGGCACCTGGCTTTTCTTGCTGGGCACTGGGACCTGCTGTGCTTGTTCCTCCCGCAGAAATAACATTTCGGGTTCGCACGGGGCAGGGTAGCAGCAGCCGACAGGCCGTCAGGGGTAGGGTAGAAGGGCACTTTACTCACATCAGAACGAGGGGTCCAGTCCCTAGAGAGCTCGGTGGACTTTAAGGCTGCATCCTCCATTGTGATTGCAATCCGGGCCACGTCCTCTAGTTTTTCTACCCCTTGTTCGAGCAAACGCAGCCTCACTTCGTTCGATCGGAGCCCGGCCACATAGGCATCCCGGATGAGGTCGCTAGTGATCTCGGCAGCAGTTTTGTCCACACAGTTACAGTCCTTGCCCAATGCCTTTAGTACTTGTAAATATGCCCTGCTGGACTCACCGGGCTGTTGTTTCCTCGACGCAAGCATGAGCCGGGCATGAACTCTGTTCACCGGTTGATCATACAGTCCTTTCAGTACCTTTATGGCTGCGGTGTAAGTGGTCTCATCCTGGATGTTCTCGTAGACTCTCAAGGACACCATAGACAGCAATGCTGTTAGACGCTGGTTATCCTCCTCCACCTGAATGAATCTCAGGAAGTTTTCAAAGTTCAGCAGCCAGAAGTTAAAGGCTTTGAAGGCTGTAGCTGACTGTGGGTCGATATCAAGTTTTTCTGGCCGAGTTAAACGCTCCATCCCTTTCAAAAAAAATTCCTTTTGCTAATAAAATTGTAGAGCTCGTCGAAAGAACCAAAGACTTGTTGATCCAAACCAAGGCTTTTATTAGCAAAAGACCGGAGCTCTTCACAGGTGGCCGACCAGTCCGGAATGATCCGACCTGGCTAGGGACACAACCCTTTAAGGCCCAAACAATAGGTGTGGCTTAGCTCTCAGCCAATCGCTGTAAGCACAGTCTAGATACAGTAACTATATACACTATGTACATTGGTGATAGATCTGTACTATCACACTCTTAATTCCCCTTTTATAATTCTGCTACTTTGAAAGGTCATCAGCCTGAAATGTGACTGTTTCTCCCTTGTCAGAGGTTACCCCTCCTGCTAAATATTTACACCATTTATTGCTTTTGTTTCCAGATCATGAAAGCCCATTTTCTTTGTACTATTTTCATTAATAACAGATACATTCGCCTAAAGGAAAATTGTCAGCATTAAGTTCAGATGAAAAGTTTAATTTAGTTCTCCTGTTCATGAATATATTTCTTGGCTTGTGATATAAAATCTTATGTAATTACTTCAAACAAAAGCAATAACCAATTTAATTTGCATCATTTAATGTAACTCTGTATGATAAATGCTAATTAGGATTTTCATAAAGACATAGTTAGCTAACTTGATTTAGTCAGCAAGTTCTGCTGACTCTTCTGTTCTGAAAACTATGCCAGGCAACAACCTGGTGAATCTCATCTGCACCCTCACCAGCGCAATCACATTACTTCCCACTACAAGGCCGTCAGATCTACACATAATATTCAAACCATGTGCTAAAATAGATTGTACCACACTTCCTTGCTCTTAAATTCTATGTCTTGGCTGATAAAAGCAAGCATTCAATATGGCTTCTTAATCATATCTACCTGTGCTGCCACCTTCAGTGATCATTAAAGTTTTTTTCCACTTAGGTCATGCCCATCAGTGCTTCCAAGGATCTTGCATTTCATTCTCTATATCCATGCCTTAGTGGTCCTCCCAAATTACATCATCGGGATTATATTCTACATGCTATTGTTCTGCCATCTTATCAACTCATCACAATCTTTCTATTGATAAAGACTAAATTCCCATTCAACAACACTTAATTTCATGTCATCTGTGAACCTTCTGACCATATCCCCTACATTTGCATATGGATTGTTGATCCATGTAACATTCAGAAAGGTTCCCAGCTAGCCTATGCCTGGAGTCACAGACTTACAAATGCAATTCTTTCACCAGAGCTTTCGATTGCAACGTCGATTTCAAATTCAGATTACCTAATCGTCCTGGATCTCATGGTCTCAAACCCTTTGGGCCAGTCTCCCTTGTAAAACTTAATAAAAACTCTTACTGGTCCATGAGGTCTAATCTCCTCAACACACTTGCTCTCTCCTTTGACAAATTCAATCAGAATTTCTACCTGTATAAACAAATCAAGAAAAAAAAAACTTGCAGACACTGGAAATCTGAAACAAAAGCAGAAAGTGCTGGAAACACTGAGGCCGGGCAGTATCTTTTAAAAGAAAAACAGTTAATATTTTAGGTCCAACACTCTTCATCAGTTCACTTGTTAGTTATATCTCGCATCAATGGATAGATATGTTCAAGATCTCCAGTCACACCCTAAGATCAACATTTAGTGCCATGGATCATTTAAAAGTAAATTGGATAGGTATATGGATGTGAGATGACTGGAGGATTATGGTATGGGAGTAGGTCAGTGGGACTAAGGAGATGATGGTCAGCACAGAATAAAAGGGCTGAGCGACTTATTTTTCTGTGCTGTAGTGTTCTATGGTTCTATGGATCGGAAGATGCTTGTTGTTGACTTACCCCTACAGCAGCACCGATTTACCCTCTCAAAGTTATTCTATTTCAATCATTTCCAATTCACCTAACAGAGAAATTCTTCAAGGAGCTAAAGAAAATAATAAGGAAATTCTTATGGAAAGGGAGGAAACTGAGGATAGCGCTAGATAAATTAACAGAATAGTACAAACAAGAGGGCTTACAGCTACCAAACTTTAAGAATTATTATAGAGCAGCACAATTAGATACCTATCAGATTTTTATCAAACAAGGGAAAAACCAGATTGGACCAGATTAGAGCTAGATAAAATAGGGGAGAAGGTACCTGAACATATACTATATAAGTGGGATAGCTGGTGCAACATAGGAATTCACCAGTACTGCACCACCTGCTCAACATTTGGAAGAAGATTCATGTAGAAAGGAATAAAACAAATTATCAACTACCAAAATTAATATTGACGCAAAATCAACTAATCCCTTTCACAATAGATAACCTTTCCTTTAGAGAATGGGAGAGAAAAGGGATCAAAAGAACAGAAAATTGTTTTTCGGGAAATAAATTATTATCTTTTGAACAAATGAAGGACAAATATGGTATAACTCACGGTACAATGTTTGCACACCACCAACTGAAAACCTACTTGAAGGACAAATTGGGAAGCAAACAGAGGTTACCAGAAGGAAGCAATTTGGAATATGTGATTACAGACACAATGATAATTAAAAGATTTATAACAAACATGTACATCAAACTGCAAGAGAAATAGAATACGGAAACAAGATGTAAACCCAAACAAAAATGGGAACAAGATCTAAACATAAAGATAAAGAATGAAACATGGGAAAAGCTATGCTCCAAAACTATGAGAAAATCAATAAACACGAGGTTACACATGATACAATATAATTGGTTACACAGGCTATACATCACGGCCCAAAAGTTAAATAAATGGGACCCAACAGTATCAGACAGATGTTTTCACTGTAAGAAGGAAACGGGAACAACAGTACATGCAATTTGGGCATGTGAGAAAGTGGAAAAGTTTTGGGAAGATCTAAACCAGGTATTAAATAAAATCACAAAAAGCAACATACCAAAAAATCCAGAGATCTTCTAAGTAATAAGAAGTAAAGAACTTGGACTCGATTTGGAGGGAGAACAAAAAATATTTATTATGATAGCCTTAGCTGTAGCAAAAAAATGTATTATGTCAACCTGGAAATTAGAAGATAGCCTGAGAATACAGCAATGGTACATAGAAATTAATAAATGTATTCCATTGGAAAAAATAACATATAATTTAAGAAATAACATCATAGTATTCGAACAAATTTGGGAACCGTACATGGAACACAACAGAGAAGTCCTAACGCAGACCTCCACCGCCTAAAATGACAGAAGGAGAAGAAGACGAAATGAACTGACCCAGTATGTAAAAGTAGAAGACACACATTTCTTGTTTATTTTCATTGTGTGATGACATTGTTTAATGGGTTTAATGTATCATATAGGTTGAACATTGAGGGAGTGCAGGGGGGGGTGAAGGAGGGAGGGAAAGGAGGGGGGAAAAGGGGAGAAAATGACATTGTGTATATTCAAGAGGGAAATGTTTGTGTGTATTTTGGTCAGTATGGTTCATAGTGTGAAAAATTTTTTTTAAATTTAAAAAATTAATCCTGATCCAGGCTTTCAGTTTATCCTTCTGTGCATTCAGTTTTTCAGCAAAATACAGCATTCCTTTCTTTCAGACAAGGATCTTAAATATCCACACCTTTGCTTCCCTCCCATAATTTTCCTTTCATTCCATCTATATCCACATAAAAATATAAGTAGGAACAGAAATAGGCTATTGGGTGATGATAGCCTCCTTTGACATTCAATAATGGCGTGACTGATCCAAGATTTCTCAAGTCAATGTGTTTGCACTATTGCCATGCTCCTTGATTCCTTACTGATTATAACTGTTATCTTAGGTTTGGATATGTTCACACATTCAGCCTCCACAACTATCTGGGGCAAGGAATTAAAAAAACTTACAATCCTTTAGAGAAGCAATCCTTCCTCATTTCAGTCTTAACTGAATGCTCCCTGATTCTGTAAATATACCCATTGGATCTAGACTCTCCCATGGGAAGAAACATCCTCTCAGCATTCCAGCATCCTGAGAATCTCATCTCCGATAAATACAAATACAATCTGCTCAATCTTCCTCCATTTCTGAGAATATCCATAGTGAATCCTCTCCAAATGGCTTTCAATTTTAATGATTTTCTTGAATCAAAAACGCCCACAAATTTCCAGATGTTGACTCACTATTGGTTTGGACTATTCAAATTATATTTCTCAATTATTGTACTCTAATCCCCCCCCCAAAAAAAATCCTGATTAATTCCCACACCTCTCTATTGACTTTCTATAGCCTCTTTCACATTTGTAAATGATCCCAGGAATTAACCGCCAATCGGCCTTCAAAGTGTCTAGTGCCAAAGCAAAATCACATGACATCATCTCACGCCGGGGATTGATGGCCTCAACCCCTAAATGCTGGCCTTGCAATCATGCAAGTGTGAAATGGGCAATTGCATTGTGGGATTGAAATGATCCAAGTTTTTATGTGAGTGCAGGAACATGAAAGAAGGAAAGATTAAAATGAAGGTATAAACTTTGCTGTAGGAAAGTCATAGCAGGGGGGAGAGAGAGAGAGAGAGAGAGAGAGAGAAAGAGAGAGAGAGAGAGAGAAAAAATGAATAGCAATAAATGGCAATAGCAGACAATTTTTAAACAGCGTGGGAAAGTTGGTACCGCTATAATGCACAATTTATAAAGACCATGGGAAAAAGCAATGGCGGACCTGACTTTCAGAATGCCGAGCGGCTGAGTAACCACTCCATAAATGCTCTGTGCAGGCACCCATGCAAACAACCTTTTCTCTGCTGCACGGCATTCTGGGAGGGCAGGTCCACCATCGCTTTTTCCCATGGTATTTATAAATTGTATGCAATAGTGGCTACCAACTTTTTCACACGATATAAATTGTGCTCTATAATGCTACCATCTTTGCCATGCTGTATTGTATAAATTGTGTGCTAAAGTACTACCAACTTTCCCACCCAGTTAAAAAATTTATTGCTACCACTTTCCCATGGTCCCTTATAAAGTTTTATATAGGTCAGCACAACAACAGCAGGGGCTGAATGGCTCATACTGTGCTGTACATAAAGCTTAATTATGTTATAATTAGGCATGATTAATTCTGTTCAAATATTAGATCATAATACATAATTTAGGGATTCAGGATTTAGGGCAAGTCCACCATCGCTCAATGTGTAATGCGTCACCAGTAGAAGGTAGAACAGTTCTAACCGCAGAGATGGCTCCTTGCAAGTGTGAAAGCATTCAGTGTCCCAGTTAGAAATGGTCAAATGTGAAAACCCAAACCCCCATTCCTATCCCAGTACACTGAACAGCCAATTTAATGGGACACAAGTGTGAAAAGGGCTTATTCTTTGTGTACAAGGAACTCCCAAATCCATGTGTGCTGCATCTTTCTGCATCCTTTCTCCATTTATATAATAAACTGTTTTGTCATCCTTCCTTCCAGAGTGAAGAGTTTCACATTTTCCCACATTGCATTCCATTCACCGTTAAACCTATCAATATCGCTTGGTAAACCATAGCTTACCTATCCATCTATTTTTGTAATCATCTGCAAACTTGGCTATAATAAATTTGCTTCCTTCCTCTAAGTAATTAATATATGTTGTAAACAGCTGCAGTCCCACCTGAGATCCCTGCAGTATGTCACTTTTTTGAGTTACCCAAACATTCATTTATCCCCATTTGCTGCTTCCTGTTTATTAATTAATCCCCTCTCTATGCTAATACAGAATCTATACACCATCTTATCCTTCCAAATAACCATTTGTGTAGAACTTTTGAACATTCAAATATTTACAGCTATTTCTTCCTCTGTCTCATACTTCCTTAAATGTCTCTGATTAAGTCGAACATGATTTTCTCTTCCTGAAATCATGCAGGACACGTTTGATCAGATTATGGCTTTACAAATCTTTTGCCTCCTTTAATAATTAATTGCAATGTTTTTTCGAGTGATATTAATTTTCACTATCTCCTCTGAATTTCCTTTCTCTTATTCCCTCACTTCACGCCATTAAAACCAGAGGGTGACCAAATTTAAATTCCTTGGAGGACCTTTCCTGGACCCAACACACTAGAGGTACACGATCCTTTATCCAAAACCCTTGGGGGACAGTGTGTTCCAAATTTCAGATTTTTCTGGATTTCAGAAAGCCAGATATAAGCCCACCCGAATTGTGCTGCTGTATCCACCCACACCCCCTCCCAGTTGCCCTGCTGTCTCCCCCCACCCCCATTGCAGGCCCAAATCGCACTGCTGGTCCCTCGCCCACCCGACTCGCGCTGCCGGTATCTCTCCCACCCGACTCAGGCTGCCGGTCCCTTGCCTGCCTGACTCGCACTGCCGGTCTTCCCCCTCGCTTGTCTGACTCGCACTGCCGGTCTCCCCCCCTTGCCTGCCTGACTCGCGCTGCCGCCTCTCTCCCCACTTGCCAGATTTTGGAGCTTTCCAGATTTTAGATGTCCGGATAAAGGATGGTGTACCTGTAATATCAGCTAGAGTAAGGTACATCAGTGCCTCTATTTCCTCTGGAGTTGACAGAGGTTTGGTATGACATCAAAATCCTTGGCAAACTTCTACAGATGTGTAGTGGAAAATATTGTGACTAGCTACATTACAGTCTGGTACCAATATTTCTGAGTGGAAAGTCCTGCAAAATGTAGTGGACACAGCCTAGGGTATCACAGGCAAAACTCTCCCCAACATTGAATAAATCTACCCAGATGTTTTCTGTTGGAGTGCAGTCACAATCAAGGATCCACACCACCCAGGATTGTACTATGCTTTCACTGCTGCCATTAGGAAAGAGATGCCACAAGATTCGTATCACCAACATCAGACGCGTCAACAACAAACTCAATCAGGGACTCACTTAAGGACTTCTACTTCACACATTATTTACTTCTAAAAACATATTATTTTCTGTATTTCACAGTCAGTTGCTTACATTTCTTTCTTTGTTTACATTTCTCTCCTTTGTACAAGTATTTTTTCTTGAGTAGGGTTTTTTGCACTACAAGTAGAAAAAAATGCATGGCCTGTTGTATGTGATGCCATGTGTGTACTCTGACAATAAATCTGAACTTTGAACTTTGATTCTTAAAGATCACCCATCAGCAGAGATTCCACATTCATTCACTTATATCAATATCTCTCTGAATTCTCCTTTTGTCACCTTGGCTTTTTTTAAATTTCTTCAGCTAGGTGTCATCATCCCAGACTGTGGATATTTTCTCCCATCTTTTCGGTTCTGCCTAATTGACCTCTTCCCATCTTTAGATCTATGTATTGATGAAATGTTAACTATCTCAAATCTTCCATTGTCCTTCCACTAATCTATTTGCCCTTGAATACACAGCATCCCAATCATGAAGGACCAATTTTAACATGTTTATCAAAACTTCTGACAAGGCTATTGCTCGTGTAGTTTTGTAAACTGACTCCTTATCCTATTCATCTCACACACCACCTCACTGGGCCATGAACCTCTCATGAAACATCTTCACATTGTCTCAGCCACTGGACTCCTTTCAGAGGATACGACTTCTCCATAGTATCCAGACCTACATTCCCCCATCTTGCTGAACTAAGTTCTTTCATCATACTAGGATCCGAGGAGCAATCGAGTTCAAGTTCAAGACAAAAGGGTTGAAAAGGAGAGACATAGTAGAGAGCAGTTGATTGGGCAATCGAGGTCAGATGTCCCACACATCACTATAAAATTGAGGGACTGGTGTACCCGAGCAATCATCGAGAGAATGGTCATTGTCAGAGAGGGCTGAGTCAGAGTGGCAAGCTATTGGCTCGAGGCTTTGGCAAGAGGAGGCTGAGGAGCAGGAGCTGAAGTAAGAAAAGGCCACCTTGTTCGAGGAACAAAAAGGATTCAGCAGGTAGCCTCAGGTGAGGGCAGATTTTAGATATCACTTTTTTTCCATAAACAGAAGAAATGACAGCCGAGGTAGGGGAATGATCCTCTTGCAGAATGTGGGTTGTCAGGGAAGCCAGTAGTATCCCTGACAACTTCATCTGCGAGGTGCATCCAGCTGCAGCTCCTGACAAGCCAGGTTAAGGAGTTGGAACAGGAATTGGATGAAATCCGGATCATTCAGAGGCAGAGGGGTGATCTGTTAAAGAGACACTATCACAACAGGGAAGCAGCAGGAAGTTAGATGGATGACAGTCAGGAGAAAGAATGGAATAGGCAGGCAGTGGAGGGCAGCCCTGTGGATATTCCTCTCAACAGCAAGTATACCATTTTGGATATTGTTGGTGGGGTCGACCTATCATGGATAAGCTATGGAAATCAGGTCTCTGGTACAGTCTGATCCTGTGGCTAAGAAGGGAAGGGAGGAGAAGAGATGAGCTGCATTGATAGGGGTTTCCATAGTTAGGTGGACAGATAAGAGGTTCTGTGGAAGAGGTCGAGGATCCCAGATGTTATGTTACCTCCCTTGCGCCAGTGTCCGAGATATCTCAGGTTGAGTTTAAGGCATTTTCAGGAAGGAGCCAGATGTTGTGATTCATGTAGGGACCAATGACATGGTAGGAAGGGTGAGGAGATCCTGCAAAGGAGAGTTCATGAAGTTTGGCACAAAGTTGAAGAACATTGACCTCCAGGGTTGTGATCTCAGGATTACTACCTGTGCATCGTGCTAGCGAGGTTAGAAATAGAAGGATAATGTGTGGCAAAAGGCATGGTACAGGAGATGGGGTTCAGGTTTCTGGATCATTGGGTTCTCTTGCAGGAAGGTGGGACTTGTTCTGACTGGACAGTTTGCATCTGAACTGGAGGGACACTAATATCCTAGATGAGTGGAGGAGGGAAAAAATGACGTCAAAATTGTGTGCACCGTTAGAAGTCAACTGGTTGTACATGGTGGAAATTTTCTAAAGTGCATCTATTTCAATGCAAGGAGTATTGTAGCAAAGGCAGATGAGCTTAGAGCACAAATTGGCACATGGAATTATGACATTGTGGCCATTAGTGAAACTTAGTGCAGGAGGGGCCAGACTAGCAGCTCAATGCTTTAGGTTTCCATTGTTTTAGATGCAATAGAATGGTGGGGGGTGTGGAAGGAAAGGAGGAGGAGTTGCATTGCTCTCAAGGAAAATAACACAGCTGTATTATAACATTGCGCAGAGCAGAGTTCTAAAATTCTGTCAGGATAAGCTGGTTCATGAAAGTTTTCAGTGCCTGATTATGTAAATAAGTTTCTGTAAATTAATATGCTACTTTGGGAAACCAGCACCATTTGAGTTCCTATATAACTCACTTGTGGCTACCTGCTGCATCCGTTTTGTTCCTTGAATAAGGTGGCCTATTCTTACTTCATCCTCTCCTCCTCAGCCTCCTCTTGCCAAAGCCTCGAGCCAATGGCTTTCCACTCTGACTCAGCCCTCTTTGACAATGACCATTCTCTCGATGATTGCTCGGGTATACCATTCCCTCATCTGGTCAGGCCAGAGGGCTCATCTACTGAGGCTATATGTATGGAGCTGAAGAATGGGAAAGGTGTGACCACTCTCACGGGGCTGTACCACTCAATGGAAGAACAAATCTGTAATAAGATACCAGAGAGCTGCAGGAAACATAAAGTTGTGATATTTGGAGATTTTCATTTTCCACATAATGACTGGGACTCCCAGTCATGGTTTTGCATTTGTTAAATGTTTTCAGGAAAGTTTTCTAAATCAATATATTGATGTACCAACTAGAGAGAAATGTTATGGGCCCAGAGGACCCCAAAACCCAGCAGCAATAGAAATTCACAAAACAAATAGTTACTTAAACAAAAGTTGTTTTTAATTATCTTTGAACATGAAAACAGGATCAAACTTTAACATATTACTATTAACTTATTTAACCTAACTTAACCTCCTTCTAATTCTAAGCGCACATGTATGTAATGTGTTTGTATGTAAGTTCAGAAAAGTCCCTTATTTACAGTCCAATCTCACTTCTACTCCTCCAAGTTCACTGGTTGCAGGCAATTCTTATACTGTGCACAGAATTTAACATTTATGAATTTCACCATGGTTTTGTGCTTGAAAAGTAAATGGTTACCATTCAGGAAGGTTCTTGTTGATTTTGAGAGAGAGATTTGTTGCTTGTTGGACACCCACAACTGATACCTTCTCATCAGCCACTTCAGTGTCTTGATGAAGAAACTTTCCCCATCAAGGTTCTGCAGATGATAACCTCTTTCTTTCAGGTCACCATAGAGTGCCTTTTTTGTTTTCCTTATTTCAAGTGAAACATTATGCAGCCACTCTTCTCTTGTATGGACCACAAGGGCTTTGACCAGGGTGAACTAAGAACTCACAACCTGTCTTCAAAGTGGGTTTTTTTCACAACCTTATCAGCTTGTCCTGTTCCAGTCCCAGCTGCTGCTGCTGAACTGTAGAACTGAATTCTCTCTCTCTCTCTCTCTCTCTCTCTCTCTCTCTCTCTCTCTCTCTCTCTCCCTTCCTCACTTAGATAAGAATGTATGATCCTTAGAACAGCAAACTGCACTCAGACTGCAGCACCGGACCCAATCTTCAAAGTTCTTTCACCTGTTGCTTTCCAAAAAATAATCCATTACTCCACAGTGTGTCCAATTAACACCTACTTGTGAAGTCCCTATAGGCATTCTTAGTTTGGACTGTCTGACTGAGCAGAGCTCTGGCATTTTAAATGCGATCTGTTTTAAAATGTTTGTATGTGACCTACACTAAAAAACCTGCCACAATGTATCTCATTTTAAAACATATACAATATAAAATATAACATAATCTGTCACAAAATGCAATACTGGATCTCCCATTAGGGAACAGAACAGGACAGGTGACAGAAGTACGTGCAGGTAATATTTTGGGTCCAGTGATCATAATGCCCACCTCACTGACAAAAGGCAAAGGAGGAAAAACCCAACACCCAACCCCAACCAACCAATTTTCCCCTGCAACCGCTGCAACCGTGTCTGCCTGTCCCGCATCGGACTTGTCAGCCACAAACGAGCCAGGAGCTGACGTGGACATTTACCCCTTCCATAAATCTTCGTCCGCGAAGCCAAGCCAAAGAAGAATTATGGAGAAGGATAGGTCAAGGCCTTGGGTTAATATTCTAAATTGGAGAAAGGCTAATTTTGAGGAAAAGAGAAAGGATCTAGAATGCAAGGACTGGGATAAGTTGTTTTCGGGCAAGGATGTGCGAGGTAAGTGGAGGACCTTCAAAGGTGAAATTTTGAGAGTACAGAGTTTGTCTATTCCTGTCAGGATTGAAGACAAAGTGAGCAGGCAGAGGGAATCTTTGGTTTTCGAGGGATATTGGGGATCTGGATCAGAAGAAGAGAAAGGTGTATAACAGGTATAGACCATATGGAGCAAATGAGGTAACAACATAACCATATAACAATTACAACATGGAAACAGGTCATCATGGCCCTTCTTGCCCATGCTGAAACACATATTTTCCAAGTCCTACTGACCTGCATTCTGCTCTTTACCCTCCATACCTTTTACATCTGTACACCTATCCAAAATGTTTTTTAAAAGATAATATTGTATCTGCCTCCACCACCTCCACCAGAAGCTCATTCCACACAGACACACTCCCCCTGTGTTGCACCTAAACTTTTGCCCCCCTAACCCTCAGCTCATGTCCTCTTGTTTGAATCTCCCCATCCTCAATGGAAAAAGTCTATCCACATCTACTCTATCAACCCCCTCAAAATTTTGAAGTCCTCGATCAAATCCCACCTCAGCCTTCTGTGCAAAAAAAACCAAGAAAAACTGGAGCTCTGGCACTGACTGTGCAACAAAGAAGGACTCTGGAAATTTTATTTCCAATCTCCTCTAATATCAAATGTGATGTTATAGTTTTGTGACTACATGATGATATAGATTTTCAAACCTGAAAAGAAAATCAGATTTAAAAAAATAATTCTGAACTAGAATGAATTAGATGAAAAAATCCACAGTGGGCTTCAAGACAATGCCATATAACCATTTAACAATTGCAGTAGGGAAACATGCCATCTTGGCCCCTCTAGTCCATACCGATTTAAGTGATCTTATTTTGGTGCAAATGTACTGAAGGAGTAGCTTTAATTAAAGTTTTTTTTAACTTTATTTATTCGTTCAAAATACAGATAATAAGTTACATATAACATTAAACAAAGCATGAATGTTATATTTTATATATATAAAAAAAGAAAGAAAAAAAGGAAAGAAACCCCCCCCCCCCACTTTCAGCCAACTCTCCAAAGGAGGTGGTGGAGGCAGATACAATATTATCTTTTAAAAAACATTTTGGATAGGTGTACAGGTTTTCCATAAAGAAAACAGAAAAAAAAAGAAAAGTAAAGCATACATATTGAAATCTAGTCAATATAAATCAAAATGTAAATATTCTGAATATAACAACCACCTATTAATAAAGAAAACTATAGTTATCCGCAAAACATATGTAATTTTTTCCATTATTAAACAATATTTCTTCTCATTATGCCATCTATTAATATCAATCATATTCGTATTTTTCCACGTACTATCAATACATTTTTTCGCTACAGATAGCGCTAAATACACAAAAGCAAATTGAAGTTTATCTAGTCCCAAACCACATGAAAACAAAATTCCAACAGTGTAACCACATCTAAAACACAAATTTGATTCCTAAAGACCATATTTTTTCAATTTTTCATGTGTTAAATATAATTGATGTAAAAAATTATAATTAATCATCACATACCGTGCATTTATCAGTCTAGTTACACTATCATAACAAATATCTGACCAATCATCCTCGGAAAAAATAAAACCAATATCGATTTCCCATTTACCAGATTTATCCCAACCCTTTTTATCCATACCATCCTGTAATATTTGATACATAACTAAAATATAACCCTTCTCTGATACCCTCATAAGAAAAGTCTCAAATTTAATCATTTCATGTAAAATCATATCTCTACCAAACACATGTTTTACCAAAGATCAAACTTGATAAAAATACGCTTACACTTAATCGAACTGTTTAAACCCCGAACATTAAAAGTAGCAAACTTCAACTTTGACATATCCACTAATATTACTAAAAACTAATAATATCAATATATAAAGACTCAGATCAACGTAAATAGGCCCTCCAATAGGAGAAAAATAAACCACAAATTAAAGTCTAAATAAAATGAAAATTAAAAAAAAGATGAAAGGAAAAAGAAACCCCCCCCCCCAAAAAAAATAATCCCTAAACAAAAGTTGGGTGTGGATCACCCACCAGTGGCTGATGACTAGTAGAACATAGAGCAAATTTCTCCCTCCCTAGCCAAACAAAGAATAACAACAAGATATCATAATGACATAAAAAGAAAGTAAAAATAAAAAAAGTTCTTCTATTTATCCAAGAGATTCTAGACTCGGCGACCCCATTTCAAGGAAACGGACACTTTCCATTCCCATTTCTCCCATTTCTGCCATTTCTTCCATTTCCAGAACAACCAGATTTTTCTTTAGGAGACAATGGTGGGCTACATCTTTGTCCTCTTACATCTGGCAACGAATCAACAAACCTCATTGCTTCACGCACATTCTCAAAAAAACAAGATTGAAAGTCTCCACAAAACACCTTCAACACTGCTGGATAGCGAAAAGTAGACTTATAACCTTTATGCCACAAAACTTCTTTAACTGGATTAAATCGATGCCGATGCTGAATAACCTCTTGACTCAAATCAGGATAGAAAAAAACTCTACTATTCTGAATCATTAACGGAGCTTGTTGTTGTCTCACATCTTGCACTGCTAGACGAAGTATCGTTTCTCTGTCCAAATAATTCAAGCATCGAATTATCACGGGTCTCGGTGGTTGACCAGGCAGAGGTCTTCTTCTTAAGGCTCTGTGAGCTCTTTCCAATACCAGACCTCCAGAGAAAAATTTCTGCCTCAGTATTTGTGGAATCCATTCGGTAAAAAAATGAAGAGGATCTTGTTCTTCCATACCTTCTGGCAATCCAACAATCTTCACATTATTCCTTCTACTTTGATTCTCCAAATAATCTACTTTCCTCTCTAACTCCCTTTCACATTCTCGCAATTCTTTAACAGATTTTTCCACCTCCATCACTTTTTCTGTATTAGAAGCCACTTGTTGTTGACATTTCAAAAAAGCAGCCTGAATTTTTTTTAAATCTTCACAAGATGCTTCCCACGTATTTTAACTGTTTCCAGTTCCAAACTGAGCCTTTGAGACATTTCATTCAGCATAGGCTGAATGATAAGGCTTAGCTGTTTACATTGTAATTCAGAAAAGCTCAACCCTACTTTCTCTTGCGTGGTGGCAGAACCAGGTAACTGCAGCTCCTGCTGTATCTCAACAACAAGCAGTTTAACAGTTTTACTGCGGGTCTGCACTCCCAGCGATGGCACCCCGACTTCCTCAGGGGGCTGACGCTGTTCTCCCCCCACAGCCCATTGTTGTTACAAAAACTCACAAAGAAGATCAAAATATTCAGATTGGAGTATTTCCTGGGGCATTTCAAGCAATGGAGTCATCTTCTTGCATGTCATCTCCGTTAAAGTCAGCAGGCTGTCAGAATCGGGATCCACATCAGGGGCACACGCATCTTCCTCCTGAGAATGGGTAATTCCAATGATGTCCTTCTCCTGGTGAGTAGTAGTCATTTTTTCAGCTCCCACAGGCAATCTCTGTGGTTCAGACTTGAAAGAAAGCAAACCTGAAGTTGTAGCAGGCTGTGTAGGCCCTAAATCTTCAACACTCCGAAAATGTAGTTTATTCTGTACTTCAGGTTTAATCTTTTTACCATTAATAGCCATAACAATTCCTTGATACTTTAAACTACATTTTAAAAAATTTAAACCTGAAAACAAAGAGTTAAAAACGGGTTCTTAAAAGTCTGGCCAGAGAGGTTGAGATTACACGTCTAGACTCTACGCCATCTTGCCAAGCCCCCTTCTTTAATTAAAGTTGATAGGAATTGGTAACACCAATCATTCAGTTTGGACACATTAATAAATGTAAAATCCATCCTCATCCTACTTATCCTACTTATTGACAGCGATGTTTTGAAATAGCCTTAAAACCTGTAACTTTCTAATTCAGGATAAATTGTCATTTCTTTGAGCTGAATTTAACACTGCATTGAGCTTTTAATGGCCATATAAGTCATGCATCATTTTCAAGTAACATTTCCTTTCTCCAGTTCTCATATGATTATTCATTCCACTCTCTACTGAAACAACTAATTGCACTAAAAAACAAAGTTGCTTTGTTTCTATTTCAATATGTCAAGCTGAGCTGATTATTACATATCTTTCTTGTGTTTCTGCTTTCTCAACAAGTCTTGATGCAAATTATGCTCAAATGGTGCTGGTTTCCCAAAGTAGCATATTAATTTAAGTTTGCATTGAAACTTATTTACATAATCAGGCACAGAAAACTTTCATGAACCAGCTTATCCTGACAGAATTTTAGAACTCTGCTCTACGCAGTGTTATTAATGCTGGCTGAAATCCCACTTACTACAAAAAAAGTGAAAAATTTGTCCTGTGTTTTATGCGCTGTGTGTGTAGTAATAATGCATTACTTGGCCCCCCAAAATTCAGCTCATAATTTCAATAAAAATGACTACCGCAGAAACTGTGAGTATCCAAGTTTTAAATGGCTGAAAATAACATATAAACAACTTTATGGAGCTGTGAATAAATCAACTTTCATTCTGTGAGCAATTATTTTCTACAGCACAGTGTGAACAAATAATTGCATGGGTATTGAAAAAGACAATCAAATGGATTTTATTATTATAAGCAAGTGACTTACTAAGCGTTTTTAAGAATTCGGAACTTTTAACATTTTGCAAATTCCTCTTAATGACAACACACCTACTGATAGATAGGATTTGAAGAGGTGTTTAATTTGCTAGAAATATGTTGAACTGAATAGTTCGATCTCCATGAAGATGGCAGCGCTGCCGGAACTGCTGTAGCGGCAGCACATTGCTGCTGGTGCAGACCCATGGAGAGTGAGGGAGCTGAGATGCAGCACTCCCGCAGGGTCCAGCCTCACAGTTCACTGCCATCAGCTCTGTATGGGCTTTGAACGGCTCATTGAGGGAGCCGATGATGGTCTTAATTGAAATCCTGTGACCGTGAATCTGCACCCAAGATGGAGGCGCTATTAATCAGCAGCAACTACGAGGGGCTGCAGAATCTGGGGAAGCAGACGACTGGAGCAGGGCAGATCACGCAAAGTCTGAGAAGGGGAAGTGGAGGAGACAACCCACAGGGACAGTGACCATGGCAGCGAACCAGTGATAGTGCTGTGAGACTGAGGGACCAGTGCATGTGGCAGGCTGCTGGCGACTCAAGGCGAGGAACCTGTGGCTGTGGGCAGCTGGAGACTGTTGTTGGGACACTCATGCCAGGCTGCAGACTGCTAGAGACTGGCTTGAACTGGATGGAGGGGTACCAGGTATCGGAACTGGGATGTGAGGAGGTGCTGAGGGCGCTGGAGGGTTCCTGACCATGTCGGAGGTTCGGATCTGGGGCTCGGGTTTCCAGTGGTTTGGTCTGGGGTAAGTGCAGTGCTGGAGGTGAATCCATGGACATTCAGTGACTCTCTTTTCCCTCTCTCTCTCTCTCTGACTGTAAGACTGCTTAGGCAATTCTGCCAATGGTGAATCTGTCTGCCTTGTAGAAGGGAAAAAAGAAATTTCATGTAATATGACACTGTTTTATAATTATGACAATAAATTGAATCTTGAATCTTGATCTGTGTGCATAGTGTCTTAATTCACAGCTCCATAAAGTGGAGCCACTTTCCACTGTAAGGGTTTGTAAATCAATGTGAAACACTGATAAACATTTTTATTATATATAGCTAGCATTTGGTGTTCCTCAGTCAATTTCATACAATTTGAAATGATGATTCAATCAAGTCAAATTGTAGCAAAAAAGTTATTTTCAAAATACTCTCAATAATTTTCACAACTGTAGGGTTTTATTTGTATTCCTGTTATTTTCAATTTCTCTCCATTTACATTTTATCTTTTGATTCTACTTTGATAGGATGAAACAGGGTGGGACTCGCACATAAATTGTAGGTGTTGTAGAACAGAGAGACTTAGAGACATAGATGCACAGTTCCTCAAAAGTAATAGATAGCACAAGAGGGTGGGATGATGAAGAATGTATTTAACATGCTTGCTTCCATAGATCATGGCATTGAGTACAGTCGCTGAATGTCCAGGAGATCCCATTCCTTTTGGTGACCAACTTGGAGAGTTAAATGGATGTTCATAAGTTATAATTGAAATTTCTGTGTGAGTGTAAATAGAGGAAAATGAGTGATGGTAGGAGAAAGAGAAAAAAAAACACCGGAACTTTGAGATGCAGAATAGAGCAGAGACTGGTGACCTGAAATAACTAAGAATGCTGGAAATACTCAAAAGACCAGCTCGCATCTGTGAAGAGAGAAATGCTGATTTAAATTGGTATATTAATTATCCATCCTGACTTTATATTATTAAAATATAGTTTGCGTCTAATGAAAATAAGCACAGCTGCTTTGCATTCACAGAAGAAGTTAGAAGTTAGACAAGTGGAAACTTTGTCTTTGAGTCCTGACAAAAAAGGGGTTGCTAGTGAAGATATGGATCAATGTCTGGATTCACATTTTAAGGAAAAGAATGGACTGGATCCATCAGTGAATGATGCCAAAATAATGAAAGGTACACAGTCTCTATGGCACTTTGCATCAAGGTACAATCCTCTCTTGCTCCGCTATCAGGCAACACTGCTAATCATCCTCATCTACTAAGTTTTGGAAGATCTTTAATGGTATGTGGTCTTTATTGCCTAGAGTGAATAATGATAATGAGTTTATTGTCATACACAAGGTATAGATGCACAAAAATTCTGATGCTGCAGCAAAACAGGTACATTTTGTAAAAAAAAGAACCAACTACCAAAGTGTACATGAAATTACCATACAGAAAGTGATAAGCATAAAAATTAATTTTATTGTCGTCTGATTATACAAGTACAACCTGACAAAATGGTGTTCTCTGGGTCCTCGGTGCAACACAGACATACAACCAGACATACAGGCAAACAGTACAGATAAAGATAGATAAATAAACCTACCCAGAAAATGAAGTGGTGTTTAAATAGATGCCAGAGTATTTAATGATTCGGGTAATAAGGAGAAGTTAAAGATGACTATTCTTTAGGCTTCTGTACCTTTTGCCTGAAGGTAGAAGAGGAGTAACCACGGTGATGGAGGTTCTCTATGATGTTGGCAGCCTTCTTGAGGCATCCTCTCACATCGATGTCTTCAGTTGGAGCTCATGACGGTCTTGGCTAAGATTGCAACTTTCTGTGGCCTTCTGCATTCCTGGTCATTTGAATGATTAAACCTGGCCATGATACAACCTGTCAGTATACTTTCCACAGTACATCTGTAGAAGTTTTGAAGAGTATTCTACAGCATGTCAAATCTACTTTTTGGAAAGTAGAGGCAATGGTGTACCTTCACCATGGTCACTTCAATGTGTTGGTTCCAGGACAGGTCCTCCCTCCAATGTTTGAACTTCCAGAAACTTGAAGTTGCTCACCCTTTCCACCACCATCCCATCAAAATGTGTGGTCCCTCAGCCTCTCCTTTTGAAAATGCAAATTAAGCTCTTTGGTCTTGGTTATGTTGAAAGCAAGATTGTCATTCTGGCACCACACAAGCAGTATCTCAATTCTGATGAGTCAAGAACAGTAGTGTTATCAGCAAATCCAATAATTGGATTGGAGCTAAACTGTACATGATATGTATGTATAGAAAGAAAGACTTGAGGTACTCTGTATTGATACCTAGCTGGGGAGAGCTGATGTCGTCGATCTCCACTGATTGACATGTGCTGATGAGGAAATAGAGGATCCAGTTGCAGAGTAATCCCTTAATTTGATCATACATTTTGCTGGCATGATGTTGTTGACAAAAGCTGAGTGCCTGATGTAGGTGTTTTTTTCTGGTCCAGGTGGTCTAACACAGAGTGGAGGGCCAGCAAAAATGTATCTGCTGTTGACCTATTGCAATGATAGGCAAATTGAAATGGGTCCAGTTCCTTCTTGGTGAAAGAGTTGATTTTCTCCATAAATAATTTCAGAAAGCACTTCATAATGGTAGACATCAGTGTCACTGGCCGATTAATTGTTAAGAGTGTATTGGATTCATGTGGGGACATTAGAGAGTCAGCAGCAGGATGTTTAAAATATCTCCAAAAACTCCAGCCTGTTTGTCCATGTAGGATTTAAGGACACCTCTAAGAACATGATTTGGGTCAGACTCTTTTCGAGGATTTGTTTCTCATTAGCCTCAGTAACTGGGAGCACAGAGACACCTGGTACAGTGGGAGATCATGAAGGTGCATCATTCTTTTCCCTTCTGAGGGCATTGAGCTCATCTGGAAGTGATGACTGTCTTAATGATTCCACCCTCTTTTCTCTTCTAAGATGCGATGGCATGCAAACCCAGCCACAGCTGACAAAAATCGACCTGAGACTCCAGCCTTGTCTGGAATTGTCTTTTTGTGTTGGATTTCCAAAGAGGCCAGAGTCTGAATGTCAACACGGTGAGAATGAGATTTTAAAAATGTGTGTGTGTGTGTGTGTGTGTGTGTGTGTGTGTGTGTGTGTGTGTGTGTGTGTGTGTGTGTGTGTGTGTGTGTGTGTGTGTGTGTGTGTGTGAAATTTGGGTAAGTATGATTGTTCAAGTACTTGAATGGATTGCAGTTAAAGATAAGCCATCATGAGGAACTGGCAGATGAGTATACTTGTAAGTGACTGAGGTCGAACAAGGGTTAGTTATTTAAGATAATGAAATGACAAGAACATTTGCAGAAAACACTCTGCAGGCCAGGCAGCATTGGTGGAATGAACCAGTTAACATTTCATAAGACCAAAAAACGTAGAAGCAGAAAGGTCATTCAAGCCATCATGTCTGCTCTTCCATTCAATCATGTCTTATGTATTTTTCCTTTCAATCCCATTTACCTGAATTCTCCCCATAAACTTTGACACCCTTACTAATCTCTGCTTTAAATATACTCAGTGGCCTGATGTCCACAGCCATTTGTAACAATGAATTCCATGGATTCACCACCCTCTGACCGAAGTGATTTGTCCTAATCTCTCTTCTAAGGGGACATCATTTTATTCTGACACTGTGCCCTCTGGTCCTAGATTGAAAAACCTCTTCCCTATATCCAATTTCTCCAGCCCTTTCAATATCCAGCTTATTTCAAACAGATCTCTGCACCCTGTCCCATCCCTTGCCCTCTGCCCTCCCTCATCCTTCTAAACTCCAGCAAGTACAGGCCCGGAGCCATTTAAATGCCCCTCATCATATATTAACCCTCCTATTCTTCAGATCATTCTCGTAAACCTTCTCTGGACCCTGTCCAATTCAAGCACATCCTCCCTTAGAAATTAAGCCAAAACTATTTTTTTTAATTTTTAAATTAATTTTCAAAATGATTTTAAATGTTTAAATTTAGACATATAGCACGGTAGCAGGCCATTTTGACCCACAAGTCTGTGCCACCCAATTTACACCCAACTTAACTTCTTCCCCCAGTACATTTCAAATAGTGGGAGGAAACCTGAAGAAAACCCACACAGACACAGGGAGAATGTACAAACTTTTACAGACAGAGCGGGATTCGAACAAAATCCCGATTGCTGGCGCTGTAAAGGTGTTGCATTAATTACAACACCAACCATGCTGTCACACTCGCAATACTCCAAATGTGGCCTGACTAACACCTTTTAAATCCTCAGCAGCGCACCTTTTCACTTATTAAGACTATTCATCAGATCTTTTGACAACATAATGAGTAACTGAACGCATACAAATGAAGATATGTGCTTTAGCGACTGAAGAAAAAAAATTTTTTTTAATTTAAACATGCAGCAATGTAACAGGCTCATTTGGCCCTATGCGTCTGTGCCGCCCAATTTACACCCCATTAACCTACACCCCAGTACATTTATGAAGGGTGGGAGGGAACCGGAGACCCCCAAAGAAAACCCATGCCGACACAGGACAACATACAGACAGTGCGGTTTCAAACCCAGCTCCGGGCCTGATTGCTAACACTGTAAAGGCATTGCATTAACCACTACACCAACCTAATGGATGCAATAAACTGTGGACAGACCTTTTACCCAGCTTGTCAGTATTATTGTTGAAAATGAAGAAAATGTACTTTTTAGAATATAGATGCAAGATTGATGTCCAGCTAAAGTACAAGTACCCAGTCTTCAAATATTAAATTTAATCTGTTGAAATCACACGTGTTGCATACCCTTTAGAATTATTTCATATCATATAATTCCATCCCTTAGATTATGATCATGTAGCACTATCGATCAACCACATTAGACTGAGAGTCATAATTAATAGGCTTTAATCACCTTAAGACATCAATGCATCTCATATGTTATCAGCATGGTTCCAAGCCAGGTACTGAGGGAGGAGTTTGGGTGTAACAGCCTTTATGGGGACTTCTGGGGGGAGGAGCCACAGGTGCAGGGGGTGGGCTCCCCAAACAGTACATGCATACAGACAGTGCTAATAGCCATACAGTGGTTCCACCACAGATCAGTATTCATATTCATCAAAATTTGAGTGGCCTGGGGTGTTTGGTGTGATCAACTTAAACTTGAAAGAATGTGTAGCAACAGGAAATGGTTAGCTTAAAGTTTAAAGGAGGATTAAATGTGATTTATCATTTCAAGAAAATGTTCATAGGGTGATCCACAGTCCTTATTGTCCAAAAAAAACAAGAAGAGACTCATCGACTGTAATTTGTGGAGGCAGCTGATCAAAATTCCATTTCTCATCTGTTGTAATTTGGTGTATCTGGTGAGTTGAAAAGCTCTATTTTAATTTTTCCATATTCATGGAAGAACTTGCTGTTTAAGATAATGATAAAAACATAGAAATGCTGGACAATCTCAGCAGGACGTGCACCATCCGTAGGAGGTAAATATATATTACCAACATTTCGGCCCTGAGCCCTTCCTCCAGCATTTTTGCGTTTTTACAATGACTGCCTCTTTATTTAAGAGCAAGCTTTTTTATGCATCCCATCTCAACAAATTTCAAGAGGCAGATGGAACAAAGTGAGGAAAATAATTTATAATTCAAGTAGGCTAGACTGATAGAGGATGACTCATTGGAACTTCAAATCCACACACAGAGAAGTTGATATTATTCATTAGATCCTTTGATGCACTCTGCAAACTAGTAGTATTTATAAGAATTGTTTATCCAATATTTACAGATTTTTTCTTTGTAATATTAATCTTTAAATAGCAGGTCGAGAAATTTGAAACGTCTATGTTAGACGTCCTGATATTATTCATTATTCACAATAACTCAATCCAAGCAATTAAATATTTTGTCAAATTTATTCTAAAAACAGGATATACATACATATGCAATTTAAATGAAGCTAAGTCATGTTTTAAACTTTAATGAATACTTTATCTCAAAGCAATAAATAACAAAACAAATGTTGCTGGTGCAGAGCATCGTGGGGACAACGTCATATCTATCAATTTCTGCTTGTGGTTTAAGCTCATCTTCCTTGTTTTGTTCACGACAACACTTTCAATCCTGTGTTCACCATGATTCTTATATCTGTCTCCATGTAGGTTACATTTTTATCCCTTTCTAAACATTCTGTCTTTTATTTTGTTCTGGAGACTTCAGCAAACACTCCTGCACTCCCCATCCCTTAAGATTTATGCATACTTTTCAAACAGTTGAACTCATCCCTTTTACTATCTAGTTTAAAGCCCTATAGAGATTTCAGATTTCAGATTATTGTCAGAGATGACTTCACATACAACCCTGAGATTCTTTTTCCTGCAGGCAAGGCAGAATTGCCTCTTCTTGGTACTGCACATTAAAACTGTATTCAACGTATATTTGTAAACATCTAAAGAAAGGTAAACAAACTGTGCAATAGAGAGAGAGAAAAAAATCAATGATGTGCAAAAGTAAGCATCTAAAAATAAGTCCCCAATTGAGTTTATTGTTGAGGAGTCTGATGGTGGAGGTGGAGCAGCTATTTGGGTTCTGTATTTTAAGTTTGGTTCCCAGCTGCTCCAGGCATGGTCATGCTGACGTGGCATCTCGTTTTCAAGAGATAATCAACCACCTTGTTATAAATGAACTCTACCCTCATGATCAACCAGTCTGTCTATCTAGCTCCTCCAATATACTGCTCCATGGAATATCTCCCATAATTATGTTAAGATTTTCCCATTGTGACTATGAAATGCACTTATCAGTTCTCTAGTGAATCATGAGGTCCACTATAGAATTCTTTCCAATGCCAGATCATCTGAGATGTCCTCCTTGTTCAAAATCTGTGGCTTTCAATCTACCACCATCAGCTCAGCCCTCACCCTCATATTGCCATTACCTCTTTATCTGCCCTGGCTCTCTCCACCCCCATGTGCAAAAAGGACAGGGTATCCCTAGTCCTTACCTACCACCCCACCAGCTTCCACATTCAACATATCATCCTCCTTCTTTTCTGACACCTACAACATGATTGCACCACTAGTTAGATCTTTCTGCCTCCTCTCCTTCCATCCCTGCTCCCTCGCTGATTCTTTCATCCATTCCTCCCTTCTCATCAATCTCCCCCTTGGCACTATTGTGATTGCCAGAAGTGCTGCACCTGTGCCCTCACCTCCTCTCTCACCATCATTTGAGATCCCAAGCAGTCCTGTCAAGTGAAGCAACACTTCACTTGTGAATCATCATGAGCCATCTACTATGTCCTGTGCTCCTGGTGTGGTCTGCTTTACATCAGAGAGACTGGATATAGACGGGGATATCACTTCGTTGAGCACCTCGCCGCTGTCTGCCGGAATAGTGCAGAATCTCCCAGTTGCCACCCATTTCAAATCCCTACTCATTCCCTTGCTAGCACGTCAGTCCATGGTCCTATGCACTGCCAGACTGAGACCATTCACAAATTGGAGGAATAACACCTCATATTCCGTCTGGGCACCCTCCAACCAGATATCAACATCGACTTCTCCGGTTTCTGTTAGACACCCCCCTCCCCCATCTATCATGATGTCTCCTTTCCTTTTGGTCTGTCACTCTCTCTCTCTCTCTCTCTCTCTCTCTCTCTCTCTCTCTGTGCCCTTTTCCCTCTGTCTCCTTTGCCCTATCTCTACATTTATAGAGCCACCCCCACTCCCTAAATCAATTCTCAACTTCACTCTCTCCTGATCTCCTCTCCATATCCAATTAACTCATTTGGTCTGCACTCCTCCCCCGCTTTTTTTTTAATTTGGGAGTTTGTCTGCTTTTTAATCACACCTTATAGAACAGCAGTGCTTCTCAACCTTTTTCTTTCCACTCACAAACCACTTTAAGTATTCCCTATGCCACAGGTGCTCTGTGATTAGTAAGGAAGGGATTGCTTAAGGTGGTGTATGGGTGGAAAGAAAATGTTTGAAGACCACAGTTTTAAATGTACCCAATTGACTCGTTATATGCACGGTTTCATAACTCCAAAGGAAATGGGCCAATGACCTTTTTTCTCAAGCAAAATATTTCAGTAACAATTGGGCCTAGAGTAGTGATTCTCAACTTTCCTTTCCCACTCACATTATTAATCGTAGAGCAACTATGGCATAGGGATTACTTAAGGTGGTATGTGAGTGGAAAGAAAATGTTTGAAAACCACTGGTGTAGATCTAAGGCATCTGAGTGAAGTTAAAACACAAATCAACCATAGTCTAATTGAATAGCAGATAAAGCTTCAGTAGTCAAATTGCATAATTCATTTCCTATCTTATTTCAGTAATGAGCAGAGCAAATCTACGCTTTCTGTAACTTGTTCTGACACTAGCAATGTGTAGTGAATTACCAATGTGCCAAAATAATTCTTAAGCATAACAATTTTTGGAAAATCTTCATGATAGACCTAATACTTAACTTTGAGCAATTTCTATGGAAATGTTAGACGATAGATCATGAGGAATTAATTTACAAATCAAATGCTGAAAATAATACAGCAATATAGTTTTGATCATTATATTCATCAAAACACATGAATTTTCATTGCAAAATATAATGTAAGGATTTTGGACAGATTACTTTGTTGCCATGAAACACCTTGATTTTATGGGCCACAAAATCCATGTGAAAATTGATTTCTTAAGATGATTTCCAAGATATAACCAATAGCAAATCATATCAAGAAAAAGAAGACTTTACATGCCAGAGAGATTTATATCAGGCCCATGTTACAAGGTGTATGAAATGGCTTTTTATAATATCAGTGAGTGTATAATAAATAAACTAATATATTATAGTTACTTAGAAATCAGATTTATGCAGCCAAAAAGACCAAATATTAATTAAAATGTAAGAATATATTGTGGCGGACCCCCATGGTGACAATCGAGCTGGTGCTCCGGGCGGGGAGCACAACCAAAGGCCAGCAGCCCACGCAGTGTCATTGGCCCCAACAAATGAACCGGTGGGTAAACGGCAAGGGCAGCTTAAAGGCCAGTGACCCCAAAATGGCATTGGCCTTGCTGCGCAGCCAACAGGCAGGGTCAGGGTGTGGGGAAGAAGGGCATTGTTAAGCAGTTTGCGGGAATCCCGCTTTTGTTATGCATGTTGTGACGTCAGCAAAGGGGAGCCATGGCGGGAACAGTGCAAGTATAAAGTCAGGCCTGAGCCTAATAAAACTCAGAGCTTGACCTGACTACACTACATGTGTGTGGCTTCTTTCATGTACTGCACGACTATAATTGTAGACCTTGATGGTTTAGACAGCATCAAAACCCAGCGATGAGCGAAAAGACAGCAGTCAGTGTGGTTGCTTTCAAGCTGTTGACTTTCTGGATGAATCGACCATGCGTGTGGTTTGATCAGACTGAGGCACAATTCCAGATCTGGCAGATCACAGCAGAATCCACCCAGTACTACCATGTTGTGTGTGCCCTGGACCATGACACAGCAGGCCAGGATCCCCCATCGCAAGGCACATATATTCCTTTCAAGGACTTGCTGATCGAGACCTTCAGGCTCTCACAGCGTGAGAGAGAGGCACGTCTGCTCCACCTGGACAGGCTAGGGGACAGGCCCCCATCAGCCTTCATAAACGAGATGCTGACCTGTTTCAGCAGGCATTCCTGGAACAACTGCCCAAGGACATCCAACTGCTCCTGGCTGACGCAGATTTCGATGACCCCCGGAAAGTTGCAGCACGAGTGGACATTCTGTGGAAACAGAAAAGATAGTGCTCTGCGTTCATGAGATTCGTCACTAAAGCACACAGCCAGACCCGTGCAGACCTGCCGAGAGAACAGTAGTGCCACAGAAGAGGTGATCCAAACGACCAGTGGTGATTCTACCACCAGAGAAGAGGCACTAGAACCCCCAGGCGCAGGCCGCCATGCATATTTCAGGGAAACGCCGGGAACAGCCATTGCTAATAGCCTGAAGGCTGGCCACCAAGACAGCCTCCTGTACATTTGGGTCCACCAGCCCGGATGACACTTTCTTGTGGACACAGGAGCGGAGGTCAGTGTCCTGCCTGGGATAGTACAGATTCTATCACCAATGTGTATATGTACAGATTGTAGTGTAGGATGACTGTGATTGGCTGAGAGTGTAGTCACACCTACTGGCAGGTCTTAAAGGATTGCTCCTAGCCAGACCAGGTCATTCTGGACTGGTCGACCTACTTGTTATATGCTCCAGTCATTTAGTTAATAAAAGCCTTGGTTTGGATCAACAAGTCTTTGGTTCTTTCGATGCACTCTACACTGCCACCATCAGGACAGGACACCAGGAACAGGCAGTCGGGCCCCACACTGAGGACTACCAACAACACCACGATTCGGACCTACGGTACTTGCAATGCCTAACTGTAGTTGGAAGGCAGCCTCTTCTCGTGGGTGTTTACACTGGCCACAGTGGAACAGCTGCTCCTTGGAGCAGACCCTGCAGTCCACAGCCTCCACCTGGACTCCATACAGAGATCAGACAATGAGTACGCCAGGGTCCTGGCTAAGTTCCCTGCAGTGCTCATTCCCCAATTCACCACGGTGATGCCCCGACATGGAGTACAGCACAACATCGTGACCCAGGTCCCGCCATTCCATGGTCGTCTTCCTTCGCAGAAACTCCAGCTGACGATGGAGGAATTCAGGAATACAATGGTCGACAGCCCATGGCCTTCTCCTCTACATATGGTGTCCAAAGCAACAGGGAGCTAGAAACCATGTGGTGACTACCGCCGGCTCAACGAGGCCACAACACCAGATTGGTACCCCATGCCGCACATCCAGGACTTTGCAGCTAACATGCATGGGGCAAGGATTTTCTCCAAGGTGGACCTCATGCAGGGATATTATCAGATCCCAGTACACCCCGATGATATCCCCAAGACCACCATCATCACCCCGCTCAGCCTCTTTGAATTCCTTCAAATGCTAAAGAACACCACACAGACCTTCCAGCAACTTATGGATGCAGTGGGAAGAGACCTGGACGGCTCCTTCATGTAACTGGACAACATCCTGGTGGTGAGCAGGAGCCAACAGGAGCATATGTTGCACCTCTGCAACTTCTAAACCCGACTAAGTGATTTCAAACTGATGATCAACCCAGCCAAATGCCAGTTCGAATTGGAGGTCAACCAGCGAAAGAGCCAATGGCAACCCAGTAAAGTGGAAGCCATCCAGAAGTTCCCAAAACCTAACATGACCAAGGGACTACAGGGGTTCGTGGGGATGATCAATTTATATCACAGGTTTGACCCCACAGCTGCCTGGATCATGCAGTCCTTGTTCGCCCAGATGGCAGGCAAGCTGAAGGATATCACCTGCGATGAGGAGTCAACAGAAACTTCATGAAGGCCAAGGAAGCCCTGGCAAATGCCACTCTCCTGGCACATCCCTGGTCAGGTGCTCGAATGGCTCTGACAGTGGATGCCTCAGGAACAGCGATTGGTGGTGTTCTGGAGCAGCAGATCAAAGGAAGTGGCAACCTTTGGCTTTCTTCAGCAAACATCTGTGGCCTCCGGAACTGAAGTACAGAGCTTTCGACAGAGAGCTACTGGTCCTGTACTTAGTCATCCACCACTTCAGGTACTTCCTAGAAGGCAAGTCATTCACTGCTTTCGCAGACCACAAGCTACTGACTTTCACTTTGGCTACGATCTCAGACCCCTGGTCGGCCCGCCAGCAATGATACCTGTCTTACATCTCTGAGTACACCACAGATGTAAGGCACATCTCCGAAAAGGACAAAATGGTGGTGGATGCACGGTCCAGACAAAGTATCCGTGCACTATCGACTTCATGGCACTGGTGGAGGCACAGCAGAAAGATGAGGAGATGCTCCAATACAAGACTTCCATATCGGGACATCCCAGTTGGCACAGGTAACACAACCCTCCTGTGCGACGTGGCCACCGTTCATGTCAGGCCCAAAATCCCGGCAGTTTGGAGATGACAGGATTTCAACTCGATCCACGGACTAGCTCACACATTCATCAGGACCACAGTCCGGCTGATGTCTAGCAAATACATGTGGCATGGATTGCGGAAACAGATCAGTGGGTGGGTGAAGGCATGCATGCAGTGACAAACAACCAAGGTGCAGCAGCACACCAAGACCCCACCTCAGCACTTCAAGCCCGCAGAACGAATGTTCGACCACATCCACATGGACATAGTAGAACCCTGACCAGTATCCCATGGTTTCTGCTCCCTCTTCACGATGGTCAACCACTTCACCAGGTGGCCAGAAGCAGTCCCACAGGCAGACACGTCCACAACTTTGTGCACCAGGGCCCTCATCTCATCCTGGGTGGCACGATTCAGGTTACCATCCCTCATCACATCCAACAGAGAGGCCCAGTTCATCTCCAGTCTATGGTCCAATCTCATCAGCCTGTGGGGTGCCCAGCTGCACCACACAACAGCTTACCACCCACAGTCCAATGGGTTGATGAAGCACTTCCACAGGTACCTCAAAACTGCACTCATGACTAGAAGACTCCAAGGATCCAGCTGGGTAAATGAGCTACAGGGGCACTGTTGGGCATCTGCACAGCACCCAAGGATGACCTTGTCTACAGAACTCCATTGGTGTTCCCGGGACAATTCGTACTATCCCCAGGTGGACAGCAGGATGACACTTCAGCGTTCTTCAGCAGGGTATGGGCAAGAGTCGGCAACCTAGCCCCGATTATACCTTCTAGGCATGGGCATGTGCAGACCAATGTACCCAAGGACCTACAGGTCTGTGAGAATGTTTTCATTCCACATCGTACACCACTTCAGATGCCATATGAGGGTCCATTCCAGGTTATCCGCAACAGCGGGGACATGTTCGAACTGGAGGTCAGAGGCAAGATGGAGGTCTTCACCACAGATAGGGTGAAGCTAGCATACCTGGACCTGACGCACCCTGTTGAGACACCAGCACCACGCCGAAGAGGCAGGCCACCAAATGCTACAGAGTCTTTGCCTCCGGGCACCAAGGACAATAACAAGGACAATACCTCCAGTTCTGGGGGGAAGGTCATATGGCAGCCCACCGCCGCAGAGATCGAGCCAGCGCTCCAGGTGGCAAGAGCAACCAAAGGCCAGCAGCCCGAGCATCCGCACTGGGCCCAACAAGCGAATGAATGGCAAGGACAGCTTAAAGGTCAGTGAACCCAAAATGGCGCTGGCCTTGCTATGCAGCCAACAGCCAGGGACAGTGCGCAGTGAACCTGAACTCACTGTCTATGGATAGATTAGACAATTGGCCCCTCCTTTTGGCTCCACCCACATCTGTTCCGATATAAATCCTGTTTTCCTGCCCTACCTCCAATTTACCAGATCATTGTAGATATCGTCCATTAATTATAAACTAATAAAAGCGTGTTTGTACTTCTCACAATTCTCCGAGTACTATCATAATAACATAATTATGTTATAATTTTATTAGCTTACTTTTGAAGATGGGATGGAAGCATTTTTGAAGCCAGGTATGGTCCAGGTCAACCCTCTGTCCCCAGAGGGCCTGAAAGAATTCACCTACAGGTTGGAGTGCTTCCAGGCTTATCTAATGGCCACCCAAGAAGCCTTCCATGCCAATAGCCTCTAGAGATCAGCCTAAGGAATAGGCAGTCAGGGACTGCGCGACATACAAGTTGGCCAAGAAAGGCCTGAAGTCCTACTATATGGGGCCCCAGAACGATGTGCTGGCGAGACACCAACTCTCTCAATTTCAGCAATGATGAGGTGAATCACTGAGCATAGTTCTGGAACTATGGTCACTGACAAGAAAGTGCTGGGGCAGTGAGGTCTGGCGGGAGCCGTCAGGGTACCGGGGGCTGGCAGGAGCCATTGGAGCTGGTGGGAGCCATCAGGGAAGCAAGGGTTGGAGGGAGCTCTCAGGGCAGCAGGGGCCAGTGGGAGCTATCAGGCCACTGGGGACCAGCGGGAACTGTTGGGGCAGCAGGAGCCACTGGGGCAGTGGGGGCTGCTAGGAGCCATCGGAGCAGAGAGCACCAGCCGAGGATGGTGAGTACTGGCGGGAGCCATCTGGAGGTGGCCGATGGGGGGTGAGACAGCCTTACTGGGCCACTTCGACCTTCGTGAAACACAGAGCGGCTCCAGCTACATGGGGGATTATGGGTAGGGAAGACAGCCATTACTCTGCTGCACTACAAGGTGCCTTTCAATATGAATGAGATGCTGGAGAATGCTGCTGTCTGAAAGGTACGTTTTAAGTTTTTGATCCGCTCTTGTAGCCGGCCTCCAGGCAGAGGCCTAACATGAAATGGCCTACCACTTACAGTAACAGTAGCAAAAGGAATGGGTCTTTCGATGGCTTGGGTGTGCTCAAGGATTGGTATCTCCCCAAATATATACAGTTACAACATGATGATAATTAGGTTACTGCCAGGAATCATGACTAGGAACTTAATAAATAACAGAGGACTGAAACTCTTTATTTAATAAAGAAACTTTACTAAATTTGAAAGAGAAAAGTAATCTTAGTGAAATAACTGACACAATAGGTCCTTTTATGTTGGGGGAAAAAAGCGATTGTAAAGACAGATATTCTCTGTCTTTAAATCTCTTCACTTACCTCCATAAAACGTCCTAAGGCAGATTGACTGGTTGAACTTGCTCCATCTTCCATCTGTCTGGAGAGGTAGGTTCAGAGGTGGGATGAATTTGCTCCACCTCCTCCGTAAAAGGAATGCCACTGAAAATGCAGCTTCAAACGTCATGATAACACCATCAGCCCGCAACCCAGGAGTGTGAATTTTTTAAAATAGAAGCTATTACGGCATGCAGGAGGTCTGCCTGAATCCTAAGATTGCTTGCACAGATCTCCACTAGTGCTTATAGACAACATTTTTCAAGTTCTAGTAATTTTCAATTTCAAACATGTAAGACTCGATATTCTGAATTACAATCTTATCATTCCAATAAACTAAACTTCTTCATATGATATTTGTGTAACTTTGTATTGAGATTTTCATAATGATGAATAAACAAAACATTCAATTATATTTAAAGATATAATGATATAAGAAATTATTAAAACTAATAAGATGATAAGATTTCGAATTCAAAGAACAGTATTTTGAGACCATGCTTTCTGAAGAAATGGCTCGCAAGCTCCGAATCTGCGTGGATATTACAAAATATAACACCATAGTAACTTTGATAACACTACAAAAATAATTTATCTTTAAAGGAATAGTCATAAAATTAACTAAGAAGTAAAAACACAAGGTTGCCATTTTCGATATAGGTTGCTTTCCCTTTTTTGTATTTGAGGTCACGATGGTGGGCAGCACTCACCCTGCCTCCTTCAGTTCTGAAAGCCAGCTGCCGATTCAGCTCTGCATAAATGCACCACAGGACCATAAAAGGTAAATTTGCCTTTCTTTTTAACTCGAGCTGGCTATAATGTGAGATTTCAGCATAAAGAGGGATTCTGATGCCTTTCCTTTCTCTCTACCTCACTGGATAATGAGCTGAGATTTGCAAATTCACAATTGCTTTGGATGGTCAATTCACCTAATTTTTGGTGACTGAAACATTTGTGACTGCATACCTCAACTGCAGTCTAGTTTTCAACGCCTTGCCTTCCCCTGGTTGCAGTATCCGTGTGATAGTAGGTCTTAGTTTTCAGAGTAATGTCTGCTCAATATTATTCCATCCGAGATCCAACACTAAGGACTGGGCCAATTGCAGATGGAATTTAATCCTGATAAATGTTAGGTGATATAATTTTAGATGCTCAAGTAAAGATGGGACACATCCAGTGAATGGCAGGGTGCTGGGAAGGATTGAAGAACAATGGGACATTGGCATACAACCAAAGTTCCTTGAACGTGTAGCAACACAGGTAGAGGTGTTAGAGATAGTTGCCCTCATTAGCAAGGACCTAGAGATTAATAACAGGGGAATGCTGGATCAGTTTCATAAAATATTATGGATGGAATATTGGGTGCAGCTCTTGTCACTGCCAGGTTGGGGATGGTGTAGAGATGCTTGGAAAGCATCAGTTATGATGAGAAACTGAACGGTCTGGGTTTATTTTCCATGGATAAAAGGAGTCTAAATGGGATTTGATGGAGATATAAAAAAATTATGCGGCGAAGATAGGAGGCATAATAAGATATTTTTTCCCATAGCTAAGCCATAGATTAAAGGTGAAATGTAAGATGTTTAGAAGAGATCTGAAGAAAAATAAATCAACCAACAGATGAATGCAATCTGGAATTTACTGCCTGAGAAGTAATGGGGATAAGTTCTCTAACTTCTCAATCTAAGTTCTTGACCAAAGGATCTGCTCACCCTAACCAACCAAGACTCTCATATTTCTGAAACAAAATTTATTTATCTATTTAATTGTATATACAAACACTTGTCCTGCATATGTATTGTTTGTCTATATGTGCATTATGTCTGGTTGTGTGTCGGCGTGTTTTGCACTGAGGACTGGAGAACGCTCTTTTGTTGGGTTATACTTGTGCAATCAGATGACAATAAATTTGACTTGACTACTTTCAAGAAGTGTTTAAATGACCACTTCAATTGCCAAGACAAGGTAAACTCTCGTAAATGGGATAAGTATAAACAGATATTTGAGGATCTAGTTCTGTGCTATATGACTCTCTGATTAAGTTTTGAATCTCTTACCAATACCACTCACCACCCATCCCACCCCACCTCGCTATCACTGTCCATCCCAGTTTTAGAAAACAGAACTCAAGCTTTTTCCACTTTCTCCATCTGATGTCCATTTTGTATACTGTTAATAAAAAAGGAAGACTAATAAAGAAATATCTGAGTTGATTAAACAAATTAAGCAGTTAGATTAACAATACACTCAATCTAAAAACTCAGAAGTATACAAAAAACAGATTGAACTTAAAACTAAATTTGATCTTCTTTCAACATATCCAGCTGAATGCCAACTTTTAAAATTTAAAAGTCAATTTTACATTCATGGTGATAAATTGGGAGAGTTTTTGGCTAACCAATTGAGAGGATTTGGTGGTAAGTGTCATTAAAAAGGTTCATAAAGGTAATGGTATTGTGACTTCAGATCATTAGGAGATAAACAATACATTTCAAAGATTCTACTCTAAACTATAGTCTTCTGAATGTACAAATGACAGTAATTTGATGAAAAAAAATCTTAGAATGATTAAACATCCCCAGGATTTCTTCAGATAGCCAAATTAGAACGGATGAATCTATCTCTTAAGAGGAAATTTTGTTTACTATTTCTTCATTACAATCTGGAAAGGCCCCTGAACCTGATGGGTTTCCTGTGGAATTTTTAAAATTATTTTCTCAATTGTTAACACCTCACTTGAATGTGGTTTTTGCAGATTCATTTAAACTATGTAAACTTCCAGATACATTTAATGAGACTTGCATATCTTTAATTGTGAAGAAAGGTAAAGGCACAACTGAATGTTCCTCCCATAGACTGATTTCCTTACTGTACATTGATGCTAAAAAAAATTTTAACCAATAGGATGGAAAACATTTTACTATCAGTTATTTCTGTAGATCAGATGGACTTTATTAAAAACCTATATTCCTATTTTAATATACATTGTTTAATGAATATTATGTACTTGCATAAACTCCTGGAAAACACCTGAGTACATTCTTTCATTGGATGCAGAAAAAGCTTTTGATCAAATGGAAGGGGCATATCTATTTACAATACTTGAAATTTTTAATTTTGATTTTGTTTTTATTACATAGTTGATATTATTGTACTTATGGCCATCTGCCATAATTCTTACTAATTTGCAACAATCTTAGGCTTTCAATCTGCACTTACCAAGGGTGTTGTTAAGTCCTTTATTATTTGATCTGGTGATTTAACCATTGGCATTTGCATTTCATGAGTTTAAGGACATCTTGGGGATACAGAGAAAAGAGATTGAACATAAGTTCTCTCTTCACGCAGATGAAGTTTAACTTTTCATATCAACCAGTTGCCTCCATCCCCCATATGATGCTATTACTTTTACAATTCAGTCAATTTTTAGGATAAAAATTGGATGTGTATAAAAGTGAACTTCTTCCATTGAATTCTTCTGCAACATTGTTCTCCTTTTAAGATTGTTAAAAGTCAATTTGCCTATCTTGGTATTACAATTACAAAGAATCATAAACATCTTTTTAAGGATAATTATCTTGCTATATGCTTAAACAAGTGAAGGATTCTTTGATCATCTTTGTCTACAAATTTATTTGGCCATTTAAATTATATTAAAATGAATATTTTACTTCCATTTTTATTTCTTTTTAAATCAGTTCCAATTTTTGTTTCTAAATCATTGTTTGACTTATTTGATTTGGCTATATCATCTTGCATATGGAAGGGTAAACATCCTCACCTTAATAAAGTTATTTTACAGAGATCTAAGAGAAATGGTGGAATGGCTCTGCCTAACTTTAGATTTTATTGGTCAGTCAGTATAGAAAGTCTTACATTTTGGTCCTGCTTTCATAATCATTCTGACTGCCTATTATGGGTATCAATGGAGCTGAATTCCCCTCCCCCAAACATTTCTAATTTAGCACTTCTTGGCTCTTCACTTCATTTTCAACTAACTTAATAGATAATCCAATTGTTAAATATTCTATGAGAATTTGGGCGTAATTTAGAAAGCATTTTGGATTTCATAATTTCTCTGTTTCAAGCCCTGTTGCATCCAATCATTTTATTCACCCTTCTTTACATGATGTTACTTTTCAGAGATGGTATAGAGAGGGTATTCAAAGATTTAAGGATCTGTTCTTTGATGGATGTTTTGCATCATTTGAGCAGCTTTCTGCTAAATTTAACCTGGCCAAATCTCAATTTTTTAGATGTTTGCAAATCTGGCATTTTCTTGAATCACAATTATCTGATTTTCCAAGAGTCTGAATAAAATTTTGTAGATGACCTTTTTTTAGATTGTCTTCTCATAAAATATTAATACATTATTTATCAGAAATTGTTATGTTTAAATTAGAATTTGTTAGCTAAAATTAAAAATGCTTGGGAACAGGATTTAAATTTGACTATATCGGATGTGGATTGGAACATAATTCTTAAGTTTGTTAATAGCTCTTAATTTTGTGGTCATATTGATTTATTACAATTTAAAGTGGTAAATGGAGCACATTTGTCTAAGGATAAATTGTTTTGTTTTTATTCTGATATGAGTCCTTATTGTGACAGATGTAAGAGCGGAGAAGCATCATTAATTCACATGTTCTGGACTCGTCCTAGTCTAGAAAAATGCTTAGTCAAAAAAAATTTAATATTGATTTAATACTGAATCCTTTGGTGGCCTTCTTTGGTACAATGGGAGGGAATGATTCTTCTTTATCTCTGATTCAGAGTCATGCTATCTCTTTTGCCTCTCTTTTGGCAAGGCGTGCAATTTTACTTAAATGTAAGGATGCTGCCCCACCTGCTCATGATCTGCAGTGGCGGGACATTATGTCTTGTTTGAATATGGAAAAAATTCATTATTCAGCTAATAATTCAGATATAAGATGTCAGATGTTATGGGGGTCATTTATGATTCACTAATCTTACTTCATAATTTCACTTCAATGTAATTAAATTATGTGACTCATTTTTTCCATGTTCTTTTTGTACATAATTTTTTTCTACCTTTGTTTTCTTTCAATATTAATCATATATAGCATCTGGCAATGCAGTAGGCAGGGGTTTGAGTTTTTCTATTCTTTTCTTTTTTTCTTCTTTTTTTGATTTTTTTTTAAATATACACCATTTGGAATATGAATTGTGGATATGATTTACAATTTATGTATGTTTTTGATACATTTAATGTTTGTGTAATTATCTATATAATTTAATTGAATTGATTTTTTTTGTTTAAGTTCTTTATTAAAACCTATTAAAATATTTTAAGGTCACTGTCTTTGTATCTGGCCTAAGGATGACCCTTTTTTTGGTTTATTTTTGGGTTGATTCAAGTGTTGTTTTATCCTCTGAAATATACAGTAGTTTCAGTTGTTGATACCAGATAAACCATAAGTTTGCATGAAGTATCTTGTATGAAAACAAACAAATAATTCAAATGCACACTTCTGATTAAAACTTCATGTTTGGTCAAGAATGTGCTTAAGTGATGTTCAACTCAATACCTTCTGACCAACAGCATTTTCAAAGGCTGTGCTATCAAGACAAATTTCTAAAGCAAATTGTAATTGTTTTTAATTGGTCCTGAATGATTTATTGAGTTACTTCAACATAACAATGTGGAAACAGGTCACATAAAAATAAGAGAATCAGTATTAAGGATATATGACCAGCGTTTTGGCCCTGAAGCCTTCATCAAGATATGAGCAAATAGCAGGTTTCTCCGGTTTCTATTAGCCTCCCCCCCCCCCCCCACCCCCATTTGGTTGTTCCATATCCCTATATTTCCTCTCTTCCAGCTCCCCTTCCATTGTCTCTCACTCTCTTTCCCCATACCTCTGTCTCCTTTATTCCAGTTGTGCATTTACAGAGCTACTACCCTCCCCTGATTATTTCTCAACTTTTTGTTCCTCCTGAAGTCTTATCCATGTCCACCTATGGCCTTTTGCCTATTGGCCTGTGCTACTTTCCCTGCACCTTCCTCCTTCCTCCTTCCTCCCCTTAACTTTTTATTCAGGTGCCTGTTCATACCTTGACAAAGGGCTCAGGCCCTAAACATTCGTTATACATCATTGGAACACTGGCGGGACCTGCTGAATTCCTGTATTTACTTCAAATACAGCTTCTGTAGATTTTCTTGTTTCACAGTATAAAGCATAATTCTTTCACAAGGTCCTGATGAAAATGATCCACTACATGAATTTTAGAATCTTCACCATGAGGGATCAGACCTACTTTTCTCACAAGTTATCACTGAGATGTTCCCCGCAGATAAATCAGGTCAGTGGTGAGATGGTTCAGGTCCCCAGTCACCAAAAAGACTGCCCCATTATTTTATTTAAAATTCTTCAAATATATCACCATTTAAACTGCATTATTTAATGTTTTCAAACAAAATTTATTCCAAGGCTGTGAAATTTTATTGTTTTTATTACTTCTTTCCTCTTTTCATTATATTTCCTTTGACCTTCTCTGATCTCATGAGAATCAATGGGAATTAATCATTGACTCTCAAAATGTTAAATGAATTTTTCAGATAAAAACAATGAATAACTTTAGAGAAAAATCTACTGCAGGGGCTCCTTATTTGATTCAATGGGTTAATACTTAAAACTCTCCTTCGAGATCAAGAAATGATGGTCCAATTTTCAGATATATCTCAGTTCAGTTGAAAAGCTCAGTTTGAAACATCTGAATATCTCAATTCCAAGAAAATATATTCATGACATTATGATGCTGCTCACTGCTTAAAAATAATTTCAACCAAGACTTTTCTTCACTTCAGCTAAGACTTCCACCTATATTTCCAATTTCTCTAGAATTTCATTGTTCTATATTAAATTCCAGCCAAATGCTATTTTTTCCAAGGAAGACTATTCTGCCTCTGAATATCTCTATAAACCAGAAGATTTCAGAATTGACACAAATTATCATGTAGTTACTGCATAAATGAAGCACTTTTAGCTCAGAAATGTGGATTAATACAGTGGTGAAGAAATCTCTTGGTGCCTGCCACATTGACCACCGCCAGTGGGCTGATCTCGCCTCCAACCATGCATCTTGGCGCCTCACAGTTCGGCGGGCTGCAACCTCCTTTGAAGAAGACCGCAGAGCCCACCTCACTGACAAAAGACAAAGGAGGAAAAACCCAACACCCAACCCCAACCAACCAATTTTCCCTTGCAACCGCTGCAACCGTGCCTGTCTGTCCCGCATCGGACTTGTCAGTCACCAACGAGCCTGCAGCAGACGTGGACATACCCCTCCATAAATCTTCGTCCACGAAGCCAAGCCAAAGAAAAAAGAAAAAAAGAAGTACATTCACTGATCTTGGTTCAAAGCCAGTGTAGAATGTGTTAAACTTGAAGGGGAGGGATGTTTTACTACCTATGATCTTGCCCTATATTGCTTTGTAGATCGTAATCTTGTGCATGCCTTACCACACTCAGCAGGTGTTGGTAAGTTTGGCCTTTGGCTCTATTTTAGCCTGAATTTGGAGTCTGGGCTTCATGCAAATTTCAAGCAGGCTACTAAGTCCTGAAAGTGCATGTGCACAGCTAACCTAACCTGTTGGATCCTTCACTCGAGTATTTATTTATTTATTCATTCCTTCAGGATTTCCACTGAACTGACATAAAGATAAGATCACCAGTTGTCACCCTGAGCACAGGTGTACCTCATGGCTGTATGCTAAGCCCTCTCCTGTTCACATTACTGACCCATGAATGCATTGCCAGATTCAGCTCCAACTGTGTCATCAAGTTTGCAGATGACACAACAGTAGTTGGCCACATCAGCAAGAATGATGAGTTGCACTACAGAGCAGAGGGGAAAATCTTGTGACCAGAGTCTCAATATGGACCAGGTAAAGGAGATGATTGTGGCTTCAGAAGGACCAGGGATGACTACCCTCCACTACGCATCAATAACTCTGTAATGAAGAGAGTGGAGAGCACTAGGTTCCTTGAAGTTCACTTAACTAGTGACCTATAGTGGGCACACAACATCTGCTCACTTGTCAGAAAGGTGCACTTCCTGAGAAGACTGAAGTGGACAAAGCTACTGGCCACCATCAACTCAACATTATATAGGAGCTCTATGGACAGAGTTATGGTTGGCTGCATCACAGTGTGGTATAGTTGCTGAAGAGAAATGGATCAGAGGTAAAAGCACAGGACCATAAGAGTGGAGACAGGATCACTGGGGTCTCTCTCTCTCTCTCTCTCTCTCTCTCTCTCTCACTCTCTCTCTCTCTCTCTCTCTCTCCCCCCCCCTCCCCCACCCCCTGCCCCAGCCATTGATGTGATCTACAGTGATTGTTGTCTGAAAAGGAGAAAAGGACACACAAAATCATTGTGGTCCTCTACCACCCCGCACACAACATCTTTCAGCTGCTCCCATCAGGAAAGAGATACGTGAGTATCAGAGCTAGCACCCGCCAAACTAAGAAATAGCTTCTTCCAATGGGCATTGAAAACGCTGAATGACCAAAGGAACTGCTCACACTAACCATCTGAAACTCTCATATTTAAGACACAAATTGTATTTATTTATTTGCATACAGGTACTCCTGACTTGCAACCCATGCGACTTACATCCAACTGCACATATGACTGAAAATTTGTTTAAAATAATAAAGAAAAATTATTATTTTTTGCGGTTTATGTTGTATTTGGCAAACTATATAGGGATACAGGGCACATAAGAACCAAAATGTGTGTACTTACCTTGTTAGTCGGTGTCCCAGGGTCTGTAGGCTTGACGTGGCCATCTTCATTCCTGTGCACATGCGCAAATCTTTGGTTAGTGCATGTGCAGTTCGCATATTGGGGTTCGGTTAGTGCATGTCCAAGTGTTAAGGGTGTAAATTCAATGTTAGGGTGCTTAACTCTCACACTTGCACATACCAAACTCCAATACATAAACCTACCACACATGCGCCAACCGAAGACTCACTTGTGTGCAGGAAAGTACACACGTTTTGACTCTTACATGCCTGTTATCGTTTGTCAAATACAACATAAACTGGATTAATTTTACATTTCTTTCGTTATATTTTTTAACACTAACGCACAATTCCGATATACATCCATTTCAAGATACAACCGATCCTTCTGTCTGCATTATGGTCGTAAGTTGGGGAGTACCTGTATATCATTATTTATCCTACATATGAATTGCTTGTCTGTATGTGTGTTGTGTCCGGCTAAGTGTCTGCTTGTTTTGCATTAAGGACAGGAGAGTGCAGTTTCGTCAGGTTGTACTTGTGAAATTGGATGGCAATAAACTTGACTTGATTATGCAGGTGTCTGCTTACAGAAATTTTCTTCTCATCCAACCCACAACAGTCAAAAATATTCACTTACCTTCCTTTGCTATCTCACGTCCGTGAGATAGGAATCCCCAGGGATTAGCTCTACTGCACTGACATAGCTTCGACAGATGCACCAAAATTGTGTATTAGCAACCACCCAGCTGATGCAACTTGTACTACATTTATGATTGACCAGTGACTTTTAGAGATGGCTTGTTGGTCTTTCTTCCTCAACCTCAATCCAACCTAATACAAATTGTTTGAATTGCATCAGCAAATTCCAAATGAAGATGATTGTAAACCTTGCAGAAATTAAACAGGAGACAAGGGGCATGTTAACTTCCATCCATCCTTTTCTAATGGCAGATTTAAATAAATAATAAATATTGCCTGCTCAGTGTCACAATAACATTTAAAACAAAAACATTAAAAACTGAATTAATGACAGACAATCTTTTAAATGAGCAAAAGGTTAAGGAGTGACCTGAAAGAGGTAGATGAAGTTGCACAGGTACAAGAGTCAGAGTCTTATTGCAGGGTTGAAATGTCAAATGCTAGAAGGCATAGGTTTAAGATGAATGGAAGAAAGTTTACAGGTATTTTATCAGGCACAGTTTTTACACAGAAAAGTATAGGGGCTTGGAAGATGATGCCAAAGGAGGTGGTAGAAACAGAAAGGCCAACACCATTTAAGAGATATTTAGACATGCAAGGGGTGGAGGGATATGGACAAAAATGGAATTAATTTGTCATCAAGATCAGCACAGATGTCATGAGTCGAAGGACGTCTTCATGTGCTCCAATTGCTTTATGTTTTAATATTGTGCTTTAGGATGTTTTGCCAATCTGTATCCAGGATAAAAATACAAATTACCTTTGGTCTATGTTGAAGATTAAGAAGTAATAGTTGGTGAATTCCAAAATTCAGCTACACACCAACTTTAAAGTCTTCTCCTGTTCATTATTACATCATGAAGCAGTTGGCAGAAACAAGCCATTTTGAGTTGGATCAGTAACTGAACACTCTAAAGAGAAACAACAAAAGCAGAAAATGATTCAGTTTGACTATGGATCTGAGTCCATATAACTTGCCAATCCAAGTTTCATCCAAACCCAGCCTTGACTGTAAAAGCTTGGTTTTGATATGAATTCCCTTACTGTTCTTATTTTCAACATTGAATAAAGAAACTTCTCTTCCCAGCGGCTGTACATGAATATTCAAGCAGTTTATTTTTATTCAATTGTATTAAAGCTTTCTCTGCACATTGCATGGAGAGCAACAGATCCCATTTCTCTACTCCAAAGCTAAACTTGAGTGTACTGAATCCTCAGTTATGCTTGGCTCTGCAAGTCTCCGCACAAGACTTATATAATGGCTCTCACTGACTGCTGCTTCTTTGCTTTGTTCTATTACTTTAACCTTACAAACTCCTTCTCACAAGAAATAACTTTATCATGGTGTAAAGAAAGCTGAATTTAAAGAAGAATGTGCTAAGAAGTATATGTGCTGGATCAGACATAATAGAAATGATCAGGTCATCTATGCCTCTATAAATGTTGGTCAGTTTTGTATTTTTCATTGGTCTCTTCCAACAAAATTACAATAACAATCAAAAAGTATTCACAGCAAACATTTAATTCCCCCCTTCCACCCACCCCACTTATTGCCATTTGTTTTCAATGAAACCTGGAGAGTGACTGAGGAAAATTTTTGCTAACGTTCTATTTAAAATACTGATGGAAGTCACTTTATATGAAAGCAAGTACAGTAAAACCCCTGGTATCCAGAATGATGGGAATTGGTAGATGCTTGGATAAGTGAATTCTCCAGTTGCTCAAGGTGCACATTGCATGATTGGTGCATTTTAAACTTCCAACTTTTTTCTATTTATTTTATGCCTTTTTTATTACTATTTGCTTGAGGTTGCTGGTTGCTTGAATTCCAGATAATAGGGGTTTCCCGCATAAGAATTGTACAGCACAACTTCCACCTTTGTGGGATTAAGGAGAATTTTCCATCAATTCTGGGTTTTGCTCCCCTTAGTTTCCCTGGGATGGGAATCATGAATCTTCTTCTTGAATCTCAGTTGTTGGAGGTTCTACGAAAATGCTGTTATCGAAAGCCTTTGAGGATTTTTCACCCACCGGCAATTTAAAAGTGACAATTATCACGCTGCTCTATATTGCAGGCAAAATCTTCGCTAGGATTCTCCTAAATAGAATAATACCTAGTGTCGCCGAGAAGGTTCTCCCAGTGCGGCTTTCGCGTAAACAGAGGAACTACTGACATGGTCTTTGCCCTCAGACAGCTCCAAGAAAAGTGCAGAGAACAAAACAAGGGACTCTACATCACCTTTGTTGACCTCACCAAAGGGCTCAGGAAAGGGCTTTGGCAAATACTAGAGTGCCTCGGATGCCCCCCAAAGTTGCTCAACATGGTTATCCAACTGCACGAAAACCAACAAAGCCGGGTCAGATACAGCAATGAGCTCTCTGAACCCTTCTCCATTAACAATGGCGTGAAGCAAGGCTGCGTTCTCGTACCAACCCTCTTTTCAATCTTCTTCAGCATGATGCTGAATCAAGCCATGAAAGACCTCAACGATGAAGACGCTGTTTATATCCGGTACCGCACGGATGGCAGTCTCTTCAATCTGAGGCGCCTGCAAGCTCACACCAACACACAAGAGCAACTTGTCCGTGAACTACTCTTTGCAGATGATGCCGCTTTAGTTGCCCATTCAGAGCCAGCTCTTCAGCGCTTGACATCCTGTTTTGCGGAAACTGCCAAAATGTTTGGCCTGGAAGTCAGCCTGAAGAAAACTGAGGTCCTCCATCAGCCAGCTCCCCACCATGACTACCAGCCCCCCCACATCTCCATCGGGCACACAAAACTCAAAACGGTCAACCAGTTTACCTATCTCGGCTGCACCATTTCATCGGATGCAAGGATCGACAACGAGATAGACAACAGACTCGCCAAGGCAATAGCGCCTTTGGAAGACTACACAAAAGAGTCTGGAAAAACAACCAAGTGAAAAACCTCACAAAGATAAGCGTATACATAGCCGTTGTCATACCCACACTCCTATTCTGCTCCGAATAAAGGGTCCTCTACCGGCATCACCTACGACTCCTAGAACGCTTCCACCAGATTTGTCTCCACTCCATCCTCAACATTCATTGGAGCGACTTCATCCCTAACATCGAAGTACTCAAGATGGCAAAGGCCGACAGCATAGAATCCTCGCTGTTGAAGATCCAACTACGCTGGGTAGGTCATATCTCCAGAATGGAGGACCATCACCTTCCCAAGATCGTGTTATATGGTGAGCTCTCCACTGGCCATTGTGTCAGAGGTGCACCAAAGAAGAGGTACAAGGACTGCTTAAAGAAATCTCTTGGTGCCTGCCACATTGACCACCGCCAGTTGGCTGATATCGCCTCAAACCGTGCATCTTGGCGCCTCACAGTTCGGCGGGCAGCAACCTCCTTTGAAGAAGACTGCAGAGTCCACCTCACTGACAAAAGACAAAGGAGGAAAAACCCAACACCCAACCCCAACCAACCAATTTTCCCCTGCAACCGCTGCAACCGTGTCTGCCTGTCCCGCTTCGGACTTGTCAGCCTGCAGCTGACGTGGACATTTAACCCTCCATAAATCTTCGTCCACGAAGCCAAGCCAAGAGAAGAGTTCAAGTGTAATGTGAATAGAAATTGGTCCACATGTTGCTTTTTGCACCTTCTACTATTATATTTAGCATGCTAAAATGTTCCTAGGCTCAATAATGGCATTGTCCCACAACATACCTGTTGTTGAACCAGACTTGACAGATTTGAGCTTTGATTTAGTTGTCTGTGGCAGTAGGAGACAAGTATGTCCAGTCCATTTTAAATTGCTCATATGTTTAAATATTTTGCTCATGTGATGCTAAATATTGGTTATTTAATATGTAGCATTGAAGAAGACCTGGCAGCTGTTGCACCCCTCTCAGGTTTCCTATCAATGAATTAAATTTCTACCTTAATTCTCAAGTGGCTATCCAAACATTGTATCTCTTTTGATCTTGGTAGCTCTATAATCCGTTGATTACTTGTTTTCCATCTAATCAAATATCTAGCAAAGCTGTAATTCATCATTTATAAAGAAGTCATTTAATTGTGCTTAACTATAGACTTGAATTTAATACTAATATATCACTGTAATAGGAATATTTTAATGAATCTGCTAAATTAAATAATTTTGTCCATTTCTTAAATTTACAGGGACCTCTACAAGAAATATCTAGGTGATATAAAATGACAATATCTGAAAGGAAATCTAATTGTTTAATATAGTCAAAGAGGTGCTGTAGGAATCTGACAGGTGAAGCAGCATCCATGGGAAGAAATAATCAGTCAATGTTTTGGCTTGGAACCCTATCAAAACTAAGATTAAAAGGTAAAATTGCATATATAAAGGGGGGAAGAAACTGGGGGAAGGGCCAGGAGATGACAGGACAGGAGTCCAGCGTCTGCAACTTTTATTTTTCTCTATTCTCCTTGTTTAATATTCTGGTTCAAATATGTATTTTCTGTTTCTTTTTTCAAACAAATAAATATTTCCAAACTAAGGTTAAAGTAGTGCAAAAATTAGCTCCTTTTATTTCCTGACCCTCAGAAGCAATTTGTCAAAGAATAGCAAAATGATGCAATGGGCAACATTGAAATGTATTTGCTGAAAGCTCCACCTACATTACAGAAAATTGGTTCCTCAAAACCAATCGTCACCTCCCAGCCACGTTATCTACCCATGCATCAAGAAATAGGAACTGAAAAAAATTGTATGCATTTATATTTCTGTAGGATCCAATTTTACTCCTCTTAAATTTTGGGGTGGTGATTTGTGAATTCTGTCAGTTTCCCAAGCAGGGGTTAGCAGTGTTGTGCCTACACCCATCAAGGACCACTGGCATTCAGCATCAATAAGCATGACATTGAGGAATATCATTTCTGGCTGTTTTGATCCAGAGAAATGTCAACAGTGCTATGCAGAGCCATTGGCATTTAATCCACATAAACTTTCAGGAAGTTTGTGACACACCGTTTAATGGAGAAATCCATCAACTCCTGCAATGTTGGCAATATGCTCCAAAGTGAATTCCTCGTGAAGCCACATGGCAGAACTCCTGTGGTTACGCTAGGAAATGTGCCTCCTGAACTCCATTCAGTTCAGGTGAAGCACACCTGTATGATTTTCAAATGTTTCTCATGATGCTAATTCTATTTTTTAAATGTAATTTTAAAGTTTTATCTGTGAACGTCAGAGGCATTTTCAGTGAAAGTCTTTATTCACTTCAGCAGTGGGTTTCGTCTAAGTACACAACTCAACTGAATGGCAAAATGTTTCGGCAGGATTCATGATCAAAATGCCCTGCAGGGCTTCTCTGATTAGGTCAGAGCCACATTTGGAGGCCAAGTTGAATTCAATTGAGATATTTATTGTTACATGTACTAACATGTAGTAAAGAAGCGTTGTTCTGCATGCTCTCCAGGTAAGTCAACTCATAGAGTAGGCAGTGCAATAATAAAACAGAAGTGCATGATATAATACATTGTCAAAGCAGTCAGGCAAAAGTTTACGTGCTTACGGAAAAACATGTAAGTGTTTTGAACTATTCTTCCACAAGTGTACAAGGTACATCTGCTGCATGATATGCCATAAGCAAGAACCAGTCTTGTATCATACTATAGGCTTTTATTAACAGAAGAAGCCACCTCCACTAACCAGTGGGATAAGTTGCACCATCTATTACACCAGTAGGGTGGAGCCAATCTACAGTCATATCCAAAAGCAAGCAGTCAGAATAATACATTACATCACTACTACAATGCAGTCAGGCAAATACTTAAGTTCTAACAGAGCAGCAGGAGTACAAGGTCTAACTTTACCTAAAAATGTCCACCCGTGTCAGCATGATGCAGGCACTACAGGCAGAATGAACATCATCATCTCTCGTACCTCGTGGGAACTATGTGCCAGTCCTCCCCAATGGGGAGCAAACTTGGGAGCTTCAGGGAGATCACTTTGACTTATATATCACTCCTCCAAGAAGTGTCCCTTATTGATCTGACATATTTTGTGCCGAACAAAACAGGCAACAACAACATCCAGTTCGAAAGTGATACAAATATCAACTCGCTTGGCAAGGCACCTCCAATGACCTTTGAGATGCCCAAATGCTCTTTCCACCACAATCCTTGCAGAGTTCAAAGGTTGGTTGTGCCTACACTGTCACTGATCCAGTGCATTGTGGTTGGTGAACCACTTCCCCATTGGGTAAGCAGGGTCTCCGATTAGATTTCTGTTGGCATAACAGTGAAGATGTATGCACCCTCGGAGAATGACATATAAATGACAGGACAGCAGGGTAGATTAACTTCCTCCACGTGGGTAGAGGTAACCTCCTTGCTCCTCAGTCTTTCTGTACAGGGGGAAGTTAGCTAAAATACGAGCATCATGGGTGTGCCCTGGCCATCTGACGTATGAAACTAAAGCAACCTGAAAGACATATAATTTACAAAATTGTATACAGAGTGGCGGCTCGCCCACACAACAGGTGAACCAGCTCACGGAGATGTGGGCAATTCAACTGCAGATCTGAATGTAAGAGCTCAGAGAGTGAGGCAAGCCCACAGCCTTGCACTTGACATCAGTTCTGCCCTGCAGGTTGCGGGGGCTACTGGGAGTGGGTTCTTAAATGTGCAGCCTTTTAATCAGTAAAGTAGTTGGTTCAACTCACTTTCAACTCTGCGTGGTTCTTTCGCTCGCTGCGTGCCTAATGCGACTACATTGGTGACCATGACGGACCAAAAGGCATTTGGACCCAACAATGAACGACCCAAGCACACAGAATGCAGTTACATTGAAACTGATGACTTTCTGGACCTCGCAGTCACAGGTCTGGTTTGAACAGGCTGAAGACCAATTCCAGGTCAGGCAAATTGCCTCGGATACCACAAGGTGGTCAGTTCACTCGACCAGGAAACATCAGGCTGCATCATCAACTTCCTACATCAGCCGTTCATTGTGGACAGGTATGAAACAATCAAGGCACTCCTGATCATTCTTTTGGCCTCTCCTACCGTGAGCGCATAGCATGGTTGTTGCACATGGGCGGCCTAGGCGACCATGCACCATCGGCCTTAATAAACAAAATCCTGGCATTAGCAGACAGCTATAAGCCATGTTTACTGTTCAAACAAGTCTTTCTTGAGCAGATGCCAGAAGATATCTATCCCCTCATCACTGAAGATTTCATGGCCCTGTTATGAGCCCAAAGGACACCAAAACCCAGCAGCAATAGACATTCATCAAGACAAGTGGCTTTCAAAACAAAAGTTATTTTTAATCAACTTCAAACATGAAAAAAGAATCAAACTTTAAATTAACTCTATTCTTATACTATACTTTATACTAACCCAAATTACCCCCTTCTAATTCTAAGCGCACGTGTATGTAATGTGTGTAATGTAATGTAAATTCAAGAAAAGTTCTTTGGTTCACAGTTCAATCTCACTTCTCCTTCTTCCAAGTTTTCTGGTTGCAGGCAATCACCATAATGTGCACAGAATTTAACATGTATAAAGTTCACCAGGCTTGCTGCTTGAATGGTAAATGTTTACCACTCAGGAAAGTTCTTGTAGGGTTTGCAGAGAGATATTTGTTGCTCCAGGATTTCCACAACTGAGGTACCACCACTAGTCACCCCAGGGTCTCACTGATGAAACTTGCCCGATCAGGGTCTTCTAGATGGTAACCTCTTTCTTCAAGCTACCACAGAGTTCCATTCCTTCCTCTATTTCAAGAGAAACATCAGACAGATTGCATTTCCAGCCATCTACTGCTCTGCAACTTGCTTTCATCAGTTTCAAACAATATTCCTTGGATTGCACTTTTCAGTTACTTGTCAGTGTCCCACTCACTAACTGACTGATTGACTGAGCTGTTAACTCAACTCTCTCTCTTTTCCAATTGAAACTCCAAAGAGAGCATGTGACTCATGTCTTCCAAAACCCCCACTTTCTCCAGCAAAAACAACAGGAGTTCTTTCCTCTGCTCCATCTGTTGTTATCTTAGGTCTCTTCTCTCTCTCTTTGGCTTGGCTTCGCAGACGAAGATTTATGGAGGGGCAATGTCCACGTCAGCTGCAGGCTCGTTTGTGGCTGACAAGTCCGATGTGGGACGGGCAGACACGGTTGCAGCGGTTGCAAGGGAAAATTGGTTGGTTAGGTTGGGTGTTGGGTGTTAGGTAAACAATCCAGAATTGACCTTTCTGTGAGCACTTTGCAGAAAAGATACTGATAGACAGCATGACTCCAACAAGACAATGGTCAAACATTTTATGACATCAGTTCAATTAACACCTACTTGTGAAAGGTGCTTAACATTTTCCAGAGATCTTGCAATGTGAATTCTTCAGTCTTTCAAATAAGATCTGTTTTAAAATTTGTGTATGATATGTGACCTACTCTAAATCTTATAAATTCTCCCCAAATATTAATATTGTTACAACCCACACAAAGTAGCGGCCCATGCAGATATCCTGTGGCACACCAAGCAGTGTGATGGTGTGGTGCGCTGTTAGACGGAATCAGACACACACAAGGTAAAGACTGAACAACACAGCTTTAATCCACAAAAACCTCCACAGAGTTGCTGCTGTGGGAGCAGCAACTCAGTGTGAGGCCTCGGGAGGCCGGCACAGGCTTATATCCCGGAGGGTAATTGACACCCGACCAGGTGGGGCTTGATGCATTCAGGCTGACTGATTGGCTGCCAGCCAGGTGTTGTCCTGTCCCCTTACACACCTGCAGATACAGAGGTTGTTCCCTGCAGTAGGCTGGTGGTGTACCACCACATTCACCCACTTCTTCAAAATTGTCCCGGGGTGTGGGGGGGGGGGGGGCACAGTAACAAGGAATCACACCCACTATGTACACACAATATTTACAGGTTGAGATGATTCGGCAGCTGCTGGGGACTCTGTGTCCGTCGTAGGACTGGCTCCTGGTCACTGGTCAGAGGGGAAGTGGGGGGGCTGGCGGCAGGGGTGTGTGTGGCTAGTGTGGTGTTGCGTAGAGGGGTGACCAGGATGGCTGGGGTTGACATATGCGGGTCGTATTGGATGGGTGGGGGGGGGCGGGTTCGTCTCCTAAAGCTGAAGTGGGCAAGGAGGCCCTGCGTACCCCATAGATGCATGGGGACGGGGGTGTGTGCCCGGACAGTGTCGTCCTAGATTGGAGGGTGGCGTAGTGTGGTGGGTGCTCCTGCTGGTGCCAAGTCCTTGGTTGAGTCGGTGTCCTCCCTGCCACTGCCGAACCTAATGTAAGCGTAGTTATGATTTGCATGAAGGAGGAACACCTGCTCCACCAGGGCTTTGGCCTTGTGTGTCCTTACATGCTTACGCAGAAGCACCGGTCCCGGGGACGTGAGCCATGCTGAAAGTGACATTCCAGTCATCGACATCCTGGGAATGAGAACAGACATTCTTTGGTAGCCGTGCACAGCAGTGACCGAATGGCATGGAGTGCCACGGGCAGGGCGTCCTGCCAGAATTCAATGGCCCACCCTTTTGATCTGAGAGCCCGGAGGACTGCCTTCCAGACCACCCCATTCTCGCGTTCCACTTGCCCGTTGCCTCTTTGGTTATAGTTTGTCGTGCGACTGGTTGTGATACCACTCGCTATCAGGTACTAGCACAGCTCATCACTCATGAAACTAGAACCCCAGTCACTGTGGATGAGGGTGGGGTAGTCAAACATGGTGAACATCTGCCCCAGAGCCCTGATGACGGTGGCCATGGAGGTGTCCGGACAAGGGTTGGCAAAAGGGAAGTGTGAGTACTCATCCACTACCGTGAGGAAGTAGATATTTTGGTTCGACCCAACAGGCCTCGGTCATGTGCCTCACGTCCCTGATGGTGTACGTCAGATTTCGGGACTTAACAAAATGGTATAACCGGGTGACGCCTGGGTGGCAGAGGGACTCATGCAATGCCTACAACCTGTCGTCATGCATAGATGTTCAGGTGCGAGAGAAAGCACCAGGGGAATCGTTAAACTTCACAGGTTGGTACTGGATGTCGTAGCTGTAGGTTGCCAGCTCGACTCTCCAGCGCAGAATTTTGTCATTCTTTATCTTGCTCTTGTGGTAAGTGTTAAACAGGAACGACATGGCACGCTGGTCCGTGAAGAGCGTGAATCTCTTGCCAGCCAGGTAGTGACGCCAGTGGCGGACCGTTTCCACAATCGCCTGGGCCTCCTTTTCAATGGCAGAGTGCCTAGCTCAGAGCCGTGGAGGGTCCTGGAAAAGAAGGCGATTGGGTGCCCCCATTGATTGAGGGTAGCAGCGAGGGCCACCTCGGAGTCATCACTCTCCACATGGAAGGGGAAGTCCTCAACCACAGCCTGCATCGTGGTGTCCGCGATATCTTGCCTGATGCAGGTGAAGGATGCCTGTGCCTCCGGTGGGAGGGGAAAAGTTGTGGCTTGGGCCAGTAGGCAAACCTTATCCAAGAAGTGAGAGACCCACCGTGAGTAATAAGAGAACAGGCCCAGCCACCTGCGGAGGACCATTAGCGTGGCGGGGGGGGGTGGGGGGGCGGAGATGTAACTCCATTAATGGATGCATCCTTTCCGGATCTGGGCCAACGACTCCATGGGCCATGATGTACCGCAGGATGGCGAGATGGGTGGTGCTGAACGCACACTTCTCCTTGTTGTAAGTGAGGTTCAGCTCCGCGGCCGTCTGGAGGAATATTTCCAGGTTAGCATCGTGGTCCTGCTGGTCACGGCCACAGATAGTGATGTTATCCAGATATGGGAACATCACCTTTATCTTATGCCGGTCTACCATGCAATCCATCTCGCACTGGAAGATGGAGACCCCGTTCGTGACCCTAAAAGGAACCCGGCAGAACTGGTACAGGTGCCCGTCTGCCTCAAAGGCGGTGTAGTGCTTGTCCTTCGGGTGGATAGGGGTTTGGTGATATGCCGACTTCAGGTCAATTGTGGAGAAAACCCGGTAGTGGGCAATCTCATTGACCATGTCAGTGATCCTCGGCAGGCGCTAGGCATCCAGCTGGGTGTACCGATTAATGGTCAGGCTGTAATCCACGACCATCCTTGGCTTACTTCCCCCTTTGACCTCCAAGGGCTGTTACTGGGCTCTATAACACCTTACACCAAGAGTCACCGCACCTCCGCCTTGATGAAGTTCCTGACTGCAGCGTAATAGCACCTTCTTCTGGTGGCGATTGGCTTGAAACCTAGCACAAGATGTGGGAAGAGCACCAGTGGGGTGATGCGCATTGTGAAGAGACTGTAGGTTGGCCCTGAGCTGGTAGGTTGGCATGATGTGCAATGTGAGTGGAAGTTGGGGCACCCCAAAGGCAAGAATGACACTCTGCAGATGGCACTGGAAATCCAGGCCCAGGAGGAGTGGTGCGTAGAGTTTGGGCATGACCAGGAGCCTGAATCCTGTGTAAGTCTCCCCTCCCACCTTATATCAACCGAGCAGTGCCCAAGGGTACCAAGAGTCTTCTCCTTGGTGGCGAGGGCAATCAAGCAGGTGGTGGGGTGGATGTTTAACCTTAGGGAGTGGGCCACACTTGGATGAATAAAGCTCTCGGTGCTGCCACTGTCCAACAGGAACTTCGTTACCTGCCCGTTGACTCGCAAGTCCATCATCGAGCACCCAAGATTCTGGGGAATGTCCCTGGTCAGCATGGTGTCGTCCAGGACCATCTCAGAGTCTGAGTCATCGCTATCCGGTGGGATGGAGAGTGTCTGTAGGGCAGCCTGGACATCGCCCGTGTCAACCACATTGTTCTCAACATCGTTGGGTGTGCTCCATGTTGGGCGCTGCCTGTCCCAAGATGGCAGCAGCACATGTGGAGCCACTGCATGGCTGCCATCCTTCCACAGCTGTGTCCGCTGCACCAGGGAAGTTTCATCATCACGGCCGGCGACAGTGTTGTTATTATGTCAGCCAGAAGTGATGTCACGCCGTGAGCCAGAAGTGATGTCGCTGTAATTCTCAGCGAGCGGTGAGGGCGAGGGCTGGTGCAGATGCTCGGGGTACATCCTGCGACGGTTGTTAGTGGGGCCGGATGTTGCGTGGTCGAAGTCGGGGAAGATGGAAGTCATCGCAGGGACAATAGCCCCAACCGGCACACGCACGTGGGGAGGTCCGTGGGGGAGGTGGGGAGGTCATAGAGGGCCGCTGAGCTGCCGGCAGGTTTAGAGAGGCATACTTTTGCACTGGCATTTCTTGCTGCATTAGGAACAATACAGGTTCCTAGCTGGTCAGTTTTGGCATGATCGTCGATCTGACCTGGTCCAGGACCCACAGTACTTACAGGGGCACCGGGTTCCTGCCGCAGCGACGTTCTCCTCCCCAGCTCGGCCTGGGGCTGCAGCTGTAGTGTGAGAGGGCCATGAGGGAGCCTGGGGAAAACCGGAATTGAAGGCTTCGACGTGCAGGGCTGCTGCTACCCGGGTTTGGACCACTTCCACAGTCCGGGTTAGGGCATAGATGTTGTTCTCCAGCAGCTTCTGCCAGATGGCCCTCGAGCGTAGCCCTCGGACGAAGGTGTCCCGGATTAGCCTCTCGACCTCCTCTACACCTACCCCGGGTTCAGCCAGACACGGTCGGGCCAACTCTCGCAAGTGTTCCGGGTAAGACTCAGCTGTCTCCCCAGGTTGCTGGGCTTGGATGTTGTGGAGGTACTTTGCACAGCCACATTCATGGGGGGTTGTACAAGTTCTCAAGAGTTTCCATTGTGTTCTTGTACGTGGAGCACCCTTTGGTTGCCTGGAAGGCTTGGGGTCCCTGCTTTGACCGGAGTAGAACCATCCTCTTTCGATCGGATTCCAGGATGTCGCCTTCGTGTGCCTCGATGATTGCCTCGACCGCGTGCTGCCAGATATCGAAGCATGTCTGGGCTTCCGGGTGGTGTGGGTCAACCTCGAGGCTCCCTGCGCACAGGAGTTTTTACATGGCACCCGTGGGAAAATTTTGTGGATTAAACTGTGCTGTGCTGTTAGACAGAATCAGACACACACAAGGAAAAAACTGAATAGGCTTTAATCCACAAAATCCTCCACAGAGCCAGGCTGGCTGTGGCTGCAGCAACTGTGAGTGAGGCCTTGCGAGGCCGGCACAGGCTTATATCCCGGAGGGTGATTGACACCTGACCAGGTGATCCATTCTGGCCAACTGATTGGCAGCCGGCCAGTTGTTGTCCTGTCCCCTTACACTCCTGCAGGTACAGAGGTTGCCCCCTGCAGTAGGATGGTGGTGTACCACCACATGCAGGGCCTCCCTTGACCAAGTTGCTGCATCACACACTAAGGTCTGGACCTTCCCCCACCACCAACGAACCCAGTGATACACGCAGCAGGGAGCGACCTCAGTTTAGCCCGTTGGTGTTTTTATCACAGTAAGTGGGGTTCAGGAGCCCATCGTTGTCGCCCATCCTGTCCTTTTCTGGGAAACGCCAGGATGGACTGTTGCTAATGGATACGACAGCTGGCCACCTTGACAGCCTCCTTACATATGGGACCGACACTTCGGGCGAAAGATCCTCGTAGACACAGGGGAAGAGGTTAGCGTTTTGTCCCCCTTGAGCCATGACACCTGAGCCGGGAAGTCAGGACCAGTGCTCACCACTGCCATCAACAACAGAATTTGCACATACATCATGTGAACCATCCCATTACAGTTCGGATCCAGCTGTTTCACTTGGTTGTTTACACTGGCAGTAGTGTCACAGCCTTTGTTGGGTGCAGATTTCCTTTGGGCACACTGCCTCCTAGTAGACCTCAAGACAGGGTGCCTAGTGTATACCAAGACCTTCCAGACCTTCTCGCTCAGCGAAGCCAAGTTACCAGCCCCACATCTGGTTTCTGTGACTTTGTCAGGCAACGAATTTGCCAGAGTACTAGCGGAGGTCCCAACCATTATTATGCCACAGTTCTCCACAGATGCACCTAAACATGGTGTACAGCAGAGGTCCCAACCATTATTATGCCACAGTTCTACACAGATGCACCTAAGCATGGTGTACAGCAACACATTCCCACTCAAGAACCACCCCTACATGCCAGGGTATACAGGCTCTTGCCCAACAAATTCCATCTCACCAAGGATCTGTTCAAGAAAATGCAGGAGATGGGGATGGTCCGGCATTCAGACAGCCCATGGGCCTCTCCGCTGCACATGGTGCACAATTCGGCTAGAGGATGGAGGTCATATGGCAACTACAGAAGCTCAAGGATGCCACCATGGCTGACCGCTACCCAGTGCCCCACATATAGGACACTATGGCCAATTTACATAGGGCACGCATCTCCAAGGTCGACCTGGTCCACAGGTATCACCAGATTCCTGTCCACCCCAGCGATGTCCCCAGATGGTCCTCATCACCCTGTTTGGCCTATTCGAGTTCCTGCAGATGCTGTTCGGACTCAAGAATGTGGCACAGGCATTCCAGTGCCTCATGGACACAGTGGGGTGTGCCTTGCATTTTGTCTTCACCTATTTAGATGATATCCTGATCGCCAGCCGCTCTCACCAAGATCATTTGATGCACCTGCGCCAACTCTGCCGCCACCTGAGTGAATATGGCCTGGCCATCAACTCCACGAAGAGCCAGTTCCAGCTGTCAGCCATTGATTTCCTCAGACACTGCATCGTTCCCTTGCTGGCAAAAGTCAAAGCCATATACCAGTTTGCCAGGCCCAGTATGATCAAGGGTTCGTGGGCATGATCAACTTTTACCATTGATTCCTACTTTCAGTGGCCAAGATCACATGACTCCTGTTCAGCCTGGTCTGACAAGGCCAAGGAAATCACCTGGAACACAGAGTCAACAGCAGCTTTCAAGCAGGCCAAGAACGCCCTTGCAAACGCCACCCTCCTGATACACCTGCGGGTTGATTTTCCTACAGCCTCACAGTTGACGCTTCCAATTCATCAGTCGGCAATATACTAGAACAACTAACTGAGGGTCAGTAGAAACCACTTGCATTATTCAGTTGGCACCTGGGGCTCCTGGAGCTGAAATACTGCACCTTCAACAGAGAGCTGCTAACCCTCTACTTTGCCATCTGGCACTTTCGGTATTACTTGGAGGGGCAGGAGTTCACAGTCTTCACGAACCACAAACCCCTCACCTTCACATTCACCATGGTTAGCAAGGCAGCAACACTACCTGTCATACATCTTAAAGAATATTGCCACCGTCAAACTCATCTCCGCGAGAAACAATGTCATGGTTGACACATTGTCTTGCACCTCCATCCACTCAGTGCATTCCCTATCTGTTAGGTCGAACTACATGATGCTCGCAGCTGGATGAAGAAGTACAGGCCTACCGCTCCATAGTCTCGAGCCTGCAACTTGAAGATATCCCCATTAGCCCAACGGGCAGCAAGTTCCTCTGAGGCATGTCTACTGGCCAACCCTGGCTTATCATTCCAGCCGCTTGGAAGAGTCAGATTTTCACCACACTACATGATATGGCCCACCCGTCCATTTGGGCAACCATCTAACTGGTGGTAGATAGATCGTATGTCATGGTTTATGCAAGCAGATCAGCACTGACAGATCTCCAAAGTCCAGAGGCACATGAAGAACATCCTTCAACCCTTCCAGCTGACGCACAAGAGATTTGAGCATGTCCATGTCAACAGGTTCACCAGGTGGCCAGAAACTGCACCACTCATTGACATGACCATAGGGTTGCACGTTTCTGCCTGCCTGCGAACATCACCTCAGATGGGTGGGGGGATGGGGTCACAGTACACATCCAGCCTATGATTGGCGCTTGCACAGTTACTTGGGACCCAGCTGCACCACCCCACGGCCTACCATCCGCAGTCCAATGGCCTGGTAGAATGTTTCCATGTCACCTGAAGTCGTCCTGATGGTGCGCTTCCGAGGCCAGGATTTGGTGGATGATCTCCCATGGGTTCTTCTTGTCATCCACATGGCTCCCAAAGAAGACTTAGCCACATTTTTGGCAAAGATGGTATACGACGCCCCACTGACGGTTCAGGCAAATTTGTGCCAATGGTCCTTGGCACAGAGGAGATGCCTGTGTCAGTGCTCACAAGACTCCGAGAGAAAGTAGGAACACTAGCCCCTGACCCAAACTCATGTCGTGGTCCAACATCGTTCTTTATCCCCAAGGACCTGCGGGACTCCAACTACTTTTTCGTTCACAGGGACTTGCACCGGACTCCACTCCAGCGGCCGTACGAGGGCCCTATGTGCATCAGAACAGAACCACATGTGTTCTTGACATGATTGGCCATGAGGAGACCCTTCATGATTGACCACCTCAAGCCGGAGCACCTTGATCTGGAACACCCTGTGACTGTGTCACCCCCACGCCGATGAGGTTGGCCACCCAAACGTACTAAATAGGTGATGGCTGTGGACTCCACACATCCTAACACTAATTCTGTGGTGGGGGCCATGTGGCAGTTCGCACATGCAACAGGCGAAATGGCTTACAGAATTGCAGCCAAGTCCACAGCTGATCGGATTGTAAGAGCACCGAGTGCAGGTAAGCCCACAGTCTGGTGGCTGATGTCAGTTCTGATCTGCAGGTTGTAGGAGCTGCTGGGAGAGGGTTCATAAGTGTACAGTCTTTGAGTCAGTAAAGCATTTGATTCAACTCACTTTTGATTCTGCATGGTCTTTCACTCGCTGAGCAGCTAGCACCACTGAGCAGCTAGCACCACTGAGCAGCTAGCAAGACTACAACAATGCAACTCATCGCATGATTCTTACGACATGAAACTCAAGTGCCTGGAAATCGAATGCCATCCTTTCATATTGTAGTAGGCAGTTGGGCCATCCTTGGGATTCTGATGGGAATCTGTGTACCATCAATGGCACCACCAAACATTGGATATGGCCGTTCTGCAAATGCATTGATTGTCTCCTGGAGTCGAGCACTTGGCAGTTCAACAAAACGTTTCAATGGGTCCTCTCAAGTTACTTGGCATACCAACAGACAGACAGTGGCCACACCTATACCAAAAATACAACTTATGGATCGATATTCACATGGCGTCACGTACCACCACAAACCAATGGCGAGTCAAAGCTGAGGATCCAGAGGCTGCCACCAATTTGTTGTCTTGCGCCTTAGATGTGGTCAATGAGTCCCAAAGCAAAGTCAAAAGCGTCTCGAGACATACAAAAATAACTCCTCCATCATCAAAATTGTGTAGATCAGACCAAAACAAGTGTGCATTGTTTCTCTGTTTCCTCCACTTTGTTCTCTGCAACAGCAGCACAAATTGACACACATTAAGGAAATGTCTCCATCAGTGGTGTTTACAGTCCTTGTTTCTTTCTCAAACTGCTCCCTTCCTCTCCTCAAATTCTCCTGCGAGGCATTTGGTATTGCACAGATGTGTTCCTTGCACAGGTTCTGGCTCCATTGCGCATCGTCAAGGCATGCATGAAGCACATGAAATTAAAGTTCATTTGAATAATGCTATGCATATCGGCTGCTAGCATTAACAGGATGTGTGGATCAAGAGCCATTTTGCTCTTCCCTCTTAGGGCTTTTTCAGACGCAGGTGAATGTCGTCACTGATGATGTCGACACAGTGACGTCAAGCGTCACCTGTAAATTATAAGCCACGGGTGTCATGGACTCACATCCAGCCTACCTAAGTACTTTGTCTTAACATGTGGGGATATCCGTACACAGGTCATTCTGTGTGAAAGGCCACTCTTCTGGAAGGTCAGTGTGAAAATTGCCTATGAAAAAATAATATTATTTATGTCTCAAAAACATAATAGATGAAGTCTGTGGAGAGGAATCTGCACGTTGCACTGAGCTGCGTAAAAAGTTTCTCCAACCACCTTAAACAGGGCAATTCTGGGACCTCGTCGAACAAGATACTTTTTGTGCATCAGTAAGATATTTGCTGCTGGGACATTCATTCCAAGTACATGTAGAACAGGCTTCCCTGTGTTTGAAGCAAATTCCCAGCCATTGATTTTCTTTACTGTATTGCCCCTTTAAGAGCCAAGTGTTTAAATAATTAATTCTATGTCTTGGTTCTACTAGTAGCAACACAGAGGAGATCTGTTCTCATTAATTGTGATGCAAAAAGCAGCTATGCTACTTGCTAGTTATTCTTGGCCTTTACATGAATCTACAGCAACCAACATAATTAGCATATTGCAAAACTTGCAATTGTACATTTAGTTCACGTGGAATTGGTTTGCATGATGGCAAATGAAATTTCAAATACAAGTTAAAATGACATATTGCTCTTTAAAAAGAAATAAAACAAGCCACCGCACACAGCTAAAAAACAAAGTTCATGTGCAAGAGCATTTAGGACCCGATATTTAAGCTACATTGGACAAAAAGAGCCATTAGTCTTTAATTAAAGCAAAATGTATTCTACTTCCTATTTCATACTATAATGCATTAATTTATTATCATTTTTAATTTAGTTTGATTCTAAAATTGTGCATGTGGAACATACATCCCACTACAAATGGTGAAATGGAGGCACTAGGAATTTATCAATGTTCAAGGGGTCAGTGAAGTGCCTAATTAGCATGGGGATAGAATATGGTAGGTAGAGACAAGAACTCACAATTGGCATAACAATGACAAATGATAACAGAGAAGGACTGTTTAGTAAATTGCTTATCTCGAGATTACTCACGAGAAATCAAAGCTAGGATTCTGCTTCTGCCCACTGGGAAGAAAACTGTTGTCTCTGCAATAACCCCCCACCTCTCCCCCTCCCCACCCTTTCCTCCATCCACACATCACACTACTAATGCACTGGCCTTAAATGAATGAAAAGAGACTCAATCCTTTACAAGACTGGTTGGAAACTCAAGCACAACGGATTGTATAAATATAGAAATCTTTGTAGAACAATACAGCACAGGAACTGGCTTTTCAGCCCATGATGTCTATTCTGATCATGGTCCCAATTTAAACTATACATCTGCCGCAGGTAGTGGTGGATGCTGGTACAGTAGAGACATTGAAAAGACTTATGGATGTAAGCAAAATAAAGGGTTATGGGTGTCAGCTAGACAAGGATTACATTGTTGTGGAGTAGGTTTACATAGGTCAGCACAGCATTGTGGGTGAAGGCCCTGCACTATGCTGCAATGTTCAATATTCTATCTACTTGAACATCTTCCTCCATTCTCTTCTATTGATGTGCCTGTCTAAATGTTTCTGAACCATAATTATCATGCTTTTTCCACCACCTCTCCTCCGACCACTCCATGCAAAATTCTTGCCTTGCAAATCTCCACAACCCTAAAATATTTCATTTTTGCAGTCTGGGAAAAATAAATTAATAATTTATCCTATTTATGCCTCATTACTTTATCTACTTCCATCAGGTCACCCCTCAGCTTGAAAACAATCCAGGTTTGCTCAACCTCTCCTTATAGCAAATACTCTCTCATCCAAGCAATATCCTATTGAACCTCTTCTGCACTCTCTACAAAGCTTTCACATCCATCCAGTATTGTGGTGACTGGAACTGCACACCAAACTCCAGATGTGGCCAAACCAAAGTTTTATGTGGCTGCAAGACGATTTCATGGCATTTATATTCAAGTCCCCAACCACTCTGAGGAAAGTGTGCCACAGGTCCTCTTTGTCACATTTTCTGCTTGTGTTACTATGTTTTGACACATCCATTCTGGATGTAAATCTTACTCATTTTGAAGGAATCCTCCTAAAATTAAAATAAGAGATTATTAACAAAGAGTCTATTATATTTAAGATTTACAGTCACCTTTCTATATTTTGTAACATGTAATTGATTTTAAACTGGCAATGAAGACAAAATTTCAATTAAAATCAGGGGTGCAGTGTTTCTGGAACTTACCGGACCATTGGTAGGGCACCTCTGTGTAAAAAAGGCAAAGTAAACAAGTGGGGAATTTTAGCTAGTGGGGAATTTAACAGTGGCTGCATATTAAATACAAGTAGTCTGTGTGACCCTCCCATCCCTGAGCACTATTCTGGACATACAAGGACCCTGTTTCTTCCACAACCAGTACACTCATCCTCCTTCCTTGTCTAGTGTTCACTCTCAATTATACAGCACCAAATACAACATGACAGCCACCAAGGCCAGGTCTTGCGAGACCTCCTTGTTGTCATTTATTTTGACGCATTGGCCAATCCTGCCATAGGCGCTATTTTGTGTAGATACGCTGGTGCCACTCCCCCTCCCCCAACCACTGCAGTTATCCTAATGCCCCTCTATTAGATTTGTTCAGATGCTGTCTCTGATTACAGGGGATTTTATGGAAGCGGGTGTTGGGGTGGGGGGATGGCAAGAGAGGGTGGTGGCTGGCAGGGGTAAAAAACACTAATAACATTAGGATATTTGATCATTTTTGATCTCTGGCACCTAAAAAATTAGCACTTCCCCCTGATTAAAAATCAGATTGCATGTGTAGTTTTGATTTGCAAATATTCAGTGCATATTGAACTCTAGTTTGCTTTTCAGACTGATCTTTGCAAACACAAAATATTTGATGAGATATCTGTTTTATGACCAGAGGGAATAGATACTGCCAAAATGAATCAAATCACTTGCAAATGTTGAAGGCTAAATGAATTGAATTAATAGTACCAATGCTCAATTTGAATTTAATGTGGAGAGCCTATAGGGGAAAAGGTCAAAAATATCAAAATATGGGTAAATTACTCAAATATATTGGATCCCTCCTCACATAATAGCGAAATTAAGATTTCTAGATCATTGAACAGTGATCATTTGTCACCATTTTAAAGCCATATTGGAATATGGATTGTGTTGGAAACACTGTTGAAATTGCCCTTGGCAGTTAGATTACAATTTTCTACATTGTTGAATCGAAGACAATCCTGACTTATATTTCATACCTTTAAGACATGTTGTATTATTTTTCTTCTTAGAGGTGTTCATTCTGCAATACAATTGAAAAATTTTTAAGGAATCTATGGTTAACGTCAGCAGTACGCCAAAATACAGAAAAAACTCAGCAGTTTATACAGCAACCATAGAAAGTAAAAGGCAGTCGACATTTCAGACCTGAGTCCTTCTAAAACAGGATCAGGTCCAAAACGTCCACAGCTTTTTACTTCCTATCGATATTGCATGACCCACTGAGTTCTTCAGCAATTTTGTGCCTTGCACTGGACCCCAGCTTCAGCAGATTTTCTTGTTTAGCTTCAATGTTCTGCAAAAAAAAATTGTAGGTGAAAATTAGTATCACTAGATTTGATACAAACTCCAAACCGTAGTCCAGCAAAGTCTATAACTGCACTTCGTTTCATTAATTTGTACTTGGGATGGCAACATCAGGGGCAAGGCTAGCATGTATCACTCATCCCTAGTTGTCCCTAAATTGAGGGGGCCCTTAGAATTCCACTCAACTGCTGGGCATGGAATTATAGCTTCATCACGCTGGGGAAGAATGACAGACTTTTTTCAGAGGATCACATTATCATAGAATCATCTAACATGGAAATAGGCACATTCGACTCAAATTATCTATGCCAACCAGTGGACATCTGTCTGTACAGTATTAACCCCATCGCCCAGCATTTGGCTCACGGCCAAATAATTTAAGTGTTCACGCAGACACATCGTAAATACAGTCAGTCAGTGACCCAGCTTCAACCATTCTCTCAGGTGGTGCATTCCAGATACTTACTGCTTTCTTGGTGAAAAAGTTCCCATCATAACCCATCTGAATCTCTCTCCACTTACCTGAAACCTCTATCCTCTAGTTTTACCTAATACTTTTCCTAAATATTGAAATTTAAGGGGTGGGGACTGGATGACATTAAAGAATATTTCAATAGGTTTTTATGACAATCCAGTAGCTTCTTTGATACTATTTCAATGATTTTCTTTCTATTCTCAATGTATTTAATTGCTTGAATTTACCTTTCTTGCTCTCAAGGTGGGAATTGAAGTGATATATCGGGAAAGAATTAATTTTCATTATGCAATGTGCAATTGATGCAATTGGTGTTAATCACCAAGGAAAGGTTTGCAATTTATTTTTGAGATTTGGAATTTTTGAACCTCTTCTGCAGTAACTGTTGATGTTAAAATGGGCTTGTTTTGTTTATATAATTGTGTAGTTATTTGTGGGTGGTTTTGACTCTGTGTTAAGTTGGTGAAATTCAGCATTAAAAAAAAAGCCTATGTTTTTCGTCTTAATGTAATGAGCATTTTCCCATATTTAAGTGAAAGTCAGTAATGACAGCTAAACCCCAAGACAAGGTGGCGAGTGAGTGGATTTTCACAAGCTTTCTCACAGGTATTGTATCACTAACTGGCACTGGTCATTCCTATGACCTCCACCTTATTCTGGCTTCCGCCATCATTTACATTAACCCAGTGGATTGGAGACATTCTTTGAACTTCATGAGGAGTCACCCTTGCTCAGACCTTTTGAATTTCAGGATGGTAAGCATTGGAAAAGGATAGGAACAGGGGAAGGTGTGGTGATGACCAGATGTATAAGCAACAAAAGCACCCAGTGGTTCAATGTTTTTGAAACAGTATTGGCAAATTAGTCCTCCTGTTTTCATGCTCGAGTGAACGGTTAAACCTATCTGCTTTGCACTTTAACAACCACTGACAATAGACAATAGACAATAGACAATAGACAATAGACAATAGGAGCTGGAGTAGGCCATTTGGCCCGTCAGGCCAGCACCGCCATTTTAGATCATGGCTGATCATTACCATCAGTACCCCTTTCCAGCCTTATCCCCATAACCCTTAACTCCGTTACCAGTTTAACTCCATTACCAGTTGCGTGCCAGTTTAATTGTTTTTAAAGCTGGCCATTTTCAGGGTAAACAAATTTGGCACTGGTAGGCTCTATCAGGCATCAACAGTAAATGAAAATTGTCATAGCGTTTACCACACAACCATTAACGACACAACACAATATCTGTGGAACTCGGTAGATTGGTCCTTTGTGGCCATTGATGTCATGCTGCTCGTTGGTTTGATGGGGAGAGAGAGTTTGTGAACAGTGGATGAATCTTTCAATGCTTCCACTGTTGAACAGGCGGTTAGTTCATTTCCCATTTACCTCAATCTCCATCATCGAGTGGGTGGTCGGGTGAAGGCTGCCCTGATCAAAGATGAAGGATGCCAGTACCAGGTCACAGTCGCTGTCAGAGGGGGAGCCGGTTCAGTAAGATGGCAGCCCATGTTGACCACGCAGTCGCACTGGATGAAGAAGGAAGAAATGATGTCATCCACGATGGCAGAAGAGGAGTCAGGTAAGATGGCAAGCCACAGGTCGTACACACAATCGAGCCATTCGAGGTCAGAAGTGACATCTTGGCGGCAGGAGGAAGTGGAGTCATGTTCGATAGCTGACCCCTGGGGTCGTACAGCTCTGGGGCTCTGGGCATCTGTGGGTCGAGGCCTAGTCTGTCTGATCACAGCAGTTTGTCCATCCCATGTGGAAAATTTAAAGTATAATAAATTTATAGGCTCTATCAATGACTCAGAGCCATAGAGTGAGGAATGATGGGCTTTATTACACTTTAGACGTAGCTGGCCTGATTCCAAGTGCTTGACTGAGGACAGAGAGAGGGAGGTTGACCTTCATTCCAAGGTCACAAGGGCAGGAGTTACTAGCCACCTATCCATTGGCAGTTACATATTTGTATCACTATAGGCACCAAATATTGTCAAGCCTTAATTTTTTTTAATATATAAAGTGGCTCAATGGTTGATCAGCACTTTACTCGTTTCCTTTTCCAATATGACTGGTGGTGCACTATTAAATCAAATTATGGAGCACAGGCATATTGCCATATTTTAAGTCTGTAAAATGAGTGCAGTGGCATCATTTTTTAAATGCTGGTGCTTTTGAACTTATTTGAAGCCACTGTCATGAACTGTAAGGCAATATTATCAATAAATCCAATGTGAATTTTTTTGCTTATTGAAAACCAAATTGTGGCAGTCTACTAACTTTATGAAATTATCTAAAATCACATGAGAATTTCCCAAGAAAAATTCACTGAGCAGCACGGTTAGCGTAGCAGTAAGCGCAACACTGTTATAGCACCAGTGACTGGGGCTTGAATCTGTGCTGTCTGTAAGGAGTTTGTACATTCTCCCTGTGTCTGTGTTGCTCCAGTTTCTTCCCACTATTCAAAACGTATCGGGGATGAAGGTCAAGTGGGTGTAATTGGGCAGCACGAGCTCGTAGGCTGAAAGGGCCTTTTATGGTGTGACATGTCTAAAATGTTTTTTTAATTATGCTATTCAATCACTCATTTTCATCTGGAAAGGTGGAGTGGACAAGTGTGGAGTTGGTCATGGAAACAAATGTGGGCTAGTAATGGCCATAGGCAGAAATATTTACCTGCCTATGAATGCCAGATTGTTGAAGACACCAAAAAACTTGAAAGTTCATTAACCAACCATCCCCTTATCAGCTGATGACAAATTTTGCTGATGCATCTAAAACTGGTACAATTCCTCATTTATCAGAAGGAATAATAAACTTTTCTTTCAGGCATCTGTAAGAAACATACTGGCACACATTATTTTACGGATATATTTGTTTGTCAGCCTATTCTGCAATGGATCAGCTAAAACTGAACAAAATAATTTATTTCTTTGACGACAAAGCAGTCAAAATCATTAACATAATTGAAGTACTAGCACTTTAATACTGGAAATTCATTCACATTTTGTAAGATTCATTAACTTGAATGGAATAAATTTCAGAGATAAAAACGGGAAATGCTGGAAGTATCCTGCAGTGGAAATGGGGTTGACATTTCAAGTAAAAGAGAAAGACTCTCAGGGTTCAATGTGATGCCACGTGTATCTTCTGGCAATAAATATGAACATTGAACTATTTTGAAAAGGCCCGATTCACTAGGACAGGGAAGAGAGAAAACAAATTAGTTTTAAGTTGCAGAGAGTGTGGTAGGAAATGATGATAAGGACAAAGAGAATATTTCTTATAGGGTGAGATCAAGGTAATAAAATGTTAATGAAGTTGTCTGGCTGATAGGTTATTGAGGAAAGTTAAAAAAAAGAATGCGTACAAAAAGGGAGAGGTGAAATCTGTGAAATATCTTCTTCTTCTTTGGCTTGGCTTCACGGACGAAGATTTATGGAGGGGGTAAATGTCCACGTCAGCTGCAGGCTCTTTTGTGGCTGACAAGTCCGATGCGGGACAGGCAGACACGGTTGCAGCGGTTGCAGGGGAAAATTGGTTGGTTGGGGTTGGGTGTTGGGTTTTTCCTCCTTTGTCTTTTGTCAGTGAGGTGGGCTCTGAGGTCTTCTTCAAAGGAGGTTGCTGCCCGCCAAACTGTGAGGCACCAAGATGCACGGTTTGAGGCGATATCAGCCCACTGGCAGTGGTCAATGTGGCAGGCACCAAGAGATTTCTTTAGGCAGTCCTTGTACCTCTTCTTTGGTGCACCTCTGTCACGGTGGCCAGTGGAGAGCTCGCCATATAACACGATCTTGGGAAGGCGATGGTCCTCCATTCTGGAGACGTGACCCACCCAGCGCAGCTGGATCTTCAGCAGCATGGACTCGATGCTGTTGACCTCTGCCATCTCGAGTACTTCGACGTTAGGGATGAAGTCGCTCCAATGAATGTTGAGGATGGAGCGGAGACAACGCTGGTGGAAGCGTTAGAATGTAGGAAATGTCATGTGGAAAGTAAAGAAGGGACAACTGAGTTAATGTTATGGATCGATAAACTGCAGTAAAACTGTGTAGTTCTTATAGAAACAGGTCAAAAAAGTTACCTGAAATTATTGAATTCAATATTGATTTCTGAAGACTGCAACATGCTCTGATGGAAGGTGCTGTTCCACAAATTTACATCAGTCCGCAGACCAACAGGACAGTGGTAATTGAATGGAGAGTTAATGTGATAAGCAACAAGAATCTCAGGGTTGCTCCTGTGGACAAATCCAGTTGTTTCGTTAAGCGGGCACTCATTCTATGAAGGTGGCCTCCAATGTAGAAAAAAGTTCACATCATGAGCATAGAAAGCACATTTCAGATTTATTGTCAGAGAACATTCATAATATCACATACAACTCTGAGAATCTTTTTCCTGCGAGTGAGGCAGAATTACCACTTATTGGTAGAGCAAAAAAAAACTGTACTCAACATACACATTGTGAACAAATCAAGAAATGTAAACAAACTGTGCAATACAGAGAGAGAGAGGAAAAAAAAGCAATAAAGTGCAAAAGTAAGAGACGATGATGGGATGGAATTTACTTGTGATGTCCTGGGCTGTGTCCACTAACTTTTGGAGGGTTTTATGTTCAGGGGTATTGGTGTCCCCATACCAGATCATGATGCAGTCAGTCAGCACACTTTCCACCACACATCTGTCGAAATTTGCCATGGTTCCTTTTCTTTGGCTTGGCTTCGCGGACGAAGATTTATGGAGGGGTAATGTCCACATCAGCTGTAGGCTCGTTTGTGGCTGACAAGTCCGATGCGGGACAGGCAGACACGGTTGCAGTGGTTGCAGGGGAAAATTGGTTGGTTGGGGTTGGGTGTTGTGTTTTTCCTCCTTTGTCTTTTGTCAGTGAGGGGTAATGTCCACATCAGCTGCAGGCTCGTTTGTGGCTGACAAGTCCGATGCGGGACAGGCAGACACGGTTGCAACGATTGCAGGGGAAAATTGGTTGGTTGGGGTTGGGTGTTGGGTTTTTTCTCCTTTGTCTTTTGTCAGTGAGGTGGGCTCTGCGGTCTTCTTCAAAGGAGGTTGCTGCCCGCCGAACTGTGAGGCGCCAAGATGTACGGTTTGAGGCGATATCAGCCCACTGGCGGTCGTCAATGTAGCAGGCACCGAGAGATTTCTTTAGGCAGTCCTTTTACCTCTTCTTTGGTGCACCTCTGACACAATGGCCAGTGGAGAGCTTGCCATATAACACGATCTTGGGAAGGCGATGCACCTCCATTCTGGAGATGTGACCTACCCAGCGCAGTTGGATCTTCAGCAGCGTGGATTCGATGCTCTCGGCCTCTGCCATCTCGAGTACTTCGATGTTAGTGATGAAGTCGCTCCAATGAATGTTGAGGATGGAGCAGAGACCACGCTGGTGGAAGCGTTCTAGGAGCCGTAGGTGGTGCCGGTAGAGGACCCATGATTCGGAGCCGAACAGGAGTGTGGGTATGACAACAGCTCTGTATACGCTAATCTTTGTGATGTTCTTCAGTTGGTTGTTTTTCCAGACTCTTTTGTGTAGTCTTCCAAAGGCAATATTTGCCTTGGTGAATCTGTTGCCAGGGTTCCTAGTGTCATACTAAACCTTCGCAAATCCTTAAGGAAGTAGTGGCACTGATGTGCTTTTTTCATGATGCCTTTAGCGTGTTTGGTCCAGGAAAGATCCTCCAAGATAGCGACTCCCAAAAACTTAAATGTGCTACTCTTTCCATCTCTGATTCCCCCAATGATCACTGGATTATACACCTTTGGTTTTCCTTTCTGAATCCAACAATCAGTTCTTGGTTTTGGTATTTGACATTTGTTGACATTGAAAGCAGAGAATGGAAGATGAGCAAGTAAATTTCTGCTTCACCTGGAACTATTTGAATCACTGGATGGTGGGAGGCAAAAGGGTTTAAGGAAAGGTGGATATAAAAAATGGTGCAGTTGCCATAGCTGCTGTAACGGCAGCACTGCCATTGATGTGGATCTCAGAGAGCGGAGACACAGAGCTGCTCCAAAGTGTTGAACTGCCCGGTCCTAGCATTAACGGCTCCGAACAGGCCTTTTAGAGGAGCCGATGGAATTTTTAAACTAAAATCCTGCAACAACAGGTCTATGCCCAAGATGGTGCCACCTGTGCTCGACATTGACCAGGAGGGGTTACAGACTCCAGAGTGTAGCAGACCCACACAGGGTACCTTAAATGGGGAGAACAACCCTCCCCCACCTGTTGAGAAGTTGCAGACAAGAAGACCCTAGAGGTTGGTGATCATAATGGTGAACCAGTGAGGGGCTCAGAGGCTGAGGGACCCAAACAGGCTGTGGGCAACTTGTGGTTGGGGTATCCCCATGGACTGCTTGCTGCTGGAGACTGGCTTATGGGAACAAGGTATCAGAACTAGGATTCATAAGGGTGCTGAGGGCTTACTATCGTGTCGGAGATTTAGATTTGGAGTTTGGGTTCTAGGATTCATTAAAATTTCAGAGATAAAAATGGAAAATGCTGGAAGCATCCTGTAATGGAAACAGGGTTGATATTTCAAGTAAAAGAGAAAGGTTCTCAGGGTTCGATGTGTGCCTTTTTTTCTAATCTTTTTATTAATTTTTAAAAAGAAAAAAAATATATAGAATACAAGGTTATAGTTTATAAATCAAACAAATATACATCATAAACAAACAGTAACTGATTCCCCACAGCTCTATTATTCAAATAATAAAAACAGTAGAAAGGATATGTAATCTAAACTAACAATCTAATCCTAAACTAAATAAAGTAGCCTGACCCTCTAACCTAATAGAAATTAATTGAGCTGCCTTAAAGCGGTACAATTCAATAATAAACAAAAAAATATTTCATAACATAAATAAGAAAAGTTAACATGAATGAAAAACAATAATAAAACATATCGTATTAAAGCAAGTTCAAGAATCATGAAAAAAAATTAATAAATGGCCACCATATTCCATCAAAATTAATATCGGTATCAGTTATAGCACATCAAATCTCTAAATTTAAAAAAGCTAAAGTTTGGCATATCCACCGGACGTCGGTAGGTAGAATTGACTCTTTCTACCTAAGCAAAATAAATCTTCTAGCCATAAGCATCGTGAATACAACATAGAGATCGGGTGGCGAGGGATGTATATCTTCCATCACCACTCCAAATAATTAGATTCGGCTGTAAGTTAACAGTTAAAATTGTAGAAAAAGTGTTAAAAATTTATTTCCAATAAGATTCGAATGCCAGGCAAAACCAAAATAAATGAACTAATGTTGCCACCCCATTATTACACCTGTCACAATGAGAGGTGACATCTGGAATTATTTCTGCCAATTTATCTTTAGATAAATCCTGTGTTCAGCCTTAAATTGGATGAGTAAATGAGATGCACAGATTGAGGATGTATTAACAAGTTTAAAAATCCTTTCCCACAAATCATCAGAAATAGTTAATTGTTCCCAAAATTCTTTTTGTTTTGAACATTCCCAAATTATATGAATCAGAGAGGCCTCAAAAATTTTACATTTATCACATAGTGGATCAACATTTCACTGTGAAATATTAAATAAACAAATAAAAAAACATAGTGGATCAACATTGGAATAAAAAATGAGATTCTTTAACTTTGGGCATATGTATTCGATGTACCATTTGAAATTGTAATAAACAATGTTGTGGACAGAAGGAAGTATTATTAATCAAATCAAGTGTGGTATCCTAGTCTTCATCTGGCATTGATATATTTAAATCTCATTCTCATTCATTCTTGAATCCCCACTCTGAACATATTCTGAGATCCATCAAGTTATTATAAATATTTGCTATCAATCCACCATGGGAAAACTTTAAATCAAAAAATAGATCAAGGATATTGGTTTTGGGAATTCGACGAAAATTGGAAAGTTTGGACTGAGCAAAATGCCTAATTTGTAGGGATCTCTTAAAATGCCTAGTAGGAAGGTTGAATTTAACTGTTAGTTGTTCAAATGAAGTGAAAGTACCTCAAATGTACAGATCCCTAAATCTTTTTATAGCCAATCTAATCCACTCCTTGAGACCTGAATCCAAGATATAGGATTGAAAAAGATGATTCTTTGTAACAGGGCTAGCAAGAGAAACATTGAGAGAGCCAAAGAATTCTCAAAATTGCCACCTAATTCCCAGTCTATGTCTCATTAGTGAGTTGTCTGTCAATTTTGAGAAGGAAGTGGGTAAAGAATAATCTAAAACTTTATCAAAGATTCTTAGGATTAAATTGGAATTGTGCCCTTTTATCACTTTGTTTGATTATTCTCAAGAGGAGAATATTTCCTTGAAGTTAATTCAAAAAAGAATGGTAGCGTTTACTTCATTGATGGCCAGATGAGCAATTTTGATGAAATGGAAAATAGCTTAGCACCAACTCATATGCGATGGTTGCAGGATATTATGTCTTGCTTGAGTTTGGAGAAAATTATCTATGACATTAAAAAGATCAAGATTGAATTTGCCCATATGGGGCCCATTTATGGACTACTATCATAATTTGAATATATAGGTGGGGGTGCTCTGGTAGTTTTATGTCCAATGTCTGAGAGCCGAGACTTGATTCTTTACACATTATTCACTGGTGTCCATGTTTAGTGGGAGGATTAGGATTAGAGCTGGGGTGGGGGCATCTTTTTCTTTTTTCTCTTTTCCTTTATAAGTAGAAGAGAATAGTCCAATGAGATAACCAACAATGTCGAAATAATAGAATATGAGCTGAAGTTTTCATAAGGGAATTTACATTTTATTTGAGCATTGTGTACAAGGCAATATATATATGATTCATATTCTGTATTGCATTATATAAAAGTTAAGTAATTAATAAGTAGACAATATATAACATTGTAGTGTTGAAGTCCTCTTTTGGCATGGTGCAGATCCCCAGGATGACCCAGGGTAACTTGTCTGCCCAGTTCGGCCCTTTTAGGTGCCTGTGGAACCACTCCACCAACCCATTGGCCTGAGGGTGGTAAACCATGGTATGGTGGAGCTGGGTTCCCAGCAACTTGGCCAAAGTGGCCCAGAGTCCCAAAGTGAACTACATACCTTTGTTGGATGTCATATGCTCCGGGAATCCGAACCTCAATACCCAGGTATTAATCAGTGCCCTAGCAGTGGTTGTGTTGGCCAGCAGGACTGCCTCCGGCCCCCTCGTGGAATGATCAATCATGGTGAGGAGATATCTTGCCCTATGGGAGACCAGCAGCAGCCATACCATGTCAACATGGATGTGGCTGAACTGACGTCGCACTGGTTCAAAAGTCTGGGGGAGTACCTTGATGTGCATCTGCATTTGGATGTCTGGCAGAGCATGCAGGACTTGGCCCACTGACTAACCTGTTTCCAAAGGCATGCCAGATGAACCTGCTGGTCACTATTTTAACAGAAGTCCTGATGGCTGGGTGCACCAGGTAGTGCACTATGTCAAAGACCTGCCGCCTCCATGCTGCCAACACAATGGGGCGGTGTTTGCTGATGGAGATGTTGCATCTGGTTACCAGGGCCAATGGTGACATCCTCCAGCCTGAGGCCGGAAACTGTTGTTCTGCATGCCAGGATCTCAGGGTCCTCCTGCTGTGCCCTGGCTAGGGTGGAATAGTCTATTCCCTAGGTCAGGGCCTGGTTGGACTCAATCGCAGAGCAGGACAGTATGTCAGCTACCATATTGATCTTATCTATGATGTGTTGGATGTCCGTGGTGAACTCAGACATGTATGAGAGGTGTTACTGCTGCCTAGTCGACCATGGGTCAGACACTTTGTTGAAGGCAAAGGTTAATGGTTTATTGTCCATGAAGACCCTGAATTGCCTGCCTTCCAAAAAATACCTGAGGTGCCTGACTGCCAGGTACAATGCCAGTAGCTCCTGATCTAAGGCACTGTATTGGTTTGGGTGGCTGGAGGTGTCTGCCCTTCAATGAATTGTTCCCGTACACCCTGTGCTGGAGGTGAGAGTGCCTTTGGTCTAGGGTGTACCAGAAAGGTGACATTGGCCAGTGCATCTTTGACCTTCTGGAATGCCTCCAAGGCCTTATTGTCTCAGTTAATGTTTTTTTTCTTTATCTGCCATGAGCGTCAAAAGGGGCGCATGATGTGAGCTGCTGCCGGTATGAATCATATCAGTGAATTCTTGCAACCCCTTCACTGTGCGGGGCTTGGGTAAAATGCCAAACAGCCTCTACCTTTACGGCAGGAGTTTCACTCCATGTCTGGTGATTCTATGTCCAAGGAAGTCGACCATCTCCAACCCAAACTGGCATTTAGCAGAGTTTATAGTTAGTCCGAATACCTGCAGCCGGGTGCACAGTTGCCTCAGGTGGGCTGCATGCTCTGTATTGTTGTGGCTGGAGATAAGAATATCATCCAAATAGATGAACACGAATCGGGGAGCCCAGCCCACCACATCCATCAGCTTCAGGAAGGTCTGGGCTGAGTTCTTAAGTCCAAAGGGCATTCTCAACAATTAAAAGAGTCTGAACGGGGTAATGATGGTGGTTTTGGAGATGTCATCAGGATGGACTGGGATCTGATGATAGCCCCTGATGAGATTGACTTTTCAAAACGCCCATGCCACTTGTAAGTTAGTGGTAAAACCTTGGATGTGGAGCATGGGGTGCCTGTCAGGTATGATGGCCTCATTGAGGTGGTGATAGTCACCACATGGTCTCCACCCTCCTGCTGCCTTCGGTACCATGTCCGGAGGGGAGGCCCAGGGACTGTCAGAATGCTGCACTATCCCCATCTCTCTACTTTATTAAACTCTCCCTTGGTGAGAATTAGCTTCTAGGGGGAAGGTGGCATGCCCTGGTGTGGAGCAGGGGTGCTCGGTGAGGATGTGGTGCCTTACCCTGTGCTTCAGCTCAGTGGTGGAAAACTGTGGAGCCACGATCAAAGGGAACTCCACTAAGATCTGCATAAATGCATTATTGGATAGAGTATCAGAGTCGAGGTGGGGGACAGGTAACTTGGCTTCCCCCAGGGGCATTGTACCAGCAAGTAGTGCACCAGCAAATAGTGGGCTTGCAGGATGTCTGCCCCCATGACCATTTGCGCCACAGCCACAATTGTGAATGTCCATGTGAACCGGTTTCTGCCGAAATGGAGGGGGGAGGTGTGGGTGCCGAACATTCGTATGGTGGTGCTGTTCGCTGTCCTCAGTGCAGGACCTGATCTACAGGTGTTGCAGGCCAATGTCCATGAGGAAACACCTTCCTGACAGAAAGTCCCACACATGGAAGAGGCTGTCACATTGGCCAACAACCACAGCCATTAACGATGGTTGGCCACATCATTTCCCTGAAACACGCAGGGTGGGTGGCATTGATGGGCCCCTGCAACCCATTGTTGGTGATAGTAGCAATACTGTTGGGTCAGGGGTCCACTTGCCTCTCTGTTTGCTGTGGCTTTGTTGCCCACTGTTTGCGGGGTGTAGTGATCTGCTCCACCTTTTTTTTCCTTCACTCTCCAGAGCACGTCTGCCCAGGCTGCAACTATCCTGGAGTCACTAAAGTCCTCATCAGCGAACAAGAGTCGGATATCCTCAGGCAGCTGTTCCAGGAAAATCTGCTCAAAGAGCAGGCAAAGCCTTTGTCCCACAGCATGAGGGCAGATGGGGCCCTTTCCCCAAACTGTTGATATGCAACAATTGGTTGGCGCACTCGCACCATGAGAGTCCAGAAATATGGGTTAGTAGATCCTTGAGGGCACTGTATTTGCCTTGCTCCCTAAGCTGCCGTAGGAATTTGATAGCTCTTGCTGCCACCTCCTGTTCGAGCAAGCTCACCATGTGTGTCGTCAGCATTGATCTGTCGAAGGTGGAATTGGCTTTCAGCCTGTTCGAACCACACATGTGGCTGCAATGCCCAGAAAGTTGGCAGCTTTAACAAAACCACATGAAGAGGTGCTTGATCCATCAACTGCTGGTTGGACCTGCCGGGGTCACCATCATACTGTGTGCGCTACCATAAAGTGTGGAAAGAAGACACACACACATGAGGAGTCAAATTTGAAGACTTATTTATTGCACTGGCGGGCCTGTTTATATTTTCTCCCTGCTGCTGATGACAGGAGTGATGTCATGGCAATGTCGATCTCTAATTGGGCAGTGTTCTCGCCATTGCTTGTCATTTCCCGCTGTGTAGGCGGTCACCTGGAGAGAGGGTCATTGACCCCTGTGGGTTCTGCGTGGATGCCGTTGCCACATCCGTCGGCTATTTTGTGTGCCAGGTCATGACCCAGTTAGCGGGCTGCTACAACATGTTATTTTTCTCTACCAAATCAATCAAAATATTTTAAAAAGAAAAGAAATAGTTAATTGTAAATGCTGTTCCTATGCTCCTTTAATTTTATCAATTGAAATCTGACATAATTTTGATAGAATATAAATATGAGCAATTAAGTCTTTCTGGGAGGGATTCCAAAGAAAAATTATTGACAACATCTACTTCCTGAGTGTGGGGAAAATTTATTAATTGGGTATTCAAAAAATTCCTAATCTACAAATACCTAAAAAATTGTGAATTTTGGAGATTAAATTTAATAGATAGTTGCTCAAAAGACACGAGACAACCATTAACAAATGGATCTCAAAAACAACCAATATCTTTCTCTTTCCTGTTAGAAAAGGCCTGATCGATCCAGGAAGGTGAAAAAAAAAAGGTATAAAATTGGATAAAGAGAAATTCTTCAATTGAAAAATCTATGAAACTGTTACCATATACATAGAGTATGTTTAACTATGGGGTACTCCAGCTTCTTATTAGCCTTAGTTAAATAAAAAGGAAAAGCAGATCCAAACAATGATATGAAAGAAAATTTCCTAATTGATTTCAGTTCCAAAATTACCCATAGAGGGCAATCTAATGAATCAGAATATTGAATCTAAAATGTAACGTAGTAAATATTAATAGCCCAATAATAAAATCTAAAATTGGGCAAAGCCAACCCGCCATCCCTTTTTTTGTGTAAAATAGATTTTATTCAATCTCGGACTCTTATTTTTCCAGATATAAGATGAAATAATAGAATCCAAAGAGTCAAAAAATGTTTTAGGGATAAAAGTCGGCATTCTCTGAAAAAAAATAAAGTAACTTGGGAAGAACATTCATTTTAATGACATTAATTCCTCCAACTAATGTCAATAGAAAGAGGTGATCATTTAGTTAATGACCCTTTCACCTGTCTAATCAAAGGGATACAATTTTTCCTTAAATAAATTCTTGTGATTCTTTGTAACTTTAAAACCCAAATACATTAAAAAATTAACTTCCTTAAATGGATTATTATCATAAATAGACACAGAAACTCACTCTTGTGAAGATTTAATTTACAGCCAGAAGAAAAACAAAACTGCAACAATAATGACAGGGACAGACTTCTCAGGATCAGAAATGTATGGTAACAGATCATGAGCATATAAAGAGACCTTATGAACCTTGCCCCCTCTCCAAATTTCCATAATGTCCTCGGAGTCCCAAAAAGCTATAGCCAATGGTTCCAAAGCTAAATCAAACAATAATGGACTAAGACGGTGTCTTGGGTAAACTTGTACCTCTCACTTTGTTCGTTTTAGATTGGTCACAGTGTTTGAGCTACCGAAAGAAAATAGACACACACACCAAGAGCAGTTCAGATTATACAAATGTTTATTACACATTCAAAAGCTGATTTCACACTACAATATGCAAGCCCTTCCCAACTATACTTATCAACGCTAGGACTGGTCCCAACTGCCGAAGCAAGGCAACGACTGCACACTTGTAGTAGGTTGTCAGGGCGCAGGTAGCAGCTTCTCCACCTTCCCTGACTGGGACATTGGCTGGACTCCATAAGTTCTTCTTCTTGCTGAGAGATGTTGCCACCTCTCGGAGAGTCTCTAACTTCAGCAGCGGGACCATGGCTTATATTAACCAAAAACTGCTTATCCAAGCACCTATTCCAAGCACAGCAAGAAAGATAAGCAAGTAAACTAGCATGCTAGGCTTCTAACGAATAACATAATTTTCAGCTTATCACTTTGAATACAATGGTTTATTTTGCATCAAGGCTAGGCTTCTGACAGTCTGTGACCAAAACAAGCAGGAAGATTCAATGTTCTTGGTACACAGATGTCCTTTCTTCAGATAACAGCAGCTCTGGCCCCTTGGTGGAATTTAGCTTATGTCTGCTGATTCTAAAAAAAACAAGCAGGTTCTCAGCCTTGCAGAACCCAGAGCTGTAAAAATTTAAAAAAAAAACAGGTTTTCAGCCCTGCGAAAGCAAGAGTTGCAAATTTTAAAAAAATGTTCTCAGCCCTGCGAAAGCAAGAGCTGCAAATTTAAAAAAAAACAGGTTAGAATCTTCCATTACAGAGGGCACCCCTGTTTAGCACCATGATATAACCTAAATGAAAAGGACTGCTGAATATTAGTGAAGACAGAAGCTGTGGGAGGATTATATATCAATTTAATCCAGGAAACAAACTCTGGACCAAAGTTAAATCTTCTCAAAGTTTCAAACAAATACTGCCATTCTACCCTATCAAAAGCTTTTTTGCTACATCAAAACACATTCTGTTGTTTTAATGATTCGTCAGGACAGGGAAGAGAGGAAACAAATCAGTTTTAAGTTGCAGAGTGTGGTAGGAGGGGATGACAAGAACAAAGAGAATATTTCTGATAGGATGAGACCAATCTCATCTAAGTGATAAAATGTTAATGAAGTTGTCTAGCTGATAGGTAACTGAGGGAAGTTAGAAAAAGAGGTGAGAGATGAAATTTGTGAAATATATAACTGTAGGAAATACCATGTGGAAAGTAGAGAATTGATCGAAAGGGACGTTGTGTGGCTGTAGAGGCCATGGGAGTGTTGGAAGCGAATCCACAGGCACTCAGCACTCAAAAGGGTCTCTCTTTGCTTCTTTCTCTGTTACTGCAACAGGTGCCAGGTGACACTAATGTGAGTCTTTTTTATCCTTAAAGCAGGCAGAAAGCAATTTTGTGTAATATTTAATGTTCTGTACTGTTATATCACAATAAAGGGATCTTGAGTTGCATCTCCTGTAATTGTTGATGACAAAAAGAGAACCAAGGCTTCACAACAGGAATGGTCCCTTTAAAATGTTGAAAGAGCTGGGGAGGGGAAGGTGGGGAATCTCGATGAAGAGTTCCAACCTTAAATGTCAACAATACTTTTCTCCCACTCACACTGACCAGCCCATTGAATTCATCCAGCAGATCAATTAGTTTTTGCTTGGCCATGAAATTTTGTTGAAGGTGACAGAAATTGTGTAAGCTGTTGGTTTTGAATGTGGAGACTGATGGGGCAGAAAGTGAGGATCAGGGACACTCTGTTCTTGAGCAGAGGTGCAGGAAACAGGGGAAATGCAGTCTAGCGCTCAGTTGACTATGGTAGAGTGGAAACCACGATTCAGAAAGAAGGAAGATATGCCAAAGGCATCTGTGTTGCAAGTCCCATCCCAGAATAAATGCAAATGAGATAAAGGAATTGATATCCTACATGAATCCCACATGAAGTTTGGAGGCAGAATTGACTGTGCTATTAATATAATGTGATGCATTTAATGACAAAGACTGGGAATCAATTTCAAGGCAACAGTGCTGAAAGGTGTAGGATTCATTTGGAATTAGATGGTTTTACCACTGTGAGCACTAAATGTGCCCTCTATAACCAAAGTTAGTAAACAAAAAACTAATATCATGGGAAATTTCTGTTCAGACATGTTCAAGTGAACATTTCAATTGAAGACAGGGTGAGACTCTTTGTGAAGCTCTCAAGATCAGATTGGATGACCAAATCACTTGGGTTTTTTTGATGAAATGGATAACCACTTGTGTGACTTCAGCCAGCATTCCTGGAAGATGGTGTTGTAGATGGTAAAAGAAAGTACAAAAGAACAGACAATAAAGTGTTCAAAACCATGAAAAAGGATAGAGAAGAATGAACTATAGAATGTGCTTTAACAGAAATAATATTGGCACTTTCATTTTTGCTTCTAACCAAATGCAAATTCATCACTTGTCACGATAAAAGGCATAAATTTAAATAAATATTAAGTTTTATGCAATTAAAAATTATGGAACCATCAGGTAATGCACCTTTATTTTTCATGAAAAGCCGCTTGAGCTGCATGCAAAGTATAGATTATGCTCACAGTGTCAATTGAATGTCAGTAAATTTAATAGATTCCAGTTATGGGCACGCTAAGCAAGCAGTTATGGCATTATTAAAAGTTTGTGACAAGGTCATTATTTAAACTTTCAATGTGATGCCAACATAATAGGGCCATTTCTTGACTCCAACTCTTATATTTTGATTTTTCTTTGAAGGATGACGAAGAGCTGAAAAGAACAATTACAATTTCCTGTGTGGATTTACTCCCCTATATCTTGACACTTTCCATTTTAACTTCCTTGGGTGTCAGTCACTTTCAAACTATTTGCATCTGCTCACTGGCTTCCGAACAAAAACAGTATGAATCATTAAGTTTCTGCAGGCATGTCACCAAATTGTAAATTTAAATTTTAAAATTATTATTTTTTAAATTTTAGATTTAGACATACACCGCACAACCCTATGCCACCTAATTACACCAGTTGCCCTACAACCCTCGGTACATTTTTGAATGGTGGGAGAAAACCAGAGCCCCCCCAGGAAAAACCAACACAGACACGGGGAGAATGTACAAACTCCTTACAGACAGGGCTGGATTTTAACCCTGGTCCTGGTCGCTGGTGTTGTAACATGGTTGTGCTAACCGCTAACCATATCCTCCTATTACTTTCTAATCACAGTGGGAATATAAGTGGAGGTAGACTTTCCTAAATATGAAAGTTTGTATCATTTTCTCTTTTGATATCCAGTAATTTAGAAATTGTTAAAACAGACCACGAGATCAATATGTTACCAGGTAAACTGATGAAATGAGTTCATCCATTTTCTGCTCCATCTTGGAGCTATTTTTTAAATTCTCAGTTTGATTCTCACCAGGTGGCAGTTCCTTCCCAAACTATCAACTCAATTCTCTTTTAGCCACAGGTGCTTCCACAACTTTGTGTGACTATGGGCCTGATCAGTAAAATTGGCAAGTCAGCCACCAGAGATGAGGTGCAGTCCCTAACGGACTGGTACACAGCCAATAATCTGTATCTGAACATTAAAAAAACAAAAGAGATGGTTGTCAACTATAAACCACGCTCCACTGACCAGTGTCAGCTCCACCGTTGAGGTTGTCAAGAGTATCAAGTTCCTTGAAGTGCACTTGGCAGAGAATCTCACTCGGTCCTTTAACACAAGCTCCATAGCTAAGAAAGCTCAGCAGTGCCTCAATTTCTTGCGAAAGCTGAGGAAAGTTCATCTCCCACCCTCCATCCTCACTACATGCTACAGAGGATATATTGAGAGCATCCTGTGCAACTGAATCACCACCTGGTTTGGAAGCAGTACCTCCTCAGACCTCAAGACCCTGCAGAGGATAGTGAAGTCAGCAGAAAAGATCATTTGGGGGGTTTAAAGGGCCGCTACAGGGGCTTTCTTCCTACCATGAAGGACATATACTCGATGCAAGCGAAAGACAATAAATGTTGTGAAGGACTTCACACGCCCCTCATGAAAACTCATGTTCTCCCCTTTTCCATCTGGTAGGAGGTACTTCAGCACTCAGGCCCTTACATCCAGATGAAGCAACACATTTTTACCCCAAGCCAACGGATTCCTGAACTCCCAGAACATTTGGGGTTAGGGTACAGTGGACCTTTACTGTATAAGTCTTAGTATTTTAATGTGTTTAACTTCTATTCTAACTTCTATTTATGTAAATATAGTCTGTAGTCCTGGAGAAATGCTATCTCATCTTTACCGTGTGAGCATGGTATGAACACTAAATAAAAGTGACTTGACTAAACTGAAAGGAAACTTGAAATATGTGAATTGTTATAACTGTTTTTAAGCCATGTAGGTGTAGTGAAGGGGCAATTAATAAGTAAGGAGTAAACTCCAGAATATTATTTACCGCACATAATGGTAAACAAATTAGACACCAAGCATGAAAACGTCAATAGTTAATTGGGCTTGTCAAATCAATTAGATCTGAAGAAAATGTATAATTTTCTTGATGAAAAGAAAGAACATAATTCAATCATGTTTCACAATGCCTTGATGTCCACAAGAACATTACAGCTAATAAGAATTTTATGAGGAGCAGTTACCACAGGAGATTAGTGTACAAACTTAAAGCACACAGTATAGGAGGTATGATATTGAGGTGGATAGGGAATTGGTTGACAGACAGGAAGCAAAAAGTAGGAATAAACAGGTTCTTTTCAGAATGGCAGGCAGTAACTAGTGGGGTACCACAAGGCTCAGTGCTAGGACCCCAGAAATTTACAATATATATCAATGACTTAGATGAGGAAATAGAAAGCAGCATCTCCAACTTTGCAGATGACATAAAGCTGGGTGGCAGGGTTAGCTGTGTAGAGGATGCTAAAAGGGTGACTTGGACAAGTTAGCTAAATGGGCTTATGCATGGCATATGCAATATAATGTGGATAAATGTGAGGTTATCCACTTTGGAGGCAAGAACAGGAGAGAAGATTATTACCTAAATGGTCTGATTAGATAAAGAAAAGATGCAGCAAGACGTGGATGTCACTGTGAACCAGTCATTGAAAATGGGCATTCAGATACAGCAGGCAGTGAGGAAAGTGAATGGTATGTTGGCATTCATACCAAGAGGATTCAAGTACAGGAGCAGAGAGATTCTTCTGCAGCTGTATAGGGCCTTGGTGAGACCACACCTGGAGTACTGCATGCAGTTTTGATCTCTTTATCTGAGGAAAGATATCCTAGCCATAGAGGAAGTGCAAAGAAGGTTCACTAGATTGATACTAGGGATGGCAGGACTTACATATGAAGAAAGGCTAGATCAACTAAGTTTATACTCACTGGAATTTAGAAGATTGAGGGGCGGATCTTATAGAACTGTAAAAATACAAGGGATTGGACAGGATACATGCAGAAAGATTGTTCCCGATGTTGGGGAAGACCCGAACCAGCAGTCACCGTTTAAGGATAAGAGGAAAGTCTTTTGGGACTTGTCACATTTGTGGCCCGAAATGTGAAGTTAATAAAACATTAAACACAAGTTTTATCAGGTAAACTTCGGTAAACTTCTCATTGGCTTTATTTTCCCGTTTTCTTTTGTTCTCCTGCTTGTGTTCTTATCTCTCTCTCATACCACGTGACTTCCGGTACATCTCATACATATTCATTATCATGACATCCCTCCTTTAATCAGAAATAAACTTTACCTTCACTTATCAATATCCCTCGGAAACATACAAACATCGTAACTAATGGTAATACTATAACTCAACTACATAAAATTTACTTCCTACAGCATTCATACATGCACTTTATGATATAAGATTAAAATACTGTCCCAAAGTTTTTATTAAAATTATGGCACAAAGTCTTCGTATCGTTTGGGCACTTTCCGGTTTCGTTTCGGCCTGCCTGCGATATTGTCGTCGCTTCTCGGTTGTTCACTCTCAGCGTCGGACATACTGCTCGCCATGGCTTCAGGTGTTTCTGGCGCTCTAGACACTTCATCAGGAGTGCTGGTAACTGCCTTTGGAACATCATCAGGTCTCTCAGTTTCAGCATCTCGTATTGGCCTTTCAACCTCTTCACTCGATGATTCTCTGGACTTTTTACACTTGATACATTTCTCTTATACAGGACTCCAGTCAGAGACTTGACTGTCACCATACTGCTACTTCTGGATACGACAGTATAGGGTTGATGGTAATAAGGTGTGTCTAGCTTACCACCAGTTTCTTGCCTCACTAGAACATTATCTCCTGGCACGATGTCTGAGTACTTGGCTCCACGTTTCGAATCTGTGTACAGCTTTGCTGCACCTTTCTTTTCAGCATCGTGGTCCCTCATCTCCTGGTCGTCTTGGATTTCCTTTATTTCAGGCATTTTTGTGCGGATTTTTCTCCCAAAAAATGCTTCTGCAGGACTTTTTCCAGTGGTTGCATGAGGCGTTGCTCGATAGACAGCCACATAAGATAGCAATGCTTCTCGCCAATTTTGTCCTTCTGCGTGTGCAATCCTCAATCGTTTTTCAATGGACTGATTTTGTCTCTCTACTTCTCCGTTGGCTTGCGGCCATTTCGGAGTTACTTTATGATGGTGGATACCTGTGGTCATCATGTATTCCGTAAATGTCTCTGAAATGAATTGTGGACCATTGTCAGAGTATAATGTAACAGGTAATCCATATCTTGCGAATATCTCTGCTAATGCTTCTATTGTTTTTTCAGTGGTTGTGGACTTCAACACCACGTACTCATAGTATCTGCTGTAGTAATCTATCACTACCATAATTGATTCACCCGTCGGTAAAGGTCCAAGAAAATCAACAGCTACGTCGATCCATGGTCCTGTCGGAAGTTGCGTACTCCGGATCGGTTCTGGCGGATTACTCCTACTTGTGATTTGACATCCGTGACAAGTTTTAACAAATTTCTCTGCGTCTTTATCACAACTTGGCCACCATACCTTGGTCCTGAGGTTCTGCTTGGTACCAACAATACCTAGGTGTCCTTCATGCGCTAAGGATACGATCTTCGGTCTCAATCTTTGTGGTATCACCAATCTGCAACCTCTTAATACACACTGTCCGATGCAACAAAGTTTGTCTCTAATGGGAATGTAAGCCTTGTGAGTACACTTGTCCCATTGTCCACTCTGTATGCATTCTCTTACTTCCCTGAGTTCTGGATCACGTTCAGATTCTCTCTCGACTTCCTTCGTAGTCACAGCTTTCGGTATCGACTGAATAGCTACGAAGCGTACAAAGCTCTCTGTTTCTGTTCCCAATTCTGACTTGGATTGTGGACATCTATCCTTCACCATTATGGACAGCGGATCAGCAATGTTTGCTTTCCCTGCAATGTGGATTACTTTATATTTGTAGGGTTGTAGTCTGAGTACCCATCTTTCTATTCTGGCACATGGTTTGGATCTAGGTGCATAGATCACCTCTAATGGCTTATGATCTGTGATGAGTTCAAATTCAATGCCGTATAAATATGCATGGAACCTCTCACAGGCCCATACAAGTCCGAGTGCTTCTTTCTCTGTCTGAGAGTATCTTCTTTCCATATCTGATAATGATCTGCTGGCATAGGCAATGATTCTTGGTCCTCCATCATGCATCTGGACCAACACGGCTCCTAAACCAACTGGGCTGGCATCCGCTATGACTTTGGTTAATGCCGCCGGATCGTAATATCCAAGAGTTTTTGCATCTGTCAGGCTTTGCTTCAGCGCTGTGAACGCTTTCTTCTGCTCAGATCCAAAATGAAATGGTACACCTTTCCTGGTTAGTTTCCTTAATGGTTCTGCCACTGTAGCGAAATTAGGAATGAACTTTGCACAAAAATTGACCAATCCCAGGAAACTTCTCACCTCTGTTGCGTTCTGAGGTGCACGTGCATCTGCAATAGCTTTCACCTTGGCCTCTGCAGGGTTTAGTCCTTCCCGTGTAAGTCTGTGTCCCATGAAATCCATTTCTGACACACCGAACTGGCACTTGTTTCCATTCATGGTAAGGCCTGCCTCCTGTAGTCTAGATAGTACACACCTCAACCGTTTGTCATGCTCTTCCTTCGTTGGTGCATGGACTATGATGTCGTCAGAAATGTTGGCAACTCCAGGAATGCCTTGAATCACTTGATGGATTTCATACTGGTAGATCTCCGAAGCTGCATTAATTTCAAATGAAAGTCTCTTGTAACGATACAATCCACAGTGAGTCACAAATGTTGTCACTTCTCGGGAACCTGGATCCAGCTCTAATTGATGATAGCCCCATTTCAGATCAATTTTTGAGAATATCTTACTGGTAGTTAGTTCTTGAAGTATTTCCTCCACCGTTGGTATAGGGTGTCGTTCTCTAATTATAGCTTCATTGGCCATTCTCATGTCAACACATAGTCTTATGTCACCCTTTGGTTTGGGCACAATCACTACGGGACTGACCCATTGTGTTGAATGTTCCACCGGTTCAATAATGTCTTGTTCGATCAATTCTTTAATTTTGGCTTCAACTTTCCCACGAAGTCCAAACGGAGTTCGGCGCATTGGTTGTGCCTTGGGTTTGACCGTTTCATCTACCGCTAGCTTCAATTGTCGACCTTTCAGCTTTCCTACTCCTTGGAAGACTGCGGGAAATTCTTGCTTCATATCCTCGTATGACTGAATTGAATTGACACAAGCTCCAATATGAAGTATTGCTTCAACTTTCCCACGAAGTCCAAACGGAGTTCGGCGCATTGGTTGTGCCTTGGGTTTGACCGTTTCATCTACCGCTAGCTTCAATTGTCGACCTTTCAGCTTTCCTACTCCTTGGAAGACTGCGGGAAATTCTTGCTTCATATCCTCGTATGACTGAATTGAATTGACACAAGCTCCAATATGAAGTATTGCCAGGTCTTGCGCTGTGCTTCTACTCAACAATGGTTCTCCCCTCTCTTCTATGACCATAAACTCTGCTTCGGTGTACTTATCTCCAGCTTCAACAGTTGCAGTAAAACATCCAATGGTCTGCAATGGCTTGGTTGCTGTGTATGAATACAGTTTCTTGGAACACTTCTTTGAGGTACAGATGATCTTTTTCCTTTTCAACTTCTCCCATAAATGTCGATCAATCACATTACTGTCACTGCCTGAGTCTACAATGACCTGAATTGTCACTCCACCAATGATCACTGGGACTTTCTCATGATGTACTTCATTCAACATAAATTGGTAACAACTCTGTTCCTCCTGGGTATCATCATCGTCACTGTCTATCTGGCGAATGGTATCTTTCTTTCCAGGATACTTTCCTTTCCCCCAGGCTTTGCCTTTGGAAATTGTACTCTTCCTCTTCTGGTCTGCATTGGACTTGCTTTTGCACTTCTTTGCAAAGTGGTCCTTACCTCCACACTTTTTGCAAACTTTGCCTTTGGCCGGGCAATATGGGTCTTTTCCAAAGTGACCTCGGTTTCCACATCGATAACACTCCACGTCCTGTGTCGACGTATATCTTGGCTGATTATGGCGATGTGAGAGCCTCTTAATTTGCTGGCTTGAGTTGTCTTTCAGGGTCATGGTATGAAATTGCCCTTCAACAGCCTCTAATGCAGCAGCAATAGTTAAAGCATTGGTGAGTTCCAACTCACTCCCTCTTTCCAGTAGACGTCTTCTGAGTTTATCTGATCTGCAGTGCTGTACGACTTGATCCAATAATTGGTTGTCCAAATCAGCTGGCATGTAATTGCATCCAACAGCTAGCTGGCGTAGTCTCGTCACGTACTGAGCAATTGTCTGGCCATCTTCTTGTCTCGTTCTCCGAAACAAATGGCGTTGAAATGTAGCATTCGGTGTCACTACATAGTGTGTATTTAATGCATCTACCGCTTTCCGGTACTCATCCTTTCTTCCAGTATTCAAAAGTGTCTTAAACATTTCCCGAACTGCAGCTCCCGCAGTGAAAAGAAGTAACGCCCTCCTCTGCGCTTTTTGTTCAACTGTACCGGTATCTAGAAATAGGCCACGACTGTCGGCGTAGGATTCAAATTCTTCCAGCCATGCCTTCCACTTCACACTTACAGTGCTTGCATCACCAGTCGGGTCAAAATGAGCAATTCCACTATGTGTTAGAAAGTCACTGTCTGCACCAGCCATGAGGAAATATTTCAGCCCCAAAAGTACTGAGTCACAGAGAAAATTCTTATCACCTTGAAGTTGTCTGTAAACCTCTGTAATCTTGTTTAGTCTTTAATTTTCTTCAAGCTTCTTTCATCCTCGTCGCCAATGTCACATTTGTGGCCCGAAATGTGAAGTTAATAAAACATTAAACACAAGTTTTATCAGGTAAACTTCGGTAAACTTCTCAGTGGCTTTATTTTCCCGTTTTTCTTTGTTCTCCTGCTTGTGTTCTTATCTCTCTCATACCACGTGACTTCCGGTACATCTCATACATATTCATTATCATGACAGGACTGAGATGAGAAAACATTTTTTTGTTCTCGCTGAGAGTGGTGAATCTGTGGAATTCTTTGCCATAGGAAGTAGTTGAAGCTGGTTCCTTGTCTTTATTAAGAGCGAATTAGATTTGGCCCTTGTGGCTAAGGGGATCAGGGGATATGGGGAGAAGACAGGTACTGGGCACTGATTAGATGATCAGCCATGATCAAAATGAATGGCGGTGTAAGCTTGAAGGGCCAAATGCCCTACCTCTGCACCTATTTTCTGTGTTTCTGGAAAGCTACAATGACAGGAAAATCTATTGTTAAGATTTTGTATTGGCCAGGATGCCATGATTCCACATTGCACAGATTGAAATGTTCAGATTCAAAATAGCACATGGAATATTTTCCTTGACCATGCTCAAGTAATCTTCTGAAACTCTCACAATACAAGAGTGCAGTGGGGATGTACCTCAATCTTAATGCTGAATTATCTGGAGCAAAATTGAAAAACAGCAATTTATTTATTTATTTATTTATATTGGTTCTGCGTATGAACTGTTTGTCTGTATGTGTGTTATGTCTGGCTGTGTGTCTGCATGTTTTGCACCAAACACTGGAGAATGCTGTTTCATCAGGTTGTACTTGTGTGCAGGGTCAGCACTACAATGAAGGTTAGAGGGGGGCATTCGTGTGTTAGAGGGGGGCTCATTCATTGGGCGGGGACCTACCTGTCGTTAACATCATCCGCCCCTCTGATGTAGGAGACGAGGGTCCTTCTTTAATTGCGTCAAGCATCACTGGACACTACTGACACTAGTGACACGGCCAGCAGCAGATGGAGAATCACTAGCGGACATCAAGCTAGACGCTAGTGATGCGAGAGAGGTTAGGGGCGGGTCTAATGGCCAGTGATAGCTGCGACTATATGGGGGAGGCACAGCAACTCATTTGGGGGGGTAACGCCTGTGGATGCCCTCCCCGGCATTAATAAACTTGAACCCAAACCATCAATTTCTTTTTTTTTAAAATTTGTCAGGTTCTAGTCATTGCTGGTAAGGCTGGCATTTCTTGCCCATCTCCAATTATCCCTAAGGACAGAATGCTGGGTGTTACTTCCAAAAACCTCTTGGGGAATAAGATCTAGGATTTAGATCTAACAATAATGAAGGAACAGAGATATCGTTTCAAATTAGGATGTTGGGGTGGTGGTGTAAAACTCCTTTTTCCATTCAGAATAACAGTATAACTTCAGGCCCAAATTCTTTTAAACCACACACCATTTTTTTGCAAACTTGTTTTGCTCAGTTGATGTAAAGAGCCTATCTCATGCTGTATTCATTTCCCTCAACATTAATCAGCTTAACAGACAGTAACCAGCACAGTGCCTTCAGTTCCCTGGTCACCATTATACGCTGTTGGGCACTACCAGTTGTCCCAATAATCACAAGGACAAAGACTGAGGAGAACGATAGTCTTTGTTGTACAGCAGACTTGAGCTGGTCCAGATCGAAGCTAGGGAAGTGCAGGGAAGGGAGAGGTTGCCCGACCTTTATGGCCTGGGTCCTAGGGGAGGAGTCCAGGTAAGAGATTCATCAGGGGTCGGGCAAGCCCGAGGCTTTATCGGACAATTAGTACATACAATCCATACCATTACATTCAGCCCCTCTTTTTAAACAGAAATCCCCCCCTCTTTTGACATAACAAGAGAGAGGGAAGAAAAAATATCTAACTAGATGTTTAGCCGCACCGGTGACTTCCTCCTTCTGCGGGACTGCCGGGGAGCAGGCGTGTCCGTGCTCTGCTGTTTGGGAGGGGAAATAGTCCCGGTGGGGGGCAGGGGAGAAAACAGTCTGGGTTGGGATGATGTTTGAGGACTCCCGGGAGGAAGTGGGGTTTGATGCCTCCAGGAGGACCGACTTCTGGAGAGGAGAGGCGGTGGCTTGCCCTCCAGTATTACGCATCCATCTTGGGTGGTCAGTTCTGTGGGATGGGCTGTGGCAGGCAGGGCATCTTCGGGATCCCTGGCCCTTGCCAGGACTCAGATAGACACAGTGATCTCACGGCCATCAGGGTACCTCACAAATGTATATTGCGGGTTGGCATGTATGATGTGTACCACTTCCACCAGAGGATCCGTCTTATGGCCCCTCGCATGTCTCCATAGCAGGACCAGCCCTGGGGTTGCCAGCCATGGAGGAATGGAGGCACCATTCGATGATCTCCTAGGGAAAGCAAACAAACGTTCATGCAGGGTGGTGTTAGTCGCGGTGCACAGGCGCAATCGGATGGCATGAAGCGCTTTGGGTAAAACATCCTGCCAGCGGACACCGGCATGTTTTTGGACCTAACGGCCAGGAGCACCGCCTTCCAAATGGTGGCATTCTCCATTTCCACCTGCCATTACCACTGGGGTCCTGCTGGTGGCTATGCCTCTGGCCAGGAAGTACTGTTTCAGTTCCTCACTCATGAACGAGGTCCCCCAATTGCTGTGGATGTACTCAGGGTACCAGAACAGGGTGAAGATACTGCGCAGCACCTTGATTACAGTCACCGAGGTCATATCCGTGCAGGGAATAGCAAAAGGGAACCTGGAAAACTCATCCACCACCGTCAGGAAGTATGCATTCCTATTTGTAGTCAGTAGGGGTCCCTTGAAATCAACACTGAGCCGCTCAAAAGGGCATGTGGGCTTAATGAGATGTGCCTTTTCGAGCTGGTAGAACTGCGGATTACATTCAGCGCAGATCTGGCAGCGTCTGGTCGTGGACCGGATGTCCTCAACGGAGTATGGAAGGTTCCAAGCCTTGATCAAGTGGTATAACCTTCTGATTCCAGGGTGGTACAGACTGTCGTGGAGGGTCCGGAGGCGGTTGAGATGTGCGCTGGCGCACGTCCCTCGGGACAGGGCATCTGGGGATCATTGAGTTTACCTGGTCAGTACAAGATGTCATAATTATAGGTGGAGAACTCGATCCTCCACATAAGAATCTTGTCATTCTTGATTTTACCCTGCTGTTTAGTATTAAACTTGAAGGCCATGGCCCTCTGATCTGCCAGCAGGGTAAACCGTCTACTTGCCAGGTAATGTCCCCAGTGGTGCACTGCCTCAACGATCGCTTGGGCTTCCTTCTCAACCAAGGACTGACATACCTCAGGACCATGCAGGGTGCGGGAGAAAAATACTACTGACCTGCCTGCTTGGTTAAGAGTGGCGGGTAGTGCGAAATCGGAGGCATCGCTCTCCACCTGAAACAGGATGGACTCGTCCACGGCATGTATTGTGGCCTTGGCGATGTCTCCTCGGATCAGGAAGAATGGAGTTTGGGTCTCCGCTGTTAACGGGAAAGTTGTAGACTTAATCAGAGGGTGGACTTTAACAGCGTAATTGGGTACACATTGTGCATAATAGGAAAATGGCCCCAGGGTGTTTGGGAATGGGAGCTCCATATTAAGGAGTCGCATGCAGATGGGGTCCGGGGCAATGACACCATGTGCCATGATGCAACTGAGAAGGGCTAGGCGGTCTGTGTTGAACACACACTTGTCCTTATTGTACGTCAAGTTGAGAGACTTGACCATACGCAAGAACTTTGCGAGGTTTGCATCATGGTCCTGCTGATCATGGCCACAGATGGTAACATTGTCAAGATATGGGAACATTGCCATCAGCTTGTGCTCCTCCATCATCCGATCCATAACCCTCTGAAAAGCAGAGATAGTGTTAGTCACTCCAAAAGGCACCCGCAGGAAGTGAAAATGTTTGCCATCGGCCTTGAAACCATGTAGAGCCGGTTGCTCGGGCAAAGGGGGAGTTGATGATTGGCCTACTTAAGGTCAATGGTCAAGAAGACTCTGTATTGTGTGACCTTATTGACCAAGTCAGCTATCTGGGGTAGAGGGTACGCTTCCAACTGAGTGAAGCGGTTGATGGTTTGATTATAAACGATCACCATCCGGGGCTTCCCCCCCCAACCCCCCTCTGACCATGAGGACCTGCGCCCTCCAGGGGCTGGAGCTAAAGGCTATGATCCCTTCCGCCAAGAGTCGCTGAACCTCGGCCCGGATGAACGCCATATCCTCCGTGCTGTAGCGCCTGCTCTTGGTGGTGATTGGTTTACAATAGTGATGGAGGAGTCACTCTCAGGGTGGTGAGACAGCAGGTCGCTCCTGGAGGCTGGGTGCTTTATTGGTGGGGGGGGGTCTGTGTTGTAAATGGTGATTGGTGGTTGGGGGACCCCGAACACCAGCGTCATGCTCCTGAACTGACTCTGGAAGTCGAGGCCCAGGAGGATCAGCGCACAGAGCTGGGGCATGGCCAACAACAAAAAGTCATTATAACACTCCCTCACCACCATCAGAGATGCCACACAGTACCCCAGATACAAGTCCGCGGGTCTTTCATCGCCATCGACACAGAACCGGTCATCGGCCAAATGTGTATCGAGAGTCTACAGGCCACCTCAGCGTGGATAAAACTTGAGGTACTGCCACTATCAAAGAGGCAGTTCAATTTGTACCCATTCACCTCAATCTGCATCATGGAGTTCGTGATCGGGTGAGGACTGGCTTGGTCCAAGGTGATCGATCCCAGGATGGGTGCATCGTCTTCATCGACGGTATGGAGATCTGATGTCCAAGATGGCGGCCTCCATGTTGACCATGCTGCCAACGCCAGTGAAGAAGACAGAAGTGATGTCATTGGGGGCATAAGTGATGTCACTGGTGAGATTTGCCACTGCGTAGAGAATGGAGGCGGGAGCAAGTAAAATGCCGCTGGCCTTACCGCACACGCGGCCGGCACTGGATGCTCCTAGGCCATACACGCCACGCTGCTCTGGGATGGGACTCTGGGCGTGAAGACACGTTGATAGTGGCCCTTTCTCCCGCACCCCAAGCAGATAGCTCTTTTCGCAGGGCAGAGACATAGTGGATGTCTTGCCTGCCCACAAAAGTTGTTCCTTGAGGATCCTGGCGCAACTGCATCCACAGTCAGGTCAGCCATCCCCGATGCCGACTCCCAGGATGGCGGCCCTCGTGGCGATGTATACTGGGTACTGGGTAGACCCGCTTCTGCCCATGATCAACTCCGCGTAGTGCTGGGCCGAGTCTAAAGTCCTGGCCAGTTGGATCACCTATTTCAAAGGGAGTTGATCCTCCTCAAGGAGACATATATCCCCAGATATAGTCCGACCTCAACCCTGACATGCAAGTGTCCTGGACCAGGTCTTCCATGCACTGGGCCCCGGCATAGGGACCGTGGGTTCCCCAAACAGTCTGTTCCCAGGGTGATCAGGGCTCAGACGAACTCTTCTACCGACTCACCAGGCTGTTGTTTTCTGGATGGCAAGAGGTAATGGGAATAGACCTCGTTGATCTTTGGTTTGTATAGCACCCATAGCTCAGCTATCGCCTCGTTGTGGGTCGTGCAGCTTCTGATAGTCTGGAAAGCCCTCTGGCCGACTCTTGCCTGTAGGACTTTCAGCCTCTTCTCATCTGAGTCGACAACTCCAGCAGCAGCCTCCAGAAAGCTGTTGAAGCAATTGATCCACTGCTCGAAGAGTTCTGATGACCCTGGGACTGTGGAATCCACCTCTAGCCGATTGGGCTGCAGCATTTTCTCTATTACTGGAGACGTTAAAATTTTGTGTACAATAAATTGTTGGACACTACCAGTTGCCCCAATAATCACAAAGACAAAGTCCAAGGTGAACAATAGGCTTTATTGTACAGAAGACTTGAGCTGGCCTAGATCCAAGCTAGGGAAGTGCAGGGAAGGGAGAAGTGGCCCAATCTTTATTGCCTGGGTCCTAGCAGAAGAGTCCAGATGAGAGTGTCATCAGGGGGAGGACCAGCCTGAGCCTTTACCGGCCAAATAGTACATACAATCCATACGATTACATATGCATAATGAGATGAGTTAAGAAGTCAACAGGCAGTGAAGATTGTGAATGTGTTCAGACATGTCCTAATTCTTCTTGTTCTTTATGCAATTTCTCAGTGGTAGAGGGAATGTTTAGGGTGGTGAATGAGGTACTAAAGAGATATTAATCATATGGGTTGTTTAATTGTGGATGGTAGAGTTATTTAAAAAAAATCTGTTTGAGAAACAACTATTTAGGCAGGTTCCCTTATGCTCAGGATGCACCTTGTGGATAAAGGCAAGGATTTTGGATGTTGAAAGTGAGCCACTCGCTGCAAGAATACCTGCTCCTGTACCCGCAGCTCAGTTTTTGACTAGTGCTGATCCCACTCATTATTTTGATAGTGAGGAATTCAGAGATGGTAATGCCATTCAGTGGTTGGTAAGACACTAGCCCCTTTTACACAGCCAATAAAAGACAGGAATTAACTGCCTTTTTACCACTTCATCTACCTGTATAAATGCAATGAAGATGGGATGGGGGGGTCATTTTCATCCCAAGGTAGGTAGTTTCAGAGCCGATGCATTTCACAACAGCTTCTGTCTAAAAGGGTTCAGACAGGACGCCGATGCTGCAATACTACATCACAACGGACACCGATGCTGCAATACTACATCACAACGGACGCTGACGCTGTAATTCTACAGGCCCCATCTCCTTTTGCGCTGGCTTGCTTATGTAAATAAGTCACATTGACCCAGCATTTCTTGGTTCAGAGTGAACAACCCAAACTGGCTTTAAAGACGGGTCGTTCACATGCCAATTAAGTGGGTTTTCTGTATAAAAAGACCTTCTGTCTCAGTAGGCATTTTTTATGCTGCAGCTCCTGTGTAGCCCTCCAGGGACCCAGGTGCGATTAGTGGGCTAAAGGTGCTTCCAACACCTTTCCAGATGGGGGCGAGGGGGATATAAACCCAGTAAATCACCAACACGGCGATTTAAGGGGGATCCCGCGCCAATGATGACACGGTAGGTGATACATCACACAAACTATCGATGGTCAGTCACCCCCATCCCCCCCCACCAGCTGTCAGTCACCCCCCCACCATCAATCGTGCTCCCCCCACCCCGCGGCAACAACCTCTTCCCCCATGTCAGCGATCTCATTCCTTCAAATTGTGGCCCCCTCCCCCACCCTGGCAGTGACCCCTCTCTCCCACTGATCACAGCAGACACTTCAACTGGGGCTTCCCTGTGACACCAGTGGGAAAGCATTGATGTCACTGGAGTAACTGGGTCAGCTATTTTTGTTTTCAAGGCACCAGTGGACGCGATCTAGGAAAGTTTAACTGGGTTCCCTGACTACTTCCGAGGTAGGGCAGGGACTCGGTTGATTTTGGAGTCCACTAACTAGATCGGGTCCTTTCAAGCTGCCTTGTGATTGCGGCGCTAATTGGGCAATTTGCCAGGTTAACCCCATTTTACAAGGCAGCTTGAAAGCGCCAATTGTAGAAGGTAATTGCCTAGTAGTGATGTGATACAAATGTTACTTGCCAATTACCATCCATGCTTGAACGGGCTTCTTCATTTGCTGAGGAGTTGCAAATGGAATTGAACATTGCACAGTCATCCATAACATCTCCACCCTGATCTTATGCTTAGAACAGTGTCATCAACTCAAACAGCACCAACAATATTTTTCATATTGATTTCAGTTTTATTAAGGATTCTTGATCCCATACTCAGTCAAATACTGCCAGGTAGTCAAGGTTCGTTACAGTATTCAAAGTGTAAAGCATTTATTTCCTGTAAGTCATGTGAAAATTAAGCCAATCTGAACAAGCACAATGTTGTTTTTTTAATCAATGAACTTGGCTTCACGTGTGTTTCATATCAAATATTTCTTTCCTTCTATCTGATTCCCTCAGTGAAGGAGTAAATGAGTTAATTTTCTTCAGCATTTCATTTGTAATCTTCTTAGAATCCTGTGGCCTTAAACCTTTCTGGACTAAATGTTATTAGGCTTCTGTATGCAAGTCACAAGTTTGCCTTTTCCAGTTTTTGTGGACGGGCTCATGTCTCAACTCATTAACTACCTTTTGAAATCCCCACTATTGCAGACTCTTCAGCAAATTTAATTCACTCCACCTGCCACCGAGAGATGGCTGCAAACAATGGATGCAGCAAATGCTGTAGGACCTGACAATGTGCAACTACAGTACTAAAGACTTGCCCTCCAAACTAGTTGTCTCTAGCCAGGCTACATCAATGCAATTGCAACACTAGCATCCACCTGAGGTTGTGAAAAATAGGCCAGGTATGTCATGGCATCAGACAGCACAGAAATGGGCCATATCGGCCCACCATCTCCCTGCCTTTCCACACTAATCACAGTTGCCTGCACTTGTTCTGTATCCTTCTAATTGTTTCCTATCCATCTTTTGATTGTTGTAATTATATCTCTGTACCACCTCCTCTGACAGCTTATTCTAGATCAGTGGTTCTCAAACTTTATCTTTCTACTCACATACCACCTTAAGTAATCCCTTACATAGTATCCTATGTCATCGGTGTTCTGTGGTTAGTAAGGGATTACTTAAGGTAGTCGGTGAGCGAAAAGAAAGTCAAGAACCACTTTGATCTACCCTCTCCTGATTTTATAAACCTCTAGCTTCTCATGTTCCAGTGAGAATAAACAAGCTCAGCCAATCTCTCTCCTTTAATTGCAGCTCTTTATTCCAGGCAACATCTTGGTGAATCTCTTCTGTACTCTCTTTCATGCTATTGCATCTTTTGTGTAGTCCGGTGAACAGGACACTGCACAAAGTAACCAATGTTAAGTGCAGCTGCATCATGATGTCCCAATTCTTAAACCCAACACCTCAGGCTATGAAGACAAATGCCTTCTTCACTCCACTATATGCCAGAATCAACATTTTCAAGGAACAATAGATTTGGTCTCTCCATACACCAAAGCTCCTAAGGTCTCTGTCGTTTACTCTCTCTGTTTTGTCCTGCTCAGAAATAGGAAAAATTCCATAAGGCTGATTATAGTAAAAATCCCAGTATTCAGCACCTATGGGGATCTGTAGATGCCAGATAAATGAATCTTCCGGCTACTTGAGATTGTGTATAGTGTGACTGGTGAACTAACAGCAAGGTGCGCTGATTGTAAACTTAAGCAATTTTTTTGGTGATTATTTTTTGCCTGAGGCTCTTGGTTGCTTGAATTCCGGATGACAAGAGTTTTACTGTACCGCTATCAACATACTCAATCGTCTGTAAAGTATCAAACAGTATCAAATTTCTTCTGGACCATTTGACTCCATATTTCATCAGTGCAAGTCTTTAGTACTGCAGTTGCTTGTTGTCAGGTCTCACAGCATTTGCTGCATTCACTGTTTTCACCCATCTTTCAGTAGCAAGTGAGGTGAATTGAATTTACTTAAGAGTCTACAATGATGTGGATTTCAGAAGGGATGAGATCTTGTTTCCTTCCACAAAAACTGGAAATGGCAAACTTGTGACTCACATGGCACAAACCTAATAACATTTGATCCAGAGAGATTTAATGTCACTGGATTCTGAGAAGACTATAAATGAAATTCTGAAGAAAATCAACTCATTTAATCCTTCCCTGAGGGAATCAGATGGAAGGAGAGGAATGTTTGGTGTTGCACATATGTATATTGATCAAAAAATAATACTGTGCTCATTCAAATTGGTATAGTTTTCACATAACTTACAGGAAATAAATGGTTTCACTTCAATATTGCAATGAGGATTTTAATCTTTGTAGTCACACATTTGCTGGAATTCAGTATAAATTACTTTTAGAGGAGAGCTTTTTCCTCAGAGTTTGTTGATTAATGAATCCAAAAGTAAAGGAGTTTAGTCCAAATTTGCAAATTAAAACTTGGTAGGATTAATGTCTATTTTAACAGATATGGTAGGATTAATTTCTATTTTAACTGATGGTCTTTTCTGCACTCTTCAGAAAGTGTCAAGAAGTATAACTTCCCGACATTTCTTTGTGGCATTGTTGGAATCAAATATTAGCGTTGCCACTCTTACATAAGTTTCCTATTCAAATCACAGAGAAGTGTTCAAGCTTCTTGTCATGTCAAATTTAAGGATTAATTTGGAAAGTTAATTAGTCACTTGTACTACTTGCTCCTAATTTTTCTTGTAACACTAATAAATGTATTCAGTTCTGGAAACATCCAGTACGTGAGTACTGTACATGATCATACTCCTGACATCATTGCTGCCATCTATTGACCAACAGCCTGTGACTTAAGATTTTACACACAGGCTGTTTCAAGGATTCAACACACACATGCACTCTCACATACAGAAGAGGATAGAAGGTTCTTATACACCTGCAAAAGGAGGGATGAGTGGGGAAGACAGAAATTTGAATGTTTCACTGTCATACTGATAAAACTTTACAAAGTGAATGGATGTACAGTACAACTCCGATTGGTCGGGATGGGGCCTATTTCGGATATATATTTTTGTCAGACATCCGGTCATTTTTAAAATAAAAATAGCCCAGTAGCAACAGCAAATCACTTTTAACAGTGTTTAAACAGCAACAAACAACAAGATAAGGCTTTTTAAGCATTAAAATAATATTTCATTCTCACCAAAAAAAATGCTGGCCACTGCCGATCACCGACACTTCCCCACCGAGGCCCTGCTCGTACCGGGAGCCTGAGGTCCATACTGCCGCCGCTGGGAGCCCAGATCTGCTGCTGTCGCCGTCGGGAGCCTGAGATCCCCAGTCAGTTTGGCTCCAAAAGAATTAAAAGGATATTTAGTATGTTAATTTAGCTTTTTAATAACTAAATATGAAAGGCTTAATGTGTACCTGGATAACACATCAAAAGTTACCATGAGTTTGATGGGTCAAACAGCTACCCTTATAGGAATAAAAGTAAAACGCAAAAATCTGTTGACACTGCAGTTGATGTAAAAACACAATGCTAAAGAAACTCAGCAGATCAAACAGTGCCCTTTATATAGCAAAGGTAAAGATCCAACCCTTCACCAAGGTATGGACAAAATGTGGGCAGGTGGCCAAACAAAATGGTGGGGGGAGGTCTGGGGGAGGGTGCAGTCCCACAGGCAGGAGTTAATAGGTGGATAAAGGAGTTAATAGGTGGATAAAGGAGAGAGGGCACATCAGCAAACAGGAGGGGAGAAGGCTCTGTGAATTGAGAGGGAAATGGGTGGAGACCTGGAAGAAAGAAGACAGGGATAAAGAAGAGGGAGGAAAAATGGGGAATAGGCTAACAGAAAAAGGGGGAGTCATTGTTGATGGTATCCAACTGGAGAGTGCTGAGATGGAAAATTAGGTGTTGCTCCTCCAATTTATTGGTCATCTTGGTTAAAACAGGATTCCCCTGGTCCTCACCTATCACCCTACTAGACTCTGCATTCAACACATTATTCTCCATAATTTCTGCCAGCTACAACATGTTTCCACCAACAGACACATCTTCCCCTCTCCTCCCATCTCTGCCTTCTGTAGGGACCACTCCCTCCACTCAAACATTATTACACAGACTCCTCCCCCTCTCTCTGCACTAACAGTTCCCACTAAAATAGCGTCACACAAGCACTGATGTCACCACTTATCTCTTCCCTTGTCCCCTTGGCACATTCCCCTGTGGCTGCAGGAAGTGCCCTATGTGCCCACACATCCTCCTTTATCAACATTCGGGGCCTTAAACAGTCCTTCCAAGTGAAGCAACATTTCACTCGTGTATCCGCAGGAGTTATCTACTACATCCGGTGCTCCTGTTGTGGCCTTCTCTACATCGGAGAGACTGGACGCAGACTGGGAAATCAATTTGCTAAGTATCTTCGCTCTGTCCGCATCAGTAGGCCTTTTCACACCACAGATGAGCATTGACCCTACTTGGACCCAAGTGAAATTCCTGGGAAGGCAGGACCTCCCAGATCTTTCACACCATGATCCAAATTCCCTGTAATTTTCCCTCCCCAGCAACTAAGGAGTCCCATCCCCAGTGATGACATAGTGAGTGACACATGACACACTCACAGGAAGTCCTGCTGGAAGTCAGATTGTACAGTAATGATGGGTGAGGTTTTTCCAAATATCAACAAAACTAAAGCCTATCTACTTAAATAAATTGAGTAATTTAATCCACAATCCTATTGCTCAAACACCTTTCCCACAAACATTTTCCCTGATTTCTGCATACATTTTATCACACTTATAATTGCATCTCCACAAACCTTTAGTAATCAATTGTGCACCTGCTGGCATTCATTATTACACAGACTCCTCCCCCTCTCTTTGCACTAACAGTTCCCACTAAAATAGCGTCACACAAGCACTGATGTCACCACACTTCCCCTGTTCAGCCATTTGCTGATTCAGACCACAGGGAGAGGGTGGCATGGGGAAATTACCTGGGTCCGTGGCCCTGACAGACCCCAGTAACTTTCCTAGGCTGACATTTTTATACTGCTGACTTACAGGAGTGTTCCCGGGAAAATATCCTGGGAATCCTCACTTTACACTGTGATGTGAAAAGGCCTAGTGAAAGAGATCTCCCATTGACCAACCATTTAAATTCTGTGCTGTCAAACCCAGAACACCCGCAAATTGGAGGAGCAACACCTAATTTTCCATCTCAGAACTCTCCAGATGGGTGGCTTTAATGTCATCTTCTTTGTTTTCTGTTCTTCTGCTCTCTCCTCCATCCCTTTGTAAAAGTTAAAACATAATGTTTTTTTTTAATTCTTAGTTAATTTTGTGCCTATCTCTTTAAGAGACTGTTGTTTGTAGTGTTACCAAGAGGGCACTTGTGCAGTCCTAATCCTCCCCAGCCAGTTTTTTTAAACACCCATTTTTAAACTTTAATTTATATAAATGTTTTATTTTTACTTCTAAGTACATTATTTGTCTATAATGGTGGCTAATATTAAAAAACCTAAGACTCAATTACAGAAAAAAACTACTTTTTAAAAGTGCTGAAGAACTGAGGCCCACCTGTCCAATTGGAACAACGGAGTTGCCGTCTGGAACCTCCAAGCCACAGAGAACTCCAGCTAGATTGAGTATTACGCTGACGCCAGTCTTGTCTCCGCAAGATGCCGCTGGCTTGCTGACGAGATCTTCTGACATTGACCAGCACATTCGTGATGTCAGGCATGCGAGCGACCTGACTGAGAAGAGACCCCTCGAGCCTGCATTGCCATCGGGGGAGTCAAGGGCACGCAGGATGGCATTGGAGACTGCCCCTGCACAGTCCCTGGTCTTGTGGGCATGCGCGGTGCCTCCTGGGTCTGCGATTTGCTGGAACGTGTGTGGTCTGTGGGGGGACTGACCGACGGCGCCCCGATGTGGTCAGGGTGCCGTCGTCGGGTGTACACACCCGCAGCTGCACAGGAAAAGGCCTGACAACAGTGGAACAAGAAGAAAACTTACCTATAATGGCCAGTTTACAGGAACAATTGGAGGAGGAGTTTGTAGAAAGTAGACCTCAAGATGTGGCACTGGAATCTGGATTGAACTCTATTTTTACTGTTCTGGAAGTGGTTACCTATCATATGGATAATATATCTCAACAAATGACTCAAGTGACAACTGCAATGTTTAATATGTCTGAAGATATATCTACACTTAGGAGAGATGTTAATAAATGCCTTACTTCAGTGGATGTAGTACAAGAAATTTTTTTTAAAAATTGAGACAGCTTTTTCTGAATGTAAAGAGCAATTTGTGCGTAATAAGGATAAAATAGAGAAAGTGGAAGATTCGTTTGTGGATTGGGGAATCCAGAAGAGAGATTTATTGAAAAAGATTGATTCACTGGAAAATCAAAGTTGGAGAAATAATGTAAAACTTGTGGGCCTTCCAGAAGATATTGAGGGAGCAGATCCAATAAAAAAAATTAAGGACTGAATCCCCGAGATTTTGGGTAAAGAGCTCTTTCCGGGTGGTTTAGTATTGGAGAGGGCACATAGACGCTAAGGAAGAAACCGTTACAGGGACAACTATCACGAGCAGTTTTAATTTGGAGCCTGAATTATCAAGATAGAGAAATGATTCTGCGGTTGGCGGTACAGAAGGGAAGACAAAGTCAATCTCCAATGATGAGTCAGAACAATAGAGTTTTCTTTTATGCAGATTTGAGTCAAAAAATTATTAGTCATCGACAGGGGCTAAAGATGTGTTGTGGCGGAAAGGATATAAATTTGGTTTTCGATACCCTGCAGTGTTGAAGGTTTTTTTAAGGCAATTTTCAATCTCAATTTTTTGAGAATGATCATGATGCATTGATTTTTGCTAATTCATTACCAGATCTTCGTGGTCAGCGAAGAATCTTGCCGTCGTTGCCTAAAAGAAGGACCAATGGAAATGGAAACAGGCAGAATGGAAAGAATGGGAAAGATGGAAAGAAAGAGGTTTTGACACATAATCTTATTGACGTTGCAGATCCGAACCAGTCATTGGGACTGGAGTCGTTGGGCTGAATATTTTAATGACATTGAACTGTATTATTATATATATTGTATTTCTGGCTGGGGGTTGAGGTGGATGGCACTGAAATCTTTGATAGTCATCTGCCACTGGTGGGGTTTACCACATCCAGTTTTTTAGGGTGTTACAACCTTTGGGTGTTTTTTTTTGGGGGGGGGGAATTAATTATATTCCTTTTTATATAAACTTTTTTAATAATATTAGGGGAGGGAGAGTTAATTTTGTTTATTAGCAGGAGAGTGATTTTTTTGTATTAAGTGATTATATTGTTAGTTTGTTAAGATGTCTAGTTTGAAATTTACAACTTTTAATGTTCAGGGATTAAATAATCCAATTAAGCAAAAGCGAGTTTTAGCTTATATTAAGAAAATGAAAATTGATATTGCTTTTTTAAAAGAAACACATTTGACTGAAAAAGAACATTTGAAATTGAAAAGAGATTGGGTTGATCATGTGTTTTTTTTCTTCATTTAACTCCAAGGCAAAAGGTGTAGCGATTTTAGTTCATAAGAATTTATCTTTTGAGTTGCATACTGTGGAGGGGAATGCTGGGAGGGTTTTAAAAGTGGTCTGTAAAATCTTTAATGAACTTTGGACTTTACTTAATATCTATACACCTAATGTGGATGATGAATGTTTTATTTCAGATGCTTTTTTGTTATTAAGTCTAGCTAATGAAAATATTTTAGTTGGGGGGGATTTCAATTGTGTTTTGAATCCTTTGATGGATATATCCCCAAAATGTATCAGGAAATCAAAGATGGTGATACAAATTGGGGCTTTAATTAAATATTTAAATTTGGTAGATATTTGGAGAAGGGTTAATCCTACAGAGAAAGATTTTTCTATTCATTCTTCTCGACATGATTCATTTTCTAGAATAGATTTTTTTTTAATATCGGCACATTTACAAGGAAAGGTATTGCAGGCAGAATATAAGAGTAGAGTTATATCAGATCATTCTTTATTATTTTTTCCTATGAAAGTTCAGAGGTAATACGTTTATCCTATAGATGGAGATTTAATACAATATTGTTGAAAAAATCTGAGTTTGTTACTTTTGTTAAGGAACAGATTGTTTTTTTCTTAAGTGAAAATGCTAATTCAGTTAAAAGTCGTTTTGTGTTATGGGATGCGTTAAAAGCTTAATTAAGAGGGCAAATAATTAGTTATACTACTAAAGTTAAGAAAGGGTATATAGCTGAAAGTCTTAAATTAGAGAAGCAAATTGATGAACTGGAGAAGGAATTTCAGAAGAGAGTGACAGAAGATCAGAAAATAGCTTTAACTAAATTGAAGCTGAGATATAATACATTACAGACTTGTCAATTTGAATGTTTACTTAATCGATCTAAGCAAACATACTATGAGTTGGTTGAGAAGGCACATGAAGTACTTCCATGGCAGTTAAAGAGTGAACAGACCTCATGGGTTATTAATGTTGTTAAAAAGAATTCAACTGTTACCTATAAACCTCAGGAAATTAATGACCAGTTTTATGCACTTTATTAAAAATTATATACTTCTGAGGGGAGACGGGACAATGGATCTATTGATTCTTTTTTTTAATCTACATTAATGTTTTTAAGCATTAAAAGAAGAGGATATTATAGATTTGGAAGCTCTGTTTACAGATTTAGAAATTAAGACAGCTATGTTGGAAATGCCTAATGGCAAGTCAACAGGTGATGATGGGTATTTGGTGGAATTTTATAAAGTTTTTTATGAAGATTTATCTTCAGTGCTTGGGGAGGTATTACAACAAGTGACTGAACATAATGAGTTAACAGAATCTTGTTCCAGTGCTCTAATTACTATAATTACAAAGAAAGATATAGATCCATTAAAGGTGTCTTCATATAGACCTATCTCTTTACTGAATGTGGATTATAAAATAATAGTTAAACTGTTAACAAATCGATTTGCCTAAATTGATACATGTAGACCAAACAGATTTTATTAAAAATAGACATGCTTCAGATAATATTCTTTGATTAATTAGTTTGGTCAATGCATATCGGCAGCAACCCAACCATCCAGTGGTGGTTGCACTTGATGCGGAAAAAGCTTTTGATAGGGTCAAATGGGACTTTTTTATTTAAGGTGTTAGAGAAATTTAATTTTGGCCCTTTTTTTTATTGGTTGGGCTAAAGCTTTATATACAAACCCGACTGCTAGGTGGTGACAAATGGACAAGTTTCATCGTCGTTTAAATTGACATGTTCTACCTGACAAGGTTGTCCATTGTCACCAGCCCTGTTTGTATTGGCTATTGAACTGTTAGCTCACTTAATCAGGCAAAATGCACAGATACAAGGGATGAGAGTTATGGGTGAAGAGTATAAGATTAATTTATTTGCAGACAATGTTTTGATATATTTAACAGACCCAGAACAATCTTTGCCACATTTACAGGAATGTTTATTACAGTACAGATCATTATCTGGATATAAAATTAATTGAGATAAAAGTGAAATTCTACCAATTGGTGAAGGAGATTATTCAGTATATAAAAATGTTAATTTGAAATGGTTTTATATCCCTATCATACAGTAAAATGCTTTGTTATTCATCACTATGAAAGTCTTAATGTGAAGCTATGCATAATGTTTATCCATTTTATCAACAAATTAAAACTATATAAAGCAGAAGTCACAGAGTTGGATTTATTGAATGAAAGAGATAAAAATTCAGAATATCGAAGCTCATGGTTTTGGAAGATGATACTTTAAAATTAGGATACATTAGAATAAATAAAGTGTCAACTTTACCCTCTGTCTTCTTTCCCCCAGCTCTCCACCCCCTTCCCTCTCAATTTACAGCATCATCACCCCTCCTCTTGTTTTCTGATGTGCCTTCCCTCCCTTATTCACCTATTACCACCTGCCTGTGGGACTGTGCTCCTCCCCCGCCCCTCCCCCACACCATTTTTTTCGGGTGCTGCCAAATTTTGTCCATAACTTGATGAAGGGCTTAAGCCCAAAACATTGGGTATGTGTCTTTATGTTTGCTATATAAAGTACACTGTTTGACCTGCTGAGTTTCTCCAGCATTATGTTTTCACCCTTGCAGGAATTGTTCTGCATGGAACAGAGAGGGGCTCTTGCTACCAATCTCTGGGACTGCTCATCAGTAAAACTGATGGAAAGAACATTAAGAATGTTGTTGTAGGAGGGACAGAGATTTTCAGAATGCTGCAAATCTTTTCCTGCCTGGAAAAATGTCTGAGAATTCCCAAAGGTAAACCCTTGATGTCTATTGTAAAGAAACCATTCTTGTCAGTATCCATTACTAACAAATATTTTATGCTTCTAAAGAGGTATTTAGAACATATGCAGACTATAGATCTGGAAGTTGCTATAACTTAAATAGAATCTCCCAAACTAGAGGAATTATATTAATGCAAATAAGTCACTGTAAAATCTAGACTCTTGTTGTATTGAGAAGGCATCTTCAATTATCGTGAAGTAAAGTAAAAGGGTGGGAAATGCAGTTAACTTCCTTTATTCCAGGAACTGTTCACACTAACTATCCAAGACTCTCATACTTATGAATCAGTACTTACTCATTTGTTTGTATATATGAATACCTGGCCTGTATATGTATATTTTGCCTATAAGTGTGTTTTGTCTGGTTGTGTGTCTGTGTGTTTTGCTTCGAGGACTAGAGAACACTGTTTCATCGGGTTGTACTTGTACAATTAGATGACAATGAATGTGGCTTGACTATTGTACGTTGGTTTACACAGCAAAAGCCATTCCGCTTTCCCTTCAGGCAGAACAGTTGCTAGGTTGAGACACAACTGTTAATTATTGTTATTATTACTGATTATAATTTTAAAATTGGTAACTTTAATCTGCTTTTATTTGTTTAATTACCTTCCAAAATATAGTGGATCTACGAAACAAATTCCTGGCTCCTGCTGTAAGTATTGGTTGGATTCCCAATGAATGGATCATAGATATAAGTTATCTTCCCACAGCACCTTGGTGATGCTCTAAAATATTGTACCATTCATCAGAAATCTATTTGAACTCTTCAAATTATCTTGCTCTCACTAATGGTCAAAGTTTTTGTTTCTCATATGTTGAGAGAACTGTCTCGGTTATGTGTTACTACTTTTACACAACCTGGATTCTTCCACATGTAATGAGTATCTGTTAGAGTATCAGCAAATCTGCTGCAGCAAGATCCCCGAAAACAACATTTTCTATAATTTAAGGACAATGTGAATGAATAAAAGAAATGAATAATGCAATTTTTAAAAAATAATAATTGAATGCAAAATATGCAGAACAGCTACCAAACTAGATGTTGGAATATACTTTAATGTATCTCAAGAAGAAATAGTCAGATTGTGTCAATATATGGGTTTAAGGTATTAGAAATAAACTATTTCAATAGAATAACTTAGAGGCAAAACCTGCAGTTTCTCTCTGAAATTGCTCCTATTTCACTCGGTAGCAACAGCCCCAGGTCCAATTTCCACCCCTCTGTCCTGCAGTTGAGAAATAATTCCATTCTTGCAAGTTTGTTTATATAAATAAAAAACTAAATCTGAATGTTGTTTTTTGTTCTATCTATTGTTTGATTTATTCATGTATCAGCAGCCCTGCATAATAGGTGTCATTATTTTTGATTATTTCATATTCTTGCTGGCCAAAAAAATCATATTAATAATAGTTATCCAATCTGTGTCAGCCCCCTTCTAATAAATTGAATGGCTACATGTTAGAAGGGAGGATAATTTCTCTTTTTGACAATGAATTCTTGAACTATATTACTAAATTAAAATGTTACTTATGAATGGCATTTTAATGCATTAGTAAAATACATGAAATATTATTAATTAAACAGTTTGTCAGTTTTGTTAAAATGGTACCAAAAAATTACAAACATATTAAGCATTGAGCTGAAAATAACAGTAAACAAATTCTTCTTCAGATGAAACTTTAATTTCCTTTAGTATTATTGATGACAGTATCATTTTTCTATGAATTATTAAGCAGTCCAATTCATTCCATCTTTAATTGTCTCTCTCTATTGTATCATTAAGGCATATTTAGTGCAAATGTGTTAATTGTATTAATCTACATAAAACAAAATATTAAATTTACAATCCTACTACTACACTAGGCTTTTAGGTAATATGAAATGAAGCACAAACTTTATCCATATCACATATTCACATGATGAGCAATATTTGGGAAATTCACATTGTCAAGCTTGGATCATATTGTCTAAAAAAAACTTGATTAGACTGTTTCTGAGATATTTTGGAACATGGAACAATGGAATGAATAATTGAAAGGAAATTCACTATTAGACCTACCGATGTCTATGAATTAGCTGTTTGTGTTAGACTTAGATATGGGTTAGCAGGAAGGTAGAGTAATAAATATATATCCTAATCATATGCTCCAACCTCTGAATTGAAGTATATTGTACACAGTCAAAACCTAATTTGGTAAAGGCTGCTGGGATACATGCCCAAAGGCAGAGTTTCACAAGGTCAGCAACACCAGAATGGCTACTGACTCAGTGCAGGATGTTTCAGTCATGCCAGTCAAACAGAGAACATTCAATTAAGACCATTCAGGCAGTAGGGATCGGTAAAAGCATCTCCAAGACCATCACACTGAGCACGGGGCCCCCAAAGGCTGTGTGTTAATTCCACTGCTGTTCACTCTGCCAACCCACGACTGTGCAGCTAAACACAGCTCGAACCATATAATCAAGTTCACTGATGACATGACCGTAGTGGGCCTGATCAGTAAGAATAATGAGTTAGCGAACAGAGATGAGGTGCAGTCTCTAATGGACTGGTGCAGAGCCAACAACTTGTATCTTAACATTAAAAAATCAAAAGAGATGGTTGTTGATTTCAGGAGGACCACACTTCATTAACCATTGATGGCTCCACTGTTGAGATCATCAAGAGTATCAAGTTCCTTGGAGTGCACTTGGCAGAGAACTTCATCTGGTCCCTTAACACAAGCTCCATAGACAAGAAAGCCCAGCAGCGCCTCTACTTCCTGCGAAGGCTGAGGAAAATTCATCTCCCACCAACCATCCTCACTACATTCTATAGAGGTTGTATTGAGAGCATCATGTGCAACTGCATCACCACCTCGTTTGGAAGATTCATCTCCTCAGATTGTAAGACCCTGTAGAGAATAGTGAAATCAGTGGAAAAGATCATTGGGGGCTTTCTGCCTACATGAAGATCATTTACAACACTCACTGCTTGCGAAAGGCAATAAACATTGTGAAGGACTTCACACACCCTTTAAGTAAATGGTTCTCCTTTTTGCCTTCTGGTAGGAGGGACTGCAGCACACAGGCCCATACATCCAGATTGGATAACAGCTTTTTGCCTCAAGCCATCAGACTCCTGAACTCTCAGAGCATTTTGGGGATAGGGTACCATGGACTGTTACTGTATAAGTCTTAATATTTTAATGTGTTTTACTTCTATTCTAACTTATATTTATGTAACTGTGCTCTGTGGTCCTGGAGAAACATTATCTTGTCTTTACCGTGCCAGCATGGTACGAATGATAAATAAAGGTGACTTGACTTGAATTGGCACACAATGTTAATGCTTTATTGCCTTGAAAATAGAGAGGTGAAGGTGGACTAGGTGAAAAACATGAGTTAGAAGATGTCAAGTAGTGTTATTTAAGAGAACAAAAACATCCTGTATAAGAACACAAGCAAAACACAGATAGCCATATCATTATCTGAAGACTGCCTCAATGGCACATATAAAAGAATGTTTTGTGACAAAGTGAGAGACTCCATCATCTGAGATTATCTCTTGCATGCTCATAACTATATAATGATTATAATTTTGGAATTGTTTTTGGGTGTTTCCATTGTTTTAATACCCATGATTGGTTTGAAGAACAGGATCTCAGGATTAGAAACATAGAACCATAGAACATTACAACACAGAAAATAGGCCACTTTGGCTGTTCCAGTCAATGCGAAACTATTATTCTGCATAGTCCCAGTCCTTATCCCTCCATATATCTCCCATGCATGTGTCTGTCCAAATTTTTCTTAAATGTGTAAAATGGGCAAGTGGCCGCTGCTTGTCGTCGGCGTGGAGTTTCGGTGCTCGCTCGCTGGCTGACTCTCGGCTGCGGCCTATATAAAAAAAAATGTGTAAAATGAGCCCACATTCACCACTTCAGCTGGCAGCTCGTTCTACACTCCCACCACTCTCTTTGTAAGGAAGTTCCTTCTAATGTTCCCCCTAAACTTTTCCATTTTAGACATTAATCCATGTCCTCTGCTTTGTACCTCTCCAACCTCAGTGGAAAAAGCCCACTTGTATTCACTCGATCTATACCACTCACAATTTTGTATACCTCAATCAAATCTCCCTTCATCCTTCCATGCTCCAGGGAATAAACCCCTAACTTGTTTAACCTTTCCCAATAATTCAGTTCCTGATTCACAAAAACATCTTAGTAAATTATCTCTACACTCTTTCAATCTTACTGAAATCTTTCTTGTAGTTAGGTGAGCAAAACTGCACACAATATGCATATATGGCCTCAACAATGTCTGATTCAACTCTACTGTAGCATCCCAACTCCCATACTCAATTCTTTGATTTATGAAAGCCAATATACTAAAAGATCTCTTCACAATCCTATCCACCTGAAATGCCACTTACTGAGAATTATGCATCTATATTTCCAGTTCCCTCTGAACTACCACATCTTCTTGGTTCCCTATCATTGACCATATATGTCTATTCTTGGTTTCTCCTTTCAAAATGCAACTCTGGTGAAGTAGCAGATGGCAAAGCTTCACTCCAAGAGAAACTCAATGTGTTTTAAGTCCGAGTTGATGACAGTAATAGTGAATCACACTCTGGTTTCTCTTGTAAAGCTAATGTCGAATGCAGTTTACTGCCTCAACATTAATACCAAGTATATCCTGATGAATCTCCCATGTGGGACCTTGTCAAAGGCCTTACTAAAATCCATATGGACAACATCCATAGCTTCTCCTTCATCAACATTTCTGGTAACCTCCTCAAAAAACTATCAAATTAGTTAAATATGACCCACCATGTACAAATATTTGTATATCTGATCCTTTTATACACCTTCCAATAATTTACCTACTTCTAATGTCAGGCTCACCAGCCTATAACTTGCTACATTAATTTTGGAGCCTTTTTTAATCAATGGAACAACATGAGCTACCCTCCCATCCATCGGCACCTCACCTGTGGCTAAGAACATTTTAAATATTTCTACTAAGGCCTCGGCAATTTCTACACTAGCTTCCCTCAAGGTCCGAGGGAATATCTAGTCAAACCCTGGGGATTCATCCACCCTTATTTGCTTTAAAACAGCAATAACCTCCTCCCCCTTAATATATATAGTTCCCATGACCGCACTGCTTGTTTTCCTTACTTCCTGAATCCTGTGCCAGCTTCCTGAGTAAATACTGATGCAATAAACCACATAAGATTTTTCCCATCTCTTCTGACTCCATACAAGGCCAACCACTCTGATCTTCAAGCTGGCCAATTTTGTCCCTTACTAGCCTTTTGCTCTTAATATCATAGAAAGTTTTAATGTGTTCCTTCACATTGTGGGACAGGCAACCTCATGTCTTCTAGTTGGCTTCCTAATTTCCTTATTAAGTTTTTTCTTGCATTTTTTATGCTCCACGTGTATCTCATTTGCTTCTTGTTGCCTATACCTGCTATACACATCTCACATCTTCTTAACCAAATCCTCAACATTCCTTGAAAAACAAGTTTCCTTATGCCTGTTATCTTTGCCTTTAATCCTGACCGGAACATACAAAATTTTGCCTTTGTAGGCCTTCACCTTACCTCACACATCTTTGTCAGAAAACAACATCCCAATCCACACTTTCTAGATCCTTTCTCATTTCCTCAAATTTGGCCATTCTTCAATTTAGAATCTCAACCCAAGGACCATAACTAACTTGAAATGAATGGCATTATGATCACTGGACCCAAAATGTTCCCCTACACATACTTCTGCCACCTGTCCTGTTACGTTCCCTGAAAGGAAATCCAGTATTGTACTCTCTCTAGTTGGTACCTCTATACATTAATTTAGAAAACTTTCTGGAACATATTTGACAAACTCCAAGCCATCCAGCACTTTTACAGCATGAAAGTCCCAGTCAATATGTGAAGGGTTAAAATCTTCTACTGTCACAACTTTATGTTTCCTGCAGCTGTCTGCTATCTCTTTACAGATTTACTCCTCCAATTCTCCCTCTCTATTGGGTGGTCTATAATACAACCCTATAAGTATGGTCATACCTTTCCTGTTTATCATCTCCACCCATATAGCCTCAATAGATGAACCCTCTTGTCTTTCCTGTCTGAACATAGTTGTGATATTTTCCCTCACAAGCAATGGTACTCCTTTCCTTTCATCCCTCCTGCTCTATGGCATCTAAAACAACAGAATCCTAGAACATTGAACTGCCAGTCCTGATTCTCCATCAACCAAGTTTCACTATTGGCCATAATGTCATAATTCCACATGCCAATTCATTTGCTTTATATACAATGCTCCTTGCATTGAAATAGATGCACCTGAGAATATTTCTACCATGTATAACCCTTTCATTTCTGACTTTACATGCAGTCTTTACCACATCTTTTTCCTCCACACCACTATCTGCTCTGGCACTCTGGTTCCCATCCCCCTGAAAATCTACTTTATACCTCCCAGAGAAGCACAAGCAAGCCTTCCTATAAGGATATTGGACCCTTCCAGTTTGGATACAAACCGTTCCATCGGAACAGGTGCCACCTTCCCTGGAAGAGAGCTCAGTGATCTAGAACCTGAAGCCCTCCCTCCATATATTAAGTTGTATTATCCACTTATTTCTCAACTTACTAGCATGTGGCATGTGTAGCAACCCTCAGATCATAACCCGACAGGTCAAATGACAAACCAGAGAAAAAAAAAATCACATAGTTAAACAGTTGCTCAAGAAAGCACTGGACAGTGGCTCAGATCTGTAACTCGCTATATTCAGTTACAGGGCTTCACCACTTGAACATGTCATGCCTCTGAGCTTCTGAGACTACACACCACACTTCCCTATTCTGCAGACGAAAACAAGAAACGAGATGTCGAACAGAAATCAAAGCATCTGCCAGGGAGACACAAGGTAAACTATAACAAGTCAGCGAGAAGCTTAGGGCTATCACATGACACATTGAGACTCAGAGATTCCAACACTTGGGACAAAAAAGCCACTGCTCTGGAGGAAGTAAAGTGAAGATCCTACACTGTCAGAACAGAGGATGATCAAACACTGATAAGGAATCGAAGGAGCCTGCTGAAAACGCCAATGATACTGTAGGAACAGACAATTGCAGAGGATTCAGCCTACAAAGAAACAGAGAGAACACCACCCGTGCTAGACAGTGTTGGACCAGCAGAGCCAACAGAAGCACCTGTGTTAAGAAGATCCACACGAGTTGTCAAAATACCTCTCAGACTGAATCTATAAGAAAAACTGCACACTTAAAAATTTGTGCTGCTGATGTTCATGTTACATTTGTGCTGAACTTTAAATTGAAAACATACTGTATTAACATGTCCTGTTAAACATCTCAAGGAAAGGGGATGTAACAATAGAGGGCAACCACTAGGAGGAGTCAGAGACACAGTGTCCAGCATCTAGGGTATGTGGCATCTTGGGTAGATTCAAGATGGATGCCTCAACATGAGGTCTGGCATGTGTATGTTCTGTTTCTTAGTGCTGTTTGCATAGTTAATAAATCTAGTTGTTTTAAAAAGAACTCAAGTTTCTTTATGGTAATAAAAGAAACATCACACCACTCATGGCAAGGGAGAACACAAGTATCATAATCTATGCCCCAGCAAACCCACTTCCTGTAGAAACCTGGAGTATATCACTAGTGTTTTGTATAGCTAAAATAAATACTGTCAAGAACATTGGACCCCTTGTAGATAGCGAGGGTAGGCTGAGTGAGAAGTCTGAGGAAATGGGGGAAATTTTGAATGATTTCTTTGCCTCGGTATTCACTAGGGAAAAAAATGTTGAACCAGTTGAAGTAAAGAAAAATAGTGGGGAGGTCATGAAGCATATAAGGATAACTGAGGAGGTAGTGATGGCTGTGTTAAAAAAGATAAATCTCCCAGACCGGACAAAATATTTCCTAGGACACTCAGGGAGGCTAGTGGACAGTTAGTGGGGCCATTAACAGAGATATTTAGGATGTCACTGGCCACGGGGCTGATACCAAAGGATTGGAGAGTGGCGCATGTGGTTCCTCTGTTTAAGAAAGGGTCCAAATGCAAACCTGAATAAAGTTTGAATAAAGTTGTGCTGCTCACCATTAGGATGACTCTCTTAAAGTATCTCCTTATTCCTGCCAAAAAGCCCCTTATATACAAAAGTAGCAACTTTCTGAACATAAAGAACAGACAGAAAATAGAAGTCGGGTTTCCATGGAGTATTGCCAACAATTCATTCTTTTACTCCTATGCACAATGCCAATGTGATCATTAAAAACAGAAAATTTAGATCGATGGGTTCTTGGTGTTTCTTTGGATGCATTTAATCTGGGGAGAAATATTGTTTTGTGCATGTTGAAAACAGGTCTTTGTGTAGCAGAACATTGGAATCTACACATAGTGACTCGAGAGCTGAATTGATTAGAGCAAACTGTAGTGTAGGCTTGCCAAATTGAAATCTGAAATAAAACCAGACACTAATGAAGGAGCAATAGCACAGTGGTCAATTAACTAGGCTAGCAGCTAGAGTTCTGGACCATTGATCTGAATATATGAGCTTGAGCCAACTGTGGCAGCTGGTGAACTTAAATTCAAGTAATCAAATAAATCTGGAATGTTAAGATAAACCTAGCCTCAGTAAAGAGATTGAAGAAATTAATGTAAACCCCCATCTGGTTCAATGATGTTCTTTAGATAGTTTGCCATCTTTATCTTGCCTAGCTTATATTTAAGTCTAGATCTATTGAAGTAGCAGAACCTCAACTGCCTCCTTTGTTCAATGGCAATTTGGAATGACAATAGATGTTGGAATTGTCAGTGACAATCACATTCCATGAATGAATGAATAAATGAATAAAACTCAACAACATCAGAGAGAGAGAGAAAGATATAGTAAATATTTCATGTCAGTTTTTTTTGAACCAAAGAACTCTTGGACAGTGTGAGTTTAAACAAGAGTATAATGAATTGCATATCAGGAAACATTGGAAACATGCAGGTGATTAGGCAGTATCCGTGGTGAGACAAACATGGTTGCCATGCCTTTGTTTCTCTCTACTGAGCTTCCATTTCAAATGGTCAACAACCTGCAATGTTAATTCACAATTCAATCTTTGAAATAACTCTCATCCATTTAAGAATTAAGGCACTAAAATTAAGGTTATAACTCTCCATTCTAGACCTTCCAACAAGGGGAAAGAAATTCTCAGCATGTATTCTGGTCATCTTTCCAAGATTTTATGAGGTGACCAAAAAAATTCAAAAGATTTATTACCATTAAATGTGCATTAATCACAATATTTACTGCACCAATAAAGAATCATGGTATAACAATCATTAGGATTTTTACTTAATCAAATTTGACATCTTAGTAAATTAATTTTAAAATATATTTTTATGAAAGAAGAGTTTCACTAATAATTAAGAGGAATAGTTTGCCTAATGTTTTTTTACAGTACTTTCTAATGAAACAGAGAGTATCATTCCTAATCTTCTGGACAATTTTGACAGTGTGCTAAATTGAAGGCATTTTCTACCCTATTACTACTGTCCACTTCCAACAGTGTTGTAGATGGCTCTTTGTCCTTCCTATTACCTCCTCTGAGAGCCTTGCCTCTCAGTATTCAAGAGAGAAGCTTTCAATGGGTTGTCTCCACAAAGTTAAATGTGACATGTGAAACTCATCACTGATGGAAGCACATCCAATACATTTTTTAAAATATGCAATAAATACAATGCAAATAATGATGCATTAATTTCCCTTAGTATTAATTGTGTTTACATAGGTTTATTGGCAATCCTTTTTCAAGCTTCAATTAAGTCATCCTCATTCTTTTGAACTCCAGTGAATGTAATTTATTCTACTTAATCTCTTCTCATGAGATCTATTAGGAATCAAGCCGAAGAATCCTTCTTCTTTGTTTAAGGTGACTAAACTGAACGCAATACACAAAAGGGTTCACAAAAGTCCCATAAAACTTCAGCTTTCTTTTCTTATTTTCTTTGCAAGCTCCTTCTGTATCTGTGAGATGAATTATGTTTATCTGAGAAGACACTCAATTGCAATTAAATTCTGACATTTATTGGTATATCTTCATTTTCAAAATGTTCTGCATTTCCATTCTTCATTCCAAAAATGACAATTTCACAATTCTTATATTATAATCCATCTACTATTTTTACCTGATGATTTGCTTGTCTCTTTGTTGTAATATTTTCCATCCTACTCACAACTCATTTTCCTATCTATATGCATATATCTAAAAAATCTTGGATCTATTTTTTGAGCCTATCAGGGTCAATACCCTTTGAGAGTATTGATAAAGACGATAAGTTGCGGAGGTTGAAACATATGGGTGGTTGCAGTCCAAAAAACCTACTGCAGCTGAAATCCTGAAAGTTTTTCTCATTTTAGTTTCTTCAAAATTAAGAGAACTTCAGTCCACCATATACCAAAATTCTGCCCAAGCAAAAGATCCCCACTGTTTTGTATAAGATTGTCAAATGCTTTCTGAAAATCCATAGATGCATGTACACTGGCTTGTTTTTAAATGCTGCAAAGTTTGTGTAGAGAGTTCAAATTAGATCTAGTGATAACAGAGGATCAATATCCTTGGCTCTTAGAAATGTTCTCAAAAACCTCAAAAAGATTTGTCAAACATAAGTTGTGTTTAATGAAAATGTATTTCTTTGGCAAACTATATTATGGTTTTCCAAATATTCCATTAACATAGAATTAATATTTTCTATGTTATTACCATTAGGATTCCACATCTTTACTCTCTCCTACCTACTTATCTTGATCAATTAGTTTGTCTGCGTTATTAACCAATTCAGTGAGACTTTTCTACAATCCAGGTTTTTAATCCTGTGACAGTGACAATTCAATTCCAGGACAAGATGATATTTGATTTTGAGGGCAACCTGCAGGTAAAACATTACAACCCGCCCATTAACAGATTATTTTGGACAACTATCATAAATGCAAGATGGTTAAAATGATCATTAATACATACCAAGTAGATTAAAGACAATCCATGCACAATCTCAACAGGTTATGATTTTAAAGCCTGGAATATGGTCTCCTGAAATTCAAAAAAGGGAAATATTTTAATCCAATTAGGATTTCCAATAACTTTTCTTTTTTTTTAAATCTCATAAATTTAGTTCTTCATTCTCACTAAGCCCTTTGTTAAATGTTACTAAAGGAAGGGACGTTATTTGATATTATTACCATCTTGCCATTGTTATTTTAATAATAGAAACACTGAAATGCTGGAGGAACTCAGCTGGTTTATTCAGCATCTTGGCTATTTTTGACAAAAATATGTTGCTGATGTTTCGGGACTGAGCCCTTCTTCAAGGAAAAATCAGCAAATGCAGAAACAGGATACATCAGAAAGTCTCAGAATTCAAACAATGGGAGAGGAATCCAGACCAGCAAAAGTGTTAATTGGATATGATAATGGACTAAGTGAGAATTTATCATGTCTGTGAGAAAGGAGGCAGGGAAAGGGAAGATGGCAGGAGAAGAAGTGGGGTGGAGGTGGATTTAACGAAAGCCAGAGAAGTCGACATTAATGCCATCCGGTTGGAGGGTGCCCTGTCGGAAGATGTGGTGTTGTTCCTCCAATTTACAGGTAGTCTCAGTCTGAGAGTACATGGGCAGACATGTCAGCAAAGGAGTGAGATGGGGAATTGAAATAGGTGGCCATTGGGAGATCCATGTTATTGTGACGGACAGAGTGGAGGTGCTCAATAAAGCAATCTCCCAGTCTGCGTCTAGTCTCTCCAATACAGAGGAGACCACAGCAGGAGCACTGGATGCAGTAGATGACCCCTGCAGATTTATGTGAAATGTTGTTTTACTTGGAAGGACTGTTTGGAGCCCTGAATGGTGGTGAGGGAGGAGGTGTGGGTGCAAGTGGAGCATCCGAAGGGATGATAGGGTGGGAGGGAGGAGTGGACAAAGGAGTCATGGAGGGAACAGTCCCTGCAGAAGACAGAGGGAAGGAGAGGGGAATTTTGTCTACTGGTGGGATCATGTCACAGGTGGCAGAAATGGCGGAGGAGGATGTGTTGGATGCGGATGTTGATGGAGTGGTAGGTGATGTCAAGAGGAATTCTGTCCTTGTTGTATGTGGGGACCAGGGCAGATATGTGGGTAAAAGATGATATGCAGGTGAAAGCCGATTCTATGGTGATAGAGGGAAAGTCACATTGTTTGAAGAAGGAGGACATCTCTGATGATCTGGCATGGAAGTCCTCATCCTGGGTGCAGATGTGATGGAAATGGAGGAATTGAGAGAATGGAATAGAATCCTTACAGGAGACAGGGTGGGAAGAGTTGTAGTTGAGGTAGCTGTGGGAGTTGGTGGGTTTATAGAAGATGTCTATCAGGAGTTTGTCTCCTGGGATAAAGACAGATCGAGGAAAGGGAGAGTGTTGCTAGAGATAGGCTAAGTGAATTTGAGGTCGGGGTGAAAGGAAAGTTCTCAGCAAAGTAGATGAAGTTATCAAGCTCATCATGGTTACAAAGCAGTCATTGATGTAGCAGAGGAAGAGTTAGTGGCTTTCTCCGGCTTTCATTAAACATTTCCCTCCCCACCTCCTTGGTCCCCCTGTCGACTCTCCATTGCCTGTCTCATTTCACACAGACATGATAAATTCCACCTAGACCCTCATTTCGTCCAATTATCACCTTTTGTTGGTCTGGATTCCTCTCCCATTGTTTGAATTCTGAGACTTTCAGTAATATCCTGCTTCTGCCATTTCTGGTGTTCCCTTGAAGAAGGGCTCAGGTCCAAAGCATAGGAAATATATCTTTGTCTGTTATAGACGCTGAAAAGACCTGCTGAGTTCCTGCAGCATTTGAGTGTCTTTACTATAATCACAGCTTCTGCAGCCTATTGTGTTTCCCCATTTTTATTTTATCTTGCCTCAGTTCCATACAAGTACAATATACTTCCTTGTTTGTTTTTTTATATCCTTGTAAGACCTCTTAAAATTAGTTTGTATTTTCTTTGGTTGTTTATTGTCTGTTTTTTCTCCGTCTTTTTCATTTTCTACTTTCTTTATTGATTGTTAAAACCCTCCCAGTTCTCAGGTAAATTACTCTTATTGGCCTCAGTGTGAATTCTCTTTAATCTAATATTGCTATTACCTTCTGCTGTTAACCACAGTTGTACTTTTCTTGCAGGGTCTTTTCTATTTCTCAAGTAAATGCATGTTAATTGCAAATTATAAATTATTACTAAGTATCTTCTTACTTTGCTAGCAGGTTACCTTTAATCCATTTATTTTCCAATCAATTATGCCTTCCTAACCAAGTAAATCATTCCAAAATATTTATATAGATTTATTTTAAATTAGATTTTTATGTGTGTATGCAAATATTATGTGCTGTGTATTGTGTGTGTACCCTGATCTGGAGAAACACTAGCACCTGGGTAGCCCTCCTGGGACCCAAATGCGATTACTGGAGCAAAGGTGCTGGAAGGACCTTTTAAAATGCAGGGTGATCTACCCATTAAATCACCAACTCAGAAATATAAGGGGGATTCCGCCCACGCAATGACATGTCACGTACTCACCGATTTAGATAAGTTTAACTGGGTTCCCTGACTATCTCTGAGGTAGGTCAGGGACCCGGTTGGATTCCGACTGGGTTGACCAAATCAGACCCTTTCTAACTGCCATGTAACTGGGCACTAACCAGGCAAATTGCTTGGTTAACCCGATTTTACACGGCAGTTTGAAAGGGTCTAATGTTTCAACTGGTTTTATATGTGCGGTGAATTGCTCAACTATATGGTATTCCTGATTACCTGGCTCTGCACCATCCTGTGACTGTAGCTGTGGCCCCTCCCCCTTTTGACCTTGTATAAAGCCTCTAACACCTTGACCCTTTCCCAGAAAGCCCAGGTCACAGCACAGGATGAGGTTCTTGTCCAGCCTCTCAAGTTATTTACTGTGCATCAAAATGTAATGCCCAATGATAAAAAAATGATAAAATTATCGATGGCAGGACAAGTTACTCTTTGCCTTTCCAAGAGTCACAATTTCTTGCTTTCTTGAGTTACTGCAGAGCAGGTAGAGGGTCCTAGATTTTAAATCTAGTAGACACGACACAACAACATACTTCCAAGTCAGAATGGTGTCTGACTTAGGGAATTAGCTAGTGGAGGTATTACCATATGTCTGTAAAATGATTTCATAACATTTTATTTTGATGAATTACCACAAATACAGGCCTTTCTCTATGAATTCCAATATATTCAAGAGTTATTGTATTATCCTTGTTGTTTGACATTTTACTTTCCTTATTTGTAATCAATCCATCAGGGAGTGTATAAATTCTGCCATTCTTGTCTGTCCATTAGTTCTTGGATTCCAAGTGTCTCCACATTTTGAATTTTATGGCCTAAGTTGCAAGACCCAGAGCTTTTCCTTTTCAGGTACTGAGTAAACAATCACCACACCCATCCCACCCACCCCCGCCCTTTTTTTCAAGACTCACTGGCAGATTCTGGCCAGAGATTGCAGCGAAGGAGTGAGAATCCCCACACAATGAAGAACATTAAACATTAAGTCAAGTCGAACCTGAAACATTAACACTGATTCTCTTTCCATGGATGCTGTCCAGCCTGCTGAGTATTTCCAGTATTCTTCTTTAATTACCTGAACTAAAGAGGACTGAATCACACGCTAGACCTCCAGTCTTACCCTTCCAAAGTCAGTGAAAGATGATGCCCACATTCCCTTCAAACACGCAACAGAAGAAACCCTTTCTGGATTTGGCCCTAAACAAAAAGTACTGGTTCCTCTTCTGTTCTGAATTAGTGTAGAGGGGTTGTGGTGGTGTCATGCAATCTTCCTCCCTGCCTTGCCATTCTCAACAGTGTTGTGTGCACAGATGGTCAGGAATATTCAAATTATGCACATGCAATGAAAAGACATCCATAAATCCTGCTTCTCAGATAATACCAAGAAGAAACATAAATCTTTATTATCCTGAATTAGGTCTTGGTTTCTTAAAGCCAATGGACAATCAATATTTACATTCTCTTTCACATTGCCACAATTTGTCATTTCTATAAACATCTGTGAAATAATAAAATATTGAGAAAATTATAATGGCTTAAAGATAGCTGATCCATCTGTTGGTAACTGAAGTTTTTGGATAACAGTCAACAACAGCATCACAACTGATGATCACAATTCACAGCATGCACTGGCCTTTCGATATAATATTGGTAGCATTGGTGCTGACATTACCTTCCTGCTAATTGCTATCAAACTCACAAATTTTACTTAGTGGGTAGTGTGAATAAAGGCTGAAAGCTTTAGCAATCTGTTGTTCACAGGATATCGCACAAGTAATGGCACATTAATGTTTTTTTTTGTTGGGAAGTGTGAAAGGTCCATAACTCACTGGCACCACAGGTTTGAAAGCAGTTGAAGGTCATTCGCATAAAAGAAAGGGTTTTTGAATCACAAGCCATTTGGTGTAAAATTCATTCCAAAAGCTGCAATCGGTGGTTAACTCTCTTTTTACAGTACATGTTGTGCTGTACAAATAAAAGGATTGTTCTTTACACAAAACTGATAATAAAACAGTTCAAGTCTAAATTTTCTGAAATGTTTTTCCTTTTGTTTAGTTACTTGTAATATTGTATCCTAAAATGAGCCCTGAAAATAAATGGGGTTCCAGTAAATTTCATTTCCTCTAATAACTGTACAATAGAGGAACTTGAAGCAAGAACGTTTATTTTAATTCTAATATCAAGGATATCAAACAAAAATGCAAAACATAATTGCATGAAATCATTATGAGTATATATTAAAAAAAAACACCATGCTGCTTTCCTTCATGGAAACAAATGTTCAAACACATACCACATGATTGTACTCAGTCTGTTGCCTGGCTTCCTAAGTCAGTGGATTTAACTCTGATGACGCACTTCTTCTTGGAACTGAAGAACTCACAACCTCTTGACTTGACTCACTGCTATTCTGTGACTCCAGAATAGTGGCTAATTCTATGTCAATGACATGGATAGATTTGACATCTTACATTACCTCAGTGTCTACAGAAACATCTCTTGCCATGATCCCTTGATCTACATGGACTTCTCTGGCACGAATTCTGAAAATAGCAAAGTACATTTTGGTCTTCAGATGCGGTCAACATTACTGAGGTCACATTGCTATTCTTCATACTTGCAATCTGCTCTCATGACAGAAATAGAAAGGTAGCGATCACTGCATTGGGAGCAGTCTATAGGCCCCCAAATAACCCTTGGGGCATCGAGGAGCAGATAGGTAGGCAGATTTTGGACAGTGCAAAAATGACAGGGTTGTAGCAATGATGCTTAAACTTTCCTAATATGGACTGGCAAGAGGGATAGATGGGGCAGAATTTGTCAGATCTGTTTAAAAAAGATTCCGGACACTGCATGTGGACAAGCTAACTGGAAGAGAGGTCATACTGGATAGTAATTGGTAATGAACCTAGTCAGGTGGCAGACCTCTCAGTTGGGGAGCATTTTGGTGATAGTGACCACAGCTCCAGGAGATCGAGTATAGCTGTGGACCAGGATGGGAGTAGTCAAAATGATAAAGAACTCCATTGGGGAAGGATGAATTATGATGGGATTAGGCAGGAATTGGAGAAAGTCATTCGAGAAGATGTTCTTGGGAAAAGCTCAGAAGTAATGCAGAGGCCATTTAGGGACCACTTCCATAGTGAACGGATAGTTTGTCCGAATTAGATAAGAAAGCTATGGTAGGATAAGGGAACCATGGTTGACCAAAGAAGTGAGACAGTCCGATAAGAGGTCAGGAAAGATTTGTAAGAATTAAATGGTTCTCAGGAAGGCATTTAAAAAGGAACTTAGGAGAGCTAGATGGAAGCATGAGAAGACCTTGGGAAGTAGGATTAAGGAAAACCCTAAGATATTCTCTACATACGTGAAAAACAGAAAGATGACTAGAGTAAAGGTATGGACATCTTTGGATAAAGGAGGGAATATGTACCTGGAGGCAGAGTAGGCAGGACAGATCTTAAGAGAGAGGAACGTTGGTCAATGTCAGGTCAGTATAAAACAACCTTATGTGCTTGAGCATATATTGAGGTAAAGAAAGAGGAAATGCTGGATCTTCTTAAAAACATTTGGATTATTAAGTCCCTGGGACCAGATGAGATATGCCCCAGGTTATTACAGGAAGCAAGTGAGCAGATTGCTGGAGCATTAGCGATGATCATTCTATCCTTCCTGGTCACAGGAAGAATGGCAAATATAGCCTTTCAATTTAAAAAATGCAATGGGGAGAATCCTAGGAATTATAGACCAGTGGGTCTTACATCAGTATGGATAAACTATTGGAGAGGATTCTTCGGACCGTTAGATTTTTGAGCATTTAGAGAAGTATTGTATTCTCAGGGAGAGTAAGCATGGATTTATGAGGAACAGATCGTGCCCCACGAGCCTAATTGAGTGTTTTGAGGAAGGGACAAGAGAACTTGATGAAGATAGGGCAAAAGATGTGGTGGAAATAGATTTTAGTGAAGTAAATGACAAGGTCCCTCATTCAGGAAGTCATTCAGAATAGCAATCATTGCTGCTGGACTAAACCTTCAGGACTAGTTCTTTGACTGAAGGCTAATTTGAAAATTGTAGCTGGTTCATGTGACAAAATTCCCTGCCATTCATTGTTTCTTTCTCCAGAGAGGTCACAATCCTCACCAAACCACGTGCAAGACATTTGCCCCCATCAGCTTTAACTGGATCTTTTCATCTCTTAGACCACATATGAATCTGAGCGCATAATCGAAAAACACTTCAGTTACAATGTCTTAATTGTCTTTCAATTGTGCTCCTAATTTTCAGTCTTGAATTTATAGCTCTCTGCCACCTCAAATGGTTGTACGTGAAAGGTTTCTCCCAACCTCTGAACAAATGAGATATCTGTACTTTCTGTGCACCCATTTTCAAAGGATGTGCTTTGTACTTTGAATCTGATTTCCACAGTAATATTTTAAATTCCTTTGCTGTAGAATTCAAAGCCTGCTCTCTTCCAGCTCATGAATATTGTTGACTACATAAAGCTTCACAATGATAATGAGTTTATTATCATATACATTGCACAGTACCTATGCAGTGAAATTCTTACTTGCTGTAGCTGAACAGATACGTCATAAAAATGAATAAAAACAACTAAAGAACAACAATAATATATTTAATTGAATTAAAAGACAATATATGCAAAAAATTAATAATAAATGTTCACAGTTATCCTAGTACAAAAAATTGTGACTGCAATAGAGCAGATAATCTTTTTGGGCCGTTAGATCAATATAACAAGGTTCAATACAACAAGGAGGTTCAAGAGCCTGATAGCAGTTGGAAACAAACTGGTCTGGAACTTCGAGGTGCTCGTCTCAGGCTTTTGTACATTCTGCCCAAAGGTAGCAGTGAGAAGAGGTTGTGGACAGGGTAACGGGAGTCATAAGGCCATTTCATGCCAAGCCTCCGTGGATGGAAAAAAATATAAGCTTACCTTTCGTAGAGCAACCCTAAAAGAATGCATTGCATTCGTGTTGAGCGGCACCTTGTAGCGCCCTGTGGAGCCAATGGAGGCGAGGCGACTGGTGCCATAGCACTGCCTGTTGAGTCGACGTTATTCATATGCACCGAGCTGTCACTGTTTTAAAAATCCCCTTCCCATGTCCCTAGCCACGGCATTACATTCATGCTAGGTGGCAGAGCGCCCCCGAGAGGGATTGCACTTGGCGCCTTGGAGCTGGCCAGGGCACATCCATGGAGATAAGTCTCCTGATGCAAGGGCTGAGAATCTCCACCTTTGACCGTATGAAAGAACCTAATTATGATGTTGGTTCGAGCTTGTTGTAAACATTAGGCTCTTTCTGAGACCTTGGCATATCTTGTTCTTTTCCCACCTAAATGATTCAAGTTTTCTACATCTTGCACTTTTTGTACACTGTCTTTCTCTCTACATTGGTTGGGGCAACTTTTAGAATGGCAGTTGCTTTCTGAAAAGCAAACAATCACAACTCTCAGTTTCTACCTTTGATCTAACCTCCAGACGAATGCAAAATGAATTTACTTTCCAATTGCAGGGGTTGAAACAAAAAGTGTTTCTTTTTTATTTTTATTTTTTTGCAAACCCTGGAGTTTCACAATTATGTTTTTATTTATTTATTTTTGACTCTTCTGATCATCATCAGTCATTGGAATTTATCCAAGGTGCATCTTAGATCCTGCAGAGGTCCTGGCAAGTTTAATTTCCCTTAACAACTGTGGAACAGAGCCTTTGACAGAAGGTAGGCTGTGATATTCACATGCACCTGAAGCCCTTCTGCATCATGGGAGCAGAGTTCACAGGCATTGTCAAAATGGTTGAAGTGAGTAATTGCAGTGTACTTTGAAGATTGTGCATAAATCAACTGGACCTCTTTGTCTTGAATGGTGTTGGGTTAATTGAATGTTTTTGAGCTAACTTTTGAAAGTCAAATATAGAGTATTCCATCACACCTCTGGCATGTGCCCTAAAAGTCAGGTCAGTCAGAGGTTAGGTCACTCACCACAGCATACCAAGCCTCTGCCTTCCTTGACAGCCACTGTGATTATGTGGTTGATCCAATTCAGCTTCAAGCCACTGATAATTCCAGGATGTTGGTGACGGGATAGGCAGCAATATAGGACCAGGAGCAAAAAAAAGGATAAAAGAAGTATTGAGAGCCTCGATGAAAGGTTCTGGCATGAAACATTTTCAAATCATTTTCTACTCAACCCATTGAGTTCCTCCGGCACATTGTTTGATGCTTCCTTGTGTGGCAAGAATGTTACTTGCCACTTATCAACATATTCTGATCTTTCCATTTGTCCTATTATTTCAGTAAGACATCATATCTTGTTCAAGATATCAAGTAGGGATATATATCTTAGATCACTCAAGCAGTTTTCTTTTGATGGAAAGTCAATGAACATAGCACTGGACTTCTTTTGTATTTTATTTGTCAAATACATTTACTAAGCAGTAATAAGACTTCCAAAAGTTCAGACTAACAATTTACTACATTTATTATCTGGCTCATTATGTAATTGAATGCAACAAATAATGTTAGCATAGGAGCTAACATTGAAATGATCTTTTGATCCTTTCCTCATTCAACATAAAATGCTTTAAACGCCCCAAATCCTATTTAGGTTCCCTTAAAATGTAACTGTTCAGAAACAGCTACTAGTGATTCATGAGGCGAAATCAATTTATTTTCAATTCTAATGCACATGTTGAGGGCTTGGCCCATTTCTCTGGTGTATTGCTCAGAAAGCAACTAACTTGTGCGTACAGTCATGTTTTATAGAAGAGTCAAAGTCCCAGCTACAAATTTAAAAAAAAATATATACCACAGCAAAGTAAAAGAAGCCAACAAACTCGAAGCATATCAGGTAGGGGGTCTAATTTTAACTTTCATAATTTTCTCTCAGAAAAAATACCTTGCACATAACCTCCCCTCAAAGGCCTGCATAGTTTAAAATGAATAAAAATTGTTCAATTTGATTCCTACCCTGAGTAGCAAAATAAATAATTTTACATTATTAGAAGGATAATAATGGGTGTAATAAGAATTAAGTATTCTATAAGGATACACTAGAAAATTATAGCTAGATGTAAATGAGGGAAAATTCACATTGGGTAATGTAAGTGTTTAGCTGGAGGCTGCACTGTTTGGAATGGCTATATCACTGCTGTGTTATGCATGGTTCACTGAATCAATTCTATTTTCCTTTTCCATTTTATTTTCTGTTTCCTATTACCTCCTAATATTTGAAGGTAAAAATCTTAACATTTACTTTAGGATGGATTTTGTGCCATGAACCATTATAAGAGAAATATATTTATGCAAGAAAAGAACTTTGTTGGTACACAGTGGCAGCATACCATTTAGGGACACCTTTTGTTTCCTTTTAACATAACATCTTAATTCTAGGCTAAACAGAGTGTTCCATGCTGTGCCATTTTGACACTTGCTTTTCAGGAACCGTTCAACCTTATCTTCATTCAGAATGGAGCTGCCAATTGGAGGGATTTAGTTCTGTAAACCCATGCTCAGGAATACTTAAAGAAATTTCACAAAGGAATCTCATGTTAAAAAAGAAAATGCCATATAGTTTGTAGTTCGAATCAAATTTAATTTTCAATGCAGAAATAACTTTTTTTTTAACCAGTTGTGCAGCTAATGGAAGAGTCTTTAACTTTGTGCAACAGTTTCCGTGTTCCATTTTGTTGGGAGGTAACATTGAAAATAATAGGCACAACCTCAAAAACTGCAAACACTGGAATCTTGAGCAAAGAGAAACTGGAAGGATTCAATGGGTCAGGCAGCATCCATGTAGAGAAATGGACAGTCAACATTTCAGGTCAGGTATGTTTTTCAAGGAAAGGGGAAACATCAAACATAAAAGGAGTGGCAATAACAATAACATCAATTTTTCCAATTTCAAATAACTCCCATGCTTAAATGGTTTCATTGTTTCTATCTGTCTGTTACCTACTCCCATACTTGCTTTACTCTCAAATCCTCCCACATGATCACTTGCCTGTCCCCACAGCTCTCCCACCTTCATTTGTCCTATATCTTATTATTGCTAACACTGCAACTACGTTTATATATATATATATATATATATATATATATATATTTAGTTCAAATCAGCAAGGAAAACTTTCATTGATATGAAAATGCTGGAGAAACTCAGCAGATCATGCATCATCTGTTGGAATTCCATGGCATTCTGGCGTGAGAGGTAAAGCATCCAGAAGTCATGGTACCTGATGGAACCAACAACATAGGTAGGAAAAGGGACAAGGATCTGAAGTGACTTTAGGGAGCCAGGCAGAAACTAGCATTCGAAAGGATTGCTGCCAGCGAAACATAATAGTGTTGGTAAGAATTGGAGGAGATGGCAGATGAATGTGTGGCTGAAGAGTTTGTGCAGGAGTCAAGTAGGGTCTTGAATAAGTCTAAGAACTAGAATAAGTCTTAACAGGGGTATTAGGGTAACTGGAGGGGGGGCACAACCTGACACTCAGAGGTGGGGAGGGAGGGTGGGGAACAGGGCAGGGGGGGTTAAAATAGATCTGCGCCTGACTAGCTCTGCATCTCTCCCCCCCAGTCCTGAGGTTGTCACAGCATTGAGGCACTGGAGAGGTTAGGTAATATTGACCAGGTCCCCCCACCGCAAGGAATGTACAAACAGGAAAGGCCTGTCTTTGCATCACTCTGCACCCATGGAGCCTCAGTGTGCACAGGCCAGCAGTCTCCAGAACTACTGGCTGGAGGGACGCTCATTTGAATCACATCGACCACTGGGCATGACGCTGCCTATGAACCAGACGACAGCATCTGGAGAAAACCAGAGCCGCCACCATCATCCAAGTGGTTTGGAGAGCTCAAGGTCAGCAAAAAATCGCCGGCCAGGCATGGGCTGCAGCAAAGATCCAGGATTTCTTCTGAGGTTACCAGATCAGGAAATTATTAAGGAGAATTGGAAATAATCCGGAGGTGGAAGAGGGAGGCAGCTCTGGGGGGAATCCAGGGAAGTAGCCACAGATACTGTCAGGGATAACCCCGAGAATGTCAACCTGTATACCAGCACGGCACGGGATATCAGAGCCAGAGAGGTGGTGAACTGGAGAGCACAGCTCAAGGCCAAAGGACCAGCAATTTAGATCAAACACAGCACTTGCCACAAACCCCCCTGCAAGGTGTCAGTGGCAGAAATGCCCTGAGATAGGTACCTTATATGCACCGTCAAAGCATATCGCCAAACAGGGAGAGTAAAAAAGATAATAGCCTACAAATACACCGGGTTGGGTGCGCAGTCAAAATACCTCATTCGGGGGACAATGTCTGCGAATGCCCCCCCCCCCACCCTTGGCCCCATCCCTGAGTCAGGGATTTTGATTTTTGGATCATTGGGATCTCTTCTGGGGAAGGGGGGACCTGTACAGATTTGGTGGCTTACACCTGAACTCAAGGGGGAGTAATATTGTTGCTAGTGTGGTTCGGGAGGGTTTAAACTAGTTTTCAAGGGGGATGGGACCTGGAGCGATAGGTTAGTGGAAGAAGTTCATGGAGTTAAATCAGATGTATCATTTAGAGAGGCTTTAAGGAAGGAGAAGCAAAATATTGGGTATAAAAGTAGTAAGGTAGAAGAGCTAAAGAGCATGTACTTTAATGCAAGAAGCATCAGGAATAAGGATGATGAACTGGGAGCTTGGATACATACATGGAACTATGGTGTAGTAGCCATTACAGAGACTTGGCTGGTACCAAAATAGGAATGGATTCTGAATATTCCTGGATTTCAGTGTTTTAAAAGGGGTGGGGGGGGGGTGGGAGAAGGGGAGGAGAGCTGATATTACTTGTCAGGGAAACTACTGCAGCTGCAGAAAGAGTGGGTAATGTAGCAGGATCCTCTATTGAGTCAGTACGGGTGGAAGTTAGGAACAGGAAGGGAGCAGTTACTCTATTGGCAGTATTCTATAGCCCCCTGTTAGTATCAGGGATACTGAGGAGCAGATTGGGATGCAGATTCTGGAAAGGTGCAAAAATAACATGGCTTGTTATCATGGGAGACTTCAACTTCCATAATATTGACTGGCACCTGCTTAATACCAAAGGTTTAGACAGGGTGTAAAGGGTGTAAAGGGTGGGGCCAGTACTGCGCGCACTGCACTCCACCTAAAAGCTCCTTTCCGCAGGCCCGAGGACAGGTCCACGTCCTCCCCCTCCACGTCCTTCCCCTCCATGTCCTCTCCCTCAAAAGATGCTCACAAACTCAATCTAGCATGCTGGAACATCAGAACCATGCTAGACAAGGCTGACAGCCACCGACCTGAACGTCGGTCTGCCCTCATTGCACATGAACTCCTCAGACTTGACATCGACATAGCTGCTCTCAGTGAAGTCCGCCTGGCAGATGTAGGCAGCCTCCAAGAACGCGGCGCGGGCCACACACTCTACTGGTCTGGCAAGCCTTCGGATGAACGACGCCTATCTGGTGTAGGCTTCATGGTCAAGAGCTTCATTGCCTCCAAACTCGAAAACCTTCCGACAGGCCTCTCGGACCGAATGATGTCCATGCGACTCCACCTTCAAAACAAGCGTCGCATCACCCTCATCAGTGTCTATGCTCCAACCCTCAAGGCGGAACCAGCAGAAAAGGACAAGTTCTACACCGACCTGCGCAACCTCATCCAACGCACCCCTACAGCCGACAAGCTTGTCATCCTGGGCGACTTCAACGCTCGTGTCGGCAAATACTCAGAAACCTGGCCAGGAATCCTGGGCAAGCATGGCGTCGGCAAGTGCAATGACAATGGGCGCCTCCTGTTGGAGCTCTGCGCAGAACAGCGGCTTGTCATTACAAACACCCTTTTTCAGCAGAGGGACAGCCTTAAGACCACCTGGATGCATCCCTGATCCAAACACTGGCACCTCCTGGACTACATCCTGGTGCGAGAAAGTGACAAACGAGATGTGCTCCACACCAGGGTCATGCCTATCGCAGAATGCCACACTGACCACCAGCTGGTTCGCTGCAAGCTCAACCTTCACTTCAAGCCAAAGCCCAGGAACAGTAAAGCCCCCAGAAAGAGGTTCAATGTTGGAAACCTGCAGTCAGACGAAGCGAGAGGAAACTTCCAGGCAAACTTCAAAGCAAAGCTCGACGATGCAACCCGCCTCACGGACCCGTCCCCTGAAACCCTCTGGGATCAGTTGAAGACTACCATACTGCAATCCACTGAAGAGGTACTGGGCTTCTCCTTCAGGAAAAACAAGGACTGGTTTGACGAAAATAGCCAGGAAATCCAGGAGCTGCTGGCAAAGAAGCGAGCTGCCCACCAGGCTCACCTTACAAAGGCGTCCTGGCCAGAGAAGAAACAAGCCTTCCGTCGCGCATGCAGCCATCTTCAGCGCAAACTCCGGGAGATACAAAATGAGTGGTGGACTAGCCTCGCCAAACGAACCCAGCTCAGCGCGGACATTGGCGACTTTAGGGGTTTCTACGAGGCTCTAAAGGCTGTGTACGGCCCCTCACCCTAAGTCCAAAGACCGCTGCGCAGCTCAGACGGCAAAGTCCTCCTCAGCGACAAGATCTCCATCCTCAACCGATGGTCAGAACACTTCCAATCTCTTTTCAGTGCCAACCGCTCAGTCCAAGATTCCGCCCTGCTCCAGCTCCCTCAACAGCCCCTAAGGCTAGAGCTGGATGAGGTCCTCACCCTCGATGAGACATATAAGGCAATCGAACAACTGAAAAGTGACAAAGCAGCAGGTATGGATGGAATCCCCCCAGAGGTCTGGAAGGCTGGCGGCAAAACTCTGCATGTCAAACTGCATGAGTTTTTCAAGCTTTGTTGGGACCAAGGTAAACTGCCTCAGGATCTTCGTGATGCCACCATCATCACCCTGTACAAAAACAAAGGCGAGAAATCAGACTGCTCAAACTACAGGGGCATCACGCTGCTCTCCATTGCAGGCAAAATCTTCGCTAGGATTCTACTAAATAGAATAATACCTAGTGTCGCCGAGAATATTCTCCCAGAATCACAGTGCGGCTTTCGCGCAAACAGAGGAACTACTGACATGGTCTTTGCCCTCAGACTGCTCCAAGAAAAGTGCAGAGAACAAAACAAAGGACTCTTCATCACCTTTGTTGACCTCACCAAAGCCTTCGACACCGTGAGCAGGAAAGGGCTTTGGCAAATACTAGAGCGCATCGGATGTCCCCCAAAGTTCCTCAACATGATTATCCAACTGCACGAAAACCAACAAGGTCGGGTCAGATACAGCAATGAGCTCTCTGAACCCTTCTCCATTAACAATGGCGTGAAGCAAGGCTGTGTTCTCGCACCAACCCTCTTTTCAATCTTCTTCAGCATTATGCTGAACCAAGCCATGAAAGACCCCAACAATGAAGACGCTGTTTACATCCGGTACCGCACGGACGGCAGTCTCTTCAATCTGAGGCGCCTGCAAGCTCACACCAAGACACAAGAGAAACTTGTCCGTGAACTACTCTTTGCAGACGATGCCGCTTTAGTTGCCCATTCAGAGCCAGCTCTTCAGCGCTTGACGTCGTGCTTTGCGGAAACTGCCAAAATGTTTGGCCTGGAAGTCAGCCTGAAGAAAACTGAGGTCCTCCATCAGCCAGCTCCCCACCATGACTACCAGGCCCCCCACATCTCCATCGGGCACACAAAACTCAAAACGGTCAACCAGTTTACCTATCTCGGCTGCATCATTTCATCAGATGCAAGGATCGACAATGAGATAGACAACAGACTCGCCAAGGCAAATAGCGCCTTTGGAAGACTACACAAAAGAGTCTGGAAAAACACCCAACTGAAAAACCTCACAAAGATAAGCATATACAGAGCTGTTGTCATACCCACACTCCTGTTCGGCTCCGAATCATGGGTCCTCTACCGGCATCACCTACGGCTCCTAGAACGCTTCCACCAGCGTTGTCTCCGCTCCATCCTCAACATCCATTGAGCGCTTTCATCCCTAACGTCGAAGTACTCGTGATGGCAGAGGTCGACAGCATCAAGTCCACGCTGCTGATGATCCAGCTGCGCTGGGTGGGTCACATCTCCAGAATGGAGGACCATCGCCTTCCCAAGATCGTGTTATATGGCGAGCTCTCCACTGGCCACCGTGACAGAGGTGCTCCAAAGAAAAGGTACAAGGACTGCCTAAAGAAATCTCTTGGTGCCTGCCACATTGACCACCGCCAGTGGGCTAATATCGCCTCAAACCGTGCATCTTGGCACCTCACAATTTGGCGGGCAGCAACCTCCTTTGAAGAAGACTGCAGAGCCCACCTCACTGACAAAAGGCAAAGGAGGAAAAACCCAACACCCAACCCCAACCAACCAATTTTCCCCTGCAGCCGCTGCAACCGTGTCTGCCTGTCCCGTATCGGACTGGTCAGCCACAAACGAGCCTGCAGCTGACGTGGACTTTTACCCCCTCCATAAATCTTCGTCCGCGAAGCCAAGCCAAAGAGACAGGGCAGAGTTTAAGTGCATCCAAGAGGGATTTCAGTCATAGTATGTTGACAGGCCGACGAGGGGAGAAATACCATATTACATCTAGTATTAGGTAATGAACCGACTCAGGTCTCGAGTTTCTCAGTGGGTGAACATTTGGGGAACACTGACCACTGCTCCCTGGTCTATAACATTCTCATGAACAAGGATAGAGTCAGAGAGGACAGGAAAATATTTAATTAGGGAAGGGCTAATTCTGAGGCTTTAAGGCTAGAACTTGTGGGTGTGAATTGGGATGTTTTCTTTTTGCAGGGAACTATACTATGGAGATATGGTCAATGTTTATGGATCACTTGTAGGTTGTTAGGGATAAATTTGTCCCGGTGAGGTAGAGAAAGAACCATAGTTGATAAGAGAGGTGGAAAATCTAGTGAGGTGGAAGAAGGCAGAATACAAGAGGTTTAGGCAGCAAGGATCAGATAGGTCTCTTGAGGAATATTGTGTATCAAGAAAGGAGCTTAAGATAGAACAGAGGAGAGCAAGAAAGGGACCAGAGATGGCCTCAATGGGTATGGTTAAGGAAAATCCAAAGGTATTCTTCACTTGTGTGAAGAACAGAAGGATGACAGGAGTGAAGTTAGAGATAAAGGTGGGAAGATGTGCCTGGAGGCTGTGGAAGTAGGTGAGATCCTTAATGAATACTTCAGTATTCACCAAAGAGAGGGACCTTGATGATGGTGAGGACAATATGGGTGAGGTTAATGGGAGAGAAGATGTATTGGAGCAGATAAAATGTATTAGGATGCATAAGTCCCTGGGGCCTGACAGAATATTCCCCAGACTGCTCTACCAGGAGAGGAAGGAGATTCCTGAGCCTCTAGCTCAGATCTTTGTATCCTCGTTATCCATATCCAGTACCAAAGGATTGGAGGGTGGCAAATGTTGTCCCCTTGTTCAAAAAAGGTAGTAGGGAAAGTCCAGATAATTATACACCAGTGAGCCTTATGTCTGTGGTGGGCAAACTGTTGGAAAGGATTCTTAGAGATAGGATCTATGGGCATTTAGAGAATCAGGGGCAGTCAGCATGATCTGTGAAGGGCAGATCATGTTTCACAAGCCTGAAAGAGTTCTTTGAGGAGGTGACCAGACATATTGATGAGGGTAGTGCGGTGGATGTGGTCTACATGGATTTTAGTAAGGCATTTGACAAGGTTCCACATGAAAGTCAGAAGGCATGGGATCCAGGGAAGCTTGGCCATGTGAATTCAGAATTGGCATGTCTGTAGAAAGCAGGGGGTTGTAGTGAAGGGAGTACATTCAGATTGGAGGGTTGTGACTAGTGGTGTCCCACAAGAATCACTTCTGGGATCTCTGCTTTTCTTGATTTTTATTAACAACTTGGATGAGGGTAGAAGGATGGGTTGGCAAGTTTGCCAATGATACAAAGGATGATGGTGTTGTGGATAGTGTAGAGGATTGTAGAAGATTGCAGAGGGTCATTGATTAGGATGCAGAGCTGGGCTGAGGTGACAAATGGAGTTCAATCCGGAGATGTGTGAGGTGGTACACTTTGGAAGGACAAGCTCTAAGGCAAAGTACAATGTTAACAGCAGGATCCTTGGTCATGTGGAAGAGCGGAGGGATCTGGGGGTCCATTTCCACAAATCCCTGAAAGTTATCTCACCAGCTGGCTGGACACGATTTGATCGAAGAGATTGAGCTGGTCCTTCTCCGGTCGAAAACAGTCATGGGCTGAATTGTAACTTTGCTTGAGTGTGTAAAATGGCTGATGGGGTGGGCAACTTGTTTTATGTGACCTTTTTCATTGCCTAGAAGGTTAGCACTAACACAGAGAGAAGAACTGAGCCAATATCAGAGCTATATGATTGACAGCAGAAATGGTTACTCCTGATATGAGTGGAGTAAGTATGTGAACTGAAGTTGTAAAATTGGATGCTAAGTCCAAAGGGTGGCAAATTGATCAGATAGAAGATGAGATGTTGTTCTTCAACCTTACATTGGGCACTGATAAGCCAAGGGTGGATAGCGGAGAGTAGAATGAAGAAAATTGGCAGGTAGGAGGTATCTTTGTAACACCTTTATAGATTTAACACAGGAGTTCCACAAATCAGTAATAGACTTTATTAATTCCACCAGTAATATCTCAATATAAATACCCAAGATCCTTTTTCCACAGAATGAAGCATTTTTAATTCCATGTATCGATATTGCAGGTGGTTTACTTCAGCCATGTGTTTCCTGCCTAAATTATTACAGGCTTGGATGCACACATAGCACCTGAAGAGCAGACTCAGTGCCATTGTGTTGGAGGCCAGTGTGTGTCACTTTTTTCAAGGTCATGGCAAAATTGTTCCATGGGTTACTGTGCGCTGGGTTGAGAGACTGGCATTGGTAAAGCAGTAAATCTCGCCGCCTGATGACAATTGGAGGCCCAGTCAGATTAGAGCACAGCTTGAGCATCTGCCATGAGCAAACACCACTTACTGTGTGAACAGGTGTTGGTGCTCCACTTCGAAAGTGAAGGGAGAAGACAGCACTGGAGACTAGAGCAAAAACCAAAACTGAGTCAAACTGTGTCCTTTATATAGCAAATATATACACTACCAATGTTTCAGGTTTGAGCCCTTCATCAAGATATAAAGGACACTGTTCAACTTGTTGAGTTGCCCCCGTTTTGTGTTTTTACTTCAATCTTGGTGTCTGCAGACTTTCGAGTTTTAGACCAGACTATAGCAAATTCTAGTTGACTTCTACAGAACATTGTTAGACTTCTGTTAGCATATGACTACTTAGTTTAATAATCTATTGCACCAGCAATCTTGATGGAAAGAATTCCTATACTTTATTTAATATAAAACCACTTAACAAATATATCACTGTAGCCAACCGCTACAAAGAAACACACACACACAGTGTGGCAGGTTAAGCTCAATCCTTTATTAGGGCTGGAAAGGCTGCTTTTATACTGTTAAAGTTCCCACCATTTTTGCTGATTGACTGAGTCATCCATATGAATAACAATAATGGGTGGGAACATTCATGCATATGAACGCCCTTCTTCCCCAGTCTGTTTCTGCTGAGTTAGCTGAGCAGCTTGACCAATGCCATTTTAGGGCTGTTGGTCTGATGCTGCCCCAGCTTCTACCCCTGCCGGTTCATTGTCCTGGGAATCGCTTTAGCGATCTCTGTCTGCGTCTACTTCCACGCGATTTGACAGCCTGATCTCTGCAGCTGAGCAGCTTGACCAATGCCATTTTAGAGCTGTTGGTCTGATGCTGCCCCAACTTCTACCCCTGCCGGTTCATTGTCCTGGGAGTCGCTTTAGCGATTTCTATCTGCGTCTGATTCCACGCAATGTGCCGGCCCGATCTCTGCAATTGCGGGCCACCACATCACAATATTTCAAGCTTAATCCAAATAGATGTTATAAAAAAAGAAAAAATAAATCACAGAAATACAAAAGAAAGAAAGACCTCCCATTAATGCCCCACCTCCCTTCCTCAACATCCTACAATCTTCAAAAAAAAGTAAAAGAGGAACAAGAAAACCACAACAGAAAGACTTCACTTTCCTATACTTTTAAATATATAAATATTTATAGAGATCTATAAGAGAAAGGAAATGTTTGAGATTCATTTAAATGTTAATACCAACAGTTTATAAATATGGGCTTGGGGTGGCACTCTCTCGCATGGCGAACTGATCCCGCATGTAAAGACATGTGATGGGGCAGGCTTGGGTAGATGGTGCCATCATGGTTTCTCCCTGCCTCAAGTCTGCTGCCCAGCGCGTACCTGGGGTAGCGATTATGATGTCACCACTCATGCGGTGACTGAGCTCACGCTGCCCTTAAAGGGGTGCATGCTGAATTTGAATAGAACAGTCATTAACAACTTTCAGTGTGGCGGCTGAGTCTTTTTTGGCTGTGTCCAGATCCACAAGCTCCATATTTCACAGTTGAAAAAAATCCTGAGATTAAAACAGTTGCTTGTGGCGGCCTGCTGCAGCAGCGATTGAGCCAGCGCTTCGGGCAGGGAGCACAACCAAAGGCCAGCAGCACGCGTAGCGGCACCGGCCCCAACAAGTGAACTAGCAGGTGAAAGGCAAGGGCAGCTTAAAGGCCAGCGACCCCAAAATGGCACTGACCTTGCTGTGCAGCCAACAGACAGGGACAACATATGAGGAAGAAGGGCATTGTTATGCAGCAAGGTACCTGTGAGTGGCAAACCAGCTTTGGTTATGCATGTTGTGACATCAGCCAAGGGGGGGCAAGTATAGAAGTTGGGCCTGTGTCCTAATAAAACTCAGAGCTTAACACGACTACACTACGTGTGTGTGTGTGTGTGTGTGTGTGTGTGTGTGTGTGTGTGTGTGTGTGTGTGTGTGTGTGTGTGTGTGTGTGTGTGTGTGTGTGTGTGTGTGTGTGTGTGGAATTCATCCCCCAAAACCATCAAGGTATTGACTTTAAGAGAAAGTAAATGCTGTGTATATTTAAATATTTATGTAGTAGATGGAACACTTCATAGTTCTTTAGCACAGTTTGGTACTCTTTGTTGGTTATTGTCCCAACTACAAATGAGGTGCAGTTGGTTGAAGCAAAAAGCTACATGTCTGTATCTACAGTAGTTGTCATGGAGTGAAATGCCTGCAGGCAATGGGTAAGCCTCTGTTAAATCAAACCATAATGATAACATTTCCAATCATTGGGCATGACCTTGGGATCAATATTTTTGGGATGTGCCCTATGAATTAGATAAAGATCCCCATTATCTAATTTATTTCTGCATGTCAATTTTTAAACAGGGCTTCAAAGTTAATTTCACACCAAGCTTGCTAATCCAGTCTCCAGCATCTGTGAATAGAGAGATACATTAGAAATTTAAACTGTATTTGATAAGTGAATAAGTTTGAAAAAATACATAATATTTTTTCTCTGTTCACACAATAAATGTGGAAACATGAAAGAAGAATTAAAATCTTAAATGCAAAAAAAAATCAAGGCTGGATGCTTGCACCCAGTTTGCTACACAAATATGGATGAGGCATTTGAATCTAGCTTGTGACATCTGGAAAATTGGAAAGTATACTGGTGTATACATTACTCATTGCTGCAGGACAAATATAGAATAGGCCTCTGGTACAATTTTGCACCATTAAGCAATGTTGACTTGATGTCAGAGCTGCCACATTTGGCTCTGACAATCTAACTGGAGCCCTGCCATTTACAACTGTAAATGGGACCAAAGGACTGGTTGTATCTCAGAATGGACATAAGTCAGAATTTTGCCTGTGCGCATGGAGTACTGAAGTCTTAAAGAAAACTTTTAATCAAATGTTGTACGTGACCAACTATAACAGGGATACAGGGCATGTAACAGCCAAAATGTGCATACATACTTTGTTAGTTGGAATCCCAGGGTCCATAGGATGGGTGCAGCCATCTTGACTCCTGTATGCATGCGCAAGTCTTCGGTTGGTGTATGCATGGTGGGTTCACATATTGGAGTTCAGATGGTGCATGCACGAGAATTAAGCACCCTGTCAATATTGAATTTGCGCCCTTAACTCTTGCGCATGGACCAACCAAACTCCAATATGCGAAGTCACCACACATGTACCAACTGAAGACTCGTACATGAATCTCAAGATGCTTCTTCATCCTTGCAGAACCCTTTTCAACCTGTAGTATTTCCTCTTTGTCCTTTAAAATTGTTGAAATGATGGAATGAGACAATCTATCGGCAAGGGATAGGCCTTCCTACTTGCTTGCCATCTTTCTAGCGCGCCAACAGAATGGCGACTGCGCACCAGGCCCTATATTGCACATGTGCATATGAGTATATTTTAAAATTTGGTCATATGTGTGGATGGACATAGGTCGAATAGGTGGTAAGTTGGGGAGTACCTGTAGTTTAGATGCATGACTCATAACAGTGGGTAGAACCTCTATCTCCACTCTCCATACAACCCCCTACCATCATTTCCACATTCTCTCAGGGACCTAAAAGATCTAAGATTATTTGTCATCGATTGTGGGTGCGTTTGTTGTTTGGAGAGAATATGCATGGTTAAATTAACCTGCAATTGATAAAGCTAAGCAAGCTCACATCATGAGTTAACAAAAATTGATCCGATGATGCAGGCATAGTCTCACCACCCACAGGTGCAGTGATTCTATCTTAATGACCTTCCCAACTCCAGATTTCAGTTTAGTGAGATGACACTGTTTTGTTGAGATGGCAATGTTTTGACACTGGAAAAGTTGAGTGTGAGAAACAATGTTTCTGCTAAATTTAAAATGTTTCATTTTCAATAACATAATTTAAAAATGTATTATAAATGTACAGAGAACTGAAAAAAATCTATACATAATTATGAATGCATCATTTTTTAAACACAAATTGCCTTCTGTACTTTTTGACTTCAAAGACATCCCAAATCCTGATGCAGGTCTAAACCAGTGAAAGCTCTGAGTGGCGATTTCCTGGTGCAATGGAGCAGAATCCCCATGTCTGAAAATTCAGCAACAAAGAGAACTGGCCATTTCAACCCTCAAGAGATTTGTTCTAGTGCCCCGGATTTGTGCCTTCATTGTGCTTGTGTGGGAGTACAGCACTTACTGTACTTTGATAGGCTTGTCATTGATGTCTTCAATCGGAACAGTTGGTAAAGACCAGCTCATTCCAACCCAAGAAATATTGGAAGTTGCCTATTTCATCACAGTTCCCATTTGGTACTTCCTTTGTTTTTGGTCATCATTATTAATGGACACAACACCAATCCACATCAGCAGTTCAAAGCAAATTTATCCACCCATCAAAATAAAATAGAATTCCTACTTTTGAAGTAGAACCACACTTGCTATGAAAAATGTTAATTTCAACTTTCTCATTCAACCAAGAAGACTAAAATTTGCATTGCTAGCTTGGCCTTATATAGCTTGGCTCGCTTCCTCTCTCCTGTCTGGTATCCATGTCAACTCATTCAATTGTTAATGTTACAAAATCATAATTTCTGAATTACATTTTATGTGGTCGAACATAATTTCTAAAAGTTATAATATGTATTCTTTATTTCAGTAGAATTTCAGGTAGACACACAGCTTCAATGGACAAACTGGTTGTCATAGATTACATCAGAAATTATAAACTTTGAAAAATTTCTCAACCCTTTTAACTTTTTCAAACTAAATTATCTTCATAGTGACATAATATGACAATTGTAGAACAATATATTACAGATCCATCTTCCAAAGGGCTTTTAACAGTCAATATTTTTTGGTCATTTATATTTTTAAAGATGCTGAGGACAGAGCTAAGTCATAAAGTGTCTATGTTGCGACAATAATGTAAATAATAAAGTTTATGAACAGTCAAAATCCAAGGAACTGTTAGAGAAGAAAGCACATGATGGAGTTCATACTTCATACATTTTACCATATTTTTCATCAATTTCAATAATGATAAACTTCAAACCATTTGCTGTACAGCCACCTATCCAACCACCCATGCATTTGCCAATATATTAATATGGGGGCACAGTTAATTACTCTTCCTGCAAGTATTGGTAAGCACCTCCCCTCATTTTACCTCTCTCATGCAGGCCTGCAGATCATTGTCTGCAAATCAAAATATGCTAGCTCGACTGTAAAAATGTCAGTGTAACAAGGGTACCTGAAGAAGGGCTCAGGCCCAGAACATCGACTGCCTTTTGCTTTCCATGGATGCCGCGTGACCTTCTGAATTTCACCAGCCCTTGAATGTATTCTGCCAATCCCCACCATCTGCAGATTTCTTGTTTTTCTCTAAAAATGACACGAACCAGTATTAGATTGCTGTGCACAGAATTAGCTTTATTAATGAGCACCAAGCCCAGCAAGAGGATGAGTTAACTCTGACTAAACACTGGAATAAGGATAGCAAGCAAAAGACCATAAATTTCCTGTGTGTCCTGCTTTGGATCTACCAACCGTGAGTTAATCCTGCATCACAGTCCTGGCAGATATTTTGTGGTGTAATTCAAGTAAGGCACTCAGTTGTTAATGCCCTCAAGCAGCTCAGTTCAGGAATATTCAAAGAACACAAGTGCCTGGCAAAAGGTTGCAGTTTATTACAGGAAGCTACGTTTTTGCTATCTTGTTGTATTGTGATCACATCGGAAGCCAAAGTGATGATGCAGAGATTACATCTCAATAATCTAGGGACAGCAGCTTCACCACACTTCACATTGAGATACTCAAAAGGCCATCTGGATGAAATTACTCACAATTGATGATAATGATAATTGTATCAGAGAATGAAGTACTTTGATCGCACAGAAAATACATTTAAAATTTTAGGTGATAAATCAAAAGGAAGGTCATTTTCAACATTGATGTGATATTCTCTTTATAGTTACACTTTAATAAAGCTATAAGTACACTTAAACTGACCATCCATATTACAAAGCAAAAATAAACCAGCTCACCAACTAAAGAGTAAAACAATGATGCTGTTTTGCATCAAGTGTCCGATGGTGGGATAATGAGGAGCTGACCTGTCACCACGGTTGTTGAATTTGACTGGATGGGAGAGTGAAAGAGTAAAAACTGTAGCTGCATCAGGGACAATGAAGCTTAACGAAGATCTGATTTGCAGCATTAACACAGACCCCAAAACATATGTTGTCCAACACTTGCTGAGAACAGAAAGAGGAAAAGGAAGCAAAAATTGAAAAAGTCGTATTCTTGTCCTGTCCAAAACGTTTTCTAATTGGATTTTGTTTTGGTATTGGGAGTGACAATCTTGCACTTCATAAATGCTCAGGCATTTATAGAGCTCCAGATTAAAGAAGAGCTCAGGCCCGAAACATCAGTAATATATCTACCTCCTATGAATGCTACGAGACCGGTGAAGTTCCTCCAGCATTTCTGCGTGTTTTAACCTTTCTTTGATATAATACTCTGCAAACAAAGTTCAGGACATAATTTGAACAGACTGAGTATCCTTGCTTATTTATTTGGAGAGTTAATATATGTTTTTTTGTTCTTTCTTAAGAACTGAGGTATTTGTACACAAGTCTATACAGCTCTTCATACATCTATTCTTAATGGTTTACTGGGTGTGATTTGAATTGTGGTTTGATGCTGTTCAGAGAGAGAAATGGCATGAAAAGATGCTCTTTAGCACATCAGGTTCATGAGAAGTATCAAGATCTATTTATACTGATCCTACACTAACCTATTTCAATCTCTTCACTTTTATACTGATTTCCTTCAAGAGTCTGCTCACCCACACAGTGACCAAGAGAGCGTGCAAGCTCCACACAGACAGCACGTCAGATCACAGTTAAGTCCAGGTCACCACCTGCTACACCACTGTGCAATCTTTGGATGTGGGAGGATATTGGGGAGTCCAGAAATAGCATACCATTTTGGTAGGACAAACAAACTCCACATGGACATGCTGGCAATCGAGTCTACAACCATGAATTCATGAGACAGCAGCACTACCCAATGCATTATGGCAAAGCTCTTCACCTTTGCTTTCCAGAATATTTTACATTGGCTTGAGATTCAATTCCTCCAAACAAAGCTCTGCCCACAAAATGGATGCTGAATCCAGGCTGAAATCACTAAAATGTATTAATTTTACTGCTTCAAATAGTCTCTGTACTAATGACCTTGTGTACATAGGTGTTATTTAACAAAAAGAAAATCACCTGAGAAGGTATTTTATTTGCATAGATCTAATTACTGTAATTAGCAAATGGTTGTGGCGCACTGTTAGCCAGAATCAGACACACACAAAGATAAAGACTGTACAACAGGCTTTAATCAAAAAAGACTTCCATAGAGTCAGGCTGGTTGTGGCTGCAGCAACTGTAAGTGAGACCTCGGGAGGCCGGCGCAGGCTTATATCCCAGAAGGTGATTGACAGCTGGACAGGCCCTGCAGTAGGCCGGTGGTGTACCACCACATTCAACCCTTCCTTAAAATTGTCCCGGATGGGGGGTGCAGTAACAAGGAATCGCACCCACTATGTACGAATAATATTTACAGGTTGAGACGACTCGGCAGGCGCCAGGGTCTCTGTGACTGTCGCAGGACTGGCTCCTGGTCACTGGTCGGAGGGGAAGTGGGGGGGGGGGTGGGAGCTGACAGCAGGGGTGTGTGTGGCTGGTGTGGTGCCATGCGGAGAGATGGTCAGGGGGGCAGGGGTCAATGTATGCGGGTCGAATTGGATGGGTGGGGGGGGTAGGTTCGTCTACTAAGGCTGAAGCGGGCCCCTGGTGGTCAAGGAAGCCCAGCGTGCCTGAGGCTGGGGATGTATGCCCGGTCAGCGTCGTCCTGGGTTGGAAGGTGGCATGGTGTGGTGGCACCTGCTGGTGCCAGGTCCCTGGTTGAGACGGTGTCCTCCCTGCCACTGCTGAACCTAATGTAAGCGTAGTTATGGCTTGCATGAAGGAGGAAAATCTGCTCCACTAGGGCTTCGGCTTTGTTTGCCTGTGCGAGCTTACGCAGAAGCACTGGTCCTGGGAACGTGAGCCATGCTGGGAGTGACATTCCAGTCGCCGATCTCCTGGGGATTGAGAACAGTCATACGTGAGGGGTCTCGTTGTTAGCCGTGCACAGCAGTGACCAAAAGGCATGGAGTGCCTTGGGCAGGGCGTCCTGCCAGTACTCAATGGCCCACCCTTTTGACCTGAGAGCCAGGAGGACTGCCTTCCAGACCACCCCATTCTCACGTTCCACTTGCCCATTGCCTCTCAGGTTATAGCTTGTTGTGTGACTGGTCGCAATGCCCCTCACCGTCAGATACTAGCGCAGCTTGTCGCTGATGAAACTAGACCCCCAGTCACTGTGGATGAAGACGGGGTAGCCAAACATGGTGAAAATCTGCCCCAAGGCCATGATGACAGTGGCTGTGGAGGTGTCCAGACAAGGGATGGTGAAAGGGGACTGTGAGTACTCGCCCACTACTGTGAAGAAGAAGACATTTTGGTTTGTGGAAGGCAGGGGCCCTTTGAAGTCCACGCTGAGATGCTTGAAAGGCCAAGTAACCTTTACAACATGGGACTGGGGGTTGGGGGGGCGCAAGAAGTGGGGTTTAAACTCCGCACAGACCTGACAGGCCTCATCATTTCCCCGACGTCCCTGATGGTGTACGGCAGATTTTGGGACTTAATAAAATGGTACAACCAGGTGACGCCCGGATGGCAGAGGGACTCATGCAATGCCTGCAACCTGTCGTCATGCATAGACACGCAGGTGCGAGAGAGGGCATCGGGGGAGTCGTTAAACTTCCCCGGTCGATACTGGATGTCGTAACTGTAGGTTTCCAGCTCGACTCTCCAGTGGAGGATCTTGTCATTCTTGATCTTGCTCTTGTGGGTAGTGTTAAACATGAACGCCATGGCCCGCTGGTCTGTGAGGTGGGTGAATCTCCTGCCAGCCAGGTAGTGGCACCATCGGCAGACTGCTTCCACAATTGCCTGGGCCTTCTTTTCAATGGCGGAGTGCACTAGCTCGGAGCCATGGAGGGTCCTGGAGAAGAAGGCGATGGGGTGCCACCCTTGGTTGAGGGTAGCAGCGAGGGCCACCTCGGAGGCATTGCTCTCCATCTGGAAGGGGGAGTCCTCATCTACAGCCTGCATCGTGATGTCCGCGATGTCTTGCCTGATGCGGGTGAAGGCTGCCTGCGCCTCAGGTGGGAGGGGAAAAGTTGTGGCTTGGGCCAGTGGGTGGACCTTGTCTGAGAAGCAAGGGACTCACTGCGAGTAAAAAGAGAACAGGCCCAACCACCTGCAGAGGGCCTTTAGCATGGGGGAGGGGTAACTCCATTAATGGGCGCATCCTTTCCGGATCTGGGCCGACGACTCCATGGGCCATGATGTTACCTAGGATGGCGAAGCGGGTGGTGCTGAACATACACTTCCCCTTGTTGTAAGTGAGGTTCAGCTCCGCAGCTGTCTGAAGGAATTTTTTCGGTTAGCATCGTGGTCCTGCTGGCTATGGCTGCAGATAGTGACATTATCCAGATATAGGAACGTTGCCTTCTGCTTGTGCCGGTCTACCATGCGATCCATCTCCCGCTGGAAGACAGTGACCCCATTCGTGACCCTAAAAAGAAACCGGCGGAACTGGTACAGGCACCCATCCACCTCAAAGGTGGTGTAGGGCTTGTCCTTCGGGTGGATAGGGATTTGGTGATACACCGACTTCAGGTCAATCGTGGAGAAAACCCAGTAGCGAGTTAAATCATTAAGCATGTCAGTGATCCTCGGCAGGGGTAGGCATCCAGCTGGGTGTACCGATTAATGGTCTGGCTGTAATCCATAACCATCCTCGGCTTACTTCCCTCTTTGACCACCAGGACTTGGGCTCTCCAAGGGCTGTTACTGGGCACAATAACATCTTCCGCTATGAGTCTCCGCACCTCTGCCTTGATGAAGTCCCTCACTGCAGCACAATAGCGCCTACTTCTGGTGGTGACCGGCTTGTAGCCTAGCGCAAGATGTGGAAAGAGCGCCGGTGGGGTGATGCACTGTGTGGAGAGTCTGCAGGTTGGCCGGGGCTGGTAGGTTAGCGTGCTGTGCAATGTGAATGGAGGTTGAGGCCCCCCAAAAGCAAGGGTGACACTCTGCAGGTGGCACTGGAAATCAAGGCCCAGGAGGAGTGGTGCGCAGAGTTTTAGGCATGACCAGGAGCCTGAATCCTGTTGTGTAAGTCTCCCCTCCCACCGTTATATCTTATCCTTGGCGGCGAGGGCAATCGAGCAGGTGGTGGGGTGGACCTTTAACCTTAGGGAGTGGGCCACACTCAGATGAATGAATCTTTCAGTGCCACCATCCAACAGGCACTTTGTTACCTGCCCGTTGACTCACACGTCCTTCATCGAGCGCCCGAGATCATGGGGGATGTCCCTAGTCAGCGTGGTGGTAGCCAGGACCATCTCGGAGTCAGAATCATCACTATCCGGAGGGATGGGGAGCGTCGATAGAGCGGCCTGGTCATCACCCATGTTGACCACGTCAACAGCAGTCGTCTACCGCAGCGTGCGGTAGCCGATGGTCTCTGGAGGTGTGGGGGAGCATCGGTAGGATAGCCTGGTCATCACCCATGTTGACCACGTCAACACCCATCGTAAGGTGCAGTGTGAGGTAGCCGATGACCTCTGGAGGCATGGGGAGCATCGGTAGGACGGCCTGGCCATAGCCCGTGTTGACCACGTCATTCTCAACATCGTCGGGGGTCCTCCGTGTTGGGCGCAGCCTGGACCAAGATGGTGGCGGCACGTGGGGGGCCACTGCATAGCTGGCCAACTTCCCCAGCTGTGTCCGCTGTGCAAGAGGAAGTGATGTCATAACAGCTGGCGGCAGTGACGTCGTAACGTCAGCTGGAAGTGACATCACACCGTGAGCCTGAAGTGACATCGCTGTCGTTCTCAGTGAGTGGCGCTGGCAAGGGCAGGGGCTCGTGCAGATGCTTGGGGCACACGCTGTAACAGTCGCTGGTGGGGCCGGATGTTGTGCGATCAGAGTCGGGGAAGGGGGAAGTCATAATGGGACAATGGCGCCGCCCGGCACGCGCACGTGGGAGTGTCCGAGAGGGAGATGGGGAGGTCATAGAGGGCCGCTGAGCTGCCAGAAGGATAAGAGAGGCGCACTTTTGTAAAGTGGTCTTTCTTGCCGCATCAGGAACAGTATTGGTTCCTAGCTGGGCAGTTTTGGTGCGATCGTCAATCTGACCCACAGTATTTACAGGGGCACCGGTAGGTGCCACAGCGACATTCTCCTCCCCAGCTCGGCCTGGGATTGCAACTGTAGTGTGAGAGGGCCATGAGGGAGCCTGGGGGCACCTGGAATTGAAGGCTTTGACGTGCAGGGCTGCTGCCTCCAGGGTTTGGACCACTTCCACAGTCCTGGTTAGGGCATAGATGCTGTCTTCCAGCAGCTTCTGCCGGATGGCCCTCGAGCATAGCCCTTGGACGAAGACGTCCCAGATCAGCCTCTCGACCTCCTCTACACCTACCCCAGGTTCATCGAGACATGGTCAGGCCAACTCTCGCAAGTGTCCCAGGTAAGACTCAGCCGTCTCCCCGGGTTGCTGGGCTTGGGTGTTGAGGAGGTACCTTGCACAGACCACATTCATGAGGGGCTTGTACAAGTTCTCAAGAGTGTCCATTGTGCTCTTGTACATGGAGCAGCCTTTAGTTACCTGGAAGGCACAGGGACCCAGCTTTGAATGGAGTAGGACCAACCTCTTCCGATTGGATTCCAGGATGTCGCCCTCGTGTGCTTCGATGATTGCCTCGACCGCGTGCTGCCAGATCTCGAAGCATGTCTGGGCTTCCAGTTGGCGTGGATCAACCTCGAAGCTCCCTGTGCACAGGAGTTTTTACATAGCCGCCGTGGGAAAATTTTGTGGATTAAATTGTGGTGCGCTGTTAGCCAGAATCAGACACACACAAAGATAAAGACTGTACAACAGGCTTTAATTCAGAAAGACTTCCACAGAGCCAGGCCGGCTGTGGCTGCAGTAACTCTGAGTGAGGCCTCAGGAGGCCGACGCAGGCTTATATCCCAGAGGGTGATTGACACCCAACCGGGTGGGGCTTGATCCATTCAGGCCAACTGATTGATAGCCAGCCAGGTGTTGTCCTGTCCCCTTACACTCCTGCAGGTACAGAGGTTGCCCCCTGCAGTAGGCCGGTGGTATACCACCACAATGGTTTTATATTCAAGATTCACCATTCAAAATTCCAGATCCTTTATTATCAGGTGATAATACAGAAAATGTAATAGTACATGAATTACTTTTGCCTGCCAAAACGCAGACAGAGTTGCCATTAGTATTATCCAGCACCCCTTTACAGTAAGAGAAAGCAAAAGAGAGTCCCTTCAGAGACACTGAGTGTCCTGCAGCCTCTGCAGCCACACAGACTTCTGTCCATTTCATTGACAACGTGAGCTCCAGATCCAAACCTCTGACACAATCAGAAAGTCTTCTGTGCTCAAGGCCCTTCGGGAGCTATTCTTGCCCTCAGCACCCTCTCAATTTGTGTTTGCAATACCTAGTTCCCATGAGCTGGCCACCATCTGTGTACATCTCCAGCAACCCGCAGTCTATGCTGTGGTTGTCCCGTTGGGTCACCTCCTTTGCTTGCCCTTTTCAACAGGGGGTGTTCTTCCCATTTCTGTTGCCCTGCACCAGGCTGAAGATCCCCAGGAGTCTGCAGTTATGCCAGAAATGGAAATTCTACCTTAAAACTTTACTCATGACATGACAAAATAATTTATTGTACATGCTTTTTAGAAATTTATGCTTTCTCATTTTTTTAAAGTTACAGCAGTACCATGCACACCAGAAAGTAAAAGTGATGTTATTTATTGAAAAAAAAATGAACTATGGAATCTAAAATAAAAACAGAATTTGCTAGAAACACTCAGTTGTCAAATTGCATGTATGGAAAAAGAAACAATGTTAATGGTTCAAGTCTAAGATCATTCTTCAGTTCTTGGAATCAGTTCTCAGTTAGTTCTCAATAGGACTGAAAGTGAGAAAGGGATAGACAGGCCAAAAGGAATCTCTCTGATATATTAAGATCAAATGTTAATATTGCAGTTAGAATCATCCTATCAGAGATATTCCTTATCTTTAAACTAAAACTCTCCCACTTTCTTTGCAATTGAACACTGATTTGATTTCTCTCTTTCCCAGTTCTGACAAAGGGTCCCAGATCTTAAACATCCATATTTCTCACAATCCTCAGATGATGCTTATATTTCCAAATGTTTTTGCAAGTTCTGTTTTGTTATTATTTGTTTTTTTAATTATTTTAACTTTCTTGAAAATATTATAATTTCTAGTAATTCATTTTGGAGTTGCACATCTGTTTCAAAGCTTTGTCATGGTCACGTACTTACCTTCGTTGGGAGCCATGATGGCCGCCATTGATGTCGTAAGTGATGCACGGGTGTATTAGCGTGTATTAAGTATCAGTATATGCTTGATGAATCTCAGATGGAGGAGTGTGGGAGTGACAGGATCACCTGTGTGGCAGTGAGCCAATGAGAAGTTCAGAGCAGTTTTAGCTGGGTGGTGTTTGGGGAGTTGAGGAATGCAATGTTGTCTCGAGTGAATAATAAAAGAGAGTCGACTTCATGCTGTGCTGAAAGAAATGAATGAGTGTATTCATTATTTGTTTGTAAGCTGTGGTAAATCAGTCTTGTTACAAGTGGTGATCCCATTAGTTCACTGCACATTCAAATTAAAAATGGATGGTGATGACGATAGACCCTTTACAGGAACAGATGGGGAGGTCAAACTAAAGATTCCCCCCTTTTTATTAATAATACATCAGCATGGTTCATGATCCTTGAAGCATGTTTCTCTACCCTCACTGTGACGAGTCAGAGATGAAATACAATTTACTTGTGGAGCGTCTTCCAGAGCAGATTGCCTGTGAAGTGTCTTAGTGGATCTGGATGGTCATCTCCCATGCGACATGCTTAAGGTGGCTATTCTGTGATGTACTCAGCCATCTAGGGAGACTTGTATTGCCCAACTACTAACTGGTGACAACCTAGGCAATAGGCAACTGTCACATAGGTTGAGGAGGAGGTGCAGGCTCGAGCTGGAACAGATCATGTAGAAGGTGATTTTTGGAAACAAAGATTCCTTCGATGTTTAAATCGTCGTGTTCAAGAACATTTTGTGAGTGTCTTTCAAATGTCCACCCTCATTCAGTTGGTGGATCATGCCGACCTCTTGATGACCACAACCTCTGCATTGAAGTAGAAGCAATGGCTTCTTCCCTTAGTCAGCAAGAGCAAATGGAACTGGAACAACTGCCTACTTCACCTTGTGAAGTGCCAGCAACTTCTCACTCAAAGGTATCACCAGCACCATATCAATCAAAGATAGCTAAGTTTGAGCAGAAAATGTCAACCCTGACTATTGTTAGGTCTGCTTTGTTCGAGAATGAGTGAGTCAGACACCAGACTGAGTCGAGATCAAGGTTCTTAATTACCGGATTGTAACACTTGCAACTAACAGTGTTAGTTGGAGAAGGCGCATTCTCCCGATATCAGCAAGTGGTGTTTTTTTATACCTCAGGACACGCACTTAGTAAATTATCATACCATTACATTGTCCAATGAATAAGCTGTTGCTACCCTTCTCTGTTAGTCTGCTGCACATCATCTTGTTATTGCCACACTTATCTTGAGTGTACAAGGTCACACCTGCATCCTGTTACTCCTTAGTACTGGGTGACTCCTTCTCCGATCCCAACTCATGATGTTTTTACCTTACACTATTCAGGTCCAGGCTTTGGGCACACAACGGAATTCCTCCTGTTGACCTGGTTGGAATCGTAATGGTCGAAGACATGGTAGAGGTCACAGACTACACATTTGTGGAAGCATGGGAGATTTGGTGCAGCTGCCTGGTCCTGTCAGCCACCTTGCAACTTCTACAAATGGTAGTCGGGAAATGACCAGACCAGCAGTACAGGTAACTGCTGCTCATGGGCACATCATGTGCAGTCTTTTCCTCAAAGATGGTCTCTCGGGTGTTCAATTTCTTGTCGATTCTGGTGCAGACATTTCAGTGGTCCCTCCAACCACAGAGGAACACAAACACCTCAATACGCCATGTGTTCTTTTAGCTACGAAGGATTCTCATATTATAACATACAGCCAGAGGTCACTCATTAGAATTTGGCTTCAAGAAACTTTTTTGGTGGGTTTTCCTGGTTGTAAAGGTGGCAAAGTCCATTTTGGGAGTGGATTTGTTAGATTTTTCTTTGTTGGTGAAAAATCACTGTGCTGTGGACCACAGATCTTATATTCAAATGAGCTGCATCTGTCATCCCCCATTGTCATCAGCCACCTGATGAGCCTTCAACCTGTCTCCTTCCCTTTCCAAGCCTTGCTCAAGTGTTTCCCTTGCCTAGTGATCCCATCGTATTGTCTAACAGATGTTAAACATACAGTAAACCACCATATAGAGACTCAGGTCGAAGATTATCCCAAGAGCATCTTAAAATAGCAAAATCAGAATTCAATCACATGTAAGATGACAACTGCTGGGCTTCACTGTTGTATATGGCTTCAAAAAAACCTTCTGGGGATTGGCAGCTTTGTGGTTATTATCGTGCCCTGAACAATTCAACCATGCATGACAGCTACAACATCCCCAGTTTACAAGACTTTTCCGCAAACCTCCAAGGCAAACATGTACTTTTGAAAATAGATCTAGTACACGCTAACTATCAGATTTAAGTTGACCCTTCTGATGTCGGCAAGACAGCAGTAATTATCCTTTTCGGCATGTTTGAGTTTCTGTGAAATCAGGGTCACGATAAACAGCGTTTGCAATCGTCTTTTTTTTTAATTTCTGAAAATCATCATTTTATTTCTTAAAATAGCAAACGAGTGTTCCTTACCTGAACGCAGCAGGTCGCTGGAAGCGAGTGAAATCCAAAATGCTTCCGAGCTGGAGGATTTTTACGTAGTCCCCATCCTGGGTCTCCAGCCAACGTAGGCTGGCCTCAAGGTGCTCAATGGCTCCAGACAGTCCTCATTGTCATCCTCCTGTGGTCGGGAACGGGTGCTATAGAAACATTACAGACGATGTCAGAGTCTGTCAGATGCTCGTATGTCGGGGCATTCATCATCGGCAGAGAACCACTGGTGAAAATCCTCTTTGCTAATTTGAAACAGCTGCTCCTCACCCATCTCTTCATCTGTGAAGTTGTCGAATTCTTCCTCATTATCATCATCTTCATCTTCTTTGGCGGATTTTCTCGATGAAAAGGCTGGACCCAGACCCCTCTCCCAGCATGTATGTACTCAAACTATCATGACTTCATGTGGACATGGTGGAAACAGCAGGGAGAGCAAAACTTATGTGTTCCATTCTTGTTAATACAAAACAACAATGTCACGCAATCTTTGCATTATTTGAACCCCTCACATCAATGGGCATCATCTTTGATAGACATTGTGGGGTTTGGGATCATCTTGTACCAGAGGCCTGTTTCGACATAGTTGTACACTTTTTCTTCAACATAGGCACCTTCATCTAAGAGAGTTTTTAGTTCTGCTGGATATTCGTTGGAGGTGGCCCTGACGGCTGAGCAAATTTCTCCAGACACTAACACTTGAGAAATCCCGTGATGGTGTTTAAGCCAGTCTAGCCATCCATTGCTAACTTTGTACTGTGTGGTTTCTCCATTGATCAGCTGGTCAAACTTCTCAGCTTGATCTTCAAGAATAGGCCTGGAAATTGGAAGGCCTTCTGAATGTTCTTGAATGAACCATTCATACAGGGAGTCATTAAGGCTGACATCTTTGGCTGTCTTCATGAGTTTGCCTTTCATCCCGCCTCTTCCTCAACTTTCCAAAGCGAAGCACATAACTTATCTTCCTGAGATTTCCAGCCACAAAGTGTTGATTCAGGTATGTTGAGGTTGCGTGCAACTTTTATCCTTGATCACATCAAGTGCATGAAGCTCAACTTTCATTGAAAAGGATTTTAATCTTTTAAGAGTGTGTACTATTTTGATCTGAAAGCAATTTCAATTCCAGAAAGAGGGAAGAAAAGGAGATCCACTGGCTGATCGTGTTATATCCAGGTTCACGTTAAATAGGGGTTCCATGGTATTAACATAAAGTGCCATGATTTGTGCAGTAGTAATGCAGTACCATTAACACAGCTTCAAATCATTGCTGTCTGTAAGGAGTTTGTATGTTTTCCCTACCCCCTAACCCCGCCCCCATCCTTGTGGGTTTCCATCGGGTGCTCCAGTTTCCTCCCACATTCTAAAGATAGAGTTAGTAGGTTGATTGGTTACATGGGTGAATTTTGGCAGCATGGGCTTGAGATTGGAAACAGCCTGATACTGTATTGTCTCTTTAAAAAATAAAAATATAAATGTGTGTTTGAAGGGTTCTATGGACACGATGGGCACAAGAGCCTGTTACGAATCTATGTTACTTGAGAGGCTTCTTAAATAACTTAGAGATGCAAGATTCAAATAACAGAAGAGATTTTACTTACTGATGTCTTCCACCATCTCAGGAAACTGTTCACACACTCACATATACATAACATATACCCCACAGTGGTGCACTACAGTTACTAATTCTCAAGATAAATAAAATTTAGTGTTCTTTATCATTTTCTTTCCAGTGCAACTTAAGTAACTGAACTTGTATACTAGTTTATTTACACAAATATTTTAAAATAGTTCTTAGCAATATCGCACTGGCGGCAGTATGTTGCTTCACCATCTTTGGGATTTGGCTGTGACTGTTGGGCTCTTTGTTGCTGGTACACATGTAGGTGTTGTAGCTTGTTGTGTTTCACCTGATAACTGTTGTGTGGATGTTTCGGTATTAGAGGTTGTGGTCTCCTCACTTGATATCTCTCTTGATATTTATGTTGCAGGATTTGCTGGTATTAAAGCTTACTGTTTCATTACATCTTGTGTTGGCTGGATGTGAATTCTGTTCCTCCTCAGCTGATTGCCAGTGTCTGACTCGACAATGTATGATTTTGGTGTCTCAGCTTCTCTGATGACCTTTGCTGAGTCCATGTTTTCAACATCGGCTCTTGAATAAGCACATGCTGCGCTCTGAAGAGTTCTGGCAATGTTTGTGCATGTTTGTAATAATGCTGGCGTCCTCCTTGCGTGTCAGCTAATCTTCTTCTGGTTTCCTCCTGGTCTTCTGGAGGGTGTATTTTGCTTGGCAGAGTTGCTTTATATCTCCTGCCATTTAGAAGTTCTGCCGGGGACTTCAAGTCAGCCTTTAAAGGTGTTGCTCAAAAATACAAGAGCTAGATTTGTTACGCGACTCTTAACTAGTGTGTGTTTCACCATTGGCACTTGTCTTTCAATGAACCCATGACCTTTTGGGTGTATGGGAATGATGTAGTGATAACAAAGCTACACTCTTCAGCCAACTTTCTGCATTCTTGTGATGTGAACTGTGTTCCATTGTCACATATTACTTGCTCGGCTATTCCTTGTTCAGCAAAGAGCGCTCTCATTTCTGTGGTGATTGTTGACACTCTCAGGTCTTTCACCCTTTTGATGAAAGGAAACAGAGAAGTAACAGGCTACTATTAAATACCACTTTTGATTCTCGGTGAACAAGTCTGCTCCCACTGTGTGCCATGACCTGTCAGGTACTTCTGAGGAAATCATTTCCTCTTTTTGTTGTGTGTTTCTTTTGATCCTTTTGGATATCTTCTTTGTCTGGATCTCATAATTGACAGAGATCAAGTGCAACTGCATGGCTTTATTCTTGTTCCCTTATAACACTGCCACCATGTTATTTCTCAAGGTTACTTGAAAGGCTTCTTAAATAACTTAGAGATGCAAGATTCAAATAGCAGAAGAGATTTTACTTACTGACATGTTCCACCATCTCATGAGACTGTTCACACACTCATATATATATATATATATATATATATATATACGCCCCACAGTGGTGCATTACAGTTACTATAGTGAGAAGGGTGTATTCTTGCGCAGTTATAAAATTGTTCACATTATCCTGATCCTACAACAAAGCTTATTATCATGCTGTATGAATTTGTGACTCCATGATTCCGATTAACAAAAAAAAATACTTTCTTTTAAAAGGCACACCTTTTCACCTTCTAAATAAAATGATATTTGTGCTGAATAAAGTATGAGGAATTAATACACAGCACATTGACTGAGAGCCCAACTGTCCTTTTCACAAATTCTTAATAAATCACTGAGTAAATGGGATTTCTAAGAAAACTTCATCACCTGAATTTTTTTTCTCTGCATGAATGATCATTGATAGATATTTAATGCTGCATTGCAACAAAGATCATTTCAGACTTGCAAAATGATAGATTTAACAGAAAGTAACTACATGCAAATTTTGCACAAAAATTAGAGATGCTGACAAATGAACTTCCACAGACTATCTTTATAATCTCTGAATGCAGTTATTTTGATTAATATTCATATTTTATTAAAAAGAGTCAAAAACAAGGATGGGAATATTGCATTGCTTTCAGGCCTTCATTATTTGGAGGGGTTCATGCAGTTTAATTGAAATAATAAAGCAAACAGATCTAAAATGATCAGGCCCACCTCAAGTCTGCTCCATCTTTCAATAAGATGTGGCTGATTCAGTCTTGGCCTCAACACCAGTTTCTCACTCTCTTTATTCCTTGATGTTCAAATGTATGTTAATATCCATCTTCAATGACCCAACCTCCAATGGTCCAAGGTACTTCAATACTAACATTGTGGTGGTACACCACCGGCTTACTGCAGGGGGCAAGCTCTGTACCTGCAGGAGAGTAAGGGGGACAGGACAACACCTGGCCGGCTGATTGCCACCCTACTGACGCTCTCCACACCTCCAGACGCCATTAATCACCACCCACCACGCCCCACGACTACGGAGGTTACCACCGGTCAATTCTCACCTTGCACACTGCCTGCAGAGGACAACCACGACCACAACTCCCCTCCACAGCCGGAGAATAATGACTCAGACCACAAGATGGTCCTAGCAACCTCCACTCTGACCAGAAACATTCCCCACAACCTCGGGCACTCCACGATGGACATGTAAATCAACGAGCAAGTAACAAAGTGCCTGTTCGACAGTGGCAGCACTGAGAGTTTCATTCACCCGAGCTTGGCCCACTGCCTTAAGCTGAAAATCCACCCCATTACCTTCTCTATCACCCTCGCCGCCAAGGACTGGACTGTTAGTACCCTCAGGCGCTGCTTGGCTGATATAACTGTGTGGGGGGCGGGGGAGACATACACGGGGTTCAGGCTCCTGGTCATGCACAAACTCTGCACCCCAGTCCTCTTGGGCTTAGATTTCCAGTGCCACCTGCAGAGCGTCACCCTTGCCTTCGGGGGGCCCCAACCTCCACTCATGCTACACAGCGTCCCGACCTACCAGCCCCGGCCAACCTGCAGCCTCTCCACATTGCGCATTACACCCCTCCCCGCACTCTTCTCATACCTCATGCCAGACTGCAAGCCAATCGCCGCCAGAAGTAGGCGCTATTGCGCCGCAGACAGAGATTTTATCAAGGAGGAGGTGCGGCGGCTTCTGGCTGAAGGTGTCATAGAGCTCCACAACAGCCCTTGGAGAGCCCAAATCTTGGTGGTCAAAGGGGGAAGTAAACCAAGAATGGTCGTGGATTAAAGCCAGACCATAAACCGATACATCCAACTGGACGTATAACCCCTGCCGAGGATAGCCGACATGGTCAATGAGATAGACCGCTACCAGGTTTTCTCCATGATTGACCTGAAGTTGGCCTATCACCAAATACCCATCCACCTGCAGGACAAGCCCTACACTGTCTTCGAGGCAGACGGGCACCTGTACCAGTTCCACTGAGTTCCATTTCGGGTCACGAACAGGGTTTACGTCTTCTAACGGGAGATGGATTGGATGGTAGTCTGGCACAAGCTAAAGGCAACATTCCCATACCTGGATAACATCATCATTTGCAGCCACGACCAGCAGGACCACGATGCCAACCTGGAGAAATTCCTCCAGACGGCCAAGGAGCTGAATCTCACTTACAACAAGAATTGCTGTGTTCAGCACCACCTGCCTTGCCATCCTAGGGTACATCATGGCTCATGAGGTCATCAGCCCAGATCCAGAGCAGACGCCCCCATTAATGGAGATATCCCTGGCCCCCATGCTAAAGGCCCTCTGCAGATGCCTTGGCTTATTCTCCTACTATTCGCAGTGGGTTCCCCGCGTCTCAGACAAGGTCTGCCCACTGGCCCAGGCTACAAATTTTCCCCTCCCACCTGAGGTGGAGGCAGCTTTCACGTGCATTACAGACACCATGATGCAGGCCATGGATGAGGACTCTCCTTTCCAGGTGGAGAGTGATGTCTCTGATGTTGCCCTCACTGCTACTCTCAACCAAGGCGGGGGGTGGGGAGGGGGGCGCCCCGTCACCTTCTTCTCCAGAACCCTCCACGGCTCCGAGCTAGGGTATTCTGCAGTTGAAAAGGAGGCCCAGGCGACAGAAGCGGTCTGCTACTGGCGCCACCACCTGGCCGGCAGGAGATTCACCCTCCTCACTGACCAGTGGGCCGAGGCGTTCATGTTCAACACCACTTACAAGAGCAAGATCAAGAATGACAAGATCTTGCGCTGGAGTTGAGCTGGCAACCTACAGCTACGACATTCAGTACCCTCTGGGAAAGTTTAACGACTCCCCCAATGCCCTCCCTTGGACCTGCGCATCTCTTCACAATGACAAATTGCAGGCACTGCATGAGTCCCTTTGTCACCCTGGCATCACCCTGTTGTACCATTTTATTAAGTACTGGAACTTCCCGTACACCATCAGGGACATCAGGGCCTTGACCAAGGCATGCCGGGTCTGTACGGAGTGTAAACCTCATTTCTTCCACCCGCCCCAGGCTCATGTCATAAAGAACACTTGGCCCTTCAAGTGCCTTGGCATGGATTTCAAGGGGCCCCTGCTTTCTACGAACCAAAACGTATACTTCCTCATGGTAGTGGACGAGTACTCCCGCTTTCTCCTTCGCCATCCCTTGCCCGGACACCTCCACGATCACCATCATCAGGGCCCTGGCGCAGATCTTTACCATGTTTGGCTACCCCACATTTATCCACAGCGATTGGGTGTCTAGTTTTATGATTGAGGAACTATGCCAGTACCTGACCGTGAGGGACATCGCGACTAGTTGCTCAACTAATTACAACCCGAGAGGCAATGGGTAAGTGGAACACGAAAATGGGGTGATCTGGAAGGCAGTCCTCCTGGTCCTCAAGTCAAAAGAGTGGTCTGTAGAATGCTTGCAGGACACCCTGCCTGAGGCATTCCATGCCATTAGGTCACTACTGTGCACAGCTACCAACGAGGCCTCTCATGAACGCCTGTTTTCATTCCCCAGGAAATCGGTGACCAGAATGTCCCTCCCAGCATGGCCCTGGACTGGTGCTTCTTTGTAAATACGTACAGGCACACAAGGCCAAACTCCTGGTCGAGCAGGTTTACCTCCTACACGCGAACCACAACTACTCCTATGTTAGGTTCGGCAGTAGCAGGGTGGACACCGTCTCCACCAGGGACCTGGCACCAGCAGGAGCACTCACAATAGCACAGCATCCTTCAGCCCAGGATGACGCTGACCTGGCATACATCCCCGACCCCGGGCACCTTTGGGGCACCCAGGACCTCCTTGAGCATCAGAGGCCCACTTCAGCCATGGGGGACGAAACTGCCCCCCACTCATCCAATACGACACACACACCTCAACCCCAGTCCCTCCAGCCACCCCTCCGCGCTGCACCAAGCCAGTCACTCCGACCCCCACCACCAGCTCCCCCACACCCCCTCCGACCAGTGACCAGAAGCCAGTCCTATGATGGTCGCAGGGACTCTGATGGCCACCAGATCATCTCAACCTGTAAATACTGTATATTGTTGGTGATTTTTCTTTTGTTACTGCACCCACCCCCCCCCCCAGGACAATTTTAAAGAAGGGGATGAATGTGATTGGTACACCACCGGCCTACTGCAGGGGGCAACCTCTGTACCTGCAGGAGAGTATGGGGGACAGGACAACAACTGGCCAGCTGTCAATCAGCTGACCTGAATGGATCAATCACCATCTGGGATATAAGCCTCCCGAGGCCTCACTCAGAGTTGCTACAGCCACAGCCAGCCCTTCTCTGTGGAAGTCTTTGTGGGTTAAAGCTTGTTGTACAGTCTCTATGGTTTTGTGTGTTTGCTTCTGTCTAACAGTGCACCACAAATATCTTTCTGAGAGAAGACATTTCTCTTCATTATTATCTGAAATAGTTAATTCTTTCATCTGAAATGATGCCCTACAATTCTTGACTCCCCCTCAAGAGGAAATACCCTCTCAACAATACCTAATCAATTACATTCAGAATTAATATCACCTCGCTTTCTTCTTATACTCTAGAAAGGGGAAAGGTTGAACCTGCTCAAATTTACTTCATTTGCCAAACTCTTCATTCCAGCAATCAATCAAATGAACCTGTCCATACTGCCTCTAAAGCAAGTTTCTTCCTTAAATATGCAGTATTTATGCAACTATGCAACAGTACACTAGCTCTGGGCACATCAACACCCAGTAAATTTACATCAGGATATCTTTACTTTCATATTTGGTTCCCCTTGAAACATATTATATTAGTTTAATTTTTTGCTGTACCAGCTTGCCAGGTGCCCGAGTTACAAGCTTCACATTTCGAGTTTCCATTGGATTGCCACATTATACAGTAACTGGCATTTTGACAAGGGTTCTTCTGCGAGCAGTCTAGCATGTCAGCTCCAACTTTCTTAGTCATATAAAGTAGCTGAGCCATTGTGCAGTTACAGTGCATTGAGTTGCAATGAGAAAAAGCAATTAGTACATAGCAAGGGCAGCATGAGAGAATTGTGGTGGGATTCATTCACCAGCCAGATGTCTCCAGGGAGGAAATTGGTTTTCAACTTGTTTGTGCATCATTTTATACTCTTGAACTGTCTCTTCCATGGGAGAAGGAGAAGTGATGTAGCTTTGGTGTGATGAGTCCTTCAGTTTGTTGGCTGCCTTTCCTAAGCCACAGGAAGTGCTGATGGAGTCGAAGGAGGTGAGGAAGGTTTACATAATGTTCTGAACTGCTTCTGTAGCTTCTTCCAATCTTGATCAATCAGGCCCAATCCCACGAGATAGCACACTCAGCTAGAATGCTTTCTATATGTACAAATTGTTGAGAGACACGGGGCATGCCAATTTTTTTTAGTCTTCATAGAGGCATTTGTGTGCCTTAGGGACTGTTGCATCAGTATTTTTGGTCTGGGTGAAGCCATTGATGGTGGGGGGGGGGGGTCTATCTTCCCTCCTGATATCTATGATCTGATCCTAGATTGCTGGGTATTACAACTTTCTATATTATTTCTCCACTTATGTAATCTTAATACAGCAGCTACCACTTCTTACTTTTGCACTTTATTTTTTTTCTCTGCACAGTCAGTATGTTCATATTTCTGTATTTGGTTACATGTATTCTCTGTGTACAATGTTTTATGCACGACCAATAAGTGGTAATTCTCCCTCACCCACAGGAAAAAGAATCTCAGGGTTATATGTGATGCCATGTCTGGACTCTGACAATAATGGGGACTCTGAGTCCCCGATTGAGTTTGTCGTTGAGGAGTCTGATGGTGGAGGGGTAGGAGCTGTTCCTGAACCTGGTGGTGTGAGTCTTGTGGAACCTATACCTCTTTCCTGTTGGCAGCAGTGAGAACAGAGCATGTGCTGGGTGGTGAGGGTCTTTGATGATTGATGCTGTTCTCCAACAGCTGCATTCTCTGTAAATTTTCTTGTTAACCCATCTGTCTGGGATTATCATCCAAAACTGGCTACAGTACATTTAGCCCTTTCTTCTCAGATATCATCATGCATTTTATATATTTGAGGGTCCAGCACCTATCCCTGTGGCACTTCAAGTTCAAGTTTAGGTTCAAGTTCCTTGTCACATGTACAGCGAGAAAGTTCATTTTGCGAGCAGTCCAGCTAGCCAACCCATTCATAGCCAACCATACAATACAGGGTGCAGAGTTATAGAGTTTCAAAGAGAGATCAGTTGGAACAGAGCAAAAGTAATATTATTTTAATAGTAGGAGGTTAATTCAAGAATCTGATAACAGCAGGAAATAAACTTTTCTTCAATCTGGTGGTGAGTAATCTCACTAGTAAAATAATCTTCACCCCGAGTGGAAGGGGGATAAGAGAGTGTGGCTGGGGTGGGACAAGTCTTTTGCTAGTCACGTATTACTAGTGATTGAGAATGTAAATATATATTCATGATTGCGTGCTTTCTGAGAGTTACCTCTTCCTTATTCGTGCCAAGGTATTCTCTCCAACCTTCTGCACTCTTATCTTGTATTTATGGGGCACCGTATCAAATTTCTTGCAGAAATCCAAATTTACCATGTCTAGTGGTTCCCCTTGACCCCAATTGGATTTTTATCATCAAAGATCTCCAGAATGTTTTTCAAACATAATATTTATTTCACAAAACTATGCGAATTCTGTATAATTTTGATTTTTTTATGTGTTCTGTTATCACCTACTTAATAATTCATTCTATGACAAATATTAGATTTTAAAGGTCAATAGTCTCCCACTTTTTTGTCTTCTTCCTTTCTTGAACAGTTAAATTACATGCATGGTTTTACAACCCTTAACTTAAAAATGTGATCAAAATGGTTGATTTTTTTTCAATATTTTTATCAGTCTTGAAATTTGCTCTTTGTGTAAATGAACTTTGATAATGTCTAGGTGATCATATTTATGGGAGATGCAAAGCATTTATGTAAAAATAACTGCATTTTTTGTGCTGCTTTTCTTTTGAAGGGAATATTCAACTTTATTCATTAGACCAAAATAAACCTTTAATGAAAAAGAGTTGAATTTCAAAGGTGAGGCTTAATATCAAAACAACATCAATTAGTTCTTGTAATGCAAGGAATTATCAGGCTCATGCTGTAGAAAGTAGGCTAACAAAGAGTTAGTATAGTATGCAGCTAAGTAGTTCTCAGTTCCAGAGACATGGCAGCCTTGGACAAGTTGGAAATATGAGGTAATGGTATACCAATATGTCTCTGATAACGAGATAAAATGATTAATTACGGAAACTGTGAAGTGCAAGAGTAGCAAAACATTAAATTGCCAAATAGTGAAAAATAGGTAAGACTGCATATAGGTTTCAGTCTAAAGGACAATATAAGTTATATGTAAAAGAATGTTAAACAAGAATACCAGACATTTCAGGAAAGGGGCCTTCTCTGTCTGTAGATTAATAAAGACTCGCAAGTCTTACATGTAAAGAATTCCAATTTGGCAATAGACTGGAAAAATGTTGCATCGGATCTGTTTGATAATAAAACAACAAGACAGGGCTCAATTAATATAGAATTAACTTGTCTAAAGTTAATTAAGTTGCATATCTGTAAAAACCACAAGGACAGATGTTAATTAAAACACAGAACGATCAACTTCAATAAATTGGTACAATTGGCTTTTGAAACTGCATGTATCCCCCGACAAAGTATTATATAAAATGTACAGAAATTCTGTATGAATGAGTAAGGTTAGATGCAGAGAATGAGTTGCATTTTTACTCATTCTTTGTAATTCTCACCCCCGCTAGTGTAAGTTGGTTATAAGCTCATTGGTTTTGCTGTGTTCTGCTGTTTGTTTTATTTCAGTGTGGGGAGACTTTCACAGTAAAACCAGTCAGTACTGTTACGTACCCGGCAGCAGTGATAAAAATTAGCCTAGATGGTGTTATATTTAAAATAATACTTCTAATTATTAATCAACAATCACATAACACCTTTTGGTGGCCCATGGCCTGCTCCGCAGGTCGACACAGCAAACAGCCGTTGAACACAACAATTGGGTAGACAGCACGCAGTATTGGACTCCCACTCCCATAGGCCGCAGGAATAGCGGTCAAATTGACCAATCACCCCCAGCGATTGCAGGGGTCCAATCCGGGCCCATGCATCCAGAACTGCCAATCACCAGCCAACCTTGCTCAAGCTACTCTCCGGTGGTGACACGGCTGGCTGTCTATAAAAAGCAGAGCTGCAGCCCAATAAAGCCAATGTCGATTACACTCCCCTGGTGTGAGAGTCTTCTTTCAACCCCGATCTATAACCCATTATACCTTGACCTGTAACTGTAGTAACCCCAATACAGTAGTCACCCAGATTGGTCCAAATGGCATTTTGAACCCAACGATGGAGGAACAGTTTACAATCAATGCCATAGCATTGAAGTTGCCTGGCTTCTGGACGTCATAACCGAGGGTGTGGTTCCAGCAGGCCAAGCCACAGTTCGCCATTCGCTGAATCTCTGCAGATAACACGCGCTACTATCACGTGGTCAATGCCCTCAATCAAGACACCACAAACTCCATCATCAACTTCCTCCAGCAGCCCTCAGAGCAAGGGAAGTATATACCTATTAAGGAGCTATTAACCGGCACTTATGGGCTCTCTGGCCCAAATCTGCACATCGATGGTTTGGGGGACAGGGCCCCCTTTTCCCTCTTGCTCTCAATGATGGCCACACCTCTTGCCCACTGTTCCTGCAAATCTTCCTAGAATGGCTGCCTGAAGAGATCTTGATGCTCATCGCAAAGGAAGACTTTGACAACCCCAGGAGGGTGGCTGCCCAAGCAGACATGCTATGAGGGATGTCTGCGCTTTGCTCAAACAGGTGATGGCACATAATCAGCAACGCTCAACCAGGAAGCCCAACGACTGACCATCCGACCGACCGTCTGACCGACCGACCACCCGATTGATGCACCCCACCAGTGAGCAGTACTGTTTCTATCATCAACGGTGGGGTACCGAGGCCCATCAATGCCACTCCCCCTGCGCATTCCAGGGAAATAACCAAGGCCGGCTGTAATTGATGGCTGCAGCGACTGGCCAACTGCATAGCCTCTTCCACATCCAAGACTCCCTGTCAGGCTGATGTTTCTTGTTGGACACCAGGGCACAGTATAGCATCATTCTCCTGTCCAGCCTATAAGCCTGCAGCGGCAAGGTGGGCCAAGAGCTTCAAGCATCAAACGGCTCCAGCATTCGGACATTTGGCACCCGTACATTTCCCCTCCACTTTGGGGACAGACAATTCACTTGGAAGTTTACGGTGGTGGCCGTACAACAACCATTACTGAGTGCCGATTTCCTGAGATCCAACTTGTTACTGGTGGATATTAAGGGGCATCAGCTGGTAAACACCCAGACATTTCAAACTCTCTTGCTCAAGGCCACCAAACTTACTAACCCCCATCTACACTCAGTGAGTACTACCGATAACGCATTCACTCGAATCTTTGCAGAATTTCCCTCCATCACTACACCCCATTTCAACTTGGCAGAACATAAACACGGGGTGAGACACCAAATTATTATGGAGGACCCTCCCCCCGAGAAACTCAACCAGGCCAGAGAAGAATTTTGAATGATGGAGGAACTCGGCATTGTGCAGTGCTCTGATAGCCCATATGCCTCCTCCCCTCATTATGGTACCTAAGACAGTGGGAAGTTGGAGGCTGTACAGAGACTACCACCCCCTAAATGAGGCCACCATGCCTGACAGGTATTCTGTGCCCCATATTCAAGACTTCACTGCTAATCTGCAAGGGACACAGATATTCTCTAAGGTGGATCTCATCAGGGGTTATCATCAGATCCCAGTCCACTCCGATGACATTCTCAAAACTGCCATCATAACCCCCTTTTGGATTTTTTAAATTCCTCCACATGCCATTCGGGCTGGAAAATGCAGCTCAGACTTTCCAGAGGTTGATGGATTTGCACTTCGCCTTTGTCTACCTCGATTACATTTTAATAGCCAGCCACACCCGCACCGAGCACGCCACTCACTTAAGACTTGTTCTCCAGGGTAAGAGAGTTCAGTTTAACCATCAATCTGGCCAAATGCCAGTTTGGCCGAGAGACAATTGATTTCCTGGGACATTGCATTGAACAACATAGGACCGGCCCGTTACCCACCAAAGTGGACGCTTTTGTTCCTTCCACAGACCAATTACCATGAAGGGATTGCAAGAGTTTGCGGGTATGGTCAACTTTTATCATTGCTTCATACCTCCAGTGGCCTGCATCATGAGCCCTCTATTTCCCCTCATGGCAGGACCCAGAAGACATTCAATGGACACAGGAGGCGACCAAGGCTTTCCAACCAACCAAAGATGCCATGTCCAAAGCCACCCTCCTTGTTTATCTCAGGATAGATGCCCCGACCGCCCTCATGGAAGACACCTTCAGCACAGCAGTCGGGGGTGTACTTGAGCAACTGGTTAATGGACAGTGGTAGCCATTGGTCTTTTTCAGTAAACATTGCAGGCCACCAGAGCTCAAGTACAGTGCCTTTGATAGGGAGCTTTTAGCATTATACCTGGCAATTCAGCTTTTCCATTGTGGGGCCCCTACCTATATCCAGAGGGGCATGTTATATGTTGACCATGGGCAGCTGGATGACTAGATGGCCAGAGGCAGTGCCACAACCTGAAATCTCCATGGAGACATGTTCACGGGCATTACTGAGCACTGCTCATTTTGGGGTCCCCAAACACTTAACAGCTAATGGGAGGCCCAATTCACTTCCAGCCTGTGGAATACCTTAGCAAATGCCCTGGGGACTCAACTCTATCACACCACTACATACCACCTGCAGGCTAACGGGCAGGTGGAGAGGTTCCGCAGGAACCTGAAAACAACTTTAATGGCCTGACTCACAGAACCAAACCTGACTGATTAACTTCCTTGAGTCCTCCTAGGCATCTGCACCACCCTGAAAGAAGATCTCGAGGCATACTCTGCCAAGTTGGACTATGGTGCACTCCTAGTCATCCTGGGCAAATTAGTGGTGATCTCTGAGGACGGGGAGCTCCCAGCGGCTACATTGTCTCAACTGTGTGAGTGCTTGAGCTCACTAGCCCCATTAAAGTCCAGAGCTCATAGGCAAGCCAGCATCTTTGCCCCAAAGAACTTTGCACACTGTCACTACACATTTGTCTAATGTGGGGTCCACCAGCCACCTCTTCAGTGGCTTTATGAAGAGCCATACTGCATTATTAGGCACAACGGCTCCACCTGCGTGTTTGACCTTGGCGGCAGGGAGGAGACCTTCATGCTCGACCAGCTGAAACCAGCTTATTTGGATGTTAATCAGCCAGTTACTCAGCCGATTCCACGACGCAGGGGTTGGCCGCCAAAAGACAGTGTCCCGATCGCTGGTTCTGGGGGTAGAGGGGGACACAGAGAGACAGCACATGGAATGAAAGGCCCACTCCCATCGGCTGCAAAAATAGCAGTGGAATCAACCAATCACCACCAGCGGATCGCAGGAGGTCCAGTCCGGGTCTGCGCATTCAGGATAGCCAATAAGCAGCCAGCCTTGCTCAAGCTGCACTCCAGTGGTGACACAGCCAGCTGCCTTTAAAAGGCAGAGCTGCAGCCCAGTAAAGCCAGTGTTGATTGCACTCTCTTAGTGTGTGAGTATTCTTTCAACCCCAAGCTACAGCCACATTATACCTCGAGCTATAACTGTAGCGACTCAGTTAGAACCTACTCTAATTTAACTAACTTATCTAAACTTAACTAAATTTATATACAATTATCTAACTTAAATTCTAACTATGCACAAATATATTGGTGTGTGGAATGCCCCAAGCCACTACAGCTCAAGGGTCAATTCTGAGAAAGCAGATCCAAGTTCAAAGTTTAGAAATTCCATGATGACACATGGTCTTGAGATTGATGTGACATGCAGGCTTTAGATTGTTGAGGTACGCAGATCTTAGATGAATGGTGAGACACGCAGGCCTTAGATGAATGGTGAGACACGCAGGCTTTAAAAGGTTGAGGAATGCAGGCCTTAAATGAATGGTGAGACATGCAGGCTTTAAATGGTTGAGGCACGCAGGCCTTAGATGAATGGTGAGGCACGCAGGCTTTAAATGGTTGAGGAACGCAGGCTTTAAATGGTTGAGCAATGCAGGCCTTAGATGAATGGTGAGGCACGCAGGCTTTAAATAGTTGAGGCACTCAGACATTAAATGTATGGTGAGACGCACAGGCTTTAAAATGGTGAGACACACATTTATATGGAAGGAGCACTTCATGAAGTCGGTGAAAGAAACCAGGGGTGACAGAAGGTTGATTAACTCATGAAAACCCTTGCTTTGGTACTTCAAAGAAATGTCCTTTTTAGATGAGGGCCTTCTTCAGCCATTAGAAGCACTTTTACAGGTCAGTCGAAGTGGAGTACAAATATTTCTTCTGCCAAGAGAGAACCTTTCTTGCTGGTAAGTTGAATAGAGTGCAGTGCTTCTTCTGTCAACAGAGAATCCTTTTTGTGGGTGAGTTGAATAGAGTGCAGTATTACTTATGCAACTTTAAAACCCTTTTCAGGGATCAGTCAAAGGTTTCTCGCCCCTGTATACTCTGAAAGACTGTCGATAACCACACAATGAGGTCAAGTGGGTTTCTCAATCCCACAAAGAAGGTTGAAGAGATGTTTCTCTTGTGATGCCTTCTTAAAATGGCCTCGAACAAAATATGTCCTGTCTTTTTAAGAACCTGGTCACATGGTCTCTGCCCCTAGCTTCTCCTGGCTGCTACCCTTCACTTTGCAAATATATCAAGTTTTTGGAATATTCTGTCTCCAAAGCCTGCTGCTAGTTCACAGTCACTTTCACAAACCCAGGCTTTTGCTAAATCAGGTCTCTTGAAGGACAGTTCCACACAAATAAAATGAACTGGAAAATGGGGGGGTGGGGTGGGTGGGATATGTCACAGTAGATATAAAGTGGAAAACTTTATGGCTGCAGTTTTAGTTCTCACAATGAAGTCATTTTGTGGTCGTATGATGTCAATAACTCCAGGAGTTCATCAGAGCAGTGTGCAAGACTCGGAATCAGGTTTATTGTCATGACCATGAGCCATGATCATTATGGTTTTGCAGCATTATTGCGCATTACGGGTGCAAAAATCGCTATAAATTACATTTCCATAAATACTCTTTAAAAAAGTACAAAGAGAAAACAAAATGAGGTAGTGTCTATGGTTCACTGTCCATTCAGAAATCTGTTGATGCTTTTGTACCATTGAGTGTTCATCTTCAGCCTCCAGTACCTCCTTCCCAATAGCAATGTGAAGAGGGCATGGGCTGGTGATGAAGGTCCTTGAGGAGAGATCCTGCTTTCTTGAGACGCTGCCTCTTGTAGTTGTCCTTAAAGGAGTGAAGGCTGATGCCCATGATGGCAATGGCCAAGTTCACAACTCTCTGTAGTCTTTTCCTATCCTGTGAATTGCCACCTCCATACCAGACATCGATATCACCAGTCACAATGCTCTCCATTGGCACACCTGTAGAAATTTGCAAGGGTCTTTGGTGATACACCAAATCTCCACAAACTCCAAGCAAAATATAGCTTCTGGCAAGCCTTCCAGATGATTGCATCGACATGATGGTCCCAGGATAGATTGTTGGGGATGTTGACACCCAGGAATTTGAAATTCTTTACCTTGTCCACTGCTGACCCTTCGATGAGAACTGGTTTGTGTTCTCCTCAATTTCCCCCACCTGAAGTCCACAATTAGCTCCTTAGTTTTTCTAAGGTTGAGTGCAAGGTTGTTGTTGTGACACCACTCAACTAGCTGATTTATCTCGCTCTTGTACACTTACTCATTGCCGTCTGTGATTCTGGCGACAACAGAGGTGTTACCAGCAAATATGTAGATGGCGTTTGAATTGTGTTGAGGATTTGGGTTCCAGGAAACGGGCACTCAGAATCCACCAGTTGCTTGTTGGCCTTTGGCCTGAAGTGGATGGAAGTAATAACGACAGCCTCCATGTTCCAGTTCTCAGACCTGAAGGAGGTCACTCCCTCAGCTCATGAAGTCTCATATTATCAGAGTGAAACACGATAGGCTAGAGGTGCTATGATTGTAGTAATCACACCAAAATGCTGGAGGAACTCAGCTGGTCTTTTCAGCATCTAAAGGAGACAAAGATATATTGCCAGAGTTTCGAGCCTGAGCCCTTCTTCAAGGAAACATCAGAAAAAGTAGAAGCAGGTGATGTGCCAGATATCAAAGAGATCAAGGCAGTGTAGTTAAACACATATCATGGCTTTTATTAGTACAAACTCTACTAATTTGTACAATAATGAATGATAATGATAATGATAATGGGTGCGTATAGTCCCGCATCGGACTTGTCAGCCACAAACGAGCCTGCAGCTGACGTGGACTTTTTACCCCCTCCATAAATCTTCGTCCGCGAAGCCAAGCCAAAGAAAGAAGATAGTCAAGGGGAATGCCCTTGGTGGTAGTGATAATACACGTCCAATGCCAGTCATGCAGACTAAGCATAGTGAGAGATTGACAGCATGACACAGATTTACCACAGTTCACAGATTTACCACAGCAGGATACATCAGAAAGTCTCAGAATTCAAACAATGGGGGAAGGAATCCAGACCAGCAAAAGTTGATAATTGGATATGATAAGGGACTAGGTGAGAATTTATTATGTCTGTGCGAAAGGAGGCAGGGAATGGAGAGTTAACAGAAAAGAAGGGGGTGGGGGAGGGTTTTAACCAGAGAAGTTGATATTAATGCTAGATCAATAAGACAATGTGCAGATACTGGGATCTAGTGCAATACACGAAAGTGCTGGAGTAGTTCAATCAGTAACAGAGCATCCACAGGAAATAAAAGTTAGTCAACATTGAAACATTGACCTGCTGAGTCACTCCAAAATGTTTGTGTTGTGTCCTAGACTTGACCATTCTCAGTTACTTCATCAATGACCACAATAATGTCAGACTGTTTGCTGTTAATTAGATAACATTCAATTCCATCCACTTTTCCTCATTAAAAATAAAAGTAACAGCCCATGCCATGATGTAAATAGATATACAACATACAGGAATGGCCTGAATATTCAAACTGTACAGCCTCTAGGCAATAACCACCTCCAACAAGAGAAAGGCTAATCACCCTACCATTGCATTCACTGATATCACCATCACAAAATCCCTCTAGGCCAACATCCCAGGAATGACTGGACTAGCCACATAAATGGTGTTAATAAATTAAGAGGTTGTGCATTCTCTGGTTAAATGTCTCACCCTTTGACAGCCAAACCCTTTCTATGATCAATAAGTCACAAGCCAGTGTGTTGGTTACTCTCCAATTTCCCTGCAACAGTTCCTCCAACAGTTAAAAAAGGCATGAAAACTTCCTGAACAAAGCACCCCATTCTTTTGGCACTTCAGTGATCACCCTCAACTCCAAACCTTCCAACATTGGTGCAAGGTATCTACAATGTGTATCATTATAACTTGTGCTGCATTCCTTTATTAAGGCTACACACTCAGCATCTCCAAATCCACGACCTGTAAAAGCAAGAAAGAGGGAGATACTTGGGAACTTGCAAGGCTTTTCTCCCACATTTTTCTCACATAGAAATACATTGCTAGTTCCTCATTGGCACGATGTCCAAATTCTGGAAATCCCTCTGTTCTATGGGAGTACCTCCACCAGAAGAATTGCAGTCATTCAGGATCATCTTTTCAAGGACATTCAGGGGATCAGCAACACTTTTTCCATAGGTCTCCTTAGGATAAAGGGTAAGCCATTTAGAAATGAGATAAGGATTGTGAACATGTGAAACTCCCAACCAAAGAAATTTGTTGATGTCAGTTCATTGGGTAGATTCAAAATGGAATTGAATGTGGCCCTATTTGCTAAAGAGATCAAGTGGTATGGAGAGAAAGCAGGGAAAAGATACTGAAGTTATATAAGCAGCCCCGATTGTATTGAATCGTGAAACAAGTGAAGAGCTGGATGATGTCCTCCTGAACCGGTTTTCTATGTTTAATTCATATCATTTGTCCTTTCCTTGCTCTATACACTACTTGACACATATATTATATTTTAATCATCTCTTTTATGGATTTTGATTATGATCGGGATTAAAGTATTTGATTATCCTCTCCCATGTTTGTATGACACAGTGCCTTCAAATTATACTCCAGCAAAATGAGACAGGGTGATTCAAGATGATTCATTGTCCACAACTTCTCCATTCTGTTGATCAGAAATGGGAGCCACAGTCTCACATTTCAGTATTTTTCGATCTTACTAGATATGGTCCATTGACATTTTAATCACAAATGCACCAAGCACATTTACTGCCTCATAAATTCTGGAATTATTGGAACCAAGAAATAACAGCTCTCTCTCATATTGTATCAAATTCCAAATTTGTCCAAAATCTGAATTTTGCAAGTGATTTTAAAAAATCCATTAAACCTGAGGTCACTCTTGCACCATTGATAACTTTGGACAACATTTTTTTTTAACATAAAGTTTGTTCCTGGAAAAAAAAGTGATTACGATAGACAACTAAACAGATATAATTACAGATTTACTCTATCACGCAGGAAGCTGGAGAAACATTAAATTAACTTTTATTGCATTTAGCATGTTTAATCACATAATGATGCTGACACATTTTGTTAGTTCAACTGACCCTAAAAATCTTTTGCTGCTGATTTTTGTATGTACTCTGCATCTGATGCCTCTCTCGTCTGTATACAACAATTATCGGCCAGCATTGATGGATTCCAGTTGACCTGATACCACCTTTCCATGGTTGCAATATCCTGGTGAAAACTTTCACCAATTTTGTCACTGACTGTGCCAAGATCAGCAAGGGAGAAGTGTAAATGTGAATGCAGAAAATAATTTTTCAATGACATGTTGCACTTCATCATTTTGTATGCTTGAAATAGACTTAAAATATGACGGGAAATCATAAAAATAGGTCATATCTAAAAATTGGTACATGGTAGGAACATTGTAAGGTGATTTTCATGATCAGCAGCCCAAAATTCATAAAATACATCCAAAAGTGTCAAGGAAGCAAAATCTTTATTGTCCACTGTAATTCAATGGAATTGAATTTGAACTCACATGTTTGCACATGTGAACAACTTAATCAAGCTGATGTCAAAAGACTCATTTGCACACATGCCACCTTGTTAGTTAATTCACTCTCAATCTAATTCCATTTATTGTTTTCCAAAAATAGACTTTATTCACAATAAATTATTTACAAATCAAAAACCATTCAAAGTCTTGTCACTTCTGTGTTGGTGTTGATTCCATACATTTCCACTATTGTACTTTGAAACATTCATTTACTTCCCTTCTGTCTCAGCCCCTCAAAGCCCGGTAACAGAAGGGATATAGACTGTGGTCTTAATCCACAATGCCCTCGTGTTTCCTGCACCAGCCTCAATGAATCACTCAGCACATACTCATGCAGTCTGAAATGTGACAGTTGGCAGGATTCCCTCAACAACAACTCCATGTGTTAAAACACCAACAAGTTTCAGGCAAACCAAAGGCCGACTTTCACTGAGTTGATGGTCTTCCAGAAGTTCAGGATATCTGGCTCCATATCCTCACAAAGAATCCATCGTCAGAGTGGGCTGAGTCAGAGCGGCAAGGCTTTGCACAGGGGGCTTGGGCGAGAAGAGGTGGTGCAGGAGTTGAAGTAAGAAAGGGCCACCCTATTCTAGGAACAAAAAAGGATTCAGCAGGTAGGCACAGGTAAGGGCAGGTTTCAAATATCACATATTGTTTCCTCCAGTCAAAAACTGGGGGAATGGCAGCCAAGGTAAGGGAATGCTCCTCTTGCAGAATCTGGGTCAACGGCGAAGCCACCAGAAACCCTGATGACTTCATCTGCAAGAAGTGTATCCTGGGGCAGCTCCTGACAAACTGAGTTAAGGAATTGGAGCTGGAGTTGGATGAATTCCGGATCATTCAGGAGGCAGAAGGGGTGATAGACAGAAGTTACAGGGATACAGGAGGCAGGAGGCAGGAGGAGGGTATATGCGTGACAGTCAGGGGAGGGAAAGGGGACAGACAGGCAGTGCAGGGGGACCCCTGTGGCTATTCCCCTCAATAACAAGTATACTGTTTTGGATACTGTTGGTGAGATGACCTACCAGGGACAGGCTATGGGGATCAGGTCTCTGGTACAGAGTCTGGTCCTGTGCCTCAGAAGGGAAAGGAGGGGAAGAGGCAAGCTGTAGTGATAGGGAATTCCATAGTTAGGGGAAACAGATAAGAGGTTTTGTGGTATATCTGGGTGATATGTTGCCTTCCTGGTGTCAGGGTCCAAGATATCTCAGATCAAGTTCATGGCATTCTCAAGAGAGAGGATGAGCAGATAGATGTTATGGTTCATGTAGGGATCAAGGACATGAGAAGGAAGATGAGGAGGTCCTGCAAGAAGAGATCAGGGTGTTAAGTGCTAGATTTAAGGACAGGAGTTCCAGGCTTGTGATCTCAGGGTTTCTGAGATAAGGGTTTCCTGTGCCATATGCCAGTGAGATTAGAAATATGAGGATAATGCAGCTTAACGCAATGCTGGAGGGAAGGCTTCAGGTTTCTGAATCTTTGGGATCTCCTCCAGGGAAGGTGGCACCTGTTTCAATGGGACTGGCAGGGGACTAATATCCTTGCAGAAAGGTTTGCTAGTGCTGCTTCACGGGGTTTAAACTAGATTTTCAGGGGGACGGGAACCACAGTGCCAGAGCAAATAGAGGAGTGGAAGAGGGAAAAGATAATATGAAAATTGAATGCACCATTAAAAGTCAATAGGTTGTAGGTACTGAAAATATTCTCAGGTGCTGCTGTTTCAATGCAAGGAGTATTATAGGAAAGGCGAATGAGCTTAGAGCATGGATTGGGACATGGAATTATGACATTATGGCCATTATTAAAACTTGGTTGCAGGAAGGGCAGGACTGGCGGCTCAATGTTCCAGGCTTCTGTTGCTTTAGACGCAATGGATGGAGTTGGGGGGGGGGGGTGGAGGAAATGAAAGGGGGAGGATGCCATTGCTCGACAGGGAAAATATCACAGCTGTGTTTCAGGCAGGACAGACCAGAGGTCTTGTCTAGTGAAGCTATATGGGTGGAGCTGACCACACTCATGGGGTTGTATTACAGACCACCCAATAGTCAAAGAGAATTGGAAGAGCAAATCTTCAGCTGCTGGAAACTTAAGGTTGGGATAACAGGAGATTTTAATATTTCACATATTGACTGGGACTCCCATACTATAAAAGAGCTGGATGACTTGGAGTTCGTAAAATGTGTTCAGGTGATATTTCTAAATCAATCTATAGAAGTATACCAAATAGAGATAGTGCAATACTAGACTTCCTGTTAGAGATTGAGACAGGAGAGGTGACAGATGTATGATCAGGGGTGCATTTTTGTTTCAGTAATCATAACACCATTAGTTTCAAGTTAATAATGGAGAAGGATAGATCTGGGCCTTGGGTTGAGATTCTAAATTGGAGAAAGGCCAATTCTGAGGAAATGACAAAGAATCTAGAATGTGTGGGTTGAGATTAGTTGTTTTTTGGGGAAGGATGTGCAAGGAAGTGGAAAACCTTCAAAGGTGAAATTTTGAGAGTACAGAGTTTGTATGTTCCTGTTAGGATTCTCTTTCAATCTTTTTAATCTAGTTTTATAGAACAAGAACACATTGTATAGAGAACACAAGGTTATCAAAGATGAAAAATGTAAGTACATTTCCAAAAAATAATAATGATATACCCCTTCCCCATAGAATGTATCAAATTGACAAAAGAAGAGAAAAAAGAAAAAGAAAAAAAAACAAAGGAAAGAACTCTAGTCCCCTACCAAAAATACCTGGGATGTTTTGATATAGAATTAAAGGTAGCATGGTTCTGCTGAATCTATAAAACATATACATGAATAAATACCTTCAATGATCAAGACAAACAGATTTAATGAGCACGAAAATAGTCAATAAAAGGACTCCAAATTTTATAAAAATTAGTGTTAGTATACAACGCGGACTACTGATCATTTCTAAATTAAGTCAATACAATACAATACAAAATACTGAGTACTAGTGTGTGGAACAGGATCTTTCCATCTAAGTAGGATAACTCTTCATGACATAACAATTGTAAATAATATGACTTGACGAACAGATGAAGAAAATAGTTCCTTAATATCATCTAACTCTCCAAACAAGGCTGTTAAAGGATTAAGTTCAAGATTAACACATAATGTTATTGACAAAACACAAAAAATCTCCCTCCAATAAGGTTCACAAACTCAACAAAACCAGGACATAAATATCCAGGCTGGTTCTTCATCATTATATCTGTCACATCAGTGATTTAGATCAGGAAATATATGGGATTATTTGTCTTCAGGCATGCAAGTCCAATGTACAATCTTGAACTGAATAAGAGAATGTCAAGCACATAGTGAAGAAGAGTTAACTAATTTAAGAATTAAATCCCAATTTTTGTCTGAGATAGGAAGCTGTAGATCATGCTCCAATACTCTTTTTTTCTAATCTTGAGGGAAACCTAATGCAATTTTGAAAGCTTATCATTTATAAAGGTTATTAAACCCTTATAGGTGGATTATAATTTAAAAATTACATCCAGCATGTTAGATTCACAAGTCCTGGGAAAATTTGATAATTGAACCTGTAAAAAAATTCTGATCTGCAAGTATCTAAAAAAGTGTGAATTTAGTAAATTAAACTTCGCTGATAACTGTCAACAAACAAGTCTCGAAAAGATGAAATACCATTATCATACCAACTGATAAACATCAAATCATATAAAGAAAGAGGTAATACATAATTAGATGATATAAAACTTGATAAGGAAAAACCTTTTAAATCGATTTTAAATGTCTTGAATAGAAGCCAGATACACAAAGAATTTTTTACTACAGGGCTGTATATCATTCTGTTAACTTTAGCTAAAGATAAAGTAAGTGCTACTCCTAAAAGGGATGAAATGGAAAGCCTCTCAGCCAACCTCAATTCAGAAGAGACCCAAACTGGTCGGTCCAATGTATTAAAATATTGAATCCACAACAAGATAAAATGTATATTGATTGCCCAGTAATAGTATCCACGCTGCTGAAGATCCAGCTGCGCTGGATGGGTCACGTCTCCAGAATGGAGGACCATCGCCTTCCCAAGATCGTATTATATGGCGAGCTCTCCACTGGCCACCGTGACAGAGGTGCACCAAAGAAAAGGTACAAGGACTGCCTAAAGAAATCTCTTGGTGCCTGCCACATTGACCACCGCCAGTGGGCTGATAACGCCTCAAACCGTGCATCTTGGCGCCTCACAGTTTGGCGGGCAGCAGCCTCCTTTGAAGAAGACCGCAGAGCCCACCTCACTGACAAAAGGCAAAGGAGGAAAAACCCAACACCCAACCCCAACCAACCAATTTTCCCTTGCAACCGCTGCAATCGTGTCTGCCTGTCCCGCATCGGACTGGTCAGCCACAAACGAGCCTGCAGCTGACGTGGACTTTTTACCCCCTCCATAAATCTTCGTCCACGAAGCCAAGCCAAAGAAGAAGAATAGTATCTAAAATTCAGCAATACCAAGCCTCCATTCCTTTTAGATCTCTGCAAATGAAGCTTTTTCAGCCAAGGTCATTTGTTTTGCCAAATATAGAAAGATATAATAGAGTCAAGGGAATCAAAAAAATGACTTGGGAATGAAGAATGGAATTGCATTAAAAAAGTATAATGGTTTGGTAAAATAATCACTTAAATAGAGTCAATATGACCAACTAATGAAATCGAGAATGGTGGCCATCTGGCCAATGTCTGCTTATATTGGTTTAATAAATTAAGAAAATTTTCCTTATATAAGTGCTTGTGGTTTTTTGTGACTATAATTCCTAGGTAGGTAAACCTTAAAAGGAATATTGGCACAGATAGGCACCATAGATTTCAAGGGAAAAAGTTCATTCTTGCGCAAGTTTAGTTTATACCCTGAAAAGTGACTGAATTGTGATAGCGATGATAACATAAAAGGAATAGATTTTTCCAGATTTGAGACAAGTAACAGAAGGCCTTCTGTATATAAGGAGACCTTGTGAACTATATCCCCTCTAGAAATCATAAAAAGCAATAGCTAATTATTCTAAAGTTAAATCAAACAAGAGGGGACTGAGAGGGCATCCCTGCCTTGTTCCATGACTTAAGTTAAATATAATAGATTCTTGCTTGGTCATAACAACAGATGCAGAAGGTGAATGGCACAGTAATTTAATCCATGAGATGAAACCAGGACCAAAATTGAATCTTCTTAGGATTTCAAAAAGGTATTGCCATTCAACCCTATCAAAGGCCTTCTCCACATCCAGAGAGACAACACACTCTGGAATGTTAAAATGTGAGTGATGATTTTTAATGAAACTGGTCTGATCTTGCAAAAAAATCAAAGGTAAAATAATCTCTGGACTGTTAGCTAGCACTTTAGCAAAAATCTTAATGTCCACATTCAATAATGAAATAGGTCTGTAGGAGGCACATTCAGTCAGATCTTTGTTCTTTTAAAAAAAAATCAGGGATATTGAAGGCTCATAGAAAGTTTTTGGGCAGAGTGCCTTTGCAAAAGATTCAGAAAAAAACAGTACATAATCGGGAGGACAGTAAGTGAGAAAAGGATTTAAAAAATCTCTCCAGGAAAGCTGTCTGGACCGGGTGCCTTCCCAGATTGGATAGATAAAATGCCATTAGAGATTTCCTCCTTAGAGAAGCATTCCTCCAAATTTATAGGATGCTCTGAGGAAAATTCAGGAAAATTAAGTTGATCAAGAAAATGTATCAATGAACCATTATTATCTTGAAACTCTGAAATATACAACCTGGAATAAAAATCTTTAAAAACATTACTAATTTCTATATGATCAGTTGTGAGGATTCTGTTCTTTTTATGCACTTATATTATCTGTCTCCTGATGGAAGCTACTTTTAATTGATTAGCCAGAGGTTTTCCAGATTTACTGCCAAGTATATAAAATTAGCTTTTAGTTCTTAAGGGTTGAGTTTCAGTTGGGTAGGTTAAAACAATGTTATACCTTGTTTGTAATTGAACTCTTTCTTTATCTAAATCCAGACTAAGAATTGAGGCACACCGAGAGTCAATTCGTTTTAATCTATCTGTTAATTCTTTAAGTTCTCTGTTAGTTTTTCTCTTCGTTTACAGAGTAGGATATACTTCAAACTTTAAGGTAACCTTTACACACATCCCATAATGTCAAATTTGAAACCCTATCCAAAGCATTCATCTCAAAAAAGAATATAATTTCCTCTCCATAAAATTCAAAAATTCTTTATCTGAAAGCGACATCAAGTTAAAACCCAAGTGTTTGTTACTATGAGGCATGTCAGAAAAATTAAATGACAAAAATATAGGGACATGATCAGAGATAACTATCATCCGATATTTAACCAAAATGACAAGTGGGACAAGTTGGTTATCAATAAAAAAGTAGTCAATCCTAGTATAGGTCTGGTAAACATGAGAAAAGAAAGAATAATCTTTATCCTTGGGATGTAATGAGTGCTCAACATCCATGATACTATTTTACAGTGAGAAACATGGCTCACTTATTTAAAATGGCAGGATTGGTGGAAGATTTATCAATCTCCAGACTGATCCAACCATTAAAGTCTCCTCCCATTATCAAAGCGTATTCACTCAAATAAGGTAGAAAAGAAAAAACTTGTGCAATGAAACCTGGATTATCAAAGTTAGGTGCATAAATATTAACAATTACCATTTTCCTATTGTGAAAATTAGCAGATACAATTAAATGTTGATCATTATGATGAACAAAAGGGATAGAGAAATCAATAAAAATCGAGACCTCTCTGGTTTTTTGTATCAAACATTGAATGTCAGGATTAAAGACAAGTTTAGCTGGCATAAGGAACCTTGGTGTTTGAAGGATATTGGGGATATGGTTAAGAAGGTGTATAGCAGGTATAGGCAACATGGACCAAATGAGGTACCTGAGAAATATTAAAAATGCAAGAAAAACCTCAAGGAAAAAAAATCAGGAAGGCAGACAATGTGAAGGAAAATCATAAGGGTTTCTACAGGTATACAATGAGAAAAAGGATAGTAAGGGACAAAATTGGTCCCCTTGATGATCAGAGGGGATGGCTTCGTATGTAGCCAAAAGAGATGGGGGAGGACTTATATGTGATTACTTTTTCATCAGTATTTACTCAGGAAATGAGCACAGGGTCATTGGAAGTAAGGAACAAAAAACAGTGAGGTTATGAAACCTATAGAGATTAAAGAGGAGGAGGTAGTTGCTGCTTTAAAGCAAATAAAGTGCATAAATCCATAGGACCTGACAAGATATTCCCTCGGTTGTTGAGGTAGTCTAGTGTAGAAATTGTAGATACTCTGGCAGAAAGATTTAAAATGTTCTTAGGTGTGGTGCCAGAGGATTATAGGGTTGCTCATGTTGTTTCATTGTTCAAAAAATGCTCCAAAAGTAACCCTGTAAATTATAGGCAGTGAGCCTGATGTCAGTAGTAGGTAAATTATTGGAAGGTGATCTAAGAGATCAGATATGCTATTTTGGGATAGTCAACATGGCTTTGTGCATGGTAGGTCATGTTTAACTAAACTTATAGTTTATTGAGGAGATTACCATGAAAGTTGATGAAAGAAAGGCTGTGGATGTTGTCTACATGGATTTTAGTAAGGCCTTTCACAAGGTCCCACCTTGGAGGTTAGTCAGGAAGGTTCAGACACTAGGTATTCATTTTGATGAACTGGATTTGTCAATGGCTGGGCGGGAGAAGCCAGGGAGTAGTGGTAGATGATTGGGCTTCAGATTGGAGGCATGTGACTAGTGGTGTGCCTCGGATCAGTGTTGGGACCATTGTTGTTTGTCATCTATGTCAATGATCTGAATGATAATGTGGTAAATTGGATCAGCAAGTTTTAAGATGACACTAAGATTAGATGTGCTGCAGGCAGCAAAGAAGATTTTCAAAGCTTGCAGAGGGATCTGGACCAGCTGGAAATATGGGCTGAAATATGGCAGATGGAACTTAATGGAGACAAGTGCGAGGTATGGCATTTTGGAAGGACAAACCAAGAAATGACATACACAGTAAATGGTAGGGCACCGAGGAGTGCGGTAGAACAGAGGAATCTGTGAATACAGATACATAATTCCCTGAAATTAGCATCACAGTTAGATAGGAGTGTAAAGAGAGTTTTTGGATATTGGCCTTCATGAATCAAAGTACTGTGCATAGGAGTTGGGATGCTATGGTAAAGTTTTATAAGACATTAATGAGGCCAAATTTGGAGAATAATATGAAGTTTTGGTCACTTAACTACAGGAAAGATATCAATAAGATATAAAAAAGAGTGGAGAGAAGATGTACTTGGATGTTGCAGAGAAAGGTTAAACAGGTTAAGACTTTATTCCCTGGAGCGTAGAAGAATGAGGGGAGATTTGATAGAGATATTTAAAATTATGAAGGGAATAAACAGAGTAAATATAGATGGGCTTTTTCCACTGAGGGTAGGTGAGATACAAACCAGAGGTCATGGGTTAAAAGTGAAAGGGAATAGTTTTGGGGGAACATGAGATGGAACTTATTCACACAGAGAGTGTTGGGAGTGTGGAACGAGCTGCCAGCTGAAGTGGTGAATGGGGGCTCAATTTTAACATTTAAGAAGAATTTGAACAAGTACATGGATGGGAGAGCTATGGAGGGCTAGGATGGGGTGCAGGTCAGTGGGACTAGGCAAAAATAATGGTTTGGCACAGATTAGAAGTGCAAAGGTGTCTGTTTCTGTGCTGTAATGTTCTATGGTTCTATAAATCATAGTCTCCTATCACACAACTGCTGGAGATGAACCATGACAAGGAACCTTGCATCCTTCTCCACACACTCTTAGTGAATCTGCATTCTGCAAAGAGTTGGGCAACTATCATCACTCAACCACAGTTATCTTGGGGACAATGTGCTTTGTGAGTGATAGATTTGATTGGGAGGTCTTCTCTCATTGCCAGTCAGGCCAAGTCCAAATGCTTGTTCTTGAGGACTGGTGATGACACATTCCACCAGATGACCTGGATGGTTTGCTCAGGAACCACCCCACTGTGTCCATCGCATCTTTCGTCTCTCAGTGTCTGCATGATATTCCATGCTGACAATTGCCTAATGGATTTGCGGTCAAAGGTGTTTGTCTGGAATAACATTTCTATAAAGGATGGGTGGTGCGGCAAAGTCCACTGTTGACCAACCCATCTTTGTATATTTTCAGTTGGGCAAGTTAGGTTAAGTTGGTATCCTCACACCCAAGTTTCAATGAACCTGTACAATATAATTGATAAATCAGAAAGTAGAACAATAACTAAAACATTAACTCGGTTTTGGCTTCAGGCATTTCTTCATATTCACCTGTGCATTGTTTCCTTCGCTATAAAACTAAAAGTCCTGTGCCTAATTTATAAAATTCAATACAATTGAAATTAATAACAAACACTTGTGTATGCTATTGCAATTTCAAGTTTGGAAGAGTAATGCAAGGCTCATTTATTTATTTCTCTGAATTTTATTATGAATCTGTGTTTGAATTACATGGTGTTCAGTCCGAGATGTAATTATTTTCCCCATTATATGGAGGCTCCCTGTTTCATTGAGACAAGATTGTTGAGGCTAAAAAACAAGTGTTAGCTTTCACTTTCATCTTAGAACCATTGCTTTTTAATTATTTTTCTCTCATTTCCTGAATACTCAGAAGTCACACAAACAATTGCAGAACTCTGGCAATCATCTCAAGAATAATGATAATTCAGTTGAAGGAATGTGTACATTTAGTATGAAGAACAAAAACGTAGGAACAGTAAAGACGTCATGGAGCCACATCCAATCTATGCATTGTTTGGCCAATTATTGAAAATCAATTGCAACCAAAGTATAATGATGCCATAAACCCTGTTTTCCATTCAGTGACATCAATGCTGATCTTTGTTTTTAGCCCCCACCTTTCTAGAACTAACTCCATATCTCAATCCCTTTAACATTTAAAAATTTCAGTCCTGAATATACTCAATAACTAAACCTCCAACGTGCTTTGGTACAAGTGAACCCTTGGAGTATTCTTAGCTTCTGCGTAAACAAATATTTTTCTCATCTCAATCCAAAATATGACCCCTGCCTCTTGATGGAGGAAGCCATCACAACATTATCTGTGAATCCATAGCCACAAGTACCAAGCAGAAAAACTTCGAACATTCCGAGCAACTTTCAAGCATCTCCATGAGTACAATGCAAAGTTCAAATGAATTGTGCATTCATTCAGAAAGAATGAGTTTATCCAGAATAAAGGAGATACAAATGGAATGCAATAAATCAGAAAAAAATGGAAATCAGTGTACTGGCCAGAAAGCCCTGAAAGTATTGCAGAATTTCAAACATTCTTATGACTGGTGTAGAGTTTTATCAGATTTGTAATCTTACCAAACTGCTAGCATTTAGTCTATTGTTACATTTACAAAAAATACAACGAAAAGCTTAGTTTTGTGTGCTATCCAGATATCTTTGGCTTGGCTTCGCGGACGAAGATTTATGGAGGGGTAAATGTCCACGTCAGCTGCAGCCTCGTTTGTGGCTGACAAGTCCGATGCGGGACAGGCAGACACGGTTGCAGCAGCTGCAGGGGAAAATTGGTTGGTTTGGGTTGGGTGTTGGGTTTTTCCTCCTTTGTCTTTTGTCAGTGAGGTGGGCTCTGCAGTCTTCTTCAAAGGAGGTTGCTGCCTGCCGAACTGTGAGGCGCCAAGATGCACGGTTTGAGGCGATATCAGCCCACTGGCGGTGGTCAATGTGGCAGGCACCAAGAGATTTCTTTTAGGCAGTCCTTGTACCTCTTCTTTGGTGCACCTCTGTCACGGTGGCCAGTGGAGAGCTCGCCATATAACACGATCTTGGGAAGGCGATGGTCCTCCATTCTGGAGACGTGACCCACCCAGCGCAGCTGGATCTTCAGCATAGTGGACTCGACAGCATTGAGTCCACGCTATCCAGATATACTGAATAAAGATATATAATAGAATAGTTACAAAGAACAGCAAAAGCATATAAAAGATAAATTTGGAAGTGATGAACACTTTAGTATAGTATGCCTATTGAGATTTACATGTGATGCTTAGAGTTATGAAGTTAGACCTCTTCTGAATTGTATAATGGACATCAATCAAAGAAAGAAATTGAGAATACATCATGCACATTGTTGAAATGTAAGAACATCTTTGTTCAAATTAACATAAGGGCATTAGAAATTGCACTTGTGTGAAAAAATTGTTGTCAGTCACAGGCTATTGGACTTTGCTAGTAATTCCTGGATCTCAGTCTGCAAAACCATAGGTAGCTGCCGCGAGATTGCAAAGGAAGATCATTCAATATAATTGCAGTATTGAGTACTCAGTAAATGCTCAGCCCAAAATCCAATTGTAGATGCCTTAATAAGCAATTTAAACATAATTAACAAGTCATCAAAAACAGTAGATGTTTTGTTTTCTCTTTTTCTTTTGTAATGCAGATATTCCAGAAGGAACAAACAGATATTATTTTATAACATGTACACAAAAATAGCTTTAAAGGGAAACTCTGACTTAAATGTATGTCCAGAAAAGGACAAAAGACTCTCCTATTGTTACAAAGTGTCCTGATAGAAAACATTGTGTTCAATATATTGTAAAGATGTATTTTTTGGAAGTTTGGTGTCACAAACATGAAGACAATAGTAAAATGTTATTCCAGCATTTTGTGTGTTTATTTCAGATTTCCAGCATCTGCAGTTTTTATTGTTTTTAATTCTAATCATTGCCTGGATTAAATGAAGATATCCATCTTGATATCTCAAGATTGCAAAGTGAAGCAAGAAAAGAATATTGTCAAAGAGGTGATTCAAAAATTCTAAAGAGTACTCAATTTTTAACAATGGCACAATAATTGGATATTTTCTGCTAAACTAGGAATGAATGACCCCATATTTTACAACAGGTTATATTTCTGCTGAGATTTAGAAAATAACCAAGTTTGTGTGGCCAGACTTGAGGGGTGTTTGGAAAAACAGTCAAGACAAAAACAAAATGATGAATCAAATCATAGAAAGAAATATTTTAAGTAAAATGTTGGAATTTGTATCTTCAAACTTTCCCTACAAATGTTTGGAAATGGATGTCAGAGCTATTGTTAATATTTGCAGCAAAATGCAAAGAGGTCAAGCTATATAAAAATACTGTACAGGTTCAAGCCCTTTGGCCCACACATTCTGCATTGACCATCAATCACCTATTCATACCAATCCTATATTAATCCTATTTCATCTTTTTATTTTGTTCCTTCCACATTCTCAACTCACTTGGTCAGTCAAAGCAGAGCAAGACTTGCACCATTTCTGTAAGTCAAATCAAAGGAGGACTTATGCAGTGAATGGTAGTGAATGGTAGTGAATGGTGATGGAGTACAGGTACCCAGTTTCTTGAAAGTAGCAACTCAGTTGGACAAGGTGGTGAATACGATGGTTGGCAATGCTGGGCTTCATTTGGTGGGGTGTGGAGTACAAAGGATGGTGAAACCACACAGCGTACTGTGAACAGTGCTGGTCATCTGGTTACAGAAGGGGGATCAACACATTGGGAAGGGTGCAGAGGAAATTCACGAGGATGTTGCCAGAATTGGAGTGGTTGAGCTATAGAGAGAGATTGGATATGCTGGGTCATTATTCCCTGGAATGTAGGAGGCTGAGGGGGTACCTTATGGAGGTTTTTAAAATCATGTGGGACATGGATAAAATGAATGCTCACAGTCTCTTTTCCCAGTGTAGGTAATCCAGAAATAGATGACATACATTTAAGGTGAGAGGGAAAAGATCTAAGAGGTACCAGAGAGGCAACCTTTACACTTAGAGAGTGGTTTCCTTCTGAAATGAGCTGCAGAGCAAACGATAGAAGCAGGCACACGAACAACATTCAAAGGGCATTGGGACTAGTCAGGGGTTAGAGGAATTTGGACTAAATTTAGGTAAAAGGGATGAGTCTTGAATATCAACTTAGTTAGCATGGACATTAGACAAAAGGGTGTATTCTATGTTGGCACTGCCTGGTTCCTCACAAATTCTATCACTCAGCTATGCACAAAGGTCAATTTAGAGCAGTCAATCAACCTGCATGTTTCTGAGAGGTGGTAAAAGGGTGGAAGGAAACTGGCACACCCAAAGGAAACATGTATGATCACAGGAATAATATTTAAACTCCACACAAAACAACATTCAAGGTCAAAGTTTAACCTGGATCTGTAGTGATGTGACACAACAGCTCGACTAGTTGCACCACTGTGTGATCCATGTTTTAGCAGTATTCATGTTTCTTTATGATTTATTATACTTGCAGCAGTGCATACATTTAAAATGAGAATACACACATAAAATACAGTTCAAAGTAAAGGAGTGGGATAGGTATCAAAATTTGCAGTAGTCACTAATACAGTACAGCAATAGTGAGTAGCTTTGGAGGACTAAAAACATATTTTGGAGTCTGGCAAGATCTTCTGGCAAATGGATAAGAAAGGTGTCTACCATGTCCATTGAAAGAGTTCAGGGAGGTATTTTTTTCATATGTTTGTATCACACAGATGAAGGAGGCTGATTAAGAAGATATGGAAATTAATGTGAACTGAAATTGTTCATTGAATGCTCATTTGGATTAAAATATAGAAGTAATGAGTATTATTATTTTTTCTTGATAGGTTTATATTACTATTTACAAATGTTTTCTTGGGTTAGGAGGTTCAGATTCCATCATCCTTCTCCTAACAAACATGTGCCTACTGTGACGAGACCCAAAGCCCGCACGTAGAGGAGGGGTAGTGCTGTCTTATATTGCACAGCATTGCTGTGGGGGTTGTTGTAATTGGTTAGATGTTTAAGATATGTATTAATTTTATTACTTTTTTTTTCTTTTGGGTTAGAGATGTTTAAGGAGAGATAATTTTACTGGATTGAAGAAATTGGGGAGAAAAGAGGTAAGATTTTGAAAAATTGGACTTTGGTGAAATGTTTATGTTTTAAAAAGAAATTGTAGGAGCTATTTTAGCAGTATCTTGTAAAAGTAACTTGATAATTATATAGGTTCTGAAATGGAATAAAATGAAGCTGATTATGAGATGATTATATTTGGGGTAAGAAATAGATAGCCTATTTTTTTTTAAAAATATGGAACCTATATTTGTGAAAAGCTATTTCTGAATATTGAATGTAATGATGATGAGATATAATGATTAATATGAGATGTCATATTTTAAAATCAAGTACAAGAGGTATAATGTAATCTGACATAATGTTGTAATTCTAACTTGTGTGGTGGCCGCCATGGCAGCACTCAAGCTGGTGCTTTTGGTGGCAAGCGCAACTAAAGGTTATCAGCCTGTGCTGCATCACTGGCCCCAACAAGCAAACCAACAGGTGAATGGCAAGGGCAGCTTAAACGCCAGCGACCCCTAAATGGCGCTGGCCTTGCTGTGCAGCCAACAGCCAGGGACAGTACACAGGGAAGAAGGGATTGTTATGCAAGAAGGTACCCATGCACGGGAAACCCGCTTTTGTTAGGCAGGTCATGATGTCAGTAACAGCAGGAACGCAGCGAGTATAAAAGTTGGGTCTCAGCCCCTAATGAAACACAAAGCTTAACCTGACTACACAACATATGTGTGTCTTCCTTCAAGTTGCACGCGGCTACGATTGGTGACCCCGACGGTTTAGACGGCAACTAAACCCAATGATGAGCAAACTGTCAGCATTCCATGCAATCGTTCTCAAGCTGCCGACCTTCCAGATGAATCAACCACACATGTGGTTTGACCAGGCTGAGGCACATTTCCAGATCTAGCAGATCACAGCAGAGTCCACCTGGTACTACCATGTGGTGAGTGCCCTGGACCAGGCCACGGCAAGCTCGGTGGCCAACTTCATCCAGGAACCCCCATCGGAAGGGGCATACACGACCTTCAAGGAATTGCTTATTGAGACATTTGAGCTCTCACAGTATGAGAGGGGGTCACGCCTGCTCCACCTGCATGGATTGAGGGACAGGACCCCCATCAGCTCTCATGAACAAGATGCCGGCATTCCTGGGCAAACATGAGCCCTGCATCATGTTCAAGCAGGCATTCCTGGAGCAACTGCCCAAGGACATCCAACTGCTCCTTGCAGACACTGAAAGTTGCAGCAAGAGTGGAAGTTCTGTGAAAACAGAAAAGAGAGTGCTTGGCATCTGTGGGGCTTGTCACTAAACCCTGCAGCCAGACCTGCACAGACCTGCCGAGAGAACAGCAGTCCCACAGAGGAGGTGATCCAAAGCCCAGTGGTGCTTCTATCACCAGAGATGGGTCTCCAGAGCCCACCAATGCAGACCTCCATGCATATTTCAAGGAAATGCCAGGGCTCGCCGTAACTAATCGCTACTGCGGCTGGCCAACAAGACAGCCTCCTGTATGTTTGGGATCATCAGACTGGATGATCTTTCCTCGTAGACACAGGAACAGAGGTCAGCATCCTGCCCCCATCGGGACAGGACATCAGGAAAAGGCATTCAGGCCCCATGCTGAGGGTTGCCAACAACAACACTCTCGCAAGCTCCAACTGCAGTTGGAAGGCAGCCTTTTCTCGTGGGTGTTCATGCTGGCCACAGTGGAACAGATGCTTCTCGGGGCAAACATCCGGCATGCCCACAGCCTGCTAGTGGATGTCAAGGAAAGAAGATTGGTCCATGCCAAGACTTTTCAAACCTTCCCTTCAAAGACACCAGGCTCCCAGCACTCCACCTGGACTCCATACAGGGATTGGATGAGTACGCCATGGTCCTGGTCAAGTTCCCTGCAGTGCTCACCCCCGAATTTACCATGGCGATGCCCCAGCATAGAGTACAGCACCACTTCCTGACCCAGGGCCCGCCACTTCTTGCAAGAGCAAGACACCTTCCTCTGGAGAAGCTCCAGCTGGAGGAAGAATTAAAGAACTGAAGGAACTCGGCATCGTATGGTAGTTGCACAGCTAATGGGCTTCTCCCTTGCATATGGTGCCCAAAGCCACTTGGGGTGGAAGACCATACGGCGATTGCTGCCGGCTCAATGAGGCCACAATACCTTGGCGCATATCCAGGACTTTGAGGCTAACCTGCACAGGGCAAAGATCTTTTCCAAAGTGGACCTCATGTAGGGATATCATCAGATCCCAGTACACCCTAATAATATCCCCAAGACCATCATCATCACCTTGTTCTGCCTGTTCAAATTCCTTCAAATGCCGTTTGAGCTGAAGAACACCTCACAGACCTTCTAGCGACTAAGGGATGAAGTGGGCCAAGACCTGGACGGCACCTCCATAGACCTGGATGACATCCTGCTGGCAAGCAGGAGCCAACAGGAACATGTGATGCACCTCCGCAACCTCTACACCCAACTAAGTGAGTTCAGCCTGTCGATCAACCCAGCCAAATGCCAGTTTGGGTTGGAGGCCATCGACTTCCTGGGCCACAGGATAGCCAAGTTAGGAGCCACACTGCTACCCAGAAAACTGGAGGCCATCCGGAAGTTTCCTAGGCCCAGCACATCCAAGGAACTACAGGAGTTCATGAGGATGATCAACTTCTACCACAGATTCATCCCCTCAGTTTCCCAGATCTTTTGGCCCTTGTTCGCCCAGATGGCAGGCAAGGCAAAGGACATCACATGGGACGAGGAGTCAGCAGAGGCCTTCATGAAGGCCAAGGAAGCCCTGGCAGGTGTTGCTCTTCTGGCTCATCCGAGGGCAGATGCTCCAATGTCCCTGATGGTAGATGCCTCAAGAATGGTGATTGGCCGAGTTCTGGAGCAGCAAATCAAAGAAAGTTGGTGGCCACTGGCTTTCTTCAGCAAACATCTTGTGGCCTCCATAATTGAACTACAGTGCTTTCAACAGAGAGCTACTGGCACGGTACTTAGCCATCCACCACTTCAGGTACTTTTTAGAGGGCAGGTCTTTCACAGCCTTCACAGACCTCAAGCCCTTGACTTTCACCTTGGCTAAAATCACAGACCCCTGGTCAGCCCACTAGCAAAGACACCCGTTTTATATCTCGGAGTACACCACAGATGTAAGGCACGTGTCTGGCAAGGACAACATGATGGCCAATCCATTGTCCAGACAGAGTATCCATGCATTATCAAGAGGAGTGGACTTCGTGGCACTGGCAGAGGTGCAGCAGAACGACAAGGAGATGCCCCAATACAGGACTGCAGCTCCAGGCCATCCCCCAGTTGGCCAGGTCGGACCTATCATCTGGCGGCTTGGAGATGGCAGGTTTTTTATTTCATCCACGGACTGGCTCACCCATCCATCAGGACCATGTTCTGGCTGGTGGCTAGAAAATACATGTGGCATGGATTATGGAAACAGGTCAGTGGGTGGGCAAAGGTGTGTATGCAGTGCCAAACAACCAAGGTCACTAAGACCCCACCTCAGCACTTCGAGCCTGCAGAACAAAGGTTCGACCACATCCATCTGAACATAGTAGTACCTTTACCAGTGTCCTAGGGTTTCCATTACCTGCTCATGATGGTCGACCACTTCAGTAGGACCCGCTGGTAGACATGTCCACAACCTCGTGCGCGAGGGCCCTCAACTCATCCTGGGTGGCACGGTTTGGGTTACCATCTTAAATCACATCCAACAGAGAGGCCCAGTTCACCTCCAGCCTGTGGTCTGATCTCACCAGCCTGTGGGGCACCACCCAATGGCCTACCACCCAATGGCCTACCACCCACAGTCAAACGGGTTGGTGGAGAGCTTCCACAGGCACCTCAAGGCTGTGCTCATGGCTAGACTCCAAGGACCTAACTGGGTAAACAAGCTACCATGGCCACTGTTGTGTATATGCAAGGCACCCAAGAAGGACCTCAACACCTCTCCGACCAATCTCGTCTATGGAGCTCCAATGGTGCTTGCGCGGAATTCATACTGTCCCCAGGCGGACAGCAGGATGATTGTTCAGTGTTCCTCTGCAAAATGATGGAAAGAGTCAGCAACCTGGCCTTGACTTCACCTTCCAGGCACGGACACGCAAGGACCAACATGCACAAAAACCTACAGAACTGTGAGTACGTTTTCACTCGCAGGGCTCCACATCGTCCACCACTTCAGAGGTCATGCAAGAGTCCATTCTGGGTCATCCTTAACAACAGGGCCATGTTCGAGCTGGAGGGTGGAGTCAAGACAGAGGTCTTCACCACAGACAGGCTAAAGTTAGCGCATCTGGAACTGGTGTGCCCATTCGAGACACCAGCACCACGCTGGAGAGGCAGGCCACTGAAGCCTGCAAAGACTCTGCCTACAGGCGCCAAGGACAATACCGTCAGTTCTGGAGGGGTTGATTATGTGGCAGCCAGCCACTGCAGCGATCAAACTGGTGCTTTGTGTGGTGAGGGCAACTAAAGGCCAGTAGCCCGCGCAATGGCTCTAACTCCAGCATGCAAACCGGGCGGATGGCAGGGGCAGTTTAAAGGCCAGAAACCCCAAAATGACGCTGCCCCTGCTGCACATCCAACAGTCAAGGACAGCGCATGGGGAAGACGAGATTGTTATGCAAGAAGGCACACGGGAAACCCGCTTTTGTTATGCAGGTTGTGGTGACAATAACAGTGGGAACGCTGCAAGTAGAAAAGTTGGGTCTGAGCCCCTAATAAAACACAGAGTTTAACCTGACTACGTGTGTAAGTCTTCCTTCAAGCAGCATGCTTTTTTGTATTTACAAAATTCATTCTGATGCTCCCTGGACCTGGTAAAGTAAAAAAAAATGGATTCTTCTAGTTTGGATGATAGTTCTAAGATATAATCTTTCTATTTTTCTTTCTGTATTCTTTTTGGATTTCTTTTTGGGGCTTTTTTAATCTTTTTTTTATTTGGGGAGGGGGTGTGTGGATGGGGGAGGGTAGATTAGATTTGGATTTTAAAAGCCATCATGCAATGTGATTATATATTAATATACTGTATATGAATTTTGAATGTGAATGAATGTATGACTCAAAAAATTCAAAATAAACTAAACATGAGGAATTCAGGGAGGACAGATAAGTGTGTATCAAGGAAAGTGATCAAGGTGAAAGAAGATGATGCTTCTCAGTGGGATTAAGAAATCAAAGATGAAGGATCTGGTTGTGCAGATCAGTGGGGGCAAAAGTCATAGATTTGTTGAACCAAATCTACCAAAGCTTATTGTGCCATTTTGGGATTACTGCCTTTATTGCTTCTTGCTGTGCTGGGTTTGCTTGTGGATGATTTCTCTGGTTCTCTGTAGCTTTGAGTGAGGTTCAAAAGGTGACTGGGCTTGAGAGAGGGTGGTGTGAAGGATTCAAAACACCCCAAGAAAGCCTTCAGAGCAAGCAGAAACTTCTCTCGAATAAATCATTGAATTTAAATGAATTAAATATCTCTCTGAAATTCTGAAATATATATAACATACCAAAACTGAGGTATGTACTTGTAATTAAATGCAAATAAATAATAAAGGTAGCTAAAATGCAAAACTCAGGAAAGAATTAAAACTATTACAATTAAAAGAATATATTAATGAAAAACACCACTTCCTGATCTTTTGCCTGGAATATCCATTGAAATTAGTGGGGTTTCAAAACAATACACGAGTTGTGACCCAGCAAGATTAGACCCCACCATTGGGGAATCTCGGACAGATTTTGTCCCTTGCAAACCTTTTCTGAAATTACTGCGTATGTGCTGAAGGAAGCCCACCCCTCAGTTCCCCAAATGGTTGAACTCTGGTAACTCAAACTCCACCACCAAGATTCAGCCCATTAAGAAATAAGAAAGCTCAAAGAAATATGGAAGTTAACAACTCATTGGTGACAATTCGATATTTGTTTTAATGAGCGAGAATAGTAGGCCCGAGGTATGGCAACTCTGATGTTGGCTGTGGAAATAATAATTTGTAGTATCTGACTTATGGAAATCTGAAAACAAAATAAACACAGTTAATCATAATTTTAGCTTTGATAGATCAGATTTGTGGAATATATATGTATATATCCTTTACAATGCCCCTATAATTAAAAACAAATAAATATCTGTTAAGGTTATTGCAATCCGTGTAGAGAAAGACCATGGTAATTGAATCACAGAAGTTGAGGGGGGGGGGGGCCGCGGGAACAAGTCTTCTTCAATGAATACAATTAACTTTTGAGTAAGAAAGAGGAATTGAAAAATGTCATTGCCAAAAACATAGAGAAGAAAAAATTGTTCAGTAAAACAGAGGGCCACACTCATATGAAGTTCCTGGGAGCAGCAGAGCTGCCAGATGTTATGCTTTTGCCTTGACAGAATGCTATAAATTTAGCCTTTGGGATATTGTCATACATGCAGGAAATGAGTTGGCAATACTTTGAGACTATATCTTACTAATGGACTGATGTCACTGAGGCAATCACTGGAAGAAAATCCACAATTTCCATTGAGAACATTTATATCATGTCTGGAGGGATAGAAATTACAATCAAAACTTAATTGGTGTTTAAATTGATGAATTAAGCCTCGACTAATGCAGTTTGGCTGCTGCTGTCAATGGGAATCTTTTTGAGTCAATTGAACATAGTATCAAAAGAGACACAATATTCCCTATGTGCATATTGTAAAGTAACTGTCATTTCCTTTGAAGACCAAACAAATAAAGGACAAATATCTAAACCATGCCAAGCACTTAATTAACACTGCAATCATAGATATATTTAAAGGTCATGAAAGTTCATTTTTATTTATGAATGCTACATCAATACTGAAGGAAAAGGTAATGTTCTTGCTTTAACTAAAGATGTTCATCCAAGTACAAATTGTGCCTGAAATTGTGTTCATTTTTAATAATAACTTTTCTTTCATTTAATTTTCTGGTTCCTTCTGTAGAAACTGTGACCATGAATTAATCATGATAGCCTTTTCGGTTTTGGGACAGTGTTAGCAATGTTAAATGTATCCTTCCATGTAATAGTGAGCTGTGGAATTACAAAAGGTACACTAAAAAAGCACAAACCAATCCTTACTCATTATATCCTTCAGTCTCCTCCAGGAATTGCCTGAGAATGACCAGGTCTGAAATACTTAAGCCAGTCAGTTTGAGATCTGCTCTCTCAACAAAAGATATTAATTGCCACAGGAAATTTGATTTTCAATCAAAACTTGCTGGTTATACAAGTTGCAAAACTCAAATGTTGGGCACCATCAGTTGCCCCAATAATTGCAAAGGCAAAGACTTGAGGGGAACGATAGGCTTTATTGCACAAAAGACTTGAGCTGTCCCGAATCAAAACTAGGGAAGTGCAGGGAAGGGAAAGGTGGCCCGACCTTTATGGCCTGGGTCCCAGGGGAGGAGTCATCAGGGCGCGGGCTAGCCCGAGCCCCCCCTTTAAATAACCCCCCCCTTTAAATAACAAGAAGGGGAGAGAGAGAGAGAGAGAGAGAGAGAGAGAGAGAGAGAGAGAGAGGAAAAAAAATTGCTAGAGGTTTAGCCGCACCGGGACCGCCGGAGGGCAGGCTTGTCTAAGCTTTGCTGTTTGGGAGGGGAAGCAGTCCCGGGGAGGCATGGGAGGAAGCAGTCTGGGTCGGGGTGATGGTTGGGGGCTTCCGGGAGGAAAGGGAGTTTGATGCCTCCTGGAGGACCGACTCCTGGAGAGGAGAGCCAGGTGGCTCGGCCTCCAGTATTGGGGTGGTCTGCTCCACGGGGTGGGCTGTGGCAGGCAGTGAGGCTTCGGGATCCCCAGCCCTCACCAGGTCTTGGATAGGCATAGTGTCCTTAAGGCCATTGGAGTACCTCACAAATTCATATTGTGGTTTGGCGTGTATGAAATGTATGCTTCCACCAGTGGATCCATCTTATGGCCCCTCGTGTGTCTCCATAGCAGGACCAGCCCCAGGGTCACTAACCAAGGAGGAATGGAGGCACCATTCGCTGATCTCCTAGGGAAAGCAAACAAACGTTCATGCAGGGTGGTGTTAGTCGCAGTGCACAAGAGCGATCAGATGGCGTGAAGTGCTTCGGGCAAAACGTCCTGCCTGCAGAAAACCAGCATGTTTTTGGACTTAAGGGCCAGGAGCACTGCCTTCCAGATGGTGGCATTCTCCTTTTCCACCTGGCCATTATCCCTGTGGTTATAGCTGGTGATACTGCTGGTGGCTATGCCTCTGGCCAGGAAGTACTGTCATAGTTCCACATTCATGAACGAGGTCCCCCAATCACTGTGGATGTACTCGGGGTACCCAAACAGAGTGAAGATACTGCGCAGCGCCTTGATTACCATTGCTGAGATCATATCCGGGCAAGGAATAGCAAAGGGGAACCTAGAGAACTCGTCCACCACAGTCAGGAAGTAGGCATTCCTATTCGTAGTGGGTAGCAGGCCCTTGAAATCGACACTGAGCCATTCAAAGGGGCATGTGGCCTTGATGAGGTGTGCCTTCTTGGGCCGGTAGAACTGCGGCTTACATTCAGCGCAGATCTGGCAGCGTCTCATTGTGAACCGGATGTCCTCATGGAGTACAGGAGTTTCCGAGACTTGATGAAGGGGGAGTTGATGATAGCCCGACTTTGAGGTCAATGGTCAAGTAGACTCTGTATTGTTGCACCTTATTGACCAAGTTGCCTATCCAGGATGCAAGGTACGCATTCAACTGGGTGAAGCTTGTCTGCCCCTCTGACCACAAGGACTTGCACCCTCCAGGGGCTGGAGCTAGGAGCTTTGATCCCCTCCGCCAAGAATTGCTGAACCTCAGCCCAGATGAATGCCATATCTTCCGTGCTTTAGCATCTATTCTTGGTGACGATCAGTTTGCAGTCTAGTGTGAGGTTTGCAAATAGTGGCGTTGGGGGCCACCCGCAGGGTGGTGAGGCTCCAGGACGGTGCCGAAAGCTGGGTGCTGGATTGGGAGAGGGGTCTATAAGCTGCAGTTTATAAATGGTAAGCGGGGGTTGGGGCCCTACAAACGCCATCGTTACACTCCTGAACTGACTCTGGAAGTCAAGGCCCAGGAGGATCGACGCACAGAGCTGGTACATGACCAAAAATAAAAAGTCTTTATAACACTCCCCCCCACCCCCCACCATCAGAGATGCCACACTGTACCCCCAGATAAAAGTCCGCTGGTCTTTCGCCGCCATCGACACAGACCCAGTCATTGCCAAAATGGGGATCGAGAGTCTACGGGCCACCTCAGGGTGGATAAAACTTTCAGTACTGCCACTATCGAAGATGCAGTTCAATTTGTGTCCATTCACCTCGATCTGCATCATGGAGTTCGTGATCGGGTGAGGGCTGGCTTGGTCCAAGGTGATTGATGACAGGATGGGTGCATCGTCTTCATCGTCAGAAGGGAGGCCCGAAGCCCAAGATGGTGGCCTCCAGGTTGACCACGCTGCCAAAGCTGGTGAAGAAGGCGAAAGTTATGTCATCGGAGGTGGAAGTTATGTCGCTGGTGAGGGTTGTTGCTGTTCAGAGGATGGCAGGTGGAGTGGGTAAAATGGTGCTCGCCTGACCACACACACATGGCCGGCACTGGAAGCTCCTCTGGCATACATGCCACACTGCTCTGAGATGGGGCTCTGGACCTGCAGACATGTTGATAGTGGCCCTTTTTCCCACAGCCCGAGCAGGTAGCTCCTTTTGCAGGGCAGAGACGTTGTGAGTGTCTTGACTGCCCACAGAAGTGGCACCTCGACGATCCCAGTGCTATTACAGCCGCAGTCAGGTCGGTTGTCCTTGATGCTGATTCCCAGGAATGCAGCCCTTGAGGCGGCGCGTACTGGGTAAGCCCGCTTCTGCCTGCAATTGACTCCATATGGTGCTGGGCTGAGTTTAAAGTCCTGGCCAGTTGGATCACCTGTTTCAGTGGGAGTTGATCCTCCTCGAGGAGAGGTTGTTGAATATTATCTGACTGCAACCCCGACACGCAGGCATCCCGGACCAGGTCTTCCACACACTGGGTCCCCAGCACAGATTTTTCCTAGTGTGATCAGGGCTCGAACAAACACTTCAACTGACTCACCAGGCTGCTGTTTTCTAGATGCAAGAAGGTAACGGGAGTAGACCTCATTGATCTTGGGTTTGTATAGCACGCATAGTTCAGCCATCGCCTCTGAGTAGGTCGTGCAGCTTCGAATGGCCTGAAAAGCCTTCTGGCCAATTCTTGCCTATAGGACCTTTAGCCTCTTTTCGTCTGAATCGACCACTCCAGCTGTGGCCTCTAGGAAGTTGTTAAAGCAGTTGACCCACTGCTTGAAGAGCTCCGATGCACCTGGGACTTGGGGATCCACTTCTAGCCGATCGGGGCGCAGCAACTTCTCCATTACCAGAGACGTTAAAATTTTTGTGCAATCAATTGCTCCAATAATTACCTTGACAAAGACTTGAGGGGAATGATAGGCTTTATTGCACAAAAGATTTGAGCTGGCCCGGATCCAAACTAGGGAAGTGCAGGGAAGGGAAAGGTGGCCCGACCTTTTAAACCTGGGTCCCAGGGGAGGAGTCCAGGTAAGAGTGTCATCAGGAGCAGGCCAGCCTGAGCCAATTAGCATATACAATCCACACCAATACAAAAAACATGCTGAAAAACTCAGCAGGGCACGTATCATCCATAAAAACCAGAGAATACCAACATTTCAGGCCTGGGCCCTTCATCAGGTATTGATTTGTACATTGCACTCAACCCCAGTATCTGCAGAGTTTATTGTTTAACTCAGTTCTACAAGTTGTTCTAAATCTGATTTATCAGTATGAACTAACAAGATTTCCTCTGTAGTAATAACTGAGGTAATGCTTTAGCTCTGAGGTCTAAGGGGCTACATTACAGAAATTATTCAAATGGCATTTTGAGTCCAGGTCATTTGAAATGTTAGCACTACTGGAGAAAGAGATTTCAAGAAATCCATAATCTGAATTTATTGGTTTCAGGCCAAATTAAATCTGAAAAATAACTGTTGTTCCACACAAGTGACACTCTTTATAAATCCTGAAAAAGCAATCATTTGCATGCTTCATGTTTTGCATAATATGTCAATATATTCAACATTTTGGAAAACAATCACGATTTTCAGTGAGCTTAATCGTTTTTGGCATTCCTTGGGGCTATAGTTAAAGTATCCAGTGACATTTTCTTGGTCAGCTACAATCCAGACTGAGGATAAAGGACCATATATGCCAAGCAATGGCCAAAGGAAATTAGATCTAGTTGCAGGAACATGCCATTTGGTCAATGATAATGAATGATGTCTTTTATGGTAGAATAAACAATTAATATTTATTCACCAGACCAATCTGCAATGACAGTATGAGGGTACAGCTCATGGTGTTTTCAGAGTATAATTATTACTCCAAGATTGCTTGAACTATCGATTCACAATGTGCACAATCGCAGAATCAGGTATTATTTTAACAGTACACAACAGTTCTTTCTAAGTAGAAAGGAGGTGACAGTCACATGTGTTATTCCTAGAAAGCATTCAGCATTGTCAACACTTGATGGACATGGAACAGCACATGGACATGGAAAGTTCACAGCTAGTTCCCAAGACACTGCTTGCCTACCACCACAATATTTCCCCTCACTTTCAACAAAATTTCTGATGAAGTGGCTGAATGAGAACTTACTCGAACTATATCACCTCCACTCCACCACCAAGATCATCACAACCTGAGTCATTGAGCTGCAGTGCACAGACAATTCCTGCATTTGCCCACATTTGGAGTCAAGTTTCAAGTCATCACCAACTCATTCAGAGACATACATGTGAAATTTGGCTTTAAATTTGGCTTTAAATTTATCATCCACGAGACAAAGATCTTCTCCCAACCTGCTCCCATTGCACAATACAGCCCTCAATAATAATGATCCATGACAAGACTACAGAAATCCCAAGAGCCTTCTCTCAATAAAAACTATCATCATTGGTGAACTTCAACAATCTAAGTCAGCAGCACCACCTTTGAACACTTGAATGATATGAAGATCAAGGACTGAAACCAGAAGACAGCTCATGGTTTATCAGACAACAATGACTGTGTTCTACTGTATAATTCAGACCCACGAACCACCAACATCTGGGAACTAAAAACATTTGAGAAGTATCAGCAATACAGCCTCTGTAAAATTCTCCTGATCCACTGGCAGAAAAAGTCAGTGCATCCTTCCATGCCAACATCTCTAGCATTAATGCTTTCACCATACTCAGCTGGCTCTAATGTACATGTGCCCAACAATGGACTCCTGAAGCGGGCACTCTGTTCTGTCATGGCATGTAACTAGCAGCTGGGTTCATGGATGTTTTCAAGAAAATGCACCATCCCCACCTAAGGATCTCTATTTTAAAACCAATTTAAGCGAGGAAGGAACACAAAAAATGACACCAAGGATCTTGAATCTCTTCAAAGCAAGCACATGGATACCCAATGAACATTTCAGTAGGAGCAAACCAATGCCCAAGACGCAAACAACTGCAAGCACCTCCTTCCCCAACTGTGGCCGAATCTGTGGAAGCAAGTCATCCTTAATCTGAGGATTCATAGAAAAAGGTGACATCCGGAGAAAACTACAAGGTAGGCACATTAAAGATCGTACCAACAGTGTGGAGACCTCATACACAATAAATCTTCGGGTGATGGATGGGGCTCTGAACATGTGAATTGTTTTCGCCTGCATTTTCACTAGTGACACCGTCTATCAGTAACATTTCACAGCTCATTGGGAGAAACTGGTCATAAGTAAAGGAAGCCCAGTTCTGATCTGTTAAAGGAAAATTGATGAAGACTAAATGGTATGAATTCAAAGGGTGTGCAGAAATAAAGAGATCTAAGTTATGTACAAGTATTAGAAAGGAACAGAACATGTCAAGAGAACAGTTGTAAAGCTCATGAAAACCTGAGTTTGTGGCAGATGACCCTCTGGCATACGAACTTCAAACTAAAAAGGAACAAATTTCAATGGAACCACGTTGGGGTCACCAATGTGGCAGATGTAAGTTGTGGAGAAATGTCATCAAGTTGAAATAAGATGAATAATGAGACTCACCTCAGGTTTCAGGCAGAGAAGAGTAAAAGAGTAATTTATTGGTGTGCTGTCAGGCTAGATATAGACAAACAACAGGTGACCTGGCGTCATGACATTTGGAGTGCATACTACCTCATGACATTCACGTTGAGTAGACCAGGAGTTCTCAGCAGACCTACAGGTGCTGCTGAGTCACTATGTTGTAGTGGCAAGTTGCCAGCCTGTTGTGTCTAGCTATCATGAGTTTGGAGCTGTTAGTGCTGTCCATTCCACCACCACACCACCACCGCCCGCCCCCCCACCCCCCCACCCACCACCATCACCACCACCAAGCATACTACTACAAGTTATCATTTTATAATTTGGAGATACAGCACGTTAAGAGCCCCTTCCAGCCCACAAACCGATGCCGCCCAAATACACCCAAGTAACCAATTAACCTACTAACCCATACATCTTTGGAACATTGTTCTTATAAAGAAACAGAGAGTACAGAAGCTAGTTTATACTAAACTTTAGGGCACAACTGGAACATATATTTTTGAAATCATAACTTCAAGAAGACAAGAGAGTCCCAAAGAATTGCAGAAGACATTTACGACAAATTTTCCAAGGTGATGACGTAAGACTGGAAAAGTCAGAGAGTCTTCTGCCAGAGAAAAATATGCTACAAAATTAATGGGTTGAAAGATAAAGTTTAGGACTCATTCAGAACTTAATAGTGATTTATCCTGTAAAGAAACCCATCACCTCCAACCAATCTTTGCTGATTCATGGGAAAGAAGGGAAACCCAGAGCTGGTTTAATCTCAGATTCCTTAATCAACTCTGGTCCACCTTCCTTCAAAACACAATACTCTCCAAAAATAACAGGAGCTCACCTTTTACAGTGCCATACATCTTTAAAGTCCTGTGCATGAAATTGTCAAAACTTTTGGACCAATTTGTAGGGTCCAATTTTGGGGGAGGGTCAACTTTTACACGGGTCATACTTTTGAGCATGGTAATACCTGAGTTATTCAAGGCATCAAGAGCTTGGATGGCTGGGACCAGGTGGTGATTCTACATTCAAGGCATCAGGAGCTTGGATGGGGAGACAGCCAGGGCCGTGAAGAGAGTCTGTGGTCAGGGCATCAGGAACTCAGATCGGCAGGCAGACTGGCGAGGGTCCACAGTCAGGAGATCTGCAGATCCGGTGGGCGGGTGGCTGGAGCAAGGATTTGCAGTTGGGGCATCAGGAGCTTGGATGGGTGGATGGATGGTCAGGGCATTGGGAGCTCAGATGGATGGGTGGCCAAGACCTCAGGAGCTCCAATGTGTGGATGGGTGAAGCAAGTGAGTCAGTGCCTGGTGTCGGGTGAGAGGAGGAGGAGGAGCCGGGAGTTAATTGGGGTTAATTGGTAAGGGCTAATAAAAGGAGTAGAAAGGGAGGGAGCAGCCAGCGAGGAGCGGCGCAGTGAGTGAGTGGCCCAGTGAAGGACTGGGTCTTAGGACTTTGGCTCGAGGGACTTGTGTGGGAAGGGTATTTATAGTAAGAAAGGAGGAAATGGAGTCAGTTGGGGTAGTTAAGTGCTCCAGTTGTGGGATGTGGGAAATCAGAGACAGCACAGCTGTTCCTGATGACTACACCTGCAAAAGGTGCATCCAATTGCATATAATGAGTGACCGCGTTAAGCTCCTTAACGCTGAATTTGAATGAACTGAGGATCATAAGGGAAGCAGAGGCAGTGATAGAGAGGAGTTACAGGGAGACAGTCACCCCTAGAAGGCAGGAGTCAGGGAATTGGGTGACTGTGAGGAAAGGAGGGAGAGCGCCAGTGCAGAATACCCCTGTGGAAGTGCCACACAGCAATATGTATTCTGCATTGGATACTGTTGGGGGGAACAGCCTATCAGGGACGAGTTGTTGGGGTCAGGTCTCTGGCACGGGGACTGCCCCTGAGGTTCAGAAGGGAAGGAGGGATAAGAACAGGATACTTGTAGTTGGGGACTCATTAGTCAGAGGGACAGATAGGAGGTTTGTGGGAAGAGATAGGGGATCCAGGTTGGTCTGTTGCCTCCCTGGTGCCAGGGTCAGGGATATCTCTGATCGAGTACATAGCATTCTGCAAGGGGAAGGAGAACAGCCAGAAGTTGTGGTCCATAGGGGGATCAATGACTTAGCTAGAAGTGGGGATGAGGTCCTGGAATTAGGTAGGAAGTTAAAAAACAGGACCTCCAAGGTAGTAATCTCTGGATTGCTGCCGGTGCCACGCACTAGTGAGGGTAGAAATAGGAGGATGTGGAGGATGAATGCGTGGCTAAAGTGATGGTGCAGGGGGCAAGGGATAAGATTTCTGGATCATTGGGATCTCTTCTGGGGAAGGACTCCACTTGAACTGGAGGGGGACCAATGTGCTGGCAAGCAGATATGCTAGAGCTGTGGGGGTGTTTAAACTAGTTTGGCAGGGGGGTGGAGAACAGAGTGTGAGAGCAGTGTCAAGGGAGCATAGCCACCTAGATAAGAATAAAAACGATAACAAAGGTAGGATGGAGATTAGGGTAGTAGGTAGAAAAGAGAATGTGTGTGAGGGTCATTCTCTGAAATGTATATATTATAATGCAAGAAGTATAGTGAACAAGGTAGATGAGCTTAGAGCATGGACAGATACTTGGGGTCACGATATTGTGGCAATTAGTGAGACCTGGCTACAAGAGGGGCAGGACTGGCAACTTAACGTTCCAGGATACTTTTTTTTTTAGATCTGATAGATCAGGGAGTAAAAAAGGGGAAGGAGTTGCTCTGCTTGTTAAGGAGGACACTACTGCTGTGAGGTGGCAAGATGGTCTGGAGGGATCGTCCAGTGAGGCTGTTTGTGTGGAATTGAGGGGTGAAGGAGGCATGAGGGTGCTAATAGGGGTGTATTACAGACCACCAAATGGGTCAAGAAAACTAGAGGAACAAATGTGTAGAGAGATAACGTATATGTGTGAGAATCATAAGGTAATGATCATGGGAGATTTTAACTTCCCTCACATTGATTGGGATACCCATACAGTTAGAGGGCTGGATGAGCTAGAGTTCATTAAATATGTTCAAGATTGTTTTCTGAATCAATTAGTAGAAGAACAGACTCGGGACAGTGTAATACTGGATCTCCTGTTAGGGAACGAGCTAGGTCAGGTATCAGACATTAATGTTGGAGATCCAATTGGGTCTAGTGATCATAATTCTGTTAGTTTTAATGTAGTTTTAGGAATGAGCAAGGAGGGGCCTAAAGTTGAGGTTCTGGATTGGAAAAGAGCAAATTTCGAAGGAATAAGAAGGGATTTGGGGAGTATTGAGTGGGATAGGATATTTTCAGGTGAGGGTGTAAATAAAAAATGGAGGATATTCAAAAAAGAAATTTTGAGGGTATAGAGTAGTTATGTCCCAGTGAGGATCAAAGGAAAGGCTGGAAGTCATAGGGAGGCTTGGTTTTTGAGGAATATTGGAAATTTGGTTAGGAGAAAAAGGGAGGTATACAAGAGGTATAAAGAGCAAGGAGCTGAGAATTTGAAGGAGGACTACAAGGAGTGTAGAAGGAATCTTAAGAAAGAAATTAGAAAGGCCAAAAAAAGGCACAAAGAGGCTTTGGCAGACAGAGTAAAAATAAATTCAAAGGGTTTCTGTAGGTACATTGAAAGTAAAAGATTAGTGAGGGATAAAATTGGACCCCTTGTAGATAGCAAGGGTAGGCTGAGTGAGAAGTCAAAGGAAATGGGGGAAATTTTGAATGATTTCTTTGCCTCGGTATTCACAAGGGAAAAAAATATTGAACCAGTTGAGGTAAAGAAAAATAGTGGGGAGGTCATGAAACATATAAGGATAACCGAGGAGGTAGTGATGGCTGTGTTGAAAAAGATAAAGGTGGATAAATCTCCGGGACCAGACAAAATATTCGCAAGGACACTCAGGGAGGCTAGTGGACAGATAGTGGGGCCATTAACAGAGATATTTAGGATGTCACAGGCCACGGGGGTAGTGCCAAAGGATTGGAGGGTGGCGCATGTGGTTCCGCTGTTTAAGAAAGGGTCTAAATGTAAACCTGGGAATTATAGGCCCGTGAGTCTAACGTCTGTGGTGGGCAAATTGATGGAAAGTGTTCTGAGGGATGGTATTTGCAAATATTTGGAGGTACAGGGATTGATAGGGAGTAATCAGCATGGTTTTGTCAGGGGTAGATCATGCTTGACAAACCTGATTGAGTTTTTCGAGGGGGTTACAAAAAAGGTTGATGAAGGGAAAGCTGTGGATGTTGTCTATTTAGACTTTAGTAAAGCTTTTGACAAAGTTCCCCACAGGAGGTTAGGAAAAACGGTGGAGGCATTAGGTATAAATGAGGAGGTAGTGAAATGGATTCAGCAATGGTTGGTTGGAAGGTGTCAGAGAGTAGTGGTGGAAAATTGTTTGTCCAATTGGAGGCCGGTGACTAGTGGAGTTCCTCAGGGATCGGTCCTGGGTCCACTATTGTTTGCTATATATATTAACAATCTGGAAGTAGGGGTGGAGAATTGGATAAGCAAGTTTGCAGATGATACAAAGATTGTTGGTGTTTTGGACAGTGAGGAAGATTACCGTAGATTAAAAGGTGATTTAGGAAGGCTGGAGGTGTGGTCTGAGAAATGGCTGATGGAATTTAATACAGATAAATGTGAGGTGTTACATTTTGGAAAGGCAAATCTAAATAGGTCATATGCATTAAATGGTAGGCTATTGAGATAACAGAGCAACGAAGGGATTTAGGAGTTGTGGTAAATAGTACCCTCAAGGCTAATACTCGGGTAGATGGTGTGGTGAAGAAGGCATTTGGAATGTTGGCCTTCATAAATCGGAGTATTGAATTCAAGAGTAGGGAGGTTATGATGAAATTGTACAAGGCATTGGTGAGGCCAAATTTGGAGTACTGTGTACAGTTTTGGTCACCAAATTACAGGAAAGATATAAACAAAATAGAGAGAGTACAGAGAAGGTTCACGAGAATGTTGACAGGATTTCAAGATTTGCGTTACAGGGAAAGGTTGTGCAGACTGGGACTTTTTTCTCTTTAGCGTAGAAGATTGAGAGGGGACTTGATAGAGGTGTTTAAGATTTTAAAAGGGACAGACAGAGTAAACGTGGATAGGCTTTTTCAATTAAGAGTGCGGGAGATTCAAACTAGAGGGCATGGTTTAAGATTGAAGGGGGGAAATTATAAGTGGAACATGAGGGGAAATTTCTTTATACAAAGGGTGGTAGGGATGTGGAATGAGCTTCCGACAGACGTGGACGAGGCGGGATCATTGGTTACATTTAAGGAAAGACTGGATAGTTACATGAAGAGGAGAGGACTGGAGGGGTATGAACCGGGTGCTGGTCAGTGGGACTAGGAGGGAGGGGATTTGTTACGGCATGGACTAGTAGGGCCGAACTGGCCTGTTCTGTGCTGTAAGTGGTTATATGGTTGTATATGGTTATATGGTTATAAAGATCCACAGTTGGGCTGTCCAGAGCTTCAGCAGGCAGGCATCTGGGGTGAAGATCCACAGCCGGAGTGTTGGAAGTTCTGGTGGGTAGGCTGCCGGGATGAGGATCCGCAGTTGTGATGTCAGAAGCTCCGGTGGGCAGGCGGCCTGGGTAAGGATCCATGGTGCTGGCATTTGGAGCTCGAATGAGTAAACGGTTGGGGTGAGGGTCTGCGGATGGGACATCAGGAGCTCGATTGGGCAGACAGTCATGGCCAAAATGAAGGGGGCTTTGACTTTTGCACGGTTCATATGAAAATACGATATTTGGGCCAATAAAAGGGGGAGTGGGGTCAACTATTACTCGAGTTTATGTGGTAGCCAAGTTTCCAATTGGACAAATTATTCATGCAAGTTGTCACCCACATTATGTAATTCAATCTGACCTTTGAATTTCTATCAGGATCAACACACTACATTCAGGCAAGTGCTAATTATACACTATCTAACTCCCACTGCTGATGGGTTGACAGAAAATTTATGCTGATAGGATTGACTTTGTATATGAAGATTTTCACATTTACAATTTAAAAGGTATTATCAGTTTTAATTATGCATGCAATTTGCTTTCAAAAGCATCCTTGGTCATTGATCAAATAATTAGAAATTGGACTGAGGAAGAATATTTTCATGGGTTTGATTCAGTGAGAACAACCTGCCATAAATTCTGAATGAGAAAATTAAATGGTTCAAAATTGATTAGTTGTGAAAAGGCATCATGGTATTTTAACCCAATTTTAGCATGTCAATAACCGTAACACAACTTGAAGTAATGTTATTTTTTTATTCAAGTGAAGAATTTTCATTCTGAACTGCAACCAAATCAGGCTATATTTGATATGAGAAGTTTTATTCTGCTTTTTTTTGTTCCGGTTATTAATCTCCTAGACTTCATGAAAAAGGGCCTAAAATTTAATCTTGCAGGAATTTTTAGAGGTCAAATAAATTTGATTAATGAGTTTTAATATCAAAATAATTTGAAACAACCTTTTGGGATAAAATGCCTTGTTCTATCATTTCATGGCTCATGTGAAAACTATCATACAAAGGACAACATAAAGAAGCCACACCATCATTCTATTGACTAAAGGTAGAATCGTTGAACGTTTTTATCTTTAATTTTCAAATATATTTCCTCAAATATCTTTTCTGAACTAATATTTATATTGAAGCAGTTCTGAGTGACCAATATAATTAAAACTTTGAATGTTTATCTTAGCTTTGAAATCCTTCTGTGCTTTATGCCAATCTTATCATCTGGAACATACATGAGGGGAGGCTCAGTAAATTTATTTTGTATATCTCAATGGGCAGTGCCATTCCCCCAGGGGCAGTGGAAAGATCTAAAGGGGCAGTGAGGAAAAAGGAGGCGGTCAGGGGGACATTGAGGAAAAAAAGGGGTGATCCGAATGTTTTTGGCAAGCTCAGCCTGCAATGCTCATCATGTGCTATCCATCAGGTGAGGAAAGGGTGGGGGTGACTGCCTGGGATGGTGTTGGTCAGGGATGGTGACTGCCTGGGACAGGAACTAACCACTCGGGTTAGAGACCGACTGCATTATGTCAGGTGAGATGTAAATTTACTCTTTCATATTGCTAAATAAATTGGTTTACTATGTTTTATTTGTGAAATACATATGTGTGTGTTTGTGTGTGTGGGTGTGTGGGTGGGGGGGCTGGGTGCTAGTGATGTGACCTAGGAACCAAGTGGGTGGCAATCCAAAAACATTTGGAAGCACTGCATTAATTGAAATGATAAATCAAATCATTTCCATTCAGTTGAAATAAGTTGTCAAGTGTTCTGAAAAAGAATCAACTATTTGCAATTGATACTATTTCATCTTTACAGAGATAAAATTAGAAAAGAAGGCATGAATTTCCTCCTTAAATGAGAAAAGGATATTATCCATCAGTAAATAAGGAGTTGCATGAGTGTATTTTAAAATATAATCTACTTGGCTAACTTGCAGGAGCGATTTCCACTGCTATACCCAAATGAGTTTTTAATGTAACTTGTATCAAGACATTTTCACAGCTAATCAAAGGCACGGGTCGGTGTAATAAAACAGAACCAACAGGTTGTACAGCATTGGCTGAGAGAACTAAAGGCAAAGGGACAAGGCTATATTTCAGGTATCAAACTGAAGAGCTGCACTGCATAGCGGCTGTCTTGCCAGCCAGGCCCTTCCTGGAGCATTGATGTGGAAAATTTGTCAACTATGTCCTGTTAACAAAAAGCAGAACAAATCCAATCTGACCAATGACTGCTCAATAAATTGTCTCTCAATGATGATTAAAATGATGCAAAATATCATTGACGATGCCAGCATGCACCACAAACCCATCAATGTGCTAAATTATGTGCTAAAGAGCTGAATTTCAAAGGAGAGGTGAGGAAGATTGCCCTCAAAACCAAGGTAGCAGTTGACTGAATATAGCATCAAAGTGCCCTGGTAAAAAAAAAAAAATGGCCTCCAAGGAGAAAATACTCAAATGGGCAGAATAATAATTGGTAAAAAGGAAGCTGATATGCTCATGGACATCAATTGTCCTAACCAGAATAACATCACCCCAGAGGTGCTCAGGGCAGTATTCTAGCCTTAACAATCTTCACCTGCTTCAAAGTTTGCCGAAGTTGCAATTCTATATGCAACTGTTCATCAAATGAACGAGTCCCTAACTGTAGGCACCAAGGCCAAGAAAACAAAACTGACATCTTTGACATTTGATGACATTCTTCCTCATCATTAACCATAAACTCAGTTGATCCAGCCACATAAATACAGTGGCTACAAAACACAAAGCTTTTCCACCATCTCCAAAGCACCAATCAGGATTTTGATAGAATTCTCTGCAGTTGCCTCGATGACTGCAGTCAATCAACCATCAAGGAACTTGTCACAATTCTTGCCAAAATACAGGTAGTCCTCGACTTCTGACCTATGCAAGTTACATCCACCTGCACATATGACCAATTTCAAAAAAAATCTTTATTAAAACTACAGTATAAGTTCATAATTTGTATTAAAACTAATGTATATAGTGGTCGCCATTCCCTGCGGCAGCCTGAGGGCCCTGTTCCTCCTGGCAGCCTGAGGGCCCTGTTCCTCCTGGTAGCCTGAGGTCCCCATTCCCCATGGCAGCCCGAGGTCTCCAATCCCCGTGGCAGCCCAAGGTCACCATTCCCCCCAGCAGCCCGAGGTCCATGTTCCCCAACTTGTGACCAAACCTAAGTTACAAACAATCCTTCCATCCCCATCATGGTCGTAAATCAGGGACTACCTGTAGCCTGCTTAATTAATTTCTGACATGAGAAATATGTGATAATTAGAAGGATACAATGTCAGGTTGTATTTTTGCACCATCCATGAATCTGTGAAGCTTACAGTAGAACCAATGTCGATTAAACATTTAGTGGAATGTCTGTTTACCTTCACAGTCACTATGGAGTTGCTGAGCTTGTTAGGTCTGTCCTGATCTAGGACCATCGAGGCTAGGTCTCCAGAGACTCCATGCTCCTCACTCGAGTGGCCCCCACCATGCATGAATAAGATGGCATCGACCTCATGGCATGACAAGATGGCCACTCTCCTTCTTCTTCCGATGATGATGGTGTCGAGTTTGAATTCAGACCACGGCAAGATGGACGCCGAGATGTTTTGTGTTGTTTCCTCACTGCCACCCTCCATCAACTTGCAGAAAGTGGGTTAGGGTAAGTTCAGGGCAGACGGCTTGGGGCTGGAATCGGATCCAGGTATGTTGCAGGCCGTGGACTTCCCCAAGCTTCCCCTCTCACGACAAACCCTCTTGCCCAATGGCCTTTCTTGCCACAGCTGGAACACACTAATTACTTTGCCAGGCAACAAAATCAGGGATGCTGACTCTTGCCACAGAAAAAGCACTCCCTGGCACGGGAATCTGCAGCTGTTAGGGTTGGGGTAGTGGGAGCAGCTGGTCCTTTGTAGGGATCAGTTGAGTGAGCGAGGTCGCTGGCTTCGAGGTCATCGATCTTGAGCTTGGCCTGTTCCAACGATTTGGCAGGCTCAATGTGACTAGCCAGGCCCTTCTTTCCCAACTCGAGCAGTCGTTGCCTCATGTACCTCGTGTGGACCCCCATGACTCAAGTGTCTCAGATCTGTTCTTCCACACGAATGCGGTAGTTACTTTGTACCTGCACTTCTTGGCAAGCATCCACAGATCCAACAGTTAGTCATTGATGGTCATTCCTGGCTGCTGGCGATGAAGAGTGGGTCAGTGCCTCACTAATACCTTGTTCTACAACTTCAGGTACTGAGCCCCAATAGCAGCATCATACGTAGAGCAGTCCCTGATGATTGCATACCCTTTCGTTTCTACCCTTGAACCAAGTACAGATCTCCTGAGTTCATAGGTGTGGAAGATGTCTCTGGTCATGTTCAAGTAGGCCTGGAAGCAGTCTTGGCAGTATGTGAACTCCTCAGACGTGTCGGGGGACAGAAAGTCTATCAGTAGCATACCTGGCTTGAGTAGCGCTTCCATCATTAGGGAAAAAGCTAATAAAATTGTAGCGTGAATAAAAGCTCTCATGACTAGAGGGAGAATAAACACTTTTATTAGCTTATAACTAAGGGTAGGGTTCAACAGTAGTCTTCAAAAGGGTTCTGGGTTTAGGTGGGAAACCAGGGTTATATGTAAGCAGATGGAAGTGGAGCCGGAAGGCGGGACCAGCCATCAGCACAACACACTACCAGTGAATCCCAATCCACTGCACAGAGTTAATGTTTCAGATTATGATTTTTCATTAAACTTTTATCTGATGGATTTACACCTATCAAATGTATATCACAGATAAGATGAAAGAGCAAGTTATAAAAAAGTCCATGAGAATGAATCAGAATTTGATGTACAGTTGTCAAGATTTACAAAGAGAGTGGATTCCTGCTTCATCTCTGATTTGATCTCACCAATGGAATTTTGTGTTTTCTCTGCAGAATCTTTGTAAAATATTCAGGACATCATACTTCAAGACATAAGAAATAGAAGCAGTCGTAGGCCATCTCATCCATGAAACCTGCTCCGCTATTCATTCAATTCATAGCTATCTGGTCATGGACTCAGCTCCACCTTTTCCCCACAGCCCTTGATTCCCCTACTGCTCAAAATCAATGTGTCTTAAATATATTTAATGAAACACCCGCTATTGCTTTCTTGAACAGAGAATACCACAAATTCACTACTCTGTGGGAAAAGCAATTCCTCCTTAATTTCGTCTTCAATTTACTCTCATGAATCTTATGTCCCTTTGTTCCATTTTTGCCTACCAATGGAAACAACTTTCCTGCTTCTATCTTATTTACCCCTTTTATCATTGCACATGTTTCTCTCTTTATGATCCTCTCTCATTCTTCTAATCTGCAACAAGTAAAGTCCCAGGCAGCTTAATCTCTCCTCATGTTGTATCATACAATAGGATTATAGTTTTTTTTTTCTTTCTAAGTACCAATTTCCAACATATGTACATTGTATAATATGTATGAAAATAAACATTATCATTTATAGGATAAGCCTGCCCCCCCCCCCCCCATCTCTGGAATCAATCTGATTAACCTCCTCTGCCCTGCCTCCAAAGCCAGTATATACTTTCTCAAACAAGGAGAACCATAACTGCTGCAACAGATTTGTGTTAATTTTTAGTTATAAAATATATGTCTTAGTAAAGTTCATTTGTGGGCTAGATACAGGGTCACACACAGGTCACATCACATTTAAGATATACTCAGAAGTTGTCATTTTTGTAGTCAACATGTCTTGGAAAGGCAGAGCTATAGAAGAATTGAAGTGGTTTTAATTGAAAACTCAAGTACCATGTGTGGTTATTAAAAAATAATTTTTGTGTGCATTCAGCAATATGCTGGCAGCTGTTTCAAAACTCAAGTACCATTTAGAGTGACTTGTGCTCAGACTTTTTCGAGACATTAACCAATTAAACCTCTTGGACAGAGGTGAGGTCAGATGTTTTTATAGATATGAAATGATAACTTGAAGGAAGGCAAAAGATCATTTACCATGACTGTGTTTTTGAGAAAATGAAACTGAAACAGTGGTGATGTCATGTCACATGATTTCAGAGAAACATATCTGAAGTGAGAGAGGACATTTTGAAACCTGACTAAAGATTGACCATCCTGTGAAAGATACAGGGGTACAACAGTTGTCACTGGAAGAGAGTGAGGTGGTGTTCTGTATTGTATTATCCATATCATAGGAGATACTCAAAATAAGTAGCTTTCAAGTAAGTAAGACCACTCCGCTCTTGATTAAGAAAGAAATCATAATGGAAAACAGACACTGTAACTCTTTGGCAAGAGAAGAGGCTGATGTTGAAATCATTCATATGAAGGAATATCTCTTTGAAAGGCAACTCATCAAAAGACTCTTGAGTTTAAAGAGATCTGAAAGACATAATGTTTAGAAGTGCTTCATAATTACTTCTGAACTGTGATTAACAAATCTTCAAGCAACACAAGATGTATAATGCTGAAGTTTAAAATGGACTTTTCAGACTCAAGCTCAAACAGTAATGGTTTGGATTTTGATACACACACATATCTACATTTGCGCATAGTGGGAATTAAGTTAGAGTTAAGTTTAGAGATAAGTAAGAATGTTATGTTATTAATAGTTTAATAAAAAATATTATTTTGAATCTACCATGGTCTGGTGAATTTTCTACCGCTGCTCCTTTGTTAGTATTAATAATGTTTTATAAGTTCATAACACTGCATACATTAGTACAAGTGTATCCACACCAATGCCCTGTGCAGTTGCAAATGAACTTCCCCTCTTTTAAATTCAATCCCTCAAGCAATGAAGGCCAATATCTAAATTTTAAAAAAAATCCCATTTACCTTCTTGATTACCTGCGGAACCTGAAAACCAATCTTTTGTGATCCATGAACAAGCACTTGCAAGTCTCTCATGCTGCAATCTTTCACAATTTTAAATAATGCTCCAATCTACTCTTTTTTCTTTAATGTGGATAGCCTCAGATTTTCGATCATTGGCCAGATCTTTACCCATTCACTTAACATGTCTATGAACTCTCAGCAGACTCTCTCTGTCCTCTGGACAATTTGGTTTTCTAATCAAATTAGTGTAATCAGCAAACTTGGGATCCCTCCTTCAAATCATTTATAGATGCTGTGAACATTTGTGTGCCAACATCAATCCTTGTAGCACCCCTTGAATTATTTATTGCCAACTAGAGAATCATCCATTTATCTCAACATACTGCTTTCTTTATCTCTGCTGATAATTTGCCCCATCTCTGTGCACCCATATCTTATACAGAAGTCTTTTATGTGGCACCTTATTAATTGCATTCTGGAACTCTGAGAATACTACATCCAAGAATACCACATCCTATTCACTGCAATCATTATATTTTCAAAATGCTCCAATAAATTTGTAAAACATGATCTGCCTTTCCTGAATCCAGGCTGTGTTTACCTTATGAAACAATTTTTATCCTGATGTCTTATTCCTTTTTCTTTAATAACAGCTTCAAGCAGTTTCCTGACTCTAGACATTAAGCTAAAAACCCACAGAAATACTGGAGGACCTCAACTGGTCTTGCAGCATCCAGAGAAGGTGACGGTGTATTACCAACCTTTCAGATCTGAACACGTCTTTAAAGTATACCTTGAAGAGGTGCTCAGGCCTGAAATGTCAGTAATATACATTAAATCTCTTGGCCTTCAGATGACCAAACTGTAGTATTTTTTTTAACTTTATTTATCATTTGTATCAATACAAAGTATAAATTCAATAATATATTAACTTAATAAACCATACAAAATTATACAATATTTTTTTTTATTTTATCCCCAACCCCCTCCCCAAAAGAAAGAAAATAAAAGGAAGAAAAAAGAAAAAGTAAATGAAAGAACACCTACTTCTACATATATAATATTATTCACATCTATAATATTCATTGACTATTTGTTATAATTACTAACTGATGGGGTAGGCAAAGTGGAGGATGTGGATGGAGTTTTATTCATAAAATCCATATATGGTTCCCAAATTTTATAAAAATTTCCAATTCAATTCCTTAAACTGTAAGTAATTTTTTCTAAAGATATACAATTTGCATTTCAATATGCTATCTGTCTATTTTTTCACCAAATTCTCAGTTTTCCACATTACTGTTATACATTTATTTGCTGTCGCTACAGGTATATTTAAAAACTTTTCTTGATATTTATCCAATTTCAATTTTATATCTTCTTCAAAGAGCAAACTGTAGTTGAGCAAGCTATAAATCACTATGAAAGTTTTTCATTCCTTTCACTTTGACAGCTTCAATGCTTAGGTTTCCTGTAGTCTGCAACTTCATTATTTGGCTGTTATATTTTCAGTTCTTCCCTGCTTCCTTCAGAGATATTAGTGAAGAAATGAAAGAATTCATAAGCTAATTAATAATTTGACACTACAATTTCCAGAAGGTACTTAATATGTAAAGCTGGCCATATTTATCCATACACTAACCATTGAAGTGATAATTCCCACAATGATGGCAAGGAGTGGAAAGCATCCACATCCAATCCTTGGTCTTATTGATGTTGAGATCTAGATTGTTATTCTAGAACCATCCAACCAGATTCTTGATCGCCATCATTACACATTTTTGACCAACAACAGTGTCTCATCAGTGAATTTACAAATTGCATTTACAAATTTTCTGTTCTCGCTATTGCCATCAGGAAAGAAGTACACATGTGGGTTTAGAATACAGGTACTCCCAACTTATGAACTACTCAACTTGCGTCCATCTGCAAATCCGACCAAACTTTTTTTTTAAATGTAAGTGTTACAGAGTTATATGTTGTGTATTGGCCTATGTTGTGTGGTTTTATGTTGAAAAGTGACAGTTTGCCATAGAGAGCCTAGGTGAAGGTGTACTGCTGAGAGACTGGGAGACGGACTGAGCATGTGCAGAAAATGATCTAACAATTTCTGGACTTGGTCGATAAACCACCATTGGGTGGTGCTGTGGAGTGGAAGGTGGCCCAGAGCACGAGTCATAGTCTGTAGGACAGTTTAGAATGCTGGGATTTCTAAAAGGATGAACATTCTGAAGGCAGCCAGAAGGATCCGGACCAAGCCATTGTTCCTCTCTCTGCAAGCAACACAAGACGACTTTGAATTTTGTGCTCTCTCTCTCTCTCTCTCAAAGATCTTTTGGCTTCCATTTACCAAACAAACTGAATGTTGTTTATGATCTTTGCTTCGGTTGAGATTGAAGTTTTGTGAGTTGTGTGTGTTTGTTTTGTGTCTAAGTTTTTCTGTGGGCTGGTTGGAAATATAACTTAGACTTTGATTACGTATGTTATATTTCAGCTGGGGAATTTATTCGTTTTACACTGTTATAGAGATTTGCATAGTAACCAGTGGGCATTGTTATAAAAGGGGGGATTTTGAATTAAAGTTTGAAGATGAATTTTTTGTTAATAAAGTAATTGTTCATCTTTACCGCTGTGTGATATGTCTTCGTTGTGGTTGCTGGTTTGATCTTGAAACATAAGTAAAAATATAAAATTTATGTGGTTTATGATGCATTTGACAAATTATACCAAGGGATGCAGGTCATGTAAGAGCCAACATGTGCATACTTACCTTGATAGTCAATGTTCCAGAGTCCTTAGGATGGGTACAACCATTTTGATTCCTGTGCGCAAGCGTTAGTCTTTGGTTGGCACATGCATGATTGACACCCAAACAACCAATCATGCATCAGCTGCAAGGACCAATCACACATCAGCCTCACAGATGGGCAGATCTAACCCTTGAGCCACATGAGATCACTTCTGATTTCAGGCTCGCTGGAGAGGTCACATGAACCTTCACAATCCACACTACATTGTGCTACAAGACTCATAACAGCAGGTTCAAGAATAGTTGCTCTTCTTCCACTATCAGGCTCCTAAACAACAGACTCATTCAGAGCAAAACACGAAAGTCTGTAGACACTGTGATTGTAGTAAAAACACTAAAATGCTGAAGGAACTCAGCAGGTCTCATAGCATCCATGGGAGGTAAAGATATATATCCCAAAGTGAAATAAGGATAGCATTTCCTTCGTCCTCAATCTACCACTCCACTGGCTTCTGTATCCAAAATACCACCATTATGTGACCCCACCACCAAAAACATCTTCCCCTCTCCTCCCCTCTCTGTCTTCCACATGGACTGCTTCCTCATGGCTTTCTCGTCCATTCTTCCCTTTCACAAATCACCCCCAATCACCTACCTCTGTGTCTACAAGAAATGCTACACTGGCACCTACATCTCTTCCCTCAGCATCATTTAGAGCCCCAAATAATCCTTCCAAGTGAAGCAACACTTCAATTGTGAATCTGCACGGCTCACCTACATCTAGTACTCCCGTTGTGATCCGTTCCTCATCAGAAAGACTGGACATTACAATTTCTTGCCCCATTCCCATGCTGAACTGTACACTTCTGGACTTGCATCGCCACCCGCAAATTGGAGGAGCAACACCTCACTTTCCAACTAGGCACCCTCCAACCAGATGCCATTAACATCAATTTCTCCAGTTTCCATTAGCCCCCCTACTCTCCATTTCATGCCTTCACTCTCTTTCCCATTCCACCAGCTTTGGCTTATTCTCTTCCCTATTCCTCCAGCTCTATCTCACCCTCCTTTGTGTTCGTTCAGCTCTGCATTCATGGAGCAATCCCTTTGTGATGATATGACCACCACCCTGCTGAAGGGGTTGATATCTGTACCTGCAGGAAGACCACCTAAGGGGCTGACTCCACCTGGCCGGCTGTCAATCAGTCGACCTGAATATAGACCTGAGCCAGTCACACGGGGAGCCACCAAGGCTTGAACTGGTGTTCAGGAATAAAGCCTGTTGTACAGTCTTTTGAGTTTTGTGCTTGCTCGCTGATACCTCAGCACACTACACCCCTCCTCTAATTAATTCTTACCTTTCTTCTCCTCTCCTCCTATCCATGTCCAGTTATCATCGTTTGTCTATTGGCTCTTCTCCTCCCCCTGTCCTTTCTTCCCTTCTCCACCCAGACTTTTTTATTCAGGCAGCTGCCTGTTTCTTTCTATACTTTGAGAAGGGCTCAGGCCTGAAGACCTGGTTTATATCTTTACCTCCTATGGATGTTGTGAGTTCCTCCAGCATTTCTGTGTTTAGACTCAATCAGAAACTCATTTAAGGACTCTTAATTTGCACTTTATATAGTACTGATTTTTTTTGTGTGTGTTTGTACAGTCAGTTTGTTTACATTTATTTATTTGATTACTTTTCTCTCTTTTGTTTATGTATCTTTTACTTGAGTAGAGTTTTCACAACCAATAAGTAGAAATTCTGCCTGGCCTTCAGGAAAAAAGAAATGTAGGTTTGCATGTGATGTATTATATGTGCCCTGACAATAAAATTGAACTTTGAACTTCGAAATTATGTCGCCAATCCTCACTGATTGGGATCAATGAAGAAGAAGAGTGTCTAATTGCAGAGAGGAACAGAATCCAAGATCTTTGAGTTTGAATCTTGAATGGCCAATCTATTGAAGGAAACTAGTTAAACATCCTCCTGTAGCTGCACACAGTCATCCTATCTGTTATTAATGTTACCATCCAGTTACTATTTGTACAGTTACCTTGGCCATTATCTTTCACAGTATAACTGCAAAAATTGTAATTTGCTGAACTGAATGAAATTAGATTTCTGCCCTGTAACAAGTCATTCATTTACAGGCAGCCCCAAATGAAATGAGAGGTAGTTTCTCCAGCTGCACTGTTAAAGTTTATTTGCAATTCATCCAGGTTATGTACAAAAACCATTCTAAAAAAACACAGAATTCATTTACCAGACTGATGACATCAGAATGCAGTCTTCGCTTTTCGTGAGGTGATTATCATTTTTTGCAGAGATCAGATCATAAAGTAGAAGCTACCTGATAGTGAAATGCTTGTGAAGGACTTTATCTGGGCTCTCTAAGCATTGATCGTTATGCTGGCAGGTCTCTATGGCTCTACTAATGGCAACTTAGAGGATACGCTGGACATCAAACAATTTTCATCCTAAACACTTCCGGGTGTATTTTATGGATTTGGGTCTGCTGACCACAAACATTACCTTAAATCTTTCCTATCATGCACTTTTTTTTTTAAATATAACCTATTTTTTGTGATTTCCTGTCATATTTTCCTGTCATATGCTTTGTATTAAAAAAAAAACCATGAATGGCATGATGTAATTGGAAATTCATTTTCTGTATTTGCATTTGGACTTCTTCCTTGATGATCTTGGGGCAGTCAGTTACAAACATGGTGAAAGGTTCCACCAGGACATTGCAACTATGGAAAAGTAGGGCAACTGGAATCCATCAATGCTGGCCGACTATTGTTGGGCACTGACAGGACAGGCATTAGATGCTGAGCACAAACAGCAAAAACTTCTAAGGTCAATTTATGTAATTAAACATGCTAAATTGAATAAAAGTTATCTGATGCTTCTCCAACTTCCTGTGCAATACAGCAAATCTGAAATGATCTTTGTGTTCACCTTGAAGTTATCTTTTATCATCCAAAGTTATCTTTCAGGAAGCAAACCTTTTGAAAAAAATTGTTGTGAAATTATGATAATTTATTACATGTTTTTTTATATATTTGTGTCAGCGTGTTAGCTGGTAAGGAAATACAACTTTAAACTTAGTGGGTTTACACCAACCTTAAGAGACTGTGTCACAGACTCTTATCATTGTTCTTACTATGTTTGATCTTCATTTGATTGATATTGATAATAAACACTAATGTTTACTTGGGGCTCCCAGTCAACTGACTGAGTGTCAGTGATGTTCAGATCAAAATTAGATATAAGTTAAAAAATCCCCATAATCCACTGTTAAATAAATATTTTTCTATCTAACATGGCAAATGATAGACTCAAAAGACTGTCTGACAATGAAAGAATACCCAAGGTTCCCAACTGCATGATATTATCTATTAAGATAATTTTGTAGCAGTCGCACATTCTCTTTGTGACCACTAATTTATTTTTTTTTAAATTTAGACATACAACACAGTAACCTTCCCTTCTGGCCCATGAGCCCTTGCTGCCCAATTAAAGCCATTTGACCTAAATCCCCTGTATGTTTTAAAGGGTGGGAGGAAACTAGAGCACCCTGGAGGAAACCCACATAGACACAGGGGGACTGTACAAACTACTTACAGATAGATCCAGATTGGAGCCCCAGTTGTTGGGGTTTTAACAGCATTGTGCTAAACACTGATGTTCAGAGATTGATAGTCATTTATGTTGATAAATAGATAGCGTTCATTCTCATGTGGAAATCTTAAAACCCCAGGTCTGGAATCCATCATTTCCAGAAGTTTTGGTCTTATCTGGCCAAATACATGTCTTGCATACAACTACCCTAGCAGAAAATGTGAGCAAAATTCTACAAGCAAGGAGATGTGATAGTTATAAACCACAGGCACTGGAATAACACAGAACTCATTAGATTTAAGACAATGTCTCCCTTCTCCTCCAAAGGCAAATGTGGCTGGTGCTCCACCCTTGTTTTTTACAATTTAGTCACTGTGTGCTTCCTCCTCCAAGAAATAGAGAGGGGAGCGTTACTGCTGGAGGATTCTTGTGGGACAAACCCCATACCCTCCCCTTTCCTCTTTGTCACTGCCTTCGGGAACCCTTCATCTTGACTGTGCTGAATGTCCATTTAGATCATTGATAAAGAAGGTAGTTTTAAGCAGGAATATGAGAGTCATTAATGAAACTCAAAATGTTTGCACCTCCAAGGTTTATTCCTGTTGAGTGCAATGAACTCAACTTTCAATCAATTTTGACAAACCTGCAACATAGAAGATACCTTCTTGCTCTTCTTACCTGATATTCCACATGCGGCCAAACTGTGTTGGGTGCTTGGGTGTAACCTACCGTGGTAGGACTGGTAACAAATAATTGTGACGTGGACTGACATCACCACTCCCTATTGTGTTTTTTAGAGACATGCCTTTTGAATGGTGCCATGTAATAACATTTTTGTTTTCAATCTGTAAATTGCATTATATCGAACATATATAGAAGAGGATACTTGAATATCGGTCGCAAGTTAAGTAACCAATTATATATTGTAGCTATTAAGTGGATACACCTCAAAAAGGATGTTTATCATATTAGATGGGTAAGCAGAGGAATAGTTTGGCAGTAACTACACAGAAAGTCCCTAATTTGCAAATACCTAAAAAATTGTCCCTTGCTCAAATCATTTTTGTTAACTAACTGATTGAAAGAGATTGGGCAGACTCCTCCAAATAGTTCTGAAAAGGTTATTAGTTTTCCATATTGAGAATGCCTGATCAATCAATGATGCTTTAAATAAGAAATTAAGGTGTATTTTACTAGATGAAACAAAATTATTAAACCCAAAACATTTATGAAACTGGAACAAAATTCTTATTGTATGCTTAAGGACTAAGTTAAGATCTTGTCTATTAATTTTGGATAATGCAAAGGGTAGAGGAGCTCCCAGCGATGAGGCCAATGAGTACCCACTAACCGAATTCCTCTCCAAATCTACCCATAAAGGTCATTCATATACATCTGAATAATAAATCCAAAAGGCAAAATATCAGATATTAATAGCCCAATAATAACATCTAAAATTAGGGAGAGCCATTTCTCCATCTTTCTTTTGTTTGCTCAATCTAGGATTTTTATCATTTCAAGTTATCTTAGAGTCTACCTAAAAAAAATATATTTTAGGGATGAAGGAAGGTACTACTTGAAAAGTACATAAACCTTTGGTAAAATTATCATTTTAATTGTGTTAATATGACCAACTAATAATAGCACCATTGGAGATAAATCTGTAAAGTGCTTGTTTCATATATTCTATCAAGGGGAGATAATTATATTCATACAGATCCTTAAAATTTCTTGTAATTTTAATACCCAAATAAGTAAATTGTTTTTTAACAACTTCTAAGAGTATTTGATCATACAAATACTCCTGATTATTAATAGGAAATAGGGAACTTATATAAAGATTTAATTTGTATCCTGAAAAACTACCAAATTCAGAAAGTAAGGACATTATAAAAGGAATAGATTTCTTAGGAATTAAAACTAATAAATCGTCCACAAATAATGAAAACTTTTGTATTGTATCACCCCTTTTGATACCTTGAATGTCATTGGAGACTTGAAGGGGAATAGTTAAAGGTTCCAGAGCCAAATTAAATAGCAAAGAACTAAGAAGGCAGCCCTGCGCGTGCTCCTGCACAGCCTAAAACAGTGGTTTTCAAACTGCCTCCCTTCCACCTTAAGCAAACCCCATGCCATAAGTGTTCTGAGATTTGTAAGGGATTCTTTAAGGTGGTTTGTGAGTGGGGAAAAAAGGTTCAAAATGACTGTTCTAGATCCAATTGTTACTGAAATATTTTGCTTTAGAAAAATTGTCCTTGGCCCATTTCCTTTGGAGTTATGAAACTGCGCATAATGAGTCAATTCAGTACAATTATAAGTGATTTTCATTTTTTACTTTCTTAAGCAAACACTTAGGACTTATGGATACAAATTTCTTGAGGTGGAATCTGAATTTAGTGGGGGGTATTTGAAAACCACTGGCCTCAAATAAAGTGACTTTTGATTATTAATAATAACCACAGCCACTGGATCTTGATAAATCATTTTAATCCAAGAAATAAATCTCAGAGCAAAATTAAGTTGCTTTAAGATTTCAAATAAGTAGGGCCAATCCACTCTATTGAATTTTTTTTTCAGTATCGAGGGATACAACACATTCAGATTTTTCAGATGGAGAAGAGTAAATAATATTAAATGATCTTCAAATATTACAATGAGAATACCTATTCTTAATGAACCCAGTTTGATCCATAGATATAACTCTAAGTAATATATTCTCTAGTTTATTTGCTAAAATTTTAGAAAAATTTTTAGAATCTACATTTAATAATGATATCAGCCTGAAAGAGGCACAATCAGTTAGGTCTTTATCTTTTTTGTTTAGGAATTAATAAAATAGATGCCTCATAAAATGCTTTAGGCAAAGTCCCAGAGGATATAGAGTCAGTCAATGAAAAGATAGAATATAATGGAAGTCTTTAAAAAACTCCATTCTATACCCATCTGACTGAAGGGAAGGTATTGCCCTTTTCATTTCCTCTTGCTTAATAGGTGCATCCAATAAATTCATCTCTTGCATAGAGATTTTTGGCAAGTTCAATTTTTGTAAAAATTGATTCAAAACAGTATTGTTATCTGGAAAGTCAGATTTATATAAATTAGAATAAAAACCTAAAAAAATGTTTTATTAATTTCATGATAATCTAAAGTTGTGTCTCCATCAACTTTACATAGTTTAAAAAATTTGTCTTCTAACCATATTTGCTTTTAGTTGACCAGCCAACCATTTACCTGATGCTTATCTCCGAGTATGTAAAACTGGTGCATCGATTGAAGAAGTTGGCTCTCAATAGGGTAGGTCAAGAGCAAGTCATGCTGCATTTGGAGTTCTATCCTTTCTTTGTAAAGATCTTCATTTGGTGTCAATGAATAAACATGATCTATTTCTTTAGTCTGTTAGTTTATTATTAGATAGTGTGTATAATGTACAGTATATGCACCAAAATTCTTTGTTTTTTGTAGCTGAAAAAAAATCAAAAACAAAAAACAACTACAATAGTATACTAAATGCAATTAAAAAGAGACCAATAAATAAAAAAAAGATAGATTATAAATACTCATAGTTTCCTTGTCTAAAAAATAAATGTGCAAAGAATGTGGTAATGATGCATTATGAGTTGTGATTGAAATGAACACAAAGGCATCTCAGGCAAAACAAAATCTTGGGCTGACAAATGAATTATTGGCCTTTTTAGTTTCCAGGTGAGCATACATTAATCTCTTCATTTAGCACTATTGGATCCTATGCATCCACCTGAGATGATAGACAAAGATTCATATTCAAATCATAGTCAAAATGCAGCTACTGCAGAACTCCCCATTGTAACAGAAGAGAGGAAACAGCAGGCAATAGTTTCCATGCTTCTGTGGCAGCATAAATTACAAGCTTCTGAGGCAACCTTGTTCCTGGGAACTTCTTGCCTTCTCTTGAACCAAAACTGTAACATAACATTGAACAGTTAAATAATATTAGATCAGTGGATATATCTCTATGGACTTTAGTGAAGTATTTGACAAGGTCCCTCATGGTAGGCTGATCTACAAGAGAGAGATGCATGGCAAAGTGATAGTTTGTATTCAGAACTGGCTTGCCAACAAAAGATAGAGGGAAATGGTAGAAGGGTATTAGTCTGGATGGAGGACCATGACCATAGGATCCCTTTTGTTAGTGATATATGTTGTCGTAGTCACGTACTTACCTGAGTCGGATTAGTGCTGGTTGCTGCTGGTGACATATGCAGGGCGACACGCGGGAGTAGTAGTGTGCATGAGTGGATCAGAACGGGTGTGGCTGCGTACACTGCGAAGAATTGTGGATACAGGAGGAGGGAATTAAGGGCGTCATGATCACCTGTGTGGCAGAGAGCCAATGGGGGGGTTTGGCTGTGTGGTGTTTTATGGGATGAAGAAAGAGTTGTAGAGGCTGAGAAGAATAAAGAAGGTCAACTCCTTTTTGGACTGAAGAACGAGTGAGTGTGTTCTTTTGATTTTATGCATACCATATAACTTATAGCTGCTACAAGTGGCGACCCCAAGGGTTCAAAGTACCTTCTAAATAAAAGTGGAAAGAGATGAGGATAAACTCCTGACAGGAGCAATTGGGGAGGTCAAGCTAGAGGTTCCCTCTTATTTTATTAAGATTGCGCCAACATGGTTCACGATTCACAAGGCACGTTTCTCTGTCCTCAGTGTGACAAGTCGAAGACAAAAATTTGTTTTAATTGTGGCTTGACTTCCAGAGCAGATTGTCTGTGAAGTGGAAGATATTCTAATTAATCCAGACAAAACCCTCCTATACAACATCCTTAAGGCTGCTTTTCTGGAGTGTACTCAGTCATCTCAGGTATCTCGTATTGCTGAATTTCTTGTTGATGACAGGAAGCTGTCACAGATGATAGGAAGCTGTCACAGATGCTGAGAAAATGATGCAGGCTGGCTGAGGTAGACATAAGGAAGCAAAGATTCCTCCAATGTTTACCTTCTCGAGTTCAGGGACATTTGGTAAGTGTCTTTCGGGCATCCACCCTCAATGAGTTTGCAGGACATGTCATATAACCACTATAACTATCGACCTCTTTATGACCACAACCTCTGCAATGAATCTAGAAGCAATGGCCATTGCCTCCAGTCAGCAGGAGTAAACCAAGCTAGAACAACAGGCAGCCGAAAATAACTCAACTGGAACAGCAAATAGCAACACCCACTACTCAAATCCAGGCTTTGACCACCCTTGGAATTACACCTGTCAGCCTAGTTGGAATCATGCTGGTTGAGGACGTGGTAGAGGTGATGGGCGGTGCATTTGATGAAAGCACCAGAAATTTGGCACTGCTACCTGGTCATACCAGCCGCCTTGTGACTTCTACAAATGGCAGCTGGGAAACATCCAAGCCCAGCAGTGGAGGCATCTGTTGTTCACGGGCACTTTAATCATCATCGTTTCCTCAAAGACCATCTCTCAGTGTTTAATTTCTGGTCGATTCTGGTGCAGAAATTTCTGTGGTGCCTCCAACCCCTGAACAACATAGACATGCATTCTGTCTGCTACAAATGATTCTCATATTCAGTCACATGGCCAGAGTCATTCACGCTGGATTTTGCTTAGCAAACCATTTAGTGTGTTTTTCACAGTTGGCAATGTGGAGAATTCTATCTTGAAGGCAGATTTTCTGTCTCATTTTTCACTACTGGTGGATTTAAAGAGTCGCTGTATTGTGGACTGTAGGACTTGTACGTAAGTGAGCTGCATTTGTCATCCCTCCAATGTTGTCACCGGCCTGATGAGTCTCAAACCTGGCTCCTGCCCATTCCAAGCATTGCTTAAGCATTTCCCTCACTTCATGACCCTACCATATCAAACATGCAGTGACCCACAACATAGAGATCCAGGGTCCTCCAGTTGCAGCGCAGGCTCATAGATTAACCCCAGATTGTCATAAAATCACAAATCTAAAATTTGACCACATGCAGAAGCCGTGAATAATTTGCAGATCTGACAGCTGGTAGGTGTCGCTGCAGCATATGGTCCCAATGAGGTCTCCTGAGGACTGATTATTGTGTGCTCAACAATTCCAGCATTCCTGACTGATACAGCATTCCCAATTTACAAGATTTCTCAGTCAACCTGCACGGCAAATGCATATTTGCAAAAATAGACCTGGTGTGACCTTACTATCAGATTTTGGTGGAGCCTTCTGATGTTGCCATTGTGGTGATATGTAATTACACCACTAGGTCACCAGGGGTCATCCCGGTGACCTTGCATATAAAGCAGTCCAGAGCTACAGTCTAGCCTTCCAGGTTTGTCTTGCAGAGAGTCAAGACCTCTTAGTGTACATATTAGTTTATTAAAGCTGTCTTATACTCACACTGCTGTTGTGGATATTGTCAGTATAATTTAAGGGCGGTATAGAATGTTGTATTTAAATATAGACAGCCATGACAGGAGAAATTACCCCTTTCGGCGCATTTGAGTTTCTTCGAATGCGATTCAGTCTGTGGAATACTGCTCAGACATTCCAGCAGTTTATGGACTACGTACTCTCTGACTTTGATTTTGTATATGTCCATTGTTGGAATCTAGGGGTTAAAACATTATGAAATAAATGATTAATTAATAAGTTTTTTGTACTGCATGAGTCAGGGAAAGAGGAATGTGGCTAAGTGGCTGTCACAGCATGGAGCAAAGTTGGCTGAACAGAAATTGGCCGCTCCCAAGATACAGGGAGAGGATATGCATAAAACGATTTAGGAGGAATGCTCAACTGAAGGAGGTGGGAAGTAGCACAGGAGACACAGGCCAGATCAGAACAAAGAATGGCCCGCAAGAATCAAAGGGAATGGAAAACCAGTCTAGGAGGAAGATTAAGGCACGAGGAGGTGTTAAAGAGAACAGCAGAAATTGGCCAGACAGGGACCAAATGGTGATTAGAAATATCTGGGGATGAATTAATTTCAGATCTAAACAACAGGATAGTCTGGCCTGGAGGATTAACATGGGAAGGCTACACCCCAGAAATCTGCAAAACAGGAGATGACTTGTGATAACCCTTATGCAAAAAGATCTAGCAGGGAAAACAACTTTTGTTCTGTGTGATAAGATTGACCTATATAAACTGTGCCAACTGGACAATAGGGGTCAGTCTCGGGGAGTAGCTCACTGGCAGGTGACCTATGAACTAACAGACTGACCCAGAGCTCTGATAAGTTTTATTCTTGTGCTGTGCTGTGCTGTGTGGTGTAATAAACTGACTGTTGAACCGAATACCTTCTCCTATCACTTCATTCAACGAACGCGCTGGACTCAGCTCACACATAGACTAAATTAAGAGTAAATAAATTAAAGCCAGAGTCCAACACTATATCGACAGCATTCTTGTAGTGAGTGTGGATGAAGAGGAGCACAAGCGCCATCTTGTATCACTGTTCCAGAGACTCAATGAATTTGGCATTGTGATCAATCCAAGTAAATGCGTTTTTGGTGCCACTGAACTTATATTTTTGGGACATAGAGTTAACCAAGACGGTAACTTGCCTAATGAAATGAAGGTTCAAGATATTTGAGATTTTCCTTTACCTGTTACATTTGGCCAGTTATGACAGTTTTAAGGGATGATGAATTTCTACCGCCATTTCCTGCCAAATGCAGCAGGCTCTCTCTTACCCCTTACTGAACAACTTAAGGATCCAATAAGTCTGTTTCTAAAGAAACTTACTGAATTTGACCAATGATACCACCTGTGCTTTCAACTATGCGAAGACTGCACTTGTGAATGCCATGATGCTTGTACACCAGAAGCCCAATGCCTTGCTTTCTTTGACCACGAATGGCTCCATTAGTTCTGTGGGAGCAGTGTTAGAACAAAGAGTCAGTGGGCATTTGGAACCTCTGACATTCTTTTCAGCCTAGCCGGGGTGACGTGCGAGAGAAGCAGCGCGTATGCGTGGGTCAGAATGGGGAGTTACGTACACTATGAAGGATTGAGGGGAGGAGGTGATTAAGGGGGTTGTGATTACTCATGTGCCGGAGAGCCAATAAAAATGTAGGGGAGTTTTGCTGGGTGATGTTTTTATGAGATAAAGAAAGAGTTGTCGTGGCTGAGAAGAATAAAGATGGTCAACACCATTTTGCACTGAAGAACGAGTGAGTGTGTTGTTTTGATTGTGTGTATCATGGGTAACGTATAGCCACTACAATATAAATGACTTGGATGAAAATGTAGATGGGTGAGTTCGTAAATTTGCAAAGGACACCAAGATTGGTGGAGTAGTGGACAGTGCAGAACACTATCAAAGGATACTGCAAAACATTGATCAATAACAGATATGGGAGGAGAAATGGCAGATGGAATTTAACCCAAGCAAGTGTGTGGTGTGGCAATTTGTGATGTTAATGGTAAGACCCTCAACAGCAATGATATACAGAGGGATCTGGGGTCCAAGTCCAAAAAAAAGGCATATGACATGGTTGTCTTCTCTGGCCAAGCCGTTGAGTACAAGAGTCATGCTACAAGTATTTAACCACAATTCTGTGCAATTCTGGTCTCCCCATTACAGGAAGGATGTGAAGGCTTTGGACAACTACAAAAGAGATTTAACAGGATACTGTCTGGATTAGAGGGCATAAGCTATGGGAGAGGTTAGACAAACTTTGTTGTTTTCGCTGAAGAGTTGAAATCTGACGGGAAATTGGACAGTTTATAAAATAATGAGAGCCATAGATAGGATAGTGTCATTTTTTTTTAACCAGGATAAAAATGTTGAGTTTTAGAGGACAAGCATTTAAAATGAGAGGGGGGAAATTTAAAGATGATGCATGGGACACATTTTTTTCACAGAGTGGTAGGTGCCTGGAATGGACTTCCAGGTGTGGTGAAACCAGATATGATAGAAGCGTTTAAGGGGCTTTCAGAAAGACATATGAATGAATAGGGAATGGAGACATATGGAACATGAACAAGCAGAAGAGACTGATTTTAATTTGGCATCATGATGGTGCAGATATCATGAGCTGAAGCATCTTTTCCTGTGCTGAACTGTTCGATGTTCTACATGCTCCATGAAGACAGGTCATCATTCCCTAATAACATGCATTAAGATAAAGAGCAAAAGGATTAACTTGCATTCATTAAGCTTTTTAAGACCTCAAAATGTCCCAAAACACTCTTGACCCCCCCCCCACCATTTAAAAAGAAGAAACCTTCTTTGCACTGTATATTTTATACAGGTGTTTACCTATGGAGTGCTTTTCAAGTCTATGAATCACATTATGGAGATCAGGATACTTTGCATATCAAAGAGGACTTTAATAAAACAAACTGAATGCAGATTCAAAGTTCCTCAGGCACTTCCAGGTCATGTTTCACAGAGTGGTTCTGTACCTGTCAGTGATTTCATGGGAGCTGAGCAATTGCTCAATTGGCACTGAAGGATACATCATTGGTTCACTAATTTTTATCTATGCTGATCAACTTTCCTTTGTTCTTTCCAACATTATCCATAAAACATGCTAAATAGTATTCATGAAATGTTTTATTATTTCCTAAGGGCTTTAAAAATTGGAGATGCAGAAGATTATCTTTAGACATTGTAATTTATTTATATTTACATCATATTTTGCGATCCACAGTTCAAATGTTTGTTTATAGGTCGATGCGGCTAACTTTAAATGCTATTGTTTAATTTCCAACTAGTTTAAATATTTAACAGAATTTTTGGAATATAAATTTTTTCAATGCAAACTGTGCTGATGAAACTATCTCTGACAAACAAACCAACAGTTAAATGTAAATTATGAATTGAACAAGTGTCATACTAAGGATTATTGTTAGTTTCAAAGTAGCAAAACATTAGACAAAATGAAAAAAAAGTTGCATCAAAGAATTGCAATTTATAGTCCATAATCAGTGTAATTAAAATAGTGGAAATATGTTGGAAGACTGTGAATTCAGATATCTGTGTACAAAAAATAGTAGCATGCAAAATAAAGCATGTGACAGACATCACATTATAAAACTAAAGAAGGAGAAATTTAGTGCTGTTATGGGCCCAGAGGATCCCAAAACCCAGCAGCTATAGAAATTCACCAAGACAGATGGTTACTTAGACAAAAGTTACTTTTAATTATCTTTAAATATGAAAACAGGATCAAACATTAACTTATTACTATTAACTTACTTAACCCCTTTCTAATTCTAAGCTCACGTGCATGTAATGTGCATGTTCTTTGATTCACAGTCCAATCTCACTTCTCACTCCTCCAAGTTCACAGGTTGCAGGCAATTCTTATACTGTGCACAGAATTTAACATTTATGAATTTCACCAGATTTTGGGACTTGAAAGGTAAATGATGACCACTCAGGAAGGTTCTTGTCTGTTTTCAGAGAGAGATTTGTTGCTTGTTGGACATCTGATTCCTACAGATCAGCCACTTCAGTGTCTTGCCGAAGAAACTTGTCCCATCAGGGTTTTCCAGATAATAACCTCTTTCTTTCAGGTCACCACAGAGTGTCTTTTTATTTCCCTTATTTTAAGTGAAACATTATACAGCCACTTCTCTCCTCTTATACGGAACACAAAGTCTTTGACCCAGCTGAACTAAGAACTCACAACCTGTTTTCCAAATGGGGTTTTTCCACAAGCTTGCCAGCTTGTCCTGTTCCAGTCCCAGCTGCTACTGCTGAACTGTAGAACTGAATTCTCTCTCTCTCTCTCTCTCTCTCTCTCTCTCTCTCTCTCTCTCTCACTCTTCTCTCTCTCTCTCTCTCTCTCTCTCTCTCTCTCTCTCTCATCCTCACTCAGAGTAAACCACCTGACTGTCTTAGAACAGCCAACTGCACTCAGACAGACTGCGGCTCCGGACGGACCTAATCTTCTGAGTTTGTTCATCTGTTGCTTTCCAAAACAATAATCCATTAATCCATGACATGTCTAAATAACACCTACTTGTGAAGACCTTATAGGCATTCTTCAAAGTTTTTGCAAAGGTACTCAGAGCCTGGACTGTTTGGTTTGAGCAGAGCTCTGGCATTTTCAATGAGATCTGTTTTGAAGTGTTTGTATGTGACCTACACTAAAAAAACTTGCCACAATTTATCTCCTTTAAAACATATCTATATGCAATGTAAAATATAACATAATCTATCACAGTGCCTAGAGATTTATCCCTGAACAGAAGTGCTAATCCAGCTTGGCATCATTAACCTATGTTTATTCATGAATTGCAGCCGAGATTGCATTCCTAGTATAAATCCCTGAGCATATTATTTGTAAAGTAGTTTTGGTTTTGACAATACAGTTTGAATTTAGCACAGCAACCAGCATTTTGTTGCTTTAAATCGTCCAAGAGCTTCAGCCTCAATTCTGTTGGAACTGTTGGGCCTGGTACTGTTTTGAATTTTTAAAAATTTAATGATGCTGCTCCATAGAAGTCCCTTCCAGCTCATGAAATCCGTGCAGCCAATTTACACCCAATCAACCTACCAATCCCGTATGTTTTGGAGGGTGGACGAAACAAAAGCAACCAGAGAAAACCCATGCAGGCCATGGAGAGTACAAATTCCTTACAGACAGCGCCAGATTCAAACTCTGGTCACTGGTGTTGTCATAGCATTGTGCTATCTGCTGTAGTAACCATGCATTAAAGGGAAAGCACTAATTACAGCCCTTTGCAGTCTGTGAAATTGTACTTTAAAAGGACAACCTCACAGCCACAAGGGCACTAAAGTTAGCAACAATCATTTATTCCTTCAGGCTGAGGTACTAATATAGAGAATCTGTATAAACATGATGCCAGAGAAATTCATCAGGTAAAAATGAATTCATACAAAGGTAAAGATACATAACCAACATTTCAGGCTTGAGGTCTTCATCGAGGTATAAAGAAATGTCACAGGCACCTGAATAAAATGGTAGGGTGAGGGGTGGGGGAAGTGCACAGTCCCAAAGGCAGGAGGTAATAGGTGCATAAGGGAGGAAGGGAGGGCACAGCAGTAAGCAGGGAGAGGCAGGATGGCTCCATGAATAGAGAAGGAAGGGAGGTGGAGAGCTCAGGGAAAGAAGAGAGTGGGAAGGGAAAAGAGGGCAAATGAAGAGTAGGTTAGCATAAACCAGAGAAGTCAATGTTAATTCCATCCAGATGGAAATTCATGTCATCTTGGTGGGATGGTACATGAGGCCATGTACCATGTGTGTGTGGGAATGGAAAGGTGCACCTCCCCCTTCTCTGCAGTTTGGGGCCCCAAGCAGGCCTTTCAAGTGAAGTAATACTTCATTTGTGTATCTGCAGGAGTGATCCACTGCATCTCGTGCTCCTTTTGTGGCATTCTTTACATCAGAGACTGTGTGTGGACTGAATACCTTTCCTCTGTCTGAATCAGTGACAGAGATCTCCCAGTTGCTAACCATTTCAATTCTACATCCCACTCCAGCGTCTGTCCATAACCTCATGTACTATAGACGACACTTACCAGGTTCTAGTATTTCCGAGTTTCAAAATGTGTCATCTTCAAGGAAACATGGGATGATATTCTGAATTATTATCTCATTAATCCAATAAACTAAACTTTGAAGATGCAACTTTATGTAGCTTTAATTCATTGATAAAACAGATAAACATTTTGCATGACTTCGCATTACAATTTTCATAACGATGAATAAACAAAACATTTGTCGATATTTAAAGACATAACGATATTCAGTTTCAGAGAGATATACAAGAAGAAATAAGACAAAATAAGATGAATTCAAAGAAAATTATCTCGAGCTTACATCTCCTCATGGTTCGTCGAAGAATGAAATGCAACCTCTTAATCTGCACGGATATTATGAAATATTACATCATAGTCACTATGGTAACACTGCAAACAATACTTTTTCTTAAAGAGATAGCAAAAAATTATCTAAGAATCAAAACACAAAGTACTAACCCACCAAGAAAAACCATCCCCCCTCCACTATTTTATTTAGAAGCCTGCCAACATTTTTGCAAAACTTGATGAAGGGCTCAAACCCAAAGTATTGTTTATGTATCTTTATCTTTGCTGCATAAAGGTATTCTTTGGCTTGGCTTCGCGGACGAAGATTTATGGAGGGGGTAAAAAGTCCACGTCAGCTGCAGGCTCGTTTGTGGCTGACCAGTCCGATGCGGGACAGGCAGACACGATTGCAGCGGTTGCAAGGGAAAATTGGTTGGTTGGGGTTGGGTGTTGGGTTTTTCCTCCTTTGCCTTTTGTCAGTGAGGTGGGCTCTGCGGTCTTCTTCAAAGGAGGCTGCTGCCCGCCAAACTGTGAGGCGCCAAGATGCACGGTTTGAGGCGTTATCAGCCCACTGGCGGTGGTCAATGTGGCAGGCACCAAGAGATTTCTTTAGGCAGTCCTTGTACCTTTTCTTTGGTGCACCTCTGTCACGGTGGCCAGTGGAGAGCTCGCCATATAATACGATCTTGGGAAGGCGATGGTCCTCCATTCTGGAGACGTGACCCATCCAGCGCAGCTGGATCTTCAGCAGCGTGGACTCGATGCTGTCGACCTCTGCCATCTCGAGTACCTCGACGTTAGGGGTGTGAGCGCTCCAATGGATGTTGAGGATGGAGCGGAGACAACGCTGGTGGAAGCGTTCTAGGAGCCGTAGGTGGTGCCGGTAGAGGACCCATGATTCGGAGCCGAACAGGAGTGTGGGTATGACAACGGCTCTGTATACGCTTATCTTTGTGAGGTTTTTCAGTTGGTTGTTTTTCCAGACTCTTTTGTGTAGTCTTCCAAAGGCGCTATTTGCCTTGGCGAGTCTGTTGTCTATCTCATTGTCGATCCTTGCATCTGATGAAATGGTGCAGCCGAGATAGGTAAACTGGTTGACCGTTTTGAGTTTTGTGTGCCCGATGGAGATGTGGGGGGGCTGGTAGTCATGGTGGGGAGCTGGCTGATGGAGGACCTCAGTTTTCTTCAGGCTGACTTCCAGGCCAAACATTTTGGCAGTTTCCGCAAAGCAGGACGTCAAGCGTTGAAGAGCTGGCTCTGAATGGGCAACTAAACTATTACAGAATGGGTTAATACAATTATGATAAAATATATCTTAAAAAGGTATAGATTGTGGGGGTTTACACTTCATCCTTCACAAACAGACATCCTAGTTACATTTCACAAACAAACGTCTCAAGTGCCATGCAGGAGGGACATCATGTCTCCAACTGGCTTAGCTGATACAATGGGAAAGTGCTTGAAAGAATTTTACAAGGAGGTGTTAATGCATCAGCGTGTTTGAACAGGGCCCAGTCAGAAACTGAACATTTTTATCTATTACGACTGGTGCCAGGTATAAATTACTGCTATTCTAAGAGGGGTCATGTGGTTTTGCATACTGAGAGAGAGAGAGAGAGAGAGAGAGAGAGAGAGAGAGAGAGAGAGTGAGAGAGTGTGAGAAAGAGATGGAGAGAGAGAGTGTGTGTGTGAGAGAGAGAGAGACAGACAGTCAGTTTACTGCAGCAGGTTCGTGTTGAAGGATGCAAAATTGCAAGATTTTAAGTGGTAAATATGGTAACCTGAAAGGGATTATCTTTTGGAAAAACCCATGAGGAGTCAAGTTTCTTCGGCAAAACACTGAAGGAGATCAGTTTATGTGTGTCCAATGAACAACAAATATCTCTCTCTGAAACCAATAAAGACCTTTCTTTACAGTAAGTTAAAATGCCAGAGGCTGCTGAAGATCATAAATGTTAAATTTTGTGCACAGTATGGAAAATGTCTATTACCAGTAAACTTGAAGAAGAGAATAGTGAATGATTGGAGAGTGAAACAAAGAACTTTCCTGAACACATACACATTACATACCCGTGTGCTTGGAATTAGAAGTGAGTTGTTAGGTTAAGTTAATAGTAATAAGTTAAATATTGATCATATTATTAGGTTTGAAGAAAATGAAAGACGTTTTTGTTTAAGTAAACAATGTCTTGCTGAATTTCTGTTGCTGCTTCATTCTTGAGTCCTCTGATCTCGTAACAAGTGGGGATTCGTCTGTTTCGGATCGAAACATTTGAAGTTGTGGGATCTTAAAATTTTGGAGTTTTTGTGATTTATTAGAAAATTGTTTTTCCAAACTAATTCAAACCTTGTGTGTGTGTGCAAAAAGAGCAGCAATGGGATGTTTGGTATAACCATCACCTGTGGAGCTGCAGAGAAAAAGAAAAGAGGAACTGATGGTCATTGCCAGGGAATTAAAGCTGGCTGAAGTCAAGGGTTTTATGAAGAAAACACAAATACAAAGGATTATAGTGAAATATATAAGTGAGAGAAAATTTGAAGAGAAAGACTTAGAGAATTTTCCTGAGGATAAATCTTTTGAACACGATTAGAAAAACTGAGGTTGGAGGGAGAGAGAGAGAAACAGAGGTTGGATGATGTTGGGCACTATCGGTAGCCCCAGTAATTATGCAAACAGAAGACTGAGGGGAACGATAGGCTTTATTGAGCCATTAATAACACCGAAAGGTTCCCACAGGAAATGGAATATTTTCCCGTCGGCCTGGAATCCGGTATAGATTTGATCGCTCAAACGGAGGGGAAGTTGGTGGTAAGCCGACTTAAGATCAATCGTTGAAAGAATTCTGTACCTGGCGACCTTATTGACCAAATCGGCTATACAGGGGAGCGGTTACACATCCAACTGGGTGAAGCGGTTGATGGTTTGACTGTAATCAATTACCATCCGGGGCTTGCCCGCCCCTCTGACCACAAGGACCTGTGCTCTCCAGGGACTGGTGCTAGGGCCTATGATCCCCTCCACCAGGAGTTGCTGAGCCTCAGCCCAGATAAATTGCATATCCTTCAAACTATAGCGTCGACTTTTGGTGGCGATGGGTTTGCAGTCCAGGGTGAGGTTCGCGAACAGCAATGGAGGGGACATCCTTAAGGTGGTGAGACCACAGGACGGTGCCGGGGGCCGAGTGCCGAGACTGCTGGATAGTGCCAAAGGTTGAGTGCTTGGGGCACAGGACGGTACCAGGGGCTGGGCATCCGGTCAGAGATGGACATCTGAATGCTACGGGTTGTGGAGAGTCAGCAATGGTTGGGGGCCTCTGAATGCCATCGTCACACTCCTAAACTGACTCTGAAAGTCAAGGCCTAGGAGGATATGCGTGCAGAAGCAGGGCATAATTAGTAACACAAAGTCATTATAACACTACCCCGCCCCCCCCCGCCCCCCCCACCATCAGCGACGCTACACAATATTCCCGGATACTCGTCTTTTGGTCTCTTGCTGCCATTGAAACCATCCCAGTCATGAGTCAGACCGGGAGGGAGAGTCTCTGGACCACATCGGGGTGTACGAAATTTTCCATACTGCCACTATTGAAAAGACTGTTTGTTTCATGTCCATTCACCTCGATTTGCATCATTGAGTTCAAGATCGGGTGAGGACTGGCTTGATTCAGTGTCACTGAAGCTCAGACTGGCGCTTCTTTATCACCGACGTCAATGGGGAGGCCCACCCAAGATGGCAACCTTCATGTTGACCATGCAGCTTCGGATGAAGAAGAAGGCGGAAATGGGAGGCCCACAGAAGTTGCATCTTGATGATGCAGATAGCGTTATTGCAGCCTCAGTCAGGTCACTAACATCCGACACTGAGTCCCAGGCTGATGGCCCTTGTGGTGGAATGTACACAGATGGCCCACTTCTGCCCACGATTGACACCACGTGGCCATGGGCCAAGTCAAGTTCTGATCAAGTTGATAGCCTATTTAAGCATGACTCCTCGAGGAATCACTGCCAGATGTAGTCTGATCTCAACCCCGACACGCAGGCATCTCTGATCAGCTCTTCCACGCACTGGGTCAGCAATATCGTGCCCATGGGATCCCCAGTGTGACCAGGGACCAGATAAACTCTTCAGTGGACTCACCTAGCTGTTGTTTCCGGGATGCCAGCTGGTAACGGGAGTAAATCACGTTCACCTTCGGTTTATACAGCACCCACAGCTCAGCCATTGCCTCGGTGTAGGTCACCCTGCCTTGGATGGTCAGATAGGCCTTCTGGCCAACTTGTGCCTGAAGGATCTTGGGCTTCTTTTCGTCCGAGTCAACCACCTCCACAGCAGCATCGAGGAAGTTGTTAAAGCAGTTCACCCACTGCTCGAAGAGCAAGGATGCACCCGAAACTTGGCGGTCTACTTCCAGCCATTCGGGGCCCAGCAATTTCTCCATAACCAGAGAGTTCCAAAAATCTAGCTCAATAAATTGTTGGGTGCTATTGGTAGCCCCAATAATGATGCAGACAGAAGACTGAGGGAAACAATAGGCTTTATTGAGCTAGAGACTACCGGCCCGGGTCCAGGCTAGGAAAATGAGTGGGAAGGAGAAGGGACTCGACTTTTATGGCCCGGGGTCACATGGGCAGGACTAAGGGAGAAGCGAAGGCAGGGAGACACCCGGAGGGCGGGCCAGCCAGTTCATACAATCATATCACCACAGATGAAGAAAGAGAGATATGGGAATTTGAATTTCAGAAACATAAACATGAGGCAGAGGAAGCTGAAAAACAGAGGAAATATGAGTTGGAACAAGCTGAAGGACAGACGGTTTGAATTAGAGAAGTTAAAGCTTGAGATGAAGGGAGGTAAGCGAACTGAAGCTTTAACTCCTGGAGAGATAGTTTTGGCTAGTAGAGAGGTTAATCTAGTTTCTCTTTTCGATGAGAGGAATATTATCAGCATTTTGACTTCATGCTGGCTGAAAGAAAAATGGCCTCTGATGCTCCAAAGTGTATTAAAGGGAAAAGCACAACTGGCATACTCTAGTTTAAGTGAAGAGCAAGTACCCAATTATGAGACTTTTAAACAAGCAGTATTAAAAGCTTATGAGTTGGTTCCAGAAGCATATGGACAAAAATTTAAGAATTTGGTGAAAGCATGGAACCAATCTGACATCAATTTTGCACTAGGCAAATCTGTATGTTTTTATCGTTGGTGCACCTCAAAAGGAATAAATAATGATTTCAACAGAGTACGAGAATTTATATTAATTGAGGAAATTAAAATTCAAGGAATATACCTTGATGAGAAAGATATCTTGCCAGTTAAAATTCTCAGAGACATTGGGGCTGCCCAGTCATTGTTGTTGGAGAATGTCTTAACTCTTGATTAAAAGATGGACACAGGAGAGATGACTTTGATTTGAGGTAAAATGCAAGATTCTGTTGACACCGTGGTTAAGTGAAACAACACACAAATGCTGGAAAAGCTCAGCAGGTCAATCAGTGCCTTTATCATCAAGGCACAGTTTGACCTGTTGAGTTTCTCCAGCATTTGTGTGTTTTTTCAACTTTGTTTAGAGGTGTTGGAGGAGATGCAGAATCAATAGCTCTCCAATAAATAGTGTTGAATTTAGAATTAGTTAAAGGACCAGTTATGTTAAGAGTTATTTCAAAGTCATCCATGCAAGGAATCTCATTCTTATTAGGGAATGATTTGCCGGAGGATAATGTTGGATCAGTTTTGAGATTAACAAATAAACCAAGTAAAGATGAGGTTGACAAAGATTGTGAGAATTATCCTGCATGTGCTGTGATAAGGTCTTTATCTAAGAAAATGATGAGAGCTGAGGAAGATCCAGTTGATAGACACTTGCTCAGTACTTCTGAAATAGTTCAGAATATAAGAGTCAGGATTTATCTTTGTCAAGGAAAGAGTTTAATTGAGCAGCAAAGGCAAGATTCTGATCTCACTGTCACGAGGGAGAAGGTTGTGGTTGAGGATGAGATTAAGGAAATGCCCTGTGGATATTACTGGGTGAAATGTTAATGAGAAAATTGAGACCTCGTGATGTTCCTGCAAATGAAGAGTGGGCAGTGATTCATCAGATGGTCATTCCTAAAGCCTACCTGAATGAAATTTTAAATTTGACCTATAGTACACCTTTGGGTGGTCATTGAAGTGTAAAAAAGATAATGAATAAAATTTTGAAGCAATTTTTCTGGCCTGGTTTGCAGGAAGAATGTTGTAAATTGTTACTGGACAGGTCACCTTTGTCAGGTTTTGGGGAAACCTAACCAGGGTCCTCCTGTAGCTCCCTTGCAACTTATTCCAGTTGTTGAGGAACCTTTCATGAGGATTATTGTGGATTGTGTGGGTCTTCTGCCTAAAACAAAAGCTGGGAATCTGTAGTTGTTAACAATTATGTGCACGACATCCAGATTTCCAGAAGCTATATCATTGAGGAATATTAAAGCAAAAACAATTGTAAAGGCTTTGGAAAGATTTTTCACACTTTTGGGCTACCTAAAAAGATCCAGAGTGATCAAAGTAATTTCATGTCAAGGCTGTTTCAGCAGTTTATCTATGAACTGGGAATTATACAGATCACCTAATCTGCGTACCTTCCTAAAACTCAGGGAGCATTAGAAAGATTTAATTCTACCCTTAAAAAATATGATGAGGATTTATTGTCTGGAGAATAGAAAGGATTGGGTCGAAGGCATTCCTTTACTGTTATTTGCAGCAAGAGTGTGTTCAGGATTCATTAGGTTTCAGCCCTTTTGAAATTGGACGTGTTAAAGGACCTTTAATATTTTTAGAAGAACAGTGGGTTAAGGAAAATGTATAGTTGGACTTGTTGGATTATGTTTCTAAGTTTAAAGATTGATTTAAAAATAGTGTGGACTTTGGCTCAAGAGAATTTAAAAATGGCTCAGGGTAAAATGAAGTGATTATTTGACAGGATGATTCAAGTGAGGAATTTTAAGCCAGGAAATAAAGTGTTAATTTTATTCCCAACACATGACAATACTCTTAGAGCAAAATTTTCTGGACCATACAAAGTGAAATTAAAACTATGTGATAAACATGCCAGATCATAGGAATAAAACCCAGGTTTGTCATATCAAAATGTTGAAAACTTACTATGGGGAAAAGGGTAGTGGAGAACAGTCTGTATTGGAGATGTTAGTTGTTGACAGGGTTGAAGAAGTTCTGGATCATAAGATTATGGAAACAGAATCTTGTGAGATTAATCTTAAAAAAACCATGGTTCCTTGTACACCTGTCTAATTCAACAATTATGTAAAACCTGAAGAAAAAGTTGGGACATCTTAAATTGCCCAAACAGAAGCAGTTGAAGCAATTGCTTTTGAAATATACAAATTTGTTTCCTGATGTGCCAAAAAGGACATCAGTGATTTGTCCTGATGTGGATATGGGAGAAACGAGTCCAATAAAACAACACCCATATAGAATAAACATTCAGAAAAGTAAAATCATGGATCAAGGGTGTGAAATATATGTTGAAAATTATATTATTAGACTTTTGAACTCGGATTGGATTTCTCATTATGTTCTGGTACCTAAAACAGATGGAACTGTTACGACCTGTACATATTACAGGAAGATTAATGCAGTAACCAAAATGAATGTTTATCCTATTCCTAGAATTGATGACTGTATTAATAAAATTTTGAAAGCTAAATTTCTTACTAATATGGATTTGATAAAGGGTTACTGGTGTGTGCCACTAACAAGAGAGAGGTTTGTGAAACCATCAGGCTTGTACAAATATAATGTGGTGCCTTTAGGTATGAAAAATGCCTCCACAACATTCCAAAGGATGCTAAATTTGGTAATCCAAGGTTTAAAACATATAGATGATTATATTGATGACGTGTCACAAAAACTGACTCATGGGAACAACATCGGAAGGAATTTTAAAAATCTTTGTCAATATTATCCAAGGAAAACTTATCTGTCAATTTAGCTAAAAGTGAATATGGGCATGTTACTGTGACATACTTGGGACATGTAATTGGTCAGGGCAAAGTTGCACCTATTCAAGCTAAAGTACATGCAATTTCTGAATTCCCTATTCTAAATGGCAAGAAAACAGTGAGAAAGTCTTTTAGGAATGGCAAGATATTATAGGAAGTTTTGCAAGAGGTTTGCAGAAATTGATCTTCTTTTCACCAATCTTTTGAAGAAGGGGGAGAAATTTGTGTGGATGAAATCTTGTAGGAGAGTTTAAAGAATTTAAAGGAGATGCTGTGCCATTACCCTGTTTTAAAATCTCCTGATTTTGAAGTGTGGAAGCCAGTGAGAGGGAAGCAGATGCAGGTTTGTTACAAAAACATGATAATGAAATTGACCATCCAGTTTCTACTTTTCAAAAAAATTTGATGTTGGTCAAAGGAATTATTCCACTATTGAGAAGAAACTATTGTCTCCAATACACACTCTGCAGAATTTTAATGGTCATCTGGGTACCACTCATGAACCTGTAATGATATTTACTGACCACAATCCTCTGGTGTTTTTGAATAAAATGAAGAATAAAAATAAAATGTTATTAAATTGGAGTTTGATCTTGCAAGAATATAATCTGCAAATTAATCATATCAAAGGAACACATAATATGATACAAGATTTCTTGTCTATGATCATTTAAAGAAAAACTCCCCTGATTAGAATATTTTGTTGTACCATGTTATATATGGTGTATATTTATCATTGTAGTGATTGTAAAGTTAGAAATCAGTTTAGTTAAAATTCCTTTGTAAGGGGAGAATGTTACAGAATGGGTTAATAAAATGATGATAAAATATATCTTAAAAAGGTATAGATTGTGGGGTTTACACTTCACCCTTCACAGACAGACATCCCAGTTACATTTCACAAACAAATGTCTCAAGTGCCATGCAGGAGGGACATCATGTCTCCAATTGGCTTTGCTGATATAATGGAAAAGTGCTTAAAAGAGTTTTTTGAGTAGGTGTTAATGGATCAGCGTGTTTGAACTGTGCCCAGGAACAAGAACTGAACATTTTTAGCTATTACGACTGGTGCCTGAAATTTAAATTGCTGGTTGAAGGTTGCTATTCTAAGAGGGATCATGTGGTTTTGAAAACAGAGAGAGAGAGAGAGAGAGTCTACTGCAGCAGGTTCTTGGTGAAGGCTGCAAAATTGGGAGACTTGGTAAAGACCCCATTTGAAGATGGGTTTTGAGTTCTGAATTCTAAACCCTTGTAGTCAATTACAAGAGAATGTGGCTAGTTAATGTGTTTTTCCTGAAACAGGGGAAAAAGTAGTAAATGTGGTAACCTGGAAGAGATTATCTTTTGGAAAAGTTTCTTTTGCAAGACACCAAAGTGGCTGATCCAAGGAGGTCAATTTGTGTGTGTCCAATGGACAACAAATATCTATCTCTGAAACTAACAAAGACCTCCCTGAGTGATAACCATTTATCTTTCAAGCACCAAAGCCTGGTGAAATTCATAAATGTTAAATTCTGTGCACAGTATAAGAATACCCTGATACCAGTGAACTTGGGAAAGTGAAAACTGAATGATTGGACAGTGAAACAAATAACTTTCCTGAACTCATATGCATTACATACTTGTGCGCTTAGAATTAGAAGGGGGTTAATTTAGGTTAAGTTAATAGTAATAAGTTAAATATTGATCTTATTATTAGGTTTGAAAAAAAATAAAGACATTTTTGTTTAATTAACCATTGTCTTGGCAAATTTCTGTTGCTGCTGGATTTTGAGTCCTTTGGGCTCATAACAAAGGACACTGTTTGACCTGCTGAGATTCTCCAGCATTGTACTTTTACTTCAACCAAGGCATTGTAGTGCGAATAAAAACTCTCACAACTGGAGGGAGAACAAATGCTTTAATTAGCTTATAACTATGGGAAGGGTCTTACAGTGGTCTTTAGAATGTTTCTGGGTTTAGGCAGGAAACCAGGGTTATATGTGAACAAGCAGGGGTGGAGCCGGGGGGGGTGGCGGGTCGAGTCATCAGCACAACACACTACCAGTGAGTCCCTGTTCACTGCAGGTATCTAAAGATTTCAGTGCTTTACTATAGAGAATCTCTGTGATGGAGAAGGCATGTTACAGACATGCATCTGCAGACTTTCTTGTTTATCTGGAAAATCTCTTTCCATCATGATGCTCAATTACTGAGATGAATGTTACTGGTACCTCAAGTACATGTTAGATGCTTCATTGAAATGGATCATTTTTAGTTGGTCTCCTCTTCAAGAGTTTGACATATCATTAGAGCAGGTGGTCTGAAATTACTTTCAATTACCAAATTTACAAGATCATCTGCAAAGGTAATTCAGTGTTTCTGATCCCTCAGTGTTTGCACTGTTGACATTACTATTCCTTCGGGATCTTTGAAGCTCTGCATCAGACTGATTAGCACTAAGTCTCTCTTCACTGGTAATTCATATTACTGTACTGGATAAACTAAGACACCAAACCTTTCCAAGAGCTAGATGGCACAGACGCCAGCAAACATCATTGAAATAAGAAAGTTTCTTGGGTGAATACTAAAAGAAGACATGAAAGAGCAGTGTCATAATTTGAGGCAGCTGATGACAAACTCCATTAGGCCCCTGACGGTCCCCTAACATTCATTAGGATTAGTTGTTTTCACTAGACTCCAATGATGAATCAGAAACCAAAGAGTTATTATTTTCCAAATCTCCAACCCTCAATACAAGGTGCTGCCTGAAGCATTGCAAACCACATGGACAAATAAGCAATCTAAAAACATAATATTGTCTGGCAAGTAATTCCTCTCTTCTTAACCATGATGAACAATAATGAGAATCATCCACTTCCTCAGCCTGATGGTCTCTGCTGAAGGAAATATAGATAAATTCTCCTCTCCTTGAGACCTTGGCCACCTTCCTTGTGGTGCAATGTTCAAAAAAATTGGCTCGAACAGTTCAATTGTGCAGTCGAAATGCAGAAGCTAGGAAGTTATGAGTGATTGAGACCTTGAATCCCATCCACAGAAAAGTCCAGCTATGTCCTGAATAGATCACAGATCTTTATCACCTCCTGGATATATTGTTATTTGGAAAAACAAAGGTGGGAGTGCATCTCCTTGTATAGACTGGGACTGTGGACTCCACAGAAATGAATCCTTCTACTCTTCTTTGTAAAGTTTACTGTAGCTGTCGACTCTGCATCTGATACCAGTCTTGAAATTGAAACTCCTGCAGATATGCCCAGTAGGAGCATTGATGAAGCACTCATTGTAAAGGAGAACATGTTGAAATGGATCTGGACCTTACCAAATGTCACTGTGGTCAGAATCAGCCACTAACTCCTAAAACAGTTGTAACATGCACTATTTAATAGACTGCTGTGCTCTAAAAATGTGCTTCTGAGCAGAGTGACCACTTAAGTGGAAAAATATGATCCAATGGGTTTCAATTACAATGCCATTCCAAGGGTATTCTACATGTCAGATAGATGATGTTGCCACATCTCATGCGTGGAGGAAACATGGCCTCCCTGCCAGTCTGGAATGTGTATATTGTTGATGGTCGCATGTTCTCCCTGTCAGAAACTTATTCACAAGTCGCATCACCTGTCAAATGAAGTTAGACTCTGACCACCCATTAGTGCACACCTTGCCATTTGCTAATTTAAATCACCGAGGGTCATTATTGGCTAGAAGCACAGATTAGCATTGTATATAACACCAATGTAAAGCACATCCTTTCTCTCTGCCTCGTGGTCCAAGTCCCAGACCTCATTCTATGCCAAGTCTCTATTGTGAACATCACTGGCAGTGTCGCAGGTAAGGTGCGTACTACCATTAAGCAGAGCCATGGTATTGCAATAAATCAATACATGCAGGGTGTCACATCCCCTTTGTTTGTAGGGTGTAAGCGTGTCGAATATTTCATTTCACTGTTGTTGGAGTCCATCATAGGTCAAGGTGAATATCTATACTATTGCCTTAGTGAAAGAGGAATCAAGTACCATTTAACATTCTCCCCTGTTTGCCTGACATGCGTTGATTAAAGGTATGTAATTTTAACACTTGTGCCCAGACTCATCTCTCTGTGAAACCACTAAACCTGATACTCTTCCCAACACGACACCACGTGAGCTAGATGTTCTGGTCTTATTTTCTGTCTAGTTGATGCAACTTAAAAAGTTGATGGAGAAACACGCAGCAAACAATTTCGAGGCTGACTGAATTTTATGGCTTCAGGTTTTCAATTTTTTTTAAAATCTGAGGACACTAATTGTTAAAGCTATTGAAAGCCATGTAGGTTCTTATGTTTTGTATATTTAAAAGACTAAAAGAACAAAGGTAGAGAGGTGGTACAAAGATATCTGGACTGGGAGTTCTGTGAGTAAGAGGATCAACTTTGTAGAGAAATCTAAATAAAAATATTTGGAGGTTTTGGTTATAAGGAGAAATCAGTATTTTTAAAAAAAGATCAAATTTGTAATGAACAAGAAAATATCTTGTCCCTTGTCCATGAGCTGATTAGTTTCGTGTATCTGGACCCACTACAAATCATTGCATACTTTTTGAAGGAACACACATTAGCTTCTTTAAGGATTGTGGATAACCCTGCACCATGTTCAGTTTAACTAGAAGGGCTAGCAATGTATGTATGGTGGCGGCACACCATTAAGCAGGCGAATCTAATCCGCTTGTAATCCACGCAGCATGGCCAAAATGGCTCCATCGGGGGTTTCCCTTTCTTCTCAGCACAGGACTCAGAAGCCCGCGCTGGGGGACTACGTGATGCCCGGGTGACATCGGCACCCCCCCAGTGTGGTTCTCAGTCAGGTCCAGGCTGGGAGTATATGTCCAGCCCAGCAGCCTGCAATAAATGAGTTCTGCTCATTGAGCTCAACCTGTCTGGTTGTGTGTTCTTTCAGTAGCAGTGTAGATGCCGCTACAGCATGCCCTTTCCTCAGCTGGACATCAAACCAGGCCAGCCTGAGTGAGAAGGGAGGGTAACCTTTAGAGATTTTTGACTCCGTCATTTGTATTCAAATTAGAAAAAGAATATCAGGCAAATAGATTCAGTCCTAATTAAGAAGTCCATCCTTTCCACTGAGGGAAGCTCAGAGAGAACAGTGTCTGGGACAATGGTCAGCTGTGTCACAGAGTGGTATGGTTGCAGCAGAGAAATGGATAGGAGGTCAATCCACAGGACCATAAGATTGGCAGAGAAGATCACTAGAGTCTTTCTCCTTCCCATTAATGTGATAATTGTCTGAAGAGGCTGCACAAAAACATTGAGGAGCCCTTGCACCCTGAACACAGCATCTTTCAGCTGCTCCCATCAGAGAAGAGATACAGGAGGATCAAAGCCAGCACCACCAGGCTGAAGAACAGCTTCTTCCCTTAGGCAGTGGGAATGCTGAACGACCAAAGGAACTGCTCACACTAACCATCCAAGACTCTCATTTGCACAAAACAATATTTTTAAATTTACTTTTATAGATATAATATTTGTCCTATGTTTGCATTATTTGTCAGCATGCCTGTATGTTTTTGTACCGAGGATCAGAGAATGCTGGTTTGTTGAGTTCTACTTATAAAATCAGATCAAAAAAAGTTTGTCTTGACCTGATAACATTGGCATCAAATCGATGCTGCACAATAATATGTTAGTAATCTTCCTGACCACTGGGGGCGTCAAAATCGGAATGGCCCACATCAGGTTTGATGCACAAAATTGATGTGTCCCACAAGGTTGAGAGTTGACAGTAAAATATAAATAATACAAAAGAACCAAAGTTTATTTATCACAATAGAAGAAACATCACATGGAACAGGTGCCTAATCTGTGATCAATGGGATCGGACACTAGCCATTGTTTTGAATCTTCTGAATTTCAGAATCATTTTGGTCCCTTTAAGCAAATGCCTTGCTCCTATCCCCCACGGTCTGTCCACTCAGCCATCTGTCACCACCCCCTCTTCCCCGGCCGGCCATCGCCGCCCCCCCATCCCCCAGCCGTCCAGCAATTGGCCCTCCCCCCCTCCCCCCACCATGGGCTGGTGCCAGGCAATTTTTTACCCTAGCCAGGCTGGGCACAGTGGTGGTGGGGGGGGGTGGGGGGGTGATTCTGACCGGGCTGAGCAGTGATTCAACATGCACTATTCAACATGCACCATTTAGGGTGGCTCTCAACCAAGTGGAGGTCAGATGTGATGCTTGGAACCTGTAATCAAGCTGGGCAGAAAGCCAGACACAAGGTGCAGAGCTGCAGGAGAAGCAGGCCATCAGAATAGTGGAGCCAAGCACCAGTGGCTCTCACGCACTCCACCAGCTCATTGGGCTGGCCTTCAGGCACACCCCGGCAGCACAATGCCGTAATGGGCTTCTACTCAGAAAGAGCAGAATTTTAATTTCTCAATCACTGAGACAGGAGATGCTGAAAAGGGTGCACAAGGGGCACCTTGGAAGTGAAAAATGCAAGAGGGCCAGACTGCTGTTTATGGGCCAGGGATAAATTCTGACATTGACAGGATGGTTTCAAGCTGAGAGACCTGTATGAAACATCACACAAAGGAACCCATCATAATAACCAACAGAACCTTGGCAGAAAGTTGGGACTGATCTGTTCCACATTTTTGGAAAAAAATTATTTGCTGGTTATTGATGATCTATCGAACTATTTGGAAATTGTTCTGCTTCCTATTATGTCTGCTGCTTTTGTGATCCAATATATGAAATCAATCTTTGCAAGACTCAGAATTCCTCAAATTGTCTGCAGTGACAATGGACCATTCTACAGTTGTAGAGAATTCCAGAACTTTGTAGAAGGGAATGATTTCCAACAACTGACTTCGAGTCCTTTGCATCCACAGTCAAATGACAAAGCAGAGAAAGGAGTTTGCATAGTTTAACAGTTGCTCAAGAAACCACTAGACAGTAGGCCCTTTCATGCAAAGAAAAAGTCTGACTGTAAAGGCAGAGGCTCTCTTCCCTTAAGTCAGGAGACTTACCTTCTTGAATGCGCCTTTGCCGTCTCCAAAGCACCAATTGCAATTCCACTCAAGAAAGGATAATTGGCGGAGGACTTTGTTCCACCCCTCCCCCCTCCCAAATGAATATACAGCCACTGCAAACAATGGTTAGGGCGGGCTGCTGAAGCCGTCAGTCTGCGACCCATCTCCCCACTCACCCCTCTCCCTCCACAAGGCAGGGATTGTTGGCAGGAGCCGTCAGGGCAGGGGCGGCCAGCAGGAGCCATCAGGCAGCAGGGGCCATCAGGGAGCCAGCTGGTGTGGGCTGTGACAGCCTCAACAGGTCGCTTCAGCCTTCGGGCCCACTCTCTGTGGCTCAAAATGCAGCAGAAAAATGGCCATCTTCCCTACCCATAATCCACCGTTCAGCTGGAACTGTTCTGGAAAACACTGAATATGCTCTTCCACGTATTTATGATGGGTGGTGCTATGGTACCAGTCACCCATCTTCCATCGGCTCCGGAGGGTGCTACGATGTGCCATTTGACACGAATGCAGAGCAGGAGCAACCTTTTAGGCCTGCTCAATGAAAGGTAAGTTTTATGTTTTCCCTCCGTGCTTTGTAGTCAACTTCCAGGTGGAGGTCTGGCATGAAAGGGCCGAGTGACTCAGATCCATATCTAGCTCTTTTGTGTTAAAGCTTCACCACTAGAACATGGCATGTCACCTGCTGAGCTCCTGATGTGATGTAAGCCCTTTTCACACTGGCACTTGAAAGTGGGGATTAACTGCCAATTTACTGGTTCACCTGAGAGTGTGAACACTCCCAACCCGGTGGCGGGGGGGTGGGGGTGGGGGGAGGGTGGTGGTCCTAATTCAGCCCAGGAGTTAATCACCTAGGGGGGGTGTATCATGGCCAGTCATGGCAAGAGGGAAGAACAAAGAGTGGTGGAGCAATCATTATAGGGGATTCTGTAGTAAAGGGAAAAGATAGGAACTTCTGTGGCTGCAAAATGGTCTCCGAGGTGGTGTGCTGCCTCCTAGGTGCAAGGGTCTTGGAGGAGATGTCTCGGAGCGGCTGCAGGACATTCTGAAAGGGGAGGGTGAACAGCCAGCTGTCCATATTGGTACCAACGATATAGGAAGAAAGAGGGATGAGGTCCTACAAGAGGAATTTAGGGAGCTAGGAGATAAATTAAGGAGTAGAAAGCCAAAAGTAATAATCTCAGGATTATTTCTGGTGCCATGAGCTAGTCAGAGTAGAAATAGCAGAATAGTTAGAATGAATATGTGGCTTTAATAGTGGTGCAGGAGGGAGGGTTTCAGTTTCTTGAGGCATTGGAACTAGTTCTGGGGCAGATGAGACCAGTACAAACTGGATGGTCTAGATCTGGCCAGGGCTGGGAACAATGTCCTAGGGAGATTGTTTACTAGTGCTCTTGGAGAAGGTTTAGACTAATGGGGTAGGGGGATGTAAACCTACAAAGAAAGAATGAGGAAGGTGGTACAGAGACCAAAGATAGAGTTAGGAAAGAGAAAAAGAAAACTAGAAGGCAGAAAAGTCAAAAGCAAAGAATGTAGAGGTCACTAGATCCTAAAAGGACAATGAGAATAAGGGCTCTTTATCTGAATATCTGTAGTATTAGAAACAAGGTTAGTGAACTTGAGGCACAAATCAGTACCCAAACATATGATTTAATGGCCATCACAAAAACAGTTGCAAGCTGGGCATGATTGGGAATGAAATATTCAAGGGTATCAGGTAGTACGAAAAAGACAGGAAGGTAAAGGTGGTGGGGTGGCGCTGTTAGTCAATGATGAGATCAGGGCAATAGTGAGAGATGATCTGGGTAGAGATTAAGAATAGTAAAGGGGAAAAAAATTCACTGGTGGGAGTTGTCTATCACCCACAAATAACAAATGCACAGTGGTACAGGCAATTAACCAAGAGAAAACTGAAGCATGTAAGAACGGAAAAGCAGTTGTCGTGGGGGACTTTAAATTCCACGTAGATTGGAAAAATCAAGTTGTTTGAGATAGTCTGGAGGATGACTTCATAGAATGCATCCGTGATAGGTTTCTTGAGCAGCGTGTTAAGGAATCAGCAAGGGAGAATGCTATTTTAGATCCAATATTGTGCAATGAGATAGGTAAAATTAATGATCTAGTAGTTAGGGACCCTCTTGGAAAGAGTGATCATAGTATGATTGAATTTCTCATAAAGATGGAGGGTGCAATAGTTAGATCTAAAACTTGTGTATTATGCTTGTACAGGGGACATTGCAACAGGATGAAGGAGGAATTGGTCAGCGTGGACTGGGACCACTGGTTAATTGGGAGAACAGTTGAGGAACAGTGGTGAGTTTCAAAGAGAGCTTTCACAGTGCCGTTAAAAATAAGGTCAGTAAGAGAGGGAAGAGTCAGTATTGATTAACTGAGGAAATAAAGGAAAATATAAAATTAAAAGCTCATGTGTACAAAGTCACCAAGAGTAGTGGGAAAATGAAGGATTGGGGAAACTTTAAAAGGCAACAAAGGATAACTAAATGAGAAATAAGGAAAGGGAAGAAGGATCATGAAAGAAAGTTAACACAAATTATAATAATAGATAGCAAAAATAAATAAATAAATAAATATATAAAATGGAATAAGGTGGCTAGAGTCAACATTGGTTCCTTGGAAGATGAGAAAAGGAAATTGTTATTGAGTAATGATGAAATGGCAAGGCTTTGGATAGATTTTTGTGTCAGTCTGCATGGTGAAAGACACATCCAGCATGCAAAAGAGTGGTGGTAGGGATGCGAAGGAAGGTGAGGGCCTCGATAAAATAATTGTTAAATAAGAGATAGTGATGAGCAAACTAAGGGGATTGAAGGCCAAGCACCATTAGGGAAATATCAGAGCATTTATAACACCCAAAAACAAGCTTTATTAAGTCAAATTTTGAACCTCTATAATATTCAGTCTGGTCATGCCCTGACTGCATGTTGGCACTTGGTATCATTTCAGTTTGTCCTCTGCAGTTTAATTCTGCTCATTCTGAAATTGCCGGCAATTACTCTATGTTCGCAGGAAGATAACTTTGCAGAGAATACTACTAACAACTGTGAGAAAAACACAAAATCTGCAGATGCTGGAATCTTGAGTGTACAGAGAAGCTGGAGGGACCCAGCAAGTCACACAGCATGCATGCTGAGAAATAAGATGTGATAAAGGGTCTCGGCTCAAAATGTTGACAATTTCTGTCCATGGGTCTTGTCTGATCTGCTTTAAGTCCCTCCAGCTTTATTCACTAAACAAATGCTTCTCATGTATTTTCAGTTTATTTAATTTTTATGCAATAATTTCTATAAATATTTGTCATGGCCTCCCCAAGCACAAATCATTGATGTTCATTTTTGAAAAGATGCAGTGCACTGTCACAAAAGGGCAAGATCTCTCTCTTGACATATGCACTACAATCTGTGACATTCAGGGCCATTTCTCCTTTAGTAGCTTTGGGTGATTCACATGTTAATGTTGGGGACTGATATTTGAGCTTTACCTTCAGAGCAGCTTTAGCTGTCAAAACTAATGACGTTATTTCTTCATGCTCTTCTCCTCCACAGTCTTTTTCACTCGCAGGAATTAGGTACAATGCTGTCATTTTTCTCAGCAAGTGCCTAAAATGGTTTTATTTCCTCACAGGTTTTCTCAAAGGGATACAAGATGATACTTATGCTCTGAGGCAGACTTTCTGTAATGCAATCATTTCCCACAGGATTTAGCACTTTTATTACATAGGAATGCAACAGAGCTCTGCAATTTCTCACAGGAATATGCCCTGGAGTCAGGAGTTTTGAAGCAAGTGGCTTATCGTGCTTCCACTTCTCAATTGTATTTCTTCAGTGCTCTTACATTTTGTAAATATTCAGTCAATGCATTATTATTCTTTTCAACAGGATGACAGATCACATTCTCATTGTTCTTAGAATATCACTGCAAAAGAGCCAAACATTTTCCCACTGCATTCATTTGTTATTAAGATTTATCTTTTTTTTTTCCAAAAATAATCGATGATCCCCTTCCTTCAGTGACGTTTCCTCTATTGGATTCAACAGGGCCAAAAGCGTCATAATGTGTTTCCTGGACTAATGGTTCCTTTTGTTAGACGGGGAATCTGGAGCACATTAAGACAGATTTTTCAGGGATAATGCTCAGACACAAAAAAAAAGCCCTCTCGAAATGATGGTGCTCTGAACATTAGATGAGTGGGGGAGCATACTTGTAAAGTTACTTGGTTTACAGACTGTTTGAATAACGGAAGAACATTAGGAAGGCTCGGTGATGCAATCATTCCTTTCACATATCTGATACCCAGGCTTTCCAAAATTTTGAAAGGAAATATTTATGTGGGATCTTTCCTGGCCACAGAATATTCTAAAGTATTTAACTGTTGAAGAAGTTGTGTTTAAAATTATTCTGTCAATTAATATACATGTGTCAGAATCCTAAATCATCAAAGAACAATACGAGACTTCAGCTGCTAAAATCTCCAGCAGTTCTGGACAGGAATAACACAGGGTCTCAACTCGAAAAGTCAATGGACACTTTCAGGCAGAGCAAGCACTCGTCTGTAAAGGCAGAGTTTATTTGCCCTTACGCCTAAATACCTATCTCTCTGAATGCAGGTGGCTCTGAGGCACCGATTCCAACCCTTCTCTGGGAACGATAATCGGCGGAGGACAGCGCTCCGCTGACTGGTCTGAATGTACAGCCACTGCGAGTAGATGGTTAGGGGCAGGCTGATGATATCACAGTGACATCATCAGGCTGAGATGCAGGATCGGGAATTTAAAAACACCGACGGTGTGCATGGCAGGGAGGCATTGCAGGTACATTTCCATTTAGGAACAGCTTTGAGGGCTTAGAGTAGCAGTGAGCAAATAATGACTTTTAATTGGGGAGACACAGAGATTTTACTGTTTCTCAACCTCATGTCTCAGGAAGCCCAGGAAAGAGAGCTCACATGGATAGTGAGGGATGGCCCTAGCTTTAAACAACTGACCAGTGCACTTTCAGCATGTGGTCATAGCCACAGTAAGGGCCAGGTAGAGCTTGAGGAAGAAGTTCCCATTGTGCTAGATTACAATAGGAGGAGTGGCAGTGAACGCTTCGACTGACAGTACTTTGATCAATGCCACAACGTCTGGGGGACTAGCTGCTCAGCAACACCCTTGAACATTGGAGAGCCCCGATTCCCCAGTGCTCATCTCCGAGTCATCTCAGATGGCAACCAACAGTGCTGAAGGGAGAAACATACCGGACGAGGAGGGGCAGGTCACTGCAGACGAATCTACAGGTGCTGATATGGACGTCTCTGAAAACAATGACATGGTTGCAGAAATCACTGTCCATGGAAGGGGCAAGGCAGGACTGTCACCCAAGGAAACAGGTAGAGTATCATTGAGGTTTCATGTGTCGAAAAGCACACAGTTCCACTATTGATCCCATTTTACTGATATGACCCACAGTTCCCCGTCCAAGACACGTGTCAGAGGTTGACAAAGGCTCAGCTTCTCTCAAAGGAGTTAGAAAACATGATGACGTTGTTGGACAAGGAGGACAGGGAGAGGGATCGCCTTCGTGCTGAGGTGCAGCTGAATCAGGAGAGAGGAGGTGGACGCAGCACGCCAGGTAGAAGTTAAGAAGCAGGTGCAGGGCAGTGTCTGGGTTGTCATTTGCACTGCAGGAACTCAGTGCTACAATGGACAAGCAGTTCACCATTTTCCACAACATGGTCACTCGATTCGAGAATGCCTGCCCTCCTCAGCAACTGTATTACAGTTCCCCTCACACCATGTACCAACCCTCTGCCGTCAATGTGCATCATTCCACACTGGCATGTTACAGTTGTGGCTAGATGGAGAGGAGTGAGATGTTGGGGTTGTTTCCCGAGTTCCCCCCCCCACCCCTCGCACCTCCTTCCTCCCAACACTTGAATAATGTGTGGGTCTAACGTAAATACAGAAGGGTGTAATGTTTACTCTTCTCAGTCATTTACCACTTTGTTTTTCATGTGTATCATTTTTTTGAATTAAACACTGATTTGTACAATGTGCTGTGCAATATTTAATGGATGAACGCATTGTTGAGTGCGATATTGTGGATGCGGGTTGTGGTGTTAGCTTTTTGCACTATCTATGCATTTTGGTCCATTTGGTGGTTTTTAGCTAGGAAGTATTTATTCGTCACGATACACGTGATATGCACGCGATTGAAGAAAGCAGCTATGTGCAAAATTGTTATGTCATGTATTTCCTTTAGCATAATTATCTAACTTGAATATTTAACAACCATACATGTGCCATAGAAAACAATTTTTATGAAACTTCCAAAAGGTTGTACTGTCTCTTGTGTTTCATTTCTTTCACACTGTTTGCTTCACAAGATTACAAGAACAGATAAGACAGCATGCCGCAGGCTCATGTCATTGGATTTGGGGTGGGTGGGAACAGTGAGGATGGTGGGTTTGGTGGGTGGGAGGGACATACCCAGGCGATATCGACAACTACTGAGACCTTCTTCCCCTTTACAGGACTGACATAATCGTTGCACTGATGGCCAGGTGTCCAAGTGCCTGCTGATCATTACAATCTTGACAGTTGGGTGCAGGGAGACCACTCTGGCAGAAAATGATCCTTGTTGAGCTCACATATATTGTGCAGCACACACCATGCAAACACAGCATCCGGAACAAAAGCGGTACAAAATCAAGACGCTTGGACAGACACTACTGCCGGCCTTTCAGACAACCAAAAGCATGTTCCACCGCTATCCTTGTGGAAGTCTGGGCTTTGTTGTATCTTTTGCTGTCCTGGATCCAGTGCATGGTGCTGCGTGAACCTTCATCAGCCACATTCTGAGGGGGTACGCCATGTCACCCACAAGATGTGCTGGGATCTTCACTCCATTAACATCTTGGGATACCTGTGGCCACAATAATGCAGATATGTAGTTAGTTCACCAATCTGGGTCCGCACTGTTCTCCACGCTGCAGGCCTGGAAATCACAGGACCTGTCAATGTTATTTCACACCCCTGTCAGTAGTCGTACTCAGAAAATGCAACAACCACCTGGCTGAGGAAACTAGAAGCGTGAATAATGTCAGCGCGAAGGGCTTTGAAGGGTGTACACTCACATCATGTGGGAAGAGGTATCAACCCTGGTCCTCTGCCTTTTTGTACAAGGAAGAGTTAGCAAGCACTTGTGCATCGTGTGTGTGGCCAGACCACCCCACAAACACATCTGTGAAGCTGTAAAATGGAAAACAGAGTTTAATTATCTACATGGAGACACATGAAGTGACAAACATCAATGGCTTAACCTCTCCAGAACTCGTGATCAGCAACCACTTGCAGAACAACTGAGTGCCACCCTTTGCGATTGTGGTAGGCTGCAGTGTCCATGATGGGGGCAATAATGCTAATATGTGATTCATCAATGGCACCAGCACACATTGGATAGCCCCTTTCTGCAAAGCCATCATTTGTCTCCTGGGGTCGCATTGTACTCGGCAGGGACATATAGACATATAGCATGGTAACAGCCCCTTTCTGCCTCCGTGCCCTTGCTGCCCAATTACACCCTATTGACTTACAATCCCCAGTATGTTTTGAACAGTGGGAGGAAACTGAAGTAGACATGGGAAAAACATACAAACTCATTACAGGCAGCGTGGGATTCATACTCAAGTCTTGGTTGCTGGCACCAAATAGCATTGTGCTAACCACTACACTAACTGTACTGCCCTGTTATGTCTCTGGAGAAACTTGGAAGGCTTCTTAAATAACTTAGAGATGCAAGATTCAAATAACAAGAGATTTTATTACTGAAGCCTTCCACCATCTCAGAACACTGTTCACACACTCACATATACATATACATATGCCCCACAGTGGTGCACTATAGTTATTTCAGTGAGAAGGGTGTATGGTTATAAAATATTTCACATTATCCTGACTATATAACATGCCCCAAGTTTCTTCAGTAGTTTGATTTTATTTGTTCCAATAATCTATTTGCATTGGTTCAAATCACAAATTGAAGGACAAATATTGTTCATGGATTAGAGGAAACTCTCCTACACATCTTTGAAATAATATTTTGAGACTTTTTACACTCATGTGCAGACTGAAAAAACCTCAGTCTTATCTTCAGATGGGAATGCTGACATCAAGTTCTTATGACTTTCCAACGCAGAGGCAAGATTGCCCTGTCTGAGCTACTGGTGGAAAGTTTGTAATCAGGCAACTTTATGTGAATTAATATCTTTCAAACCCTGAAAAATCTCCCGTATTAGTTCCTCAATTCCTTAGACCACCATTCTCAACCTTTTATTAGCTAAGGCCTCCTTAGGACTCTGCTTAAAGTTTATGGGGCCCCTTCCATGTGGAGCAGTCAAGTTTAGTTGGTTTATGTAGTTTCCAGGCCAACTACATAAAAACATTTTATGATTTCAGTCTATGGTCCCCTTAAATGTGATATAGTGCCAGCCATTGAGTATGGCTACCTTAGACCATGAACCAATTTTGCAGTCCTGAGCCTTTAGTCCTCAGCAACACTGGCAATGATGTAATGTGCCATATTGGCTTATTTAATTCTGTAAACTAACTCCCCTGTAGATTAACAGTAGAATGCAGAAAATTAGGGTGACTTTAGTAATAGTAAAGATGACAATAGATGCTGCAGGCAACAGTAGACAAAGGATGAGTTGACTGGGAGATACTGAATTCAATCATTTCTGGAGAACTTAAAAAGAGGTTTTAGACTTAAAGACGATGCAAAAGGATCCAAAGAGGTTGAAGGGCATAAATAAATAGCACATATTATAGTGAGGCTGCAAGTCCTCTTGATGGTTGGAAAGGAAGGAAAAACAATTTTTTTGCCATCCAGAAGGTGAGTGTAGACAGCCGCTGCCATCGGCTGCTCTGCACCCCCATGCAATTGCATTGCAGCCACTGTACTCGCAACAGTGCACCGCGCATGCGCGAACACCGTGAGGCCACATTAGTTGAATCAAGAACTAGCAGGGAGCAGACGCCACACTGTGGGCTCTCTTTCTCTCTACCCTGTTTATCATGTTTGGTTGTGTTCAGTAAAGTCTTTTCTTTGGTTAACCTCACTGGCCAACTCAACTCATTAATTAAGCGAACATGATGTCAGAAGTGGGATCAAGAGCACCCCAAGCCTGAAATCCTCCAATCGCAAATCAGTCACAGTGACATGGTCAACACAGCAACCCATGGTAGTAAATTCCAGAGGTTCACCACTCTCTGTCAAAAAAAATCCTCCACATCTATGTTGTAAATGGGCACCCTTCAATCCTAAATGTGTGCCTGCTTGTCCTGGACTTGGTCATATCTACTCAAATCTAATAAATTTACATTAATACAGAATCAATTAACTACCCTTTTAAAAAAAAACGCATACGTATGATGTCTGTGCCATCTTCTTTGCAATTAAGGGGAATTAATCAAAATGGGTACCAATTACAAAAGAGGATTTTCCACAAGATCCAAAAGTGTATCTTTTGGGAGACATTGGTAACATGAGTTTTTAGCTATCAAAACACCATATTTCTTTTGTGAAGGTTGCCTTAGCTGTAGCCAGGAAGTTCATAGCGATTTCATGGAAGTTCGACTCCCAGTTAACCATCTCACAATGGGATATGGAAATGTAGAGGTGCATTTCCCGAGAGAAGATCACTTACAAAATGAGAAAGAATTCTGACACATTTGTAAAAATATGGAAACCTTATTTGAGTTATATTCGCACTCTCTGTTTCCTACCCATCAGCCAAAGCTTTATCCAAGCAAGTATCCTTCCTTTATGTCTATGGGATCTCATCTTATTAAGCAGCCTCATGTGAGGCATCTTGTCAAAAGCCTTCTGCAAATTCATGTATACAACATCTATTTTCTAGTTACTTTATATAGTCCCTTGATTTACTCCATCAGGGAGCAGCAGCAAGGAGCTGGTCTCAGCAAAGCGAGGCCCTGAGGGAGCAACAGTTAAGAACCAGATTCAGCAAAGTAAAGCCTCGTGAGATCCGACAGGAGCAGCAGCAAATTGAAGCACAATTTTTGATCTGTTAGCAATTAGAATAAGAATTAGAATATGTCTTGCTACTAACGTATCACACATTTCAGTGATAAGACAATAGACAATAGACAATAGGAGCTGGAGTAGGCAATTTGGCCCGTCGGGCCAGCACTGTCATTTTAGATCATGGCTGATCATTACCATCAGTACCCCTTTCCAGCCTTATCCCCATAACCCTTAACTCCGTTACCCACAAGAGTCTTATCTAACTCTCTTTTGAACATAGTCAGCGAATCCGCCTCTACCACCCTCTGTGGCAGAGCATTCCACAGATTCACACTTCTCTGGGTAAAAAAATGCTTTCTCATCTCCGTCCTAAAGGGCCTACCCTGTATTCTTAAACTATGCCCTCTAGTCCTCGTCTCCCCCATCATTGGGAACAAGTAATCAAACTTCACCTTGTCTATCCCCCTGATGATTTTATATACCTCAATCATGTCCCCCCTCATCCTTCTAAATTCCAATGGATACAAGTCCAGTTTTTCTAGCCTTGCTGCATATGACAACCCTGCCATCCCTGGAACTAACCTTGTAAATCTGCGCTGCACACCCTCCATAGCTAGTATGTCCTTCCTCAAGTTTGTAGACCAGAACTGGACGCAATACTCCAGGTGGGGTCTCACCAGGGCCCTGTATAACTGCAGAAGGGTGTCTCTGTTCCTATACTCCAATCCCCTCTTTATGAAAGCCAACATTCCATTTGCCTTCTTCACAGCTTTCTGAACCTGTCATGCTAGCAGTGACCGGTGAACAAGTACACCCAGATCCATTTGCACTTCCCCACTCCCTAGCTTGTCTCCATTTAAATAATACTCAGCTTTCCTATTACTTCCCCCAAAATGAATAACCTCACATTTGTTCACATTGAAATTCATCTTCCATTTAGCCGCCCACTCCTCCAGCCTGTCCAAGTCCCTCTGCATTTTCCTTACATCCTCCTCACACCCCACACCGCCACCCAGTTTAGTGTCATCTGCAAATTTGCTCATGTTATTCACAATCCCCTCATCCAAATTATCAACATAAACTACAAACAACTGAGGACCCAACACCGATCCCTGAGGCACTCCACTCGTCACATCCTGCCATTCTGAAAAAGACCCATTCACTCCAACCCTTTGTTTCCTATCTCTTAACCAATTTCCTATCCATGTCAGCACCTTACCTCCAATACCATGCTCCCTGATCTTGCCCACTAGACTCCCATGCGGTACCTTATCAAAGGCCTTCTGGAAGTCCAAATACACCACATCCACTGGAGCTCTTCTTGATTGCCATTAAGGGGTCGGGGAGGAATTCCCCAAACTTTTTCCTGAAAGTGGCCACAGGTTTTTTTTCTTTGGTTTTTCACATCCCCCACATTACTAACATATTAGGGCAGAGAGTGGTAGTAATCCAAAAGGAGCAGTGGCAATAGAGATAAATAGAGATAAAGAGAGAGATAGAGAGAAAAAGATAGAGAGTGGATACGGCAGCCAAGGCAGGGGAATCCTCCTCTTTCAGGTTGTGGGTTGTCAGGGAAGCCAGCAGTTTCCCTGACAACTTGATCTGTGAGAAATGCATCCAGCTGCAGCTCCTGAAACCCCAATTAAGGAATTGGAGCTGGCAGTGGATGAACTCCGGATCATTCAGGAGGCAGAAGGTGTGAATGACAAGAGCTACAGGGACACTATCACACCTCGGAGGCAAGAGGAGGGTAGATGAGTGGCAGTCAGGAGAAGGAAAGGGTACAGGCAGCCAGTGCCTGTGGGCATTCCCCTGAATAACAAGCAGACCATTTTGGATACTGTTGAGGGGAATGACCTACCAGGCACAAGCCACGGTGGTCAGGTCTCTGGCATGGAGACTGGTCCTGTGGCTAAGAGGTGAAGAGAGGAGAAGAGGAGAGCTGTAGTGATAGGGGATTCCATAGTTATGGGGAAAAGGTAAGAGGTTCTGTTGAAGATGCAAAGTAACCAAGATGGTCTGTTGCCTCTCTGGTGCCATGGTCCGAGATATCTCAGATCAAGTTCACGGCATTCTCAGGAAGGAGGGTGAGCAGACAGATGTCATGGTCCATGTAAGGACCAATGATGTGGGTAGGAAGAGTGAGGAGGACCTGCAAGGAGAGTTTAGGGAGTTAGGGATTAGGTTGAAGGAAAGGATCTCCAGGGCAGTGATCTCAGGATTGCATTGAGATTGCTTAAGGTGGAATGTGAGTGGAAAGAAAAAGTTTAAAAACCACTGGTCTAGGGCAATGTGCACTGAACCATCATGCTTCTCCTTTTTATCTCAAGCCATTTGAGATTAAATCCTTTATTCCATTAGTCCTTTTATGTACAGGTACTTTTTATTTGTGTATACTAAATGAAATTTTAAATGTGAAATTTAGTAATAGGTCAAATCTACTTTATACTATATACCTGTCTAGGATAGATGCTATTATACTGTATATTGAATTAAAATATCATGTAAACTATTGAGTTTTTAAAATGAAGTTGACCCTAAGAGCTCAATGTCTAATTACCCTTTCTATTATTAACAATTCTCCAATAAACATGCAAGGACTTTGGAAATATCTGAAATTTGAGTCCACAATACACTGAGTATTTGATTGCCGTAGGTCAGAGCCTCACAAGATATCAATATTTCACAGGAATAGAAGGATTCTGATCTTTATATATCATTCTCTAAGGCAATGTGGAAATCACGTGCAAGGTCAGCATTTTAATCTTTCCTTGCCAACAGTGAATTGCTGACTCAAAGGAATTCAGAGTTTGTGGAGAACGTAGTACTATAGTGGTCTTCAAAAAGGAACGGAAAGATTTTGCAGAGAGTAAATGAAAGGCCAAAGATAAATTGTAGCTTGTAATTGACATCATTCCCATTCAGCAGTTGTCCTTGTTGTAGGTGACAGGGAGTATGGATTTGGGAGAAACCTGGATGAGATTATGAAATTCAGTTCTTTGGAAGATATATATTGCAGAACCCATAGCCACAGAAACTGATCTGCTTTGCAATTTCAGTGAAAGAAAGACATTAATTAAATAGAGGACTAAGCTGTTTTTTTTAATTCAATTGTACATGTTGACAACTTCCCTTTAACCTGATCTGCAACTTGCCTCTGTTACTATAACTGGGCTAGCAGATAGTTTTGTTATTCTATGCATCAGCTGTCCTTGCCTTTTATTGGTGGTGGATGTTATGAGAGTCATACAAAGTGTAGATGTATTGCTTTACATGGAGTGTCATTTGGCATACATATTGCATATCTGCCCCAGGTATGGTACCTAACAGTTCCAGTAAAGATTGAACAGCCTCACAGATATGATGATTATCAATCTGTTTCAATCAAAGAACAGATTGCTGGAGGAAGAATCTTATTATACATTACATCTCATTGAAAGTATTTTTTTCAAAATCTTTTGTATAGTAGATAATTTGTACTTGCTCTGTCATGTGAATCATATCACAGAGGAATTTAGTTTTTCAGTATAATGCCTAATCTTAGGGGAACAAATATGTGTGCAATGTTATAATAATAGTTTAGAAGAAACAACATAAAACTATAAAAAAAAATGAAAGAAGTAAATTGACAACACAAATGCTGCTACTAATGAGGCAGTAAAAAGGTTGACATAGCAGTTAGTGCAATGTCTTTACAGCACCAATGATCGGGACAGGGTTTGAATCCCGTGCTGTCTGTCAGGAGTTGATACGTTCTCCCCGTGTCTGCATGGATTTTCCCTGTGAGCTCCAGTTTCCTCCCACCAACCCAAACATACTGGGGGTGTAGGTTAATTGGTTGTAAAATGGGCGGCACAGACTCGTGGGGTGAAATGGCCTGTTACTGCGCTGTATGTCTGAAAATATAGAAAATTTGATTCCTCCATCTTTACAATTACATGAGAAAATAGTGGTTAGGATTAATATAAACTTTCATGCTTCCTTATGATGTAGAACGAGGCTATTTGGCCCACCAACCCTCATTCATTTTCCCTTTGGCCTTTATTCCCCACAATTACCATAAATCTAAACTATAGGCAGTTTATAGTGGCCAATTAATTGCTATCCATGTCTTTGGAAGATGGGAGGAAAGTGAAACATCCACATGGTCACAGGGAGAACATGCAAACTCCACACAGACAGCACCAGAATAAAGGACTGAAGCTGGGTCAATGGAGTTGTGAACAGCCACGCTGCCAAATGCAAAATAATGTCAATCATAAGCACCATCTTTGATGGCACAAATGAAAATAAATCTTTAATATATCTTTAATTAATTCATGGAATATTGGACGTTCCCGCCAAGGCCAACATTTATTGTCTACTCATAGATGCTTCACAAACTGAGGAGAAAAATAAGAATCTTGAGGTCAATCCTGATAGAAACAAAGCTAATTATCAATAACTATGATGACTGGTGGAAAAGTATCAGATCTTTCATTTCTTTTCTGATCATTGAGAGTAGGCTGAGATCCTAGCACTTTTGTTTTATTCAATCTGTCCATATTTTGAATGGATGAATAAATCATGGTTTATTGTTATTTACTCAAAAGTGCAATGCTCAGATGCAATGAAGTTCTTGCTAACTGCATCTTCCCAGGTACATAAAATAGACGACACATAGCAATACATAAAAAGAAGAAACATATAATTATATAAAAGGAAAGGGAAAAGAATAGATAATAATAAATATTCACAGTTGCTCAAGCTGCATAAAATGTGCAGAGACAGGAATGCACACAACTCTTGGTGATCTTAAAGTATTGTCATGGAGGATGGAGAAGTTCAAGAGTCTGATAGTTGTTGGAAAACAAATAGTTCTTCAACATAGAAGTGCCGGGCTTCAGGCTTTTCCTACTTTCTGCCTGAAGGTAGCAATGAGAAGAGACCATGGCCAGGGTGATGGGGATCTTTTATGATAATTACCTTTTTGAAGCAGAGCCTCGTGGATGTTCCTCATAGAGCTGGCTAGGTTTGCCACTTTTGGCAGCCTTCTGCTTTCCAGAGCATTCAAGTTTCCAAATCAGGTTGTGGTGCTACCAAACAGAATACTTTCCACACCACACTTGTAGAAGTTTAATAGACTATTCAATAACATGCTGAGCCTCTTCAATCTTCCTTATCAAGTCAAGGCATTGGTGTACCTTCTTCATGTGTTGGCTCTAATGGATGGGATGCATCAAGACAATCAGAACATTGTCAAGCAGCTTTTATTGTTGCTGGAAAGGCTTTCCAATGTTGAACATTTATGCGCAGCTTTGCTTGGCTTGCAATTCATGTGTGGGTTTATCTGATGCTGGACCTGTTATACACTGTCAGATTCTGCACTGAAGCAGTATTGCTTTCCTGATTAGTTAAATTGAGAGATATGTCAGACAATGAGTTTACAGATTACAGTTAGATATAATTCTACTGTTGCTGCCAATGTGGATTCCAGATTTTGAACTGCCAGATCTAATATAACTCTAGTGGAAAATGGAAGTGCCTTATTACACAACACATATGCAAAGATGGAAGTTTGCCAGAGTCATAAAGCCGTGCAAAATAGAAACATGCTCTTTGTCCCTCCACGTCCATTGCATCTTTCTATCCTAACTGCATTTGCCTGCAATAGATCCATTGCTTTCTATGCTTTATCTATTCAAGTAGATATCTCGGTGCATCTTAAATGTTACGATTGTCTTTGCCTCTGCCATCTCCTCTGCTTTGAGAGGCCAACACACTTTGTGCAAAAATCTTTCCTCCAATTATTCCCCCTAAACTTTATTTTCATCTTAAACCCATCTCCTCCTGTGCAGATGGTTATTTCTAACAAAACTGGCTAGGATAGGAGGACATACAGCTGTTGGATTGATGAGGAAATGTTGGTTTCTACCCTGGCTGGTTCATTCATTACCTTCAGCTAGCACATTGAGTCCTCCAGGAATTAACATGTTTATTCAGAATTGTCACCACCAGGCAAATTCTGCTGTTGGACACTGCCTGGAGTACATACTCTGACCAATCACAGATGCTCTAACTATAATGCAGACAACCTAAAAGGACATTTTCAAAAATTTTAATTTAGACATACAGCACGATAACAGGCCAATTCGGTCCACGGTCCATTCCTCCCAATTTACAGCCTATTAACCTACACCCCCTGTACATTTCCAACAGTGGGAGGAAACCAGAGCCCCCAGGAAAAACCCACGCTGACATAGGGAGAACCTATCACTGGGACTGTAAATGTGTTGCATTATCCACAACGCCAACTGTACCACACATATCATATCAGAAAATGAAACTGTATGAACTGTGGATGTTTAAAGAGACTTAGAAAATCCATTCTGCCTTGATGATTAAAATATCTCAGAGAGATACAGGAAATAATCAGAAAAGGGTAACAATATACTGATCTTACTTTCTAAGTCAGTAGAATGCAAGGAGGGTGAGTAGTGGAGTTGGGGAGAATTACAGGGAAGTTGTCAGTGGTGGAAGAAGTTGTGCAACACCTTGAACAAAATGTTGTGGAACAACAATTAGAGCAGAATGAACAGCTCTAACCATCAAACCAGAGGAAGAATGTTTTGGCCTGGGGTGAAATGCAGTACAGGTTTATCTGCCTGACTTCAGAATCAGAATCAGAATATAATGACATGAATATGTCATAAAATGTGATGTTTTGTCTCAGCATCACAGTGCAATTATTGCTATAAATTACATTTTGAAATAAATAAATAAATCTTGCAAGAAAATAGGAGAAAGTGAGGTAGATCCTGAGGTTCATTGTCCATTCAGAAATCTGATGGCAGAGGGGTAAGAAGCCACCGGATGCTCATTTTTTACCTCTTTCCTGATAGTAGTAGTATGAAGAGGCCATTAATTGGGTGATGGAGGTCCTTGAGAATAGAGACTGCTTTCTCAATACACCACCTCTTGTAGATGCCCTTGATAAAGTGAAGATTGATAGCCATGATGTCACTAGCTGAGTTAACAACTTTGGATAATTTTCCTGTCCTGTGAATTGGTACCTCCATACTAGACACCAATGCAACCAGGCAGAATACTCTCCATGGTGCACCTGTAGAAATTTTCTAGAGGTTTTGTTGACTTACCCGATTTCCTTAAACTCTTCATGAAGTATAGCTGCTGGTGAGCCTTATTCATGATTGTATTGACATGGACGCTCAAGGACAGATCCTCAGAAATGTTGACACCCAGGAATTTGAAGGTATTGACCTCTGTATTGCTGACCTCTCGATAAGGAATGGTTCTGATTTCCTCTTAAAGACAACAATCAAATGTCAACTTGTGCAAACATTTATAAATAGAAAAACTAAGAAATTATTGCCCATAATAAAAAATCTACTGAGGAAAGAAACATGGTAAAAATATGCCAGAAATTCTAATAGGTGTAATGCTACCAATTATAACAAAAATGTCCCTTCATACAGAAGAATGGGTTGTTGGTTTAAAATAAACAAATTTGTTAATTAATGTGAGCTACATTCTTGTTCATTACTTATTTTTTTGTTTTATCATCAGAACTTCATCATCAGGGGTCAGAAGAGTTGGTGTAGCAGTTAGAGCAACACCTTTACAGCGCTAGCGATCAGGACCGGGATTTGACTCTCATGTGTCTGTAAGGAGTTTGTATGTCCTGCCTGTATTTGTGTGGGTTTTCCCCGGGATGCTCCAGTTTCCTCCCACTGTTTAAAACATACCTGGGGTGTAGGTTAATCAGGTGTAAATTGGGCTGTTACCGTGCTGTATGTCTAAATTTAAAAATGTAAATAAATCAGCTCATCTGAGATATAAGCTATTAACCAGGTATTTACTTAGGTAAAGCTCCATTTCCCTTTGTGGAAGCTGCAACTGCAATCGCCAAGCCTTCAACCAGACCACATCATTGCCCTTTAAGATTCTTCTTAAAAAAAAATCTTTGCCCAAATTTTGATTACTCCTCCTAGTATCCTCCTTGCCTCAGAATCCACTTTCCCCATTAATGTGGTAAAACAGTTTGGCAAAGTTTCTCCATGGTGAAGGGACAGGATACATTTATTGTACAGTATCTGGTACCTACAGGGATTGCAGATGCCAGAATTATGAATTTTCCGGTTGTCTAAAACTCACTCTTACAATCCCTAACTAATGCATCTAAGTAATAAATTAAGAATAAATAGTTTAAAGAACAAAAGACAGTGCAAAGTGTAAAGTAATTTGAAAAAAATCAGTATTGTAGTCCTTAATTATGTAAAGTTCCCTTTAATCAGGTAATTCCATAACTTACAAAATTTATATTTAAATTCAAACCATGGTCGCTGGTACTGTAAGAATTGTGGTAACGCTATGCTAACCATACCTCTGTCATAATTAACCCACCCCCCACTTCCCCCAAGTTTACAGATAAAGCATTACTAATATACTTAATAACATCCTAATAAAGTGAAAGACTCTTACTGGACAGGGATAGGGAGACACTTTGGGAAAATCACCCAAGTGGTGAGTATGATCAGCTGGCTCTTCATCCTGGGTGACGCCATTTTGTTCAAACACAACTTTATTGAAACTTTATTCAAACAGCTACTATGGGCAGGGCCCAACCAGGGTGTTTCGCTGTCTGAATATTTGCTCCCATCTTCACTAAAGGTTTATGTGTTGCTTCAGAGAATATTTATTTTTACAATTTTAAACTTTAATTTAAAATTTATTTTCATTGTTTTTATTTAGTTATTTCATCAATTTTTTTTAACCGGTTGCCTGCGGTTGCCTGTTGCTTGAATTCCGGATAATAGGGATTTTACTGTAAAAGGAGTAGCAGTAGTTATAATTCATGCAGCTGGTTGTGGAATGCATCACATGGTGCCCTGTAGTTTCCTTTCATAAATTAAAGTCACACCTTGTGGAGTCCTTTTCCAGACACCTCATCTGTTCTGAATTAATGGTTTTTGCTGACAAGTTGTTTTTTGTGACCTTGGGCGCAAACCACTCTCAGGTCTTTACTATCAGTGCAAAGTAAAAGCTAATAGAAAATCAACACATAAAAAGATTTTTTTGCTATTCACCCTTTAATCATAAATGATTATGTTGAGCCTTTGAAAGGCAAGATAGTTTAAATAGGTTTTGTTCAAATAAGAGGAAACCACTGAAGCAAAATTGGTTCCTATATCGAGACAGCTTAAGTACACATTATAGTGTTTAGTTACATTGGTAGCATAAAATTGGTGATGTCGAACTATCAACGTGCTTACCCTTACCTTCAATATCCTTTCTAATCAACTCATTGATTTCCAATGTATTATCATCTTCTGTACAAGACATGCAGAGATTTGTACTGCCCTACTTTCTTGCAAAATGTCCTCTAATCTATGACTTCAAAAAAGAGTATTCGATTTGTATAATCCATCAAGTGATGTTTTGTTTGACCTTGGGTATTAACCGCATGCAAGCTTCTTCCATTAAATGTGTGTGCAGGCAGGTACAATCACCATATATAATCATATAATTACAGCACAGAAATGGGCCAATAGTCACATTGACCTGGACCTGGCCTATAACCCTCCACACCTCTCTCATCCATATACCTATCCAACTTTTCCATTAATATTAAAATCGAACCTGAATCTACTACTTCGGCTGGAAGCTCATTCCACACTCCCAGCACCCTCTCTGAGAGAAGGAATTTCTCCTCATGTTTCCCTTAAACCTTTCCCCCTTCAATCTCTATCCATGTCTTCTTGTTTGACTCTCCCCCACTGTTAATGAAAAAAAGCCTGTCCACATTGACTCTCTCCATCCCCCTCATAATTTTAAATACCTCTATCAAATCATTTTTCAATCTTCTACGCTCCAGGGAATAAAGTCCCAGCCTGCTCAACCTTTCCCTGCAACACAAACCATGAAACCAAGGCAATATTCTAGTAAATCTCCTCTACACTCTCTCTATTCTGTTTATATCCTTCCTATAAATCAGCAACCAAAACTGCACACAATACTCCAAATTTGGCATCATAATGCCTCATACAACTTCAACATGACATCCTAACTTCTGATTTCAACAATCTGATTTATGAAGCCCAACATACCATCCTATCTAGATATGACTCAACCTTCAGGGAATTATATAACAGAATTCCTAAATCCCCTTTGTAATATAGTCAAGATAATGTTAACTATTTTGAAACCATGTAAGAATACACCCTTCTCACTGTAGTACCTGTAGTGCACCACAGTGGGGCATTTGTGTATGAAAACAGTTTCCTGAGATGGTGGAAGGCATCAGTAAGGAAAGTCTCTTTTGTTATTTGAATCTTGCATCTTGTTATTTAAAAACACTTCCAAGTAACACAGATTCATAACACCTTTATTCTACTGCATTCCTTAATTGTCCACCACTTAATGTGTTTGACTTTTGCTGATTAGTCCTACCAAAATGTAGCACCTCACATTTATCAGTATTAAACTCCATCTTTCAGCCCACTCTTCCAACTGTCCCATATCCCACTGCAAGCTTTGATAACCTTCTTCATTGTCCACAACACCACCGATCTTTGTATTATCTGCATACTTTTGTTAAGATTATCTAGATCATTAATATATTATGACAAATAACAATGGACCCAGTACTGATCCCTGAGCCACTCCACTAGTCTCTGGCATCTCCCATCCAACCATTGTTGAATCCATTTCACTACTTCAACATTAATACCTAATTCTTGAACCTTCCTAACTAACTTCTTTTGGGGAAACTTGTCAAAGGCCATACTAAAGTCCATATAGGCAACATCCATAGCCTTCCTCTCGTCAACCTTCAGAGCAACTTCCTGGTAAAACTCTATAATATTTGTTAAGGATTATCTACCATGTACAAAACCATGTTGGCTACTCCTAATCAATCCATGTCTTTCTAAATAATTGTATATACCATCTCCAAGAACATTCTCCATTAATTTACCCACCACTGACGTCAGATTCATAGGCCAGGTTTACTTTTGTAGTCTTTTTTAAACAGTGGAACAACATAAGTTACCCTCCAATCCTCCAACACCTCCCCCCATGGTCAGAGACATTTGAAATATTTCTGTCACAGCCCCCATTATTTGTACACTAACCTCCCTCAGGTCCTAGGGAATATTTTGTCAAGACCCAGAGATTTATCCAACTTTATTCTCTTTTAAAATAGCTAATACTTCCTCCTCATTAATCTTTACTTACTTACTTCATCTGTAAATATTCCTTTCCTTAGTGAATACTGAAGCAAGAAAATCATTTCAAATTTCACCCATCTCACATAGCCTAACTCTCCGATCCTCAAGGGACCAAATTGTATCCCTCACTATTCTTTTACTTTTAATGTATCTGTTGAAACCCTTTGGATTTATTTTTACCTTGCCTGCCAAAGCAACCTTATATCTCTCTTTAGCCTTTCTATTTTTTTTTTATAAACACACTCCTTATATCCCTCAAGCACCTTTAATGGAATATATATTTGGGAGATATTTGGTAAAATTAGAGTAGGTTACATACATACACACATTTTAAAACAGATCTCATTTGAAATAATGAAGAATTCATATTCAGTGGACTTTACAGAAACTATGGAGAATGCTATGCATATTTCACAAGTAGTCCTACCAAAATGTAACACCTCACATTTATCTTGGGTATTAACCGCATGACATCATAAAATTAATAGACCATTGTTTTGGAATGGAGATACTCTGGCTGTTTGCAAGTATCTTCAGTGCTCACAGAGAGGTCACTCCTGGGTTTTGTTTACCTAAAGCAACAGATGGGAACAGAAGGAGAACTCCTGTTGTTTGGTGAAGAAGGTGGGGATTTTTGTAAGTGAGAGAGTCACATGGGCTTTCTAGCAGTCTCAGTTGGAGAGAGAGAGAGAGACAGAGAGACAGAGAGAGAGAGAGAGAGAGAGAGAGAGAGAGAGAGAGAGAGAGAGAGAGAGAGAGAGAGAGAGAGAGAGAGAGAGAGAGAGAGAGAGGGGTGAAACAAGCTCTCTCAGCTAGTGTGTGTGTGACACTGAAAGCAGCAGAACAGTGCAAGCCAGGAGTTTGTTGGAACTGAAGAAAAGTTCCAGAGCGGTGGATGGCTGGAAGTCCTATCTGTCTGATGTTTCTCTTGGAATAAGTGGAACAGAAAGGAAGCCTGTAAGAAAGAGGTTATCATCTGTAGAACCCTGATGGGGTAAGATTCATCAGCAAGACATTGAGGTGACTCATGGTTGTACCTCAGTTGTGGAAATCATGGAACCACACATCTCTCTCTGCAACCCCTACGAGAACCTTCCTGAGTGGCAAACATTTACCTTTCAAGCACCAAAGCCTTGTGAACTTTATACATGTTAAATTCTGTGCACAGTATAAGAATTGCCTGCAACCACAGAACTTGGAAGAATGAGAAATGAGATTGAACTGTGAAGCAAAGAACTTTTCTTACATTTACACACATATCACATACACGTGCACTTAGAATTAGAAGGGGGTTGAGTTGGGTTTAGTTAAGTTCTTAGAGATAAGTTAATGTCTGATTCTGTTTTCATGTTTAAAGATAATTAAAAACAACTTTTGTTTAAGTAACCATTTGTTGTGGTGAATATCTATTGCTGCTGAGCTTTGGGGTCCTTTGGGCTCATAACACACCTTATCAATTCCCTGCTGTCTATAAATGCTGTACACATCCCTCTTCCTCTGAACCAAATTCTCAATATCCTTTGAAAACCAAGGCTCCCTATATTTTCTAACCTTTCCTTTAATCCTCATAGGGACATACCAACTCACCTTTGAATATCCTTCAAATAAATTATCCCAATCCATACCCTCCAAATTCTTTCACATCTCCTTGAAGTTTGCCTTATTCCAATCAAGAATCTCAACCTGAGACCCAACCCTATCCTCTCCATTATTAACCTAACACTAATAGTATAATGATCACTAGACCCAAAGTGTTCCCCAACACAAACCTCTGTCACGTGTCCTATCTCATTCCCTAATAGGAAATCCAATATTGTCCCCTCTCTAGTTGGTTCTTCTATGTATTGATTTATAAAACTTTCCTGAACACATTTAACAAACTCCAACCCATCCAACCCTTTTACAGTCAATGTGTGGAAAGTTAAAATCTCCTACAATCACCACCTTATGTTTTCTACACATATTTGCTTTCTCCTTACAAATTTGCTCCTCTAATTCCCTCAGCTCATTCGGGGGTCTATAATACACTCCCATTAGTGTTTTCATGCTGTTTCCATTCCTCAATTCCACCCAAATAGCCTCACTGGATGAGCCCTCCAATCTATCGTGCCGTAGCACCGCTGTAATGTTTTCTCTAACAATTAATGCATCTCCTCCACCTTTTATCCCCCCTGTTCTATCACACCTAGAACAGCAGAATCCTGGAATATTTAGCTACTAATTATGCCCCTCCTGCAAACAAGTTTCACTGATGGCTTTAATATCATATTTTCATGTGTCAATCCATGCTCTAAGCCCATCCTCCTTACTGATCCTGCTCCTTGCACTGAAATATATGAGAGAATGTCCCCCACCTACACTCCTTTGATTAACATCTACTTTTCCCTCTCCCTCCCCTTCATTAACTTTAACATTCTGATTCCTCTCTCCCTTCACATCTAGGTGTTCTTCTAATCTCCACACTCTCATTCTGATTTCATGCCCCCCACCCCGCCTAATTATTTTAAACCCTCCCCAACAGCTCTAGCAAACCTGCCCACCAGGGTATTTGTCCACTTCCAGTTTAAATGCAGCACATCCCTTTTGTAGAGGTCAGACCTTCCCTAGAAAACATTCCAAAGATTCACAAAAATGAACTCCTGCTCCCTGCACTAATGCTTTAGCCATGCATTCATCCGCCTCATCTTCCTGTTCCTAACCTCTCTAGTGCATGGCACAGGCAGATTACCACCCTTGAGGTCCTGCTTTTTAACTCAATTCCTGATTCCATATATTTGTTCATCCGACTTCTATCAAGTCATTGGCTCCCATGTGGACCATAACATCTGGCTGCTTTCCCTTCCCCTCCAGAAGGCTGTGTATGCAATCAGAGACATCCCTGACCCTGGATCCTGGGAGGCAACATATCAACCGGAGCCCTGATCTCATCCAGCTGTGAATCCACAATTACAAGAGCTCTCCTCTTGCCCCCCTTCCCTTCTGAGCCGAGGAGCCAGTTCCTGTGCTTGTCCCTGGTAGGTTGTTCCCCCCCCCCCCCCAACAGTATCTAAAACAGTACACTTATTATTGAGGGGAATGGCCACAGGGGTATTCTGCACTGTCTATCTCCCGCATCCCCCCACCCTTTCCCCACAGTCACCCAGTTAGCTGACTCCTATTTGTTTGGGGTGTCTGTCTCCCTATAATTCCTATCTATGATTGCCTCTACCTCCCTTATCACATGGGTATAGTTTCCGTTTCAAGACATGGGTGTTTTCAAAATGAAACTGATCCCCTACCTTTAACATTAAAATAAAAACAAATGGAAAATTATCCTGCTTTTATTAAAGGTAAAGGTTCCATTATTGTCATGTAATACTACATTTAGAATGTAATATACAAGAAATTTTTTAACTTTGTCTACCATAAGGAAACCAGAGAGTCACCACTTTGCCCAGCACCCCTCACAGAAATGAATCATGTTAATGATTCTATTCATGAATATTAATGAAATATTAATGAATCAAGTTACATTCATTTGCATCATAATAGCTAATAATATTCCAAACTATTAGAATTTGACCAGTGGATCAATTGATGGATTGTATCAATTCCATGCTTCTTCACCTCAATTAATGCTGAACATTTTGTAAAGTTAATTTATTGAGAAGTTCGGAGAGTGGAAATATTGCATCATACAACCTAAGCTTCCTTTTGTCTCTACTAAATTAATGAGAGTAATTATTCCTGTTATGGAACCTCCCTTAGAGACACGGATCTTAGTCTTGTTTTATGTGCCCACATAAAATTAAAAGGATTCTGCTCTTAGATTCTTATAATTATTTCGAAGGTTCTCAATTTTGGTATAACATTGACACCTTGTTTAATTTTCCTCTGGGAATGAGTATCACTGCTCTTATTTAATAAGGATAAATGGAATCGACAAATATCTTTACTTTGCTTGGATAAGCAAATTGTTCACAGACACTGTCAAAATGGCTCCTGTGCCACTATCTTCATACAATAGTTATTTCAATTGAAAGCTAAGTGTGAGAAAGTATCTGCTGCAAAGTCAAATGGAGACAGAATGACTGAAAATGGGGTCAAATGGATACATTTTAATGAAATTTATTTAATGAAATGTCCCATAGTTAAATTAGATAGATTCTAAAAATGAACACATATATTGCAATGCTTAAATTGCCCATGACCAATGCAAATCCAAATCCAACAGCAAGTAATTCATGCATCTGCAATATGATTTCAGCATTTAGCTACTTGAACCACTAAACCACTCTGTTTATTGCCTGCACCCATCAATTGTGAATCACTAAGATGACCAACAAAGCTGAGTTCTGCTCTTAAACAGGAGGTCATTTTGGATAGAAATTATGTTGGAGGTCATGGAGTGAACTTTACCTTGTGGAACGGTTAGTATAGCCAGTTAGTGCATTGCTATTTCAAAGCCAGCAACTAGGATTCAAATCCAGCAGTGTCTGTTAGGAGTTTCTGTGTTCTCCCCGTAACCTGCGTGGGTTTACTCCAGGTGTTCCTGTTCCCTCCCACCTCCAAAACTTATGGGGTTGCAGGTTAATTGGGAGTAATTTGGCAGCATGGTTTTCAGTGGCCAGAATTGGCTTCTACTGTGTTGTAAATTTTTTTTAAATCTTTGGTGTAGCATGTTGTGCGTGAGTGCAGCAAAAGAACTGAGACAACAGGGCTGTCAATTCATTTAACACAACTGATTTACTTTGAAGTTTGCGCTGCAGCCTTTAAGGCCATCTTGCACCCAACCCTCTTGTCCTGGAACTTGCGTCACGCTGATGTAAGCACATACACACTCTTCCAGTCTGCACCGGAAGAGAAGGACCCGCGACACCATCTTTGTTGTGGCGGCCTCGCTGACCATGTGTGAAAAGTGGGGCCGGTTTGTCACTGCAAAAATTGTGCGCCACCACACTGGTATAATAGGTACAAAAGTTGATTCTGAAACATTTGCACATGATGGTAGAGGTGGAGATTAGGGAGTCCAGGGAACTTACCAAACACTGATACAATATTTATTGCAAGCATAAGACATTAGGCAGTCAGTCCTCTCCTCTTGTATGGACCACAAGAGCTTTGACCAGGCTGAACAAAGAATTACAACCTGTCTTATCAGCTTGTCAGGTTCCAGTCTCAGCTGCTGCTGCTGAACTGTTTTTCCCTCTCTTTTTCCCTCTCTCTCTCTCTCTCTCTCTCTCTCTCTCTCTCTCTCTCTCTCTCTCTCTCTCTCTTTCTCTCTCTCTGAGAAAAGCCTGTTTTCTTCTCTCTCTGCCTGCAAAACCACATGACCACCAAACATCACTCCCATACAGCCTGCGGCTCCAAACCTACTCCTCTGAGTTCTTTCATCTGTTGCTTTTCAAGACATCAATTCATTAGTGAAGTCCCATGGGCACTTCCCAAAGCTTTTGCAAGTGTATTCGGAGCCACCCTGTCCGGCTTGAGCAGAGCTCCAGTATTTTAAATGAGGTCTGTTTTGAAGTGTTTTATGTGACCTACACTAAAAAAAAACCTGCCCCAATTTATCTCCTAAAATCATATCTATATACAATATAAAATGCAACACCTTCTGTTACACTTCAGATTTATGTTTTAGATGTGAAGAGATAGAACAAGTCCAAATCGAATGAAAAAATTACCTAAGGTTAAGACCTTTTGGATACAAGTTAAATTATTTTTGGAAAAAGTAATAAAAGTTGAACTTCCGTTTGATCCAATGTTGTTTACATTAGGAGACATTAAAACTATTGTTTTAAGATAAAGATTGACTATGTATCAAATTGAATTTTTAAATTCACCTTTGGCTGTACCTCAGAAATGTTTGGATATTACTTAGTTTTCGGAATGCACAGATGGCATGCTGAAATGAAATCTTGTATCCCTCTTGAAAAGATAACATAAAATTTGAGGGATTTTTTTTGTCAAAGTATGGAGCCCACAGTTAAAAATAATTGGTTTGAAGATTTGATCTCTCAATCCATTCCAGTATGGCAGCTTGGTTTTCACAGCTGATTAGTTGAATATTTGTATATATGGTGGTCTCCTTTCTTCTTCTTTAATGGATAGATATAGGGAAGGAGGGTGGGTATTAGTTGTGAAGGAGAGGGAGGTTGCGGGGGTTATCTAAATATTTACTGTATATTAATTTATTATAATAAATGTTATTATGGTTTTTTAAATTTTAAATGGAATATTTTTTAAAAATCAATATGGAGCAGAACTTACAGTCCATATTTCATAACGTAATCTATGGATAATTCTATTTACACAATAGAACCATAGAATACTCTAGCACAGAAAATAGGCCATTCAGCCCCTCTAGTCTGTGCCAACCATCGTCTTTCTAGTCCCATTGACCTGCTCCCATTTCATAACCCTCCATCCCTTTCCCATCCACAAAGCTTGCTGTGGACAAACTCACCGCGTTTCAGGTGGAAAGTAGTGCATCAGACTTCGTCCTGGCAGCCACCCTTAACTAGACAAGCAGTCACATTTTCTCACATACCCTGCAAGGCTCCAAGTTTTGACACTCCTTGATCAAGAAAGAGGTCCAAGCCATTGTCGAGGCAGTGCAGCTCTGGCGCCATTACCTGGCCAGTAAGAGATTCACTCTGCTGACTGATCAATGCGCAGTTGTGTTCATGTTATGACAAAATACTGAGGTGGAGGATTGAACTGTCCACCTACAATTATGATATTTTGTACCAGCCAGGGAAACTTAATAAGCCACCAGACTCCCTATCTCTCAGGACTAGTGCCAGCGCAAAGGTCAACCAGCTGCAAAACCTCCACAATGATCTGTCACCCCGGAGTTACCAGGTTATTTTTCATTTTGTCATAGCACCTGCCATACTCCATCAACGAGATCAGGTCCATGACAAAGAACTGCCAGGTCTGCGTTGAGTGCAAGCTGCATTTCTACCGGCCAGACAAGGCACAAATAATTAAAGCCACCTGCCCTTTTGAGTGACTCAGTGTTGATTTTAAAGGATCCCTGCCCTCCACTGAGTATCTACTTAGCATCATTGATGAATACTCCCATTTTCCAGTCATCAAGGCCCTGGGTAGCTTCTTCACACTTTTTGGCTTCCCCAGCTATATCCACAGTGACCAGGAGCTTTCCTTTATGAGTGATGAGCTGCGCCAGTACCTGTTGGCCAGAGGCTTTGCCATGAGCAGGACCACTAGTTACAACCCGGTAATGGGCAAGTGGAAAGGAAGAATACTACAGTTTTGAAGGCAGTCCTCCTAGCCTTGCAGTTTAAGGGTCTCCCAGTTTCCTGCTGAAAAGAGGTCCTCCCAGAGGCACTCCATTCTATCAGGACCCTGCCATGTACTGCCACAAATGGCCACACCACATGAACATATATTTTTCTTCCCCAGGAAATCTGTTACAGGTACCACACCAACAGCATTGTTGACATCCCCAGAGCCCATCCTACTCCGAAAGCAGGTGAGGAACCATAATTCTGACCCACTGGTGGAAAGGGTCCACCAGGCACCATCTCTGTCAGGGACTTGGCTCCTTCAGGGGCTCTGGAGACCATTGATGATCACCCCACACCCCCCTCTTCGTGGAGCACACAAACTGCCCCTGACTCCTGGTATCCTGCCTCTGTCTTGATGGAGAATACACCAGACTCATCAATGCCTATCCACCAGCACAACAATGATAAGTACACCCAAGACCATGCCGCTGCATCACAGCCATAACTGGTACTATGACAGTCCCAGCAAACAACCAGACCACACAAAAGACTGAATTTGTGAACTTTGAATTTGTAACTTTGTAAGTTCCACTTTGCCCCGCTGGACTCTTTTTAAAAACAAGGGGTGAATGTGGTAAACCACTGTTGCACATAATTGTCTGATCGAGCCCACCTATTGGCCAATTGTACCTGTGGCCCCTCCCCACAGGCTCCTGTGTAAAGGTGACGGTTCCAGAACAGTTGAACGGTATGGATGTGATTTTGATCATAAATAAAAAGCCCTATTGGTTTCTCAACCACAGTCTTCTGAGTAATTTATGGTGCATCACTATATTTAATACTTTGATTTATAAAGGCTAAGATACCAAAAAGCTTTCTTTACAACTCTATCCACATGCAATGGCATCTTCTGTATTTGTATTCCCAGATCTCTTTGCTCCTCTGCACTCCTCAGTGCCCTATCATTTACTGCATTTCTCCTACCTTGGGTTGCCCTTCCAAAATGCATCACCTCATACTTAGCTGCATTAAACTCCATCTACTATTTTTTGGCCCATTCTCCTAGCTGGTCCAGATCCCTCTGCAAGCTTTGAAAATCTTCCTTGATATCCACAACACCTCCTATATTTATGTCATCAGCAAACTTGCTGATCCAATTCATCACATTATCATCCAGATCATTGATATATATAACAAGCAATAATGGTCTCAACTCAACCACTAGTCATAGGTCTCCAGTATGAGAAGCAACCAACCACATCCAATTTTGAATCCAATTTACAACCTCTCCTTCCATACCTAGTGTCTTAACCTTTTGAACTAACCTCCCATGTGGGCCCTCATCAAAGGGGAGGAGTCCAGGCCAACAAAAGGTATTAATTGGATATGATAAGAGGAGAGGTGAGAATTGATCTGGACTCCTTCCCCTGCCAGTCCTCAGTCTTTACTCCAATGCCTTCCTGTTCATTGCCTGTTCATTCAGGCATAAAACATCAGTAATATATCTTTACCTCCTGTGGACTCTGCAAGTCTGGCAGTGCTCCACTAGTGTGTCTGTGTGTTTTTACTACAATCACAGCATTTGCAGACTTCCTTGTTTCACTCCATGATACAGACTCAGGCCACTGCCATCAGGGATGTGGGTCACAGGATCAAGGGGAGTTGCAGAAGTTGTAACCATCGAACAACTGAATTGCTGACGAGTGGTGATGGTTCCATGGGAAACATATTTTCCATCTGCTTTCAGAATCACAGGGTTGGTGATCCCTCCTCTATATATTTGTCAGACTCTTTGTTCTTTTTGTCAGCTCAGATGGTAGCCACTCAGGACGAGAATGACAAAAAGTATAAAGTCAAGGCTTCTTGGCTCGGGGCCACTAAACTTTCTCCTACCATGCTAATCTGACCTCCATCACTACTCATGCTGCATCTATTTGGGAGAATGGCAGAGAAGCTCCAAATGTTAGAGCAATTGAACAACTGAATCGCCGATGAGTGGTGATGTTTCCATGCAGAACAGCAGCTGGGTATAACAGGAAAGCAGGAGGATTATTTAATATCATGCCTACAACCTGCTTTTCCTCTTGTACTCAGGCAAAAGAGATGAAAATAAACTGTACAATTAGACCTCATTGACTTCTCTGACTCAACAGTGGACCATAACATAAATATCTCCAGGACCAAGCTGAAAAGAGATAAATTTTGAAAGATTCAATCCTTTATAACCTCTGACAATATGCAATCCTTTAACCTGCTCTAACTTACAACCTTCTGTACTGAGGCATAGACACCACCAACAATAAGGTTCATACAGATGAGTTATTCCTTCAATGCCCTGAGAAAATATGCCCTCGTCCTCAAAAGCTTTTACTGCTTTTCAACTTCCTCTTCAAGCAGTATTTATATATTTTTTTGCTTCAAATATTCTCTGCTCACTCTCCCCGTCATGCTGCATATTGAAGAGAATGTCTAGGAGCAATTGGTTTGTGTGGAAGCCTTGAAATAAACAAAGAGTCTTACAGCTGCTGTCAAAATATTTGCTCCAGACTTCTGCAAATTGAGGCAACTTATAGAAAACACCAGACATCTACGGAATTGCAGGAACTTCAAAATGGCAACCAGCAACTTCAAAAGAAAATCAACCAGCAACTGAGGTTTAAATAGCAAATGACAGGACTAGTGAGACCTCTCCTGTCACTGAATGTGTGTTTGCTATATGAAAAAGAAAGGAACTTGCATGACTGATGGTTGTTTTTACTTATAACCAACAAAGGCCTCACACCTGAAACGTTGGTTACCCTTTACTACCTATAGATGCTGCATGACCTATTGAGTTTCTCCGGCACGTTTGTGTCTTGCAATCAACCCCAGCATCTGCAGACTTTCTTGTTTAACTTCACTTGTCCTGTGCTCCATAACAGCACATCATGACCTGTCTGATCCTTTCACATTAATCCCTCACCAATTTGACGACCAGCCTGATTCACCCTGAAAGATGAAAACATATATGTGGCCATTTTAGAACACTAATGGAGTTCAGTGCATATAGAAAGTGGGTTAAAAACAAATCCAACTTATCCCTGTTGACTCAAATAAATGATAATGGGAGTCCTTATTAAATACATAAATGTATATTTGGAATTCTAAATCCATATCAATGTTGAAATGGTTCTGCTTGGGTTTGTTTAATTATATTCATTTTAATTTGGATAAAATGACAGCTTCACTTTGTGTATATTCAAAGAGCTCTGGTGAATGATGTGTTTTTTTTCTGTGATGCAAAGCTACTCATAGGTCGCTTCAGTTTCCATGTTAATTTGTAATGTGTATTTCACATAAACCCTTTAAGTAAATACTAAACTTTATGATAATCACAATGTATTTCTTAATAAGATGGATTTAATGTGTTATAACCATATAACTTTATAACCATATAACAATTACAGCAAAGAAACAGGCAGTTCAGCCCTTCTAGTCCATGCCGAACACTTCTACCACCTAGTCCCATTGATCTGCACCCGGCCCATAACCCTCCTCACCTCTCTCATCCATATGCCTATCCAACTTTTTCTTAAATATTAAAATCGAACCTGCATCTACCACTTTGATCGGAAGCTCATTCCACATTCCCACCACCCTCTGAGTGAAGAAATTCCCCCTCATGTTTCCCCTAAACTTTTCCCCCTTTAATCTCAATCCATGTCCTCTTGTTTGAATCTCCCCCACTCTCAATGGGAAAAAAGCCTGTCCTCATAGACTCTATTTGTCTCCCTCATAATTTTAAATACCTCTATCAAATCACCCCTCAATCTTCTACGCTCCAGGGAATAAAATCCCAGCCTGCTCCATCTTTCCCTGTAACTCAAACCCTGAACCCCAGACAACATTCTGGTAAATCTCCTATGCACTCTTTCTATTCTATTTATATCCTTCCTATAATTCGGTGACCAAAATTGCACACAATATTCCAAATAAGCTGCACACAATAAATGTTGATAGCCTCACTTGCATCAACAGGCTTGAAATAAAAAATGAACCTTTTGCCCCATCTTGCTGCAACATAGAAATAGAAGTAAAACTGAAATGAAGTTCATATATTATTTATTTTCAATTTCATACATTTGTTCTACCTTCCTTGTAATCATAACTTTGTAAAATAGCAATTCTTTGCTTTGTAGTAACTTGATTCTAAATGTTTGAATATGATTTGTTCTCATTTAAATTAATGTAACCTTTTTCAATTAAAGGTCTCTCTTCTCTGCCTATTTGTTTCACTTCAACTGAAGTAAAGCCGTTTCCCCAAACTCCAGATTAAGCATTGTTTCTCATACATTTACAAACAAAACTATTAGGAACTTTGGCTTGGAATCTAACAAAGTTTTGCTTTATTTCACAACTTCGTTAGTCTGACAGATGTTGCCAAAAAAAATCAAATCAGCAGATGTAAGGCAATTAAAAAAAATATATAAACACAGAAAACTACAATTCCATTATTTTTTCAAGGATTATGAAATGTGCTGGATGCAAGAGTTGAAGGATACCTTCCTTTGATGTACTGAGTTAATTTACAGTGCGGAGGAATAGGTCACATCCTTAAGATCAGGACAATGTGTCACGGTCTTGTACAAACTGCAGCCTTCTTTCATTTTGATTGTACACCTAATCCCCCGACAAAAGGAACAGTACAAAGGATGTTATTAGAATTAATGTGCAGATCTCAGATTGCAACTCTACTATTTTAATGTAGGCACTAATTTGTGCATATTAACTCAGTTATTGCCTTCAGTCGAAATAGAAGAGGAAGAATTTTATGTGAGATTGTAGACTGTTCATCTCCCCACAAATCAATTAGTAAGTATGAGAAAGTTAAAGGTGCAGTATCTGAAAGGGCTTGGCATGATGCAAATGCCAGATCTTTGAAACTCAAGGAGGGTATAGAGATGGTACAGAAAATTCAGATCTCTGCTCAGATGAATTGTGATGACCAAATTACAACATAGATAGGTGGGGAGTCGAGATGAAGATTGTGTTAGCCTCAATCATGACTCTAGCTATCAGGTGAAAAGAAGCCAAGGGGAAGAACTTCTGCACCGATGAATTCCCTGAGGTGTGCATCAGCTGTAGATGCCCAAATGAACCCGATATTAAGACAATGCATGTGAAGTTCAGTAGGACAATTCAGGCATCTTAGGCTAACAGACTTCAGAAGCTGTTTTATGTCACTATTTTCAATTCTCCTTTGCTCACAATTCTTGATAAGGTTGTTTATGTGACAATACTATTTGCAAAGCAGTTATTTGTTTTACTGTGGAGAGATGCAGGAAACTGTTAATTATATCATGATTACACTAGTCCACAAAGATTTTGCTTCCTGGATGCTTTTGGGTGTATTTTATGGCATGAGAATCACCATAAAATTTTCATACCACATAGCATTTTTTAAGTGATATTTGTGACTTCCTGCCATATTTTGTTACTAGTACATTTCCCGCAAAGCAAGCTCATTTTGGTCAGGCCAATTAATTTTCTGGATCTGCACTTTGCCTTCTCTGCTGATCTTGGTGCACTGGAATTCCAGGGCACTGGAATCCATCAATGCTGGCTGACTATTGTTGGACACTGACAAGAGAGGCATCAGATGCTGAGTACAAATGAAAATCAGTGGAATTTTTTTTAGGTCAGTTGAACTAATGCAATGGGTCAGCATCATTATGCGATGAAACATTCAATCAACATTAATATAATGTTTCTCTAACTTATTACAGCAAATCTGAAATTATCATTGTGTTCACCAGTTGACAGTGAATTTCAGTTTTATGCATATAAAGGACGGTCCCTAATATGCTTCAATGAAAGAACTGATGGTGGCTTGTAGCTCGGCCTCCAGACATGCACACATTTCAATTCAATGACTGAGACTGGGGAAGGGTGACAGCTTCAAGAGTTGACTTAATTTGTATGCTGTGTCCACGTGTTAGAACGTTTTGTGTTCAAATCCTGTTTCAACCACTTGACACCAAGGCAAAGCAGCCTTCTTTACAGATATCATAACAAATCTCCAAACATTCATTTACTCCACTACCACTACCAATGCACAGTGGCTGCAGCATGTACTATTTACAAATTACTCCATAATTACTTGCATCAGCTAAGATTTCAGCACTTCCCAAACACTCAACTTCTACCACAAGAAAGATCAGGGCAGCAGGCTCACCAGAATGTCATCGCCGACTGGTTCCACTCTGAGTTACACACTATCTCAATTTAGGGATAAACAACTGTGTTTCATCATCACAGGGTTCAAATCCTTGAACTTGTTGGCCCACAGTACTGTGGGAGCACAGCACAGTACAATTTCATACAGACAGCTCATCTCACATTTACAAGGACAATTAACAACAGATCTCACCAGCAAAGCTCCTCTCTCTCACGCACGCATGCATGCACAATGGTAGGGAGAGTTTTTGCTTGTGATGCCTTGGGCTATGTTCACCTTCAACATGCCTTTACTGTATTAGTGTCCCCAACCAGACGGTCAGCACACTTTTCACACATCTATAGAAATTTGCCAGCATTTCTGATGTCATGTGAAACCTCCAGAAACTCCTGAGGATGTAAAGGTGCTAACATACTTTCTTCATGATGCCATTAGTATGTTGGGTCCAGCAAAGATCATCAGAGATTGTAACTCCCAAGAATTTGCTCTCCCTCTCCACCATTGATCCCGCAATGATCACTATATTGTATACCTCTGGTTTTCTCTTCCTTAGTCAACAATCAGCTCCTTGGTTTTGGTGAAATTGAGTGCAAGGTTGTTGTTGGTGCACCATTTTGCCAGGTTTTCAATCTCCCTTCTGTATACTGACTCATTAGAACTGATGGTGGCTTGTAGCTCGGCCTCCAGACATGCACACATTTCAATTCAATGACTGAGACTGGGGAAGGGTGACAGCTTCAAGAGTTGACTTAATTTGTATGCTGTATCCACGTGTTAGAACGTTTTGTGTTCAAATTCTGTTTCAACCACTTGAACAATTCATTTCAATTGGTTATAAACTGTGGTATTTTATGTGAGGATTGTCTGCTTCTTCAGAATTATATTTTTGACCTTATAATTCTGACAATTAGAAGGTCAGAAACATTCATATTTCTGACCTTATGATTGCAGTAGGATTGTATGGTAAGCAGATCAAGAAGGTTGGGCCAAGGACACGTTCCTGAGGAGTTCCTACAACAGTGATGTGAAGTGAGAGTTTTCATGCTCAGTCCCAGTGGTCTCAACTTAACTCAGGCTTTGTTGTGATAAGGCCAACCACCATCTTTCATGTCTGGATTTCAGTTTTTCTTTCCCAATGTGGATTAAGTTCACAATGAGATATGGAGCTGAAAAATACTGTTGCACGATGGTATGAATGAAAGTTAAAAATAAATATAATCACAAATAATTAATTAAATTTTTATAGGAACATAAGAATTAGAAGTATAAAGAGGCCATTTGGCCATGGAACCATAAAACACTACAGCATAGAAAGAGGTAAATCAACCAAATTTCCCTGTGTTGAACTGTTATTCTGCTTTGTGCCTTTGAACTGTAACCTCCATAGCTCTCCATACTCCTCCCATCCATGTACCTATCCAAATTTTACCTAAATGTTAAAAATTAAGCCCATATTTATTACAGAAGTTGGCATCTCATTCCACAATCTCAACACTCTTCCCAGTAATGTTCCCTTTAAACAGTGAACCTTTCACCCATCCAGTTTTTGTCTCATCTAATTTTATTTGAAAAGACCCTGCCTGCATTTACTCTATCTTTACCTCTTGAAATTTTGTATACCTCTATTAAATCTCCCCTCTTTCTTCTGCACTCTTAGGAAGGGGGTCTTTAAAAAGCAGCCTCTATCCCCAAGGACCCCCCCCCCATTACCCAGGTCTCGCCCACTTCACTTTGCTACCATTGGGAAAAAGGTACAGGAGTCTAAAGGCGAGCACTCAATGGCACAAAGACAGCTTCTTCCCTAGTACCATTAGATTCCTGAATAATCAATGATCCAAAGACACTGCCTTACTTTTCATGCACTACTATTTTATTTTTTTTTATTTATTAGTAGTTATAAGATGGTTATAATATGAATGTCTGCATTATGATGTTGCCACAAAAACACCAAATTTCATAACTTGTTCATGACAATAAATTCTGATTAAAATCTTAAACTATTCAACCATTCTATTTAAATCAGTTCCACAAGTCCCAGCAACATCCTTGTAAATCTTCTCTTCACTCTTTCAATCTTATTGATATCTTTCCTGTAGTTAGGAGACCAAAACTGCAGACATGCTCCATCATTCATCAAAACTTTATTCGTTGGAGTGTAGAAGGTTGAGAGGGGATTTGATAGAGGTATTTAAAGCTATGAAGGGAATAGATAGAGTAGATGTGAATAGGCTCTTTCCCCTGAGGATACAGAAGATTGGAACAAGAGGTCATAAGTTAAGGGTTAGGGTGCAAAACTTTAGGAGTAATATAAGAGGATGCTTCTTCACACAGAGAGTGGTGGCTGAGTGGAATAAGTATTTATGGCAGAGTCAATTCTGTCATTTAAGAGGAGGCTAGATGAGTACATGGATATGAGGGAGTTGAAGGGTTATCGGAAATGGAGTGGGTAGGTGGACCTAGTGTAGTTTCACGTTAATCGGTGCAGACTAGAAGGGCCGATATGGCCTGTTTCTGTACTGTAAAATGTTATATGGTTATATGTTTAAGATCATGGCTGACGTTCTACCCCAGTACCACTTACCTGCACTACTCCCATCTTCTTTCATTCCCTTCATATTGAAGCCTATGGACCTCTGTTTTGAATGAATTTAGTGATTTAAAAAAATGTAGACAGACATCACGGTAACAGGCCTGACCAACCCAAAAGCCCACCTGCCCAAATGCACTAGTTCACCTACAAACCTTGTATATTTTTGGAGGGTTGGCAGAAACAAGAGTACCCATAGGAAATTCATGCAGACATGGAAAGAATATATAAACTCCCACAGACAGCACCAGATTCAAACCCAAATTGTTGGTACTGTAAGAGAGTTGTGCTAACTGCACTGGTTTGCAAGTTTCAGTGAGATTTTGTAGATTTTAATGAGATGAACTTTCAGTTTTATGTTTAATTATAATTGTGATATTTAGAAGGTAGAGGCTTCATATTTGACCAAATATATTACTAGAAGGACAGTTACACCAAAGTTTCTGATAACTTCATTATGATCCTCAAACAGAAGGTTGAAATATTAAGCGCACCACACCTACACTCACATGACTTGTATGTATCTTACCCTTGGGTCAAAGTTTCTGCAACAATAAGCAGAGGGAGAAGCAATAAGCTGGTTCGAACAGCCTCAATGCCAATTGACTTGCTGAGTATATCTGGTCGTCCAGAAGGACAAAATCAATTAGAGAAAGTACTTGCAAATATGAGGGTGAAGCGACATTAATTATTCTTAATGAATTAGTGAAATTGGATATGCATACAAAGAACATTTCATGAAATTATTATTTTTCTATGATATGCAAGATGCTGGGTGTAGTTAGCCTGAACATGTTTACTTTAGCAAAAGCATGGATCAGGACGTGGACATAGTCCCTGTTACTCAAGAAGGAGAAAGGTCAAGGCTTGGAAAATAGAACCTTATAGTACAGGTCAGGCCTTTTGGCCCAGGATGTTGTGCTAATCAATATAAATCTATTCCACAACAATCTAATCCTTCTAACCCCATATTTTTTGAACATCCATATGACTTTCTAAGAGACTTGTAAATATCCCTATCGAACCAGCCTCAACCATCACACACGGCTTATTTTTATGGATAGTAACCAATAGAAATCTATTGAACACGATTGAATTGGACATTGTTGGAAGATTTGAAAGGGAAACAGTCCAAGCTTCCCTCTTTGGTTTCCAGCGATACTTAAACCAGTATGGCAGCCATGTTGGAAATGCTGAGCGCAGGCCACTGACAGCAATCCACATCCATCATCTGAGCATGATCACAGAGGGGTCCAGGGCTTCTGATCCTAGAGCAGAATGTCCTTTGTACACAGTGGCAGAGTCATTTGCCAAGAATCAGAGCAATATCATTGGCTGCTGTCATGGTGGAAACTTGTTCGTTGGTAGCAAGCATCAGAAGCAGTAGGATTATTTTTATGGATACATTCTTGTATATATTTAGTTTAAACACAGTTTGGAGGTGCTGCTGCTCATCCATTGGGGACTGTTGGTTTGTGTTGTGCATGTTTGGAGCTCGAGCTCAGCGGACAGTTGGATGGAGATGCATAAAATGGCTGCTGCCATCGCTTCTGTTGCTGGTGTCACCGCTGAGGCACGATTAAAACCACTGCAGAAGATATTGACTGAATTTAAAGTCAGCAACTTGGAAATGGCTTAAGATGTGTCACAAAATGATGGTGAAGAGGATGAAAATGCAAAGAACGTGCAATTCCAACTGGAGGCAAACATTAAGGCAATGTCTGACGTTCAGGATGAAATACAACCAGGTAACAGTGTGTTGAAAGTTGGAAGCAAGAGAAGCAAACGAAGTTCTTCTAGATCAAGCTCCAGATTTCCAGTACAACATCTGCATGTAGAATGGCTAATGCTGAAGTGGCCGCTCTTGTTGCATGACATAAATTGCTTAAGAATAAATTTGCCTTGGAGCAGCAGAAGGATCAGCTAAGGAGGGAAATGGAAGAGCAGGAGGAGCAGCTAAGGAGGAAAGAGGGGGAGCTAAGGATGGAAATGGAGCAGCTGGAGCTGGAAGCAAACATTGCTGCTACTATGGCCAAAGCAAAGGTCCTAGGTTCCTCAAAGGGATCCAGTGTTCAAAGTAACTTATCTGAAATGTCTGATGGTATGGAGTCATATTTTGAGAAAGGACAACAGGAAAAGAAAACACAATGCTAAGGCAGATCCTTTTGTACCATAGTTACAAGACATGCATACACATGGGCAAATCCTCCCAAAGCACAGTGTTAGCAATGCACAACACCAATAGAAACAACTGCAGACAGAGCTGTGGTTCAAACCCAATCTCTCACCATGGCTCCCTGGACACTCCATTCCCAACTCTCTGTAATATTTTCCTATCCTATGCTTTGGCACCTCCCTACCTGTCAGTGAAGCAACCGGTCAGAATGATTGCCATAGTACACCCACAGAAATTTGCAAGAGTTTTTGGTGACATTTGAAATCTCCTCAAACTCCTTATAAAGTATAACCACTGGTGAACATTCTTCATGATTTTATCAACATCGAGACCCTTTCCACTGTTGACCCCACAGTAAGGAATGGATTGTGTTCTCCCGATTTCTCCCTCCTTAGTCAACAATCACCTCCTTAGTTTTATTAGCACTGAGTGCAAGGTTGTTTTTGTGACACCACTCAACTAGTTGATCTTTATCCCTCCTATTTCTTCCTCATTGCCATCTGTTATTCTGCCGATGAATAAGTTGTTGAAAATGGAAGACCTAATAGGGAAATACTACAGGGAAATTCAGCTTTAGATTTCAGATTTATTGTCAAAGTACATACATGACATCACATACAACCCTGAGATTCCTTTTTTTCTTGTGGGCATGGCAGAATTACCACTAAATGGTAGGGCAAAATATAAACTGCACACAGTGTAAATGTAAACAATCAAAAGAACTGTAAACAGATAACAAATGTAAACAAACTGTGCAATACAGGAAAAGCAAATAAAATCAATAAAGTGCACAAGTCAGAGTCCTTAAATTAGTCCCTGATTGAGTTTGTGGTTGAGGAGTCTGATGGTGTTCCTCAACCTGGTAGTGCAAGTCTTGTGGCCCCTATATCTCTTTCCTGATGGAAACAGTGAGAATAGAGTTTGTGCTGGGTGGTATAGGTCTTTGATGATTGTTGCTGCCCTCTGATGGTAGCGTTCCCTGCAAATGTACTCAATAGTGGGGAGGGTTTTGCCTGTGATGTCCTGGGCTGTGTCCACTATCTTTTGGAGGGCTTTACACTCAGGGATATTGGTGTTCCCATACCACACCATGATGCAATCGGTCAGTACAATTTCCACCACACATCTGCAGAAATTTGCCTGAGTTTCTGGTTTCATACCAAACCTCCACAAGGACCTGAGGAAATTGAAGCGCTGATGTACTTTCCTCATGATGCCATTAGTGTGTTGGGTACAGGAAAGATCCTCTGAGATAGTGACTCCCAATAACCTAAATTTACTCAGCCTCTAATCCCCCAATAAACACTAGATTGTACACCTCTGTCTTTCCTTTCCTGAAGTCAACAATCAGCTCCTTACTTTTGGTGACATTGAGAGCAAGGTTGTTGTTGGTGCAACATTCAGCCAAGTTTTCAATCTCCATTCTGTATGCTGACCCACTACCATGGAATCATCGGCAGATTTGTAGATGGTATTATTGTCATATTGATCTACACAGTCGTAGGCATAAAGTGAGTAGAGCTGGGGGTTAAGAACACAGTCCTGTGGTGCCCTGGTACTGATGGAGATTGTGGAGGAGAAGTTTTACCAATTCTCACAGATTGTAGTCTGGAGGTGATCCAATTACACAGTGGGGTGTTAACTCCCAAGCCTTGGAGTTTGCTGATCAGTTTTGAGGGGATTATGGTGTTAAATGTCAAACTGTAGTCGATAAAGAGCATCCTGATGGGTGTATCTTTGCTGTACAGATGTTCCAGGACTTTGTGTAGGGCCAGTGAGATGGCATCTGCCATAGACTTGTTGCCACGATAGATGAACTAGAATGTCACCACTCAGACAGGAGCTGATATGGTTCATCACCAGCCTTTCAAAACACTTCATCACTGTTGATGTAAGTGCTGTCAGTCATGAAATTTGGATGGACTTAATGGGTCAAACGGCTTCCTTCGATGTGGTCAGGAAAACAATAGGGCACTGAGGAGTACAGTAGAACAGAGGGATCTAAATCCTTGAAAGTGGTGTCACAGGTTATAAAGGTTATAAAGGTTATGTTGGCCTTTATAAATCAAAGTATTGAATATAGCAGTTCAGATGTTATTGTAGAGTTGTATAAGACATTGTTGAGAACAAATTTGGTCACCAAACTACAGGAAAGATATCAATAAGATAGAAAGCATGGGGTTGCCGGGACTTGAGGAATTAAGTAATAGGGAAATGTTGCATAGGTTAAAATGTTATTCCTTGGATTCTAGAAGAATGAATGGAGATTTGTTGGAGGTATACAAAATTATTAGGGTATAGAGTAAATGCAAACAGGCTATTTCAACTGAAGTTATGTATGACAAGATTTAGAGAACATTAGTTAAGAGTGAAACTGAAATGTTCAAAACAGTGGTTCTCAGCCTTTTTCTTTCCACTCACATACCACTTTAAGTATTCTTTATGCCATTGGTGCTCTGTGATTAGTAAGGGATTGCTTAAGGTGAAATGTGAGTGGGAAGGGAAGGTTAAAAACCACTGATTTAAAGGATGGTGAGAATGTGGAATGAGCTTCCAGCTGAAGGGATGAATGCTGGCTCAATTTTGACATTTAAGAAAAGTTTGTCTAGGTACATGGATGGAAGGGGTATGGAAGGGTACAGTCCAGCTGCACGTCATTGGGATTAGGCAGAATAATAGTTTGGCACAGACCAGATGGGCAGAAGGGCCTGTTTTTGAGCTATGGTGTTCTATGATTTTTATGGTACTATGGTAATAGGAGTTAAGGTCAATTGCAAGAGGAAATGTCTAGTTTAATTTCATGATTGACAGGATTTCAATATTTTCAAAACTGGATATATTTCAAAAATGTCCATAAATTGTTCATAATGAATCATATATACATAAATGTGGGTGCATTTAGACTTTGTTTACATTTTTGGGCTCCTATATTTTTAAGTAGATTTATTGACTTTTTTTAAGCAGGCAAATTAAGACTGAATTAGTCTAATGTCTTAGCCTAATTTAAAGTAACCAAATGAAGAAGGACAGCAATGAAGGTTTACCCAAATATGAAAGGCCCAGAATTCCATGTTGATATGAGATAGACATACAGCATGTAACAGGCCATTTTGGCCCACAAGTCAATATGTCGCCCAATTAACCTACACCCCTAGTACATACTCATGTTTCTGTACATACTCTGTTTCTGTGCTGTATGTCTAAATTAAAAAATTAAAATTAAAAGGTTGGCCACCCCTGCTCTAGTGAGCTGGAGAGCTAGTGGGGAGCAGAGCTGATTGCTGAAAGCTGCTTTCAAACTGCTGGAAAATTCCATTGCTGACAGTTGCATCTTGCAACTTGTTTATATCCTTCCTTGCAAGTGTAACTAACTGCAGCAGCATTTCACTGTTACTAAACACAAAGACAGTATTTTTTTAAAAAACACACTGCCGAAAAACAAATTGTCTTTGCATGACTTGCTTTGCTGAAGTGGAGTGGATGATCTCCTTGCTGAAGTACGTCGCTTTCTTTCCCTTTAATGTGGGCAGTTGTGCCTTTCCGCACTTGCATAAATATGTCTTTACATCCCAGTCTCAAGGGATATCTCAGTTGCCGTGAAATGGAACAGCTGGAGGGCTACAAGTACACACTGCATTTTAAATCAGGATTATCTCATAGCTGTGGCACAAGGTGCTGATGCATTTGAGCCTAGAGGTGTTTTGTAGTCCTATTGAGAAAAACTTTTAGGGAGATCACCCCAATCAGTTCAGATCAACAGACTAGCTGCAAATAAATGAAAAAAAATTAGTTGTTAAAACTTTCAATTGAGAACTATCACAGCAATGAAATTACAGAGATCACTGAATTAAATTCAAGAGTAGAGTTCTCCACAATAAATACAATTGCAGTTAGGACTCAGCATCTTAATATTGTGAAATATGCATAAAATATTTTTATATATTATTTGTAAATTATGATATACAAATCATTCAGTCCAATTGACTGAGGTAGTCTTTATTGCTGACAGGAATCCCAACACCCAATCTATTACCACACCCAATGGGTTTTTTTCCCCCTTCAAGATCCATCTAACCAGTTGTTTGTACTTGACCTGTGTGCCCATGATCTTATTCCACAGTAGATGACCTGAGTCAGCCTCATTGCGACTATAAACATTATAAAGATACAATATGGCAGCAGGACCGGTCAGGATTCTACCTGAAATTCAAAAACATGGCAAAGAGAAACTTCTGTCAAAAACTCACAGCCTCATCATCCACATCTGGAATGAAGAGGAAATGCCAGGGGATCATTGTGATGCCACAATCATGACCACCTTCAGGAAACAAATCCAACTGCACCAACACGATATCTAATACAGAGAAACTTATCAGAAGGATCTTCCTCATCTGCCTCCTTATAGTGGCTAGAGAGGTGCTCCTCAAATCACATTGTGGGTTCACCCATCTAGAGGACATGATCTTCACTTGATAAAAGATTCCAAGGAATTGTAAAAACCAGTATTGACCATTATACTTGGCTTTTATTGACCTCACAAAAGTTGCTGAATCCATCAATCCAAAGGGACTAATGAATATTCTCAAACATGGCTGTTGACAGAAATGTGTCTCCTTATTACAGTTGCTTCATGATAGTATTCAAGCTGTGATATCAACAACAAACCCAATCTCAGGGCAGACTTGTATCAAGCAAAGCTGGATCATCATTAAAACACTTTGCTCAATCTTTCTCAATGCAATGCTGCTTCAACATGTTTTTCACTGAGTAGAACTAATTACAGAATGAATGGCTAACAGTTCAATCTGCATAGTCTCTGGTCTACTTTCATGAAGAGATTTCATAAATGCAGACAATCCAATCCAACAAATATTTTACATCTAATGCAAACAAAAATATGTTGGTCTTATACACCATTAACACTACCTTTAGTGTGCCAGTGTAACCTCTAACCATTTGAAGAAAAAGGTGTATGAAAATTAAAAGATCAAACAGGGACAAAGATCATCGTCTACGTCAGAAGTGATTATAGTCCTCCTGTTTCTTCTTCTTTTTTCTTTGGCTTGGCTTCGCGGACGAAGATTTATGGAGGGGGTAAAAAGTCCACGTCAGCTGCAGGCTCATTTGTGGCTGACAAGTCCGATGCGGGACAGGCAGACACGATTGCAGCAGTTGCAGGGGAAAATTGGTTGGTTGGGGTTGGGTGTTGGGTTTTTCCTCCTTTGCCTTTTGTCAGTGAGGTAGGCTCTGCGGTCTTCTTCAAAGGAGGTTGCTGCCCGCCAAACTGTGAGGCGCCAAGATGCACGGTTTGAGGCGATATCAGCCCACTGGCGGTGGTCAATGTGGCAGGCACCAAGAGATTTCTTTAGGCAGTCCTTGTACCTTTTCTTTGGTGCACCTCTGTCACGGTGGCCAGTGAAGAGCTCGCCATATAACACGATCTTGGGGAGGCGATGGTCCTCCATTCTGGAGACGTGACCCATCCAGCGCAGCTGGATCTTCAGCAGCGTGGACTCGATGCTGTCGACCTCTGCCATCTCGAGTACTTCGATGTTAGGGATGTAAGCGCTCCAATGGATGTTGAGGATGGAGCGGAGACAACGCTGGTGGAAGCGTTCTAGGAGCCGTAGGTGGTGCCGGTAGAGGACCCATGATTCGGAGCCGAACAGGAGTGTGGGTATGACAACGGCTCTGTATACGCTTATCTTTGTGAGGTTTTTCAGTTGGTTGTTTTTCCAGACTCTTTTGTGTAGTCTTCCAAAGGCGCTATATGCCTTGGCGAGTCTGTTGTCTATCTCATGACAATGAGTCCTCCTGTATGTTTCTGCTAAACACACACACACACACACACACACACACACACACACACACACACACACACACACACACACACACACACACACACACACACACACACACACACACACACACACACACACACACACACACACACACACAATACTGTATAGAGTTTAATAATACCACCACAACATTATAATCTTTTGAGCATGAGTATTTGCTTACAGGCTTACCAGCTTCTGAAACTTTGTACTATTTATTCTAAATTAAAACTCTCATAGAACCATAGAACATTACAGCACAGAAACAGGCCCTTTTGGCCCCTTCAGCTAGCAGCTTGTTCCAAATTCCCACCACTCACTGTATGAAGTTCCCCCTCATGTTCTACCTAAACTTTCCTCTTTCACCCTGAACACACATCCTCTGGTTTGTGTCTCACCTACCCTCAGTGGAAAAAACCTATCTACAATTAATCTGTCTATCCCCCTCATAATTTCAAATACCTCTATCAAATCTCTCCTCATTCTTCTACACTCCAGGGAATAAAGTCCTAGCTGTTTAACCTTTCCCTGTAACTCAGTTCCTGAAGTCCAGGCCGCATCCTAGCAAATCTTCTTTGCACTCTTTATATCTTATTGATATCTTTCCTGCAGTTAGGTGACCAAAACTGAACAAAATACTCCAAATTTGGCCTCATCAATGTCTTGTACAGCTTTGCTATAACATCTCAACTTCTATACTCAATATGTCAATTTATGAAGGCCAGTATGCCAAAAGCGTCTCTTTCCAAACTTATTTACCTGTGACACCACAGTCAGGCAATTATGTATCAGTATTTCCAAGTTCCCCTGTTCTACTGCACTCCTCTGTGCCCTACCATTTACTGTGTATGTCCTTTCTTGGTTAGTCCTTCCAAAATCCAACTCCTCACACTTGTCTGCATTAAATTCCATCTGTTCGAATCTTCCTGACTAACCTCCCATATTTGACTTTGTCAAAAGCCTTACAAATGTCCATTTAGACAACATCCACAGCCTTTTCTTCATCAACTTATCTGGTAACCTCTTCAAAAAAACCCTATAAGATTGGTTAAACTTAACCTAGCATGCACAAAGCCATGTGAGATCATGTTGACTGTAAGCCATCTGTTATGTCAGCCTAGAAATTGGTAGGATATTTCTGACCTCTTATACAGAAGGCAAGGTTTGATGAGAAAGATAGACAACTCACAATATTTAATATTTCCATGAAGTTTCATAAAATGCAGGCAATCCAAACCAACATATAGCTTCATGTCCCATGCAGGCAAGAATGTATTGGTCTTGCACCCCATTAATTTGTATTAAGTGATGAAATCTTTTGTTTTAGATCAAAGTTATCGCAGCCAACATCTTAGTTCATGAACAAAAGTTTCATTTTAAATACTACATTCATAATGATGTTGAAACTGTAAAGATAACCACTGAGGAAAAGCTGTGAGGGAAAAAAAAATCGAGGAAAACATTCTCTTCAAAGAATCAAAGAAAGCACTTGAACAATTTCTAAAGAATCCAGACATGAATAGAGGGAAATTATGTCCTCTGCATGAGCATATTGCAACGAGGCAACCACCAATTTAAAATTTAATATAAATAAAGTCAGGAGCAATGTTAGAAGAAACTGATTTGTGCATGAATTTGATGGAACATGGAATTGAAAGAAAGAACAAATACACTATTCACAGAAGAATTTGGACACAAAAAATTTTGAATTGTTCATCCTCCACACCACCAACTTATGACAAACCTTCAGACACTTCCATCTGGCTGATCTTAGATACTGTTGATGTTTTTTTTTTGCAGTAATTCTGTATTCTCAGCAGCCAAACCATTCTCTACTTCTTTGCCTCTTCCATGCTTGTAAAAAGAACAGCTTTGTTTCTACTTTTATCTAAATGCCACCATTGCAATTCTTCTCTAAGTTCCATGACCTTCATCTCTTTGATACTTTGCTCTCAGGGACAACAGATTCAGTGGAAGCTGCTATTTTATCCTTATCAATCCAACCAACTGCCATTCTCAGGCACCAAACTTGCACAACAATAACTCCAAAACCAAAAATCATCTGCAAAGAACAAGCAGCAATTACTCCAAATTGTGTTTCAAACTTGCAATCAAAACACAGAAGGAATCCTTAAGTAAGACTTACTGCTTCTGATGGCCTTGATGCTGCTGTTGACAATTGTGCATCCATGAGTTCAAAATGCTCTAAACCAGTGGTTCCCAACCTTTTTCTTTCCACTTACATATTATTTTAAGTAATCCCTATGCCATCGGTGCTCTGTGATTGGTAAGGGATTGCTTAAGGTGGGATGTGAGTTGGAAGGAAAGGTTGAGAATCACAGCTCTAGACCCAATTGTTACTGAAATATTTTGCTCAAGACAAATTGTCATTGGCCCATTTCCTTTGGAGTTGTGAATCTGTGCACATAACGAGTCAATTAAAAAGAATAAAACAGTGGTTTTCAAACTTTTTTTTCCACCCACATACCACCTTAAGCAATCTCTCACTAATCACAGAGTACCTATGGCATAGGGAATACTTAAAGAGGTATGTAAGTGGAAAGATAAAGGTTGAGAACCGCTGCTCTAAATGGAGCCCAATCAATCCAATCCAAATTCCAAATCAATAGTTACTTGGATGCTAAAAAAAACCTGTAGCCTATGACTTGTTCCAAAATATTTATACTAAAGTTAAGTTGAGTTATTTATTTATTTATTAAAAGTTATCAAACATTAGTAATGTTATTATGTTATTAAATGTTGTTACAAGTTGTTAAATTTCTTTTTTTGGCTTGGCTTCGCGGACGAAGATTTATGGAGGGGTAAATGTTCACGTCAGCTGCAGGCTCGTTTGTGGCTGACAAGTCCGATGCGGGACAGGCAGACACGGTTGCAGCGGTTGCAGGGGAAAATTGGTTGGTTGGGGTTGGGTGTTGGGTTTTTCTTCCTTTGTCTTTTGTCAGTGAGGTGAGCTCTGTGGTCTTCTTCAAAAGAGGTTGCTGCCCGCCGAACTGTGAGGCGCCAAGATGCACGGTTTGAGGCGATATCAGCCCACTGGCGGTGGTCAATGTGGCAGGCACCAAGAGATTTCTTTAGGCAGTCCTTTTACCTCTTCTTTGGTGCACCTCTGACACGATGGCCAATGGAGAGCTCGCCATATAACACGATCTTGGGGAGGCGATGGTCCTCCATTCTGGAGACGTGACCTACCCAGCGCAGTTGGATCTTCAACAGCGTGGATTCGATGCTGTCGGCCTCAGCCATCTCGAGTACTTCGATGTTATGGATGAAGTCGCTCCAATGAATGTTGAGGATGGAGCAGAGACAATGCTGGTGGAAGCGTTCTAGGAGCCGTAGATGATGCCGGTAGAGGACCCATGATTCGGAGCCGAACAGGAGTGTGGGTATGACAACAGCTCTGTATACGCTTATCTTTGTGTGGTTTTTCAGTTGGTTGTTTTTCCAGATTCTTTTGTGTAGTCTTCCAAAGGCGCTATTTGCCTTGGCGAGTCTGTTGTCTATCTCATTGTCGATCCTTGCATCCAATAAAATGGTGCAGCCGAGATAGGTAAACTGGTTGACCGTTTTGAGTTTTGTGTGCCCAATGGAGATGTGGGGGGGCTGGTAGTCATGGTGGGGAGCTGGCTGATGGAGGACAAGTTGTTAAATATCAGAAGACCTTTTACCATCCATTTCGCAGAACAAAAGAAAGAAACTAAAAATATTATCTCCCAAGCAAGCTGAAAAAATTAATTATGACCCTAAAATGAAGATGATGCTAGGAAACAGCATATAAATTTGCTAAACAAAAATAAAAAACCACAAACAGACATGTGGTGAGTATGAAACACATTTTAACCCTACAGGGTATAAAGACCATCAGTTTCACGATGACCAACCTAAAATTGGAGAAATGAGAGCACAGGTACTAATTCCTCCAAAATTTTCATTAATCTGATTTTGTAAAATATTCTTACAAAATTGCATTGGATAGTGAGCCATAATAGGATGAGTGGGTCAAGGAAAATTGGCTCTAAGTCTTTCTATACTTCATTTTCTAGCTGAATTTCTCTTAATGGGTCCACAGTGGACCACTTGTAGATTCATGATGAGTTTGTTCATTAATTGTTGCTCCCTGGAATTATCCAGAGTCAAATGCTGCCAATATGTTGTAATGGAAAAAAGACTTGTTGGCTGTGATCTGGTTAAAGCCCTTGCAGTCTTCACTGCTGATCTTCTACTCATGCTAAAGAAGAGTGCACAGCTGTTTTAGACTCTAATGTTTGGAGACTATTAACTTATCTATAATTGAAATAAACTTAAAAGAAATGGGAGACAATGGACAGGTTTGAAGGTATGAAGAATAAAAGAAACCATGGAAAGTAAAAAGTGCTTGTTTATATCTGGAGGAGACTAGTTTTGTAGCCATGTGTAATTTAACATTGGTGGAAGAAATTCCGACAGGTTTAGAGGAGGTCTCCCCTTCAACCCATCTTTTTGAGCTCCATTGTCATCCAGACTACAAAACTGCATCGCCTATCTTTGGAGATCTACTCTCCTTTCCATGCTCTCCCCGGTGCTACAGTGGATATCCTACTGATGACTGCCTGATCTCCTCTTCAGCTGTGATGAGTTGCCTTTTGTTTTCCTTTTTAAAATACTAACTTTTTATTCATTTCTTTAATTTGTCCTGGATTCATGTGGCTTCCTGGTCAATGAGCAGTTATTACAATCTAAATAATTTATAGCACAGGAGATTGTGATTCTCCACTTGTTCGGCACTAATCTGAATAAAACTGAGGAATTTTGCAGAATAGGTTTTGCTACGAAATCAATCTGTCTGTGCATTTTGGAACCATTGCAGCACAGGTGCAAGATTCATATTCCTATAATAGGTTACATTGTACATGTATTGATTACAGACAAATGAGCATATAACAAATTAGTCTGTTATCTGTTTTAAATATAGATTCCTTCTGATCTTTTGGGAACTCTACAATGCTTTGAGCTTGTTCTATGATTAAAAAAGATATGCAATGGTGCAAGTACAAGTTGGACTGAAGGCCCTGATTCCATGAGACTCTATAGCATCATGTGTCCTCCAAATTTATTTTCCATCTCTCATTAGTCTCTTCTACACCAAAGAAACCAAACCTAGATAGAAGCCTAATTTTACCTTTCCTCAGGGCTTATGTGTTGCAGTCTTTGTATCTGATACAGTAACACATTTTGTGCAATATGGTGACCAGAACTGCCACAGTACTCAAATTGTAATCAAAATAATGTTGAATGCAATGGTGGAAAAACTTCCCATTCTCATATCCCATACTTGATGAATAAACAAACATGTCTTTATGGTCCTTTAAATCATTTATATTTAAGGATTGTACAGAAAACCCTTCTGGATTACCTTGCACTTCTTCTCCAGATAAAATTTCATTTCCTATTTTTGACCACAATGACCAGAGCATCCATGTTATTCCTGCACACCCAAGCTTTCTTTCTTTCTGTTAATCACATGATACCATTCATATCATGTCTAAACTGCTTTATTGTGCTTTCTCCATTTTAATTCAAATCAAGTCAGGTCAATTCACCTTTATTTAATTTTCATATCATGCTCGCACAGTAAAGATGAGATAGCATTTCTCCTGGACCACAGAACATATAAGTTATAAGTTAGAATAGAAGTTAAACACATTAAAATATTAAGATGTTTACAGTAACAGTTCATGGTACCCTATCCACAGTTGATGGCTTGGGAGAAAAGCCTATTGCCCAATCTGGACGTAAGGGCCCGAGTGTTGCAGTATCTCCTATCAGATGGCAGAAGGTAGAACAGTTTAAATGAGAGGTGTGTAGAGTCATTCACAATGTTTATTGCATTTCGCCTGCATCAAGAGTTGTAGATGTCCTTCATAGTAGGAAGAGAGCCCCTGATGATCTTTTCTGCTGATATCACGATCCTCTGCAGGGTCTTACGGTCCGAGGAAGTATAGCTTCCAAACCAGGCAGTGATGCAGCTGCACAGGATGCTCTTGATACATCCTCTGTAGAATCTAGAGAGGATGGAGGGTTGGAGATGAACTTTCCTCAGTTTTCGTTATGGAGCTAGTGTTAAGGGACTATGTGAGATTCTCCTTCAAGTGCACACCAAGGAACTTGATACTCTTGATGACCTCAATGGTCACGCTGTGAATGGTCAGTGGTGTGTGGTTCCCAGTCTTCTTGAAGTCAACAACCATCTCCTTTGTTTTTTTTAACATTCAGATACAGGTTGTTGCACCAGTCCATTAGCGACTCCACCTCATTTTTGTATGCTGACTCGTCATTCTTACTGATCAGCCCCACCACGGACATGTCATCAACGAACTTGATGATGTGGTTTGAGCTGTGTTTAGCTGCACAGTCATGGGTCAGCAGAGTGAACAGCAGTGGACTCAGCATCAGTAATATATACTACAGAAAAATCTCCACTGTACGAATTGTCCCATTACGAAATATTACATTTTCATTCATAATTTTAACATGGGTTCTTCATAGTGCTCTGATAACTCAATTCATTAAAAGGATGAGCAATTTATTTAGTCCAAGTCCTGTCTTTTCCCTAAGTAAGAAAAAGAATTTGCAAAATACATCTTTGAGAACCTCAGAATCCCTCAAAACTTGCACAGCAAATGAATTATTATCATACTCATGAGAAAGTAAATATGACATCAGTCTGAACATAGCTGGGTGCTGCATTAGCATTGAGTAAAGCGACAAACAGAAGTGATCCTGGTGATGTTGATTGAGTGATAAATGTTGTTTGGAATCCTCACCTGCCACACTTTTAGTGGTTCTGCAGTATATTTCACAACCACCTGAGAGAGCAGATAGGATCTGTTTCCAACTCCTCATCTGAAAGGCAGCACCTCTGACAGGACAATAATCCCTCACTGCTGTACTGAGGCATCAGACTGGATTACGTGCTCACATTCTGGAGAAGGATTGAGCCTGTCTGAGGGATGAGAGCACTCTCCCACTGATCCAAGATGTTGACTTTGTATTTTAGCTTCAGATCAAAACTGAAATCCTCACTGAGCTAAAACAGCCATTGATGCTTTTCACAGTGAAAACTTCAGTCATGGGTAGGATGTAGATCTGCCATTCACACAAGTAATGAACACCATAGTCAATAGAAATGTATTGGAAAGATTTACTGTGAGAAAAATAAATCTACTATCATTTATATTACTGTATTTCCAATGGAGTTATTTATGGCTACATAGAATGAAATTGTTGCTTTCATGTGGTTAGTGGTGTGATACTTCATTTGGACAGTGACTTCATCCAGTTAATAACTTAATGCATGAATATGTAGGCTCATAAGCTGCTCTCTCTGTGCATGACAGAGAACTTCCAAAATTAAATTAGAATATACAGCTGGCTGAAAATCAAAGGCTGAAGCCTTCAGGGAGATAGAATCCTAGTCAAGGTATAAATTCATGAACAAGAGGTCCATTTCTGTTCCATCTATATCATATTAGAGAGATTGCAAGCATAGTTGAGGGAGACATGTTTATACATTGTGAGAGAATAATAACTCACTGTTTAAATGTATATACATATATTGTGAAAGATATATTACTATTTATTTGATATGATCCTTCTACATGTTAAGTGCCAGGTTCAGCACCCAGGCAACACTGAAATAATGATTTTCTTACACTGTATAAAATGATTCAGTAAGTTCAACCGAGTTAAAGATAATTATGGATTAACTGTGGTGAATAAATAATACAGGTGAACGACAGATCAGCCATGTACCAAAGATTGTTTTATTATATTTTAAATAAAGAATTACGTGCAAACATTTTGTTCCATCAAGAACCTCTTTACATTGTGGCATAAATGTCCCTGAAACTTTTTGTGAAGTTGTTTTTATTGAAAGTGGTTCTTGTTGCAACTTTTACTTTAAACAGTAAGAACATAAAATGTCATCCTGAGACATTCAGCTTACTAACTCATTGTAATTAATATGAACATTAACCATATGAGAGATAGCAGACATCAATTTTCTCTCCCTCCCAACGTCAAATTTATAGAATAACATCCAATAAATAGCAATAGATTCACTTGTTTAGCTACAAATCAGAGATGAACCTTCCCCCCATATTTTCATTATTCAATCTGGTAAATCTGTGGTAGAAATCCATCCTGCCTTTATTGCTCTTTTGATAAAGAATGTCTAAAACTGCACATTAAGTCAGCCATATAAAGATTTATGACTCTTTTGGTTTTGTGCTCTGTGTTCCAATTTATAAAATGCTAAATGGCATTGGCCATTTTTATGGGTTTATGTGCTCTTACAGCAAATTTTACATTTCAAGCCTTACCTTCTGATCGTATGTCCAATCAAAAAACCATAGAACATGACAACCTAGAAAACAGACCCTTTGTTCCATCTAATCTGTGCCAAATGATTATTCTGCCTAGACTCACTGACCTGCACCCAATCTGTATCCCTCCATACCCCTCTTATGCATTTACCTGTTCAAATTTTCCTAAATGTTAAAATGGAGCCCACATTCACCACAAAATAAAATGATGGTGTTGTTGTAATGGTAGCGTTTCCGCTGGTGCAGACCTGGGGAGTGCAGGGAGTGGAGACACAGTGCTCTTTCACAGGGTCCATACACCTAACCCCAATGACAGTGGCTCTGAAGAGGCTTTAAATAGTCTGCTAAAGAAGCCGAGAGTGTTTTAATTTAACCCTGCAACCGTAGTGCCTGTGTACAAGACAGCAGTGCCTGTGTTGGCAGTGGTCCTGAGAGGTTGCAGACACCAGGGGAGTAGCAGACCAGTGTAGAGCACCAGAAATGGGGAGAGATCCCCACCTCCCCATTGCAAAGGAAAAGCATGGAAGATGACCCAACAGGATACTGACCACATCAGTGGACCAGCAAGGCACTTACTGGCTGAAGTACCCCAAAGGCTGCTGAAGACTGGCTCATAGGGACCAGATATCGGAACTGGAATTCAAGAGAGTCCTGAGGGCAAGAGGCTCCTGAAGGGCCTCGGGTGCAGAAGACATATCAGAGATTTGGATCTGCACCTTGGAGTGTAAACAGATAGAACAGGCTGAAGGACTGCTGGAGGTGAATCCATGGACACTCAGTGTCTCTGAAGAGAATCACTTTTGCTGTTCTTTCTCTTATGGTTAGGGGTACTGGGCTATATTGATGGTGACTCTTTGCCTTATGGCATATTATATTTACATGTAATACAGCACAACTCTGATTATCTGAAATCAGATTCTCCGAAATCCTCATTTATCCAAAAAAAATTAAAATTTAGGATAAATAAGGATATCCGAAACAAATATGAAATCGTTATTATCCAATTTTTTTTTGAAGCTGAACTGACCTCTTGGGCTGAAAAAAAAAATCCACCCAACATGAAATGAGAATGATGTTTGTCCCCATTTCGGGTAACTCCCTCCCCTCTTTCTTTCAATTTCTTCTTTATCTTCCCCTATTGACATTTCTCTCCAGCTCTCCCTCTCAAACTGTGTGCTACTGTCTCCCAGCTGCAAGAGGTCTGAAGAATTCCTTGTCCCAGCATTATCAAGGAGAGCGGCCTCCCAGCAGGAATGGGACCTCTGGCTTCTAGATTGGAGCGGGGACATTGGGCTCCCAGCAGGAGCAAGGACCTCAGGCTCCTGGCAGGATCAGGGCCTCGGTAGGGAGGTGTCAGTGATCGGCAGCAGCCAGCATTTTTTTTTTGGTGAGAATGAAACATTATTTTAATGCTTAAAAAGCCTTCCCTTGTTGTTTGTTTTATTTTAAATACTGTTACAAGTGATTTGCTGTTGCTACTGGGCTGTTTTTATAAAGTGACCAGTTCTCTGAAAAAAAACATTTATCCAACATAGGCCCAGTCCTGACACTTTTGGATAATCAGAGTTACACTGTAATACATGTTCTGTTTTATTACATAAGAATAAAATAATCTTGGATCATGACATAACTTTAGTGGAAAAAACACCTTGCATTTACTTTATACCCATCATAACTTATTCCCTGAAGCATAGAAGTATGAGGGGAGATTTGATAGAGCTATACAAATCTATTAATTTTGTACAGCTGTATCAAATCTCCCCTCATTCTACTACACTTTCGGGATTAAAGTCCTAATTTGTTTAACATTTCCCTGTAACTTAATTCCTCAAGTCCTTACAACATCCTAGTAATTCATCTCTGCACTATTTATATGGCTATTTATATTTATATGGCGGCAAAACTCTGCCTGTCAAACTGCATGAGTTTTTCAAGCTTTGTTGGGACCAAGGAAAACTGCCTCAGGACCTTCGTGATGCCATCATCACCCTGTACAAAAACAAAGGCGAGAAATCAGACTGCTCAAACTACAGGGGAATCACGCTGCTCTCCATTGCAGGCAAAATCTTCGCTAGGATTCTCCTAAATAGAATAATACCTAGTGTCGCCGAGAATGTTCTCCCAGAATCACAGTGCGGCTTTCGCGCAAACAGAGGAAATACTGACATGGTCTTTGCCCTCAGACAGCTCCAAGAAAAGTGCAGAGAACAAAACAAAGGACTCTACATCACCTTTGTTGACCTCACCAAAGCCTTCGATACCGTGAGCAGGAAAGGGCTTTGGCAAATACTAGAATGCATCGGATGCCCCCCAAAGTTCCTCAACATGGTTATCCAACTGCACGAAAACCAACAAGGTCGGGTCAGACACAGCAATGAGCACTCTGAACCCTTCTCCATTAACAATGGCGTGAAGCAAGGCTGCGTTCTCGCACCAACCCTCTTTTCAATCTTCTTCAGCATGATGCTGAACCAAGCCATGAAAGACCTCAACAATGAAGACGCTGTTTACATCCGGTACCGCACGGATGGCAGTCTCTTCAATCTGAGGCGCCTGCAAGCTCATACCAAGACACAAGAGCAACTTGTCCGTGAACTACTCTTTGCAGACGATGCCGCTTTAGTTGCCCATTCAGAGCCAGCTCTTTAGAGCTTGACGTCCTGTTTTGCGGAAACTGCCAAAATGTTTGGCCTGGAAGTCAGCCTGAAGAAAACTGAGGTCCTCCATCAGCCAGCTCCCCACCATGACTACAAGCCCCCCCACATCTCCATTGGGCACACAAAACTCAAAACGGTCAACCAGTTTACCTATCTCGGCTGCACCATTTCATCAGATGCAAGGATCGACAACGAGATGGACAACAGACTCGCCAAGGCAAATAGCGCCTTTGGAAGACTATACAAAAGAGTCTGGAAAAACAACCAACTGAAAAACCTCACAAAGATTAGCGTATACAGAGCCGTTGTCATACCCACACTCCTGTTTGGCTCCGAATCATGGGTCCTCTACCGGCATCACCTACGGCTTCTAGAACGCTTCCACCAGCGTTGTCTCCGCTCCATCCTCAACATTCATTGGAGCGACTTCATCCCTAACATCGAAGTACTCGAGATGGCAGAGGCTGACAGCATCGAATCCACGCTGCTGAAGATCCAACTGCGCTGGGTGGGTCACATCTCCAGAATGGAGGACCATCGCCTTCCCAAGATCATGTTATATGGTGAGCTCTCCACTGGCCACCATGACAGAGGTGCACCAAAGAAGAGGTACAAGGACTGCCTAAAGAAATCTCTTGGTGCCTGCCACATTGACCACCGCCAGTGGGCTGATATCGCCTCAAACCGTGCATCTTGGCGCCTCACAGTTTGGCGGGCAGCAACCTCCTTTGAAGAAGACTGCAGAGCCCACCTCACTGACAAAAGACAAAGGAGGAAAAACCCAACACCCAACCCCAACCAACCAATTTTCCCCTGCAACCGCTGCAACCGTGTCTACCTGTCCCGCATTGGACTTGTCAGCCACAAACGAGCCTGCAGCTGACGTGAACATTTACCCCCTCCATAAATCTTCATCCGCGAAGCCAAGCCAAAGATTTCAATATTATTGATATATTTCTTGGGTTTAGGTGACCAAAACTGCAGAGTGCTCTAAACTTGCCCTCACCAATACATCTTTACAATAATGTCTCAACTCCTATACTCAGTACTTTAATTTATGACGGCCAGTGTCCCATAAGCTCTTTACAACCCTGTCTACCTATTATACCACTTTCAGGAAATTATGTATCTGTATTCCCAGATCCCTCTGTTCCACCACACTCCTCAGTGCCCTACTGTTTACTGTGTGTGTCCTTCTTTGGTTTGTCCTTCCAAAATGTAACTCTTTACACTGGTCTGAATTAAATTCCATCTGCCATTTTGACGTCCATTTTTTCACCTGGTCCAAATCGCTCTTCAAGCTTTGAAAACTTTCCTCACTCTGCACAAATGGGGCAGCATGGTTAGGGTAGCAGTTTGTGCAATGCTATTACAGTGCCAGCAACCCAGGTTCAAATCCAGCGCTGTAAGGTGTTTGTACATTCACCCTGTGTCTACATGGTTTCCTCTGGGTTCTCTAGTTTCCTCCCACCATCCAAAACATATGAGAGTTGTAGGTTAAGTTGGGTGTAATTGGGCAGCACATATTTAAAAGCCTATAATTGGCTTCTACTGTGTTGTAAATAAAATTTAAATTTACCACTTTATCATCCAGATCATTGACTTGGATGACAAACAACAATGGATGCTTCAGACACACCACTAGTCATAGAGTGAAACACAGAAGTCTGCAGACACTGTGATTATGGTAAAAATGCACCGAAGTGCTGGATGAGGTCAGCCAGTCTTTTCAGCTTCAGTAAAAGACAAAGATATATCTTTCAGGCCTGAGCCCTTCTTCAAGGAATCAGCCAGTAGCAGGAAATCTCAGAAAATCTCAGAATTCACACAATAGAGAAATCCAGACCAACAAAAGGTGTTAACTGTGAGAAAGGAGATGGAATGGAGAGACAGAGACAGGGAAAGACCAAGGCGGGGGGGGGGGGGGGTTAATGAAAGCCAGAGAATTTGATATTAATGCCATCTGATTAGAATGTATCCAGTGGGGAGATGAGGCATGGTTCCTCCATTTTGCAGGTGGTCTCAGTCTGGCAGTATATGAGACCATGGACAGACATGAGAGCAAGTGAATGGGTTGGAGAACTGAAAAGAGTGGCCTCTGAGAGATCCACACTATTGTGGCAGACAGAGCTGAGGTGCTCAACAAAGTGATCTCCCAGTCGCGTCCAGTCTCTCTGATGTAGAAATAGACCATTCAGCTCATCATATCTGCACTAACTTCCTACCAATGTAACCCACTAGCTCCATTCACTATCCTCCCAGCTAGTCCTCTCTTCACAGTCTTTCAAAGTATTCTTCACAATACATTCCCCCATAGGTTCTTGAAAACCACAGAGGAACATGTCCCCTCCATATCTGCAAGTAGTTAGTTCTACATTTCAACCACATGCTGTGTAAAAATGCTTTCTCCATGTGTCACTATTTATTTTCTTTATTACTTTATACCTGTCCACCAGTCTTCAACTCCTCCACCAATAGGAATAGCCTCCAATATTCCATTCTGTCCAAACATCTCATCACATTATATACTTTTGTTAAATATTTCCTCAACTCGCAGAAGAAAACAGTCCCTCTCTCTCCAACCTAAGCTGGGCATTGGAAAGTCAAAGTGAGGCAGTGTCTTTGGTTCATTGATTATTCAGGAATCTGATGGTAGCAGGGAAGGAGCTGACCTTGTGCCTCTGGGTATTTGTCTTCAGGCTCCTATACCTTTTACACTCTGCAAAGTTAAAAGGGCATGGCCTGGATGGTGGTGGTGGGGGTGGGGGTTGGGGTCCTTGACGATAGAAGCTGGTTTCTTAAGACACCACCTCTTGTAGATGTCCTCGATGGAGTGAAGTCTGGTGCCCATGATGTCGCAGGTCAAGTTAAAAACCTTCTGGAGCTTTTTTCTTGTCCTGAGTGTTGTACCAGACAGTGATGCAACCAGCCATAATGCACTCCACAGTACACCTGCAGAAGTTTTCCTCAAACACCACACAATGTTTAGCTACTAGCAGGCCTTCTTCATGATTACATCAACATTGAGGCTCCAGGACAGAGTTTCAGATATGTTGGCAACCAGGAAATTTGATGTTTTTGACCTGCTCCACTACCTAGTCATCGATGAGAAGTGGGGTATGTTATGTTCCCCTGACTTCCTCCTGAAGTCGACAATCATATCCTTGGTTTTCCTAATGTTGAGTGCAAGGTTGTTGGTGTGACAGCACTCAACAAGCTGGTCTATCTCCCTCCTGTATTCTTCCTTATTGCTGTTTGTAATTCAGCTGACAACCATCATCAATCCAAGCTCCAGGTCCAAACTCCTGACATGATCAGGTAACCTTCAGTGCCCAAGGCCCATTTGAAGCCTTTCCAATCCTTGGCACCCTCTTGCATCCTGGGTCCAATATCTGATACCCCTTCAGCCAGTCTTGAGCCAGTCTCCAGCAGCCTGCAGCCTGGTGGAGTCCATTGACTGTAAGTCACCAGCAGCCTGCAGCCTGCATGTTCTTTAGCTGCAAAGCCCCTCACTTGTCAACTTCCATGGTCACCACCCAATAGGGTTATCTCCTCTGCTTCTCCTTTTCAAATGGGGTTTGTTCTCCCAGTTTTCTGGTGTGCTCCACCAGACCTCTGCTTCTCTGCATTCTGCAACTCCTTGAGGCTGCCAACAGCTCAGGCACTGCCATCTTGAGCACAAAGCCTGCAGTCACAAGATTTTAAAATAAAACACCATTGGCTCCTTTACCAAGCTGATTAATGCCTGCAATGGAGCCACTGCTAGGATTGGGTGGTAGAACCCTATGGAGCAGCAATGTGTCTCCACTCCCAGCTCTTCCCCAGTCCACACCATTTTTGATAAAGACCAACATTATTCTTGAATATAATTAATAACTTGGTGCTTTCTTTGGTTCTAACTTGGTTCTGAATGGCATCTCTATTTCATGAGGCTATGGTTCCCAGTCATTGGGAACTTTTACCTGCACTTGTTATTCTAGTTCTGATAGAACTTACTGATAGAAGGGGATTCTGTCAGCTCCCCTTCCTCCCCACCTTCAATGAAGGAAGGCTTGAGAGACACAATAGGTACCCATACTTCAATACTGTTGGCCAGGAATCTGCAAAACTTTGAAGTACCCTCTCTACCATAAGAACATCCTCCCTTAGATTAGGAGACCAACAATGCACACATATCTCTGGATGGGATCTCACCGAAATCCCATAGAGCTGTAACAAGACGTCATGCCCCTGTCTTCAAATCCTCTGGTGTTAAAGGCCAACATACCATTTGCCTTCCTAATTGCTTATGGCACCTAAATGCTTGTTTTTCAGCAACTGGTGTACAGGAGCTCACTTTTTCATCATTCAGATAACAGTATTTTTCTGTTTTTAGAACCAAATTGCATAACCTCACATTTAATCACATTGAAGTGCATTTGCTCTCCATTTGCCAACACACTCAATTTACTTAACTGGCAATAGAGCCTCTTTGCATCTTCCTCACTGTTTATATTCACCTTCAGCTCTGTACTGTCCACAGATATGGAGATATTACATTTTGTTTGCTAATCCAAACCATATATACTGTTTATTATGAATAGCTAGAGTTCAAGCATTGGTCCCTTTGGTACATCAATAGTCACAAGTCGCACACTGTTTCCTTTTTGCCAACTAATTCTCAATTCATGCGGTATATTAGCCCTGATCCCATCTGCTTTGATGTTGCATACATGTGGGGCCTCATCAAAAGTCTTCTGAAAGGATAAATTCATCACATCAACTGCTACTTCATTATTTATTCTATTGATTACATCTTCAAAAAACTGCAGCTTTGTTGAGCCTAAGTTTCCTTTCCAATCATTTTAATGCTTTCCAAGTGTCCTGTTTAAATGTTTTTTTTTAATTTAGACATACAGCAATTAGAATGGTGGGAGGAAATCGAAGCCTGTGGGTAAAATTCACGCAGATACGGGAAGAACATAAAGACTCCTATTGACAGCGCAGGATTTGAACCCAGATCCCTATCTCTGGCACTGTAAAGGAATTGTGCCAAATGCGATATCAACCATGCCACTCATTTTCACCTTTTACAATATCTTTTCAGATTATTTCCCCACTACTAATATGAGCATTACTGGTTTGTAATTAAACAGAAAATGCTGGAGGACCTCCATGAGTCAGCCAGCATCCATGGAAGATGGTCAACATTTCAGGATTAGGAATAGCAAGAAATAGGTAGACACCTGAATAAAAGGATGAGGGTGGAGAAGGGGAGCAAATTTTGGGAGGTGATCGGTTAATACAGATGGGGGGAGGGGGGAAGAAATGGAAAAATAGCTGGGAGGAGATAAGAAGGACAGACAAGTGCTTGAGGAATATGGCCTCTGATAGGGAGAAGGGAAGGAGGTGGCATGCTGGAGGAAGGAAAGCATGGGTAATGGGCAGGTAGAGAGGGCAAGGAGGGAAAAGAGAGGAAAGCAGAAGGAAGAATGTGGCCAGAGAGATCTAGGAATGCAAGGGGGTGATTGCCAGCAATTGGAAAAGTAGATGTTGATGTCGTCTGGTTGGAGAATGTCTGCCCATCCCTCTGACCATCAACCAATTTTGTAAAGTTTCCCAATCTATCACAGCTAACTTATGCCTCAATCTTCACAGTTTCTTGTTCAAGTTCAAGGTCCTATTTTCTGATTTAATTACTTCAGTTCATCTTAATGAAGAATTCTATCATAGTCACTAGTCTCTAATGGACAGTCCATAAAACAATAGCACATTAGTGCACAGAAAACAGACCCTTTGGCCCTTCTAGTGTGGCCTGAACAATTATTCTGCCTAGTCCTACTGACCTGTACATAGTCCATATGCCTCCAATCCATATACCTGTCCAAATTTTTCTTAAATGTTGAAATACACCCCACATTTACCACTTCAGTGAGCAGCTTGTTCCACACTCCCACTTCTCTCTATGTGACCATGCACAGCACTGTTGATTATTTCTATCTCATTTCACAAATCCCAATCTAGGTCTCTTTGTTCCCTAATCAGTTCTCAATGTGTTTAGAGCGTTGATCAAATAATGCTTGCACATGATATATCACACACACACTTCAGAAATTCTTCCTCCACAATACTATTGTGGTTTGATTTAACAAATCTACATATAAATTAAAGATATCTATTAGATTTATACGCATACATTTCAAATTTCTTGTTTACCTGTAATCTCTTATTTTTGAAATTCGGGACTCTCTCTGATAGTTTCACATCCTTCGTTAATGTGCCAACAAGAATTAAACATGATACTCCAGCTGCAACTGGATCATTGGTTTACAAAAGTCATCATGACTTCCCTGCTTTTGTACTCCATGCCTCCATTTATATAGCTCAGAATTGTAAATGTCTTATAAACCACTTTCTCAACCTGGCCTGTCGCTTCAATTATTTGTCCTCACAGACTTCCACCTTCACCCTGAGCTCTTTTTAATCAGTACCCTTTACTCCATATTGCCTCTCTTCATTTTTCCTTCCAAAATGCATCTCCACAGGTGTCCACATTAAATTCAATGGGTTGGTTCATTCCACCAACCCATTCCTTCCAACTGTGATCTATTACTATTCTCTTTTTCACTTTTCTGAAATTTTTATTTAATAGTCATAAGTCATAGAATAAAAAATAGAAATAAAGTGAAACATAATATATACATGATCCTTTTGTAAATATGCCCCCTACAACCCCCCACCCCCAACCCTAACCCACCCACCCCTCCCCACCCCCTTCTAAACTACCCCAAAAAGAAAAAGAAAGAAAAGATAGAAGAAGAGATCACATGGCATAAAACTGTCAATCAGTCGTTTGCCATGGTTTTGGGCAACACCATCAATGCTTGGGAAGAAAATAAATAATTCAACCCCATATATTCCAAATACGGGCTCCACGTTTTAACAAAAAAAGAATAATTATTAAGTAAATTATACGTTATCTTTTCCAAAGGAATACAAGATCTAATTTCCAAATGCCATTGCTCAAATTAGTCTCATTATTCCAAGTAATTGCCAAACATTCTCTAGCCACAGCTAAAGCCAATCTCAAAAAAGCAATTTGAAATGTATTTAATTTTAACTCCAAACTCAATTCCTTAATATAACTCAATAAAAATGGTAAAGGATCAAGTGAAATTTTCAATTTAAAAATAGCTTCTAAGAGTTCCTTAAATCTATCCCAAAAAATTTCACCGACTCATATAACCAAGTAGACATCTAAAACATAAATCAAAAGAAATATTTTTTTTTAAATTTCTCTGGGGTTAAATATAATTGATGAAGAAAATTATAATGAACTAATCTGCACCTTACAGTTCGGCCATATTATCCTCACACAAGTTCATCCAATCATCCTGAGAGATAGATATGGACAAATCTTTTTCCTACCTTAATTTGGATTTATAAACATCCAACTTAGGCATTTAATTCTGAAATAAAGCATACATCTCTGATATAAATCCTTTCTTGCCACCATCAGTAAGTAAAATTTCAAATTTAAAGCACCTGGGTAACTGTAAAGTGCACCCAAAATTATCCAAAAATAGGGCTTTAATTTGATAATAAGTAAAAAGAGTATTCGAAGATATTTCATATTTCTCTTTCATTCTTTGGAATGAAATAAAATATCCTGCTTCATAGCAATCTTATATTAATTTAATACCTTTCTGATCCCACAACTTCAAAAGTTGATTATTAAGTGTAAAAGGAAAAAACGCTTATTTTGAAACAAAGGAGTTTTACCCAAAATTTAACCATGAGACCTATAATTTCATTTTTTAATTCCATAATTCCATTAAATGTTTCAACACAGGCAAATTATAATTACTTAATAACTGAAAATTCCATCTATAAATAAACTGATCCATCTTCTTCTCACCATCTGAGATAATTCAATGTTAGCCCATATCAAAGCTGCTACCGGCACCCTGACAACCTACTACAAGTGTGCAGTCGTTGCCTCGCTTCGGCAGTTGGGACCAGTCCAGGCATTGATAAGTATAGTTGGGAAGGGCTTGCATATTGTAGTTTGAAATCAGCTTTTGAATTTGTAATAAACATTTGTATCAACTGAACTGCTCTTGGTGTGTGCGTCTATTTTCTTTCAGTAGCTCAAACACTGTGACCAATCTAAAACGAACAAAATGAGAGGTATAAGTTTACCCAAGACAAGAAATTGAGCAGGTTAATCAGTGTACTTTAGATAGCAAAGATAAAGATATTTACCATATATTCCAGTGAATAAGGTGACCTTTAGATGAGATGAGACCCCAATTTCAGTCGGTGTTAGAAGACGACTCCAAACATACGTGTGTTGACTGAGCTGGAGAGCATGGCCAGTAGGCGGGTGAAGCACCATCACAAAGCAATTCACTTTTCTGTCTGTTGCAAGCTTCTATCTTAACCAGTTTTTTTTAATCAAGTTGTTATCATGGAGCCACCAGTAAAACTAAGAAAGTATTAAGCAAGTTTTAAGTTAAAAGTAATTGAAGTGGCCAAGGAATCAAACAATTATGCCTCTGGAAGGATGTTTTATAATGATGGTGATCATGGTTGCAATGCAACTACCAATGCCTTACAGTTTGGTTGGACTTGTATGCCACCAGGGGGGTGGACGCACAGTATGCTGTATCTGTAATAGAGACTTGCAGCCTCTTGGCCTGCCTCATGGTACTGTTTACAACAACTTTAAAGTTAAAAAAAACCTTTTCCTTCATCTGTGTTGTCTTAAGAACTTACACATATGAATATAAGATGAAATATGGTGTCAGAAGTGAAATCAAGGTAATTAGAAGGAAATACTTTAAAAGGTCAAATCTAAAGTCAGCAACTGATCAGTGAAGAGAAGCTATCAAAGAGAAAAATGGAAGGATTACATCCACCAGCAATGCTCAGCTGACAGGTAATGTGGCTGAAAATTGGAACAGATTTAAACAGCATTTTGGATTGTATTTAGTGGCAGTCAGAGCTGAAGAAAAAAGTGATAAAATGAAACCATCAGTTTTCTTACATGTTGTGGGTGACGAAGCCCTGAAGGTGTATAATAACTTCACATTTCCTGCTGAAGGAGACATAATGAAACTGAAAAAAAAATAATGAAACAGTTTGAGGCATACTGTATACCTAAACATAACCTGATGATTGAGAGGCACAGGTTTTTTACATGTGTACAGAAAATGGAAGAAAGTATTGATCAGTATGTGAATGAATTGAGAAACAGAAGCAAAATGTGTGAATTTGTGGACTGACTGATTCACTGATAAAAGATAGACTCGTGTGCAGTATACCAGATAATAGTTTAAGGGAAAGACTGCTAAGAGAGCAAAATCTAGACCTGGAAAAAGCCATAGCACACTGTAGAGCTACAGAAACTGAAAAATTGCAGGCAAAAAAGCTGTTCGATGAAACTAGCTGCAACATGGATGCAGTGAACAAGAAGAGGCATAAACCATTTAACAAAAAGTGTGCCAAAGTGGAAAGAGAGGCATGGCCAGTGAACAAAAATGAAAGGGACAATCAAAAATAATGTCATTGATGTAGTACATAACAACTATCAAAAAATTTCCAGCATATGGTAAAACATGCTATATGTGCAACAAAAGCCCATTGCTGTAGGAATCAAGTGTAACAAAGCAAGGTTCATGCAGTAGATGAAAGGGAGATGGAGGAATTCTACGTAGACGTTGTGACTGAAAACAAGAAAGAAAACAAAAGACTTAATGTTGAGATTAAAAGTGAATGACATACATTTCAATTAAATTGGATACTGGAGCACAAATTAATATAATATCAGAGACTGATTTTAAGAAAATTAAACCCAGACCAAAGATGTATGGAACAAAACTAAAGGAGACAGGATATTCAGGTGCCAGTATACCAGTGCAAGGACAATGCATAGTCAGAGTGAAACACAAGGACAAAGAGCACATCCTAGCATCATACCAAAGGATGTACAGGCCATACTAAATTTAACAGCCTGTGAGAAACTGAACCTGGTAAAAAGAATCATCATTGTGGAAAGCGAAGGAGTCTATGATGAATTAATGGAGTACAATGACTTATTTCAGAGTCTAGGCTGCCTTCCAGGAGAACACATGATCAGAGTGGATAAATATGTGCCACCAGTAATACATCCATGCAGAAAAGTTCAATGATGAGTCCACTCATCATTATGGACAAAAAGAAAGGAAAGCTTAGAATTTGCTGGGATCCAAGAGATCTAAACAGAGCAATAAAGAGAGAACACTTTAAGCTTCCAATGCATGAAGAAATCATTTCACAGTTTGCAAATGCAAAGTTTTTCAGCAAGTTAGATGCATCATCAGGATTTTGCCAGTTATAATTGGATGAAGCAAGTTCAAGACAGTGCTCCTTCAATATTCCATTTGGCCGATACAGATTCCTAAGGTTACCATTCGGAATTGTCTCAGCTCCTAAAGTGTATCATAAAACTATCCCTACAGTCCATGAGCACGTGGATGGAGTTGATACCTCAATGGATGACATCATAGAATGGAGAACCATGAGAATGGAGCATGATGAGAGACTAAGGAAAATGCTGGAAGCAACAAGGAAACAAACCTGAAGCTGAATAGAGAAATGCCAGCTCGGGGTGACAGAACTAACATTTGTAGGAGATATTATTGGCAGTGAGGGCATCAGACCAGATCCCAGAAAGGTGTCCCCCATTTGGAACATGCCAAGGCCACAATGCAAAAAGGATGTACCAATGTTCAATGGAATGGTCAACTATATGGGTAAATTTATATCCAACCTCTCAGAAAAGATGGCTCAATTGAGAAGACTAACAGAAAAGAACATTGAATGGGAGTGGAATCATGAACGTGAAAAGTCATGGAACAAACTAAAGAAACTGCTCACAGAGGAACCAGTTCTGAGGTTTTTTAACTTGTGAGACCCATTAAGATATCATCAGATGCATCACATAGTGAGCTCGGTGCAGTTCTTCTGCAACAATAAGATGACTGACAACCCACTGCATATGCATCATGCTCAATGACAGACGCGGAGAGGCAATACACTCCAATTGAAAAGGAGCTGCTCAGCATCACATATGCCTGTGAAAGATTTCATCAGTTTGTTTCAGGACAAGCAATCAGTGTAGAGACTGACCATAAGCCCTTGATTGCATTGTTCCAAAAGCCATTAAATGAATGCCCACTGAGAATAAAAAGAATGATGATTAGGCTGCAATGCTATACACTGAATGTGGCGTACACTCCGTGTAAGCTAATGTACACAGCAGACATGTTGTCTAGAGCTGTTGACACGAGAGACCCCACAAAAAACAAAATGGATGCAGACATGAATTCCTTCGTGGACATGATCACAAGTGCACTGCCCATATCAGATGCAAAAATGAAGCTCATAAAGTCAGAGACAAACAAAGATGAAACACTGAGACAATTGAGAAAAAACATTTTGGATGGATGGCCCAACATGAAGCAGTACTGCTCTCCTGATGTTTCAGAATATTGGAACTGCAGGATAGAACAATTAATGGTTGAAGACATCAGCTACAAAGGAAGCAAAATCCTTATCCCAAAGAGTCTGAGAAAAGAGGTGCTAAAAAGGATCCATGGAGGACATCTCAGAATCAAAAAGTATAAGAAAAAAGCATAAGAGGTGATGAACTGGCCAAGAATCAACAGTGATATAACAAATAAATTGTCAAACTGTACAATATGCCAGAAATATCAAGCAAACAATCCTGCAGAAGTGACACCCAGCACCAATCAGACCTTACCAGAATGTAGGCGCTGAGGTATTCAAATGTCAAGGGAAGGACAATCTTGTAGTCACAGACTATTACTTCCTGTATCCAGAGATGTGCAAATTGAACACCACCACTGCAGATGCTGTAATAACAGGTATGAAAGCCATATGCTCCAGACATGGCATGGCAAATGAGGTCTTCACAGACAATGGACCCCAGCTTTGCAATTTAAAGTTCTGACAGTTTGCCAAAGAGTTGGAATTTGTTCACACCACATCAAGTCCTCATTTTCCACAGTCCTATGGTCTAGTGGAAAAATCAGTACAGACAGTGAAAAGACTAATGAACAAGGCATAAGGCAGTGGAACAGACTTCTACCAGAACATGCTAGTGTACCTCACAACGCTGCTCGAGTGTGGTACATCACCAGCACAACTCCTCGTGGTACGTAGGCTAAGATCAAACCTACCCATTCAGGAGAACGTCCTAAAAATAAAGAGGGGGAGAAAGTGAGGAAGTTCAAAGAATAACAGAAAGAAAAGCAAAAGTATTACTTTGACAGGGGAACAAAAAAATAACTGGAACTCTACACTGGTGACCAAGTAAGGCTAAAAGATTTTTTAAAAAACATGGATTTAGAAGGGAACTATCCTTAGTGAAGTCCAATCAAGATCATAAACCATTCAGGGAGATGAAAGTGCTGTTCTGCGAAGAAATCATCGAGATCTTCAAATGGGACCTGACTCATGGAAAGACGGATACTATTGAACATCCTGAATACACAGCTGAGAAGACATCATCTGAGGCAACAACTTAGATCCAAGGACAATCAATCAGGAGATCATCAAGACACATGAATCCTCCTAAGAGTTCTGTTGAGCAAATTATAAGACTCTTGTTACAGAATGAAGTAGTACTCTCTTATTCGCTCTTCAAATTTTAGTCTATGTAAATGTGAGCACACAAAACAAGTTTTAAAAATGTTAACAATTTTGATTATAATGAAAGTTCTTGATGTTAAAGTTAAAATTGCAGAGTTATACAAAGAAAACATGCTAGTTAAAAGTAAGCTACTTTTGTTTTAAGAAAGGAAGATAAAATGATAGTGAACATGATTGCATGCAACTAACAAGGCCCTACTGTTTGATTAGACTTGGCTGCCACCAGGGGCTGCCACCGAGCAGGAGACACAGCAACTGTGTGATACTGCATCATTGTGTGGCACAGCAGCTGTGTGGTACTGCATTATCTGTAATGGAGACTTGCAGCCTCATGGCCTGCCTCATGGTGCTGTTTACAACAAATTTAAAGTAAAGAACCTTTTCCTTCAACTATGTTTTGTCTTAAGAATTCACACATACGAATACAAGATGAAACATGTTTGACATGGAATAAAGTGAAAGTAGAGACTGTAATAAAATCTTTCAAAATGTGCAGTATTTCTCATGCAATGGATGGTACAGAGGATCATTTATTGTGGAACACTGATGATGAAGCAGAATCCGACTCAGCAGATTCAGAATGGGACCAGTATGATGACATGTAAACAGTGAGACTCTGGGTATGCTTGCAGTAATGTACCACCAGACTTCCATGTTGCAGAGTTATAAGGCTGGCACACAATTGGTAGGTCTCAGTGACTAAGGGAGATAAGCAGCTTCTTTGATGTAATTACTTCTTTGAGGAGCTCCAGAGCAAGAATCCTTTCTTCTGATAAAAATGTTATTGTCTTCCCTGAGCATGGGGTGCCCTAGTAAATATCAATGAGCAAGAGCTCCTTTTCTTTGGTGATTCCTAGAACGTGTCCAACAATATAATAACAGATCACTTATACTTTTCAGAGAAATTTCAGACAAGTGTTGGTAGAATTCAGTGGATTGTTGTAAAAATGCCTCAACAATATTTCAAAAGACCTTTTCAGATCATTCAGTGTGAGGGAAGATCTTGGAAGGAAGAAATGTTCTTGAAGTTATGGGGCCATAACATTTAGCTGTAAAATTATAACCCATATGTCCAGGTAGTGTACCAGCCTGAACAATATCTGATTTCTTAGTGACAGTCACAATACCTTTATTTATAGAAGTTGGTAATGACAAAAATCAATGAACTAAATGGTGGCTCAAATTGGTGAAAGCATTTTTCTTATGATATCAATTCCGGTGTACACCCATGCAGATGCAGGGAGCATGAGTACAACGATCCCCAGACTGGCACACCAGACTTCAACTTCAAGTTTATTATTATCTGATTATGCACATACAGCCAGATAAAACAGGGTTTCTCCAAACGAATGAACACCAACATGGGCATACACAATATAAAGCAAATAATAATCACATATACTGTATATGTAAAAATATAATATAAAATAAATATTTTGTAATAAATTACTTGCTTTATTTATGTGACCCAAAGTTACAAGATGCTATTCATCAATATCTCAGTGACTTCCAAGTCTGACAGACTTGAGCTTGATGTTCCTGCACCTCATTCCTGATAATAGTGGGTCAAAGATACCATGTGATGGATGAAAATGCTCCTCAATAGTTCTTTGAGCCTATTCAAGAAATGCACCCAGTGAATATCATCAAGAGAGAAAAAGAAGACCCCCGAAAAGGAAGATCTTCTCTGTCATTTTGATGATCTGCTATGTTGACTTCTGGACCAATGATTTGCAGCTGCTGTGCCACACAATGATGCAGAACCACACAGCTGCTGTGCCACACAATAATGCAGTACCACACAGCTGCTGTGCCACACAATGATGCAGAACCACACAGCTGCTGTGCCACACAATGATGCAGTACCACACAGCTGCTGTGCCACACAATGATGCAGTACCACACAGCTGCTGTGCCACACAATGATGCAGTACAACACAGCTGCTGTGCAACACAATGATGCAGTACCACACAGCTGCTGTGCCACACAATGATGCTGTACCACACAGCTGCTGTGCCACACAATGATGCAGAACCAAACAGCTGCTGTGCCACACAATGATGCAGTACCACACAGCTGTTGTGCGACACAATGATGCAGAAACACACAGCTGCTGTGCAACACAATGATGCAGTACCACACAGCTGCTGTGCCACACAATGATCCAGTACCACACAGCTGCTGTGCCACACAATGATGCAGTGCCACACAGCTGCTGTGCCACACAATGATTCAGTACCACACAGCTGCCGTGCCACACAATGATGCAGTACCACACAGCTGCTGTGCCACACAATGATGCAGTACCACACAGCTGCTGTGCCACACAATGATGCAGAACCACACAGCTGCTGTGCCACACAATGATGCAGTACCACACAGCTGCAGTGCCACACAATGATGCAGTTCCACACAGCTGCTGTGCCACACAATGATGCAGTACCACAGAGCTGTTGTGCCATACAATGATGCGGTACCACACAGCTGCTGTGCCACACAATGATGCAGAACCACACAGCTGCTGTGCCACACAATGATGCAGTACCACACAGCTGCTGTGCCACACAATGATGCGGTACCACACAGCTGCTGTGCCATACAATGATGCACTACCACACAGCTGCTGTGCCACACAATGATGCAGAACCACACAGCTGCTGTGCCACACAATGATGCAGTACCACACAGCTGCTGTGCCACACAATGATGCGGTACCACACAGCTGCTGTGCCATACAATGATGCACTACCACACAGCTGCTGTGCCACACAATGATGCAGTACCACACTGCTGCTGTGCCAAACAATGATGCAGTACCACACAGCTGCTGTGCCACACAATGATGCGGTACCACACAGCTGCTGTGCCACACAATGATGCAGTAACACACAGCTGCTGTGCCACACAATGATGCGGTAACACACAGCTGCTGTGCCACACAATGATGCACTACCACACAGCTGCTGTGCCACACAATGATGCAGTACCACACAGCTGCTGTGCCACACAATGATGCAGAACCACACAGCTGCTGTGCCACACAATAATGCAGTACCACACAGCTGCTGTGCCACACAATGATGCAGAAACACACAGCTGCTGTGCCACACAATGATGCAGTACCACACAGCTGCTGTGCCACACAATGATGCAGTACCACACAGCTGCTGTGCCACACAATGATGCAGTGCCACACAGCTGCTGTGCCACACAATGATGCAGTACCACACAGCTGCTGTGCCACACAATGATGCTGTACCACACAGCTGCTGTGCCACACAATGATGCAGAACCACACAGCTGCTGTGCCAAACAATGATGCAGTACCACACAGCTGTTGTGCCACACAATGATGCAGTACCACACAGCTGCTGTGCAACACAATGATGCAGTACCACACAGCTGCTGTGCCACACAATGATGCAGTACCACACAGCTGCTGTGCCACACAATGATGCAGTGCCACACAGCTGCTGTGCCACACAATGATGCAGTACCACACAGCTGCTGTGCCACACAATGATGCAGTACCACACAGCTGCTGTGCCACACAATGATGCAGTACAACACAGCTGCTGTGCAACACAATGATGCAGTACCACACAGCTGCTGTGCCACACAATGATGCTGTACCACACAGCTGCTGTGCCACACAATGATGCAGAACCAAACAGCTGCTGTGCCACACAATGATGCAGTACCACACAGCTGTTGTGCCACACAATGATGCAGAAACACACAGCTGCTGTGCCACACAATGATGCGGTACCACACAGCTGCTGTGCCATACAATGATGCACTACCACACTGCTGCTGTGCCACACAATGATGCAGTACCACACAGCTGCTGTGCCACACAATGATGCAGTACCACACAGCTGCTGTGCCACACAATGATGAAGTAGCACACAGCTGCTGTGCCACACAATGATGCAGTAGCACACAGCTGCTGTGCCACACAATGATGCAGTACCACACAGCGGCTGTGCCACACAATTATGCAGTACCACACAGCTGCTGTGCCACACAATGATGCAGAACCACACAGCTGCTGTGCCACACAATGATGCGGTACCACACAGCTGCTGTGCCATACAATAATGCACTACCACACAGCTGCTGTGCCACACAATGATGCAGTACCACACTGCTGCTGTGCCACACAATGATGCAGTACCACACAGCTGCTGTGCCACACAATGATGCACTACCACACAGCTGCTGTGCCACACAATGATGCAGTACCACACAGCTGCTGTGCCACACAATGATGCAGTACCGCACAGCTGCTGTGCCACACAATGATGCAGTACCACACAGCTGCTGTGCCACACAACGATGCAGGACCGCACAGCTGCTGTGCCACACAATGATGCAGTACCACACAGCTGCTGTGCCACACAATGATGCAGTCCCACACAGCTGCTGTGCCACACAATGATGCAGTACCACACAGCTGCTGTGCCACACAATGATGCAGTACCACACAGCTGCTGTGCCACACAATGATGCAGAACCACACAGCTGCTGTGCCACACAATGATGCAGAACGACACAGCTGCTGTGCCACACAATGATGCAGTACCACACAGCTACTGTGCCACACAATGATGCAGTACCACACAGCTGCTGTGCCACACAATGATGCAGTACCACACAGCTGCTGTGCCACACGATGATGCAGTACCACACAGCTGCTGTGCCACACGATCATGCAGTACCCCACAGCTGCTGTGCCACACGATGATGCAGTACCACACAGCTGCTGTGCCACACAATGATGCACTACCACACAGCTGCTGTGCCACACAATGATGCACTACCACACAGCTGCTGTGCCACACAATGATACAGTACCACACAGCTGCTGTGCCACACAATGATGCAGTACCACACAGCTGCTGTGCCACACGATGATGCAGTACCACACAGCTGCTGTGCCACACGATGATGCAGTACCACACAGCTGCTGTGCCACACAATGATGCAGAACCACACAGCTGCTGTGCCACACAATGATGCGCTACCACACAGCTGCTGTGCCACACAATGATGCAGTACCACAAAGCTGCTGTTCCACACAATGATGCAGTACCACACAGCTGCTGTGCCACACAATGATGCACTACCACACAGCTGCTGTGCCACACAATGATGCAGTACCACACAGCTGCTGTGCCACACAATGATGCAGCACCACACAGCTGCTGTGCCACACAATGATACACTCGCACACAGCTGCTGTGCCACACAATGATGCAGTACCACACAGCTGCTGTGCCACACAATGATGCACTACCACACAGCTGCTGTGCCACACAATGATGCACTACCACACAACTGCTGTACCACACAATGATTCAGTACCACACAGCTGCTGTGCCACACAATGATGCAGTAGCACACAGCTGCTGTGCCACACAATGATGCAGTAGCACACAGCTGCTGTGCCACACAATGATGCAGTACCACACATCTGCTGTGCCACACAATGATGCATTACCACACCACTGCTGTGCCACACAATTATGAAGTACCACAAAGTTGCTGAGCCACACAATGATGCAGTACCACACAGCTGCTGTGCCACACAATGATGCAGTACCACACAGCTGCTGTGCCACACAATGATGCACTACCACACAGCTGCTGTGCCGCACAATGATGCAGTACCACACAGCCGCTGTGCCACACAATGATGCAGTACCACACAGCTGCTGTGCCACACAATGATGAACTACCACACAGCCACTGTGCCACACAATGATGCAGTACCACACAGCTGCTGTGCCACACAATGATGCAGTACCACACAGCTGCTGTGCCCCACAATGATGCGGTACCACTCAGCTGCTGTGCCACACAATGATGCGGTACCACACAGCTGCTGTGCCACACAATGATGCAGTACCACACAGCTGCTGTGCCGCACAATGATGCGGTACCACACAGCTGCTGTGCCGCACAATGATGCGCTACCACACTGCTGCTGTGCCACACAATGATGCGGTACCACACAGCTGTTGTGGCACACAATGATGCAGTACCACACAGCTGCTGTGCCACACAATGATGCAGTACCACGCAGCTGCTGTGCCACACAATGATGCAGTAACACACAGCTGCTGTGCCACACAATGATGCACTACCACACAGCTGCTGTGCCACACAATGATGCAGTACCACACAGCTGCTGTGCCACACAATGATGCAGTACCACACAGCTGCTGTGCCACACAATGATGCAGTACCACACAGCTGCTGTGCCACACAATGATGCAGTACCACACAGCTGCTGTGCCACACAATGATGCAGTACCACACAGCTGCTGTGCCATACAATGATGCACTACCACACAGCTGCTATGCCACACAATGATGCAGTACCACACTGCTGCTGTGCCACACAATGATGCAGTACCACACAGCTGCTGTGCCACACAATGATGCAGTACTACACAGCTGCTGTGCCACACAATGATGCAGTACCACACAGCTGCTGTGCCACACAATGATGCAGTACCACACAGCTGCTGTGCCACACAATGATGCAGTAACACACAGCTGCAGTGCCACACAATGATGCACTACCACACAGCTGCTGTGCCACACAATGATGCAGTACCACACAGCTGCTGTGCCACACAATAATGCAGAACCACACAGCTGCTGTGCCACACAATAATGCAGTACCACACAGCTGCTGTGCCACACAATGATGCAGTACCACATAGCTGCTGTGCCACACAATGATGCAGTAACTCACAGCTGCTGTGCCACACAATGATGAACTACCACACAGCTGCTGTGCCACACAATGATGCAGTACCACACAGCTGCTGTGCCACACAATGATGCAGAACCACACAGCTGCTGTGCCACACAATGATGCAGTACCACACAGCTGCTGTGCCACACAATGATGCAGAACCACACAGCTGCTGTGCCACACAATAATGCAGTACCACACAGCTGCTGTGCCACACAATGATGCAGTACCACACAGCTGCTGTGCCACACAATGATGCAGTAACACACAGCTGCTGTGCCACACAATGATGCACTACCACACAGCTGCTGTGCCACACAATGATACAGTACCACACAGCTGCTGTGCCACACAATGATGCAGAACCACACAGCTGCTGTGCCACACAATAATGCAGTACCACACAGCTGCTGTGCCACACAATGTTGCAGAACCACACAGCTGCTGTGCCACACAATGATGCAGTACCACACAGCTGCTGTGCCACACAATGATGCAGTACCACACAGCTGCTGTGCCACATAATGATGCAGAATCACACAGCTGCTGTGCCACACAATGATGCAGTACCACACAGCTGCTGTGCCACACGATGATGCAGTACCACACAACTGCTGTGCCACACAATGATGCAGTACCACACAGCTGCTGTGCCACACAATGATGCACAACCACATAGCTGCTGTGCCACACAATGATCCAGTACCACACAGCTGCTGTGCCACACAATGATGCAGTACCACACAGCTGCTGTGCCACACAATGATGCACTACCACACAGCTGCTGTGCCACACAATGATGCACTACCACACAGCTGCTGTGCCACACAATGATGCACTACCACACAGCTGCTGTGCCACACAATGATGCACTACCACACAGCTGCTGTGCCACACAATGATGCAGTACCACACAGCTGCTGTGCCACACAATGATGCACTACCACACAGCTGCTGTGCCACACAATGATGCAGTACCACACAGCTGCTGTGCCACACAATGATGCACTACCACACATCTGCTGTGCCACACAATGATGCAGTACCACACAGTTGCTGTGCCACACAATGATGCAGTACCACACAGCTGCTGTGCCACAAAATGATGCACTACCACACAGCTGCTGTGCCTCACAATGATGCGGTACCACACAGCTGCTGTGCCACACAATGATGCGGTACCACACAGATGCTGTGCCACACAATGATGCAGTACCACACAGCTGCTGTGCCACACAATGATGCGGTACCACACAGCTGCTGTGCCGCACAATGATGCGGTACCACACTGCTGCTGTGCCACACAATGATGCGGTACCACACAGCTGCTGTGGCACACAATGATGCAGTACCACACAGCTGCTGTGCCACACAATGATGCAGTACCACACAGCTGCTGTGGCACACAATGATGCTGTACCACACAGCTGCTCTGCCACACAATGATGCAGTACCACACAGCTACTGTGCCACACAATGATGCAGTACCACACAGCTGCTGTGCCACACAATGATGCAGTACCACACAGCTGCTGTGCCACATAATGATGCAGAATCACACAGCTGCTGTGCCACACAATGATGCAGTACCACACAGCTGCTGTGCCACACAATGATGCAGTACCACACAGCTGCTGTGCCACACAATGATGCAGTACCACACAGCTTCTGTGCCACACAATGATGCACTACCACACAGCTGCTGTGCCACACAATGATCCAGTACCACACAGCTGCTGTGCCACACAATGATGCACTACCACACAGCTGCTGTGCCACACAATGATGCACTACCACACAGCTGCTGTGCCACACAATGATGCACTACCACACAGCTGCTGTGCCACACAATGATGCAGTACCACACAGCTGCTGTGCCACACAATGATGCGGTACCACACAGCTGCTGTGCCACACAATGATGCAGTACCACACAGCTGCTGTGCCACACAATGATGCAGTACCACACAGCTGCTGTGCCACACAATGATGCACTACCACACATCTGCTGTGCCACACAATGATGCAGTACCACACAGTTGCTGTGCCACACAATGATGCAGTACCACACAGCTGCTGTGCCACACAATGATGCAGTACCACACAGCTGCTGTGCCACACAATGATGCACTACCACACATTGCTGTGCCACACAATGATGCAGTACCACACAGTTGCTGTGCCACACAATGATGCAGTGCCACACAGCTGCTGTGCCACACAATGATGCAGTACCACACAGCTACTGTGCCACACAATGATGCAGTGCCACACAGCTGCTGTGCCACACAATGATGCAGTACCACACAGCTGCTGTGCCACACAATGATGCAGTACCACACAGCTGCTGTGCCACACAATGATGCAGTACCACACAGCTGCTGTGCCACACAATGATGCAGTACCACACAGCTGCTGTGCCACACAATGATGCAGTACCACACAGCTGCTGTGCAACACAATGATGCAGTACCACACAGCTGCTGTGCCACACAATGATGCAGAACCACACAGCTGCTGTGCCACACAATGATGCAGTACCACACAGCTGCTGTGCCACACAATGATGCAGTGCCACACAGCTGCTGTGCCACACAATGATGCAGTACCACACAGCTACTGTGCCACACAATGATGCAGTGCCACACAGCTGCTGTGCCACACAATGATGCAGTACCACACAGCTGCTGTGCCACACAATGATTCAGTACCACACAGCTGCTGTGCCACACAATGATGCAGTACCACACAGCTGCTGTGCCACACAATGATGCAGTACCACACAGCTGCTGTGTCACACAATGATGCAGTACCACACAGCTGCTGTGCCACACAATGATGCAGTACCACACAGCTGCTGTGCCACACAATGATGCAGAACCACACAGCTGCTGTGCCACACAATGATGCAGTACCACACAGTTTCTGAGCCACACAATGATACAGTCCACACAGCTGCTGTGCCACACAATGATGCAGTACCACATAGCTGCTGTGCCACACAATGATGCAGTACCACACAGCTGCTGTGCCACACAATGATGCAGTACCACACAGTTTCTGAGCCACACAATGATACAGTCCACACAGCTGCTGTGCCACACAATGATGCAGTATCACACATCTGCTGTGCTACACAATGATACAGTCCACACAGCTGCTGTGCCACACAATAATGCAGTACCACACAGCTGTTGTACCACACAATGATGCAGTACCACACAGCTGTTGTGCCACACAATGCTGCAGTACCACACAGTTGCTGAGCCACACAATAATGCAGTATTACACATCTGCTGTGCTACACAATGATGAAGTACCACACAGCTGCTGTGCCACACAATGATGCAGCCAGATAGGACAATCTCAATTTCACTCCTGTACAATGTTGTCAAAATGGGGTCCAGTAGCCTTGCCCTGCTTAACTTCTTTAGGAAGTACAGGTGCTTCTGCACCTCTCTGCCTAATAAGGAGATGCTGTGTGTCCAGGATATCATTGATGTGTTCAAACAATTATCCTATTGCTCTTTTTTGTAAAGTTTATTTATAAACGATAATGAATTATGCAATCAAAATGCATAATGTTTTATCCCACTTACTCCCCCTCCCCCAACCCACCCAACCCCCTCTAAACTAACCCAAAATAAAAGAAAAGAAGAAAGAGAAGAGGAGATCTACTACAACAATGCCATTCAATCATTTGCCGTGGATTAAGACTGCACTATCAATGTATTGAAAAGAAAATATTAATGATCTCATCGCATATATTCCACATACGGGCTCCAAGTTTTAATAAAAAAAGGATCATTATTTTGTAAGTTATGCATTACTTTTTCCAAGGGAATACATGATCTCATCTCCACATGCCATTGTTGAATATTCAATTTAGTCTCATTTTTCCATGTAACTGCAGACATCCGAGCCACTGGTAAAGCTAGTCTTAAAAAAGCAATTTGAAATTTATCTAATTTTATTTTGAAGCTCAATTTTTAATATAACCCAATAAAAATATCTTAGGGTCAAGTGACATTTTAAATATAAACGTAACCTCCTAAAATTCCTTAATTTTATTCCAAAAATCTTTGACTGTCTCACATAACCAAACCGAGTGTAAAATCAGAAGAAATATATTTATATTTCTTTAATTTCTCTGGAGTCAAATATAATTGATGTATAAAGTTATAATGAACAAATCTATATCTTACATTAACAATTTTAGTCATACTATCTTCACATATAGGCATGCAATCATCTTGAGAAATTGATATTTCCAAATCTTTTTCCCACTTCACTCTAGATTTATAAACATCTGGTTAAAGTATTTTATTCTGCAATAAAGCATACATATCAGATATAAATAATTTCTTACTGCAATCGGTAAGTAAATTTTCAAATTTAGACCTTCGAGAAAGCCTCAAAGTACATCCAAAATTATCTCGCAATAATTCTTTATCTTGATAATAAGAAAAAGAATGCTCGAAGATATTTCATATTTCTCTTTAATTCTTTGAAAAGAAATAAAATTACCCGCCTAATAACAATCCTATTGCTTTGTCAACCTTTGCAGCACTCGGCAGAGCAGGCATCAATATTGGCAATGGTATGCTGCATGCTATATGACCTTGCTTCACGAAGGATTGGTTTTGTTTGGAGCTACGTGGCAAGTAGCTACAGAGCAGGAAAAAAAAGAGGAATAGAAGAAAGTAACTGCAACATCTGTCAGTTAGGGTTTTCCGACTGCAGGCATGTAATGGCACAATCAATGAATTTGGCCATTACATGGGCTGTCTAAAAAGTAGGGTATAGGAATTTTTACTCAATTCCTGCACCGCGATTTATCCTCTAGGGTCCCCTACTATTGCATGAGGGAAGCCTGCAGTCTAAATTACATTGCAAAAAAACTATGTTCATTTCTGTTAAATTTTTAACAGATTTTTCCAACATTGCTGTCTAAAACACACTAATAAACAACTCATCTGACTCCAATATCATTGAGCAGCAACCTAAGAGCCTGAATACACCTAACATTGTCTGATCTCAGAAGCCAAGCAGTCTCAAGACTTATCAGAACTTGGAGGGATGCTGCCTAGAAACAACAGGCATTGTAGGTTTCTTTGAGGGGCGTAGGACAAGGTGTCAACTCCGTTCGCCTTACGGATGACACAAGTTAAAGAATTTCATGTATGTTACATTCTAAATGTAGTATTGCATGACAATAATGGAGCCTTTAACCTTTCCCTTCATAATTTAACTTCCTCATCTTAGCTTTCATCTCTATTTGTGACGACTGCTTAGACTGATACAAACATACCAAGTAATGCAGCATAAACCCCTCAACCAAATTTATGAATCAAAGCATGCCAAATAGCATTCAAATATCAATGTTCAAATGAATACCTCTGCTGTCAGCACCTTTGCTGAAACATCAATTACTTCTGCAGGGTTGCGAAGGGCCAGAAAGGAAAGCAGCACAGAAACAGAACAATCGCAACCAGCTCTGGGTGAGGTTTAATCACACACTTTATGCTAATTTATGGTTGCTATTAATCTGGTGCATGGCTTCCTAACTCTCTAACACAGTGGCTTTCTTCATCCTAATGCTGAGTCAATAGTCAATCATTATACCGAGGCCAAAAGTGGCAATTAGTCATTCACTCCTTTTTAATAGGTGACCAGTGAGAAGATGAACTGTGAGTTCATTTTAATTATAGCAATTTTTATTTTCCTGGCATACCTGCCAGGGTGGCAAGTGGGTGCAATTGGGAACAGGTGTTCAAGGGAGAAAGCACAGAACTAATGTGGTGGAAGTTTAGGGGACACTTGTACTGGGTTCAGGATAGGTTTGTCCCACTAGCACAAGGAAAATATGGTCGGAAAGGAGACCATGGTTGACAAGCATACCTTCAAGAAGAAGAAGGGAGCATATATTAGATATAGGAAGCAGGAAACAGGAAGGGCTCATGAGAAGAATATGGTAGCCAGGAAGAAGCTTAAGGAAAGGATTTATGAGAGCTTGAAGGGGGCGTGAAAAGGCTTTGGCATGTAGGATTAAGGAGAATCCCTAGTGTTCAATGCTTATGGGAAGAACAAAGAATGATGAGAATGAAGGTGGGGCCGCTAAAGGACAAAGGAGGCAACATGAGCCTGTAGGCCAAGGAGGTTGGGAAGGTCCTAAATGAATACTTTGCTTCAGTATTCACAGGAGAAAAAGACCTTAATCACGGTGAGGTCGAAATAGGACAGGCCTGTGTGCTGGACAAAGTGGAAATTAAGGAAGTGGAAGTGTTGGAACTTCTCAAAACCTCAAGATTGATAAGTCCCCGGGGCCAGAGGTGAAATACCACAGGTTGCTGTGGGAAGTGAGGGAAGAGATATCTGGGGCAGTAGCTATGATCTTTCAGTCCTTTTTGGCCGCAGGGGAGGTATCAGAGCATAGAGAATGGCAAATGTAGTCCCCTTATTTTAAAAAGGTAATAGGGATAATCCTGGGAATTATTTACTGGTGAGTGTTAAGTCAGTAGTGTTCAAATTTTTGGAGAGGAGTCTTAAGGTTAGGATCTATGAGCAGTCTACTCAAGAACAGTCAGCATAGCTTTTTGAAGGGAAGGTCATGCCTCACGAGCCTAATTGAGTTTTTTGAGAAGGTAACAAAAGAAATTGATAAGGGAAAGGTGATAGATGTGGCCTATATGGATTTTGGTTAGGCATTTGACAAAGTCCCCATGAGAGATGCATTCAGAACATCTTGAGGCATAGGATCCATGGAAATTTGACTGTGCGGATAAAAATTTGGCTTGCATGTAGAAAACAGAGAGTAGTAGAGGAATGATAATATTCTTTCTGGAAGTTAGTGAATAGTGGAGTACCACAAGGATCTGTTCTGTGACCCCTGCTCTTTGTGATTTTGATAAATGTACAAAGAGGTGGAAGGATGGGTCAGTAAGTTTGCGGATGATACAAAGGCTGAAAGAGTTGTGGATGGAGTGGAAGTTTGTCAGAGGCAACAAAAGGATAGAAACAGGATACAGAGTTGGGCAGAAAAGTGGCAAATGAGTTCAATCCGCAGAAGTGTGAGGTGAAATTTTATTTAAAGTTCTTTGGTTCACAGTTCAATCTCACTTCTCATTCTTCCAAGTTCTCTGGTTCCAGACAATTCTTATTCTGTGCATAGAATTTAACATGTATAAAGTTCGCCAAGTTTTGGTGCTCAGGAAAGTTCTTGTAGGTTTGCAGAGAGAGATGTGTTGTTCCAGGATTTCCACAACTGAGGTACCACCCACCATCAGTCACCTCAATCTCTTGCTGATGAAACTTGCCCCATCAGGGATCTCTAGATGATAACGTCTTTCTTTTAGGCTATCACAGAGATCCTTTCTGTTCCACTTATTCCAAGAGAAACATCAGACAGATTGCACTTCCAGCCATCTGTCACTCTGGAGCTTTTGCTTCAGTTACACAAAACTTCTCCTGGCTGACACTGTTCAGTCTCTCTCTCCATGTGAGATTCCAACTCCCAGCCACATGTCCTTCTCTCTCTCACTTGCAAAACCTTCTCATTCTCCAGCAAACAATAGGAGTTAGTCTTCTGCTCCCATCTGTTGTTTTAGGTAAACAAACCTCTCAATGACCTTTGAATGAGCACTTTTCAGAGAGGTCAGAAGCCTTGCAAAAACACAAATGACCTGACTCCAGTCCATTCATTTCATGACATCATTTCAATTAGCACCTACTTGTGAAATGTTTATAGCATTCTCCATAGTTTCTGTAAAGTCACTGAATATGAATTCTTCAGTATTTCAAATAAGATCTGTTTTAAAGAGTGTGTTTATGTATGTAACCTACTTAAATTTTACCAATTTATCTCCCAAAAACATCTCCAAGTATTCCATCACAACGGCATGCATTGTGGTTTAGGTGATGTCTCCCTTGATCTGGTGAAGGCTGCTCGGACTTCTGCTGATAAGGACAAGGTTGTGTATCTTTCCAGGGGATAGGCTTTATTGGCATAGTTGGGCATCTAATGGGTGTAATGGGAAAATAACCCCAGACACCTTTTTAGCATCTTGAAGTTGTGCAGGATCAGGAGTTCCATAAGGGGACTCATGTGGTCGGGATCAGATGCGCCATTATGCATCTGAGGAGGGCCAAGCAAATTGTGTTAAACACACACTTATCCTCGTTGAGGGTCAGATTGAGGGACTTAGCAGGGTGGAAGAATTTGGCAAAGTTCACCTCATGTTCCTGCTATTCGTGGCCTTAGATGGTGACATTATCTAGGTAGGGAAACATTGCTGTCAGTTTGTGCTTGTCCACCATCTGATACATTTCTATCTGAAATACGGAGACACCATTGGTGACTCCAAAGGGTACCCGGAGGAAGTGATAGAGTTTTCCATCCGCTTCGAATGCGGTATACTGGCAGTCTTCTGGGTGAAGGGGAAGTTGGTGGTATGCTGACTTTAGGTCAGTAATGGAGAACGCCCTCTACTGGGCGATCTTATTGACCTTGTCAGCAATCTGGGGAAGGGGGTATGTGTCCAGCTGCATGAAGCGGTTGATCTTTTGGCTGTAGTTGATCATCACACAGGGTTTATTTTCGCCTCTGACTACCATGACTTCGGCTCTCCATGGGCTGGAGCTGGGCACTATGAACCCCTCCGCCAGGAGTCGCTGCACCTCAGACTTTATGAATGCCCTGTCCTCAGCATTGTAGTATCTGCTCTTAGTAGCTATGGGCTTACAATCCAGGGTCAGGTTCTCAAACAATGATGGTGGGGGTATGCAGAGGGTAGAGAGACTGCAGGCAAGGACTGGCTACAGGGGGGGGTCCATGAGCTGGGTTTTGTATACAGTCATGGATGGTTGGGGCCCTCAGAACACCATCATGACACTCCTGAACTGGCTCTGGAACTCCATCCCCAGAAGGATCGGTGCGCAGAGCTGAGGCATTAATAGAAAATGGAAATTGTCATAATGTTCGTCCCACACTGTTAATGATGAAATTCTATACCCGTGGATCTCAGCAGATCAGTCCTTTGGGACCATTGATATAGTGCCGTTCGTTGGTCTGACGAGGAGAGAGAATTGGTGAGCAGTGTCCGGGTGGATGAATATTTCAGTGCTTCCACTGTCAAACAGGCAGTTAGTTCATTTCCCATTTACCTCAATCTCCATAATCGAGTGGGTGGTCGGGTGAGGGCTGCCTTGATCTGAGATGATGGACACCAGTTGGAGGGGGAGCCGGTTTGGTAAGATGGCAGCCCCCATGTTGACCACGCATTTGCACTGGGAGAGGTGGATGAAGACGGCAGAAGTGATTTCATCCATGATGGCGGAAGTGGGGTTGAGTAAGGTGGTGACCCCTGGGTTGTGCACGCAGTCAAGCCGTTCAAGGCTAGAAGTGACATCTTCTCTGCAGGAGGAAATGGAGTCAGGTTTGATGGCCGATCCTTGAAGATGCACGTGGTGCTGCTTGGTAGGGAAGACTTTGATTTACACACTCTCTCGTAGTGCCCTTTCTTTCTGCATCCCAAACAGGTGGCTTCTCTCACCAGGCAGCATCACCAGGGGTGCTTCTGCTGGTCACAGAAGTAGCACTTTGGGTGCTCAGCTGTGGCAGTGGCGGTGGTGGGGTTGGGGCCCTGTACGGAGGCAGTCTGTGACATTGTGTCCCAAAATAGTTGGACCTGCAGCCCGCACTTGGAGTGTCCATTGCCGGCCGCAATGGATTCTGCTGAATCTAAAGTCTTAGCGAGCTGGAGGGCTCTCTGCAATGGCAGCCTGTATTCCTCTAGCAGTCACTGGCAGATGTAATCGGACCTCACCCCAGCCACGCAGGCATTCCGGATCAGCTCTTCCACATACTGGTCTGCCGATATTGGGGCAGGGATATTGCCCCTGTATTCTCAGCCCAGATCATGCAAGGCCCAAAAGAAATCATCCAGGGACTCACCAGGTTGCTGTTTTCTTGAGACCAGAAGGTACCATGACTGGATTTTGTTTACCCGCGGTCTGTAGATGTTGCAGAGCTCGGTCATGGCTACAGGGTAAGTCATGCAGCTTCTGATCACCAAATACGCATGATGGCCAACCCACTCTCACAGTAGTTTGAGTTTCTTCTCATCAGAGTCCACAAGGTTTTCAAAAGCTCCCAGGAAGTGTGTGAAGCACTCAATCCACTGCTTGCACAGCTCTGGGGCTCGGGGCATCTGTGAGTCAAGATCCATCCCATGTGGAAGATTTAAAGTATAATAAATTGATAGGTTCTATCAATGACTCCAAAGCCATAGAATGAGGAACGATAGGCTTTATTATAGTTTAGACTTGTAGCTGGCCCGATTCCAAGTGTTCGACTGAGGACAGAGAGAGGGAAGTCGACCTTTATTTCAGGGTCACGAGGGGAGGAGTTACCAGGGAGTGAGTCACCAGCGGGAGACAAGCCAGCTACCCATTCACAGTAACATATACACATATTTATATCACCACATGAAACTAATGGCATTATGATCACTGGACACAAAATGTTCCCCTATGCATACTTCTGTCACCTGTCCTGTCTCATTCCCTAATAGAAGATCCAGTATTGTACTCTCTCTAGTTGTTACCTCTATATATTGATTTAGCAAACTCTTCTGAAGACATTTTATAAACTCTAACCCATCAAGCTCTTTTACAGCAAAGAGGTCTCACTCAATATGTACAAAATTATAATCTACTATCGGAACCTTATCTTTTCTGAAGCTCTCTGCTATCTCTACAGATTTGCTCCTCTAATTCTCATTGACTATGGGGTGATCTATAATACAACCCCATGAGTGTGGTCAAATATTTCCCATTCTTCAGCTCCACCCATATAGACTCAGTAGAGAGAGCTCTGATCTGTCCTGCCTGAGCACAGCTGTGATATTTTCCCTGATGAGCAATGCCACTCCACTCCTCCCCCTTTCATCCCCCCCACCCCGTTCTATCGTGCCTAAAGCAAAGGAAGACTGTAATATTGAGCTGCCAGCCCTGCCCCTCCTACAACCAAGTTTCACTAATGACCACAATGTCATAATTCTATGTGCCAATCCATGGTCTAAGCTCATCTGCCTTTACTATAATACTCCTTGCATTCAAGTGGAAACACCTGAGAACATTGCCACCACATACAACCCATTGACTTCTAACGTTACAGGCAATTTTAACATTGTCTTCTCCCTCCTCCACTCTCCTACCTGCTCTGGCATTCTGGTTCCCTTCCCCCTGAAAATCTAGTTTAAACCCTCCAAAGCAGCATGAGCAAACCTTCTCGCAAGGATATTAATTCCCCTCCAGTTCGTAAGCAAACTGTCCCATCGGAAGAGGTCCCACCTTCCCTGGTAGAGAGCCCAATGATCCAGAAACCTGATCCTCCCTTGTGCATCAAGTTTTTAGCAACATGTTAAGATGCATTATCCATATATTTCTAACCTCATTAAAATGTGACAGGTATAGCAATCCTGAGATCACAACCCTTGAGGTCCTGTCCTTCAACTTTGTGCCTAACTCCATGAACTTTCTTTACAGGACCTCACCCTTCTTATCCATCATGGACCATGACATCTGGTTGCTCAACCTCCCTCTTGAGAATGTTGCAAACTCGATCTGAAATACCTCAGACCCTGGCACCAGGAAGGCAACATACCATCTGGGAATCTCTATCCCTTCCGCAGAGTCTCTTATCTGTCCCACTATCTATGGAATCCCCTATTACTGAAGCTTGCCTCTTCTCCTCCCTTCTCTTCATAGCCACCAGAGCAATCTCTGTGCCAGAGCTCTGATTTCCATGTTTTGTCCCTAGTAGGTCATTTCCATACACCACCCCCCCCCCACCCCCGCCCACCTCCACCACCACCACCACCAACTCCTGACAGTATCCAAATTGATATACTAGCTATTGAGGGGAATGTCACAGCAGTTCCCTTGCAGCATTGGCACAACAAATGATGCTTCTAGCCTAGCACTAAACACATCGGTAGGCTCAGGGGAAACCAATCCTATGGCTGATATATGGTTATGTACACTTCCAGAGTTGGTAATGTTTATTTAGTGGAAGAGTCTAAATTTCTTATGTCAGGAGATTTAATGCCTTTTGAATGGACTAAGTGAACCTGCACACCATTTGCAACTGTTATTCTAGAAGTAGCTGATTCAAAATTAAGATTATTTTATAGCATCTAATCTAATTCTATACCTTAGTAGATTACAATAATTTCCCATATGTTTGTGCAAAAATAGATGTTCTACAAAAATTATTGGGAGCAATTTTATTTTAATTAATGTGCATTACTGATAAAGCAGCTGAATGAAAAAAAAATTGTTAAAAAGAACCAAAAGGACAGCTGCTTTGAAGAAAATGTAGCTGGCAAATGCATCTTCCTGTTGTCTGATTAAGGAAGAGGGCCAGATCTAGAAAGATGTGTCAATGTGATCAAATTGCACATAACTGCTGAAGTGAGGTGTTTTATAGTGTCATAGATGGTAAGACGAGGCATCCAATGATGCATGGACTGACCTTCAAAACTCATGAGGTAATATATCTTCTGTTTGCAGCTCAATTGGGACAGTATGGCATTGACTCCTGGCACCGTCTCTTGCTTTCTCAGCCTGTGTCTTCATGCAACCTGACTTAAGGGGCAGGGTACATGATATCTCTCTATCCTTCCATGTTTCCCCTCATTGCAGCATAAGGAATATCTAATACAGATTCTATCCATCCAGTCCCCCCCACCCCGCCCCCAAGCTTCTCTTCTGCAGTATTATTTGTGATTTTGTAATATTCTGCAGTTGTGGCGGTGTGAATAGAGGAAGAGACACAGCCACCATGTTGAGGGTCATTAACGACTGGTTTTATTCAAATTCAGCGTGCCCCTATAAGGGCAGCATGAGCTCAGTCACCTGGTGCATTGTGACATCATTATCGCTGCCCAGGGTGCATGCTGAAAGGGATGCTGGAGTCAGAGAGAAACCTCTGACGACCCCCATTTCCCCATGGCTGCCCCGCCACGTGGCGATACAAGCGGGGCCGGTTCGCCATGAGGATGTGCGCCACCACACAGTCATAATAAGAACCCTTATTAGGAAGCGCATGCTTGCTTTAATTAGTGTAGCCCAGTTTTATGCAGTACAAACCACTCACTGAGAAGGTTCTGGGTACCTTCTCAGCAGAGAATGATGACTTCATACAGCAAACATGAAAATATGCAAGCTGCATGTGGAAATAATGGACCGAGGTTCAATATGCAGGTTATTGAATTTAACCCAACAGAGGTTAAGGCAGAATACTACTGTTTATCTGTAGTCATGCAATCTATGGACACTGCCCATTCCCCAATTTACCCTTAATTCAAAGAGGAAGGCCTACTAGACTGAAGAAATGGGCTTGTGTACAAATTCTAAAGGATACATGAAAACGTTTGATCAGCACCTGCATAACCATCCCTTGTGAATGAGTTGCAGAATCAAACAAAATAAATATTCAACAACCAATAACTGATTACTTTAATAGCAACTGTTGAGAATGACCATCAAGCCATTAAACATTTAAATATCTTTGTTCAAAGATAACGAATGTAAAAACTGTTGAATGGTGCTCCATGCTCATTCACATTGTTAGTTCTTTTCTTTGTATTCTGCAGGTGGTCACTTTGTGAATCAGCTCATACAAACGCTATCGCACCAGCTGAATAGTGTAGAGTATATTGTAGCACACAGGAAACAGGTGCTCCAGAGTCCACTTGTACATCTGACCAATTTACTGTGTCACACCAATGAAGTAAATGTGTGAGAAACAGAGGCAAAATATTGTTGATGATAAAAATCTGAAATAATGCAGAAAATGCCGAAAATTCTCAGTACATCGTCCAGCATCTGTGGAGAGAGAAACCGAGCTAAATATTTAGGCTTCATGGACTTTTATCTGAAGTATAGAAATATCAAGCATATAAAACTACCAGACAGGGCCCTTCACCACTCAACAATCAGCATATAATGCACCAGTACAATGGTGGATAACTGCTACGGACCATTAAGCTCATAATTACTAAATCTCTGTGAATATCGACGATGATTAGAGGGCAGTAGTTAAAGAATGCCTGATCTAGCACATAGTCCACGCAGGCTGAGTTGCAAACTACTTGTTCTTCTTCAAATAAGACACATCAGATATCTCTCCATTGAGCGAGGAGGTCATATTTTATATATGGCTCTCAAATTCACTTTGCTCCTGACTCCTTCCAGTCTTCTATAGTCATACTATCTGGTGAGACTGTTCACTTCCCCCGATCTGTAGTTCACTGCTGCATTTAAGACAAAAATTGCATTGTATTATGCTTGCCATGTCTTCTGCCTTGACCTCAACCATCAATGGGTGAATTTTGCAGTTTATTTACCTCAGCAGTTTATAGTTGGCTTAAACCAGGTCACTGACTGCATAAGTCATCCCATTATAAGATTGCAGGTCCAGTCAGGACTATCTGCCATGGGGTGGATTATCACCAAACTGCCCTTCCAAGCAGTATCGCAGAGAAATAGACATGTATTTGCAATCTGTCAGTTAGTCCTTCCATTCACTCACACCTGACTTTCTCTCAAGTATTTACAAACATAGTGGAATAGCTACTGGGAAACAATGGATATTCCCAACTCACTTGGCTTGCGATATCCCTCAAGAAACTGAGAATGACGATGACAATTGGCAGAAACATTGAGAAAAACTCATCAGACTACATTACTGGTCTCCTGGAGCAAAGATTAAAATATTTGATTGATCTATAAAATGCCAAAGAATGCCCCAGCCCTGCTCTTTGATTGCAGAGAAGCCGACGTTTGGAGGAAGCAGAAGTTGTCATTGGAAAAGATATTTCAAAGAAAGATGAAGAAAGCAGAGGAGGGAGAAAAACCTTCATGCCTTGTAGTCAGAGAGATGACGGAGAAGTTAATTGGGATTAAGTGATCTGCTCATTTTCAGCTTTATAAATTTATGCAGAGCTTCTTCCAACAAACTTGTGGCAACGTTCATATCTCCCTTAATCCAGCATTGAAGTGCATTAATGCCATTCATCCAGTTTCATTATCAGTGACACAACCCCCTTACAAACCTAGGTACTCCAGTTGAAGTACATTTGTAGCTGAAAGAATTAAATGTTGTGAAGGTCAAAAGAAGCAACAATAACACGAAGGTGGGAGGGTTTGTGTCAGGTGAGATGTTAAATGGAAATTTTTAAAAACTCACCAAATTTTGTTTGACAAATTAAGTTTGGCTTTTTGATATATACTCAAATTTAATGTTGATCAATGAGGTTCTTTGAACCTCAGAAAGTCCACTGGATTCAGGGAGGAAAATTGTGTTTCAGGTGAATTGAAAAGGCAAGCAGAGCAAAGCAGAGCCAGGTCTCGACAACTGGTGAGTGTCGGGATCTGTACTTTGTTTCAGAGAAGCGGAGAAGTGGTTGGTGGAAGTCTGTGCTACAGATAGAGCCAGTAGGAAATAAAATGCAGGAAGATCAAGCAGAGAGCCCAGTGTGGAGTGGCCAGTACGTGAGTGACCCAGCGTAGAAATGAAGAGTTAGATGCTTTGGCTCAAGAGGTTTTGGCGAGCAGAGGCTAAGGACGTGCCACAGGCAAGGTCAGGTAAGATCTTTTAACAGAAACCAAGAGTAGGTAGTGAAGATGGAAGATGGAAGCTTGGGCAGTGGAATGCTCCAAATGCAGGAAGTGAGAAATCTGGGACAGCACAAGTGTCCCTGATGACTGCACCTGTAAGAGGAAATTTTCTGTTTTTTGTTTGACTGAAATAATATAAATAATGCAACTGAATCAAAATTTCAAAACCTTTTTTGGTGTCAATATGTCATTATGAATTATTTTAATCTGTATTTTTCAATACACAAAAGTACTGAAGAAACTCAGCAGGTCACGCCTGGGCTCTTCATCAAGGTGTGAGCACAAAGCAGGCAGGCCACTGAATAAAATGGTTGAGGGGCAGGGGGAGGAGCAGAGGCACAGACGTGTGAGTTCAGAAGAGAAAAAAGCTGGGAAGTGATAGTTTCTCCAGCACTTTTGTATATTGAACTACAATCACAGCGTCTGTAGAATTTCTTGTCTAACTTTAATTTTTCTTTGGCATTTGTGCGTACCAAACAAAGCTTTCTGCAATTATAGTATTGGAGTTCTATTGTGATCCAAGACAAGATATATATTTTTTATTGTTCCTTTAACCTCAGCTACAATAACGTCCTCCCTGCTTAACTAAATGACACACTAATTTGCTTCATGCTTGCTGAACTTTATTGTTTAGTAGTGCCGCCAACATTTTACTCAGTGCCTTATTGAATTGAAAGGTTGTCCTAAAAGAAGCCGTGCACTTTAAAATATGAAGCTTCGTATAATTTTAATTTGAAGGAAATTGGTAAATACCTGACTTTCAGCTGGTGAATCCTGAGCTGCAGCTATAAACTATTCTGTAAGCACCACCTAATGATTTTACTTGAGGAAAGTCAAAGGGTTGTGCAAAGAGCCATATCCTTCATTCTAATCAGTGTCAAGCTGTGCAGCAGAAGATCAAGAGCAAATACTCAGCCATTTTCAGGTAAATATTAAAGTTCCACTATTCCAAACAGAGCTATATAAAAAAAATGCATTCTTTATTTTGAGCCAGGAAAGGTTCAAATAATCAATTAAGATAACAGTGATGTGCTTTCCACATTTAGAGGATTGCTGAATGTTATGCTTGTCAGGCATTTGTCACTGAATATCACATTCATTCTGAAAATAATACCAATAACGAGAGAGAGAGAATCTCTTTAATCTTATAAGTACCGACTATTCTCAGTGACTTTCAAAATATATATTATAAAAGTGGCATCATTTATTTCTGAAGAGCAGTTCCACCACTGTATTTATGGTTCTTGTTTCGAATGAAGCTACATTTCATTCGTATTCTGTTATAGTTAAATGGCATGTGGAAGAGATGAATTTTACAGTACATATTCTTGGAGTGAAAATACTGAAGCAAAAATATTCTGTGAATATTGAAAGGTGAGTATTATAATGATGAACTTCAGGAGAGCACTGAATTACACAAATCACTTTGGGTCAGAAATGACCTTAGTTAGCAGCTACATGTGATCATATGGCACTAAGTCAGTTGAAGTTTGTGGGTTCAGTAGAATATCAATGTGATATGATATTTTCTGCTCACCCTACCTCATGAATGGGAAATTAATAGCTAACATCTTCCTCTCTCTCTCTCTCTCTGCCATTAAAATATGTTGCAATAAAATAAATAAAAACAAAACATAATTATTTTTAGGCCTTTACAAACCATCTTTCCTGAAACCCCAATTCCATCCAACCAACTGGTCATACTCGGGTCTGTCTGATAGTTGGAACTTGAGAATCCTGGTCTCAAGATCATCGTTCTTAACCTTAACTTTCTTGTATCAATAATATAGGAAGGGGTGGGAAAAGCCCCCATTTTTTATCAGACCTCATTGTAAAATTTCTCCATCTAATAGGATGAACCACACAAAATTGTAACACATATAATATTTCCTTACAACCATTTAGGTCATGTCATCATCATATAAAGTATAAATTGATATGGAATAAATAAATTCAAGGGAAGGCAGGACATACGCATGAGGAAAGAATTAAAAAGTTGCACAAATAAGGTTTAGGTCAATGGTTCTCATTTTTTTCCCACTCGCAAACCATGTTAAGTAATCCCTTATTAACCACAGAGCACCTATGGCATAGGACAAAAGACAGCAGGACCAGACAATATACCCAGTTGGGTACTGAAGGACTGTGCATACCAAATGATGGAGGTCCTTACGGAGATCTTCAACACATCATTGCAGCAGTCCATTGTCCCCACGGGTTTCAAGGCAGCCACCATTATCCTGGTACCAAAGAGAGTGACAGTAACAGGCCTCAATGACTGGCACACCGAGACACTGACCTCCACCATTATGAAATGCTTTGAGCATCTGCTGATGAAAGGGATCAAAGCACACCTCTTGGAGACACTGGACCCATTTCAATTTGCCTATAGAAGGGAATGTTTCACTGACAATGCTATAGCCTTGTCTCTCCATTCCATCTTGACCCACCGGGAGACGACCTCATATGCCAGCCTGATCTTCATTGCCTTCAGCTCAGTATTTAAAAGAATCATACCCCAGAGCCTGGTGGAGAAGCTGTCCTTGCTAGAACTCTATCTGTAACTGGGTTCAGGATTTCCTAATGGAAAGACTGCAGTCTGTCCTGGTTGGCAGCAGAATGTCGAGCACCATCAAGCTAAGCACACCTCAGGGCTGTGTGCTCAGTCCATGCCTATTCATGCTGCTGACCCCTGACTACAACACCATATCCAGCTCTAACATAGTCATCGAGTTAACAGATGACTCAACAGCAGTTGGCCCCATCAACAACAACGATGAGTCAAAATACAAGAAGTGGTGGAAAATCTCATGAAATGATGCAAGAAAACAACCTGACTCTCAATGTGGATGAGACAAATGAGATGATTGTGGACTTCAGGAGGACCAGGGACAGTCACACTCCACTACGTGTTAATAGCTCTGTAGTGGAGAAAGTAGAGAGCACGAATTCCCTTGGAGTTCACTTAAGAAGAACACATAATATCTGCTTACTTGTCAGGAAGGTGCAACAGTGAATCAAATTCCTTAGATGGCTAAGGTCAGCAAGTCTACTGACTGCAGGAGCTCTAGTTGCTGTAGAGCAGTGGATTGGAGGTTAACCCACAGGACCATAAAAGAGGCAAAGAAAAGCCCTGGGGTCACCCTCCCCTCATCGATGCTATCTACTGGGATTGTTATTTAAAGAGGCTAATTAAATCAGGGAGGACCCCTACCACCCCGCATGCTGCATCTTCCAGCTATCACATCAGGAAAAAGATAGAGAGGTACCAGAGTCAGAACCATCAGGCTGAAGGACAGTTTCTTCCCACGGGCAGTGAGACTGCTGAATGATTACTAAAACTACTTTCCATGATTCTACTAGTTATGAAGGATATTTATTTAATATATCGGATAATAGAACACTACAGCAGAGAAAACAGGTCATTCAGCCCTTCTAGTCTGTGCTGACCATTATTTCACTAGTCCCATTGACCTGTTCCCATTCCATAACCATCCAGACCTCTCCCATCCATGTATCTATCCGATTTATTCTGAAACACAAGATTGGCCCGCATTCACCACATCAGATGGCAGCTCATTCCACACTCCAACCACTCTCTGAGTGAAAAACTTTCCCCTAATGTTCCCCCTAAACCTTTCCCTTTCAACTTAAAATTATGGCTTCTCGTATTGATCTCCCTCAATCTAAGTGGAAAAAGCCTAATCACATCCATTCTGTCCATATCTCTCATAATTTTGTAAACCTCGTTCAAATCTTCTCTCATTCTTCTTCAATCCAAGGAATAAGGTCCTAACTTGTTTAATCTTTCCCTTTAACTCAACTCCTGAAGACCTGCAAAATCCTAGTAAATCCCTCCTGTAGTTAGGCACCCAGAGCTGCACACAATATTCCAAATTTGGCCTCATCAATGTTTTAAACAACTTCAACATAACATCCAAACGCCTATACTCAATTCTTTGATTTATAAAGGCTAAGATGCTAAAAGCTTTATTTTTAACCATGCCCGCCTACGACACCACCTTCATGGAACAATGTATCTGTATTCCTAGATCTCTTTGTTCCTCCACACTCCTCAGTGCCCTACCATTTACTGTGGTTTTCCATTCCAAGATGCATCACCTCACACTTGATTGTATTAAACTCCATCTGCCATTTTTTGGACCATTCTCCCAGTTGGTCCAGATCCCTCTGCAAGCTTTGAAAATCTTCCTCGCTGTCCATAACACCTCCTATCGTTATGTCACCAACAAACTTGCTGATCCAGTTTACCACATTATCATCTAGATCATCATATATATAACAAACAACAATGGTCCTAACACAGATCCCTGAGGCACACCACTGCTTACAGGCTTCCAGTATGAGAAGCAACCATCCACTACCACTCTCTGTTTTCTCTCATACTGCCAATTGCAAATCCGGTTTACAACCTCTCTATGGATACCTAGTGTCAAACCTTCTGAATTAACCACCCATGTGGGACCTTGTCAAAGGCTTTACTAAAGTCCATGCAGACAACAGCCACAGCCTTTCCCTCATCTACCTTTTTGCCAATCTCCTTGAAAAACTTTACAAGATTCATTAAACATGACCTTCAATGCACAAGCCATGCTGACTGTCCTTAATCAGCCTATGACTGTCCAAATACCTATACATCCTATCACTCAGAACTCCTTCCAATAATTTACCTACTACTATTTTTGGACCTTTTATCAAACAATAGGACATCATGAACTACCCTCCAATCCTCTGGCACCTCACCCATGACTAAGGACATTTTGAATATATTTGCCAGGATCCCTGGAATTTCAACACTTGTCTCCCTCAGATCTGAAGGAATATCATATCTGGTCCAGGGTATTATCTTCCTTTATTCACTGTAAGGCAGCAGGAACCTCCTCCTCTTTAATCTCCATATGTTCCATGACACTTCTGTTTGTTTCCCTTCCTTCCTTACACACTATGCCAGTTTCCTGAGTAAATACTGATGCAAAAAAATTGTTTAAAATCTTCTCCCCCCCACCCTCCCCATTATGTGAGGTTCCACACATAGTTGACCACTCTGATCTTCGGGTTTACCTTCACATTATCTGCCAAAGCAACCTCGTGCCTTCTTTTTGCCTTCCTGATTTCCTTCTTGAGTATTTTCTTGTATTTTCTGTACTTTTCAAGTACCTCATTAGCTCCTTGTTGCCTATACCTGCTGTGCACCTCCCTCTTCTTAACCAGATCGCCAATATCCCTTGAAAACCAGGGTTCCCTATGCCTGTTAACTTTGCCTTTAATCCTAACAGGAACATGCAAACTATGCACTCAAAATTTTGCCTTTGAAGGCCAATCACTTACATAATACACCCTTGCCATTCTTCCTAAATCCTTTCTCAGTGCCAGATTAAGGTATTGTGCGGCCTGTAGCAAATATTTTAAAGGAGTCCTAACTTGTGTTGGCTGATGCATGTGCATTCCTAGTGCCGGCTGGCACATGCATGATGAAGCAGGGGTGAAGCACCCCCACTAAAATTATTCCCCCACTGAAATTACCCCCAACTGAAATTACTCCCTTCCCTTCCCCTCAATGGGGAATGCGACCTCTCCCTGCCTAGTGGGACTGAGAAAGGGGAGCATGACCTCTCTCTGCCCAGCGGGACAAGAGACGGGACTGGGAGACGCAACCTCTCCCTGCCTAGTGGGACCAGAGAAGGCAATCTCTCCCTGTCAAAACAAAACTGGTTGCTGGCGACATGTGGGATCAATGGCCGTCTTCATTACCCATAATCCCCCACACAGCTGAAACCACTCTGTGTTTCCCTGGCTCTGACACTGGCAGAGTGGTTCCAGCTGTGTGGGGGATTATGGGTGACCAAGACAGCTATTGCTCCCACTGCTGCCAGCCAATGCACGAGCTGCCGGGGATAGTTTGTGTTAATAACCCCAATTAAATTTGTTAGCGATTTTAATCGCCTTTAATTGGGGTTATTAACACAGACAATCAATGTTGTTTCTCATAGCCACTGGTGCTGCACAAATTACAACACACCCATAGACTGTGTTAATAAACCTATTTAAAGGTGATAATTGGCTAAAATCACTAACCAAATTTAAGTTAGCGAGTTTAGCCAATTAGCACCTTTAATCAGGGTTGTTAATAGAGACTATCAGTGTGATTTCTCATAGCCATTGTACAAAGATGAAACAAAAATGTTTCTCATAAGTTATAGTACATAAACATGGGGCCCTTGAAATTATGAGGCCCATCACATTTGCTACTCTCGCTACTATGATAATCCGGCCCTGTCTTTTCTCATTTCCACAAAATTTGTCTTCCTCCAATTTAGAATTCCAGCAGGAGAATACATATACAACTGAACAGTGTATATGTATCATTTGTGCATGTGTGTTATATCAGTACATGTGTTTTGCTCTGTTCTGCACCATGGACCAGAGAACACTGCTTTATCATGTTGTAGTGGTACAAACAGATGTCATATAAACCTGAATTTGAACTTGCCAGTCATCCCCTAGCAGCGATCATCTCTTTATGATGTAACTGGGATGTGCTTTTCGCCCAGTGTTAAAAAAAAATCTGAACTTCAGCCCAGTGGTTCTCAAACATTTTAATTCCACTCACATTCCACCTTAAGTAATCCCTTGCTCACCACAGAGAACATATGACGTCCTAAGTGACCTGAGAATTGATCACAGAATGTACCCTGCATGTTTTTATCCTGCTCTCTGAAGGTACAGCCCTCAAAGTACTCTATATCATAGGGTGAACCACCAAATAGGGTGTTATCATCAAAAATACAGGCAACATGAAATGAAGATATTAAGGCTGAAAAGATTGTACTTCAATTTAAGTTCAAGCCAATAAATATCATTTTGAAATTAAAATGTTGGAGATTTACGTCAGCGTCGAGAACTGTTAACAAAGTTCCTTGCTGCTGAATGCAGGAAAAAAATAAACATTGGTATCACGTTAAACAAGAATGTCTGCAGGTGCTGGGGTTGAGTGAAATGCACAAACTTGCTGGGGAAACACAACAAGTCAATCAGCAGCTATAGGAAGTTAAGAGTAACCAAAATTTTGGGCCTGGGCACCTCATCAGGTATAAGCAAAAACAGGCAGGCACCTGAATCAAATGGTTGGGGGGGTGGATTTGTCAGAGAGGAGGGAGGAAGAGGCAGGAGGAGGAGCACAGACTAACAGGTGAGAGGTCATGGGTGGATATGGGTGAGAGAAGTGAGAGGGGAAGGGGTTAGCTCTTTGATAAGTGAAGAAAGGGAAGTGGGTGGATAGTTGAAAGAAAGGAAATAGAGGAATAGGGAAAAAGAAAGACCTGGGAGTTGGTTAATGGAAATGGGGGAAGTCGATGTTAATGCTGTCTTGGTGGAGCGGAATAAAAGGTGTTAACCTTGGGCATTGCAGCTATAGATAGCAGCAGCTGAGATCTCCAGTGGAGTTGATGTTTAACAGAAAGCAGTCTCTTGGGTCAAGATCTCATCTTGTCATTGCTGCAAATGCATCCACGAAAATCATTGAACCTTCCACTGCTGTTGGTTTACCACCTGAATAATGATAGTGGGATATATAGTCCGAAAACTCACAGAGGTGTGAGGTGAACATTTACAAATTGGACCCATTGTTTTCATTGAACAGTTAATTCTCCAGACAGGCACTTCTCTCTCATGGAATACTCATTAAAAATCCACACACTAGGACTGCCTCGTGTTCTTTACTAATCAGTATTTTCCAACCAGAGTGCGCTGCAAGCCTTACCCCCCTCATTGTTAATAAAGTGGAGAAATGATCTTTAAAGTAGCAAGGGAATCAAAATAGCAAGGTATTTTCAGAAAAAAACTTAACTATCAGGAAATTTGCTACCGCATCCTCCACTAGAAGAGCATTATTTTCTTCCATCTAAATAATGGGATCATTTTTCAGTGGCACTTGCTAGAAGATCCTTTTCGCTGGATGTTAAATGAGGGCAGCTGGAAACTTGCCTGCAACGCTCTCCAATGAATGCCATCACATGAAGGATGCTTGCTTGAACCAGCTGCCAGAGGGGAGGGGTAGGGGAGGAGTGGGTTTGTCTTTGATGAAGTGAAAAGGAAATATTATTTCCTCCAGATATATAATCTGTAGCAAGGAGCTATCAATTTAAAAAATATCAGTGGGAGAGAGTAAAAGAAAGAAACATGGGAAGGTATTCTCCTAGGGGATAATTTCAATTCATTTTTTTTGTTAATTAAATGAATACTTGTTATGAAGGGAGATGAAAGAACTCTGAGAAGGAGCAGTGTAGTACATCTAGGAAAAGACGTCAAATCTGTTGTATCCTATAATGGAGCAAGTTATACCTGATTTTGCAGTAAAATCTAGCAAGGTTTGCTCAATCTTATCTGATTGAAAAATTACCAAGCAGTTCACATGTGAAGTCAATAATTATTCACAAAAATGTTCAATTATTGTTTGATCAAGATCACATTCAATAGCCATTCCTAACTATGCTTAGACATTACAGTCCTCAGAGGATATGTCATGGATTAGTGAAAGATCACAATCAGCTGCTGGGAGAAGATTCATAATCTGGAGAGTTTGTCTTGTCAACAATGCATTATAAGGAAGGTGATGCTTGTGGTAGGGCACCATAGGAAGTCACTTAACTTGCCTGAGATGGAATCTCAGTGCTACTCTTCATGGTCAAGTAACTCTCTTCAGGAAACTCTAAAGCAGGCCTCAAGCTAATCTGATGACGTGCTTCTACAAAAGTACTCTCCAAGATTCGAGTCCTGATGAAAATTATGGAAGTGACACCTAGAGGTGTTCAGCAAGCCCTTGATACATTGTTGCCTTTGTGTCCCGGTATGTCAAAGCATGGATGCAACCAGATAGAAAATTGTAGACTTCGCAGCATGTGTATTGAGCCGACAATTTTCTTTCCCAAACAAATTTTACCGGATATTCTTAGTGCATATACGGAATCTCTTGGCACAAGTATTTGAATTAGCAAATTTTGGCTTTCTTTCTCAGCTGACCAACCTACAGTCTGGTATTTTCTGCCTCATCAACCCTCCTGTTACAAGATTTGGAAGCCCAGTAACAATTGCCTAATTCCAACAAAAATTTACTGACATTGCAAAACTAAAACAAGAAGCACCACAAGGTTTGATGCTTGAAAAAAACCCCAGAGAAATACAGAAATGTCCAAGAGAAATTCAGCCTCTCTAGAGAAAGAAAACAGATTGAGATGGCAGATTGTGCTGATGGCTCACTGGGAGTTCTGTGGAGTGACAGAAACTAGGAGTGGCTCCACATCCTGCTAACCCAAGAAGCTGGATGCACTTTACATCTGGTTCCTCAATGGTCAATACATCTGGTGCAAACCCACTCATTTGAATGAGATTGCAGACTAGGTTGATAAAATGTAGTTGAAGGTAAATAGTCTGTTGTTGCGGCCCTTTTTAAAATTAATTTACAAAAGTTGAACATCTTAAAATGCATATATTATTTTTAAGAAAACATTTTGTATTTTATGTTTCAATAATGATCAGATATATTTAGAGATAAAGGAGCACTGTCTGGGCTGGGATTTTTTGTTTCACTGGAAGTGGCTTAATTCCTCCCCTCACAGTATGACCCCAGCAGAAAGCCCAGCACAGCCTGGAATCCACAGAATCAGAATTTATTGTCATGAACAAGTCACCAAATTTGTTGCTTTGCAGCAGCGTCACAGTCCAAACATTCATATAAATCACCGTACAGCAATAAATAAAAATAGTGCACAGTGACAGTGTCTTTGATTCAATGATCATTCAGGAATCTGATGGCATCCTGCAAGAGGCAGAGGAAAAGGAATGGGCCACAAATGAACCCACAAATGGAGCTCTACAGCACAAAAACAGTCCCTTCAGTCCATCTCATTCATGCCAAACCATTATTCTACCAAGTCCCATTGTTCTGCACCATAACCCACCTTACCCCTCCCATCCATGTACCGATCCAATATTTTCCTACATTTTGAAATTTACCCCCATTCACACTTCAGTTGGCATCTCATTCCACACTCAGGCACCTGAAGGTCATGCTGAATTTGCCCTAAATAGGTCAGCTCTACCCTCCAAAGTAGGGTAAGATTCTTTGCTGCAACTTCTCCGATCATATCATTAAATTGGACACCCTTGCGCTTCTACTTCATTGATCAATGGCCCAGTTCTGTTTCATGGCAATCACTGTTTTTCTATTTTAAGAAATATTGTGTGTGAAGATATTAATTGGGAGCAGAAGAAGGCTACTCAGTCTCTAAAGCTCACTGCCATCAAGTAAGAGTGTATTTCACTCACTAGGAGTAGATAAAGGTAGGAAAAGGTCTGAGAGCAGCCAGCGAGGAGTGGCCCAGTGAGTGAGTGGCCGGGTGAAGGAGTGGGAATCAGAACGCCGAGGCTTTGACCCAAGAGGCCTCGACACAGAGAGGCGGAGGTAAGAGGAAAGAGTTTGGTGAGAATTTCATTATTTTTATTTACTGCATTAGCTTAAGGAGTTTGTTTCTGGTATGGCAGGAGATCTCAGACCTGTGTCATACTCCTCCTGTGCTATGTGGGAACTCAGGGATACTGTCAGTGTCCCTGGAGACTACATGTGGAGGAAGTGTGTCCAGCTGCAGCTCCTGATTGACCACACGTCGGCACTGGAGCTGCGCATGAACTCACTCTGGAGCATCCAGGATGCTGAGATGCTGGTGGATAGCACCTTTAGTGAGTTGGTCACACCAAGTTTCTGAGGGTAGAGAGGATAGGGACAGGGAGAGCAACAGTAGGAAGGTAGTGCTGGAGTCTCCTGTGGTCATCTCCCTGCAGAACAGATATGCTGTTTTGGATGCTGTTGGGGGAGATGGCTCACCAGGAGTAGGCAGCAGTAGCCAGGTTCATGGCACCATGGGTGGCGCTGCTGACCAAGAGGAAAGGAAAAAGGGTGGTAGGGCAATAGTCATAGGGGATTCCATTGTAAGGGGAATAGATAGGAGTTTCTGTGGCCGCAAACAAGACTCCCGGATGGTCTGTTACCTCCCTGGTGCAGGGGTCAAGGATGTCTTGGAACGGCTGCAGGACATTCTGGAAGGGGAGGGAGAACAGCCAGCTGTCGTGGTCCATATCGGTACCAACGACATAGGAAAAAAAAGGGATGAGGTCCTACAAGATGAATTTAGGGATTTAGGAAGTAAATTGAAGAGTAGGACCTCAAAGGTAACAATCTCTGATTGTAACCTATGCCACGAGCTAGTCAGAGTAGGAACAACAAGATAGCTAGAATGAATTTATGGCTTGAAAGGTGGTGTAGGAGGGAAAGTTTCAGATTCTTGGGAAATTGGAACTGGTTCTGGGACAGATAGGACTGGTACAAACAGGAAGGTCTGCATCTGAGCAGGGCCGGGACCAATGTTCTTGGAGGATTGTTTGCTAGCACTGTTGGGGAAGGTTTAAGCTAATGTAGCAGGGAAATGGGACCAAGTCCAGAGAGTCAGAGGGGTGTAAAATTAGAATAGAAACAAAAGGTAGCAAGGTGAAAAGCATTAGTGGCAGACAAGTAAAAGCGGGGGGGAGGTGGGGGGGAGAATAATCAAAAAGAGGTATTTATTTACATAATGGTAAAAGGGATAAGACTGTGTCTAAAAAAAGGCTGAAGGCTTCATGTCTCAATGCAAGGAGCATTTGTAATAAAGTGGGTGAATTGAATGTCGAGATAGCTATTAATAACTATGATATAGTGGGGATCACAGAGACATGGCTTCGGGGGAATGTGACTGGGAGCTCAACATTCAGGGTTACTTGACATTCAGGAGGGATAGATAGAATGGAAAAGGAGGTGGAGTAGCCTTGTTGGTTAGGGAAGAGGTGAATGCCATAGAAAGGAAGGACATCAGTGTAGAGAATGTGGAATTCATATAGGTAGAGCTGCGAAACATGAAGGGGCAGAAGACACTAGTGGGAGTAGTGTACAGGATGCCTAACAATAGCAGTGAGGTTAGTGAAGGAGTCATGAAGGAAATTGGTAATGCGTTCAACAAAGGGATGGCAGTTGTAATGGGTGACTTTAATCTACATGTAGATTGGGTGAACCAAATTGTAAAGTTGAAGAGGATTTCTTAGAATGTATGCAGGATTGTTTTCTAAATCAGCATGTTGAGGAACCGATGAGGGAACAAACCATTCTAGACTGGGTATTGAGTAATGGAGAAGGGTTAATTAGCAATCTTGTTGTGAGGAACTCTTTGGGAAAGAGTGACCACAATATGGTGGAATTCTTCATTAGGATGAAATGTGACAGAGTTGATATGGATACAAAGGTTTGAACTTGAAGAGGGGTAACTTTGATGGTATGAGATGTGAATTGGCTAAAATAGATTGGCAAATGGTACTTAAAGCACTAACGGTCCTTGTTTAAGGATAGCTTGGAGCAAGTGCAGAAAATGTATATCCCAGTTTGTATGAAGAATAAATCGAGGAGGGTAGCGCATCTGTGGCTAACAAGGGAGATCCAAGAGAGTGTCAAATCCAAAGAAGGAGCTTACAAATTAGCCAAAAAGAATAATATCCCTGATGATTGGGAGAAATTCAGAGTTCTGCAGAGGAGGTCAAAAGGATTAATTAGGAAAGATAAAAGGGATTATGAGAGGAAGCTGGCAGGGAACATAAAAAATAACTGTAAAAGATTTTTTTAGATGCATTAAGAGAAAGAGGAACTAATGTGGGTCTGTTGCGGACAGAAATGGGAGAGTTAATCATGGGGAACATGGCAGACTGTTTGAATGACTATTTTAGTTTTGTCTTCACCAAGGAAGACATAACTAATCTACAGGAAATTATTGAGGATCGGGGATCTATTGTGGTGGAGAGACTAAAGGAAATAATTGTAAGTCGAGAAGTTGTATTAGTTAAATTGCAGGGATTAAAGGCGGATAAATCCCTGGGGCCAGATAGTCTGCATCCAAGAGTACTAAAGGAAGTAGCCCAGGAAATAGTGGATGTGTTGGTGATAATGTTTCAAACCTCTTTGGATACTGGATTAGTTCCTGAGGATTGGAGGATGGCCAAAGTAACCCTACTCTTTAAGAAGGGAGGGAGAGAGAAATTGGGAAATTACAGACCAGTTGGTCTGACATCAGTAGTAAGGAAGGTGCTAGATCAGTTATTAAAGATACAAATGCAGTACATTTGGAAAGTAGTGGTATTATCGCACAGAGCCAGCATGGTTTTGTGAAGGGGAAATCATGTATGACGAATCTAATAGTCTTTTTTGAGGATGTAACCAGTAGAGTGGATAGGGGAGAACCAGTGGATGTGGTATATCTGGACTTTAGTAAGGCGTTTGATAAGGTTCCGCACAGAAGACTAGTGTATAAACTTAAAGAGCATGGCATAGGAGGTATGGTATTAGGGTGGATAGAGAATTGGTTGAGGGACAGGAAGCAAAGAGTAGGAATAAATGGGTCTTTTCAGAATGTGGGGTACCACAGGGCTCAGTGCTGGGGCCGCAGTTGTTTTCGATATATATCAATGACTTAGATGTGAGAATAAATAGCAGTATCTCGAAATTTGCAGATGATATGAAGTTGGGTGGCAGGGTTAGCTGTGTGGAGGATGCTAGGAGAGTGCAGGGTGATTTGGACAAGTTAGTGGGCCAGGATGTGGCAGATGCAGTTTAATGTGGATAAATGTGAGGTTATCCACTTTGGAGGTAAAAACAGGAAAGAGGATTATTATTTAAATGGTATCTGTTTAGGAACAGGGGAGATGCAGCGAGACTTGGGTGTTGCTGTGCATCAGTCATTGAAAATGGGCGTGCAGGTGCAGCAGTGGGTGAGGGGGTGAATGGTATGTTGGCGTTCATAGCAAGAGGATTTGGGCACAGGAGTAGGGAGATCCTGCTGCAGCTGTACAGGGCTTTGGTGTGACCACACCTGGAATACTGCGTGCAGTTTTGGTCACCTTATCTGAGGAAGGATATCCTTGCCTTGGATGGGGTACAGAGAAGGTTCACTAGGCTGATACCGGGGATGGAGGGACACACATATGAAGAAAGGTTGGATAGACTAGGCTTGTATTCTCTGGAATCTAGAAGATTGAGGGGGGATCTTAAGGGTTTAGACAGGTTGTTTCCAATGCTGGGAAAAAACAGAACCAGGGGCTATAGTTTAAGGATAAGGGGGAAGTTGTTTAGGACTGAGATGAGGAAAAGTTTATTCTCTCAGAGAGTGGTAAATGTGAGGAATTCTTTGCCACAGGAAGTAGTTGAGGCCGATTCCCTGTCAATATTTAAGTGTAGGTTAGATTTGGCCCTTGTGACCAGGGGGATTAGGTGGTATGGGGAGAAGGCAAGAAACAGGTACTGATCAGCCATGATCATAATGGATGGCAGTATAGGCTTGAAGGGCCAAATGGCCTACTCCTACACCTATTTTCTATGTTTCTTAAATGAGTCCCTGATTGAGTTTGTTGTTGAGGAGTCTGATGGTGAAGGAATAGCAGCTGTTCCTGAACCTGGTGGTGTGACCTTATTGCACCTATACCACTTTTCTGATGGTAGCAGTGAGAACAGAGTGTGTGCTGGATGGTGTGCCTCCTAGATGATTGCTACTGCTCTGACAACAGCTTTCCCTGCAGATGTTCTTGATGATGGGAAGAGTTTTGCCTATGATGTCCTGGGCTGTGTCCACTACATTTTGCAGGGCTTTTTGCTCAAGGCTATTGGTGTCCCCATACCAGACCATGATGCAGCCTGCCAGCACACATTCCATCACACATCTGTAGAAATTTGCCAAGGTTTCTGGTATCATACCAATCCTCTGCAAACTCCTGAGGAAGTAGAGGTACTGCCGTGCTTTCTTCACAATTACATTAGTGTGTTGGGTCCAGAAAAGATCCTCTGAGATACTGACTCCCAAGAACTTAAATTTGCTCACCCTCTCCACCTCTGATCTCCCAATGATCACGAGATTGTACACCTCTGGTTTTCCCTTCCTGAAGTCAACAATCAGCTCCTTAGTTTTGGTGACATTTAGTGCAAGGTTGTTGTTGGTGCACCATTCAGCCAAGTTTGCGATCTCCCTCCTGTAGGCTGACTCATTACCATTTTTTATACATATCACTACCATAGCATTGTCAGCAAATTTGGAGATGGTGTTGTTGCCGTTCTGAGACACACAGTCATTTTTGTATACCAAGTACCTATAATGAAGGAATGTAAAGTTATATGGACTTCACATGAAGTAATATGACTCAAGCAGCATAATACATGACCTAAGCAATGATATCTGAGAAGTATTAAGCTACTTCAGTCTGCATGATGTGATAATGCAGAACAGGGAATTCTGCAGTGATGGATTATCCGTCCACTTTTATTGCTTGATCATGATTTACACCCTCATTGGATTTGTGTGGATCAATAGTGCTCTTTTCGGTCAGGAATATAATAAATCTATTCAGAGTTTTGCTTTTTATGTTTTTTGCTACGTCAGAGATTTTTAACTAAATGAGCCAATGGCATCTGCTCAAAGAAAGACCATATATTGTCTTCATGCTGAAACTCACCTGAGACCACTATGATAAGGTTCACAGTCACCATTCATGGGGAATTTCTTACGAAGGCTCAATAAATACTAGAGCCTTGCCCTGTTTATTCAGATGAGATCCGAGGTCCACCTTAGGTCGTTCCTGAAACGTTTGTTCCTGAAACCAGGTGGTTAAGATCTGAGTGTCTTCCTCTTTCAAACTTTGTGTTGTATCCATTTCATTGATATTCCATTGTTAATCAACTTTGTGTTTTAACATTGACAGCAATGCAATGACCAAACTGCCTCCGAGTGAAAAAAAAATGATGACTGAGCTGACGCATTAAAAAACAAAACAAACAGCTTATTGATTTCAACCTGACTCGATTTGCCATTAGGTCTGCTTAAGTTCAAAATAAAAGCTTAAATCACAAGGAGGTACATGACTAGAATTTTCATGTAATCAAGCTCTTGGTCAGATCATGATTCTATGTTGTTGAAGCATATAATCTTTCTGTCAATAAAAATGCAATTTGACCATAGCTCCTACTTTATTTTACTCAAACCAATGTAAATCATATTCAAGGTGTGTAGAAATAAATGAGTTGGTATCCTAGAGGTCATATGAGCTGATAGCAGTTGTGAGACTGAATTCTGTAGGTTTCTTCCAGAAAAATTCTCCTGATTGTGGTGAAAGACCCAAAGAGTTCACCAATATTCTTTTAGTCCCACATTATGTGGATTGTTTCCTCTTACTATCTCAGGAAAGATGCAAAATTTTCAATGCAATCACATTCTGAGAACAATTAAGGCCTCACATTATGAAGAATAAGATGTTTGTAATTCTCACTCACCCAGATCTGAATGGGAATCAAAATCATAATTCTAACACCAGACTGCTAAGCAATCTAAATTTTGGGTAACAGATATTCACACAGAGCTTCGTCCATAACAATCTGAAAAGATTAAAGAACGGACATCTTGGAGGAGAATTCAAACTGCAGCCAAGCATCAGATTAACTATCCTTAAGCCGACCAGAGATTTACGCTCTTCACTGATCTTTTCATTGTATATATTTCTGAAGCACAGAAGTTACCCTTGGGACAAAAGAAGCTTGCATTTGAGTAAATGTTTAAACTAAGGAAGGTGTGTTAGAGGTTATATTTGACTTTTTTTGAGCAAGGGTACGAAGTGTGGAGCTGAATGTTAATGTTTTGATGTATTAGTCTTCCACATTCTCTCATTAAATAACTCACTGAAGCTTTTCGCTGTACATTCTGTTCATAAAATTGTTCTCTATCAATATCAATTTCCAAAAATAGTTTCTCACTATGTGTTCATTTGAACAATGAAATTACAGTAAATTAGCAGTTCCACCAGACTGGATAGTTAGTATTAAGGCTAACATTCATTATGTTGATTTAACATCCCATATGTTTATTAAAATTAACTAGTTAAGGAAAATGTTTCTTATCAAGCCAAACTTACACATATTCTCCATTCTATGAAAGACTCATTCTGCTTCATTTGTTTCACTACTCCAACTTCCTCATATAAAATGTTGTTTAAATGGTAGAGATAAAAGAGGTTTACACCTATCACCTGATTAATAATTGCAATAAATAATACTAATTCAGAATATGTAATTAATTATTTATTCAGCAGTAAGTTATGAAGGTAAAGACTTTCTATGTAAGTGGAATTTTAATTGGAAACTTGAATAACAGTTTCACTGAAATTCATTGTGAAGCCTTAATGATGGCAATAGCAGTTTTTTAAATCAATGGCACTGATTCTATTCAATTACATTACAATGACTGTTGATTTACATATTTTTCCAAAGTGACAACTTCCATTGGTCAGTCTGTTGCTTCAGTGAATCAAAATTATGCCTTACACAGTTAATGAATGAAATATAGGCCGCAAAATTCAAACAGATAACACCTATTCCTTGGAGAAAAAAAAATCAATATCCTTGGTGTCCGATTTTACATGGCATCCTTGCAGGTACACCTCTGGCCATCAAGTTGGGAAAAGGAATAAACCACATGTGTCTCTTCCACGTGCCTGTATTATGCAGAATGGACAAATTACAATATTGGTATGGAAACTGCTCAACAATGCAGCCAATATCACATGGTCATTTTTCACATAGGATACAACCTTTACTCTTGGTATATTCCCTTACAATAACAAAAAAGAATCATCATTTATCTATATACTCATTGCTAATTGATCAGTGTTACATATTGGCTGGAAAAATTAGTGTTTGATATTTCTACCCCTTGTAACACTTTTTCAAATTCATTATGATACAGTGTGGTATGAAGTAGTGTAGCTTAAATTAAATCCATTAGCCCTCACTTTTAATGACTAAGTTATGCATAAAAGCATTTTAATCCAGAGTACAGTACATTGCATTAGCATTTATTTCACGGTGACACCACACCAGATGGGAAATTAGCCGGACACTCCCTTATGTAATTCCGCCGAGATGAACCGGTGTTTTTGGGTGTCAATCACATACCTAACGATCCCAAATTCTTTTCTTCACTGAATAAATCTGTGTTTGTGCACAATCTCTGTAACATTCACTTTACATTCTCAATGCATCTAAGACTATATCACTATATTTTATCGTATTTGGGCATTCTTCAGAGATCTGACCTGGTGAGCATCACAACTGCAAGCTATTCAGCTATCTTCCGAAGTTCACCATGCTTTCTGCCAGGGTTTACCTGTATGATATTATCCCCTGCGTGCCCTAATGGTGACAACATTTCCAGCAGAGGCCTGACAGAGTCTGCAGCTGCAGCTACAGTGCCAGGGTCAATTTTCTCTGTCCAGATTGAGGTTTTGTGGTCCTACATAAGGCTACATTTTAATAGCATGAGTGTGTTTAGAATCATTTGTAACATAAGACGAGTCACACAGCATGGGAGCAAACCATTTGGCCCAACCAGTGGGAGTCCATCCATATACATTCCATATTTCAGCTCTTGGTGTTCAATAGCCAGATGATTCAAATACACAGTAAGGCATCCCTTAAACGATGTTAATGGCAAACTGTCCTCTCTTACCCCCTGCCCTAAAACAGGGTCCTCTACTTATATTTACTTCTAGGTAGAGGGCTATAGATAAGGTAAACTCTGGTACAATCTACCTGATTTGTACTTCAGGCCCCCTCTTTACTTCTTCTACTCCAAACTTTAATGCAAGCTTCAAAAAAGATTATATTTCAATGAAGTTACATAGTATTTTCTTATCATCTCCTGTGTCCCAGTCTGACGAAGCCATCTGGGCACGGGAGAGCACCCCAGAGTGGGCACGGGGACAGACATCTCTGATGACCCACCAGCAGCTCTATCCTAGGCCCAAATGAAGAACTAGTCTAGGATAACTAACCATGGGACACAGGTGCCTGCGCTGCCTCATATGAACTGTTGCCTTCATTGTTGGGGGTGTAGCATTATTCACCTGAACCTGAGTACCAGGCAGCCTCTCAGAATGCTGGGAAAACCATTGCACCAGATTTAAAACTCGCAATGTGGAGCTGAGCACCCAACTGAACCCATTTAGCCTTTGTCTATTCTCTTCCCCACCCCCCCTCCACTCTCTCTGCGGTCTAAGCAGCAGCAGGACACTGCTCATGAAGGAGCAATGAATAATCAGGGCCAGGAAGAGATGAGGGTGAGAAAGCTGCTGTTATTGGATCTACAGTATAGCATATCTCTCCTCCCTAAAGGAGAGCAAGTGGCTCACAGTTCTCATATCTCTCTAATCTCTGGCCATATTGGACCAGTCAGGTGACTGACCGCTTCTCTCTATTCACATTAGGGCTGCAACTATGACCTACTGTGAGCATCAGTCTGCTCATGAATGGCATCTTGCTGCCCAGTAAGGGCACATCAGTGTCATTATTATCATTATTCCCCTCCCTCCTGAGACCACTCCTGTATCGTGTCATCAGGGACAGATGGTATCCTACAAAGATGAACCATAGGGTCATTGCACTTCTGAATGACAGCCAAAGCACATTTATGGCCATCTAGCAGAACACACAGTTGGAGATACTATCAAAGCAAATGCAGTGATCATAATGAAGCTGAGTGGTACTGAGGATAACTGAAATTTGTTGCAGAAGATCTTTGGATTTCATTGGTCCCTTCCCTTTGAGACACAAAATGCTTTCTATATCAACATGAGACTACACCTCCAAGCACTTGGCCTTAATGTTTTCCTTTCTGTCTTTGCCTAACTGGAGCAGTTGAAAAGAGTCATCCTTTGATCTCTTTCGGCGTAAGGGGTAGAATTTCAATGCAGTGGTAAGTGTAGGGAATGGGAATTGAATTTGTGGAAGATGGGGTATGGATGGGGGTCACAGTTAATGTCATTAATAGTGTGTGTTTAGTGTGTGAACATCTTCATTTGGTGCAATATCTTTGTGTGTCTACTAATAATTATTCATCTGCATACCTTTATTCATGTCTTTGTGTGCGTGTGTGTGTGTGTGTGAGAGAGAGAGAGAGAGAGAGAGAGAGAGAGAGAGAGAAAGAAAGACTCAAAGAGCAGTGTTTTAGCTTGTCTAGAGTTCACCTTAACATGCATTGCAAGATCATAAACATTCTCCTGGCCTTGTTCCATTCCTCCACGGTGCAGAGAATCTCATTCCTTCATGGATAACTCGAGCAGTTCAACCTGAACCTTCCTGGCTTGAATGTCAGGCTGGCAATCCAGCAACAGCAAGGGCACTGTTGAAGTGGCAATGGTTAGATTAGAAACACTGTCATCTGGAGAGAACACAGTTGCTTTGTGTTCCACGCAACCATACTCCAAAACTTGTGCATGGCTGGTGCTGGGCTTCCCACATCCATACTCATTGAAGCTTCCTGTGTGCTCTCTGGCAGGCCTGGCAATATATCAAATGTTTCACTGCAAGCCCAATAACCTTCTCCTGTACATTGAAGACAGCATCTAGTTCTCCTTCAGCAAATATGTGGGGTGCTGTTCTGCCTTTTATCCATTTTAGCCATGTGCAACTTGTGTCCTTTCACTCCTTGAGGCAGATCCTACTTCTAAATTAATCTCTACTATACATAAAGTGTAAATATCTGACCTGCTTTGATGAATGACAGATTGAACAATTGTGGATTTAATTTTAATTCAGAGATACACCACGGTTACATGTTCTCCTGCCCCAGCACCCATGATACCCAATTACATTGTATATCTTTAGAACATGAGAAGAAACCTTAGAACCCGAAGGAAACCCACACCATCATGGAGAGAAGGTACCAATTCCTTGCTGACAGTGATGGATTCGAATGGGTCACTGGCACTGTAATTCTTCACCCTTCATCTCTTTCATCACTTGACCAGACTTGAGATTTTGCACATCCAGGAGTAGAAAGGTAGAACTGTGGTAATGGTGAGAGGAGGATGAGGGGAAGAAAGGTTGAAGATTTATTTACATCATCACCATTTTCTAAAGCACAAGAGCTCACAGAACACCAGATAATATTTTTCTCCCTAACAAATGTCAGTCTTTCGAATTCTCTACCTCAGAGAGCTATGGAGGGGTGATTGATAGATGCATGATATATAAGGGAAATAAAGGCCCCAAGCAGAGAGTGGAAAAAGTGGTGATGTCCCCCAGATTAGATCATCTGCAATCTCATTAAATAATGGGTTAGAAATAAGAGATCAATTGGCTTACACCTTCTGCTTCTGGTTATCAATCCTATAGGATAATGATTCCTTTCAGTCAATTTGTGGGATTTATACCCCATTCCTCAGAAAGGAACAGCATGTGTGTGAATGGATTTAGGGGAGTAGAGGTTTGCACTGGTCCAGACCCACCCTCTTGACTTCCCCTCCTGGATTTAGCAGCCTGGTGAGATCCAAGACAACTTGAAGAAATTCCACTGCAGTGAATGGGCAGACCAAGCTTCAATGCAAAGGATGGCCTTTCCGCACTTCAAGGCACATGTTTGCTTGATGGGTGTTCACCCTTCGAGAGGGTTTGTCCACACTTTGACAGGTCTTGTTTTTCATCCTGCAGGGTGTCTGGCCACCCTCCACACCAGGCAAGCCTGTTGGGGTACCCGGTTTAGTCACTGACTATCTGACCACTGGGTAGTACTGGGTTACATGGTAATGGTACCAGCAGCACTCAGATGAGTGACCTGACACCAAAGAACACAACTCAAAGGAACTACTCATTTCTTCAAGCCTACTCCTTCATTGAACATGATCATGGCTGTTCTATGATGGTTTCAACATCTCTTCTCTGCTACTTCCCCATAAACCAATTCCCCACTCTTTAAATATGCATCTATCTCCACCTTAATTATTTATGATGATCTCCCCTCCACCCACCCGCTAGGCAGAGAATTCCAGAGGTTCACAACATTTTCAGTAGGAAGTTTTTAAACACAAGAGAAATTTTAAATAACGTTCTCTTTATTTTATTTCTATGTCCCTTTGTTCATGATTCTCCTCCAGGGACATCTCAGCATTTAACCTTTGGATGGTACATATAGGAACAGCTCCTGTTTCATGATGTTCTTCCTTATTTGCTTAAAAGCCATTGGGGTGGAGGTTCATTTTTCATCATCTGAGACTTTGTCACTCCTCTTTGATCACTCCACTTCATGGGATGGCCACAGCTGTGAGATCTCAAGGTCATGCGAGCCAACATATTGCTGAGTGAATGAAACAATGTGTATTCAAGATACAGGCCATGCTCAGGATGATTCAAGATACCCACTAGACTACAACTGTATCCTAATTACATACTGTATCTGAAATCCCATGTGGTTGACAGAACACCTAATTTAGGACAAAATTACTAATCCATTTCTGAAGTACAATTTCAAATGTTATAAATGCAACATCAGCATCTGGCAAAAAAATGCAATGTTTAACTTAAGAGACACTAGACTTGGATCATTTCCAGGAGAGCAGGGTAGGCTAATAGGAAATTTAACAGAGGTTATTAAAATAGTAACAGGCTTTGACAAATTGAATGTGGAAATTTGTCACCTCTGGTTGCGATACCAGTGACAGTAGGTCAATTTAACATTGTCACTGAGAAGGTTAGTAGAGAGCTCAGGAAAACCTTTTAGCTGTTGATTATTGGAGCATGGAATATTTTGTCATGCCATTTAATAATAGAGCTTATTGATTTAGGAGAAAATTGGTTAAATATTTGAAGCTTTGAGAGGTTTACATGAGTGGGGGATGGTAGTAGAAAGGAGGTCTTGTAGTATAATAATTATTTTATTGGACAAGTAGTTCAGAATCCTGAAACAATAGAATGGAATTGTGAATTCAAATTTCATTTCTGCACCTTGAGAATTCAAATTCCATTAATTAATTTAAAGAATTTGAAACATATTAAAATCAGACAGGGAGGCCATTAACTGTACAATTGTCAAAGAAACTGATCTGGTTCACTCAATAGCTGCTAATGAGATATCTGATGTTTTGATCTTAATTTTCTAAAATTCCCTTGATTCAGTGAACATTGCACTAGATTTGAAAATAACAAATATCATTTATTTCTTCAAAGGAAGTAGAAAACTACATGCCAGTTTGCTCATCTGCCCCGGGGTAAAATGTTAGCAGCTATTACCATTTTTCTTATTATATCATGACACTTAGAAACATGCAGGCAAAGTCAAAATGATTTTGTGAAAGGGAACGTTTTCACAATTTATTGGAGTTCTTTTAAGAAGTAATTCTTAGATAAGTGAAAACCAGTGCCAGTATCATTTCCAAATGGTTGCATTAAAGATTATATAATAAAAATCAAAGCTAATGGTGTAGCAGATAACACATTAGATGGATTGAAGATAGGCTAGTGAACAGGATTGGTTGGTTGGATGTGCCTTTGGGATTTGAGAAGTTACTCAATCTTTTACAAATTTTCAGAAATAGATTTGATGAAGGTAACAAAGGTATGGATACTAAATTTATTGAAGACACAAATGTTGGTAGGAAATTTGTCCTCATAATGAGGCTATAAAGGAATACTAATGCATCATGTCAGAAAAGATCTAACAACTGGAGTATAATGAGACAAAATGTAAAGTTTTCTATTTTGCCTGGAAAATAGACAAAAGTGTCATGTTATCTAAATGGTGAGCAGTTGCAGAACACCAAGATTCATAAGGATCATGCGATATGATAGGAGGAAAGGCTCCCACGCAGATACAGTAAGTAATCAGGAAAGATAACAGAATACTATCATTTATTGACAGGGAAGATAAGTACAAAGAGGGAGGTTATGCTTCAGTTACATGGGGATTGATGCAACCACATCTGAAGTAGTAGTTATAGGAAGGATCTTCTTATTTAAAGAAGGAACTAGTGCAGGGATTAAATTGATTGATATAGGGAACAGCCAGATTGTCATATGAGGAAAGGCTAGAAAGGTTAGGCTTGTTTCTAGCATGGTTTCGGAGAGTGGGGCGAGGGGGGATACTTGATTGAAAAATTTAAACCTGAAAATCCTGATAGAAAATGGAGGAAGTTGAAGCCGGATTAGGCCAGACATCCCTTCGAACCAATTATCTTGACAATGTGACACTCATGCTTCATGAGTTGGCATATGCACAAGCAGTAAGATGTGTATACGAGTCTGGGACTGTGCTAATGTGATGCACAAGGGTGTTGAGTGAGAGTTCTGATTGATGGAACTTTACATGATGGTGAATTGAACAATTTCAGTGATACGGTTGAAGGGGTAAACTATTTGAAGGTGCAGTCACAGACCTTGAGACAAATCTTGTCTTCCTGGTGGCACTGTATCCATTTCTTCAGAGCTAGATTCCTCCAGGAATCCCCTCCAGGGCTATCAGTTCCCACAAGGATTGCCAAAAGCCCCATATTTTGTAATACTTCCCTGTGTCCAAAAGGAAACTAACTGCAGCATTGGGGAGCAGAGTCAGGAACCCACAAGACAGCCCATCCTTAAAATGAGTGACAAGCAATGTCACTCTGCTCAGCCTTGAAGCCCTGCACTACCTGATGGGCAGGAAGAGTAATGTGGAAGCAATGAGGGAAGAGTTATGGTCGATATGCTTGCCTATGGCTCAGGTCCCAAACAAAACTGGACTCAGGACTTTGGGACCAGCTCACGGTCAGGCACCATCTACAGACTTGGTTCCTCAAGGATGACCTGACACCACCCAGATCCTTGGCCCAGTGTTCTGCAGGCCCTTCCAACATTTGAACCAGTTTTCTGTGGTAACAAAATGCTCATCCCAAGAAGTAGGCTCTTGCCTGTGCCAGGAGAGGTCTCTCACTGGAGCTAGCTTCAAATCTAAAGAGTTCTTTCAAAGAGTTATTATCATCATAATGGGCTGTAAGATTTAATAAATTACTATTCCTTCCCTTGTCCACCTTTTCAGGTTTTACTCTTGACACAGGAAATATTCAGAGAAAATGTTTGCTTTGAAGGACATTTAATGTTCAGGGTAATCAGTGAGACAATTATTGCACCTTTCTGAAAGTGGATAATCTTTTTCCTGGTATTAAATTGGGAACAGAAAAGTTCCTGAAAAATGCTTTCAGCATTTGTCTTTTTTTTCCCTGAACGAGCTAGAGTAGGGTCGCCAAACTATGACCCCTGGGCCACCTGCGGCCCATTACCATTTTTAATTGGTCCAGGGTGAATTTTCAAAATAAAATAGAATATGACCTATGACAGAGTATTTCGAGGTGGCTTGGGAGAAATTGTTAGAACAGGTTGCACACAAACATTTTAAAATACAGAATCTTTGCAGGATTTTTGCTGAATGCTTTTTGCAGAAAGGAACAAAGTAACAACATACAGCTTGCCTGGGAACATGTGATCTTTGCAGGCAGGAGAGAACAGTTTTGCTCTCAGAGAGGGAGGGCGTCAAACAGAGAAGAGAGACACAGAAATCAGTTCCAGAGGGACAAGCTGGAAAACTTTGGAAAGCTGCCTGGTCTGAAAGGTAACCTGAAAGAAAGAGGATCATCTGGAGAACCCTGAAGGGGGAAAGTTTCATCAGCAAGACTAATTGAGAAGGAATCTGTTGCGGATATCCTGGAAAATGAATCTCTCTCTGAAAACCAGCAAGAACCCTCCTGAGTTATAACCATTTGCCTGTTAAGCACCAAATACTGGTGCACAGTACAAGAATTGCCTGCAACCAGTGAGATTGGACTGTGATCCAAAGGACTTTTCTAATCTTAAATATACATTACACACACCTGCGCTTAGTATTAGAGGGGGGATTAAGTAGGTTAGGTAGGTTAAGTAATAAGTTAAAGTTTAATTCTGTTTTCTTGTTCAATTATAATTAAAAATTACTTTTGTTTAAGTAACCTTTTGTTGTGGTGCATATCTTTTGCTGCTGGTTTTTGGGGTCCTCTGGACTCTATAACAGGCCCATTAGAACATAGTTTCCAACAATAAATGCACTGTATGCATTTCTTAGTTTCAACACTAGATGTCGCTGCCATTTTGAACAACTACTAGGCTACCCTTGCACTTAGTCTCAACACCAGATGTAGATGCCATTTTAGATCAACCATTACATCAATGAAAATATTTTCCTCAAATTAAAAAAAATGTTGACCTCAGTTGAATAAACATGGTAGAACCGAAAAGACATGAAATAGCAAAGGAGTCCCGAAAATTTCAGACATGGTGGGAGAATGAATACTTCTTCACAGAAGTCAAGGGGAAGTGTGTTTGTTTGATTTGGAAGGAATCTATTAGTTTTAAGAGCTTATCTTTAATGGCCTAACTACAGATTTACACATTGCATCATAATAATTAAGGTGGACAACAATTGAGCAATGAACTGATTTCACTGAGAGCTGTAGTAGAACGTGGAAAACTGCCTTGTTCCTTTCTTGATCTTTTTTTTACCCAGATTTTTATTTTGCACTGCTTTTTAAATGAGAGTTTTAAAGAGTTATATTGTATTCATTTAAATAATATTTAATAGAGGCAGATACAGAAATGTCTACTATAATATGTGAGCGCATCAATACACTACTGTAATATCAACAGTTAAACTGTTCAGTAGTGTCATATAGTTACTTAGAAAATGAATTTTCAATCGTTCAGGAGTTTTCTGGTCTAAAAACATTATTTTTCTTGCAGTGCAACTGGTTGAAAACTCCCAGGCTTAATAAATTTTATAACCATATAACAATTACAGTATGGAAACAGGCCATCTTGGCCCCTCTAGTCTGTACTAATTAAGTGATCTCCTCTAGTTGCACTTACCAGCACCCTGCCAATACCCTCCAATCCCCTCACATCCATGCACCTATCCAACTTTTTCATAAATGACAAAATTGACCTTGCTGCAACCACCTCTTCCGGAAGGTCATTCCACTCAGCCATCACTCTCTTAGTGAAGAAGCTCCCTCCCATGTTACTTCTAAACTTTTCGCCCCCTAAACCTTAACTCATGACCCCTCATTCCAATCTCACCTACCCTCAAGGGGAAGAGCCTATTCACATCTACTCTATCAAATCCCCCTCAACCTTCTACACTCCAAAGAATAAAGACCCAGTCTAATCAATCTTTCTATGTATTTTAGATACTGCAATCCAGGCAACATTTTAGTAAATCTTCTCTGCACCCTCTCTACCTTATTGATATCCTTCCTATAATTTGTTGACTAGAACTGCACGAGTATTCCAAATTTGGCTCAACAATGCCTTAAATAGTCTCAGCATCATTTCTGAGACATGAGATTCCATCTTCAAAGAATGATGAACTGTTATTCCAAGATCTCTCTGTTCCTCTACATTCCTCAGTGCCCTCCCCTTCACTACATATATCCTGTTTTGATTATTCTTCCCAAAATGAAGCACTTCACACTTACCACTTTTAAACTCCATCTCCAATCTTTCAGCCCACTGTTCAAAGCAGTCCAAATCCTTCTGCAGTCCCTGAAAATCATCTTCACTGTCCACAACTCCCCTATTTTTGTATCATCTACATATTTACTAACCCAATTTACCATTCCATCATCCAAATCATTAATGTATATGACAAACAACAAGGAACCCAACAATGATCCCTGAGCCACACCGCTTGTCACCAGCCTCCATTATGACAGACAGTTATCCACCATGTCTCTCTGGCATCTACCTTCTAGCCACCATTGAACCCATCTGACTATCTCAACATTAATACCTAGTGCCTGAACCTTCCTTACCAACCTTCCATGTGGAACCTTATCGAAGGCCTTACTGAAATCCAGATAGACTACATCTACTGCTCTACCCTCATTAACCATCCTAGTCACCTCCTCAAAAAATTTAACAAGATTTGTCAAACATGACCTTCCCCGCACAAACCCATGTTGGATGTTCCTGATCAGTCCCTGCCCCCCTAGATACTTATGCATATTATCTCTAAGAATACTTTCCATTAGTTCAACAACCACCGACATCAAACTTACTGGCCTATAATTGCTGGGCCTACACGTGGAGCCTTTTTTAAACAGATGAAACATGTTTGCAATACACCAATCCTGTGGCACCATGTCCCCTCTGGTGAATTCTGAAAAATCACTGTCAGAGCCTCCGCTATTTCCTCCCTGACTTCCCTCAAGGGAAAATCCTCATGACTCCTTATGTTTTTCTGTATATGTCTGACAACCAAAAATGTTTGGCCACCCCAGGCCTAGAGTGTTGCCTTTGGATTAAATTCAGGGACTGGTAACCATGAGATCCTGTATTAATGTTTTGGTTATCCTCTTTCACACTTATTACAATTTCACTTCACATCCACCGTTAAAGTCATCATTTTTCACCTTGAGTCTGTGGTGCATCCAGACCTCTGATAAACAAGAAGGCTTGTCTGGATCTGCAACACAATATTCACACACAATAGGCCCATGCAAAATGCCACCAATCATCAGCCCCACTTGATACACTGGAACACAACATTGGCAACACTCGATAAAGTTGCCCATTCACCCTACATCCTCTGGGCCTTCTGGCACTTGGTAGTGGAGCACAGCCCTCCACCTTTTCACCTCTCCCATCAGGGCTGCTGCCATGTGTCTCAAAACTTACTATCTCCCCGAAAAATATAGAGAAAAGGGGAGGAAAATAGAAGTGGCAGAAGATTACTGATAAAACATGTTAAAATGAAGAGCGTTTGTTTTAAACAGAAATGGAAGGTGCATTTGGAACATGTCTTAATGACAGAGAAAGAAAGTTATTTTCTGTTCAATCACTTCTGCCTTTAGGCCCCTGATGACAATGAAACTAATGCATGGACCTAAAGAATTATCAATGGTCTCTATCCCATTTGTTAGTTATTGTTGGTTTACAACATATAGTAACAAATATATTCAGTAAAACAACATCAGTATTATCACAATTTGGATGTAAAATGATAAATTTAATCATCCAAATTATAATACACATTTTTGTATTAAAATATGTTACTTATTAACAATATGTAATTCATTTTATATATTAATTAGTCTGTATATATGTGATGTAAGTACTCAGGCAACAACCAATTTTGTAACACAATCAAAATGACCATTCCAACTACCAGGTCCAGAAAGCAATTGACATTTTGAGTTCAAACCAGTACCGAGAAGTACAACTTGTTTCCCTGACCTCTAGAAAATTGCTTTATTTCAACTTGACTACAATCAAAATGTTTGTGCAGCTCTCCTGGTTTGATGCAAAAACATTATAGACCTCTCATTCGATGGAGGAAAGATGTAAGAGCACGCAAACGAGGTTGAAGGCAAAGCCAAGGCTATAGCTGGAAATTTACACAAAATTGCTACAGAAACTTAGCAGGTTACACAGTATTCTTCATGTAGCAATGATAAAGATAAATTACCAACATTTTGGGCCTGAGCAATGTGCAAAAAAGCAGGCAGGCACTTTAATTAAAATGGTTGAGGGAGGAGCACAGGCCCATAGATAAGATGGGAGGGCTCATGAGAAAAAAAGCTGAGAAGCATGGGAAAAGGGATAGTACTCTCTATTCCTGCTTTCCCTCCATATCCCTTGATCCCTTTAAACATAAGGATCATCTCCAACTTCCTTTTGAATATATATCTAATGAACTGGACTCAAAATATTTCTGTGGTAGGCACTTCTCCAAATTTCTTCTCATCTCAGTCTTAATGGCTCAACCCTTGTGACCTCTTGTCTGAATTTTACTTACATTAAAAAATAGACTATTTATACAGGGCCATTCATGTATTTCTCAAGATATCCCCAAACAATCCAATCCCAGTGTTGTACTTTTGAAGCCTATTGTAATTTGGTCAATTTGTACACAGCTAGTTTGCATAAACAGTAAAGTGATAACGACCAGATGTTAGTTCAGGATTAAATGTTAATCAGGAGGCTAAAAATATTACTCTTCTTTAAAATGAGGCCATCAGATGTTTTTTACATTAGCGCATACTGTAGTGCCAATTCCCGATGGAATAAATACATCATGACAAAATGATCTGACTCAATTAACTGACAGTTGCTGCACAAAGAAAACGGTGTAGCTTAGAGTTTTGTCATAGGAGTTGTTCCAAATAGAAGCTGCAATCTCGAGGGCCATCTAAATGAGTTCAAATAATGAGGTGGGTAGGTGTTCTCATGCAAACTTTCCATCCAAAATATCTGTGCCTATTCTCTTTTAGTGCTTACATGCTTTTCAAATTTCTGCTTGAATTAATTGCAGTCAGGGGGTCAAGCAGCATCCACGGAGGGAAATGGGCAGTTGACAATATCGGTCAAAATTCTACTTCAGTCCTGAAGTAGGGTGACAAACCATATCGACCGCCCATTTCCCCGATTGATGCTGAGTTTCCCACGGAGTTCCTGTTAGTTTGTCTGTTTTTGGTCTAGATTCCAACATCCTCAGTCTCTCGTCTCTGCTTCAACAACATTATAAATGAATCCCAAATACAGTAAAACAGGAATTATGTTTTGATTTAAACAAGTAGAATATGACTGTCTAAATTAGTTTTCATCAAATTTTATTAATCAGGCAGTATGTACTCACAAACCCCACAAGCATCCTGACCATATCTAATTGGAAAACAGAAGCACTGATAATACTTGTGCTGACATTTGGCTTGTCTTGGAGGCCCTAATGTCAGAAGCACCCAGTTGATCCATTGAAAATGGGGGCCAACTGCAATTATATTAGTGGGAATAGGATGAGGAATTGTGAATATTTGTGTTGAATGAACTGATATGTGGTTAAAGACTGCCATCTGGAGGCTATGATCAATAGCACTGATCTGGAGTAGACAGTGTGGCAGATTTAATCCTGTTTAAATCTTCCACCTCACGAATGCTAATTCCAATCTGTACTTGATCTTGTCCCGATTGGTTTAAGTATTAGGTGTTCATTCATAACAAATCAATTTTTATCTGGATGCCAGGGATATGTCAAATGAATTTAGAGTGGGAGTTATTTCTCGAAACAATGCGTGTTTTCTCCTTTGTTTACTTTTTGACCTGTAGGTTATTGAAGATTAATGAGGCATATTTCTACTTTCACTTGCTAGTTCTTGCATTGTTGGCTGTTAAAATCAAGAGTTATGACTAAGTAACAATTTATCTTATTCTTATTCTGTGTGTTCCACCCCAAAACATGAAGAGAAAATGTTTCGAGAAAAACGTGGTTTCTTGTTAAGACTTGCTGAAGTCTTATTGACCAGCTTTCAGAGATTAATGTGACAGTTTTCCATTAGGAAGACATAAAACAATCAGGCAGTAACCTGTGTACAAACCTTTCTTCGAATGAATTCGACAATGCAACGTTCAACTAAATATTTATTCAATGTGAATTTTACAGTATTTATTATTATCTGTTTCTGCAATGTTGTTCTGAAAAGGTTGCTGGGAAAAGCAACAACAGAAGAATTATCCTAGTGACGCCCATTAGGGTTAAAAACAGCTTGTCACTGTGACAGGTACTTATCAGCTGAGCTGTGCGCTGCACAGTAGTACATGAAAGCAGATGAGAGGTAAACTGCTGAAATGTATCAGTTGGCACCCAACTTTGTGAGTCATTCTGCAACAAGCAAATGAAATAAAATGTCTGCATTTGAGTATTTTGCTCAGTTCTCACATGGAGGAAGATTGCGATTCACTTTTTGCCTGAAAGCAAAAACAGACAGGGTGAACAATTGAAAATCATCATTTTCTCCTTGTCTTCCACTGAAGACAATAAGACTAATTGCACGCACCAGTGAATATTTTGGTTCTGCAGTTATTGTAAGATGTATGAGATGGCATGTAAAGCATCTCATTAGTAAACTTGGTTTCTGTGAATGTATCACAATCATTTAAAATCCAGTAATGGAACACTGGAAAATAGATAAATATCCTACTCTGTTCCATCATACCTGGAGCTGACCTAATCCCTTTGCCTATGATTTTACTGGATAAATATTGACATTGGATGTAAAATATGTTATTTTGATTTTTGCTGGCTTGATTAGTTTGGCTGGAGCATTCCTATTAAAAATATTAATGCAATGGGACATTAAAATAGTGTTCATCTTTTTGAACATACCTGTATATTGAAATTATTTGATTTTGATTTTAAATTGAACAACTTGAGAAGATTGATAACTTGAGTTTCCAAAAGCAGATGGTCAGGTAAATTATGTAAAATGTGAGATCACACATTTTGAGAGATAAAAAAGGAAGCTACTGAAGGGAGTGTATGAATGGAAAATCTCTGGGATTCCAATACATAAATCCCTGAAAGTGCAGTTCCATTCAGATAACTGCATTGGATGACCAATGTGTTTTATAAATGGGGTTGAGGAGGGGAGGGGGGGGTAAATGAGTATACTGGGTACAAACATAAGAAATTGTGATTGATTTGTAGAGAAAAAAAATAAAGTAAAATCGCAACATTGCATACAATTCTGAGTACCTCAACAATGCACAATGTAGAAGTCATTGAGATACTATGGAAAACTAGAGTATGAAAGGTAAAATCTAATGAGACTATTTTGACTGGAAATAATTACTCACTTCATCTGTATGCAACCATTACTCAAAAACTGGGAGGTGCAAAGAGAAATGTGTAACATTTAGATTCAAGATTCCTTTTTGTCTTGTAATAAAACAGGTGTAACATTGCACAAAATTGCCATCAGCAGAAATTGCTGGATGGCTCTTACAGTCAGAAAAAGAGAATCAAAAGAGAGACTATGGGTTTTCTTCCAACATTGCTGCATCATCAACAGACTTCAGTCCAAACCATTGACAATCCAGCTCCAGATCTGATGTGATCAGGAAGCCTTCAGCACCCTTGGTGCCCTCTAGCATTCCAGTTCTGATACCTTGTACTCCATTCAGCCAGTCTCCAGCCAGTCTCCATCAGTCCGCAGCCTTGTAGGAGTCCTTCGACCGCAGTTGCCAGTGGCGCACAGCTTGCGTGTGTTCCTCACCTTCAGTCACCAACGCCTCAAGTCTGTGTGTTCTTCAGCTGCAGAGCCCCTCACTGTTCCGCTGCCATGGTCACTATCCTGAAGGGTCATTTCCTCTGCTTCTCCTTCTCCTTCTCAAAGAAGGAATCTGTAACCCTTGAGAATGCTGCCGAACACAAGCACTGCCATTTTAGGCCCAGACCCCGCGGCTGCAAGATTTTAAAATAAAATACCATCGGCTCATTTAACAGGCTGTACAGAGCTGTCAATAGTTAGATTGAGTGGTAGAACTCTGCAGAGAAGCGCTGTGTACACATAAACACGTTTTGAACCAACCATGATCAGTTGTCATTATTTCATTTCTTTCAGAAAAGTGAACAGAATTTGTAGTGGTAATGGTGGTTATTCTATGAAAAGTGGCATCAAACTTTGGAATTGCATGCAGACAGTTAACAGTGGAAATCCAAAAGGTACTGTCAGGGATGAAATCCTCCTTCACAGATTGCCCTGTTGTAATCTTCGATGTGGCAATCAATACAGAATCACTTATTTGACTTGAACATCACTTTTTAAAGACTGCAATCTCACTGTAGAAAATATCAAAATCCTTTGAATGACGTATAACTTTGAGTTTTTAATAATGCACTAGAACATAGTTATTACTGAACAATGTCTCTACTGCTAAAAATAGATTTTTATAAATTTTATACATTTAAATCCCCTAGAACAATTCCCTGCAATATTTTTTTCAGTTTGTCTCTGATATTTCATTTTCTGTTTTTACAGGTGAGTATGCCTCAACTTTATTTAATTGGCAGTAAATCTTCTGAAAAGTTGTTTCTTACTTCCAGATTATAGGAATTCTCATCAACAGGAGGGTAAAACTGTTTCTGGACAGACCTTGGCGAAGGGCTCAATGTAAAAATACATTGTTTTTTTTAATCTTTGCCTCCTATGGACAATGAGCTACTCCAGCAATTTTGTAGATTTACTTAAAATAATAAATATAAAAGAATACATCAATAAATCTCACAGTTGTCATTAGTGCAAAAACAAATGATGGTCAAATAGGGCAGACAGATCTTTGGGTTGTCCCAGTCTAGTTTATGGTTAGGGTAAGGGAAAGTTCAAGACCCTGACAGCATTTGGAAAAAGCTGTTCTTAAACCTAGAGATGCCAAACTTCAGGTTTCTGTGCCTCCTCTCCAAAGGTAGCAGCAAGGTGATTGTGACTGTAGTGATGGGGTCCTTTATAATGTTGGCTGCCTTCTTGAGGTTGCGATTATGACCGTGTGGCTCAAAACAACAGTAACACCGTCTGCAAACATGCTGATGATACCACGGTAGTGGATTGTATAAAAGGGAGCCATGAGTCAGCATATGGGAGGGAGATTAAAAAACTTGTTGAATGGTGAAACACTAACAATCCTTGCATTGATTGTCACCAAAATCAAGGAGCTGATTGTGGAGTATAGGAGTGGAAAACCAGAGGAATACGATCCAGTGATCAATGGAGGATCAGAGGTAGAAAAGTTGGGGAAATTTAAATTCATGGGACCCTCTATTTCCTGGACCCAACACACCAATCTCATCATGCAGAAAGTGGTTTGACATTGCAAACCTTGTAAACTTCTTTAGATGTGTAATGGAATTTGTGCTGGCTGGCTGCATCGTGGCCTGATATGGAGGCACCAATACCTCTGAGCAGAAACCCCTGCAAAAGGTAGTGAACACAACCCAATACATCACAAGCAAAACTCTCCCTACCTTCAAGAACATCTGCATGAAAGAGCACCAACAATCATCAGGGATCCACAGCACCTGGGACTTGTTCTGTTCTCACTGCTGCCATCAGGGAAAAGGTATTAGTTCCATAAGACTCCTCCTCCAGGTTCCTTCCACCATCAAACTCCTAAACAATAAACTCAATCAGAGACTCTTTTAAGGATTCGTACTTTGCACATTATTAAATATTAATTTTCTGTATTGCACCATCAGGTTGCTTGAACTCCTTTCTTTGTTTACATTTCTCTCTTTTGCTTACATTTTTTTTCTTGCGTACAGTTTTCATTCTATCAGTAAGTAGAACTTTTGCCTAGTCCACAGGAAAAAGAATCTCAGGATTGCATCGAACATCATGTAGATACCCTGACAATAAACCTGAACTTTGAACTTTGACTGGCATAGGTGCCTCCAATGGATGTGAGGTCAGAGCCTATGACCATCTTGGCTTTATTTGCTACATTCAGCCACCTTCTGCATTGCTGAACTGTCAAGTTTCTAAATTTGACCACGGTACTATACTTTCCACCGTACGCCTGTCACATTTCTTTCTAGTATTCAACGACATTCTGAATCACTTCAGACTCCTTAGAAAGTTGTCCCAATGTGCCGACCCTAGGAGAGGTCCTCCAATATATAAATACCCAGGTACTTAAAAATACTAACCTTCTCCATCACTGTCCCACCATTGAAGACAGATGTATGGTTCCTCAACCTTTCCTTCCTAAGGTCCAAAATAGGCTCCTTTTTTTAATTTATTTTTTTTATTTTTCACATTGTGAACCATATCAGTCAAAATACTTACAAACGTTTCCCTCTTAAATATACACAGTGGCATTTTCTCCCTTTTTTCCCCCCTCCCTCCTTCCCACCCCCCTCCAAACCCATTAAATGTTCAACAGATACAATACAATCAAACCATTAAACAATGTCATCACACAATGAAAATAAACAAGAAAATTGTGTCCTCTACTCTTACACATTGGATCAAGTCATTTTGTCTTCTTATCATTTTAAAATGATAAAACAATATAGGCTCCTTGATAGTGAGAGCAAGAATTTTGCTTTGGCACTTAATTTTTGCACATCTCTATTTGTATATCTGTCTTGATCCCTCTCTATATACAGTATCTACAATAGAAACTTCTACTCAATTATTTATGTCAATTTATTGCCCTTCCTTCAGTCACTCTCTATCAGTAAATATTCATGGACAACAGGCTAACTTAACATCCATTCATATGGGATTTATAAATAGCGACAGAGAGTACAAAGTTCAATAAGTTTATAAGAAATCAAAATGAAATATATATTTGGCCCCAGCTGAATTGCTATCTTGTCAGTGAGCCTGTGCAAAGAGATAGCATGCACCAGCTTTTGCATATGTGCAGCTGAGCACTGAAATCCGGAAGTTTCTATCAGTAGCAACAAAGGATTTTACACTTTTTTGTTGTTGTTTATGCAATCATCACAGGCCAAATGATTTAATGTGAATAAGAACTTTCATGCTTTCGTCCAATGTTCTCATCATAAAAGATGTTGTTAAATGACCCATCATTTAGATCAGTGGTTCTCAACGTTTTTCTTTCCACTCACATACCACTTGGTATTCCCTATGCCACAGGTGTTCTGTGATTAGTAAGGGATTGCTTAAGGTGGTATGTGGGTGGGAATGTGGTTATATGCACAGTTTTATAACTCCAAAGGAAATGGGTGGAGTGAACTGGGATTCACTGGTAAGCTGTTGTGCTGATGGCTGGCCTGGCATCCCAGCTCCACCCCCATCTGCCCACATATAACACAGGTTTCCTGCCTAATCCCAGAACCCTTTCTAAAGGCTACTGTTGAGCCCTTTCCTTAGTTATGAGCTAATAAAAGCATTTGTTCTCCCTCCAGTCATGAGAGCTTTTATTCACGCTACATGGGCCATTGACCATTTTTCTCAAGCAAAATATTTCAGTAACAATTGAGTCTAGAGCAGTGATTCTCAACCTTCCCATCCCCTTTCACATATCACCTTAAGCAATCCCTTACTAATCACAGAGCATTTATGGGATAGGGATTACTTAAAGTGGTCTGTGAGTGGAAAGGAAAAGGATGAGAACCATTGATTTAGATTATAACAGTACACTGGTCTTTTTTTCTTTTCTGGTGGAGGGTTTTATTATTTGGGCGTGGGCTTATGGAAATGAGGTCTGATGCTTACCTTGTCAAGTATCTATTAATACAAATCATTCAAGGATTAGTTTTTATTCTTTCTGACCTTTCGCATCAAGTGGCCATAAGATCATAAGATATGGAAGCAGGAGTCAGTCATCTGGCCCATTGAACCTGCTCCACCATTCATGGCTGATCTGGCTGTGAATACTGCTCCACATACCTCCCTTTTACCCATAAACCATAGTTCTCCAACTATGTAAAAGTTTGAGTTTTAAATACATTGAATGAGGCAGCCTCTGCTGCTACCCTGGGCAGACAATTCCACAGATTCACTACTCTCTGGCAAAAGCATTTGCTTTTCATCTCTATCTGAATCTTGAAGCTATGCCCCCTAGATTTAGCCTCACCTACCAGTGCAAACAACTTTCCTGCCTCTGTTTTATCTATCCCTTTCAGAATTTTGTTTCTGTAAGATCCCCACTCATCCTTCTGTATTCCAGCAAGTATAACCCCAAACACCTCATAGGCAATATCCTCATCTCCAGAATCAACCTGGTGTACTTTCTCTGCAGCACCTCCAAAGCTAGTATATCTTTTCTTAAGTAAGGAGACCAGTTTTTCAGATGTAGCCTCACCAGCACTCTGTATAATTGCAGCAGAACCTTTCTGTTCTTAAGTTCATTTCCTCTAGCAATGACGGCCAATGCTGCATTTGCAGTATTAATTACCAGTTGCACCTGCAAAATAAACTTCTGCAATTCACGCACAAGCAGTATCGTGTGCTGTAATCTTTCACCATTTAAATTATAATCTGATCTACTACGTTTCCTTCCGAAGTGGTCAGATAAGTAAATTACTGAACCCACAGCCAAACTTTCTAACTTTGTCACCCAGAGATGTGAATTCAATTATTCATCATGGTTACAGGAGAATTTAATTTCAAGTTGCTAAACAAATCTCCAAATTTAAAAAGATCATTGTGACTGTAAAATGATTGGGTTGAAATAAAATTCCATCTGGTTCACCAAAGGACTGGAGGGAAGGAAAACTGCAGCCTTTACTCTACTCACCAACCTGGTTGACTTCAGAAACAATTCAACAGTAAATGCTGGCATCACCAATGATGGATCAGATCTGGGGAACTAGAAATAAGTAGAGCCATTTGCCTTTTGCTGCAAAGAACAAACTATTAGTCAAGTCTCATTCTTTTTTTTTGTTCAGCAATGTAAAATAAGCTGAAAAAAGTGCAGAGGAAAATTTCGAGCTAACCAAATTTAAAAGAACACAAAATAAAATAAGCAGCATCTGTGGAAATAGAAACAGAATTACTATTTAGGGCTGAAACTCCTTCATAAGATTTACTTACTTAGTTTTATTTCAGATTTCCAGCACCTGTATTTAAAAAAAAACATATTTAAATTTAAAGTGAACTGCCTAGATACACACAGTATGTTCAGTTATCTGAAACTATAGTATTTCAGGAAGGGCCAATGTCAAGAACCGCAGATTGTTGCCGACGAGCTCCTGTTGGTAAATTCTATCCGTAGATTCACATAAACGACAGCTTTCTGCACTAACGCAAAACCTCACCCTCTTGAACAGAGAATCTTAGAAATTATGAGCCAACAGTAGACCACTTGTGTACCAAAGTAAACATGTAAGACAGAAGGGTCTATTAATCAAGACTTTGAATGAAAAGCATAGAACAGTACAACACAGGAACAGGCTCCTCAACCCATATGCCTACATTAAGCATGATGCACAAATCAAATTGTAACCGCTGCTTGCTCACGATCCATATACCTCTAATCCTAGCATATCCATGCAACTATGTAAAAGCCTCCTATTGTATCTGCTGATCATTACACCTGGCAGCCCATTCCAGGTACCCACCACTCTCTGTGTAACAAATTTGCTCCACATGCCTCCTGCAGAACTTCCCAACACCCATGTTAAATATATATCATCTAGGATGTGAAAATTTTATACTCGGAGAAAGATTCTGACCATCCACTCTATCAATGCCTCTCATAAACATAAACTCCTATCAGGTCTCCTCTCAGCCTCTGACACTCCAGAGAAAACAACAAAAGTTTATCCAATTTCTCCTTATACTCTTTAATCCAGACAACATCTGTTATGTCCTCAGTTGTATCATCGGAGGTCTTAATAAACACTCAAGAGAAGCTTATAAGTTTACAGCACAGACCTTTACTCACATCTCAGGCAGCTGGTCATGTATGAATACACTGTCGCATTGAGCATGCTCACCACTCAGTGTGATGTGGCTCTTACAATGTGTTTCACTGATCCAGCTCTTGCAGTCTTGCAGTGCTCCTGCTCCAGTATAAAATAGTCCCAAGTTTCCACTGTATATAACATCATAATGAATCTCTTCTGTACCCTGACCAAAACCTCCATGTAATGGGATAACCAGAATGGTGCACAGTACTTTGAATGTAGTGTATCCACAGTCTTATATAGCTGCAGCATGACTTCTGTACTTTTATACTCAGTGCCCTGACCAATGAAAACAAGTATTCCATTCACCTTCTTTGTCACTCTATCTACTTGTGTGGACGCCTTCAAGAAGCGATGGATCTGAACCCTAGATCACACAGCACATCAAAGCTTTTAAGAGCTCTGAAATTAACTGCATATTTTCTCCTTACTTTTGACCTCACACTTATCTCAACTAACCTCCATCTACCATCTCTTTGCCCTTATCAATAACTGATCAATATCCTTTATATTCTTTGATAGCTCTCGACACTGTCCACAGGTCACTAATCTTAATGTCATCTACAAACAACCTCCAAATTTTTCATCTAAGTTATTTATTTATATAAAAACAATTATTCCCTGTCTGATGTCTGGAGGTCACCATTAGATTTATAATTTCCTTTTTTTTAATAAGTAACTTTGATTAGAGGGAGGGGGTACATTAGATTTTGTTTTTAGGTTTTTCTTGTTTGTTTTCTTTTTTTTAATTAATTTTTATTTGGTTTAACTTGGCAATTATCAGAATCAGAATCAGAATTCAGAATCAGGATTTATTGTCATGAATAAGTCATGAAATCGAGTGTTTTGCTGCAGCATCAAAGTGTAAACATTCATATTATAACCATCTTATAGCATTACTATAAAAAATAAATTAACATAAAATAATCATTACAATAATAGAGCACGAAAAGTAAGGCCGTGTCTTTGGTCCATTGATTATTCAGGAATCTGATGGCAGTGGGGAAGAAGCTGTCCTTGTGCCGCTGAGGGCTCGACTTTAGGCTCCTATACCTTTTCCTTGATGGTGGCAGAGTGAAGAGGGTAAGGTCTGGGTGGTGGGGGTCTTTGAAGATAAAGGCTGGATTTTTTTAAGACACTGCCTTATGTAGATGTCCTCGAAGGAGTGAAGTCTGGTGCCTGTGATGTCAAAGGCTGAGTTAACAACCCTCTGGCGTTTATTCTTGTCCTGAGAGTCGGCACCCCCATATCAGGCAATGATGCAACCAGCCAGAATGCTCTCCATGGCACACCTGTAAAAGTTTACGAGAGTCTTCGGTGACATACCAAATCTCCCCAGACAACTCACAAAGTATAGCCACTGGTGAGCCTTCTTTGTGTTTCTTTGAAGTTCTTAACCCTCTCCACTACTAAGCCCTCAATGAGGATTGGGCTCATATCCTTGGTCTTGCTGACAATGAGCACAAGGTTGTTGTCATTACACCATCCAACCAGCTGATCTATTTCCCTCCTGTACAATTCCTCACTGCCATTTGTGATTCTACTGACAACTGTGGTTTAACATGGTTATTATAGATTAATCAATTATTTGTTTCTTATGTAGATCAATAAATTGTCTAAAATAGTTCCATTAATTTGTTTTTATACACATATATGTATATAATTTATATAAATCTATATATATATTATACTTGTATGTACATGAGATGACTGGTTATGTTTTTTACCCAAAAAATTTGTATATAAGTTTATATGTTAAAATCAATAAAAATATTCAAAAGAAAAATATCATAAACAATAGGGGTCCCAACATTGATTATAGACCTCTAGTCAGAATAAGACCCTTCCACAATTACCCTGTGCCTTTTACAAGCCAGCCAATTCTGAACCTATCAATCAACATGGATCCCTTTCATCTGCACCTTCTGGATCAGCCTACCATGGGGGACCTTGTCAGAAGTCAATGTACATAATATCTACAGTCCTACCCTTGTCGACCACCTTCGTCACCTCCAAAACAACTCCATCTAATTTATTTCATGATCTGCTTACTTGAAGCCATCCACAAATTTTTTAAAAATTCTGAGCATATCCACTATGTGCTAGCAATTCAGGACATATTTTCCATTAAATTGGTCTTGAGGGTCCTGAGGAATAAAGTAGTTAGAAATTATGAAATATCAATGTAGCATGTTATTAATGTAACTAAGTGAAAATGAGTTTTCAATACATTGAAAACGGCATGAACTCAATTCAATGTCTCATGCACTTCACAAACCAGCAAATTACATTGTTGGAAGGATATTTTATTGTTTAAAATGCTTGTAATTACCAAATGTTTCCATGACTTGTGCTTACAATTAGATATTGTAATTCACAGTTACTTTAACAACAATAAATAATCAGGCCATTTATTGGCTAACCTCTCCGCTGAGATTTTTTAATTTGGTCTCAGAATTTGGATACGAATATTTAGCTTTCTACTGCAGGGAATTTTTTGATTATTAGATAAATGGACAGAGTTAGTCTTTTCATTCATAATTATCATTATCATACTTTTGTAAATTCCATATATAGTTAAGCAACCAATACCCTTTTAAAATGGGAAGAAATTTGCATTAATATAGCATTTCAGTCAATAGATATAAAGTTCAAAAGGATGACCATCCACTTTCCAATTTTGACTATAACTGGCACTGCTGTGAGGTTCTGTGCACCAAAATTCTATTTAGAGCAGGAAATTTAATTTACATGTACAAGTATTCCACTGAGTATTGCATTTGAAACTGCTGAGTAAATCAGATTACATTTACAGTTTCGTTCTGATGATTTTTTTTTTCATTTAAACCTCATTCTACCTGGTCTGCTTCAAAACCTTTCAAAAATGCACAGATCCACAAAATAACTGAATCATGTTTCATCTGAGGTATGTAGATGGTGAGAAAAATTCTAGAAAAGTGAAGAAAATTTGCATTCTGTCTGTCCTAAATGAGTACATTGAATACATCTATAAATTATGCATGTATCTAGCAGTTTTCCCAACATGATTTTTCCTTGTACGTTGGGAAAAACTGACAATTTGGTGTGTTGAATACCAGAATACAAAATTGAAAATGGAAAACTATTAAATTAGAAATGACAACAGCCAGCTTATGCCAGTTTGCGATCTTCCATCTCAAGTTTATCCTCCCCATCATTGTCCAGCTTTCCTTAGTCACGGATGTGACAATGCTTCTTTTCATCATTTGGTAGGAAACTATTGAAACTCAGAAATATATTAGTGAGGGAACTTCAAAAGCAGCAGGTGTAGCCTTAAGCCAATCAAGAGCGAGACAATTGCAGGAGCAAGCAGACAAACGAGAACATTTCACTGCATTTGAGGTAAATGTCAAGGATGTGCCCCGTTGTCTCTTTGTGACTTAATGGCATTTTTAAACCATGTCTTCAAGTAGATTACATGACAGAGGATCACAAGGAGAGCAGTGTGTTGCAAAAATGTACCGAAAAAGCTTTAATAACATAGTAGAGATGCAACCAAGGAGAGATAAGCCTTGTGTGCACGTGAGTTAAAACCTGAAAAGGAGCTTTTTGTGTGCTTTGTGGATGATGGTGGCAGAGGTTACTGGGAATATCCCCAGAAATGAGGTCAAGTAGGGGAGTGCTTTTGTATTCTGCATGATTCAACTTCAGTAGAAATCAGTTGTCAAAAAATAAAAATTAAAGTCCTAATAGAAATTGTACAAGATTCATGATTTTCTCCAGGAGTCTACACTGCACCTGACGCATTAACTCATGGTACAGATGGCTAAGGTACTGCAAAATTCATCATTGTGGAGTTACGTGGCTTTTCAATTCTGGCCTGTGTATGAATGGCCTCCAGAAAACTACAAGCCATTTATACAGAACACAGCATGTGGAAAGCTTGTGTTATAATGTGACTTAAAGGCTTCTTGATTCAGCGTGTCCCGGCGCATAGAATCTGGCATTCAGAACTCAGCTAGAGAAGATCCATTTAACTAACACAATCTTTTGTCCTCAGCCTCCACAAACTGAAGGGATATAAACCTATCCTGTCCCGTCTCCCTCTCATAATTGAGTTGACCATCCCACATCATTCTGTGAATCTCCTCTGCACTCTTTCCTGTGAAATTGTACCTTCCCTGAAGTGTGGCAACCAGAACTGTATGTAATGAACTAACTTATCAACTAAGATGTCATTTAATTGTATTATAATCTCTATGCCTCCTCTGCACCTTCTCCAGTGCAATCTGCTTTACCTCTAATGTAGCAACCAGAACTGTATAAACTATACCAACTGTGGCTAATTCGTGTGTTATTTAGTGGTATTATAATCTCTATGCCACGTTCACCATTTTATCTGTGTGTGGCACTTTCAGGAGCCCTTTGATTCACTGAGATCGGTCTGTTCATCCATACTTCCTTGGATCTGACCAGTCATTGCATTTGCCCTTATTGGGATTAAATTTCTACTGCTGCTGCGATGTCCGTTTTCTCATCCTGACTCATTTATTTATTTATTTGATCTTATATTTATTATCTCTTTCCATGCTGGAGTTATGTGGTTGGTGTATCTTATGTACTTGTTGGCTACAACAATGAGAATTTCAGTGCATATGTACATTGTACAACTTACTTGACAATAAACTCATGATCACTATCAGTGCCTCTCTATTTACAATGCAGAGTTTGAGTCAACAGAACTTGCAAGGCCTAATCTGTCACCATGACACCTTAGCCTTGCAAGGTACAAAATTTTGCTAAGTCAGTTCATCAAATAAATATATTTTTGTAGGCTTATCTCACAGCAAGAGATTTAAACAGACCAGCAGTTGAGGTGAGCGCTGCTCAGTTTCAGGTGAATATAAAAAGAGGGTGAGGATCCAACAAAGCAGCCATTTGGACCAAGTGATGCTGGATGTATGTAACCGCAGGCTTTGATGAACACTGGGCTTCAGTGAGGAGGGTAAGCAACATTAAGATAAGGTGAAGGTTAGGTTCCTATTCTTTTTCCCTACTTCCAAAGCTAGTCAAACATTTTCCACTAAGTTTTTAGTCATGGTAGGTGACCTCCAATTGGGTTCTGCTTCAAACTATGCAATGTGGCAACTCAGGGATGTTACCAGCGTTCTTGATGACTATGTGCGCAGGAGGTGTCATCCGGCTGCAGCTCCTGACAGACTGCACTCGAGCTCCGCCTCCATTCACTTTGGAGCATCTACAATGCTGAGAATGTTGTGAATAGCACATTTAGTGAGGTGATTATTCTGACTTTTAAGGGGCTAAGGAAAGGTTGGAAATGGATGACAGAGCAACAGCAGGTCCACCCCCCCCCCCCACCCCCAACCATCTACCCAAGCACAGATATTCCACTTTGAATGCCATTGGGGAGAAGAATCATCATTGTCAGCAACAGGGGTCAAGGTCATGGCACTATGGGTGGCTCTGCTGCACAGGACAGGAAAGAGAGTGGCCCTTCTGTGGATACTAAATGGAGCTCCCATTTTGTTTCTTGCCTCCTGGTTGCAAGGGCCAGGAATGTCTCAGAGTGGCTGCAGGGCAATTTGAAAGGGAAGGGTGAAAGGGAAGTTGCCATGATGCATGGAAATACCAATTATATAAGAGCAAAGTGGGATGAGGCCCTAGAGGCCCAATTTAAGGAGCTAGGAGATAAATTAAAAAGTAGTAACATTGGAATTATTACCTATGCCAGAATTGTTGAGCAGTGGTGCAGAAAGGAAGGTTTCGTATTCCTGGGCCACTGGAACCAGTTCTGGGTGAGGTTTATAAACTGGATGGTCTGCACCTGAGCAGGATCAGGATCAATGTCCCAGAGGGATTGTTTGCTCATCCTGATAGGGAGGGTTAAAACTAATTTGGCAGTATTGTGAAAGGATAGTGAGAGCGAGAGCACATTATCTAAATGCTTGTAATACTCAAAACAAGGTCAATGAACTTGTGGCACTATGGGGCCATTACAGAAACATGGTTGTAGGAGGACATGACTGGGAATTACATATCCAAGGGTATCAGGTAATTTGACAGGAAGGCAAGGGAGGTTGGGTGGCACTCTGAACTAAGGATGAGATCAGGCCAATAGTGAGAAATGATAGAAGATCTAAGGACCAGAATGTTGAATCCATTTGGGTAGCAGTTGTCATAGGGGAATGTAACTAGCACATTGATTGGGTGAATCAAGGTGGTCTTGAGAAGGACTTTATGGAATGATCCCATGATAGCTTTCTTGAACAGCATTTTACCGAGCCTACAAATCTGAGACAGGTAAATTTAATAATCTTGAAGTAGGGGTGCTCTTGGAAGGACTGATCACAATAACATTTAATTTTTCATACAAATGAAGAGTTAAATATTTTGATCTAAAACTAGTAGTGTTATGCTTAAACAAGGGAGACTATAATAGTATGTGGGAGAAATTGGCTTGCAAAGACGGAAAATACAGGTTATGTGGTGAGATATTTTAGGTACAGTGCTCAACTAAGGTAGATTCCAATTAAAAGCAAAGACCATAAAGGTGGGGAGAACCAAGCTTGGATAAATAAGGAAATAAAGCAATGTAACAAACTAGCAAAGAATAGGGAGATACTAAAAGGTTGTGAAAACATTATAAGTAATAAAGTATAATTAAGAAAGCAATAAATAAAGGGAAGATTGTTCATGAAAGTAGACTAACACAAAATATTAAAACAAATTGTACTTTTTGTATAATTACATAAAGCAGTAAAGAGTGGATGAAATGTGCAGAGGTTCTTTGGAAGATGAGATGGGGTTTTATATTGGGTAATGCAGAAATGAGAGGTTTGGAAGGACTATTTTATGTCATTCTTCATGGTGGAAGACACATCTAACATCCCAAAGAGATATGTTATGAATGCCATGGATCCAATGGGAGGTGAAAACCTCGATACAATCGCTTTCACTAAAGAGGAAGTGCTGTGCAAATTAATGGACCTATAAGTAAACAAGTCCCAGTAATGAAGAATGCATCCCAGGGTCTGAAAGAAATGGTGAAAGTTATAAGAGAGGCATTTGTGAAACTTTACCAAAGTTTTCTGGTCTCTGGGCAGGTCGCAGTGGATTTGAAGACAGAGTCATGCCATGATTTAAGAAAAGATGTAGTCAGAAGACAGACAACAAAAAGTCAGTTAACTTAATGTCTGTATTCAGGAAAATGCTTGAAGGTGTCTTTAAGGAAGAAAAAGTGAGACATCTGGATGAAAATTGTTCCATCAGACATACACAGCACATATTCAGGAAGGGCAGGTCCTGTCTGACAAAATTCCTGGATTATAACAAGTCCAATGTATAGAGGGGTACAGATGGATATTGTATTCCTGGATTTCCAGAAGGAATTCAATAAGGTGACACTTAAAAGACCTATGCCTAAGATAAAGATGCATTGAGTTGGGGATAATATATTAGTATAAATAAAGGACTTGTTAACCAATAGAAGCCAGAGAGTTAGGGTAAATGGGTGTTTCCCCAGTAGGCAGCCAGTGGTGAGTGGAATGCTAGGCCCCCAACTCTTCACAAGATATGTTAACGATTTGTAAGAGGAGGCCAATGTACCGTATCTAAGTTTCCTGATGACACTAAATTAAGTGGAAAAGCAAATCGTGAAGACGATGTATAGAGTCTGCAGAGAGATATGGATAGGTGAAGTGAGTAGGCAATCATCTGGCAGATGGAGTACAACAATGTTAATTGTGAGCTTATTCATTTTGCAAGGAAAAATTGAAGATCAGGTCATTATTTAGATGGTGAAAGATTGCAGCATGCTGTTGTGCAGAGGGACTTGGGAGTGCTTGTCCATGAAACGCAAAAGTTTGGTTTGCAGGTGCAACAGGTAATTAAGAATCATTTTAAACATTGGCCTTCATTACATGAGGGATTGAATTTAAGAACTGAAAAGTTCTGCTGCAACTGGACAGGGTACTGGTGGTTGATTCTAGAGATGAGGGAGTGTACGTATGAGGAGAGATTAAGTCACCTGGGTGGTCTGTACTCTGGAATTCAGAAGGATGAGAGGGGATTTTATCAAACGTTAAATTCTGAAAGGGATAGGTAAGATAGAGATAGGAATATTGTTTCCACTGGTTGGTGAAACTAGAACTAGGGGGCATAGGTTTAAGATTTGGGGGAGTAGATTTATGAAGGAGATGAGGATGAACTGTTTTCCCCAGAGAGTACTGAAATCTCTAGCCAAGGAAGCAATGGGAGCTACCTTATTAAATATAATTAAGGCATATTAGATAGATTTTTGTAGTTGACATAATCAGAATTACGGAGAAAGGTGGGTAGGTGGAGTCAAACCACAACCAGATTAACCATGATTTTATTGAATGGTCGACCAGGTTTGAGAAGCCAGATGGCCTACTCCAGCTCCTACTTCTCATGTATTTGGTTACACCAGTCATTTAATATGCCTTTTCTGACACTCTTTAATTTCTGGGCCCATGTCTTTCATCTTAAGACTGAGCCCAGAGCTAGAAATTGCTCAATGGCCTGACAAGTATAAGCAAACTAGTGCCCCTTTTCTTTTGTGAACATGAAACACTGTTCTTCTCTAGCATTGAGAGCTGAGCAATGAATACTTTACACTGCCTTCTGGAGATTGGTTTACTTATTCAGAAACAAATAGAGTTACCTTTGTCTCAACCATATTCATTCCCTTTGCTTTCCTTTGAGAAATTTTGACTGGATGATCTTTACTTATGCTAATAATGTCACCTGGAATATACTCCACAAAAGTTGCTCCAAACATAATTATTCATTTATGCTATGAAAAAACAATGCATAATGCTAGAAGGAAATGATGGGACCAATAGGACAAGGCAGGACACAGGTTAGTGATGACATACTGAGATACAACAGGTCAAAACCTCCACAGCCTTCTTTGCCTCCCTAACTCCAATAATGGGTTATTCTCTCTCAGTACAAATGACTTTTTAATGAAGAACCACTGCAGCAGAATATTTCTGAAGAGATAAGCAGCAAAAGGCCCATTGTAAGAAGCTGCTTATCAACTACCAGAAGACATTCAATTTGGTTCTGCAGAAGGAACTACGAAGGTAAACATGACATAGGAGGTAACATGGAGAGGGAGGCAATTTAGTAGCTCAATTACAAAATGTACTAAGAGCCAAAAGATAAAAGGTATTTGAAGCATGGAACTTGTAGATCTGCGCTGGAGCCATTACTTTCCATTAGAGTTATAAATGACTTGTTTGAAGAAACCGATAGTCACATATTTAAATGTATTGACATTGGGGAACAGTAGATCATGTCAATGGAAGCATAAATTTGTAATGAGACAATAATAGATTATGCGAGTAGATTGAAATTTAGCATGGGGGGTTTAATATGAAAAAATATGAAGTCATGCACTTGGGCAGATAGCTTCCAAATTTTGAGCAGTCAGGAATTATGAATGAGCAAAAAGATGAAATCAAAATGAAATCATAAAGGCATATATGGAACTTACCAACAGTTGATTCATGAAGATAGACACTAATAAAAGAGCTAATAAAATCTAGGAATGCAAAGAAAACCTGTAGATGCCAGAAATTTGAAATTAAAACATCAGAAGCTGCAAATGCGCAGATCAGGCACTATGTGAAATGTTAGCTCTCTTTCGTTCTCCACAGATGCTGCCTGTCCTTTTGGGTGATTTGAGCAAAGCTAATGAAATGTTGGGTCTGCTTTATTAGGTAAGAATCAATATATGGAAAATATGTTATAATTCTACAAGGTTGGGGATAGATCCATCCATTCAGTCTTGGGCACTACATCTCAGAATGCATACAGCAGATTTACCAGAGTAATAGCAAAGCTAAATGATTTCATTTAGAAAACAAATGGACTATTATGTAAAATTAATGAATAACAATTAAGGTGCTTATGGTGATTAAAGAATTTGCCACTAGATCTGGATGTAGTATGCAAGTTGTGGTTAGAATTCAGGGGTGGCCAACCTTTTAATTTTTAATTTCGACATCCAGCATGGTAACAGGCCATTTCGGCCCATGAGTCTGTATCAGGGGTGTAAGTTAATTGGGCAGCCTGGACTACTGGGCTGAAATGGCCTGTTACCATGTTGTATGTCTAAATTAAAAATTAAAAGGTTGGCCACCCCTGGATCATTTTATTCATCCCTGTTGTGTATTCGATATTCCACTGTCTTTACCATTTGTTATTCTACCAAAACTCCTAGATTCACCTTGAAACTTCATGAAAGTTGGTTTGTCAAGTGGGAAAAAAGTTCATATTGTATACTTCCCAGCAAGTCAACCTGTGAATAAGTACAGGATGATTGTATGTTAGAACTGTTGGCATTGGAAAGTAATGCTCCAGAATAGTGGACAAGGCAAATTCTCACCTAAAAGGATTCTGCAATAACAACAATACTTGTCCGTGACAGCAGCAACAGTATCACGCAAGCAACTACTTCATTTTTGAGTCAGATTGTAAAGAAGAAATAAATTATTTACCAAAAATAGACGTAGCATATCTGTGTAACTGAATAAGTAGCAGGTAGAAATCTAATTGCAGACATAGATTTCTAGGCTGTGCTGTGCCTTTCTACTTGTAGGTCACGAAGCTGCCAATGTATCTTTTTTTTAATTTGTATTGCCAAATATGATGATGCAAACAATTTTTGATATTCTCTTTGGCAATAAACAATTCAGTTTATGAGCTTTTCCATATAACTCTAATAATAGTCAAACCACCATTACCAATGCAACCTTGAATGAGGTGTGTGCAATAATTGTATCAATTAAATTTACAATTAAAACCAAGATTAAGTAAAACTAAAGAGATTAAAAACATTTTTATTGTTTGATAGATCAATCAGAAATATTTGTAGTTCCAGTGGTGAGCAATGAGATGCAAACCTTGCCAACAAGTAACTGCTAGTTCGTACAAATCTCATAATTAACCATTTATTTCCACTGCCCCAGATTTAATTACCAAACATTTTTTTTGTGTCAGACTTCACCAGTGCCTGTTGTATATCAAAGTGCATGACAGTATGACCTAGTCTCTCAGCACACTAGAAAGAAACACAAGTCATGATTATCCTGGCCAAGCTTTATCCCTCAATTAATGGCTAAAGCAGAATAATCATGCGGTGTTGAGTTCAAGGTTAAATACAAATTAATTATCAATTTTACAGCTCTATTTCTTCTTTCATCAATGTGCAAACTGTCAGTTATTCTTTGGTTAATAACAGGCATTTACATTAATCCTGAGACCTCCTGTATAAATCAATCTATAATCTCATAAAGTAGGGCAGCATGCATAAAGGATATGCATCGCAAAGGATAATTATTGCATGGCAGTGTTAATGTACAATTGGAAAAGTAAACACACATCATGGCAGTGGCATTGAAACCATGAGGATGAATTTCCACACAGTGCTAAATGCAGGTAAGGATCTAATTCATCATATATAATCCTCAGTGCATCAAGAAACTATATATAGCAGCATTCCAAATTCATGTAATCAGGTCATCACATAGCTGTAGTGTACTGCAGGGGTTTTACAATAGAGTGTATAATGTAATCTATAGTTTCAAAATACTGCAACAATCTTTGGCATCTACAAGCCACTAAACACCAGATTAACTAAATGATACATTATTTAAAAAGAGGTTACTCCACATTCACAGCCACAGGTAAAATTCTTCAATAACTTGAATGGTTATCTGCAATAAGTGAATGTTGGTATATCTTGATTAAATCTAACCAATTTATTGACATCTTCCTCAATCTTGGTGTTAAACTTGTTTGTTTCACAGAAATAAAAATTAGTCTTCCAGATTAAGGATTGTGACCCAATTGCACAGGGTGTAATATGTAATGCAATACAAATACTAATTAATACTGTTACAAGATCAAACCAGAAACCACAAAGGGGTAAAAATGAACAATTAGATTATTAACAAAAAATATCCCCTTCAAACTTTAATTCAATATTTCCCTTTTATAACAATGCCCACTGATTACTATGCAAATCTCTATAACAGTGTAAAACAAATAAATTCCCCAGCCTAAATATAACATATGTAATTAAAGCCCAAGTTATATTTCCAACCAGCCCACAGAAAAACTTAGACACAAAACACACAAGGCTCACAAAACTTCGATCTCAACCGAAGCAAAGATCATAAACAAAATTCAGTTTATTTGGTGAACTGAAGCCAAAAGATCTTTAAGAGAGAGCAGAAAATTCAAAGCTGTCTTGTGTTGCTTGCAGAGAGGAACCACTGGCTTGGTCCGGATCCTTCTGGCTGCCTTTGGAATATTCATCTTTTTTGAAATTCCAACATTCTAAACTGTCCTCAAGACCATGACTCATGCTCTAGGCCTTCTTCCACCCCACAGCCATCCATCCAAGTCCAGAAATTGTTTTCATTTTCTGCACATGCTCAGTCCGACTCCCACTATCTCAGTAGTCCACATACACCTTGGCTCTCTCAGGAAAACTGTCACTTTTTAACATAAAACCACACAACACATAGGCCAATACACAACACAGAATTCTGTAACACCTCCCCTGCTAAAAAAAAATTTTGTCCACAAGAACAAATTTTTCACAATTATTGGAAATATCACCTAAATTAAATTAAATAAACACTCCATTTTTTTACAATAAATATGTGATGACCCAGATTAACATCTTGACAAACAATCAGCTATTACATTATCCATCCCCATTATGTGTAATAATTAAACCATTCTCTTTTAATAGTAAGTTCCAATTCAATACCTGTCTGTTCTTATTTTTTTTTTCATTTTAGTCAGAAATGCTAATGGATTATGATCAGTATATATTATTAATGGTTTTTGAGCAGTACAAATATACACATCAAAATGTTGCAATGCTAAAACAAGGGCAAATAACTCCTTCTCGATTGTTGAATAATTTTGTTCATGGTTATTAATCTTTTTCAAGAAGTACGAAATAGGATGTTCTACTCCATCACCATCCTTCTTCTGTAACAGTGCAGAACCAACCACTTCATTACTGGCATCCATAGCTAAAGAGAATGGGTTTTCAAAGTTAGCAGACACAAGTACAGGCTGATGACATAAAATGGCCTTTAACTTCAGAAATGCTTCCTGGCATGCATCTGACCAGATAATTTTTTTCTTTCTTTCCAAGTAGTTTTGTTAATGGGAGTGCAATTTCTGCAAAGTTTTTAAAAAATCTACGATAGTAGCCAATCATACCTAGAAATTTCCGAAGAGCTTTCTTATTACCGGGGATAGGGAACCCAGTGATAGCCAATACTTTCGCTCCACCCGGTGCCACCTGTCCCTGTTCTACCACATAACTAAGATAAATTACAGTGGCATGTCCAAACTCAGTTTTGTGCAAACCACTGTGAGGTGTGCTTCCACGAGTCTCTGAAATAACTGCTGTAATTCAAGCATGTGTTCTTGCCATGTATCCGTACTAATTACTAAATCATCGATATAGGCTCCTGTGTGCTCTTATGCCTGAATTACTGGATCAATCCTTCTCTGAAATGTGCCAGATGCATTTTTCATCTGAAAGGCATAACATCATACTCATACAATCCCGAAGGTGTAACAAATGTTACACCAGTATCCTTTTAAGAGATCAATCTTTACCTTCCCCACCTTATCTATATAATCATCTATTCTGGGAATAGGAAATGCATCAGTCTCTGTCACCATGTTTACCTTTCGATAATCTGTACAAAACCTAATTGAGCCATCTGTCTTAGGCACCAGAACACAGGCTGAACTCCAATTTGAACAATTTTTGGATTATGTCATTTTTTAGCATAGAGTCCACCTCTTGATCTAACAATCTGCTCTTTTCCTGTTTAACTCAGTAAGGATGCTGCTTAATGGGCTTAGCATCACCGGCCTCCACATCATGACAAGCCACAGTAGTTCTTCTTGCAACATCTGTGAATATATCCTTAAATTTCATAAGTAATGTCTTCATTTCTTCCCTTTCTGATTTAGTCAAATGCATTAACTTGGTGTCTAAGTTTTTGCAAATTTTCCAGCCTGGGGCTTATCACTTTCTGTACTCCATGACCTGCCACAAAACTTATCTCCTCCTTACTTTCCTCTATAACTATCAGCTTGGTTGGAATCCTAGTCTCCTTCTCAGTCATTTTCTCAGAGTAAGGTTTAAGCATGTTCATGTGTCTCTCTTCAATGATCAGGTGTCTCAATGACATATTTACAACAATATGTAGAGGTGCCGACCAGAGAAGGAGCGGTGTTAGATCTACTGTTGGCAAATGGGATGGGTCAAGTGACGGAGGTTAGTGTTGGCGAGCACTTCGGATCCAGTGATCATAATGCCATCAGCTTCAATGTCATTATGGAAAGAGAGAAAACAGGGCCAAGGATTGATGTTTTTGATTGGGGAAAAGCTAGATTTGAGGAGATGCGAAAGGACTTGCAGGGTGTGCATTGGGACAATTTGTTTTATGGGCAGGATGTAGTAGAGAGATGGAAGTCTTTTAAAGATCAGATTTTGAGAGTGCAAAAGCTTTATGTTCCTGTTAGGTTAAAAGGAGGGGCAAAAGGTTTGAGAGAGCCGTGGTTTTCAAGGAATATTGGAAACTTGGTTCGAAGAAAAAGGGAGGCGTACATTAGACATAAGAAGCATGGAGTTAAGGAGATGTTTGAAAGATACATTGAATGTAAGAGGAATCTTAAGAGAGGAATTAGGAAAGCTAAAAGAAGGTACGAGAAAACTATGGCAAGCAGGGTGAAAACTAATCCAAAAGAGTTCTACAAATATGTTAATGGTAAGAGGAAAGCTAGAGACAAAATTGGTCCCTTAGAAAATCAGAGTGGAAAACTGTGTGTGGAACCTAGAGAAATGGGGGAGATATTGAACAGTTTCTTTTCTTCGGTATTCACTAAGGAGAAGGATATTGGGAGATGTGGGATAAAAAAAGCAAATTGGGTAAATATGGGGAATATAGAGATTACAAAAGGTGTAGTTTTAAGGCTTTTGAAGAATATAAAGGTGGATGTCTCCGGGACCAGACGGGATCTTCCCCAGGACATTGAGAGAAGTGAAGGAGGAAATAGCAGAGGCTCTGGCGGTAATTTTTCAAATGTCATTAGTTATGGGGATAGTGCCGGAGGATTGGCGCATTGCGCATGTGGTTCCGTTATTTAAAAAGGGTTCAAGGAGGAAGCCTGGCAACTATCGGCCTGTAAGTTTGACGTCTGTGGTAGGTAAATTAATGGAGAAAATTCTTAGAGATAGTACTTATAAACATCTGGATAGACAGGGTCTGATCAGGAGCACTCAACATGGATTTGTGGGAGGAAGGTCATGTTTGACCAATCTGATTGAATTTTTTGAAGAGGTGACTAGGAATGTGGATGAGGGTAGCGCAGTGGATGTTGTCTATATGGACTTCAGTAAGGCCTTTGATAAGGTACCACATGGAAGGTTAGTTAGGAAGGTGCAGTCTTTAGGTATAAATTTTAAGATAGTCAAATGGATTGAACATTGGCTGAAAGGGAGAGGCCAGAGAGTGGTAGTGGATAATTGACTGTCAGGTTGGAGGCCGGTGACCAGTGGTGTGCTTCAAGGATCTGTATTGGGCCCATTGTTGTTCGTTATATACATTAATGATCTAGATGATGGGGTGGTGAATTGGATTAGTAAATATGCAGACGATACTAAGATAGGTGGAATAGTGGATAATGAAGAAGGTTTTCAAGGATTGCAGAGGGATTTGGGCTGCTTAGAAAAGTGGGCTGAAAAATGGCAGATGGAATTTAATGCTGATAAGTGTGAGGTGCTTCATTTTGGTAAGAAGAATCAGAATAGGACATATATGGTAAATGGGAGAGCATTGAGGAATACAGAAGAGCAGAAAGATTTAGGAGTAACGGTACATCGTTTCCTGAAGGTAGAAACTCACGTGAATAGGGTGGTGAAGAAGGCTTTTAGTATGCTGGCCTTTATCAATCATTGCATGGAATATAGGAGTTGCGAGGTGATGTTGAGATTGTATAAGACGTTGGTGCGGCCTAATTTGGAATTCTGTGTGCAGTTCTGGTCGCCTAATTATAGGAAGGATATAAACAGAGTGGAGAGAGTGCAGAGAAGGTTTACCAGAATGTTGCCTGGGTTTAAGCATCTGGAGTATGGGGAGAGATTGGACAGATTGGGTCTTTATTCTTTGGAACGTAGAAGGTTGAGAGGGGATTTGATAGAAGTATTTAAGATTATGAAAGGGATAGACAGAATGGATGTGGATAGACTATTTCCGTTAAGAGGAGGAAAGTTTAAAACAAGAGGACATGAGTTAAGAATTAAGGGGCAGAGGTTTAGAGGTAACATGAGGGGGAACTTCTTTACTCAGAGAGTGGTAGCTGTGTGGAATGATCTTCCGGGAGAAATAGTGGCGGCGGAGTCAATTGTGTTATTTAAGAAAAGGTTGGACAGGTATATGGATGAGAAGAAGATGGAGGGTTATGGGCATTGTGCAGGGAGGTGGGACTAGAAAGGGGTGTTTGGTTCGGTGCGGACTAGAAGGGCCTAATGGCCTGTTTCCGTGCTGTAATTGTTATGTTATATATGTTATGTTAGATGACCTGGTTATTTTTTTATTTGACCTTATATAGTCCTGAAAACTGAGCTCTCAAAGGGTTTGACTGCATTTGAAACAAAACCAATACTTTGTGGCCAGGTTTAATGTCCCTAATTTTTTGCTTTTTTATTATACCAAATTTTCATTTTTCCCTGAGCAGTTTTTAATTTTTTCCTTGCCATCTCGCAAGCCTGATGTAATCTGTTTTTAAATTTGAAAACATAATCCAACAGATGTGATTGTATATCATTATGTATCCACTGTTCCTTTAACAATAGTAATGGACCCCTGACTTCATGACCAAACACCAACTCAAATGGACTAAAGCCACAAGTGATACCTTCCAGTGAAAGTCGGGCAGTGGTAAGGCAAGTTGTAATTCCCAAAACTTACAAGAATGAAATATTAACGGTGTATCATAGTACACCTTTAGGAGGTTATCTTGGAGTGAAGAAGACGGTAGAAAAAGTAAGGAAGAAGTTTTATTGGCCGGAATTAAGAAAGGATGTTGTGAACTTTTGTAGAACCTGTCACCTTGATTAGGCTTGCCCACCAGTTGACAAAGGTGACAGGTTCTACAAAAGTTCACAACATCCTTTCTTAATTCTGGCCAATAAAACTTTTTCCTTATCTTTTCTACCATCTTCGTCACTGAAACATGACCTCCTAAAGGTGTACTATGAGCCAACTTTAATATTTCATTCCTGTAAGTTTTGGGAATTACAACTTGCCTTACTGTCACCCAATATTTACTGGCAGGTATCACTTGTGTTCTCCACTTTCTCATCAATATTCCATACTAAACAAAGTAACCTACTGGCACAGTTTCAATTTCCTGGTTAGACGGAATCTTATGTCTTATCCCAGCAAGATCAGGATCATGCTTTTGTCTAGCTATTATTTCTTAATGCTTCTCTCGACAACAGCAATGCTGGATCCTTAGGTTTGTCCTCAATGCTTGCCTCCACTACAAGATCGTCTCAGACTTTCTCTACCTCTACCTTTTTTCTAGACATGTCTCTAGTAATGGCACATGCAGGGTAGATTTCCAAATAATTTTTGGACTCATAAACCAATGGCTCACTTGTGAGTTTCATGGCAGGTATAACTTTAAATCATTTCTCTGTTAAATCATTTCCTAACAAAAGAGAAACTCCATCCACCGGCAGACTTGATCTTACCTCTATTGTAACTGGGCCATTAACTAAGTCTGATTTCATCACTATTCTATACAAAGGTATAGGCTCTGCTTCACCTCCAATGCCTTTAATTAAATTCACATCTCCAGTAATGGTCTCCTCACCAAAATTCAAAATGTTGCTTAATACAAGCGATTGGGCTGCTCCAGTGTTCCGTAGGATTTTAACTGGCACTTGATTGGATCCTTCTTTAACCGAAATGAAACCTTTAGTCATGAATGATTTAAAAATATCCCTAACTTTCTCACTCTGACCACAGGCAGTTGGTACCACCCCTTTCTCTTTCTTCCTTTTCAGTACAGGACAATTTGTTATTATATGCCCTGGCTTCTTACAATAGTGACAAATAACTCTCGAAAATATTTCCTTCACCCATTTCTCTTCCTCTCTTCCTTTATCCTCACTTCTAGATTTTCTTTCTACTCAACTTGAATTATCAGCAGTATTCCTTTGAAAAGTTTTCCCTGGTGTCCACTTAGGCTTGTTGGTTAAAGCATATTCCTCTGTGAATTTAGCCAATTGTTGCCAAGTTTTTATTTTTTTCACTGTCAAGTACACTTGAATATCGTCAGGAACACAATTTTTAATCTCCTCAATCAGAATGATTTCCCTCAATAAATCAAAGTTATTTTCTACTTTCATTGTGGCACACCATTGATCAAAACACACAAAATATAAGCAAAATCCAGGTAAGATTGGGTTGCTGCTTTTTTTAAACTCCTGAACTTTTGTCCATAAACCTCTGCGACTACTTCATAAGATCGGAGTATAGCCTGGTTTACAAATTCTTAATCAGCTGCTTGTTGTATTGTGAGACACAAATACACCTGTTGGGCTTTCCCTTTAAGAACACTTTGTAGCAGGAGTGACCACTGGTTTGGTGGCCATTTTAAATTTACAGCTACTTTCTCAAAATGCTGAAAATACTGGTCTATTTCAGCTTCCTCAAATGAAGGAAATATCCTCACTTCTCTACTGACCAGAAACCTCTCCTCCTGACCAGCACATGAGCTTTGGGCTTCTTCCTCTCCTTGGGTTAGGGTCTGCCTCAATTTAGCTAGTTCTAGCTCATGTTTCCATTCTTTCTCACTCTCCTCCCTTGTGGGTGCTCTCTCCTCCCTTGCAGCTGCCCTTTCCTCCATTTCTGCCTGCCTTACTGTTTCCCATTTGGCTTTCTTCTTTGCCTCTCTTTTTGCCTCTAACTCTAGTTTTCTCAAAGTCAACTTTACTTCCTCTATATTTTTCTCCTTTGGAAACTGTTCTAATGCAGCTTCTTCAAATACCCCCTTTCCTACATCGTGCTTAACAATCTTTTGGGCAATTTTCTTTTTTTCCAATCGCAGTTCTTACTGCAAGAAGTTTTAACTTGCCAACTATAACCATCAGTTCTGACTTTTTAGCCATTTTTAAATTAACTACTGAAGGGTTAGCTATGATCTGGTCAATATTCATAGTTGCTGGTTTATCTGTTGGTGACTTATACACTCATCATTTATTTTTAACTTCAAGCTGGAGGTTGAGTCAAACTCAGACAACTGATAAATGTGCACAAGTCAATTACCCTTAAAGCTTCCAAATTGGTTTGATCCTGGATGATTTCCCCAAATTATGTGACAAGATCAAACCAGCAACCACAAAGAAGACATATCACACAGGGGTAAAGATGAACAATTACTTTATTAACAAAAAAATCACCTTCAAACTTTCATTCAAAACCCCCCTTTTATAACAATGCCCACTGGTTACTATGCAAATTTCTATAACAGTGTAAAACTAATAAATTCCCCAGCCTAAATGTAACATATGTAATTAAAGTCTAAGTTATATTTTCAACCAGCTCACAGAAAAACTTAGACACAAAACAAGCACAAGACAAACAAGATTGACAAAACATTAATCTCAACTGAATCAAAGATCATAAACAAAATGTGAATGTCTGCTAAGCTGTCTGTCTCCCCCCTCTGGCGAGCTTTGCTATACTAACATTGGCTGTGCATTATCTCTACTGCTAAGGACACTCCCCTTGGATATAGCTGTATATGCATCTACTGTCTTTCATTATTGTTCCATGAGTTTCTGCTAATAAAAGCCATGATTATTGTTTGACCACATCATCTTTGTCTACTTCATCAACTGGCACTTCTTTGAGAGAGAGCACAAAATTCAAAGTTGACTGTGTTGGTTGCAGAGAGGAACAATTGGCTTGGTCCGAATCCTTCTGGCTGCCTTCGGAATGTTCATCCTTTTTGAAATCCCAACATTCTAAACTGTCCTCCAGACCATGACTCATGCTCTGGACCTTCTTCCACTCCACAGCACCACCCAGTGGTGGTTTATCGTCCAAATCCAGAAATTGTTAGATCATTTTCTGCACATGCTCAGTCCATCTCCCACTCTCTCAGCGGTCCACCTTCAACTTGACTCTTTAAGGCTAACTGTCACTTTTTAACATAAAACCACACAACACATAGGCCAATACACAACACAGAACTCTGTAACAATACACAAAAACTAAATAATTTGTATTTTTACAGTATACAGCATTCCTAATTCTTTTTCATTTCCACTTTGACTTGTATGATCTATTTCGATTCATTTATTGTTCCTATGACAAAAATTCCTATCTTTAATATCACCTATGCTGCAACTATTATATTTCCATTTTATTGACATTTTTGTTGTCATTTCCCTTTGTAATGAGTCATTGTTCAGTGGCATATTGTCAGCTATTCCTCAAATTGTCATTCTTCTGCTCAGGTTGGCAATATTTTTGTTTATGTTGATGTCCCATTTACTAAGCATGTCTCCTATGGAAACTTGCATTCTTGACCACTGCTACACCCATGGCTCCATTCTGTGCCCATATTTGGGAAGGCTGGTCCATCTGGATGTGCTTCTCCTTCCATCAAATAGGCAGAACCGGAAGAAGAGATAGAACAGAGATGGTCTGGGGAGTCAAAAGAGTGGCTACATGACTGTCTAGAGTCAGTATACTGTGCAATATTCAAGGATTCATCAGTGGATATGAATAGATATGCCACAACATTTCTGACTTTATCAAAAAAAGGTGTAGATGGGTGTTCCGATGAAGCCTATCTCGATGTATCTGAACCAGAAGAGATGAACGATCCAAGAGATTGAGAGCAAATGTGTGGTTTTCAGAATGGGAGATTCAGAAATTTATAAAAAGAGTAGGTACAACTTCCAGAGGGTCATTAACAATACAAATAGACAATTTTAGACCAAGCTGAAATGTCAGACAAACACTTAGCAGCTTTGGCAGGACTTGCATGCTATCATATCCTTCTGGTGGTACACTAGCAGCCTACTGCAGGGGGTAATCTCTGTACATGCAGGAGAGTAAAGGGGACAGGACTACACCTGGCCGGCTGTCAATTAGTCGACCTGAATGAATCAAGCCCCACCCAGTTGGGTGTCAATCATCCTCCAGGATATAAGCCTGCACCAGCCTCCGAAGTCTCTCAGAGTTACTGCAGCTACAGCCAGCCTGGCTCCGTGGAAGTCTTTGTGGATTAAAGCCTGTTGAACAGTCTTTACCTTGTGTGTGTCTGATTCTGTTGAACAGTGCACCACAATCTTACAGGGCAAATCAAGGCAGTATCATCAACTGTGATATAACCCTTCAGTAGAGTTTAAAGCCTTCTATGCTCACTTTGAAAGGAAAAACAATGGTGTGCCCCATGAGCCCCCACAATTCCAGGTGACTCTGAGCTCCCAGGTTCTTAGGCTGATGTGAAAAGAACCTTCAGGAGAATAAGTCTTCAAAAAGCACTTGGCTCAGTAGGTCTATTGGTTGACCTTAAAACCTGTGCAGACCAACTGATATGTTCAACCTCTGACTATCACAGTCTGAGGTCTTCACATGCTTCAAAAAGGCATTCATCACACTGGTGTCCAAGTAGAGCAAGATGACCTGCCTCAACAAATATCAGTAGTACCTATGGACAATGATGAAGTGCTTTGAGAAATTGGTTATGGAGCAAATAAACTCTGGTCTCGGGAATAACCTGGACACACTCCAATTCACCTATTATCACAACAGGTCAATGGCGGATGCCATCTTGCTGGTCCTCCACCCTACTTTTGATCACCTGAACCACAAGAACACCTACATCCAGTTGTTGTTCATTGACTACAGCTCAGCATTCGACACCTTCAAACCTTGTGATCCCTCTGCAACTAGATCTTTGATTTCCTCATCACTAGATCCAAATGAGAGTGAATTATCAGCATCTCCATCCCTCTCACTATCAACCCAGGGGGACCCCAAGACTACATGCTTAATCCATTGTATACTCATGACTGCGTAGCCAAGTTCAGCAACCACATAATCTTTAAATTCTCTGATGACTCCACTGATGTTGGCCAAATAACAGGAAGTGATGAGTCAGAATACTGGATGGAGATCAAGAATCTGGTTGGGTGGCACCAGAACAAGAATCTTGCTCTCAAAATCAACAAGATACTTATTAAGAACTTTCAGAAGGGGTCTCCACAGGACCACACATATTTCCTCTTTGATGGGGAGAGTTCTATCAGGTTCCTTCAAGTCAACATATCGAAGAAGAATGAAGAATGAAGAATGCTCACCCATGCCTTTACATTCTAAGGAATCTGAGGAGATTTGGCATGTCATCATATACTCCATCAAACTTCTGCATTTGTACTGCAATTACACCTTTGTATCCTCAACAAATGTTGCAATACTCCAGTTCAATATCATGGGAAACCCTAGTTTCACAGCCCTTTTTCCTGCTGTTACTTCTCTCTCTCTCTCTCTCTCACTCCCACTCTCTCTCTCTCACTCTCTCTCTCACTCTCTCTCTCACTCTCTCTCTCACTCTCTCTCTCACTCTCTCTCTCACTCTCTCTCTCACTCTCTCACTCTCTCTCTCACTCTCTCTCTCACTCTCTCTCTCACTCTCTCTCTCACTCTCTCTCTCATTCTTTCTCTCTCTCAGCCTGTTAGCGCTCACTCTGAGTACTTGTAGTAGAATTCCAAATCCAAGATGAATCTCAACTACACAAAGGAATAGTCCCTTTTTATCGTCTCTTGATTAAACGTAGCCCTACATCCAGACAGTACCTTTAACATTGAGTGATTATGCTGATTTTACTGGATGGGGCCTCAACCTAAATTACTAAATATTTCTTCTCATTTCTTCAGATGACCCATTTCTTTGAATTACCCACATTAGTTATATGATACCATACATGTCACAATTTGGAAGGATCACACATTTAAATTTTATATTTTCTACCCTTTAAAAGCTAACATAATTGTTATCCCAGTACTTTTCTATCTCTCTTGTGGTGCCAGCCCATAATATCTTGCCTCTTGTGACCATTGGCCAAGGCATATATCTTAGAAACAGAAGCAACATGTCTGTAAAAAGGCCTTCTTATTCAGCAGCCCAACACATCTGGAAAATAGTACCTCATTCCAAGCACTTTGCCCTACAATTATCATGTTGGCATTGAACACTTTACAGATACAAAACCAAAAATTAATCGCATAATGCCTTTGTAAAATTTCCTTTACAATTTTTAAGACACCTGATTTTTTTTAAAAATTCCTTCTTATTTCCCTACTTTTGAAGAGATATAATATTTTCTCTCCTGTTCACTGAAGGATATAATGACTTTATCCTCATTACCTGCTGTGGAGAAAACCAATGAATGTTATTTAACACTTTTTGTTTAAATTTGCAGAAGAGGTCACAACCAATCCTCACACATAATCGCTGGCAATAACCACTAGCCGGTGCTAAAACAGGAAGAGAAATTGCTGGGATTTTTAAAATTCAGCACTCATACCTGTCCTCTAATATATCTTTTTTTTCCCCCCACACACTTAACCACTGTGACCAGATTGCATTTTATTTATTAATCCAATTTTCTTTCTAAAATTTGTGGCTAACAACTTGTTTATTCTTCCAGTCACATTCCTTGTATTATGCTGAGCAGTACAATGAGTTCTCTTTGTAACTAAATAAGCATGATCTGACATGACAAGTAAAATGTGACATACTTCTGTTTAGCAATATTGTTTTCTATTTGGTCTTACAATATGTACATATTTAGGAGCTATCACGGATTCTAAAAGATACCATTTCAAGCAGAATGCATGACCATCAATGTTGCACTTGTAGCATATGCTCTATTGTGAAATGGGGAAAGGAGGCATACACTCAAGGAGTCGAAGACTGATTTATTGAACTGGCAGCTCTGTTTATATTCACTCCTCGCTGCTGACGTCGGGAGTGACATCACGGCAACGCCGATCTCCAACTGGGCAGTTTGCTTGCTGTTGCTTGCTGTCTCACGCCATGCGGGTGGTCACCTGGGACAAAGGTGATTGACCCCCCACGGGGTCTGTGTGGTCACATGTTCGTCTACCATTTTGTGTACCAGGTCACGTCCCTGTTAGCGGGCTGCTACACAGTAAAATTTCTTTGTGTCCAAACTGAAAGGCAGATGTCTTCTGCCATGGACAATGGTAAACCTGGGGGCAAGAAACCAGTTTATTTGCTGAGTATTTGCTTTGTGGCGGGCAGCAACCTCCTTTGAAGAAGACCCACCTCACTGACAAAAGACAAAGGAGGAAAAACCCAACACCCAACCCCAACCAACCAGTTTTCCCCTGCAACCGCTGCAACCGTGTCTGCCTGTCCCGCATCGGACTTGTCAGCCACAAACGAGCCTGCAGCTGACGTGGACATTTACCCCCTCCATAAATCTTCATCCGCGAAGCCAAGCCAAAGAGAAAGAGTGGTAAGAACCACCACAAATGCCATTTCATGTCTTATTCCTTCATCAGTTCCAAACACTTTATCAGCATTATTTTGGCTAACTCCAGTTTGCTAAATTAATTTAGGACTTACTTACATATGGAGCAACACCCAGTGTGTTTATTTAGTTCATTAACTGAATGTGGAAAGGAGATCAGTCTGGATTGAATCTTCACAGCATCTTCCATCAGATCCCTGTATGGAATGCCAAGTAATGAGTTATCAGTCTTCACATCACTCCGCCATGGAGAGACTAAAAACAATCTTGATCAGCGGGGGTTTTTTAAGTAACTGCAGTGCAGAATGTTTAGTTTATAAACCGCTATGAAATATCATTCCTTAATCCACATAGCATCCAAAATTATGCCAAAGCACCTATCAACATACATTTCACGAGAGAACATTTGGAGATTGCTGCTCACCAAGTTAGTAATCAATTTCTCAAAATGATTCACTTTATTCAAATGACCTTTAGGCCTAAATTTTAGGGACAATGACCCTTGGTGTGTATAATCTCTCTTCATCATTTAACCCTTGGAGGCAGGACATCACTCACATATATTTCCATAAATGCACAGCCCCTCTGATGTGGGAAAAAATCTGGTCCATTCAAACTAACTTAATAACCTCTTTTTGTATTCCTATGAAATTTATAAAGCCAATGTTGTTTGCGCCTAGCTACTTCAAATAGGTAGCTCATTATCTTGCCAGCCAAGTCATTAACAAACACTTTGGTTCCAAAAGAGATCCCTGGGAGATGCTGTTAATCACCCAGAACCAATTAGACCTTCTGCTCATTATCCCACCGCTTGGTCAATCTATGAACCGGCTAATAATTTTCACTCTGTTCCATGAGCTTCAATGTAATCTGATTTGATTTTTTAATTAAATATCTTTTGAAAATCTATATAAGTAACTATATCTCCTCTTCAAAGGGTTCATTCTGCTTTTACAATCATGAGCTATGTTTGCAATGATTGGATCACAATGTCCAATTGAAAAATCTTAATGGTGAGATCTCCCGAGTCTTGACCCACGTCCTGAGGCCCCATTATCTCCCAGGCCTGAGATTGCACTTATAGCTTGCAAACTCACTGACTAAAAGAACATTCCTTACACAAGGTACAATGGGGAATTCAGCTCAAAGATCTCAACACACCACTGAGCAGCCATGTTGATGCCAAAGGAAGAGACACACCCTGGAACTGATGTACAGGGCCAAAAAGCAACAGCCATTGATAGCAGCAGAGTTGAATGTGATGTGGATAGTTTTGCAAGAGTTAAAAATGTTTTTAGAAGGATGTATTTTTTTAAAAAATTGTAAAGCAAGCACTGACAAAACTGAGTTAATTATCTTTGACTAATTTCATTTCAATGTTAAGAATAAGAAATTGCTTCCACATTTTTTGAACTGAAGTGGACAGGTAGCCTGAGATAGCACATAATATACAGCAAAATCCCTGTTATCAGAATTATTGACAGCCTCAAGCAACTGGCAAAACATCATGGAAAATAAATAGTACAAAAGTTTAAAATTGGTGCTCCCTAGCAGCCAGTTTGATGATCATACACCACGCAATCTCAAGCAACCAGAAAATTCACTTTCCTGGCACCATAGGTGTTGGATGCAGGAGTTTTAATGTATTTTTTAAATACAAAGAAAGGCAAATTCTTACATACATTGAAGGATTGATGATATCAGAGAAATGGGCCAGATTGAGTGGAGTTGAAAAAGACAAGGTTTTTTGAGAAAGCAAAAAAGAAGCTTTTGAGAAGTACCAACTTGATCAGACACAAAGAAATTGTTGCAACTCTCAGTGCAGAGGGCAACATACCACAGAGCACCATGCAATGCCTGGTGATGCCCGAGCTCTCATTCTCATTGCACTTTCTAAAATCGAAATGCATATGCACTTGAAGCTAAGTTGTTGGCCATGTTTCTTGGGTGTCATGTGGATCATAATGTTATGTTGGCTTGGGAGATTGTGGCCATTCACCATTTGCAACCTACACCTACGTGCATTAGCAGCCCCTGATCCAAGGACAACATGGACTAATCTTTCTCTAATGTTAATCAAGACAGTGAATCAGATGTATAGTCACAATTCATTAACGTGTTCAGTGACAATTGCAGTTTGCTTCCCTCACTCAGCGAAGCTGGAACATATGGAAAAGATGAGGGTGAAGTTTAAAGCATTTTGCAGACCACCAAACCATGAACATAACCAGAAGATATGGGATCAGAATTAGGCCATTTGGCCAATTCATTCTGCTCTGCCATTCGATAAAGTTTGTTCAATTTTATAATCATCTGACTACATATACAACCAGATGAAACAGTATTTCTCTGGAAATGGTGCCCACATATGCACACACCATGCACAGCATTTCCTTCTTACCCCAGTTTTCCTGCCTTTTCCCTGTAATCCTCGATAATATTACTAATCAATAACTTATCAACCTCTGCTTTAAGTTCAAACTCATTGATTATCATCTGATTGTGCATAGACAACCCAATGAAACAGCATCTTTCCACAAAAACACACAATACACAGTACATAAAGATTATATAAATCATAAAAATATATATATCAATATGTGAGATGATGCTCACATTTCAAGATACTCTTTATCAGTCTCACTGCCTGTGGAAAGAAGCTATTTCCCACCCTGGCAGTTGGGATTTTGATTGTCCTGTACCTTCTTTTTGATGGCAGTGGGTTGAAGATACTGTGAGCTGGATGGAAAAGGGCTTCTATAATTCCTTAAGCCCTCTTTACACAGTGCTCCCAGTAAATGTTATTTATAGAGGAAAGGGAGATCCCAGTGATCCTCTCGGCTGTCTTAACAATCCGCTAAATGGGTTTCAGGTTTCACATTTTACAGCTACTAATGATGCATCAGACAGGACACTTGTGCTCTTGTAAAAGGTTGTCAAGATGGGAGTAAGTCTTGGCCTCTTCAGCCTCTTGGCTAATGGGAGGTGTTGTGAGTCCAGATCGGTACTCCCTTATACACACATCAAGGAACTTTGTGTTCCTCATTCCTTCCATGACAGAACCGTTAATGTATATTTGAGAATGGTTGACTTTTGTCCTCCTGAAGTTCACCATCAGGTTGTTGTTCTTGCCCCATTTTATTACCTTTTCAACCTCCTCTCTGTAAAGTGACTCAATATCATTGTTGATGAGGCCATCTACTGTGGTATCACCTGAAAACGTGATGATTTGTTGGAACTGAATCTGGCAGCACAGTCCTGAGTCAGTCCATGAACAGAACCAACCTGAGCACACAGCCCTGATTTGCACATGGTGGGGCTTAAGGTTTTGCTCTCAACTTTGACAGGCTGTGGTCTTTGAATCAAGAAGCCCAGAATCCATTTGCAGGGATGAAATTGCAAGTGAGATGCCTGGTGCCAAGTTATTCACTAAATTGGATGCATCCCAGGGCTTCTGGCAAATAAAAATAGCACAAAACACTGTAATTTTAATACACCATTTGGCCAATACACCTGTCTAAGGATGCCTTTTGGAATTTCCTCAGCTCTGGAAGTGTTCCACAGGACTATCAAGTACATCATAGAAGACATAAATTGGGTATGTGTATACATGGATGGCATGATCCTATTGGGATCCACACAAAAACAGCACAATAGCACAGGCTCTTCAAAGTGCTACAATGCATCCAGAAGTATGGATTAAAGTTAAATAGAACAAAATGTCAGTTTGGTGTGAAGGAAATCACCTTTCTGAGAGATAAACTGTCAGAGCAGGTATAGAGCCAGACAAGAGAAAGGTGAAAGCAATTTTAGAGATGCTCAGATCCACTAACAAAAAAGGCATATTAAGAATGCAGGGAATTATCAATTTCATTGGTAAATTCATACCAAACCTGTCTTCCAAAATAATGTACCTGAGGAAGTTGTTACCGGACAAATGTGAATTCAAGGAGACAGACAACCATGAAGAAGAATGGGGATGATTGAAGACCATTCTAACTACAGAACCTGTACTTTTGACATTCTTTGACACATCCAGAAATACAAAAATATCCACAGATGCTTCATAAGATGGAATAGGTCCTGTACTACTTCAGGCTATAGAATCCAAAGGCTGATGATGAAGCTACAATGTTATGACTTTGAATTGGTGATCACACCAGGGAATCATTGTGTTAGCTGACGCATTATCCAGGGCAACGATGTAGAGTAAAGTGCACAATGAGAGTTCCACAGAGGCAGATGTGAATCTCCACGCAAATCTGATCACCGAATCTCTTCCCGTATCTGACATGAAATCCAAGCAGGTTGCAGTTGAAACAACAATGGGCACAGTTCTACAGAAGGTCCTCAAGAATCTGAATGAAGAATGGCCTAGAGATCTGTGTCAGCCATACTACAACATGAGAGCAGAGCTGAGTGTTGTCAGACAGAGCAGAATTGTCATTCCTCCATCACTATGACAAGAGATACTGAAAAGGGTGGACGAGGGGCACCTGGAATGGAAAAATGCAAGAGGAGGGCTAGAACTGCTGTTTATTGGCCAAGGACAAATGCTGACATTGACAGGATAGTTTCAAGCTGTGAGCTGTGTTTAAAGAACTGCTCACTTAAAAGTTTGATGCTGCTGCTGTTCATTTTACATTTGTGTTGTACTTTAAGTTGAAATAATACTGTATTCATGTGTCATGTTTGATTAAATGTCTAAAGGAAAGGGGATGTAGGAATAGATTGCTACCAGAAGGAGTTGTAGATGGAGTGTGTAGCTTCTTGCGAATGTTGTTACATCTTCAGTAGATTCAAGATGGGTGCCATCTCATGAGGTCTGCATGTGTATGATATGTTTTTAGTGCTGTTTGCTTAGTTAATAAATCTAGTTTAAAAAAGAACCCAAGTTTCCTTATTATAATAAAAGAAACATCACACATAGGATCTTGTTTTTGACTCTTCCTCCTTTCTGCTTTCTTGAAAGAATAAGGTAGTTCAGCAAGCCCTGATGTCCCTCAAAAATGTGTACAGGTGCCATTTCAAAAGGTATACTTAATGGATGCATCACAGCATGGTATGGGAGCTGGTTTATTCAAATCGGAAAATACTGCAGAAGGTGATGATTTCAACTCAGAACATAATGCAAACTGCCCTCTCCTGCAGGGATTCTATCTACATCCTTTCTTCCAAGAAAAAGCAACCAACATACTAAAAGATCCATCACATCCAAACTCCACACAAATGGGTGGCAAGGTTAGCATTGAGGGTGGCATAGTTAGCGTAGCAGTTAGCGCAATGCTGTTACAGTGCCAGTGATCGGGAATAGGTTTTGTATTCCATGCTGTCTGCAAGGAGTTTCTAGGTTCTCCCCGTGTTAGTGTGGGTTTTCCCCGGGGCCTCTGGTTTCCTCTCACCATTCAAAACATACCGGGGTTGTAGGTCAATTAGGTGTAATTGGGTGGCACAGCCTTGTGGACTGAAAAGACCTGTTACCATGCTGCATGTCTAATTTAAACATTTTTTTAAAATAAGCAGCTCCAGGTCTGGATTGAACATGTGATTAGAGCTATAAGCCAGTAGATCTACAAGCTATGCGTCTGTGCCACTGGGATAGACCAGAAAATGAAAATACTTCAACTTTGGTTCCCCTCACATATTAGCATTTTACATTTGATTATGTAGAGATACACTCGCACTCATACAGATCTGGGAATCCTATGCACGATTCTCAAAAGCACAGCATGCATGTCACAAAGGTAATTAGGTGTATAATTGTTTATAGCTAGGGGTTCAATTATATAGAGCACTGATGAGACATGTCTGGAGTACTGTACAGGCCACCTTATTCTGGGAACCATATTAAGACATTGGAAGCAATTTAGAAAAATTTTACCAGATTCATGTAATGAATGGTGCGGATTTCTCACAAGTAAAGGTGGAACAAGCGAGGCTTAGATCTACAGGAGTTTAGAAGCAACAATCAGAGCTTCATGGAAATGCATGATTCTGAGAGCTTTTGAGAAGATTCTTATAGGCCTTGACAGGATGGATGTGGAGAGGTGAACAAGAAATCTGCAGATGCTGGGGTCTAGTAAATCAGAATCATAATTTATTGTCATGACATTCGGTATTTTGAGGCCTCGTCATAGCGCAAACATTCATATTATCACCATCTTCCAACATGATTTTTAAAAAAGTTAAAGTAATAGGGCATAAAAAGTAAGGCAGTGTCTATGGTTCATTAACTATTCAGGAATCTGATGATAGTGGGTAAGAAGATGTCCTTGTGTCGTTGAGTGTTCATCTTTAGTCTCCTGTACCTTTTCCCCCACGGGTCTTTGAGGATAGAGGCTCCTTTTTTTAAGACTCTGCCTCAAGTAGATGTCCTCGATGGAGTGAAGTCTGGTGCCTGTGATATCACAGGTCAAGTTAACAACCCTCTGGAGTTTATTCTTGTCCAGACAGTTGGCACCTCCATTCCAGGAAAAGATGCAACTAGCCAAAATCCTCTCCACAGTACACCTGTAGAGGTTTGAGAATCTTTGGTGACATATCGAATCTCCTCAGACACCTCACAAAGTATAGCCACTGGTGATCCTTCTTTGTGGTTGCAGGACAGATCCTCAGAGATGTTGACACCTAAGAATTTGAAGTTCTTCAGCAGAAGAACTGCAGTTGTTCATGAAGGGAGATCATCACCACCTTCTCAGGGGTCATTAAGGATAAGCCATAAATACTGACCCCTCACTGAGGACGGTCGAGTTCCCCTGACTTCCTCCTGATGTCCACAATTATCTCCTTGGTTTTGCTGATGTTGAGCGCAAGGTTATTTTATTACACCCATGCAACGAGTTGATCTATGTCCCCCCTGTACACTTCCTCATTACAATTTCTGATTCTGCCAGAGTCATCGGCAAACTTGTAGATGACATTGGAATTATGCCTGGCCACACAGTCATGGTGTATAATGAGTAGAGCAGGGCTGATTAGAAATGGACAATTAAATGGTGACTCATCCTGGGAAGCCCACATCCCGTGAATGAACAGATAAAGAACACGGATGTTAACAGAACTGTTAATTTGGGTCATTATCATGAAAGTAATTTGTGATACTCGCATTATGATCAGCAGATGGGTTAAGAATGTCCACAATAATTAACAGTTTTTATCATCTTGATAGCCAATTCAATCTGTACTTTGCAAATAAAATAATATTTTTATAAATATAACATCTGGGAGAGAGACCTCTTGTGTTCTAAAACGTTTACCTGTTTGTTTAAACCAATTAATACCTTGTATCTCAGTGCCACTTAGTTGTGGAAACCTGCAGCTTGAAAGCAAGTAAACAAAATTTGTTCAAGCATCAAATTAATAAATGAATATTATACAAAATTTGAAAATATTCAACAAGCACAGTGAAATCGGGTTTATAAAGCAAATTTAAAAGCAGCTTTAAACTCAACTACAGTCTAAAGACTAAAATCAAGCTGAGCTTTCCAATGCTTATTAAATGATATCAAACATTGTTAATGTTATTATAAGTTGCTACATGTTGTTGCAATCCATTAAACATTGCTAGATGGTCAATAGGAAATGTCAGAACATTTCTCTAGATCCTCCATTTCACAGAACAAAAGGACTAAATTGAAAAGGTTATTTCCCTAACAAGCCAAGAAACAAGCTTGGCTCAAAGATGTTGTTAGGAGACAGCATATTAGTAAACATGTCAAGCTCTTGTAGATAGCCAACCTCCGCCATAACATTGCAACATTCTCTTAGAAAGAGGGCGTAAGCTTGTAGAATTTTCATGTTATAAGTTTTATTGATCACCATGAAAGAGCCTTCTGTATACAAGTTGTAGCAATTTTATGCTTGTGAGCAAAATGTTTCTTTAGTAAAGATTAGCCTTTTTAAATCCTTCTTTTAAGGGCATATGATGGCAACCCCTTACAAGTCCTGTGGTTGTCCACTCGTGAACTGTTCCAAATAATATAGACAGTCCCCTTAGTTTTGGCTCTTCTTTCAATACTGCATTCAAAGTTCTTGGGACTGAAATGGATCACCATTTGAATCTCTCTCTTGGGCAAAGAAAAGAGAGGCTATAACTGGATAAATGATGCAGCCATTTCATCTTACCTTCTCATGTCTGCATGTATGTTACTTCATTCACCTGGATTTTTGAAATCTGATGGGAGCATCAAGTATTTTTCCTCGTAAGATGGTATTTGGCTCACATCTCTGTCCACTGGGGTCATTGTAGGGGTTTGAAGTTTGGCACTTGTGCCTCAACATGATTTGTTTGGGTACATACACGTCTCACAACTGTAGCACTGGCTTTTCCTTGGCATTAAATATTGTCTGTTGCCTTCCCGCAAAATATGACTCCATAACATTAAACATTTTAGATAATTTACTTCAAACACCAGATAAATCTAAGCCTTTTAGTACCCTCGAGTTGGCCTTAATAACAGCTATTTTTGTTTCCAGTGCCAGATGATCTTTTTGCACCTTTATCTGCACCTCCTCCCTCCTTAGTTGCTCCTCCTGAAGCTCTTTTCCACCTGTAGCTGCTCCCATTTCTTCCTTAATTGTTCCTCCTGCTTTTCTAAGGCCAATTTAATTTGAAGTCATTAATGTTCTGCTTCAAGAGCCATTGATGAATTTATTTGACCATCTCAAAATGAATGCCTAACAACTGAACCTTCTTAATTAACCTTCCATGCAGAACCTTAACGAAGCTCTTACCGAAGTCCATATAGACAACATCCACTGCTCTACCCTCATCAACATTCCTCATCACCTCTTCAAAAAATTCAACAAGATTAGTCAAACATGACCTTCCATGCACAAATCCGTGTTGTGTGTTCCTGATCAGACCCTGTCTCTCCAGATACTTATATATATTATCTCTAAGAATGCTTTCCATTAATTTACCTACCACAGACTTCAAGGCCAATAATTGCTAGGCTTGCTTCTTGAACCCTTTTTAAATAAAGGAACCACGTGCAATACGCCAATCCTCCGGCACTATGCTCATCTCTAATGGCATTAGAAAAATCACTGTAAGAGCCTTTGCTATTTCCTCACAAACTTCTCTCGAGGTCCTGAGGAAAATCCTGTTGGGACCTGGAGACTTATCCACATTTATATGCTTCAAAAGCTCCAGTACTACCTCTTTCTTAATCACTATAGTTTCCATAATTACCCTCTTTGCTTCCTTTACCCTGCACAATTCAATATTCTTCTCCTTAATGAATACCAAAGAAAAGAAATTGTTCCACACACAGTTGTCTGCTCTGATTCTCTAAGGGACAAATTTTATCCCTCACTCTCTTTTTACTATTAACATATTTATAGAAACATTTGGGATTTATTTTCACCCTCTTTGCTAAAGCCACCTCGTACCTTCTTTTAGTTTTTCTAATTTATTTCTTAAGATTTTTTTTATATTCAATGTATTCTCCAAATATCTCCTTTATTCCTTGTTTCTCATATTTATTATAGGTCTCCCTCTTTTTTTTGAGCCAAGATTCCAATATCCCTTGAAAACCATGGCTCTCTCAAACTTTTGACCCTGCCTCTTAACCTAACAGAAACATAAAGATTTTGTACCTCAAAATCCATTTCTCTACTACATCCTGCCCATAAAACAAATTTTCACAATCTTGTAAATCCTACTTCATCTCCTCAAATCTAGCTTCCTTCCCCCCAATCGAAAACCTCAACCCTAGGCCCTGACCTGTTTCCATAATTACATTGAAGCACTATGATCACTGGCCCCAAAGTGCTCCCCAACACATAACTCTATCACCTGACCTATCTCATTCCCCAACAGAAGATCCAACACTGCCCCTTCTCTAGTTGGTACCTCTACGTATTGCTGTGAAAAAAAACTATCCTCCCCACATTTTACAAACTCCAACCCATCCAGCCCTTTCACAAAATGGGTTTCCCAATCTATATGTGGAAAATTAAAATCTCTCACAATCACAACCCTGTGCTTATTACAAATATCTGCTACCTCCCTAAAAATTTGCTCCTCTAGTTCTTGTTCCTCATTAGGTGATCTACAATACACCACTTTAAGTGTAACTACCCCTTTCCCATTCCTCAATTCCACCCAAATAGCCTCCCTGGACAAGCCCTCTAATCTATCCTGCCTAAGTACTGCTGTAATATTTTCTCTGACAAGCAATGCAACACCACCCCCTCTTATCCCTTCAATTCTATCACATCTAAAGCAACAAAATCCAGAAATATTTAGCTGCAGTCACATCCCTCCTGCAACCATGTTTCACTAATCATTATCACACCATACTTCCAATTGTCTCATCCATCTTCCTTACTATGCTCTTAGCATTGTAATATATGAATTTCATAGATTTCCCATTTCTTACTCTCTGTTTGCCCCTATCTTTACAAACAACTCTGTTATGTTCTTTGTCTATCATCTCCCCTCCATCTTCGTACAAAGCATCTTCCATCTCTATCACCTGCCTTTCCACCCTCAAACACTGTCTACAAGCTTTCTCTGTTTGCAATCTAACCTCCTCCTTGCTGTTCTCTTCCATTTGGTTCCCTCCCTCAAACAATTCTCATTTAAAGTCTCCTGAGTAGCCCTAGCAAACATCCCTGCCAGGGTCCTGGTCCCCTTGGGATTCAAGTGCAACTCGTCCATTCTGTACAGGTCATACCTAGCCCAAAAATGGTCCCAGTGATACAGAAACTTGAATCCATTTCCCTTGCTCCACCCCTTCAGTCATGCATTCATCCTCCACCTCATTCTTTTCCTGCTCTCACTGTCACATGACACAGGCAGTAATCCTGAGATTACTCCCTTTGCAGTCCTTCTTTTCAACTCACTTTTCAGGACCTCTTCTCTCTTTCTCCCCTACATACCATGACCTCTGGTTCATCTCCATCCCAGTTTAGGAAATGTTGGACATGAACAGTAACATCCCAGACAATGGCACCAGGGAGGCAAACCACCATCCAGTTCTCCTTACTGTGTTCCCAGAATCCCCCATCTGTCCTCCAAACTATTGAGTTCCCTATGACTACTGCTCTCCTCCTCCTTTCTCTACTCTTCTGAGCCGCAGGGGCTGACCGTGTGTCAGAGGCACAGCTACTTTTGCTTTCCCCAGCTACGATGTCCCACCAAACAGTACTCAAAGAGGGTTACATTAGGGTGGGTTACAGCTACAGGGATCCTCTCGACCACCTTACCCTTCCCCTTCCCGCTCCTAACTGTGACCCACTTGTCCTCCTCCCATGGCCCTGGTGTGACCACCTGGCTGTAACTCCTGCATATGACATCCTCATTTTCCCTGACCAGAGTGAGGTCATCGAGCTGCAGTTCCAGTTCCCTAACACAGCCCCTGAGAAGCCATTGCTCAACACACCTGGCGCAGATATGGACATCCAGGAAGCTAGAAGACTCCAGGACCTCCCACATCTGACACTGAGAACAGCAAACTGTTCTCACACACATACTTCCTTTCTCCCTTTCCTCAAATGCAGTGGAAAGAAAAAAAATAAAGAAACAAACAACTAACCAGGCTTACCTTAGTGCGATCAAGCTTGGCCTCAACCTTTGCTCGCCAAAGCCTCATGAGCCAAAGCCTCTAAGTCCTACTCCTTGTCTGTACCACTCACTTACTGGACCACTCCCTGACTTCCCCTCCTTTTATTTCCCCCTGCCAATTAAATCAATTACCCCAATTACTCACTCCTCAAAAAAATACTCAACTTAACCATATGCCTACCATGACCTATTTTTTAAAAGTCCCACCCTCTCTCTTTTTCACTTACAAGCCCTGTCGCTCACTCCACACTCCTCCTCAGTGCTGCTCCTCTCACCTCTTGCCCAAACTAGGCCCGAGACTTGTAAACAGTCCTTTTTCACTTACCGGTCCTGTTGCTCACTCCATACTCCTCCTCGAGGCTGCTCCTCTTGCCTGTCACCCAAACTACCTCACATCTCACCCGATCTAGACCAATCAACTCTTAATATATAATTCTCCAGAATTGGGTTGAATTTATGAATGTGGCTTGTCATTTTAATATTCATTCTCTTTCTCAGACTTGAAATTTCATCTGCAAATCTTTTCTTCTGGCAAAAGCAGATTATCTCCTACTCAGCTTTAACCAACTCTTCAACTGTGAGACCTCTGTTTTCTTGAGTCTCAAGATTTCATGTTTCCTGTTGTGGTAGATCACTTTGAAAGATGGTATCCATTTGAAATTGTGCAGAAACACCGCTTGCTTGTTTTTTTCTTTCTGCTATGATTAAGAAGCAGTCTTTTAAGTCTGAGCATCCATGCTGATACCCTTTTCAATTGATTCCAGGATGAGAATGAATGGATTAAGTGGGTTTGAATGCATTTATTCAGACATTATCTGAACAGTATTTGCAGTCTTACTCCTGATTTCAGTGTCAACTGGTAAGATTTCCTCTAACTTATCGTGATTTTGAGGCCACTCTTTCTGAGGCTGTAGAAGAAACTGAGGCCCTTATACCCACGTATCTTTTTTCATAGAAGACTGGTTTTTTAAACCTCAGGAACCCAGATTGGCAGGTTTAAGTGCATTAACGTATCTCCACTGTATTGGATGTGATACTTTATCAATTTCAGTGATTATGTTAGCCATGAAAGTTCAAAACCTTTTGGTTTTATTGTTGATGTATTTGACCACAGAGGTGCTATCAGTCCAAACTATGGAGTTATTTCCATTTGAAACTCTCTTTTCAACATTTTGTCCATTCTGTTTGCCATGGTAGCAGACGTCAACTCTATTTGAGGGAAGTGTTACAGAGTTCTGTGTTGTGTATTGGCCTATGTGTTTTGTGGTTTTTTTTTTTTTTAAATTTTTTTATTTTTCACACCATAAATCACATTAGCCATGATATACACTATTTCTTTTCACACATATACAGTGACTTTTTCTCCCCCCCCCCCTTTCCTCCCAAACCACCCCCCCACCCCCCCCTCTCATCCATTTTAGGTATACAATCTAGGTTGCATTAATCCAGTCAGACAATGTTGTCATTCAACAAAATTACACCAGAAATTCTACTGAGTCCATTCTTTTCTTTCCTTCTCCTTCTATCAACTTAGGTAATGTTTGTCCCCGGTAGGTTTTCGCTATTGTATTTAATGTAAGGCTCCTATACTTGTTCGAATATTTCAATATTATTTCTTAACCAATATGTTATTTTTTTTTCTAATGGAATACATTTATTCATTTAAATTTGGTAGTTTCTTCCTTTTAATTTGGTTATGTATTCCATTAATATTTAAAGACATATAGTTCAGCGTAGCCCTTTTATATTTTGTTTATCTTCTCTTTCCGTTTTTCCATCATTACCTTTCCTCCTTTTCCATTTCTGTTTTCTTATTTTCAACTCTTCATAAGACAACATTCCTACAACATCTAACATTTTCCTTATTCTCCTATTTCTATCTTATTTATCCCCAATCTCCCCTTCACCTCCTGAGTTGTCCTTTATCCCTTGTCGGACAACCACATCTCCCCTCTCCATTTGGATTTGCGAATCCACTCGCAAGCGTCAACTGATTGTGCAGTGACCGCTATTTCCCCCCACCCCGCCTCCCCCAGAAAAGATTTCACTTTTCATATGTCACAAAGGTCCCTCTTTTAATTCCCTCCTTATTCTCTCTATTCCATTACCTTCCCTTATTAATTCTTGTCTATACTATCTATATTTTCCTCTAAGTACAGATACATTCATGTATGCTCATTGTCTCTATTCACTCTTATACCTCTTTACCTGCATACATATCAATCGTGATCATTTTTACTCTCATTACCCGTCTTCTTCCCTCAGTCTATTTTTGTCTTTACCCACATACATATCAGTCGTGATCATTTTAACTCTCATTACCCGTCTTCCTCCCTCAGTCTATTTTTGTAATTGTTCTGCAAATTTTCGTGCTTCTTCTGGATCCGAGAATAGTCTGTTTTGCTGTCCTGGAATAAATATTTTCAATACCGTTGGATGCTTTAGTATAAATTTATACCCTTTCTTCCATAAAATCGCCTTTGCTGTATTGAACTCTTTTCTCTTCTTTAGGAGTTCAAAACTTATATCTGGATAAATGAAGATTTTTTGCCCTTTATACTCCAGTGGTTTGTTGCCCTCTCTTACTTTTTCCATTGTCTTCTCCAGTACCTTTTCTCTTGTAGTATATCTTAGGAATTTTACTACAATAGATCTTGGTTTTTGTTGTGGTTGTGGTTTAGAGGCCAATACTCTATGTGCCCTTTCTATTTCCATTTCATGCTGTAGTTCTGGACATCCTAGGGTCTTAGGGATCCACTCTTTTATAAACTCCCTCATATTCTTGCCTTCTTCATCTTCCTTAAGGCCCACTATCTTTATGTTATTTCTTCTGTTATGGTTTTCCATTGTATCTATTTTTTGAGCTAGTAGTTCTTGTGTCTCTTTAGTTTTTTTATTAGATTTCTCCAATTTCTTTTTTAAGTCTTCTACCTCCATTTCTGCTGCTACTGCCCGCTCTTCCATCTTGTCCATTTTTTTTCCCATTTCTGTTAAGGTCATCTCCATTTTAATTATTTTCTCCTCTGTGTTGTTTATTCTTTTTCTTAAATCCTTAAATTCCTGTGTTTGCCATTCTTTAAATGATTCCATGTATCCTCTAATAAGAGCAAGTATATCCTTTACCTTGCCTCTCTTTTCTTCTTCTATTTCACCATACTCTTCCTCTTCTTCTTCCTCTGAGTTGACCATCTGTTGTTTCTTTGTTGCCCTTTCCTCCTCTTCTATCTTGTTTCTATTGTCTTCTGTGGTCTCTTCTTGCTGCAGGTGTTCTGCAGCTGTCGTTGCCGGCTGTGGAGATCGACTCCCCAGCTGGTCCCCCCTCCCGTCGGTGTGTTTTTTTTCATTCGCATCGCGCATGCGCGAAACTTCGCGCATGCGCGTTTGCGCACTTTTGTTCGGCTCTGCGAGCCATTTTTGTAGTCCATTATTTACCGACCTGAGGGAGCGGGTTTCTCTCTCCGCAGCGGGCCTCTTCGGACAGGTAAGGCCTTCACCTTTTTCCTCCTTTGTCTTCTCTTCCTCTCTTCTTACCGTTGCTTTCGACTTTTCTTTTTTTGTCGCCATCTTCTTTCCACCTTTATACTCACTTTTCTGTAACTTTTATTTCTGTGCCTTTGTGTTTTCTCTTGTTTTTCCCGACTTTTCTGGAGAGGGCTGGAGTTCACCGTCCGGCCACTACTCCATCACGTGACTCCTTTGTGTTTTGTGGTTTTATGTTAAAAAGTGACCATTTGCCTTAGAGAGCCAAGGTGAAGGTGGACTGCTGAGAGACTGGGAGATGGACTGAGCATGTGCAGAAAATGATCTAATAATTTCTGGACTTGGACGATAAACCACCACTGAGTGGTGCTGTGGAGTGGAAGAAGGTCCAGAGCATGAGTCATGGTCTGGAGGACAGTTTAGAATTTTGGGATTTCAAAAAGGATGAACATTACGAAGGCAGGCAGAAGGATCCAGACCAAGCCAGTTGTTCCTCTCTCTGCAACCAACACAGTCAACTTCGGATTTTGTGCTCTCTCTCAAAGAAGTGCCAGTTGATGAAGTAGAAAAAGACGATGTGGTCAAACAATAATCATGGCTTTTATTAGCAGAAACTCATGGAACAATAATGAAAGACAATAGATGCATATACAGCTATATCCAAGGGGAGTGTCCTAAGCAGTAGAGATAATGTACAGCCAATGTTAGTATAGCAAAGATCGCCAAAGGGGGGAGACAGGCAGTTTAGCAGACATTCACGACATTTTTGGCTTCAGTTTATCAAACAAACTAAATTTTGTTAATGATAATTCCTTCAGTTGAGATTCATGTTTTGTGAATCTTGTTTGTTTTGTGTTTGTTTTGTGTCTAAGTTTTTCTGTGAACTGGTTGAAAATATAACTTAGACTTTAATTACATATGTTATATTTAGGCTGGGGAATTTATTAGTTTTACATTGTTATAGAAATTTGCATAGTAACCAGTGGGCATTGTTATAAAAGGGGGGTTTTGAATTAAAGTTTGAAGCTGAATCTTTTGTTAATAAAGTAATTGTTCATCTTTACCCCTTTGTGATACGTCTTCTTTGTGGTTGGTGGTTTGATCTTGTAACATAATTTGGGGAAATCAATCAGGATCAAACCAATTTGGAAGCTTTAGGGGCAATTGACGTGTGCTTATTTATCAATTGTCTGAATTTGACTCAACCTCCAGCTTGAAATTAAAAATAAATGATAAACCAGCAACTATGAATATTGACCAGTTCATAGGTAAACCTTTAGTGGTTAATTTTAAAATGGCTAAAAAGTCAGAACTGATGGTTATAGTTGGCAAGTTGAAAAAAAAGAAAATTGCCCAAAAGATTGTTAAGCACTATGTATGAAAGGGGGTATTTGAAGAAGCTGCATTAGAACAGTTTCCAAAGGAGAAAACTTCAGAGAAAGTAAAATTGGCTTTGAGAAAATTAGAGTTGGAGGAAAAAAGAGAGGCAGAAAGGAAAGCCAAACAGGAAGCAGTAAGGCAGGCAGAAATGGAGGAAAGAGCAGCTGCAAGGGAGGAGAGAGCACTCACAAAGGAGGAGAGGGAGAAAGAACAGAAACATGAGCTAGAACTAGCTAAATTGAGGCAGACCCTAACTCAAGGAGAGGAAGAAGCCCAAAACACATGTGCTGGTAAGGAGGAGAGGTTTCTGGTCAGTGGAGGTTAGTTCCTCCATTTGTGGAAGCTGAAATAGACCAGTATTTTCAGCATTTTGAGAAAGTAGCTATAAATTTAAAATGGCCACCAGACCAGAGGTCACACCTGCTACAAAGTGTTCTTAAAGGGAAAGCCCAAAGGGGGTATTCGTGTCTCACAGTACAACAAGCAGCTGATTACGAATTTGTAAAGCAGGCTATACTCTGATCTTATGAACTAGTCCAGAGGCTTATGGACAAAAGTTCAGGAGTTTAAAAAAAGCAACAACCCAATCTTACCTGGATTTTGCTTATAGGGAGGTTGTGTGTTTTATTGCTGGTGTGCCGCAATGAAAGTAGAAAATAACTTTGACTTATTGAGGGAATTCATTCTGATTGAGGAGATTAAACATTGTGTTCCTGTTGATATTCAAGTGTATTTGGCAGAGAGAAATATAAAAACTTGGCAAGAATTGGTTAAATTCACAGAAAAATATGTTTTAATCCACAAGCCTAAGTGGACACCAGGGAAAACCTTTCAAAGGAATACTGCTGATAAACCAAGTAGAGGAGAAAGAAAATCTAGAAGTGAGGATAAAGGAAGAGAGGAAGAGAAATGGGTGAACGAAATATTTTTGAGTCTTATTTGCCACTATTTTAAGAAGCCAGGGCACATAATAAAAAAATTGTCCTGTACTGAAAAGGAAGAAAGAGAAAGGGGTGGTACCAACTGCCTGTGTACAGAGTGAGAATGTTAGGGATATTTTTAAATCATTAATGACTAAAGGTTTCATTTCGGTTAAAGAAGGATCCAATCAAGTGCCAGTTAAAATCCTACGGAACACTGGAGCAGCCCAATCGCTTGTATTAAGCAACATTTTGAATTTTGGTGAGGAGACCATTACTGGAGATGTGAATTTAATTAAAGGCATTGGTGGTGAAGCAGAGCCTATACCTTTGTATAGAATAGTGATGAAATCAGACTTAGTTAATGGCCCAGTTACAATAGAGGTAAGATCAAGTCTGCCGGTGGATGGAGTTTCTCTTTTGTTAGGAAATGATTTAACAGAGAAATGATTTAAAGTTATACCTGCCATGAAACTCACAAGTGAGCCATTGATTTATGAGTCCAAAAATTATTTGGAAATCTACCCTGCATGTGCCATTACTAGAGACATATCTAGAAAAAAGGTAGAGGTAGAGAAAGTCTGAGATGATCCTGTAGTGGAGGCAAGCATTGAGGACAAACCTAAGGATCCAGCATTGCTGTTGTTGAGAGAAGCATTAAGAAGTAATAGCTAGATAAAAGCATAATCCTGATCTTGCTGGGATAAGACATAAGATTCTGTCTAACCAGGAAATTGAAACTGTGCCTGTAGGTTACTTTGTTTAGTATGGAATATTGATGAGAAAGTGGAGAACACAAGTGATACCTGCCAGTGAATATTGGGTGACAGTAAGGCAAGTTGTAATTCCCAAAACTTACAGGAATGAAATATTAAAGTTGGCTCATAGTACACCTTTAGGAGGTCATGTTTGAGCGACGAAGATGGTAGAAAAGATAAGGAAAAAGTTTTATTGGCCAGAATTAAGAAAGGATGTTGTGAACTTTTATACAACCTGTCACCTTTGTCAACTGGTGGGCAAGCCTAATCAAGGACCACCAGTGGCACCTTTACAACCCATCCCTGCTTTTGGGGAGCCCTTTTCAAAAGTGATACTGGATTGTGTTGGCCCATTGCCAAAAACCAAAGCAGGAAATGAATATTTGTTAACTCTCATGTGCACAGCTTCAAGGTTCCCAAAGGCTATTCCCCAGAGAAACATTAAAACAAAGACAATTGTGAAGGCTATGCTAAAATTTTTCACACTGTTTGGCCTACCAAGGTACATTCAATCAGACCAAGGGAATAATTTTATGTCTGGAATATTTCAACAGGTGGTGTATCATTTGGGAGCCCATCAAATTATGTCGTCTCTCTTTCATCCTGAAAGTCAAGGGGCCTTGGAAAGGTTCCATTTAAATGTGAAAAATATGATGAGTGCTTATTGCATGGAAAATAATAAGGATTGGGATGAAGGGATCCATTTGTTATTGTTTGCTATTAGAGAGGCAACTCAGGAGTCTCTTGGCTTTAGTCCATTTGAGTTGGTGTTTGGTCATGAAGTCAGAGATCCATTACTATTGTTGAAGGAACAGTGGATACATAATAATATACAATTACAACTGTTGGATTATGTTTTCAAATTTAAAAACAGATTACATCAGGCTTGCGAGATGGCAAGGAAAAAAATTAAAAATTGCTCAGGGAAAAATGAAAATTTGGTATGATAAAAAAGCAAACATTAGGGACATTAAACCTGGCCACAAAGTATTGGTTTTATTTCCAATGCAGTCAAACCCTTTGAGAGCTCAGTGTCCAGGACTATATAAGGTGAAATCAAAAAATAACCAGGTCATCTTTGTCATTGAGACACCTGATCATCGAAGGAAGACACAGGTTTGTCACATGAACATGCTTAAACCTTACTTTGAGAAAATGACTGAGAAGGAGACTAAGATTTCAACCAAGCTGCTAGATATAAAGGAGGTGATAAGTTTTTTTGCAGGTCATGGAGCACAGAAAATGATAAGGCCCAGGCTGGAAAATTCTATAGTTTTGCAAAACTTAGACACCAAGTTAATGCATTTGACTAAATCAGAAAGGGAAGAAATGAAGACATAACTTATGGTGAAATTTATATAACATAACACAACAATTACAACACGGAAACAGGCCATTAGGCCCTTCTAGTCCGCACCGAACCAAACACCCCTCTCTAGTCCCACCTCCCTGCACAATGCCCATAACCCTCCATCTTCTTCTCATCCATATACCTGTCCAACCTTTTCTTAAATAATACAATTGACTCCGCCGCCACTATTTTTCCCAGAAGCTCATTCCACACGGCTACCATTCTCTGAGTAAAGAAGTTCCCCCTCATGTTACCTCTAAACCTCTGCCCCTTAATTCTTAACTCATGTCCTCTTGTTTTAATCTTTCCTCCTCTTAACGGAAATAGTCTATCCACATCCACTCTGTCTATCCCTTTCATAATCTTAAATACTTCTATCAAATCCCCTCTCAACCTTCTACGCTCCAAAGAATAAAGACCTAATCTGTCCAATCTCTCCCTATACTCTAGATGCTTAAACCCAGGTAACATTCTGGTAAACCTTCTCTGCACTCTCTCCACTCTGTTTATATCCTTCCTATAATTAGGCGACCAGAACTGCACACAGAACTCCAAATTAGGCCGCACCAACGTCTTATACAATCTCAACATCACCTCCCAACTCCTATATTCCATGCAATGATTGATAAAGGCCAGCATACTAAAAGCCTTCTTCGCCACCCTATTCACGTGAGTTTCTACCTTCAGGGAATGATGTACCATTACTCCTAAATCTTTCTGCTCTTCTGTATTCATCAATGCTCTCCCATTTACCACGTATGTCCTGTTCTGATTCTTCTTACCAAAATGAAGCACCTCACACTTATCAGCATTAAATTCCATCTGCCATTTTTCAGCCCTTTTCTAAGCAGCCCAAATCCCTCTGCAATCCTTGAAAACCTTCTTCATTATCCACTATTCCACCTATCTTAGTATCGTCTGCATATTTACTAATCCAATTTACCACCCCATCATCTAGATCATTAATGTATATAACGAACAACAATGGACCCAATACAGATCCTTGAGGCACACCACTGGTCACCGGCCTCCAACCTGACAGACAATTATCCACTACCACTCTCTGGCCTCTCACTTTCAGCCAATGTTCAATCCATTTGACTATCTCAAAATTTATACCTAAAGACTGCACCTTCTTAACTAACCTTCCATGTGGTACCTTATCGAAGGCCTTACTGAAGTCCATATAGACAACATCCACTGCGCTACCCTCATCCACATTCCTAGTCACCTCTTCAAAAAATTCAATCAGATTGGTCAAACATGACCTTCCTCCCACACATCCATGTTGAGTCCTCCTGATCAGACCCTGTCTATCCAGATGTTTATAAGTACTATCTCTAAGAATTTTCTCCATTAATTTACCTACCACAGACGTCAAACTTACAGGCCGATAGTTGCCAGGCTTCCTCCTTGAACCCTTTTTAAATAACGGAACCACATGCGCAATGCGCCAATCCTCCGGCACTATCCCCATATCTAATGACATTTGGAAAATTACCGCCAGAGCCTCTGCTATTTCCTCCTTCAATTCTCTCAATGTCCTGGGGAAGATCCCGTCTGGTCCCGGAGACTTATCCACCTTTATATTCTTCAAAAGCCCTAAAACTACATCTTTTGTAATCTCTATATTCCCCATATTTACCCAATTTGCTTTTTTTATCCCACATCTCCCAATATCCTTCTCCTTAGTGAATACCGAAGAAAATAAACTGTTCAATATCTCCCCCATTTCTCTAGGCTCCACACACAGTTTTCCGCTCTGATTCTCTAAGTGACCAATTTTGTCTCTAGCTTTCCTTTTACCATTAACGTATTTGTAGAACTCTTTTGGATTAGTTTTCACCCTGCTTGCCATAGTTTCCTCGTACCTTCTTTTAGCTTTCCTAATTCCTCTCTTAAGATTCCTCTTACATTCAATGTATCTTTCAAACATCTCCTTAACTCCATGCTTCTTATATCTAATGTATGCCTCCCTTTTTCTTCGAACCAAGTTTCCAATATTCCTTGAAAACCATGGCTCTCTCAAACCTTTTGCCCCTCCTTTTAAGGATATATTCCCAGATGTTGCAAGAAGAACTACTGTGGCTTGTCATGATGTGGAGGCGGGTGATGCTGAGACTATTAAGCAGCACCCTTACTGAGTTAAACAGGAAAAGAGCAGATTGTTAGATCAAGAGGTGGATTATATGATAAAAAATGACATAATCCAAAAATCAAGTTCAAATTGGAGTTCAGCCTGTGTTCTGGTGCCTAAGCCAGATGTCTCAATTAGGTTTTGTACAGATTATCGAAAGGTAAACCATCTATTCCCAGAATAGATGATTATATAGATAAGGTGGTGAAGGCTAAGTTTCTTACAAAGATTCATCTCTTAAAAGTATACTGGTGTGTTCCTTTGACAGAGAAAGGCAGGGACATTTCTGCATTTGTTACACCTTCGGGATTGTATGAGTATAATGTTATGTCTTTCAGATGAAAAATGCACCTGGCACATTTCAGAGAATGACTAATTCAGTAATTCAGGCATAAGAGCACACAGGAGCCTATATCAATGGTTTAGTAATTAATACGGATACATGGGAAGAACACATGCTTGAATTAGAGCAGTTAAAGTAAAAGGTTGGGAACTACTGTCTTAAAAGGATACTGGTGTGTTCCTTTGACAGAGAAAAGCAGGGAGATTTCTGCATTTGTTACACCTTCATGATTGTATGAGTATAATGTTATGCCTTTCAGATGAAAAATGGACCTGGCACATTTCAGAGAATGATTAATTCAGTAATTTAGGGATTAGAGCACACAGGAGCCTATATCAATGGTTTAGTAATTAGTACGGATACATGGGAAGAACACATGCTTGAATTAGAGCAGTTATTTCAGAGACTCGTGGAAGCACTCCTCACAGTGAATTTGCACAAGACTGAGTTTGGACATGCCACTGTAATTTATCTGAGTTATGTGGTAGGACAGGGACAGGTGGCACCGGTTGGAGCGAAAGTATTGCCTATCACTGGGTTCCCTAACCCCGGTAATAAGAAAGCTCTTCAGAAATTTCTAGGTATGATTGGCTACTATTGTAGATTTTTTTTAAACTTTGCAGAAATTGCACTTCCATTAACAAAACTACTTGGAAAGAAAGAAAAATGTATCTGGTCAGATGCTTGCCAGGAAGCATTTCTGAAGTTAAAGGCCATTTTATGTCATCAGCCTGTACTTGTGTCTGCTAACTTTGAAAACCCATTCTCTTTAGCTGTGGATGCAGTAATGAAGTGGTTGGTTCTGCACTGTTACAGAAGAAGGATGGTGATGGAGTAGAACATCCTATTTCATACTTCTTGAAAAAGATTAACAACCATGAACAAAATTATTCAACCATTGAGAAGGAGTTATTTGCCCTTGTTGTAGTGTTGCAACATTTTGATGTGTATATTTGTACTGCTCAAAAACCATTAATAATATATATTGATTATAATCCATTAGCTTTTCTGTCTAAAATGAAATATAAGAACAAACGGTTATTGAATTGGAACTTACTATTAAAAGAGTATGATTTGATTATTACACACATAATGGGAACAGATAAAGTAATAGCTGATTGCTTGTCAAGATGTTAATCAGGGTCGATATGAATCTCATCACATACTTATTGCAAAAAAATTGAGTGTTTATTTTATTTAATTTGTGTGATATTTCCATTAATTGTGAAAAATTTGTTCCTTTGGACCAATCTTTTTTTAGCAGAGGAGGTGTTACAGAGTTCTATGTTGTGTATTTGCCTATATGTTGTGTGGTTTTATGTTAAAAAGTGACAGTTTTCCTGAGAGAGTCAAGGTGAAGGTGGACTGCTGAGAGAGTGGGAGACGGACTGAGCATGTGCAGAAAATGAAAATAAATTCTGGAACTGGATGATAAACCACTACTGGGAGGTGCTGTGGGGTGGAAGAAGGCCCAGAGCATGAGTCATGGTCTGGATGACAGTTTAGAATGTTGGGATTTCAAAAAGGATGAATATTCCAAAGAAAGCTGGAAGGATCCGAACCAAACCAGTGGTTCATCTCTCTGCAAGCAACACAAGACAACTTTGAATTTTCTGCTTTCTCTTTCAAAGATCTTTTGGCTTCAGTTTACCAAACAAACAATTTTGTTTATGATCTTTGCTTCGGTTGAGATCGAAGTTTTGTGAGTCTTGTGTGTTTTGTGTCTAAGATTTTCTGTGGGCTGGTTGGAAATATAACTTAGGCTTTAATTACATATGTTATATTTAGGCTGGGGAATTTATTAGTTTTACACTGTTATAGAAATTTGCATAGTAACCAGTGGGCATTGTTATAAAAGGGAGATATTGAATTAAAGTTTGAAGGTAATATTTTTTGTTAATAAACTAATTGTTCATCTTTACCCCTTTGTGGTTTCTGGTTTGATCTTGTAAAAGTATTCATTAGTACTTGTACTGCATTACATATTACACCCTGTGTAATTGGGCCACAATCCTTAATCTGGAAGACTAATTTTTATTTCTGTGAAACAAACAAGTTTAACACCAAGATTGAGGAAGACGTCAATAAATTGTAGCTTAGTTTTTATTTGCTATTATTGGTTAGATTTGATCAAGATATACCAACATTCACTTATTGCAGATAACCATTCAAGTTATTGAAGAATTTTACCTGTGGCTGTGAATGTGGAGTAACCTCTTTTTAAATAATGTATCATTTAGTTAATCTGGTGTTTAGTGGCTTGTAGATGCCAAAGATTGTTCCAGTATTTATACATTACTTATGAAATTTAAGGATATATTCCAAGAAGAACTATTTTGGCTTATCATGATGTGGTGGTCAGTGATGCTAAGCCTATTAAGCAGCATCCTTACCTTGTTAATCAGGAAAAGAGCAGATTGTTCGATCAAGAGATGGATTATCTGCTCAAAAATTACCATCCAAAAATCAAGTTCAAATTGGAGTTCACCCTGTGTTCTGCTGCCTCAGCCAAATGGGTCAATTAGGTTTTGTACAGATTATCGAAAGGTAAACATGGTGACAAAGACTGATGCATTCCCTATTCCCAGAATAAATGATTGTATAGATAAGGTGGGGAATGTAAAGTTTCTTACAAAAATTGATCTCTTCAAACAGTGGTTCCCAACCTTTTACTTTCCACTCACATACCAATTTAACTATTCCCTATGCCATAAGTGTTCGGTGATTAGTAAGTGATTGCTTAAGGTAGTATGTGAGTAGAAAGGGAAGGTTGAGAATCACTGCTGTAGGCTCAATTATTACTGAAATATTTTACTTGAGATATATTGTCATTCACCCATTTCCTTTGGCATTATGAAACCATGTACATAACAAATCAATTTGGAATGATTAAAACAGTGGTTTTCAAACTTTTTCTTTCCACCCACATACCACCTTAAGCAACCCCTTACTAATCACAGAATACTTATGGCATAGGGAATACTTAAAGTAGTATGTGAGTGGAAAGTAAAAGGTTGGGAACCACTGTCTTAAAAGGATACTGGTGTGTTCCTTTGACAGAGAAAAGCAGGGAGATTTCTGCATTTGTTACACCTTCAGGATTGTATGAGTATAATGTTATGCCTTTCAGATGAAAAATGGACCTGGCACATTTCAGAGAATGATTAATTCAGTAATTTAGGGATTAGAGCACACAGGAGCCTATATCAATGGTTTAGTAATTAGTACGGATACATGGGAAGAACACATGCTTGAATTAGAGCAGTTATTTCAGAGACTCGTGGAAGCACTCCTCACAGTGAATTTGCACAAGACTGAGTTTGGACATGCCACTGTAATTTATCGGAGTTATATGGTAGGACAGGGACAGGTGGCACCAGTTGGAGCGAAAGTATTGCCTATCACTGGGTTCCCTATCCCCGGTAATAAGAAAGCTCTTCAGAGATTTCTAGGTATGATTGGCTACAATTGTAGATTTTTTTTAAACTTTGCAGAAATTGCACTTCCATTAACAAAACTATTTGGAAAGAAAAAATAAATTATCTGGTCAGAAGCATCCCAGGAAGCATTTCTGAGGTTAAAGGCCATTTTATGTCATCAGCCTGTACTTGTGTCCCCTAACTTCGAAAAGCCATTCTCTTTAGCTGTGAACACAAGTGATGAAGTGGTTGGTGTTGTTCTGTTACAGAAGAAGGATGGTGATGGAGTAGAACATACTATTTTGTACTTCTCGAAAAAGTTTAATGACCATCAACAAAGTTATTCAACCACTGAGAAGGAGTTATTGGCGCTTGTTTTAGCATTGCAACATTTTGATGTGTATATTTGTACTGCTCAAAAACCATTAATACTGATCATAATCCATTAGTTTTTTTCTGTCTAAAATGAAAAATAAGAACAGACAATTATTAAATTGGAGCTTACTATTAAAAGAGTATGATTTAATTATTACACACATAAAGGGGACAGATAATGTAATAACAGATTGTTTGTCAAGAAGTTAATCTGGGTAGATATGATTCTAATCACATACTTTAAAAAATTGAGTGTTTATTTTATTTTGTTTATGTAATACTTCCATTAATTGTTAAAAAGAATTTCTTGTGGACCAAATTCTTTTTTAGCAGGGGAGATATTGCAGAGTTCTGTGTTGTGTGTTGGCCTATGTGTTGTGCGGTTTATGTTAAACAGTGACAGTTTGCCTTATAGAGCCAAGGTGAAGGTGGACTGCTGAGAGAGTGGGAGACGGACTGAGCATGTGCACAAAATGAAAACATTTTCTGGACTTGGACAATAAACCACCACTGGGCAGTGCTGTGGAGTGGAAGAAGGCCCATAGCATGAGTCATGGTCTGGAGGACAATTTAGAATGTTGGGATTTCAAAAAGGATGAACATTCCACAGGCAGCCAGAAGGATCCGGTCAAAGCCAGTTGTTCCTCTCTCTGCAAGCAACACAAGAAGACAACTTCGAATTTTGTGCTCTCTCTCTCTTTCTCTGTCAATGATCTTTTGGCTTCATTTTACCAAACAAACTAAATTTTGTTTATGATCTTTGCTTCAGTTGAGATCGAAGTTTTGTGAGTCTTGTGTGTTTTGTGATTGTTTTGTGTCTAAGTTTTTCTGTGGGCTAGTTGGATATATAACTTAGACTTTAATTACATATGTTATATTTAGACTGGGAAATTTATTAGTTTTACACTGTAATAGAAATTTGCATAGTAACCAATGGGCATTGTTATAAAAGGGGGTTTTGAATTAATGTATGAAGGTGAATTTTTGTTAATAAAGTAATTGTTCATCTTTACCCCTTTGTGATATGCCTTCTTTGTGGCTGCTGGTTTGATCTTGTAACAATAGGGATTGGTTTCAATGGAGCCACTCTTGCCTTTCCCATTGCAAATCCCGATCCTGGTTATCATGCAGTAATAAGCAACTAACAGTTCCATAACTGTCCTCACATGCACCAGCAATTGAGCAGATGTCACCCTTCCAAAATTTGTGGGTTTGAAGCATCTGTCAATCTTGAAGTCTCCAGATTATGAAGATCTTGAATCCAACACATCCATTCTTATACAATGGATTCTGGTATCTCATCATTCCAACCACTCCTCTTCCAATACATTTCTTGCAGGACCTTCTTGTTATTCAGGGCAACTGGTGCTAATATTCCAAGAGGATCATATATTGAATGGACTGTTGATAAAATCCCCCTTCTTGTTAGATGTCTGTCCTTAAAAATTATTTTGAACTTAAAAACGTCACACAGAACACACCACTGTACGTCTAACACCCTCTCTACAGGAAGGATGTCATGGTCTAAGTCCAAATTCTTCCTTTCTTTTGCCCTTTCTGTTTCAGGTGTGGCAGCCAACACATGATGACTGTTACTTATCCATATGGTAAGGAGAAAGCCTCCCTTGAAACAGATCTCTCACAACTCATGATAAAGAGCTATTGCTTCTTCTGTAGTTACATAAGTGAGACAGTCATCCACATAGTAATTATTCCTGATGTTGCTCAGAGCTTGAGAGCTAAACTGTTCCCTATTATCCTCAGCACACAGCCTAAGGGCAAAATTCATGCAACTCGGTGATGAAATTACTCCAAATAGATGCCCTGTCATTTGATATTCCACCATGTTCTGACTGTTGACTCTCATCAGGCCACCAAAGGTATTGCAACGGTCTTCCTTTGGTATTTTCACCTGGTGGACCATTGCTTCATCGTCTCCAGTGATGATGATAGGTTCTTTACGGAATCTAGTGAAAACTCCTGTCAATGTACTGGACAAATCTGGACCTTGTGAGAGCTGGGAATTTAGTGAGACTCCCCAAAAGATTGCACCACAGTCATAAACCACATAAAGTTTTTTTTTCTTTTGTCAATGCAAAACTCCATGGTGTGATAAGTACTATTTTTTGCTATCTCTACATTCCAAGATAACCTCTGGTACTCTACTTTCCAAGATAACCTCTATGTTCCAAGATAATCTCTGGTACTCTACGTTCCAAGATATCCTCTACATTCTAAGATAACCTCTATGTTCCAAGATATCCTCTGGTACTCTATGTTCCAAGATAAACTCTATGTTCCAAGATAACCTCTGGTACTTTCTCTGCAGACCTTCCATCATCATCATCATGCAGTTGGTGTAATCTGAATGAAGGGGCATCTATTTGGAGCAACTTCATCACCAAGTTGTGCCTTCAGTACAATTTATACTGAATTCTACTGTACTTTTCATAGATGTAAAGTTCATTACTGAAATATAAATCAATTATTACATGTTAATTACTCTCATCTGCTCTAAGGGTTACCATATTGCCCATCCATTACAAATTAGTTGTTAAAAGCAAATTAGTAATTATGTTGTAAAAAAAGATCCTACTAATGAAGAACAAAATTAATTTAATGTGTAAATAACCTTAAATAAAATTCCAGTTATGGTAAGTCATTCCCCATTTCCTATAAAATAATATACATCATTCCATGTTTGTTCTTTTTTTAATATTTAAGATCAATACATATAAAAGATTATGTATAATTTAAGCGATATATTTTTTCTTCTTTACTGAAGTTTGGAGCCCTTATCTGAAAATAATTGATATTAAAATTTGATCTCTCGGTCCACTCCGATAGGTGCCTCCGTTCTTGCAGCCCAAAAGTTTAAATGTGATTGTAGTAGATGATAATCTTTTTTTTTCTTTGTAGCTGGGGAAGGGAGGAGGGAGGGCATTAGTAGGATGGTTGAGGGTTGAGTTTTTTTATATAAATAACTAATCACACTATGTCTGAATCAAGTAATTAATGCTGTTATGTGATTTTAAATTTTAAATAAAATATTTTTTAAAAGATCATATATATAACAAGCAACAAAAACCATATATCACATTATTACAAAGTTATTGATTAAATACATGTTGATTTCTAGAAAGAAAAAAAAAAGAAAAAGAGAAAAAGCCCTCCCTCCCAAACCCTAACCCCTTCTACCCCCACTAACATCTAAAACACCCAAATTACTAAAATTCATAACGAATATGAATATATATTGAGTTGGATTGCTTTTGAAAATGCTCAAAGATCCCAAGAACATTTCACAATAAAACATTCTTTATTTTTAAGGGAAGACTTCTCTGGTCCAGAGGATTTAAAGGAATTATTTATAACTTCAAACCTAATGCTCAAGTGTACATTTTCCAAACTTGTAAAAATACAGAATATTTACCTCTCAAATTATATGTAATATTTTCTAATGGAATACAACTTTTTATTTCTGCCATCTTCCCAATGTTAATGAAACATCTGATTTTCAAGTGACAGCAATGCATTTCCTTGCTATCAGCAAAGCTAATTTAACAAATTTCAACTGAAAATCTGATAAAGGTAATTTAGGAGATATGGTTTAAAATTTTCCATCAATACTAAATCAGGGTTCAACGGAAAAACAAAACCTGTAACCTGTTGCAAAGATTTACTATAGAAATCCAAAAAGATTGAATGTTTGAGCAAGTCCATGTAGAATGAATAAATGATCCAATATCTTCTCCACATCTAAAACATTGATCCAATATATTTGATTTCCATCCATTCAATTTCTGAGGTGTAGCATATAAATAATGTAAAAATTATGATGAAGTAATCTACATCTTACATTAATGTATTAGACATAACCTCTTTACATAAATTTTGCCAAATTTGTTGATCTATTGATATATTTAAATTTTGTTCCCATCTTTCTCTTGACTTAATTAAACCTAATTTAGGGCTTTCTCTTGTAACATCATTCCATCAACAATCAATTGTTCTAAATCTGTAAGATCTTTTAATACCACATATCTGGTCTTAATTTCTTTCTTAAATAGGCTCTCAATTGAAAATAGCATAAAAGGGTATTACATAGGATATCATATTTAATTCTTAACTGATCAAATGACAACAATCTACCACTTTCATAACAATCTCCTATTTTAGAAGTTCTTTTAGTATACCATATATTTTTTTAAAAATGGGTTATATTTTGTGCAAGAGGTTCTATAGCCAAAACACACAGCTGGAGACAAAGGACATCCCTGCCTACTTGATATAGTAAAATTAAATGATTGTGATATCTATCTATTAGTAATTACTTTAGCTTTAGAATTTTTATAAAATGCTCTGATCCAATGTACAAAATTAAGTCCAAAACTAAACTTACCTAAACCCTTAAATAAAAAGTCCTATTCTACTCTATCAGAAGCTTTTTCTGCATCAAATGCATCTGAAACACTTAAATCCTTCTTCTTTTGGGCTAAATGAATTATACTTGGTACCTTAATATATTTTCAGAAGTTTGTCTTTTTTTAACAGAAACCTATATTTATTAATTCAGGAAGACAATCATTTTTTTTCTATTTGCTAATACCTTTGCCACAATTTTATAATCATCTTTTAACAATGAAATAGGTCTACATGAAGCTGGTTTTAATGGATCTCTATCTTATTTTAGGTATAACCATAATTATTACTGTGGAAAAGTTTCTGGAAGAACGTGTAACCTAAAAGCCTGCATTAATAAAGTCATTATTAAATCTTTAATTTTTTTATAAAATTCCACTGGGAATCCATCCTCTCCAGGAGACTTATTATTTTGTAAACAATTAAGTGCTTTGTTAACTTCATGCTCAGTAAACGGTCTGTCCAAATCATCTTTGTCTGTTTCAATTAATCTAGATAATGTTATTTGTGACAAATAATTATCTATAATAGTTTAATCCTGTAATGATTCTGAAGTATATAATTGTCAAAAAAAAAAACCCTACAAGTTTCATTTATTTATTTATTGTGGTTAAATATCACTTTCCTATTACCTCATTGTATTGCATTAACTGTTTTCAAAGATTGTTCTGCCTTTAATTTCCAAGCCATATATATTCAACTGATTTTAACTACGGGTGCTTCTGCAAGGAAAGGAAATGTACTATAAGTACATTTTGCACTGTAAATATCTACTGTTTCATTGAAACCTCACATGAAATTTCTTTGTCTTTTTTATATAGTTCTTCAAGGCAGAGTTCTGAGATGACTGAAGCCATTGTGGGACTTGCAGATTTTGCCAAGGGGATCATCAGGTGCTTGATGGGGTCAGTGAGATGGTAGTTGGGGAGACTGACTGCATACTCTTTTTACAATTTGTGTATTGCCTTTATGCACTCCATCATAAAGAGACAAGATGCTTAGTGCTTCCCCATTGGGTGGTTATGGGCCAAATTGGTGAAGGTAGTTGTTGATATAGTTTGGGGAAAAAAATCATCATCACAAGCTCGGCATGCAGATCAAACATGATTTCCACTTTATTGATTCAGATATATAATGTCATTGTCTGTAAGCATCAAAGGTTTGGTGCCATAGTCTGCACAATACAACTGGAGTAATTAACTACCACTCCAAATTACTTCAGAAAGATGTTGCCAGTACTGGGAAGCTTGAGTTACAAAGAAAGGCAGAATTTCAAATGGCAATGAGGAAGCATACAGGAGGGAGATAGATCAGCTCTTTGAGAAATTGTGAGGTGTTGCACCTTGGGAGGTTAAACGTAAGTTACACAGTTAATGGTAGGGCTCTGAAAAGTATTGATCTGCAGAGGGATCTGGGATCAAGGTCCGACTGTGGCCACACATGTAGATGGGGTGATAAAGACAGCTGGGCATTATAAAACCATAAGGCAAGAACAGAATTAGGCCATGCAGCCTATTGAGGCTGGCTGACTTATGTTTCCATTCAACCCCATTCTCCTTCCTTCTCTCCATTACCATTTGACACCCTTACTAATCAAGAACCTATCAATCTTACAATTAAATATACCTAGTGACCTGGTCTCCACTGCACTCTATGGAAACAAATTCTACAGATCCACCATCCACTAACTGAAGAAACTTCTCCTTGTCTTTCTTCTAAAAGGCTTCTTATTCTCTGCCTTCTGATCCTAGATTCTCTCACCATTGGAAAAATCTTCTCAGTGTCCACTCTATCTAGCCCTTTCAATATTTGGAATGCTTCAATGAAAGCACCACTCATCCTTCTAACTCCAGTAAGTACAGGATCAGAGCTATCAAACACTTCTTGCATGTTAATCCTCTCACCCCTGGGATCATTCTCATAAACCTGCTTTAGACCCTCTCCAACATCAGCATATTCTTCTGAAGATATGGAGCCTAAAACTGCTGACAGTACTCCAGATGCTATCTGACCATCACCTTGTAAAGACTCAGTATTAGAGCTTTGCCTATTCTAGTCTTCTTGAAGTGAATGTTAACATTGCACTTGCCTTCCTTAATATTAACTGAACCTGCAAGATAACCTTGAGGAAATCCTGCGTTAGGACTCCAAAGCCCGATTGGACCTCTGCTTTCTGAATTCTCTCCCCATTTCGGAAATATTTATATTCCTTTTACCATGACCATGCACTTTCTGACACTAGATTTCATCTGCCACTTCTCCCAAACTATCCAAGTTCTAATCACACTTAATACAGTCCAATGGTTAATATGTACCATACCAGACTCTCAAAACAGATGGACAATGGAATTGGAACTTCCTAAACATTACTCAGCTCTCCACCTGTCTCCTTATCATCCACAAACATTGCCACAAGGCCATCATTTCTGCCATCTGAATGATTGACATGCCATGTGAAAAGTCAAGGGCCCAACACCAAACCCTTCACGTGGCAGCTTCACGTCAAAGGCTTTCTGAAAATCGAAGGAATCAACATCCATTGATTCAGTCCAGTCCATTAATTCCTCAAAGAACTGCAACAGATTTGTTAGGGAAGATGTCCCCTGAAAGAAATCATGCAAAGATTTAGAGACATATTATCCTGATTGTTTGCCATGGTGATCTGTCACAAATTATTGAGTGTTAAAGAATAAGTGAAACTTAAAGAAAAATGTGTCTCTCAAAGAAAATGCAAACAGAATCAGGCACATGTAGAGAGAGAGAGAAAGATAGCAGGAATTACAGTTAAGGGTTAAACATGTGTATGGTTCAGAAAATGAAGTCCCATATAAGTCTGACAGTTACATCATATCCATCATCAACAACTTCACATGAAAATAATGTCATTTTATTTTACATATTTGTGTTTACATACTACTTTATTTATAGTATTCGATCAGGTTTCAATAAAAATGTGAAAAGGGTTTCAGGTTGTGTGACTTCACTGGAAGTTCCTACCTGTACATACTCAGGGAGAATTAATTCATCAGGGAGCTGTAGGAGAAACCAACAACATGAAGTCCCAGCTCAGTTTTCTAAAATTTAGCAATATGACCCTGTCCAACATTTCCTCACAGGACAACCCACTCATTCCAGGTATCAGTTTTGTAAACTTTAACTGAGCTGCTTCCAATACGTTTAAATCTTCTGAGAAACAACAGGATTCTACACAGTACTCCAGATATGATCTCACCAACACTCATGTATCAGAAGCATAATATCCCTCCCACTCAATTTCCCTTTTGATTAATGCTAACTTTCTTAAGTTTGACCTAATTATTTGATCTACCTTCATCTTTGGCTTTTGTAAGTCATGTAGCAAGATATTCAGATCCTTCTACACCTCAGAGCTTTACAATTCCTCATCATCTAGATATTATTTTTCTTTTTCACTTTTCTCACCAATATGAACATTTTCAGATTTTCCACATGATACTCCATTTCCGAGATGTTTACCAAATCACTTACCCTATCTATTTTAAACTGAGTCAAGAGATAGCAGATACTGTAATTTAGAGCAAAAAAAAGCAACTGCTGGAGGAACTCAGCAAGTCGAACAGCATCTGTGGAAGGGAATGATAGAGGGTCTCAACACAAACCATTGACAGCTCCTTTCCCTCCATTGCCGCTGCTTGATCCATTGAGTTCCACCTGCAGTTTGTTTTCAGCTGCATATTTCCTCATAGCCTCTTTGAGTTCTCTTTCCAATTCTCCTGTCTTTGTGTAATCAGTACTTTTAACAACAGGTTCTTTCATGCCTTCATCCAGGTCAAATGTATAAATGGTAACAAGCTGAGATGCCCAGCAACATTCCACATGGCACACAATTCAATTCACCTTGCCTAATCTCTGTTTCCTGTTGGCCAGATAATTTGTTATCCATGCCAAGATATTACCTCATACACCATCAACTTACTTTGTCACATCAATCAACATTTATTTTTGATAAGACCATCTTCTGAAAATCAAAATACACTACATCCAACACTTCCCCTTTATCCACAACACATGTCACTTCTTCAAAGAACTCCAATAAACTGCACACACATGATTTCCCTTTTGTAAAGTCATGTTAACTTTGCCAGGTTACTAATAACTTCCAACTCTGGCAGATGTTAAGTTCATTGGAGTACAGTTTTTTGCTTTCTGTCTCCCTTTCTGGAAAAAAGAGTTACATTGGTGTTTTCCAATTTAATTAAACCTTCTCAAAATTGAGGGGATTGTGGAAAATTAAAGCTATTGCAGTAATTATGTCACTGGTTACTTCTTTTAACATTTCTTTTAACTGGACCGTGTCTGCTGGAGAGTGGGGAGCAAAGTCTCAGCACCTCCAGTGGGATCCAACTGCCCAGTCTGACTGCCGTAGATTCCACACAAGCTTTGAACAGCCTATTTAAAATCCTGCGACCACAGGGCCTGGCAAAAGATAGTGGCGCCTGTGATCAGCAGCGGCCACAAAGATTTGCAGATTCTGGGGAAGCAGAGGACTGATGCAGGGCACCAGAAAACAGAGAGATCACACCATATTTGAGAAGGAGAAGCAGAGGAGATGCCCATGGGACAATGACCTTGGCAGTCTCTAAGGCTGAAGAATGCACAGGAGTAGGCTGTTGGTGACTCGAGGTGAGTAACCATGTAGGATGTGGACTGCTGGCAACTCTGGTCAAAGAACTTGCACCATGCTGCAAACTGATGGAGAGTGGCTCAAGACTGGCTGAAGGAGCACCAGGTATCAGAAGTAGGATGCAAGAAGATGTTGGAGGCTTCCTGATCATGTCAGAAGTGTGCATCTGAAGTTCAGGTTGAAATTGGTTCAGTGAAGGTTGTGTGGCTGCAGGAGTGCAGGAGGCGAAGCAATAGAGATACAATGACCCTGCAAGTACTCTCTTTTACTTTCTTTGGAGTTGGGTAATTTTTGCTGATAGTAAATCTTTTTTTTTTGCCTTATGATATCATACCTTTGTGACTAACAGAGTTAACGAAATCGAAAAGGTTTTGCATGTTCATCAATGGAGATATGTTAAAACAGTGGATAATCCAGCTGATATGGCTTCATGTGGATCAAAAGTTCAATCTTTTCTGAAAAGAGCCAACAGATGGGTGTCTGGTACTGCATTTCTTTTTCAATCTCAAGAAGACTGGCCTCAAAATCTGGAAAAGTTCAAAGTAATTTCAATGGAGGATCCCGGAATCCAAAATACTAATGTAAATACTATTCAAATATCTAATGAAGATGATCCGATCACTCAATTAGTTTACTATCACTTCATGGTTTTGTTTGGATTCCTAGGTTTAAAAATTATGCTTTTAAAACATATCAAGAAAGAGAATCTGAATACTTGAAAGAGCTGTTACCTAATAGTTGATGAATTGGTGAATGCTGAATTGGAGATAATTCATTTTTGTCAGAAAAAAGTGTTTGATAATGAGATATCAAATTTGAAGAAGAATCTGAATGTTACAAAAACAAGTCATGTTTACAAGCTGAATCCTATTCTTGTAAATGATGTATTCAGAGTAGGGGGGAAGATCAGAAAAGGCAATAATGCCAAAGGAAGATATTTCTGCAAGACACAGATGGAAACACATATTGCAGATTTATTTTTGAAAAGATGGATTAAAGAATATCTTTCAAGAATGACAAAAATGGTCTAAAGCTAAACACACTTTTGTATGTGGAGAGATTGTAATTATCATGGACGATTCTTCACCAAGAAATTCTTGGTTGCTGGGGTAAATCGTTGGTACAGTTCCAGACAAGAAAGGTTACATTTGGCAAGTGTGGATTAAAACCAAGACTGGTTACTTAAATAGATCTATTACTAAAATCTATCTTTCACAGGAAGCTGAAAGTTTTGATTTCTAAACTTATATTTACTATTTTTGTATTTTTTTTGATTCTTAGTTAATTTTGTTCCTGTCTCTTTAAGCCAACTATTGTTTGTAATGTAACCATAGTAACTATGATATAACCACTTTCATCTACAAGGTATTAAGGAAGAGTGAGCATGAGAAATTTTTCTATGAATTCTTGTATCTCTTTAAATACCATTTTGTATCTCTTTAAAAACTTTTTTATATCATTTGAATCTTTATATATATTTTATATCTCTATTTTACAGTAAATACTTTATTGTTCATCATTAAGAAAGTCTTTATGTGAAGCTATGCAAAATGTTTATCTGTTTTATCAACAAATTAAAACTATATCAAGTAACAGCCACAAAGTTTGATTTGTTGGATTAAAGAGATCTAAATTTGGGATATCGCAGCTCACACTTTGGAAGATGATACTCTAAAATTAGGATACATTACAATAAGGAAAGTGTCATGTATATTTTGATCCAAAGAAAAATTTAATTGTGAACTTTGTTCAGAATAAAAGCTTGTAAAATGTGTCTAAAAGAATTAATAACTTTATTTAAAATCAAGGTATCCATGCTGTAATAATAGAATATTCCATAAGTCTTTGAGAACTTGTCTGTGAACTGCGAAGTTTGAAATTGAGCCAAGGTCTGGCCAGACAACTGCGATCTTGAAAAAGATAAGCCAGAGTTTTGGTAGCAGAATTGGCAGGAAGCCCAGAATATTTTATTATAAATGTGATAAAAAAGATTGTGTGCAGAACCACAAAAACAATTCAGCCAGCAGCACCAGCTCTCAGGAACCTGGAGAACCAAGGGTAGAAGCCAGGTTGCAGTGTGGAAAAACCCTGGATGGATAAAAAGTCTCATCAGGCTAAAGACCTTGAGCTCTTCTCAAGGAACTATTTGATCATGAGTTGAGCCAGCAAAGTGGACTGAGCCAGTAGACAAAAGAGAAGCGGCTTCAACTAGCTAACAAGAAGACTCTGTCAAGGCATTGCAGACGTCATTCACTGGTTTAAGGGTTAGTGGAACTGGAACAGGTGAATGTATGTTGCAAAGTCCAATTGGTGCTGAAATGCAGAAGATAGAGGCTCAATCAGCGGTATCTGAAAGTTCAGATGTGAATCCTGATGATCGTATTTCCAAGGTTATAAGCACAGGAATATCTTCAAAGTCTTCAAAGCCATCTAGAGGAAGTACAGCCTCCCATGCTTCAAGCATATCAGTTATACATGCTAAGGCACAAACAGACTTGGCTACTGTCTGTGCACAAAAACAGTGGTTGGGAATCAGAATCAGAGCAGGGGTGTCAAACTCAAATTCACAGAGGGCCAAAATTAAAAACTTGGACTAAGTCGTGGACCAAACTAAATATTTATTGAAAATTTTCAACAACATCTGCATGTTTTCTCTTCTTTCAACATATGTAATGTTAAACTTTTTCTTATTAAAATAAATGTTTAATAATAGTTTTTGGTTAAACTCTTTCCAGAAGAAGCATTAACAAATGAGAAATAAAATATTCAGTAAATAATATTTCTCTATGGCCTTTAAGCTCCTTTTAAATGTATTTTTTTTCACAAGCCAACAAGTCAAAAAAATAACAACTTGCTTCAATGAAAATCCAATCTTTCAACTATGAACAGTCCAAAGTTAACCAAAGAAAATATTAATCCAAGCTTCGCTTGGATTTACTCTGATGCAGATACTTGGCATCTCTTCTTAGATGCAAGTTCATCAAACTCTGGGGTCAGAGTTTGCCTCCCACATGTCTTGAAAGGTCCTGTTTTCTGTCTTTCGTTTGGCCATTTTTCGTAAGGGGTTTATTACATGTGAGTTGGGCGACAGGTCGCAGATGCTAATGAAAGTAAAGAGAGGAGGTGGGGGCGATGAGCGGGCTGACGCCAACGCATTTGCAAAGCATTCTGGGATTTGTAGTATTAGCTGTGCATGCGCTATACTGGCGCGGCGGCCAGCAGGCCAGCTCTAATACATATTTAATATGATCTTGCGGGCCAAATATAATTATATCACGGGCCAAATTTGGCCCGCTGGCCTGAGTTTGACATGTGTGCTTTAGAAGATAAGGAGGTTTAAATCAGGAATCAGCAACTTAGGCAAGAAGCTGAAATGAGGAATCAACAATTGGAGCAAGAAGAGCAACTTAATAGGTTACAAATGGCTATTGAAGAAAAAAATAGATTATTGAATAGATAAAAGAAAAGGCTAGAGCATGAGGAACAACATGCTATGAATATGGCCAAAGTGACAGCATTAGCGCAGGCTTCTGCAAGATTTGTCACTCAAAGTGACATACCCAAAAGGCTGGCACCTAGCCTTCCAGCAGAACCAGGGTTACACAGCCACAAGAAAAAAAATTGCCTGATAAGATGAAGGATTTATGGAGAACCAAAGTTGCAGAGCTTAATATGCTTCACAGAAGGGACACCTCTTTTGAGGATGTTATCTTTTCTTTTCTTCTTTGGCTTGGCTTCGCGGACGAAGATTTATGGAGGGGGTAAAAAGTCCACGTCAGCTGCAGACTCGTTTGTGGCTGACAAGTCCGATGTGGGACAGGCAGACACGATTGCAGCGGTTGCAGGGGAAAATTGGTTGGTTGGGGATGGGTGTTGGGTTTTTCCTCCTTTGCCTTTTGTCAGTGAGGTAGGCTCTGCGGTCTTCTTCAAAGGAGGTTGCTGCCCGCCAAACTGTGAGGCGCCAAGATGCACGGTTTGAGGCGATATCAGCCCACTGGCGGTGGTCAATGTGGCAGGCACCAAGAGATTTCTTTAGGCAGTCCTTGTACCTTTTCTTTGGTGCACCTCTGTCACGGTGGCCAGTGGAGAGCTCGCCATATAACACGATCTTGGGAAGGCGATGGTCCTCCATTCTGGAGACGTGACCCATCCAGCGCAGCTGGATCTTCAGCAGCGTGGACTCGATGCTGTCGACCTCTGCCATCTCGAGTACTTCGACGTTAGGGATGTAAGCGCTCCAATGGATGTTGAGGATGGAGCGGAGACAACGCTGGTGGAAGCGTTCTAGGAGCCGTAGGTGGTGCCGGTAGAGGACCCATGATTCGGAGCCGAACAGGAGTGTGGGTATGACAACGGCTCTGTATACGCTTATCTTTGTGAGGTTTTTCAGTTGGTTGTTTTTCCAGACTCTTTTGTGTAGTCTTCCAAAGGCGCTATTTGCCTTGGCGAGTCTGTTGTCTATCTCATTGTCGATCCTTGCATCTGATGAAATGGTGCAGCCAAGATAGGTAAACTGGTTGACCGTTTTGAGTTTTGTGTGCCCGATGGAGATGTGGGGGGGCTGGTAATCATGGTGGGGAGCTGGCTGATGGAGGACCTCAGTTTTCTTCAGGCTGACTTCCAGGCCAAACATTTTGGCAGTTTCCGCAAAGCAGGACGTCAAGCGCTGAAGAGCTGGCTCTGAATGGGCAACTAAAGCGGCATCGTCTGCAAAGAGTAGTTCACGGACAAGTTTCTCTTGTGTCTTGGTGTGAGCTTGCAGGCGCCTCAGATTGAAGAGACTGCCATCCGTGCGGTACCGGATGTAAACAGCGTCTTCATTGTTGGGGTCTTTCATGGCTTGGTTCAGCATCATGCTGAAGAAGATTGAAAAGAGGGTTGGTGCCAGAACACAGCCTTGCTTCACGCCATTGTTAATGGAGAAGGGTTCAGAGAGCTCATTGCTGTATCTGACCCGACCTTGTTGGTTTTCGTGCAGTTGGATAATCATGTTGAGGAACTTTGGGGGACATCCGATGCGCTCTAGTATTTGCCAAAGCCCTTTCCTGCTCACGGTGTCGAAGGCTTTGGTGAGGTCAACAAAGTCCTTTGTTTTGTTCTCTGCATTTTTCTTGGAGCTGTCTGAGGGCAAAGACCATGTCAGTAGTTCCTCTGTTTGCGCGAAAGCCGCACTGTGATTCTGGGAGAATATTCTCGGCGACACTAGGTATTATTCTATTTAGTAGAATCCTAGCGAAGATTTTGCCTGCAATGGAGAGCAACGTGATTCCCCTGTAGTTTGAGCAGTCTGATTTCTCGCCTTTGTTTTTGTACAGGGTGATGATGGTGGCATCACGAAGATCCTGAGGCAGTTTACCTTGGTTCCAACAAAGCTTGAAAAACTCATGCAGTTTGGCATGCAGAGTTTTGCCGCCAGCCTTCCAGACTTCTGGGGGGATTCCATCCATACCTGCTGCTTTGCCACTTTTCAGTTGTTCGATTGCCTTATATGTCTCATCCAGGGTGGGAACCTCATCCAGCTCTAGCCTTAGGGGCTGTTGAGGGAGCTGGAGCAGGGCGGAATCTTGGACTGAGCGGTTGGCACTGAAAAGAGATTGGAAGTGTTCTGACCATCGGTTGAGGATGGAGATCTTGTCGCTGAGGAGGACTTTGCCGTCTGAGCTGCGCAGCGGGCTTTGGACTTGGGGTGAGGGGCCGTACACAGCCTTTAGAGCCTCGTAGAAACCCCTGAAGTCGCCAATGTCCGCGCTGAGCTGGGTTCGTTTGGCGAGGCTAGTCCACCACTCATTTTGGATCTCCCGGAGTTTGCGCTGAAGATGGCTGCATGCGCGACGGAAGGCTTGTTTCTTCTCTGGACAGGACGGCTTTGTAAGGTGAGCCTGGTGGGCAGCTCGCTTCTTTGCCAGCAGCTCCTGGATTTCCTGGCTGTTTTCGTCAAACCAGTCCTTGTTTTTCCTGGAGGAGAAGCCCAGTACCTCTTCAGTGGATTGCAGTATGGTAGTCTTCAACTGATCCCAGAGGGTTTCAGGGGACGGGTCCGTGAGGCGGGTTGCATCGTCAAGCTTTGCTTTGAGGTTTGCCTGGAAGTTTCCTCTCGCTTCGTCTGACTGCAGGTTTCCAACATTGAACCTCTTTCTGGGGGCTTTATTGTTCCTGGGCTTTGGTTTGAAGTGAAGGTTGAGCTTGCAGCGAACCAGCCGGTGGTCAGTGTGGCATTCCGCGCTAGGCATGACCCTGGTGTGGAGCACATCTCGTTTGTCACTTTCTCGCACCAGGATGTAGTCCAGGAGGTGCCAGTGCTTGGATCGGGGATGCATCCAGGTGGTCTTAAGGCTGTCCCTCTGCTGAAAAAGGGTGTTTGTAATGACAAGCCGCTGTTCTGCGCAGAGCTCCAACAGGAGGCGCCCATTGTCGTTGCACTTGCCGACGTCATGCTTGCCCAGGATTCCTGGCCAGGTTTCTGAGTCTTTGCCGACACGAGCGTTGAAGTCGCCCAGGATGACAACCTTGTCGGCTGTAGGGGTGCGTTGGATGAGGTTGCGCAGGTCGGTGTAGAACTTGTCCTTTTCTGCTGGTTCCGCCTGTTATACATTTTTGGAATGGCATGTGCATGTTAACCCTGTTCCAGTATTAAGGATACGTCAATATTTCCGAAAGATGTAAAGAAGTCTAAGTCATTACCTCAACAGAAACCAAAGGGAAGTACCTTAGTTACTGCTGTGTCAGATACAAGCACAGGAAAGAACAAGGAAACAAAGGCAAAGGAAGATCTGATTGTTCAGAAAAGCTACTTGTATTTCAAAGATAAGCATGCTTTAGAAAGATGTTCACAATTTAAGAAAAAGTTGTATGACAAGAAATTAACCTTTTTAAAGAAGAATGGAATATGTTTTGACTGCTTTTGTAAAGGACACATCAGCAAAACTTGTAATAAGCAACTCAGTTGTGATGTATGCAGTTTAAACCATCCCAAGTTACTATATACTCAACAAGGTAAAGTTGAGAAGGAAGTCAAACAATCTGAATCCAAGATTAACGAGTCAAAAAGTATACTTCAGCTTCAGTTCAGACCGGTGACAGAGCCCTATCAATAGTTCCTGTGCAGGTTAAAGCTAAAAAAGGGACCCTCATACTGAAGACCCACACATTTCTTGATCCAGGAGGTGCCGCATCATTTTGTACTGTTGAATTAATGAATAAACTAATCTTCATGGAAAAAAGATCACAGGTCTTATTGAAGACAACGAATGATGAAATGAACATTGAAACTGATATTGTTTCAGGTTTAGAAATTGCTGGATTGAAGAACAATTAATTTTGCGATCTTCCAAGTGTATATACTCAGAAGACTATGCCTGTGAATAAGGAAAATATTCCCTATCAGGATGATATCAAACAGTGAGCTCATCTAAAAGATATTTGCTTACCTAGGATTGATGTCAAGCTTGAGATGTTAATTGGATTAAATGTACCAAAAGCTCTCAAAGCTCTAGAAGTAATAAGGAGTCAAAATGACAGTCCTTATGTTGTGAGAACGTTTCTTGGATGGACGATTAATGAACCATTAGGAGGAAAAATGAATAATGATCAGGAGATGTTGAATGTGAATGTCAACTGAATTTCAATTGTGAAACTTAATGATATGTGGGAACAGCAGTCTAAACTTGATTTTCCTGGATGTTTTCAAGAACCTTCAATGGAGGACAAGCAGTTTCTGGATTTAGTTTCAAATTCTGTAAAACATGTTGATGGTCATTACTGTAGTATTATCTTGAAGGATGATGTCACAACTTCAGCAATTTACTAGATATTAATTCCTGGGATTATAAATTTGTGAAGTTTTTCCTCCATTTTCAATTCTCAACTTGCAATTTTTTTCTGGGATATTAATCTATTTCTTTGGTAATTCATCTAATTTCTCCTCATTTACTGTTATTAATTTCCAGATTCACTTTTTGTGGGACCAACACATATTTTCTTAACATCTTTTATCAGTTGGTATTGAAACTTTTATTATCTGGTTTTACCATTTGCTTACTTTAACGTAATCTTTCTCATTAAACTTATGGTCATTCTCTTTTAAAGATATACTGCCAGTCCATTGATCTGTAACCCATCTTTGCACAATATTCTGTTTTATCATTAATTTTGATCTAATATTCCCTTTTTTGACCATGAATAATATCTCCTCCTCTTGGAATTTTCCTCATTAGAATTTACCCATTCTGTATTTCCAAAAAATCCCTTTAAATGTTTGTGGTTGGATAGTTGTTCTAGGAAGAAACCATGAGCTGGAAAATCATGCTTATATCATATGAAGGTGTACATGGATCGAATATCCATGGTGGAAATTAGTTTATTCCAATCTAAGGTCATCAACATTAATATACAAATATGCTGGAGGAACTCAACAAGTCTTGCTTGAGACTTGCTGAGATTCAAGAGCACTTTTGTGTATTAACCAGAATCACAGCATCTGCAGGCTTTCTTGTTTCAGAACTTATGATATTAATATAGCATTTCTCTCTTTAGATGTGTCTTGCTGGGTTTTTCTGGCATTCCCTTATATTTCACATTTCAAGAAACTGCTCTATTGTTGCCTCAGAGTTTCAGCACTGTTTATTTCTTTCTCTCTCTCTCTCTCTCTCTCTCTCTCTCTCTCTCTCTCTCACACACACACACACACACACACACACACACACACACACACACACACACACACACACACACACACACACACACACACACACACACACACTCAGAGTCTGTCTCCCTCCTTCATTCTTTCCCGCTGTCCCTCCCTATCTCCCTTCGTCCCCTATTCTCATGTATCTCTATCTCATTTTTTATCTGGACAGATCATCTTCAAATAATAAACATTTACTTTACTTCCATGTGGTTTACCATTATCTGTCTCACTTTCTTTCTCATGATCTCCACTCTGTCACATATATACACTTTGTTCTTATTGCTATCGTTCCCCTATTTCAAAGTGCAGGGGGGGGGCTAATCAATCTGTGTCCCAATATATTTTAAGTAAGGTTGCCACACTCTAACAAATGTGTTGTGCTTCTTCCTTAGATTGTACATTATTTTCTCCAGGACAAAACAACTCTGTATTTCCATATTACATTGTGTAATATTTAGTAAGGAGTCAGGCTTCCATGAAATCACTATACACTTTCTGGCTACCGCCAAGGCAATCTTCTGGAATATGATCTTTGGACAATTTAAAACTCACGTCTCCAATATCTCGCAGAAGGTAAAACTCCAGATCTTGTCAAAAATCCACTTATATAATTTTTTTCAGAATATCCCCCAGGTCCTCCCAGAAGGTCCACCTTTGTTCATAGCCAGATGGAGTGGACAAAAGTTCCAACCTCCACACTACACCTAAAGCACATTTCTGAAATTTCAGCCTTTGATTTGTGCAATTTTTGTGCTGTGAGGTACAACTGGTATAAGAAATTATACTGCACCAACCTGTATCTGGAGTGGATGACACCCACCCCCCCCCCCCACTCCATCACACTGTTCAGACACAGGTCTTGCCACCACTCTTCATTGATTGTTGTGTCCAAGTCCGACTCCCAACCCTTCCTCAATCTGTGTAAGCCCAGCTTCAGGCCCTCACTTTGGAATGTGTAATACATCTTAGAAATTCATGAACACACATTCCCCTTTTGAATTAGAATCTCCATGTCGCTACATTCAGGTCATGTCGCTACATTTAGGTAGGGTCATAGATGGTCCCAATTTTTCCCTTAAGAAAGATCTTATTTGAAGAGAGCAGAAGAATGTTCTGTTGGACAAATCATATTTATTTCTCAATTGCTCAAATGACATAAGCTGCCTCCTTTTGTAACAATCCTCAATATACCTGATCCCTTCTGGCACCAAGTGTCCAGGATTTTATTAGCCAGAGTTAAGGGTTTTAAATTATTCTGGGTCAAGGGCATTTTGGGGATATTCCCACCTTCCATCCAATACATTTTTTTCTCTATTTCATGTCTGGAGTAAATGCTTTACGATTGAGCTATCTGTGTTCTTTGAGAGTAATGTGGTATCCCACCAATATATGAATTCTTCAGCTATCTCATCGCCTACCAAATGTAGTCCAATTTGCGTCCATGAGGGGTACCCCCTCCCTCAAGGAATGATGTGATAAACCTTGCCCGAGCTGCCCAGTAATACTTTGTGAAATTGGGTAATTTTTAAATCCCCAAGTTGTAATCCCATGTCAACTATTCCATGGAGATTCTAGTCACTTTCCCATTCCACAGGAACCTTCTGACTCACTCATTAAAGGCTTTTTTATAAAAAAAACCCTAAGACAATTAAATGGGTGATGATTGAAAAAGATATTGGACCCTTGGCATCACCTTCCTTCTGACACAGTTGACTCTGCCCATCAATGTTATGGGCAGAGTCTTCCATCTAACCAGATCCTCCTCAATCATCCAGAGCAATGGGAGATAATTAAGACTGTATAAGTTATGTAAATCTTTATCTACTTTAATCTCCAAATATTTAACGCCTTCTTGCGGTCATTTTAATTGACTTCCTTGAAGGTACTGCACATAATCCCCAATTGTTAAAGGTATTATCCCATTTTTATCCAAATTAACCTTATATCCCGAAACCTTCTCAAAATCCTCCAGTGTGGTCCTTAGTCTGGCCAATTATCCTCCCCCCCCCACCCCAGGGTCCATCAAATATACTAACACATCATCAGCAAAATGGTTGATTTTGTGTTCCACCTGGCCCGCCTTTAATCTCTTTATGTCTGGATCCCAATAAATGGCTTCTGCCAGTGGCTCAATGCCTAATACGAACAGCACTTGGGACATGGGCAAACCCATTTGTTATAATTTTCACTTGAGGCTTGTAGTAAAGTGCCCAAACCCAATTAATAAATGTTTGTTCCAATCCAAATTTCTCCATACCTTGAACTAAAAGTCCCACTTTAATCTGTCATAGACCTTCTCCACTTCAAAATCTACATGGGTCCACTCCTGATTGTGCCAGGTGTTCCAGACTAAGCAATCTAGCTATATTGGTTTCCTATTGCCTATTTACTACAAAAAAACATTTGATCTGGGTTTGTTAATCTTGGCAAATATTCTGCCAACCTATTGGTCAATGCTTTTGCATTATTCTTATAATCCTGACAGTACATAAAATTATTTTCTATAAGAACATTTAGATATATTTGAGTAACTGAAGTAAGTCTTTACTTTCACACTAGGGGAGATCCTACCAAAATAGATGATTTCTTGCACCCATTGGAACTACCAAATTTGGGACAGGAGGAACAAGAGAGGCTGAATGCTCCTTTCATCAAAGATGAGATAGCATGGACTCTGATGACTTTGCAGGCTGGCAAGTCACCGGGAGAGGATGGTTTCCCCATTGAATTTTATAAAGTATTCAATGATCTCTTAATGCCCCTTCTTATGAAGGTGGTAGATCAGGAAGCAAAGATGCATACCCTCCTGGAGTCTTTCTCAACAGCAATTATCACGGTGATTCCCAAAAAAGACAGGGACCGATTGAATATCATGCAGCTCAGAAAGATGACCCTATCAGATGACAGTTACTGGGCTTGATTTTCACACACCAATTCAGATTTATATAATTCTTTATAAAACCTTCTAAATGTATCATTTGTTTCCTTTGATTTATATGAGATCTTACCTTCCCCCATTTGGATTGCATTGATTGTTCTTGAAGCCTCCTCCACCCTCACCTGCCAGGACAACACTTTATGGGCCCTCTCACCCAGCTCATAATACAGTTGTCTAGATCTTAAAATCAATCTTTCTGTCTTATATGTTTGTAGGTTATTATACTTGAGCTTTTTATTCACCAAGTTCCAGTATTTCTCTTCTGTGCCAGATCTTTGGTATTCCTTTGATTGACACATATGTTCTTCAGAACATAGCATAGTGAGTGTTCTTAACAACAGCATTCATGTCTTCAGGATGATTCAAAGCAGCAGAAAAGTCTCGTTAATATCACCATAGCTGTGATACATTCTGTAACATTTGAGTATATGCTTAATGTTAAATTCAATAAAAGTTCATCTAATGTTTCTCCAAGTTCCTACAGCAAATCTGAAATTACCTTTGTGTTCAGCTTGAAGGTGTCAATCAGAATTCTCATTTCTTTTTCAAGAAACAACCCTTTTGAAAAAAAATGTTACCCGGTGTTTTCTGTTCTCTCTTTCTTTTGCTTTTGCCACTCCCAACCTCTGAATGACTATTTTAAAATTACATTGCAACAACCTTGATAATTTTCAATTTTGAAATAAGGTAACAGGCCTTTCTGGCCTACGAGCCTCTTCTGGCCCCTCCCCCCCCCCCCCCCCCAAATACACTAATTAACCTACAACCCCCATAAGTTTTTGAAAGATGAGAGAAAACTGGAGTACCCGGAGGAAACCCATGCAGACACGGGGAGGATGTACAGACTCCTTACAGACAGTGGTGAATTTGAACCTGGGTCAATGATGCTCTAATAGCATTGCACTAACCATTAAGCTAATCATGTCACATCATCTTCTGACATTTCTCAGATCTGGAAATAGCCGTCATTTTTCAGACATATTTTACTTCTAAAACTTTGCTATGTACTTACCAAATTGATAAAATTCTAACAATAGGTGTGCATATTGCCTCATTCAAGTTCACTTAAGATCTATATACATTTCTGCATCTCCTGAGAGCTACTGAAAAGAATTCTGATATCATTAAAGAAGAAATTCCATGACATTGTTGTCTGGTGATTCCTCTGGGGAGCTATAGCATCAAATTCTAATAGGAGTTTGGCATCTCTGTGAATTTTGAGGTGTAACATTCTCTATGAAGTCAGTGAGAAATGTATTACAATCAGGGACTTGGATTCCTGGTGGGAGTCAATGTGATAAGCAACCTGTATAACTGTGATTAAATCCTCCTCCATATTCAAACATCCACTCATATTCATCCAATTCCAGTGTATAACATGCCCTACATGTTGTCAGGTCATTGCTTAACAAGGGCCTTGTGGTCTAATAATAACTGTAAAACGAAATTGTGTTTAGAATTGTAAGCAGCTGCTTGTCAAGTGTAACATGGTGTTTCTCTGTGACAGTGAGAATGTGACTAGCATATGGAATAGCTATTTTGTTTTGGTCTCCAACCAGTTTTTGTTGCAAAAGCACATTGAGCTGTATTGTAAGTTCAATTGGATGAAATTTAGTAGAGTGCTAGCCAGCTAATAATCTAAAAAAAACAATCTTACTCCACTTACATGCTTCAGTCAAAGGGTACAAATTCCATTCATATCAGTGGAAGGGTATTGTTATCAAATCAAATGTGTTTATGGTGATCTTGTCATGGGCAAATTACCCAAGAATAGCTCCATTTTAGTTACCGATCATGAAATGGTCTGGAGCCTGACAAGCTTATTATTCTCTGGGATGAGGTATAAAGCATGTCAGTATATCACGCAGCCCAGAAAGCTGACCCTATCTGATGACAGTTATTGGGTTTGATTTTCACACCCTAAAGACTTACTCAAATGTATCTAAAGTTCCTTTTAGAAAATAATTCAGGACTGAGATTGGGGAAGAACTCAGCAGGTCTCGCAGCATCCACAGGAGGTAAAGATGTATAACCAACATTTCAGGCTTGAGCCCTTCCTCAAGGTAGTGTTCACTGCTTTCTACAATTGCAGTCGAAGACAGGATTATTGCAGAGGCACTAATACGTTCAAAAGATGAAGAGATTTTGAATTGGTAACATTTATATGGTTAATCCATGCCAGATTCCTCAGGCTTCATTACTTAAACAATGGAATCTTATTGTGTGATGCTCTTGAGAGTTACAAAATAAGATCAGACTGTTTTACCTTGAAGATGTTACTTTTTGCAGCACTAATAATCTGATCCAAGGAACAAGCAATTAGCAAAATATGATGCATGATCCCACGATTTTACTGTAGATTCATTAATAATATAGTTTATTTTTATTATCCTAGATATTGACAGGATTATATTTTAGAAATAAGATTCACTTGACCAATCAATCATAGGTTCTTTACAAAACAAAATGAGTGAGCAACTGCACATTGACACCTGGGGAGAAGTGTAGAGATAAAAATGCATGCTTGGCCAAACAATCCCATTTCCAAATGAACTGATAGCGGCTCACTGTGTTTTAACATATTAAAACATGGTGGGGATATGGTAGGAAGCTATATGGACAATTACAAAAAATATCTTGAATAGAGTGCCAATTGGCAGATGAAGCCGAGAAGACATGATAAAGAAAACAAAGGTCTGAAATGGGTACAGTGAGAAAAAGGAAACCTTGGCATGGCTCTAGAACTTAGTAGAACCAGGCCACATGCTAGAGGACATGCATTTAAGGTGAGTGGCAGAGAGCTTCAAGAAGGTGTGTGGCAATTTTTTTTAACCAGAGAGTGGAAGGTGGCTGGAACAGACTGTCAGGAGTTCTGGTGGCATTTAAGAGGATTCTAGGTGAGCACATGAATATGCAGGGAATAGAAGAATAGGTGTCAACTAGCAGAGTTGCCTTTCACCTTGGGTGCTGTTTGGCACTAACATAGCAGCTGAAAGGCATGTCCTGTGTTGTGCTGTTTTATGCCATGGGTTCCATGACACATACATGAGGTAGAACAAGTCCTGACTTCTTAACAGACATGAATTCCTTTCTCTGTGGGTAAAACCGAATAAAAATTTGGCTGTCTATCAGAGCTACTGACTATCTCAGACATTTAGAACCATTCAATATCAATTTAAAATGAATTAAACTATATAAAATCTAAACAAAACAGAGAAATATAAAAAAGAATGAACCTCAAAAAATAACATAATTAAAACCCATACATTGAATACAAGCTTTTGAAAAGAAGCCTTTCTTTCTCTCAGCTCCAGATTCCCAATTCAAATGAATAGGATTATGATTCTGCATCATGTCTAACTTGCTACAGGATCAGTTTGAAGATTCCCCAGTGAATTGGAATATGTTAAAACACCAGCAGTCACAGATTCACTGGTAGAATACTGCCAGCAAGTGCAGACTTCCATGTTTAGATACTCACCACCCCAAAGCCACAAATGTGCCAGTATTTGCTTGAATGAACCACACCAGCTGCTGTATGATGTGCACTTCTGTGCATTGCACTACAACTGCAGTGCCTGTAGACTTTCCTGTTTAACAACAATTATAAATGATTGTTCACATATTTACACTGCAGTTCATTGTGTTGGGATTATTTTTACTGTGCTTGAACAACTATATTGTACCCACTGTGGATTTGATTCCTAACTTTATTCTCTTTTTTCCTTTGATAGATTTGCTCATTCATGGACAGTAGCATGCAACAAATGACACAAACTGTTCTTGAATGAATTATTATATCGCAATTGTACCTCTGAGTGCAAAGATAGTCTGATAAAGTTGGGCTTACTTTTTAGACGATGTTTTTGAGAAAAGGAGCAAAAAGATAAACACATTTCTAAGCAATTGTTATTCTGTAAATTATAAGGAAGTATGTTATTTCTTTCTATTCTGCTGGCAGCTAAAAAGCAATGTGAATCAGATAGCAAGAAAGAAGACTAAATTTGAAAGTGGTACATAACTAGAAGTTATATTTAAACATATATGCTTATGTAGCATGCAGATAAAGAGGTAATGATAAATATAATATTCCAATATGTTATGGCAGTAAAGTGTTCAAATATAATCAATGCAAAGAGATAAATTTCCTCAAAACACTGCTAATTGTGTTTCATGGCAAAACAAGCAGTTTTATAGCCAAGAGATTGATAGAAAGACCAGTGTTCTTAAATATTCTTGGTAGGAATCTCTTGTGAAGTAAAGTGAACTGTTGGCTTTGCAAACATCTCCCCTTCCATGTCAGTGTCACTATGGTGATAGGAATCCACAAAGGGAAATGCAAATTTTTGATATGGTTTGCGAATGAACTTTCATTAGTAAACTGAATGGATATCCCTTTAGATGCCACATTGATAGAACAAAAAAAAACAACACTGGATGAGGATGTTACTCTATCATCATATTGGTGTCATCCTCTCTTCTTTCTCTTTCTTTTCTATATTTTATTTCATATGTACTGTTAAGGTAGCAATTCCAAAGGAAGTCATGGTCTATTCTTTCTTTGGCTTGGCTTCGCGGACAAAGATTTATGGAGGGGTAAATGTCCACGTCAGCTGCAGGTTCGTTTGTGGCTGACAAGTCCAATGCGGGACAGGCAGACACGGTTGCAGCGGTTGCAAGGGAAAATTGGTTGGTTGGGGTTGGGTGTTGGGTTTTTCCTCCTTTGTCTTTTGTCAGTGAGGTGGGCTCTGCGGTCTTCTTCAAAGGAGGTTGCTGCCCGCCGAACTGTGAGGCGCCAAGATGCATGGTTTGAGGCGATATCAGCCTACTGGCGGTGGTCAATGTGGCAGGCACCAAGAGATTTTTTTAGGCAGTCCTTGTACCTCTTCTTTGGTGCACCTCTGTCACAGTGGCCAGTGGAGAGCTCGCCATACAACACGATCTTGGGAAGGCGACGGCCCTCCATTCTGGAGACATGACCTACCCAGCGCAGTTGGATCTTCAGCAGCGTGGATTCTATGCTGTCGGTCTCTGCCCTCTCGAGTACTTCGATGTTAGGGATGAAGTCGCTCAAATGAATGTTGAGGATGGAGCAGAGACAACGCTGGTGGAAGCGTTACATACACATTTACACTAATGAAAGCATTATTTTACTAGCCTAACACATGTAGCAGATTCTTAACATCAGCATCAATGAATAAAAAGGAGGAATGTTCTACTTTAATCATATATTTTACCTTAATTTAATTTGTTTTATTATTTATCTCATGGTCTGCAAAACAATAGTTTCAAAACATGTTAGTTGCTTCCCATCTTTAGGTCTGTGTGAATTCTTCAACACGATTGGCTGTTCAGATTGTTGACATCACTTTTGCTCATTTGCAGATCCACTACAACTCACACCTGACAGCGGACAATATTGGAAAGGAAGCTTTTATCGTTTACTTTGCTTCTGACAGAAAAATCCAGAACTCTCTCTTGTAAATTTGTATTACATCCTATTGATGCTTTCCATTTTAATATTCATTTATGTTGCACTGAACAAGATGTTATGGATATGAATTATGCTGCAACCTAAAGAGTTAACCAAGAAATTATTAAAATTACAATAAATATAGCACTTATAAGGATAAGGATCTGTCCTGGAGTCTCCACGTTGATGCATTCACAAAGAAGGCTTGCCAGCAGCTATATTTTGTGAGATATCTGAGAAGGTTTTGATTTGATTTGCAAATCTAAATAGGCCATATGCATTAAATGGTAGGCTATTGAGATGTGCAGAGCAACAAAGGGATTTAGGAGTTCTGGTAAATAGTACCCTCAAGGTAGATGGTGTGGTGAAGAAGGCATTTGGAATGTTGGCCTTCATAAATCGGAGTATTGAATTCAAGAGTAGGGAGGTTATGATGGAATTGTACAAGGCATTGGTGAGGCCAAATTTGGAGTACTGTGTACAGTTTTGGTCACCAAATTATAGGAAAGATATAAACAAAATAGAGAGAGTGCAGAGAAGGTTCACGAGAATGTTGACAGGATTTCAAGGTTTGAGTTACAGGGAAGACTGGGGCTTTTTTCTCTGGAGTATAGAAGATTGAGAGGGGACTTGATAGAGGTGTTTAAGATTTTAAAAGGGACAGACAGAGTAAACGTGGATAGGCTTTTTCAATTAAGAGTGGGGGAGATTCAAACTAGAGGGCATGGTTTAAGATTGAAGGGGGAAAATTATAAGGGGAACATGAGGGGAAATTTCTTTACGCAAAGGGTGGTGGGGATGTGGAATGAGCTTCCGACAGACGTGGTTGAAGCGGGATCATTGGTTACATTTAAGGAAAGACTGGATAGTTACATGGATAGGAGAGGACTGGAGGGGTATGGACCAGGTGCTGGTCAGTGGGACTAGGAGGGTGGGGATTTGTTACGGCATGGACTAGTAGGGCTGAACTGGCCTGTTCTGTGTTGTAAGTGGTTATATGGTTTATATGGTTTGTTATATCACATGAGGCTGTGTGTTAAAAAAACAGTCTCAATCCTCAAAGACAGCCATCACCCAGCCCATCCCCTCTTCACTCTGCCACCATCGGGGAAAAGGTACAGGAGCCTAAAGATGAGCACTTAGCGGCACAAGGACAACTTCTTCCCCACTACCATCAGATTCCTGAATAATCAATGGACCAAAGACACTGCCTTACTTTTCATGCACTGCTATTTTAATTTTTTTTAGTAAGATGGTTATAATATGTATGTTTACAATATAATGCAGCCGCAAAACACAGGATTTCATGACTTGTTCATGTCAATAAATCCTGATTTTGATTCTGACTTACCTAAATGGTTAGATACTATCTGTTTGGGATATAAATTTAATGTAATCTTTGTTTTGCTCAGGAAAGCTGTTTAATCTACTGGATACAACAGAGAATTAGAGCCTCTGTAGATATCTTATTAATTATTAAGATGAAGTGTTTTACAACTTAGAACATACATCCCTTCCAATAATTTGTAATTTCACACACTTATCTTCAGTAGAAAGAATATGATCTAAGGCTGTTTTCATTTGACCAATAACGCTTGAAGTGGTTTACTGAACATTTTTTCCACTAGAGTACAGGATTGTCATAAATACAAGCCGAGAAATTCATATTTTTTCTCATGACACAGGCCATTTAACTCATCAGTTCTACTTCCTCATTTAATTCCCTGTAATCTATTCTATATTATATGCCTCACAACTCTTCCTGGTTCTTAAAGGTAGTTAATTAGCATATCAGCACATCTTTAAGATTTCAGAGAAACCCAAAGCTTCTGGGGAATTTATATAATCACTGGACCAGCAGTAGAAGCTACACATATGCAATACCAAAGGATAGGATTGAACCCAGCCACTGGCTTGGTAAGGCAGCAATGTGATCTACTGCACCATTATGTGCTGAGCCATGCTGTCATGCTGCATTCATCTCCAATTAGATAACTTAAATATCCTGGTGGTAGATGTGTGAACACAAGGTCTTTGACCTAAAATATTCTTCTTTTCTTTGGCTTGGCTTCGCGGACGAAGATTTATGGAGGGGGTAAAAAGACCACGTCAGCTGCAGGCTCGTTTGTGGCTGACCAGTCCGATGCGGGACAGGCAGACACGATTGCAGCGGTTGCAAGGGAAAATTGGTTGGTTGGGGTTGGGTGTTGGGTTTTTCCTCCTTTGTCTTTTGTCAGTGAGGTGGGCTCTGCGGTCTTCTTCAAAGGAGGCTGCTGCCCGCCAAACTGTGAGGCGCCAAGATGCACGGTTTGAGGCGTTATCAGCCCACTGGCGGTGGTCAATGTGGCAGGCACCAAGAGATTTCTTTAGGCAGTCCTTGTACCTTTTCTTTGGTGCACCTCTGTCACGGTGGCCAGTGGAGAGCTCGCCATATAATACGATCTTGGGAAGGCGATGGTCCTCCATTCTGGAGACGTGACCCATCCAGCGCAGCTGGATCTTCAGCAGCGTGGACTCGATGCTGTCGACCTCTGCCATCTCGAGTACCTCGACGTTAGGGGTGTGAGCGCTCCAATGGATGTTGAGGATGGAGCGGAGACAACGCTGGTGGAAGCGTTCTAGGAGCCGTAGGTGGTGCCGGTAGAGGACCCATGATTCGGAGCCGAACAGGAGTGTGGGTATGACAACGGCTCTGTATACGCTTATCTTTGTGAGGTTTTTCAGTTGGTTGTTTTTCCAGACTCTTTTGTGTAGTCTTCCAAAGGCGCTATTTGCCTTGGCGAGTCTGTTGTCTATCTCATTGTCGATCCTTGCATCTGATGAAATGGTGCAGCCGAGATAGGTAAACTGGTTGACCGTTTTGAGTTTTGTGTGCCCGATGGAGATGTGGGGGGGCTGGTAGTCATGGTGGGGAGCTGGCTGATGGAGGACCTCAGTTTTCTTCAGGCTGACTTCCAGGCCAAACATTTTGGCAGTTTCCGCAAAGCAGGACGTCAAGCGCTGAAGAGCTGGCTCTGAATGGGCAACTAAAGCGGCATCATCTGCAAAGAGTAGTTCACGGACAAGTTTCTCTTGTGTCTTGGTGTGAGCTTGCAGGCGCCTCAGATTGAAGAGACTGCCATCCGTGCGGTACCGGATGTAAACAGCGTCTTCATTGTTGGGGTCTTTCATGGCTTGGTTCAGCATCATGCTGAAGAAGATTGAAAAGAGGGTTGATGCGAGAACACAGCCTTGCTTCACGCCATTGTTAATGGAGAAGGGTTCAGAGAGCTCATTGCTGTATCTGACCCGACCTTGTTGGTTTTCGTGCAGTTGGATAATCATGTTGAGGAACTTTGGGGGACATCCGATGCGCTCTAGTATTTGCCAAAGCCCTTTCCTGCTCACGGTGTCGAAGGCTTTGGTGAGGTCAACAAAGGTGATGTAGAGTCCTTTGTTTTGTGCGAGAAATCAGACTGCTCAAACTACAGGGGAATCACGTTGCTCTCCATTGCAGGCAAAATCTTCGCTAGGATTCTACTAAATAGAATAATACCTAGTGTCGCTGAGAATATTCTCCCAGAATCACAGTGCGGCTTTCGCGCAAACAGAGGAACCACTGACATGGTCTTTGCCTAAAATATTAGATGCTACCAAACCTCCAAGCTTTTCAAAGGTTTTCTGTTTTTAAGCTTAAGATTTTAAATTTAGCACGGGAACAGGCCCATAAGACCCTGCTGTCCAATTTGCACCCAATTAACCTACACCCCCAGTATATTTTGAATAGTGGGAGGAAACTACCCCAGATGTGACAGATTTTGTTGTATTTTATATTGTATATAGTGTAGCCATCTGCTACGAAAACACACACACACTCACAGTGTGGGAGGTTAAACTCTGACTTTATTGAGGCTGGAAATGCTCCTTTTATACAGTTGGAGTTCCTGCCGTTTGGTTCATTGGCTGACATCAGCCACATGAATAACATAAACGGGATTTCTACCCGCGGGAACATTCTTGCATATGAATACCCTTCTTCCCAAGCCTGGTGTTGTTGTGTTCATTTTAGGGCTACTGGTCTTGTACTTCCCCAGCTTCCAACCGCGCCGGTTTGCTATGCTAGGGGTCGCAACCTGATAGAAAGAAGTTATCATCTGGAAAACCCTGATGGGGCAAGTTTCTTCAGCAAGACACTGACGTGGCTGATTAGAAGGAATCAGTTTGTGTCCAGCAAACAACAAATCTCTCTCTGAAAACTGACAAGAAACTTCCTCAGCGGTAACCATTTACCTTTCAAGCACCAAAGTCTGGTGAACTTCATAAATGTTAAATTCTATGCATAATATAAGACTTGCCTGCAACCAGTGAACTTGGAGGAGTGAGAAGTGAGATTGGACTGTGAATCAAAGAACTTTTTTGAACTTACATGCACATTAAATACATGTGTGCTTAGAATTAGAAAGGGTTTAATTTAGGTTAATGTAAGTTAATAGTAATAATTTAGTTTGATCCTGTTTAAATGTTTAAAGATAATTGAAAGTAACTTTTGTTTAAGTAACCATTTGTCTTTGTGAATTTCTGTTGCTGCTGGATTTTGGTGTCCTTTGAGCACATAACATGGGGAAAATCCACACAGACACAGGGAGAACGTACAAACTCCTTACAGACAATGCGGAATTTGAAACCCTGTCCCGATTACTGGCGCTGTAAAGGCTCTGCGTTAACCACTACGCCAACCATGTTTATGCTGTTTTGTTTCTGGATATTGTTCAAATATAAACTCATTCTATGGATTACTGGTTCAGTAAAATAGCAGCTAAACATTGTAACTCTTGAAATCACTCTCTTTGATCTTGCATTCAATCACTTCATCTAATTAACCCCTCAAATACATAATTTGCTCCGCTGTTACTTTTTTACTTTTGCAACTTACTTTTAAGTCTGTTCTTAGTTTTTATTATTGACCCTTGAAAGGTGATTTCTTATGCTTTTCTACATACAGCAGCAAATGGATGAAGTGGTGGAATTAGATTTTAGATTACATCTAAAAATAATTGAAATCAAAATAACACTTTTAAAGAATAGATATTATTGAAATTGTTTTAAAATAACATGTGATTACTATAAAAACAGAAAAATACGTAAGTAAAAAATTTAAAGAGAAACATTTTTTTTTAAATTAAGCCCGGCCTTACAATTTGCACGGAAACTAGAGGACTTAGCTCCTGTCACATCCCCAATGATTTTTTAAACTTCATTAAAGTTACCCCTCTGCTTCTATGCTCTAAGGAATAAAGTCCCAGTCTATCCAACTGCTCTCTGCAACACAATCCTTCTGCTCTCCATGATATCCTGATGAATCTCCTCTGCACGCCTACCAATTTATTGATATCCTTCCAAGAGCTGGGCAATCAGAACTGCACATAATAATCAAAGATCTGTCATCTCTCCTAGTCCAAAATCTCAGTAAGGCTGGGTCCCAGTGCAGGACTTCACTAATGGGATCTGACAGATTAGACAGTCCAAATTTGTCAATTTGACATTTAAACAGGTAAATGCCATTTGTTCCATTTGGAACCATTTACATTGCAGTTCTATATCACTGGCCCATCTCAGCATTCATTTTATTTTGGTTTATAGTTATGTGACATGGTTCAACTTAATGTGCAAATATATTCATTAGAATTATGAAGTCATGTAAATGAAACAGAATTAAAGGAATCCCTTTTTCAATTATTTGGCCTTCTCTGCTCTCTCCTGATAGCTGTGCATGGTTTTAATGTTGTACCTCATTCCTGGAAACATTTTCATAAAATCTCTTCTGCATACTCTGCTTGGCCTTGATGCAATTATAAAATAGCACATACAACTTACAGGCAGATGAATAAGGACAAGAGAGCGATTCAGCCCCTCGAATATACCATGCAATTCACTGCAGTGGTGGCTGGTCTGATTCTAACCACATCTTCACACTTCTAGTGACCAACAGTCAAATCTCATCCCTCTGTTTATTAAAATACTAATAGATTCTGCCTTGAACATTCAGGAATTCTGCTTCCAGAAAATTATAAAAGTTCACAGCACTCTGAGATATATCATCTAATCTTATCTATATCCTAAATCAACATAGTATCAGAGTTCAGCCCAGACAAGACCTTTGGCCCAACTCATCCATGCTGACTGAGTTGCAATCCTGGACTATTCCCACTTGTATGCATTTGGTCCCTATCCTTCTAAGACTTTCATATCTGTCCAAATGCCTTTTTGAACATTGAAATAGTGCTGACTTCTTCTGGCAGCTAATTCCAGATATGGACCACCTTCTGAGTAAAAATCTTTCCCCTCAAGTTCCTCTCAAAGATCACCCATCTCACCTTAAACCAAAGCCCTTTAGATCAAGAATTGGATATCTTGAGCAAAAGACTGTGAACTTTCACTTTATCCATGCCCCTCATAATTTTTTAAACTTCTATTAAGTCATCCCTCAGCCTCTGTGCTCTAGGGAATAAAGACCCATTTCTATCCAACCACTCCCTGCACCTAAAGCCTTTAAGACTCCGTAACATCTTCTGGTGAATCCCCTCTGTACCCCTTCCAACTTATTGATATCATACCTTTATCTGGGTGACCAGAACTTCACATAGTAATCTAAGAGTGGTCTCGCCAACAGCTGAATCATTAAATGCAGTGCCCTGCACAATGAAGGCAAGCATGCCAAATGCGTCTTCACCATCCTGACCTCCTGATTTTTTACCCTGTGCCCCTCAGTCTCTCTGTTCTACAATACTCTCCAGGCCCTTACATTCATTGTGTCTGTTGTGCTCTGACTTTACCTACTAAACAGCAGCATTTCGCACTTGTCTGAGTTAAATTTTATCTGCTATATTTTTGCCCACCTTCCCTGTTGATCTTGATCCTGCTATAAACTTAAATATCTCTCCTCACTGTCTGCTACACCATCAAGTGTGGTGTCATCCACAGCTTGACAAATCATGTTAATTACATTGGAATCCAAATGGTTAATGTAGATTGTGGTGGAAAACGGTAGTGAAGGTGCGACTTCACTAAACTATACAGGCTGGCCCACCTCCGACCCTGTAACTCCTCCCTGTAGATCCCCAAAAAAGGCTGATACCCCTAGTCTCCTCCCTCCATCCCGTCCTTTGATCAGGGCCAGCAGCATGCCCTATATTTCTGGATATTAAAGCCTTTGATCACTCATTTCGTGTCTGCTTGCAGTTATTGATCACGCCAAAATGTAATATCCAGAATATTGACCATGGACAAAGCGATCCGAGTGAAGAAGATGGAGACTGACCCCAGGGATCCAGAGGCCTCCATCAAATTTCATATGTGGCTGCACTGCTTAAAGGCCTACATGAGACGACACGAGATCTCCACAGATGTAGACAAGTATGATTTGCTCTTTTCATCAGTGGAGCACCGAGCTTACCAAATAATACGGGACTGTGAAAAGTACAAGGATGTAATGGCCCTGCTGCAGCAGCAATATGGTGTTCCCATGAACTCTATGCATACACGTTACCTGCTCATCACCCGACACCATGTCCCCAGTGAGTCCATCAACAACTTTGTGAGGGGCATGAGGGAGCAGAGATGAGCCTATGGGTGCATGGATAGGATGCGGCAGTCTACCAAGAGGAGCTCATTCATGATGAGCAGTGGCCGGCTTCCATTCCAGTCACATCTGTGAGTGATTCATGGAGAAGGGCAGTCAAACCTAATAGGATGTCGTGCAGAAGGCTCGATCGCTAGAAACAGCCCAGAAGAACACTGAGGCTTACACTGCGAGCTACACAGTCACCAAGTGAGGAGCACAGGTGCCACCATCTTGGGAGTTGGGGACCCTGACTGCCGCTGCCGAGCACACGAGGTGCAGCTATTGCAGCCAGTCTGGACCATAGCATGACCTATTCGAACTGCAGGAGGAAGGAACACTATGCCAAGGTAAGACATCCTCCAGCAGCACCGCGTGCAGTCCCTGACCCCTGTTCCCATCTTGGATCGACCCACTTCCGGCATCACCTCCAGCGGCCAAGGACCGAATGGCAGGGACAGGAGGAAGATGGCATGGGATAACATCATGTTCGGCATCTCATCTGGACTCATCTGCATGTGACCCATGGGGGCAGCAATATTCAGGATCTCCAGGGCAGCCATCTTGGCAACAGCCATCATGATACTACAGCAGCAGTGATTCCAACAATGAGCTTACTCAGGCTTTGATTGTGCTTGACCACAATAGGCCACACCAACTGACATGCTCCATGATGGACATTGAGGTAAAAGGTCATACCATGGGCTACCTATTTGACACGGGGAGCACTGAAAGTTTTATGCACACAGGAACGGTCCAATGTTATTCTCTTGCAGTGTCCCCTGCAAAGCGTAAGGTAGCTCTAGCAGCTAAATCATAGTCCACGGAAATCTGTGAGTGCTGCACCATGACCCTAGCAAGAAAGGCACAAAGTATATAATTTTCAAGCCACTCGTGATGTACTGGGGCTGGATTTCCAGTTACAGCTTATGAGCATGCTGATGCAATTTGATGGGCCCCATCCTCCCCTCACATCAGAAATAATCAATTCCTGGAAACCCCACCCTTCCTTCCGAACGTGGCCAATCAGATGAAGGAACGCCGTCCAGGGCACTCAACCTGCAGAATGGCCACCCTCCAGGTCCTTCCATCCACTCTATTCCAGAACCTCACCCTGGACTGTAAACCAGTCACCACTAAAAGTAGGCGATATAGCCCCGGGGACAAGGAGTTTATAAAAGCTGAAGTGGGGTGATTGCTAGCGGAGGGCATTCTTGAACCCAGTAACAGCTCCTGGAGGGTACAAATGGTGGTGGTTAAGAGTGGGGAGAACCACTGGATAGTCATTGATTATAGGTAGACCATCAACCAGTTCACCTTATTGGATGCCTACCTCCTCCGCTGAGCGAACATGGTGAATGAGATAGCCCAGTACTGGTTTTTTTTCACCATCAATCTCAAATTGATCCTGATCCTCGCAAAGAACCGTCCATACACAGCACTCGAGGCCAATGGCCACTTCCATTTCCTGCAGGTCCCATTTGGACTCACAAATGGGGTGTCTGTGTTCCATGGAGATAGACTGCTTGGTGGATGACAATAAGTTAAAAGCCACATATTCGTACTTGGATAATGTCATCATCTGCAGCCATAACCAGAAGGAACATAACGCAAACCTATGGAAGTTCCTGTCCACCACTAAAGACCTGAACTGAACATACAACCAGGAAAATTGTGAATTCCATATCTGGTAATATAGGGGTACATGGTGGAGCATGGCATCATTGCCTCCGATCCTGAGTGCACGCGGCCCTTTCTGGAACTCCCAGTTCTCCAAAAACTCAAAGCTTTTAAAAGGTGCCTGGGGTTCTTCTCTTATTACGCCTATATGAATCCCTGATTATGCAGACAAGGCCCACCCCGTAGTGAAGGCCACCACGTTTCCCCCATAGCAGAGGCCCATAAGACCTTCAAAGTCATTAAGGATAAGATTGCCAAGACGGCGATGCACGCCGTTGATGAATCCATCCCTTTCAAAGTGAAGAGCAATGACTCCGACTTCGCCTTGGCTGCCAAGCTGAACCTAGCAGTGTGGTGAATCTGTCTTGTGCTGTCAATCCCTCGCTGTGCTTAGTCTGCTTTACTGATATTGGACGTGTATTATCTCTACCACTAAAGACTCTCCCCTTGGGTATAACTGCGTATGCACCCATTGTCTTTCATTATTGTTCCACTAGCTTCTGCTAATAAAAGCCATGATTCCTGGTTAACTACACAGTCTTCATCTTCTTCATTAACTGGCACTTCAATTTTATTAGCAGAAATGGATGCAGCACTCAAGCCAGAGTGGCTGATAATCAACCAGTCTGCCCCGAGGGCCAGAAAAAACTTCAGATTGTTTGTTTCAATTACTAAATGGCTCGTTACAACGTGGCCGATGAGGCAATACAGTGCGGCCACCTGAATTCCTTACTGGGTGAGATCCTTTTTGCAGTAACGCAAGGACTCTGGCTATACCCCGGGAACGATTGACCGCTTACTATGCAGTGCCACAGAATGTTGTACTTGTCGACACCAGTTGCTGACTAGATGCCAGAAACCCGGGGAAAATGATGCTGCCTATGCACTGGCTCTTGACTCGCTGGCAAACTAATGCGATGTCAGGGCAGTCAATGTGCAACAACACAGTAATGCTTTGAAGCTGGATGCTTTTGTCACCAGAATCACCTCCAGTTACATCCATCAGAGGCTACTAGAGACAGAGCCCCTGACCTATGGCCGGGCAGTCACTTTAGTCAAAACACTGAGAAGTGTCATACAGTCCAGTGAAATGCTGGAAACTGAAAATGAAACATCCAGGAGTGCTGGAACCCCGAAAGAGAGAAGGGGACGAACCCCTGGCAAATGTTACTTCTGAGATAAGAGCTGGCACCCCAAACAGAAGTGTCCAGCTCGATTCACTACTTGCAGCTACTGTGGGAAACATGGCCACTTTGCTGAAGCGTGTAGGGTGAAGAATACTCCCACTGATAAGAAGAAGAGAAGCGCTAAGAAAATTCATCCTGGAGCCGCTGGAATGGAAGACAACTACAAAGTGTGGGGAGTGGGGGAATCTTCAGATGAGCCCGTTGAATTGACTTCAAGTGATGGCAAGGTGAGATCAACATAAAGTTCCCCTGTGATAGCTCACTTGACTGTAAAGCTTGGGAGTTGTTACAGACTGGAACAGGGGGAGGTGAATGGTGAGACTGTCGATTGCTTAATAGACTCCGGCAGCATTGACAGCTACATTCATGAAAATGATGTCAAAGACTTAAATTTGCGGAGATATCCAGCGAACCGACGGATATTGGTGGCTTGTAATGAACTTTAAAAAACTATACGGGACAAGTGTAAGGTTGCTTTGATCTTGCAGGGACATTGTCTTGCTGATGTTTGGCTCTTCGTAATGTCTGATCTCTGCGCTCCCGTGTTACTGGGGTTGGATATTCAATCTCAGATTAAAAGTGTAGTGTTAAATTTTGATGGGCCACTACCGACACTTACCATCCCACGCACTAGTTACTGCGGTCTATCCACACTAAAGATCAAATCCACCCTGATCCTGAAAGAATGACTCCCCTGAAGAAGTTCCCACCCCCAGACTCAGCAAAAGCCCATAAGAGGTGTATGAGATTCTTTTCTTATACTGCAAATGGGTACGTGACTACGCTATGAAAGCACGCCCCCTGTTTGACACAAAATCTTTCCCTCTCTCTCCAGCAGCTCTGAAAGCTTATGAGAGAATTAAAACTGATATTGCCAAAACTGCACTCTCATCCATCAATGAAGATGTTCTGTTCCAAGTGGAAACTGATACCTCAGATTGTGCCTTGGCAGGAACCCTTAAGCAAAAAGGCAGACCAATGGTATTCTTCTCCTGCATGCTACGCGGACCTGAACTTAAACATCCTGCCATTGATAAAGAAGACTAGGCTATCATTGAAGCTGTTCGCTACTGGAGACACTTTCTAGCTGGCAGAAAATTCACCCTGATCACTGATCAGAAATCTGTAACCTACATGTTTAGTACTAAACACAAAAGTAAAATTAAAAATAATAAGATGGCCCACTGGTGAATAGAACTCTCAACTTACAATTATGAGGTCCTGTAGAGACATGGCAAGTTAAATGATCTCTCCAGCACATTGCCACGAGCTGATGCCAGTGCTCAGCTGGAAGGAGATCTATAGCACCCAGGGGGTCACAAGATTCTTCCACTATATAAGGGCTAACGGTCTTCCTTACTCCTTCAAAGTGATCAGAAAACTGACTAAAAGCTGTCCTGTTTGTGCGGAATGCAAACCACATTATTATTTTAAAGCTCCCAAGGCCACTCTCATCAAAGCAACCTGATCAGTTTAGATTTTAAAGGTCCTTTACCTTCTAACAACAAAAATGTATTTTTCCTTATTGTAATCGATGAATATTCAAGGTTTTCCTTCGCGATACCCTGCCCTGATGTCTCAATGATGTCTGTCATTAAGGCACTTGACAGAATTTTCAGCATTTTTGTTTTTCCCAGTTACATTCATACAGAGGCTCAGCATTCATGAGCACAGAGCTGCACCAAGCTCTGTTACACAAGGAGATTGCCAGCAGCTGCACCATGAGCTACAACCCCCAGGGCAATGGACAGGTCGAAAAGGCTAACACCACAGTCTGGAAGACTGCTAACCTTGCGTTAAAGATACATGGTTACCCTGTTACCGATGGTAGGACGTGCTGCCTGAGGCACTACATTCTATTCGGTCCCTATTATGTACAGCAACAAATCAGACACCTCATGAACATAAGTTTACTTTTCCAAGGAAATCAAGAACTGTGATGGACTAGCCAGCCTGTCTCTCTGAGCCTGGAACCGTACGACTGAAGAGATATGCTCGGACGCGTAAAACGGATCCTCTAGTCCAGCTGTTTCAACTACTGCACACTAATCCATGGACACTGTACCCCTAATAGATCTGGCCCCATCTGGTTCACCCCTTCCACATGCCCCTACTGGGAGTGATCCTGAGAGGTTGGATGCACCACCCCAGCCTGTGACCCCTAGTAAGCATTCAGGTAGCCATGCTGAGGTCCCACTGCCTCATGGTGGTGATTCTGGAGCAGGTCCAGAAGCCCTGCCATCTCACACTACAGAACAGAGAACTGTATCAACACCACCAGTTCCCAAATCTGTCACTCCTTCAAAACTATCACCTGTTCCAATAAGGTCTTCTCGCATTCGTAAACAACCCGAGAGGCTCCAGTATTCATAAACATCTCATTATATTCTGATTTCTCTGATAGTTACTAGCCTTGTTTTGGCTGTGTCAGCGAATTCTCAATGCCATTTATTTTATTGTTATATTATGCTTTCAGTAGATTTGCTTGCCTGCTTGAATATTACTTAAGCAGCTGTCCTTTTAATTTTAACCCTACTTCTGCCGGGTGGGGGAGACTGTGGTGAATCTGTGTTGTGCTGTCAATCTCTCGCTGTGCTTAGTCTGCTTTACTGACATTGGACGTGTATTATCTCTACCACTAAAGACACTCCCCTTGGGTATAACTGTGTATGCACCCATTGTCTTTCATTATTGTACCTCTAGTTTCTGCTAATAAAAGCCATGATTCCTGGTTAACTACACAGCCTTCATCTTCTTCATTAGCTGGCACTTCAGGCAGTTCCGTGGCATTCTTTTCCAGGCTCTCCAGAGTCCCAAACCCAGGCACTCAGCCATCGAGAAGGAGGCGTAGGCTATGGTGTGCCACGCATTCATGTCCCACAACTTCCTGTTCCTACCCTCTCATTTTTTTTCGAAACTTTATTTATTAATTTTAACATATGAAGAAAGTAAGTAATTCACGTACAGAAAAAATACAAAATAAAGTAATACAAGTACAAAGTAACATAGTTAATACAATACCAATCTTGGCATCTCCCCCTAACAACTTTAAAGTAAGACTAAAAAAAAACTATTTTTAACCCCTAAACCCCCCCCTCCCCACCCCCACGATAAAGAGTGAAGAATTAATACTATTAGTATAATAAAAAAAAATAAAAAATATATATCTTAAAAAAAAGATCGATATATATAAAAAAACAAAAAAAATATTAATTAAATATTAATTATTAATCCAAAAAAATGTATTATATAAGAATATATATGGAAAAACAAAAACAAAAAGAACTTAAATGGAAAAAAAACTAATAATAAAAAAAAGAAAAAAAAAGAAAACATATATATAGAAAAAATATATAATAAAAAACATTTTTTTAAAGAAAAAAATGATTAATTCAAACTTATTTAAATTGTATCTAATCAATAAATGGGGTCCACTTTAGCTCATAAAAAGACATCTTATCTTGTATAGAAAAATATATTATTTCCATAACCAAACAAAACTTCATCTCTGAATACCATCTATCTAAAGACAATACATTTCTATTCTTCCAAGTAATCGCTATACATTTCTTGGCCACTGCCAGCGCTAAGTAAATAAAAGAGTTCATACCCTCTCTAAATTAAATTTGAATATGTATCATGTAAAATTTGTTCAAATTGCTTTGGCATTATCTGGTCGGCAGGCCGTTCACCTGCCTATGGATCAGAGAGCTGTTGCATTTATGTTTAACAATAATCAGTGGGGGGAAGATTAAAAAAGACAAGATCATGAGGTGGAAAATTGAACTCTCCATTTACAATTATGAGATTTTGTACTGGTCTGGGAAGCTCAATGAGCCACCCAATGCCCTGTCTCAGGGAACCTGCACCAGAGCACAGGTAGATTGGCTCCAGGCCCTCCTCGATAGCCTCTGCCACCATGGGGTCACAAGAATCTACCACTTCGTGAGGGCTCACAACCTCCCCTAACCTGTAGAGGAGATCGGGGAGCTGACCCATTACTGTTTGGTCTGCTCGGAGTGCAAGCTGCACTTCTATTGGCCGGAGAAATCTCAGCTGATCAAGGCCACTTGCCTCTTTGAACGTCTCTTTCCATCCATGAATCAGAATGCACACTTCCTGAATATCATGGACGAGTACTCATGTTTCCCATTCGCCATTCCCTGCCTGGATATGACCACGCTCACAGTCATTAAAGCCCTCCATAACCTCTTCACCTTATTCAGATATTCCAGTTACATTCACAGTGATCGGGGGTCTTCATTCATGAGTGAGGAGTCATGCCAATATTTCCTGTCCAAAGCTATAACCACAAACAGAACCACCAGCTACAACCCCCACAGGAATGGGCAGATGGAGAGGGAGAATGGCACGATCTGGAGTGCAATCCTCTTGGCCCTCAAGTCAAAAGAGATGCCCATCTCGCAGTGGCAAGAGGTCCTTCCAGAGGTGCTACATGCCACCAAGTCCCTACTCTAAACTGCTAAAAATGCCACCCCCACATGAGAAACTCCATGTGGACCACATCTACCACCCTACCCTCAGCAATATATTTTGCTACCTCCTCAAAAGACTCAATTAGACTCTTGAGTCACAACCTTTCCTTCACAAAGCCATGCTGACGATCCTTGAGTAGACAATACTTCTCCAAATACTTATAGATGCTATCCTTAAGAATTCTCTCCATAAGACTGCACACCACTGACATAAGATTCACTGTTCTATTATTCCCAGGATACTCCCTATTATCTTTTTTAAACAATGGGACTACATTTTCCATTCTCCAATCCTCCAGCACCTCCCCTGTGGCCAAAGAGGATTCAAAAATCATAGCTACTGCCCACAGTAATCTGGGGAATATCGCATCTGGCCCTGGGGACTTATCAATCTTAATGTTTTTAAGAAGATCCAACACTTCCACTTCCACATTGTCCAGCACACAAGCCTGTTCTATTTCGACCTCACCATGATCAAGGTCCTTTTCTCCTGTGAATACTAATGCAAAGTATTAATTTAGGACCTCCCCAATCTCCTCTGCCTCCAGGCATGTGTTGCCTCCTTTTTTCCTTTAGCGGCCCCACTTTCATTCTCATTATCCTTCTGTTCTTCACATACCTGTAAGGGATACTGGAATGTGAGGAGTCAAGCAAGTGCTCATTAGAAATGAAGCATTATGGGTTAAATCAGGGTGAAGGGATACTGGAATGTGAGGAGTCAAGCAAGTGCTCATTAGAAATGAAGCATTATGGGTTAAATCAGGGTGAAGGGATACTGGAATGTGAGGAGTCAAGCAAGTGCTCATTAGAAATGAAGCATTATGGGTTAAATCAGGGTGAAGGGATACTGGAATGTGAGGAGTCAAGCAAGTGCTCATTAGAAATGAAGCATTATGGGTTAAATCAGGGTGAAGGGATACTGGAATGTGAGGAGTCAAGCAAGTGCTCATTAGAAATGAAGTATTATGAGTTAAATCAGGGTGACGGGATGCTGGAATGGGAGGAGTCAAGCAAGTGCTCATTACAACTGAAGCATTATGGGTTAAATCAGGGTGAAGGGATACTGGAATGGGAGGAGTCAAGCAAGTGCTCATTAGAAATGAAGTATTATGGGTTAAATCAGGGTGAAGGGATGCTGGAATGGGAGGAGTCAAGCAAGTGCTCATTACAACTGAAGCATTATGGGTTAAATCAGGGTGAAGGGATACTGGAATGGGAGGAGTCAAGCAAGTGCTCATTAGAAATGAAGTATTATGGGTTAAATCAGGGTGAAGGGATGCTGGAATGGGAGGAAGGGTTATAAAAGTATAATAAAATAAGGTTCTTCAAAACAGGATAGCAAGTAGATAGCTTTAGCAAGTCTTGGGGATTGATTAATGGGTAAAGAACAAAGACATGATATTTCCTGGCTAGCAAGTTTGCAGGAAGGCACATAAACTGATAAGAAGTTAGAATCCACGTGGGCAGAATTACCTAATGCTAAACCAATCCAGGAGGCAGAAGAATGTTAGGGGGAAGGTATCTCTGTACTGAAATGAAATGTATAAAAGTTGGGTTAGCCTCAGTATCTGTGTGTATTCCCAAGGTAAGGGGAAGCACCCAACTTTGCATTGTTGTAATAGTAGAATAAAAGTTCTTTGTTCTCAATTTTTGTCTCGAGCAAATTCTGTGAAGGTACTTCTGTTTCTCACATACCCATAGAACATCTTGGGGTTCTCCTTAATTCTACGTGCCTTCTCATACTCCCTCAAGCTCTCCTAAGTCCTTTTGTAAGTTCCTTAACATAACATAACATAACAATTACAGCATGGAAACAGGCCATTAGGCCCTTCTAGTCCGCACCGAACCAAACACCCCTTTCTAGTCCCACCTCCCTGCACAATGCCCATAACCCTCCATCTTCTTCTCATCCATGTACCTGTCCAACCTTTTCTTAAATAATACAATTGACTCCGCCGCCACTATTTCTCCCGGAAGATCATTCCACACGGCTACCACTCTCTGAGTAAAGAAGTTCCCCCTCATGTTACCTCTAAACCTCTGCCCCTTAATTCTTAACTCATGTCCTCTTGTTTTAATCTTTCCTCCTCTTAACGGAAATAGTCTATCCACATCCACTCTGTCTATCCCTTTCATTCTTTCATTCCTACCACATTCTTCTCAAGAGCCCTTCCTGTTTCCTGCTTCCTATATCCAATGTATCTTCCTTCTTCCTCTTGACTAGTTATCTGACCTATTTCATCAGCCATGGTTCCTTTTTCCTACCATCTTTTCCTTGTCCCTTGTCCTATCTTGAACCCTGCACAAGTGGTCCCTAAACTTCCTCTTCTTTACTTCTGTGCTTTCACCCTTAAACATGTTTCCAATTTATTCTCGCTAGTTCCTGCCTCATCCCTTCCCCAGTTCAACTGTTTTTATCCTTTTCCATAGCTATGTTGAAGCTAAGGGAGTTGTGGTCATTCTCACCAAAATGCTCCCCCACCGAAAGGTCCACCACCTGACCAGGTTCATTACCCAGAATTAGATCCAATATGGCCTCTCTTCTAGTTGGCCAGTCCATGTTCTGAGTCAGGAATTCTTGTACACACCTGATAAATTCAGCCCCATCTATCCTTCTTGCAGTCAGTAGGTGCTATTCAATATTAGGGAAGTTAAAATACTCCATAACTACAACCCTGTATTTCCTGTACCATTCCAAAATCTGCCTGCTTATCTGCTCCTCGGAGTCCTGAGGGCTATTTGGGGCCTATAGACTACTCCCAGTGTAGTGATAGCTCCCTTCCTATTTCTGACTTCCACCCACACTGACTCAGTGGACTCTCCCTCTGCAGCTTCCTCCCTTTCTAAAGTTGTGATACTATCCCTGACCAGTAATGCTACTCTCTCTCCCACCCCCCCCCCCACCTTTTTCTACCTCCCATCCTATACTTTTTAAAACATCTAAACCCTGGTATTTGCATCAGCCAATCTTACCCTTCCTCCAGCCAAGTTTTAGAAATGGCCACAATTGATCCATGCTCTAAGTGCATCCCCTTCATTCCTAACACTCCTCCTAGCATTGAAGTAGGCACATTTCAAACCCTCTAACTGGCTACATTTATGTTTTGTCCCCTTCCTGTCCTTCCTCACCAACCCAGAGCACATAGCATCATATTTTTTTTCCTTCTGCCCTATTCTCAGCACTCACATTCAGGTTCCCACCCCCTTGCCAAACTAGCTTAAACCCTCCACAACAGCTTTAGCAAACCTACCCACCAGGATAATTGGTCCCCCTACATTTCAGGTGCAGCCCATCCTCTTTGTACAAGTCAAACCTTTCCCAGTAGAGATCCCAATGTTTCAGAACCCTTGCCCCTGGCACCAACTCTTCAGCCACTCATTCATCTGCCACAACTTCCTATTCCTACCCTCTCTAAATCAAATTTGAATATGTATCAAGTAAAATTTGTTCAAATTGCCTTGGCAATAGCTAGAAAATGTATTGCTATAACTTGAAAGTTGGATACTGATTTGGGAATGGACAGATGGCATGCAGAAGTTCGGAGTTGTATTCAAATTGAGAAAATTACTTACAATTTAAGAGATGAACATCATATATTTTGTGGAATATGGAGCCCATATTTACAAATTGTTGGTATTAAAATTTAGATGAATTTAAACATTCCCTTTGTCTCTATGAATATATAAATATTGGAAAATGAAGTGGTCCTGGTGTGGTTTTCTTGTCCCATTTCTTCTTCAATGTCAATGTCAATGTTTCCAGTCGAACCCCTTTATTAAGATAAAGGTAAAATTACATCTATAAAAGGGGAAAGAAGCTGAGGAAGGTGCTGTGATATGACAAAATACATGAGAAGTGATACCTTGTCGAGTATTGTAGAGTATTCACAACTCATCTTAATACATAATATTTTAGTTGTTTCTCCATTTTGCTTGGTTTTGCTTTACTGAGATAATATGACCACTGTTACTTTTACACATGAGCAAGAAATAAGCTTTAATGGCACCAAATAAAACTTTTACCTTATCATATAATAGTCTGAGTCTGTGCCCTAGAAATTAATGACGAAATTTGGTTAAAAACATTTATTTTACTTCAATCAGCTTGGATAACATTGACATTCACTATTATCCTCCAATTAGAAAGCAGGTTAGAAAGCAGGTTGTTCACTGCTTCTGAAAGTAAATTGGCATTCTGCACCTATGGGCATTGGTAGTTGCCGGATAAATGTATTTTCTGATTGCTTGAGACTTACTCTTCCAATGCCTAACTAATACACCTGCAGTTCAAAAGACAAAAGCACAAACTTTACTTGTATGAATATATAAACCTTAAACCATTTAACTTTATTTTCAGTCGCACTCTTTGAAAATATTTAACAGTCGCTGCATCTGCAGGTTCCTTACACCTCCATGGAGCCGCCTGAAAAATGATCAATAGCATATAATCATATAACCATATCACCACTTACAGCACAGAACAGGCCAGTTCGGCCCTACTAGTCCATGCCATAGCAAATCCCCACCCTCCTAGTCCCACTGACCAGCACCCGGTCCATACCCCTCTAGTCCCCTCCTATCCATGTAACGATCCAGTCTTTCCTTAAATGTAACCAATGATCCCGCCTCGACCACGTCTGCCTGAAGCTCATTCCACATCCCCACCACCCTCTGCATAAAGAAATTTCCCCTCATGTTCCTCTTATAATTTTCCCCCTTCAATCTTAAACTGTGTCCTCTAGTTTGAATCTCCCCCTTTCTTAATTGAAAAAGCCTATCCACATTTACTCTGTCTGTCCCTTTTAAAATCTTAAACACCTCTATCAGGTCCCCTCTCAATCTTCTACGCTCCAGAGAAAAAAGCCCAAGTCTGCACAATCTTTCCCTATAACTCAGACCCTGAAATCCTGTCAACATTCTCGTGAACCTTCTCTGCACTCTCTCTATTTTGTTTATATCTTTCCTATAATTTGGTGTCCAAAACTGTACACAGTACTCCAAATTTGGCCTCACCAATGCCTTGTACAATTTCATCATAACCTCCCTACTCTTGAATTCAATACTCCGATTTATGAAGGCCAACATTCCAAATGCCTTCTTCACCACACCATCTACCTGAGTATCAGCCTTGAGAGTACTATTTACCACAACTCCTAAATCCCTTTGTTGCTCTGCACTCCTCAATTGTCTACTATTCAATGTATATAACCTATTTAAATTTGCCTTTCCAAAAGGTAGCACCTCACATTTATCTGTATTAAATTCCATCAGCCATTTCTCAGCCCACACCTCCAGCCTTCCTAAATCACCTTTTAATCTATGGTAATCTACCTCACTGTCCACAACACCACCAATCTTTGTGTCATCCGCAAACTTGCTTATCCAATTCTCCACCCCTACATCCAGATCGTTAATATATATAACAAACAATAGTGGACCCAGGACCGAACCCTGAGGAACTCCACTAGTCACTGGCCTCCAATTGGACAAACAATTTTCTACCTCTACTCTCTGACACCTCCCATCCAACCACTGCTGAATCTATTTCACTACCTCTTTATTTATACCTAATGCCTCCACCTTTTTTCCTAACCTCCTGTGGGGAAGTTTGTCAAAAGCTTTACACTAAAGTCCAAATAGACAACATCCACAGCTTTCCCTTCATCAACCTTTTTTGTAACCCCCTCGATGAACTCAATCAGATTTGTCAAGCATGATCTACCCCTGACAAAACCATGCTGATTACTCCCTATCAATCCCTGTACCTGCAAAAATTTGTAAATAGCATCCCTCAGAACACTTTTCATCAACTTGCCCACGACAGATAATTAACCATAGATAATTAACCACAACTATCTCCACCACCACCCCCACACCACCACCACCAGGTTTACAGATAAAGCCTCTGACCGGGGTGACTTTTACTAAGCAGGATAAGGACACACTTTAAGAGAGTCACCCCAAAGGTGTCTCCATTGGTGTTTCACACAACTTTACTCAAACAGCTGCAACAAGCAAAGCACAACCAAGGCTCTCTGTTGGCTGAAAATTTGCTCCTATCTTAACCAAAGTCTTCCTGTTACTTCAGAGAACATTTACTTTTATAATTGTAAACTCATATTTTAACCTATTATTTTATTCTTATTTATTTACATTTTTTTCATTTATTTTCCTTGATTTTTTTTTGCAGGTTGCTTGATGCTAACGGTTGTTTGAATTCCAGGTACTGTATTTAGCTTTACTTTGGAGTTTTCAGAATTTATATCATATTTATCAGGTGATGTAGATAAATGATAGTCAGATTCTGAAAGAGTATTGTGATGGGCCTGCATCTGTAGAAGTGTTTTCAATTATTCTTGGGTCCTCAATGATTGAGAAGTGCATCTTATGTGTTAAAAATAGAATCTTGACTAGTTGGCTTTTATGGAGACATATTTGAGTGGCACAGCTGGCGTAGCAGTTAATGCACCTTCACAGCACCAGCGATCGAGACTAGGGTTCAAATCCCGCGTTGTATGTAAGGTTTTTACGTTCTCCTCATGTCTGCATGGGTTTTCCCTGTGGTGTCCGGTTTCCTCCCACCATTCAAAATATACAGGGGATGTAGGTTAATTAGGTGTTAATTGGGCAACACTAACTCATGGGCTGAAATGGCCTGTTACTGTATGTCTAAATTTAAATGTAATATATTTTAAATTTAAACACTCATCATCAAGATATTCTTATTCATTTTTCAATTGAGTGTAATATCTTTTCAATGTTCTTCAGTAATATAATTTTTATGTTTAACTGTATCCATAGAACCATAGAACACCAGCACAGAAACAATCCTCTTCATCTTTTCTAGTCTGTGCCAAACCAATTTTTTCGCCTAGACCCATTGACCTGCACTCAGTCCATAGCTCCCATGCCTCTCCCATCCATGTACCTGCCGAAATTCTTAAATGTTAAAATTGAGCCCCCCTTTAACACCGAGTTAGAATTTAACATGAATTTAACATGGAGCTCAGTCACATTTATGGATGGTGAGAATTACACCATAGCTGTTTTCAGTTCAGCTAATGATTTTCCTGGTTATCCTTGACTCAAAAACCAGAATCACCTGTATTCTGACAAAAAGGGTCAGGTTGCCAATCATTTAGCATACTGATGGTGTAAACCAGTTTCAGTTCTAATTCTTTGGTATCTAAAATATAAAAAAGTGAATGGTTGGGTTTTAGGAAGAGAATGAAAACAGTGATTTATACAAGCAGTTCTCAACAGAGTCACTACTGGAGGGCACTTCACAGTAAAGGCTGTGTTTTCTTTTCACTTCATTAATATAAATATTTTAAATATTTTTTTGTATAGTCAGTGAGATAGAAGTACTGAAGAAACAAAAACTTTACTGTTCCACAGGGAAGGGGGCCCATAAACTATGAGCAGAGTCCTGGGGGGGGGGGGGGGGGGGGCCTAGAGCCAAAAATATTTGAGAATGGCCTCTCAATCAAAGAAGGAGCCATGTTGAGGGAGACATTGATTGAGAGAAAGAGAAGGTTATTTATGAGTATTAAGACCAAGACCAGATTTGTAGAAAAAAAACAAAATTGCTACCATTAGTTCCAATCATAATATGTCCATTATACCACAACTCTCACCACCTTGACCCAAAGCTCTTTCCACTTTGAGACTTTCACGATCAATGAACAGGGCTACTGGTACGAAGTATCTGCAGATGCTGGAATCTAGAAAAAAAAAGACAGATTACTGGAAGAACTCAGCAGGTCAAGCAGCCTCTGAGGAGGCAAACGGGGTGTTTTCTGGTGTTCACCCTGCATCGGGACTGAGTGGAGAGGAAAGACTGCCAGTACTGCTACTTGCACACAGAAATCAGAGCAGGTAATGTGAAGTTAATCTGCAAGTCTCAGGGCTAAGTTTGGAGGTGCCACACTGCACCCTGTAAAAACCATTCATTTGCAGAACTCATATCTAAATGCTCCTGAGTATCAACATGGGGGAAACAAAACTGCATTCATACCAACCCTTTTGAGTAAGTACATGTTCCAGGATGCTTCACAGTAATTAGATAGGCAGTGATGTTGAACCAAAGAAAGAGATATCAGAATGGGTGAATAAAAGAATAAAAGGTCCAAAGACAAAAAGAGAAAGGAAAATAAGTTGAAAATTGAATGATTGACAAGGCTAGAAGAAAATAACATGAATGGATGATGGGAAGCGGAGGAGATAGATATCCAAGATGTAGAAAATTTTGATGCAGTAAAAGTGAAGGAGCACAGTGAACTCCAGCAAGACAGACATAAAAAGAAGTAGAAAATATATGGCCTTGAATCTTCAATCATCTGATCAAACTTATACATCTTCTTCTTCAACATAAGGAATGATAGAGAGAGGAAGAGAAATATCAAAACAAGTTATTCTTTAAACATGCATGTAGAGTAAAAAAATATCAACTGAACCAAACATCTTTATTTTTATAACATCGTTATAAAATATTTTATTTCATCAACTGTTTGTTTTATTATTTCCTTCCAATGGCAGATGAATTCACTATCGCCTTCTTTGGCAAACATATAACATTCTGATGAAGCCCTCTGTGAAAATTTATCACGTATTGATTTTGCTGGAGAAAAAAAAGTAAAAACTGTGTTGATTAACATGGTTTGTGATGTAGTGATTTTAAAGTGAATCAATATACATTTTTGTTATTATGTTATAATGCATTGTATTATTACATTACAAAAAGGAAATGATAATGGATAATATTTTGAGAATATGTTTTTGTCAACATAACATAAAATGATTATAAAAGGATAATAAAATTCTTCCCCTATTGATAATAAATTACCTTTTTAGATGTTGACTTTCCACCACACTAACGTATCTACATTAGAGCGAGACCTGCTTTACGGTTGGAAATGTGAATAATTTTATACTTTATATCTAAAGATAACCTCTGTATTTCAAGTATCATGCAGGACAATTTTTGTGCCAAGTACTGTCTTGTTCACAGAATTCTTCAACAATATAGCATATTGTTAGAACATGTAAGATAGTGTGGTCTATTACTTTCATATATCCCTTGCTGCATGCCTGCTGCATGGATTCCCAGATAGCCCTATTTGCAAATAGATTCCATTTTCATGTTGCTAGAGGGCAGTAAAAAGTGGAAAGGGCCATGCTGAATTGCAGCTTCCATTACATTCCTGTAAATGAGCAAAGAGTATATTTCTGCATTGAAGATCTTGCAATCTTCAGAACCCATCCAACTTTAGGTTTTTATCCAATCTCTAAATGTATCAATGGAAGCTTAAGATCCCTGCAACTTATGATAGTCAAGGCCAAATAAAATAAATGAAATAATGATCTAATTAGTGCATGGACAATGGTAGAAATTTAATTGTATATTCACTTGCTCATTGAGTCATACAGCACAGACTCAAATCCTTTGCCCTACTGTGTTCATGCTGACCATCATGTGCCCATCTGCACTAATCCCATCCGACAACGCATGGTCTATTACCTTCAGTGTCTTGGAAAATCAGCAACTCATCTAGATATTTTCCAAATTTTGTGAGACTACTTCCCTCCACCTAGATCTCAGGAAATGTTTCCTTAATAAAAACATTTGTTTTCCTGTCTCCTCTAGACCTCTTGCTTTGCACTTTGATCTGGTTTTAGATGTCTCCTTAGAGGTAAATGTTTCTCACTCTGCACCTTTCTCTTTCTTCTTCTCTTTGGCTTGGCTTCGTGGACGAAGATTTATGGAGGGGGTAAAAGTCCACGTCAGCTGCAGGCTCGTTTGTGGCTGACAAGTCCGATGCGGGACAGGCAGACACGGTTGCAGTGGCTGCAGGGGAAAATTGGTTGGTTGGGGTTGGGTATTGGGTTTTTCCTACTTTGCCTTTTGTCAGTGAGGTGGGCTCTGCGGTCTTCTTCAAAGGAGGTTGCTGCCCGCCAAACTGTGAGGCGCCAAGATGCACGGTTTGAGGCGATATCAGCCCACTGGCGGTGGTCAGTGTGGCAGGCACCAAGAGATTTCTTTAGGCAGTCCTTGTATAATTTTATACATCGCTTTCAATTCCTGCCCCTCCCAGCCTTTTCCATGCCAAAGAAAATAAGCCAGTCAATCCAAACATTTGTTATAACTAACATGATCTAGACAAAGCATCATTTTGATATCCCTCTCCTGCACATACACATTCTTTCTATAGTATGTGAAGAATTGAACTGCACATATATATACAATTTATAAAATGGTACTATAATCTCATTGATCTTATCTTTTCTTCTTTCTTTGGCTTGGCTCGCGGATGAAGATTTATGGAGGGCTATGTCCACGTCTGCTGCAGACTCGTTGGTGACTGACAAGTCCGATGCGGGTCAGGCAGGCACAGTTGTAGCAGTTGCAAGGGAAAATTGGTTGGTTGGAGTTGGGTGTTGGGTGTTGCCACACCTAAACAACATATCCCATATGTCTTTCTCACCATCTTACTGTATGAATCTGTGGACGTACAATAAGATCTCTCTGTTCTCTCAATACTCCTTACCCCCCTCCCCTTATTCATGAGTCCTCCCAAAATTCATCACCACATGCATCACAGGGTAAAATTCATATTGTATTATTCTGTAAACTGATCACTCTCAACAACACCACCACAAATGTTCACATTATAACATAACATAACATAACATAACATAACATAACAATTACAGCACGGAAACAGGCCATTAGGCCCTTCTAGTCTGCACCGAACCAAACACCCCTTTCTAGTCCCACCTCCCTGCACAATGCCCATAACCCTCCATCTTCTTCTCATCCATATACCTGTCCAACCTTTTCTTAAATAATACAATTGACTCCGCCGCCACTATTTCTCCCAGAAGATCATTCCACACGACTACCACTCTCTGAGTAAAGAAGTTCTCCCTCATGTTACCTCTAAACCTCTGCCCCTTATTATCTACAAACTTACCTGTAAAATTCTTCCTACATTATTCATACCCAAATTATTAATGCAAATGACAAACAGTATGAGTCCCAGAAGATGTATACCATTGATCATTAGCTTCCAATCACAAAAGTAACTCTCCATCAATGGTTTCTGACTCCTCTTACCAAGCCACCTTTGGAGTCAATTTGCCTTGATTCCATGGGCTGGAACCTGGGACAAGGCATTATTTATTTCCCAAATGATGGAGATTTTATTGGAAGTAAATCCATTTCTCAGTTCCTGCTCTGGGCATTTTTCTCTGAAGCTCCCAATACACCCAATGATATTCCTGCACTCTGGTCATGTTGGTTTCTTAAGGCTGCCAAGGAGACAGCAACTTGTCAGTCCCAGCTCCAGAGCTGTGCAAGGTAATCTTTCAGGCTTCCAAGTTCAAAGTCTTTTCACCTGTGTGAAGCTCTCTCCAAAAATACACTCAGCACATGCAGTGCCTTTGTGAAATGAAGATACTTTTTTTTTAACTGAAGCTGTTTTCTAGGACAATCCAAGGAGAAAAAGAAAGTGAGGAATGTGTGAGGATGAACGATAGGAGAGATTAAATAATGATGTATAATTGAACCAGTCATAATCATAGATAACATGGTCAGCAAATTTGAATGGCAATGGGAGAATTTATATTTAGATTTAGATATATTTATTGTACTGGGGCAGTGAAAAGTTTTATTTTGCATTCAAGGGCTGGTAAAAAGTCACCTCACTCCAATGCAAAAATAAAATGTAGAGAATCAAAAGAAAGAAAATCCCTTCAGAGACAGGGAGTGGTTGAGAATCATACTGCCTTCTCTGATGTGGCCGCCTCCATTACCCCTGTAATCATTGACTGTCACCGTCTCTCCCAATGCTCCCTCTATACCAGTGGATCTCAACCTTTTTCTTTCCATTCACATTCCACTTGAAGTAATCCCTATGCCATCAATGCTCTGTGATTAGTAAGGGATAACTTAAGATGGTATGGGGGTGGGAAGGGAGGGTTGAGAATCACCACTCTAGACCCAATTATTATTTAAATATTTGGCTTGAGAAAAATTGTCATTGGCCCATTTCCTTTGGAGATAAGAAACCGTGCACATAATGAGTCAATGAGGTACAATTAAAACAGTGGTTTTCAAACTTTTTCTTTCCACCCACATGCCACCTTAAGCAATCCCTTACTAACACAGAGTGCCTATGGCATAAGGAATACTTAAAGTGGTATGTGAGTGGAAAGAAAAAGGTTGAGAACCATTGCTCTATACCCATTGTTACCATATCTGCTCTCTCATATGGAGTTGGGGGTTTCTGGACCCTGAGTTGGATCTCAAGCCCACATATCCAGCTGCCTGCTCTCCATTGCACCTCAAAGACCCCTGAACCAAATTCTCTATAAGCAGTCCACTTTAAACCTGACTGGATAACTGCAAATAGTAATGAAACCATAACAGGGAACCCTCTATTTCAGCAGATGAAATGCATCATGCAGATTCTACTGAATATTTTCAAAGAACATATAATACACTTATCCAGTTGAAATTCAGAGACAAATTCCAGGCAGTAAACCCCTCAATCATCTCCTGAAAACTTTCAGAAACCCAGGGAAACAGTATGCATGCTCAGCTAGATGTCCCTTAATCGCCTCATCAGAACTGAAAGACAGCATATAATTGGCACTCATGGGCCAAATTTGCTTATATTACTGATGTCAGGAAAGGGGTTGACAGTCATCCTTTGAACAGCAGGAGTTCCACTGTTATCCAAGCTGGGAAATCCAGACCAGGATATTTCTGTTGGCTAACATGCTTAAAATTGTCTCTCAGATTGACAACAGGAATAGGATTCACATCACTTTGTAAGTTAAGAGCTAGTGGAAACCCAATAAATAAAAGTTAAACCAGAAAGTTTGCAGGTGTTGGGATTGATACACAAATGTGCTGGAGGAACTCAGCAGGTCACTCAGCAGCCAGTGGAAGTGATAGGTAACCAACATTTCAGGCCGGTGCCCTATACTCCCAAAGACTATTCCGTAACCTGCTGAGTTTCTCCAACATGTTTATTTATTTTTGCACCAACAAAAAAAAAGCAAGGTTTAAATGAAGTCTTGCTAACTAAGATTCAGCGAACTAGGGCATGATATTCTCTGAGCAAACAGAATAGGCTTCCAATTGCTAGTGGCATATTACTACATGGATTACAGGACATGTGACTTGTTCCAAGATTCAATATTCTTTTATAATCATGTAATAAAACAAAAAAATGTGATATTACACTAAACTTCCTTTAGGCTACAATAAGGCAGACAAAGATTTGCCATCGGCACAAATTGCCTGGGCCCCCTTACAGTCAGAGAAAGAGAAGCAAAAGAGAGACCCCCAGAGTCACTGAGTGTCCATGAATTTGCCTCCAGTGTTCTCGCAGCCTCCGCAGCAACACAGCCTTTCATCGAAACCATCGGCAACCCAAGCTCCAGGTCTAAACCTCTGACATGATCAGGAAGACCTCAACAGCCACTGCAACCTCTCACATCCCAGTTCCGATACCTGGTTCCCCTTCAGCCAGTCTCGAGCCAGCCTCCTGTAGTCTGCAGCCTGGTGCAAGTCCCTTGATCGCAGTTGCCTGCAACCTGCATGGGTTCCTCACTTTGAGTCACCAACAGCCCGCCACCTTTGTGTTCTTCAGCCTCAGAACCCCTCACTAGTCCACCACCAGGGTCACCGTCCCATGGGTCATCTCCTCTGCTTCTCTTTCTCAAATGGAGGGTGGACTCCCCATTTCCTGGTGCCCTGAACCAGTCCTCTGCTTCCTCAGAGTCTGAAACCCCTCATGGCTGCTACCATGCATAGGTTCCATCATTTTGCGCCCAGACCCTGTGATCTCAGGATTTTAAAATAAACCGCAGTCAGCTCCTTTAACAGACTGTTTAAAGCCTGTATGGAGATGAAGGCAGTCAGACTGGGCAGTTGGACCCCATAGGGAACGTTGTGTCTTCACTTCCCACTCTCTGGGGTCTGAACCAGTGCCAGCGCTGCCGTTACAGCAGCTCTGGCATGTTCATAAATTCCGATTAAATAAATCAGGCTCAGCAAATTCAAAATGTCCTTACTTTGGTGATATGTCCTTCCTATATTCCTTAACACGTCATAGATATTTCTGTACAAAATTTGATCTGACCTAAATTAAATTCTGCTGAAGTAAGATCAGAAAACAAAACTTCAAATCCCTCAGCACCACAATGAAAACAACTTTACTGGTGACTCATCCAAATCAACTTCCCTAAATCAGGTGTCGTCAAATAATTCATGCAAGCACTAATTTATTCCAGATATAATTGATGAAACTATCTGCCAACAGGTAAAGAAATGTACTGCACTCCCTCAATCAAAATCCACTCAGAACAGCAAGTATCTCGAAATTTCATTATAGTAAACGCAAGGAACTAAAGGTTGGCTGAGGGCGACATTTGTACAGGCTGCCCTTGTCTAAAGAGGCCTTCTAGTGGAATGGACGTTCTTAATGGAGCCACACATTAGACCTGTAATAAAGCCACAGCCAATTTCCACTCACCTATTTTTGCACAAAACCTAACCTATCAAAATGCAAAATGTCTTACCTTCTATTTTTCAAAGAATAAATCAAACCTACAATAATTTTTGATTTCATCTTTGAAAGCAAACCCCTTTCAAACTGCTTCCAGATAATGACCTGCGTACTCACAGATATTGATCCACATTGTCTTTAATAGGCACTGGTAAGGTCAAAACTTTCCTTCGAATTAAATGAGATTGGGTATTGAAACTACACAGAGGGTTCATGCACACAGCAGAGGTAGAAACATTGTTCCTATTCTTGGTCAGCCTTTCACTTGCGGATGATAACAGATATTGTGAGTTCCCAGAACAAATATTTTTTTTATGTTCTTAAAGTGAATAGATCAATCTTCAAGAAAGCTGATTATAAATATGGAAGTGAACTACTTCACCAGTGGTGATTATTTAACTGCTGTTCTCCTGGTTTAGTTAGACTAACAGAGCTTCTTCTGTTATAGAACTAACTAAAAAAAAATTCTAAGAAATGATACTGCTGCCACAGCGCTGCTACTACTGATGTGGTCCCAGGAGAGCGGGAAACGGAGAGACAGCATTGTTCCATAGGATCCTCTTGCCTGGTTGTGATGTCACAGCCCATTAGAGGAGCCTACCGAATTTCTTATTAAACAGTCTTCGGCCACAAAGGTGTGTGCCCAAGATGATGGCACCTGTGCTGGATAATGTTCAACAAGGGGTTGCAGACTCTGGGAGAACAGTGCAAAGGCACCAGAAATAGGGCAACACCACCTGTTGAGGAGGAGAAAAATGGAAGATGAACCTGCATTAAGGTGACCACAGCAGCAGACCAGCGAGGGGCTCAGCGCCAAGGGGATCAGCAGCTGAAGGGCTCACACGAGCTGCAGGGCGCTGAAGACTGGGCCTTGGGAAATCTGAATTCAAGAGAGTGCTGAAGGCAAGAAAGGCTCTCGAAGGGCCTCAGGCACTGAAAGCTCCCTGATCATATCGGATGTATAGATCTGAAGCTCGGATTGCCATTAGATGGAACAGGAGTCTGTGAGGCTGCAAAAGCTGTGGGAGTGCTGGAGGTGCTGAAGAGACTTTCATTTGCTTTTATTTCTCCTATTGTTAGGGGTGCCAGGCAATGCTCATGGTGACTGTTTGCCTTTATGGCAGGCAAAAGTTGAACTATATCATGTATAGTACATTTTTTTTGTCCTATGATGTGATAACAAAATTAACTTTGAACCTTAAACTGATAGCTGTCAAGCTTCAATGAAATTATTCTTAGTTAAATTCTTAAGAAATAGGAGTAATTAATTCCGTTCCTCAAGCCTGCAACATGAATCAAATATTTTATCTCAGTGCCAGTTTCCTGGACAAATTCCTTATAGCTCTATCTCCTGAATGCCTAAAAATATATCAGATTCTCTCCTGAACTGAGTATTTGTGTTTTGATTAACTTCTTGGGTTGCAAATTCACTGTACTTTTAAAATATTGTATTTATATTTTCACACAAGTTTGTACAATCATATATAGTGTCATGCCAAAGATGGCAGTTTACATTCAAATATACATATATTCATTCTCTTTATGGCTATATATAAAAGTCCGTGTCTCTACCAGCCCCCCTCCCCCCACAATTAAAACAAGACAACTCACTCAAACTTCGACCAACAACAACAAAACTTTAACACTAGAAAAATAAATAATAAATAAGGGGCAGGGATTATCGGAGCTCAGTGGACGGCCTCTGGGCCGTTATTCATTCCTGACTTCCCTTGATCAGGATCAGTGTGAGGGACAGGAAGCTGCAGCAAGGAACGGGGAAACCAATCACCACCTTGCACCCACGTAGCGCATGTATGGATGCCAGATCCTGTGAAAGGTACTGTATTTGTTGCTCAGGTAACAAGTTATTTTCTCCAGGGGAACGCAGCTCGGCACTTCCTTGTTCCACCGTTCGATATTAAGACTAGAGTCGGACTTCCAAGTCACTGCAATGCACTTCCTGGCCACTGCCAATGCAATTAACACAAATTGGATTTGAAATTTGGACAGCTTCATTGTAAGCCTTACATCCATTATGTTTCCCAACAGGAACAACCCTGGGTCCTGCGGGAATTGTTTACCTATGATTTTCTCTAGGACTTGGCCTAGTTCTTCCCAAAAGGGCCTCATCTTGGTACATGACCAGGTTGCGTGCACGAACATCCCAGTCGTCATGCCGCATCTGAAGCATTGGTCCGAGGGTTCTGGTTTTGACCTGTTTATTTTCTGTGGCCTTAGATACAGCTGGTGCAAAAAAATTATATTGCACCAACTTGTACCTTGCATTGATGATCATGGTCATGCTGTCCCAGCATAAGCCGGACCGGCGTCCTTCATCAATTACAATACCCAAGACCAACTCCCATCTTTCGATTTATGAAGGTTCAGTTTGGGTCCATCCGACTGGAGCATGAAATACATTGCAGAAATTAATTTCTTTCCACTCCCCCTTCGAATCATAGTTTCTATGGCACTGCAACGAGGTAGGGCCATACGTGGACCCAATACATCCTGTAAAAAAGATCTTATTTGAAGATAGCAGTGGAATGTCTCATTTGACAAATCATATTTATTTTTGAGTTGCTCAAATGACATCAGTTGCCCCTGCTCATAACAAATGTCCTGTATAAATTTTTCATCGTCATTATTGGTGGAGTAGACATTCACTAGGATCCAGGATTCTGAATAAATCTGACAGTGCACCATAACGAATCTTCCTGTTTTGTCTGTAATCACCTTCTGCACCTGCATTGGAATACTCTTCTCCATCAGAATTGCTACCCACCTTGCCTTTGGGTCAAATGAGGAGGATATGACCTGACCCACCCATCCCCTTTTTAGCTTCTGATGCTCCCGCTCAGTTAAATGCGTCTCTTGGAGGAAGGCCAGATCTATCCCCATCTTTTAATGTGTGCCAAGACCATTTTTCATTTCACCAATCCATTTAAGCCATTAGCAATGAAAGTAGCATCACACCAGGGCTCCCTCCCTAAATGTTTTCCCTCCATGTTCACCACCACACCCCTGCAGACCCAATCTCTTACCATCTGCCTGTTGCTCCACTCTGTCTAAGCCACAACAGCCCTTGGGGAAAAAAAAGACAGCACAAACACATTTGCCCACAACACCACAACATATATACCCACTTCACAACCATACCCCTCCAAATAATGAAAGAGAACACATACTCCATATATCTTGCACACCTGACCGCCGCCATTGCAGCCATTACATTTGCCCGCTGACCTTTGTCTCCAACTCAGAGGCCCTCATGACTGATGTTGCGGTCAACCTCCTCTGCGTCATTGTCGGAGCTTGCAATTCCTGAGATTACATCAGCTCCACTTAAACCCGCTGCTCCGCAACTCAACACGCCATTAGCGGACCCTGACCTTCGGTGTGACTGTTGCTTTGTGCGCGAACCCTTGAGCCGTGAGGAAGAGGCAGCTGCCCTCCCTTGTTCCCGCTCACCTGCTCCAAGGATTTGATTGGCCTTACTGCCACTCAGGGCCATTCCTCTGTTTCAGGCACTGCCTGCCTGCGGAGCTCCTATTGTTGCTGGGGTTGGGGAGGTTGAGCTATCAAGGGTCGGCACTGCCATTGCTCCTGACACGAGGCTCCTCCATTTGCCTCGGATCCCCATCGGGTCACCCACAACCTCATTGTAATTTCAATTTTTTTTTGATTGAAGCTTCTTCATTCTCTTCTTATATTCAGGCAGGGTTTTTATTCTTGCTCTGGATTTCAGTTTTTGATGCTGTTGTCTGGTCTAGATCTGGGAACTCCTAGGATCTGCTGCCTCCTGGACTCTCACCATCACGTGACCCCCCAAATTCACTGTATTCTGAATGAAAAAAATTATTCGCCCTCTTTCCTGAATGGATGATGCTTTATGTTGAGGCTGGGAACTAAAATTCTTGACAAGAGAACCAGAGGAAACATAAACTCCACATTGCTCCTGCTAAGCCCATGAAGAATTATATATTTGATGTTACCTCATTAACAAGATCAGGGAGTCCCTGGTTATGAACGTCTGACTTATGCACAACTCATTCTGACAAACAAATTGTGCCCCAATTTGAGCATGCGCCTAATGTTACTTCACAAATGTTCTTTCCGGTATGAAAGATATCGATGAAATGAGAGTAAATTTAACTTTTAATCATGATATTTATTTTCTGTCTAAACTGTTTTAAGAATGTCATTCTTTCATTTTTTTCATTGTTTTTTTACAGTACTAAGAGAAAAATTTGACTAACTGATGCTATGTAAGAACCAAATGTATCTGTTCTGACTTATCTACAAATTCGACTTAAAGGCAGATGTAGGAACAGATCTTGTTCGTATCCTGGGGACTTCCTGTATACCATTTTGGATTCTACTGGGGGGAAAATGACCTACCAAGGACAAGCAATGGTGATCAGGTCTGATGGCTAAGAAGGGAAGGGAGAAGAAGAAGTGAGCTGTAGTGATAAAGGATTCAATAGCTAGGATAGTTAGGGGAACAGATAGGAGGTTCTGTGGAAGAGATCGAGTATCCTGGATGATATGTTGCCTCCCTGGTGCCAGGGTCCAAGATAACTTAGATCAAGTTCACAGCATTCTCAAGAGGGATGGTTAGCAGCCAGGTGTCATGGTCCATGTGGGGACCAATGACATAGGCATGAAGGTTGATGAGGTCCTGCAAAGACAATTCAGGAAGTAAGGCACAAAGTTGAAGGACAGGATCTCTAGGGTTGTGATCTCAGGATTGCTACCCATGTCACATGCTGGTAAGGTTAGACATAGGAGGATAATGCAGCTTAACATGCAGCTAAAGGTATGGTGCAGGAGGAAGAGCTTCAGGTTTCTGGATCATTGGGCTCTCTTCAAGGGAACATGGGACCTGTTCTGATGGGATAATTTGCATTTAAACTGGAGGGGGCTGATATCCTTGCAGGAATGTTTTCTACTGCTGCTTCTGAGGGTTTAAGCTAGATTTGGAGGGTGATGGGAACCAGAGTGCCAGACCAGATAAAGGAGTGCAGAAGAGAAAATTGCATATAACGTTGTTCAATAGGTTGTATGTGATGGAAATGTTCTCAGATGCATCTATTTCAATGCAAGAAATATTGTAGGAAAGGCAGAAGAGATTAGAGAGTGAGTTGGCAGGTGGGAATATGACATTATAGTCATTAGTGAAACTTGGTTACAGGAGGGGCAGGGCTGGTAGCTCAATGTCCTGGGTTTCTGTTGCTTCAGACGTGATAGAATGGGGGGGATGAATGGGGGAGAAATAGAATTGCTAGTCAGGGAAAATATCACAGTTCTACTCAGGCAGCACAGACCACAGGGTACGGCTATATGGGTGGAGTGAAGAACAGGAAAGGTATGACCACACTCACAGGGTTTTACTCTAGACCATCCAATAGTCAACGAGAATTAAAGGAGCATATCTGTAGAGATAGCAGATAGCTGCAGGGTTGTGATAGTAAGAGATTTTAACTTACCACATATTGATGTGACTCCCATACTGTAAATGGGCTGGATGGCTTGGAGTTTGACAAATTTGTTGAGAAAAGTTTTCTAAATCAATATATAGAGGTACCAAGACTCAAGAGTGAAATTAATGAATAAGACAGGAGATATTTACAGGAACATTTTGGGTGCAGTGATCATAATGCCATTAGTTTCAAGTTACTATGAAGAAAGATAATTCTGGGGCTAGGGTTGAGATTCTAAATTTAAAAAAGGCCAATGTTGAAGAAGTAAGAAGGGATCTAGAATTGGGATGTTGTTTTCAGACAAAGGTGAATGAGGTAGGTTTAAGACCTTCAAAGGTGAAATTTTGAGAGTGCAGAACTTATATGTTCCTGTCAGGGTCAAAGGCACCTTGGTTTTCAAGGGATATTGGGGATCTGGTTCAGAAGTGTACAGCAGATATAGGCAACATGAACAAAGTGAAGGACTTGAGGAGTATAAAAAATGCAAGAAAAACATAAGAAAGAAATGAGGAGGCTAAAAGAAGACATGAGGTTGCTTTGACAGAAAATGTGAAGGAAAATCCTAAGGGATTTTGAGGTATATTAAGAGCAAAAGAATGGTGTGATAGTACAGATTCTATCACCAATGTGTATATGTACATATCTACAGATTGTAGTTTAGGATGACTGTGATTGGCTGAGAGTGTAGCCACACCTACTGGCAGGTCTTAAAGGATTGGTCATAGTCAGACCAGGTCATTCTTGACTGGTCGACCAACTTGTGATATGCTCCAGCCTTTTAGTTAATAAGAGCCTTGGTTTGGATCAACAAGTCTTTGGTTCTTGCGACACTCACTACAGAGGGTAAGTGACAAAATTGGTCCCCTTGAAGATCAGAATAATCAACTATTTATGGAGTCAAAAGAGATGGGGAAAATCTTAAATGTTATTTTTTATTAGTATTTACTCAAGAAAGTAAGGAAAGCAAGTAGTGAGGTCATGGAACCCTTTCAGATTAAAGAGGAGGAGGTGCTTGCTGTCTTAAAGCAAATAAGTGTTGATATTCCCTCAGGGTTCTGGCAGAAATATTTAAAATCTCCTTAGCTACGGGTGTGGTGCTGGAGGATTGGCAGATAAATTATTGTAAGGTGTTCTAAGAAGACTGGATGTTTTCTGCATGGACTTTAGTGAGACCTTTGACAAGATCCTACATGGGAGGCTAGTCAGGAAGCTTCAGACACTCAGTATTCATGGTGAGGTAGCAAACTGGATTCAACGTTGGCTGGACGGAAGAAGCCAGATCATGGTAGTGGATAATTGCTTCTCAGACTGGAGGCCTGTGACTAGTGATCTGCCTCAGGGATCAGTGTGGGACTATATTGTTGGTCATCTATATCAATGATCTGGATGATCATGTGGTAAATTGGATCAGCGAGTTTGCAGATTACACTATGATTAGAGGTATTGTGGACAATGAGGAAGGTTTTCAAAGCTTCCAGAGTAATCTGGAAAACAGGAAAAATGAGCTGAAAAACAACAAATGGAATTTAATGCAGACAAGTGTGAGGTTGAGGTGCGCTGAGGAAGCAGCAAGCAAGCACAAACTCAAAAGACTGAACAACAGGCTTTATTCTGATAAAAGTCTGGATACCAGTTCAAGCCTTGGTGGCTCCCCGTATGACTGGCTCAGGAGGAGCCGGCTCAGGTTTATATTCAGGTCAGCTGATTGACAGCTGGCCAAGTGGAGTCAGCCCCTTAGGTAGTCTTTCTGCAGGTACAGACATCGCCCCTGCAGTAGGCTGGTGGTTGTATCACCACAGAGGTGTTGAATCTTGGAAGGACAAACCAAGAAAGAAAGAACAGGGTAAATGGGAGGGCAATGAGGAGTGCGATAGAACAGAGGGATCTGGGAATACAGATATATACAGTAATTTCCTGAAAATTGTGTCACAGGTAAATAAGGTTGTAAAGAGAGCTTTTGGCATACTGGCTTTCATACATCAAAGTACTGAGTACAAGTACTTTGTAATTTGGACCAAAAGATCGGTCGTATATCAAAATGGATGTATGTCAGAATTGTGTATATTTGTTAAAAAAATAAAGATAAAATATAAAATTTATGCAGTTTTGTTATTTATGACAAACTATAACAGGGAATCAGGGCATATAAGAGCCAAAATGAGCATAATTACCTTGTTAATCAATGTTCCAGGGTCCATAGGCAGGGTGCAACCATCTTGATTCCTGAGCAGATGCGTGAGTCTTGGTTGGCGCATGCATGGTGGCTCGTGTACTGGAGTTTGTTTGGTGCAAACAATATTGAATTCATGCCCTTACATCTCGCGCATGCACCAACTGAACTCCAATACTCAAACTGCGCATGCGCCAACCGAAGACTCTTGCATGCGCACAGGAGTCAAGATGGCCACGCCCAGCCTACAGACCCTAGGATGGTGACTAACAAGGTAAGTATGCACACTTTGGCACTTACATGCACTGTATCCCTGTTAACTTTGTCAAATACAACATAAACCATGAAAATTTTATATTTTTTGTTTATATATTTTAACAAATTTAATGCTGAAATTTTTCAGTCATATGTGCGGATGGATGTAAGTCATATAGATCACATATCGGGAAGTACCGGTGTAGGAGTTGGGATGTTATGGTAAAGTTATAGAAGACATTGGTGAAGCCAAATTTGGAGTATTTTGTGCAGTTTTGGTCATCTAACTACAGGAAAATATCAACAAGAAAAATCAGAATGCAGAAAAGATTTGCTTGGATGTTGCCCAGACTTCAGGACCTGAGGAAAAGAGTTACAGTGAAAGGTTAAATAGGTAAGGACTTTATTCCCTGGAGCATTGAGGAGAGATTTGATAGAGGTATTTAAAATTATGAGGGGGATAGACAGAGTAAATGTAGGTAGGCCTTTTCCACTGAAGGGTTGGTAAGAAACAAACCAGAGGACATGGGTAAAGGGTAAAAGGGAAATATATAGGGGGAACATGCAGGGAAAGTTCTTCTTTGAGAGTGGTGGGTGTGTGGAACAAGCTGCCAGATGAGGGGTTGATTGCAGGCTCATTTTTCACATTAAAGAAAATTTGGACAGGTACATGGATGGGAGAGGTATGATTGGCTATGGACTGGGTGCAGATCAGTAGGACTGGGCAGAAAAATGGTTCGGCACAGACTAGAAGGCCTAAGCCACCTGTTTCTCTGTTAGCCACAAAGCCATTCATTCCATATTCATTCATGAATATACATAAAATAAGCAGTCCCAACATTGGCCCCTGTAGAAAACCACAAACAACTGGCAGCCAACCAGAATATGATCCCTTTATTCTGACTCTCTGCTTCCTGTCAATCAACCAATGCTCTACCCATGCTAGTATGTTTCCTGTTATACCATGGGCTCTTATCTTTTTAAGTAGCCTCATATGTTGCATCTTGTCTAAAGCTGTTTGAATGTGCAACATCCACTGCATCTCCTTACATGCACCAATAATTCATCTATCTTGTTATAAATGGCACACATATTCAGGTAAAGAGTCTTAAATATTGTCTTTGTACTATTTGTCCTTGCTCGTACTCCAATTGAAGACATGGTGTCATGTTCACATGCTCTGTCCCTTCCTGACACACTCCAGTTATCATTGTTCTATTAAGCAGATTGATGAGGACACATGCCCCAGCCCAATTCAATTGAGTTTGCCCCAATGGATCAGGTCACCCTCTTCCCAGCAATACAGCCTGGGACCCAAGAATCATCACCCAGTTATTCCTCACCAACCTCTGCCAGGCATTTACATCTTTTATTTACCCAAGGTCAATTTTCACATTTAAAATGGAAATCCTCTTTTGTGTTTCTGCTTTTTAATGCAGATAGTAGCTGCTCATATTCTTCAGTAAAGCCTTTTTATTTTGTGTCCTGTCTATGTAATTTGTTCCCATTTGGGCCACAGCAATTGAACTTTTCCCCTCCATGTTCCACTTGAGCCATCAGATATCCTTAACTCTGGCATCTGGTATGCAACACACGTACACAAAGAATACTACTATTCCCCCAACTATTTTGTCCCGTATGAGAGTACTTCACTTCACAACCCACTTGAATGATTCTCTGCATCATAATATTGAGACTAGTATTCTCCTTGATCCCACTATCTCTGCTCTCTATCATTTGGCTGCAAAATCCTCATTCACTGTTAGACAAATACAAGAACTGAGGCTCCTGCTACCCCACCTTTTGGATCCCATTACTTGCCTTGCCGTCATGCCTTTTGATGCTTCCTGACTGATCATTTCTACAAAGGTGCGCCACTTCCTGGAATAAATATTCAAGTGATTTACTTTAATGAAGCCCCTTCTTCAACCAAGTTCACATTCCATGAACTTAAACCATTATTTGCATTTAGCTAGGACCACTGTTATCAGCTCCCTTGTTTCATTTGGTCTTTAATTAACCAGTTCCAATCACCCAGAACACTAATGTGACTTGCCAACCAATTGTTTATCACTGCCACTTAAAAAGTTTAAAAGAATTTCAAAATTAATCTACATTAAACCAATATTTTTGAAATGATAATAAAATTACACTTTGAAAATATTGTACTCAGAGAAGGCTAAGCTGAAAACATGTGAAATACTTGATTATTCAAAACTGCTACTTTCAAAGCCATTTAAATGAAGTGTTGCCAAAAAGATGTCAGACAGCCTTTCAATCACACCGCAAATGGTCCTCGGATGTTAAAACCAGTCTTATCATGCTTATTCATTTCAAGCATGACGCTTATACCCAGCAGAAACCGAAGTATTTTGCCTCATCTGTTTAAAATTTGTACATAGACAAGAGATGGGAGAGTGTCCAAATCCACTTCATCATCTCATTCCTACAATCAATTACACATGATTCTCAGAAATAATAAAAAACATCATGTTGATTCTGATAAACAAATAAATGGCGTTGTCTGACCTGTAACAAAAAAAAACCAACTGATTGAAAACAGTAAGAATTATTCAGTAGAAAGCCTACTCCAAATAATAAATAATGAAGGGAATCACTTTTTTCTCGGAGAGTTTTTTAAGACACTAATCCAGCTATATTGACTTTGAGAGCTGGTGTTTGACATTTTTTTATTGCTGACTTTTCTATTTTGTCTCTGAGCTTTTCCTCCATTTTGATTTAAAGTGGTGAAGAAATCATCAACCTGTTTATGGAATAATGCATGCAAATTAATGTGTAATGTGTTCTTCTATTGAACAACTGATTTATTATGATCGAGTTGTACTTTTATTTTACAGTTTAGAATTCTTGTAGATCAAGTTCCAATTGGAAATCAGCTTATATGGGTCATACAATATCATCACACAATTATAAAGCTTTTTCTGTGACTTCATTTTCTCATGCCAATTATAAATCTGAAGACTTTATGCCTATTACTGTGGTCCCTTTGCATTGATGCAAGAAACAGAGAATAAGCAAGTAGCAAGAGGCCAGATCAGTATTACTACAAGCATCACTCCATAAATATGGCAAAGGTGCATAATAAAGTTCCATTACCTCTACCAAGAGCAAGGTTTAAAAGAAAATGCTCTTATCAGTGACATACAAACCAGAGAAGGCCATCCAATCCCTTCAAACTATTCCTTCAATTGATAAGATTGTGTTTTTGACCATCTCCTTACAGCTGCCTTTCCCATATGTCCATAATAGGGAATAATCTCAAGGTAAAACTGGCATCTAGTCTAACATCAAATACTTTGATTTTACATGAATTAGTAATTTTGCATCTTTGTTGAAGAGTTTTCCAAATGGATTCTACCTTCTGATTGTAGGAGAATTCAAGCTTCACTCATAGAAGATCTCGCTCTTATTTTGTCTATAAATGACGTAGTCCTACATTATCCTAACCAACTGGAATAGATTCTTCTCTCTCAATTGCCTACATTGTCTTGAAATAATGTGAAGTTCCACATTCTTTGGAGTACCTCTTCTTTACCATGTTGAGAGAGAATAAATTCTTGAGCTTCTATTGTAACCCTGAAAAGATTAATGGAATAGCCATCTGCTCCTTCTTTAAAATCGATTTTCTTTTAAATTTAGACATACAGCAAGGTGACAGGCCCTTCTGGCAAATGAACCTGTGCCACCCAAATAGCCCAATTAACTTACAACCCCAGGATGTTTTGAAGGGTGAAAGCAAACGAGAGCATTCGGAGAAAATCCCTGCAGACATGGGGAGAATGTACAACCTCCTTACAGACAGCGCCGTTTACAAACCCGATCGCTGACAGTATGCTAACTATGCCACCATCTTATCCTTCAACAGTCCCATGGGATCAGGGAGAACTTGCATCCAGACAATGTTTGTAGAAGATGAGGGTAGTATAGGAACCACAAACTTATTAACAGGAGAAGCAGCAGATACTGGCAAGACTGGAATGTGGGTAGTTGGTAAGGTGATGCTTGCTCTCCTCCATTTACACATTTCCAGTTTCTTTGTGTTCTCAATGCTTGGACTTAAAATTTTCAACATCATCCTGAATGCTCAAAAAATTCAAATTTGGTTGAGACCAATGATACAGTTCAGATAGTCCTTCTGCTATATTTGAAGATACCTTATGCACTACTTCACAAAAATCCACAATTGCTTGAGTGCATTTAACAATAAAATGCATAAAATAAATTAAATCTAAGATCAACACAATAGATTGCATTATATGGATCCCAGAACATAATCTATAAGATTGATAATAGTTTTGAATACTTGAATAGCAAAATACATAAAAAAATAATTATTAGCCATTATTAATTTGTTGAAAAATGTTCCATTCTCTTTATCAATGGTAGAATTTGGGACATGGAAAATTGCTGCTCAAATGTTTACTAAGTCCCCATTCACTTTTATAGCAGCATGAGTGTCTGATGCCAACAAGTATGGGAATGAAAAAAATTTCCCCATGTCGTTTTCTGTGATTTTTCTCCAGAAAAGGTCTTCCATTATGGACCTCAGGTACACATTTAATTATATCCTCGTCACCAGTGTATTAAAACTGGTGATTTTTCAAATGATTTTGATCTTCATTTCCTTTCAACATTGCAATGTGCTTTTATTGAATATGTTCCTGAGGACTCCTGCCTTGACTTCCTCAGGAATCTCAATTACTTGTTAGAACAGAGCCTATGCTCACCCCAAATATTCATGACGTAATGGATCAGGGCAGGAATTTTCCACATTGTAAATTATCATAAAATGTGGATGCATTTGTACAGGTGGTATGTTCTTGCCCAGTTGTTGGCAGCTGGAGGGATTATTTTGTATCTAGAGCAAAACTTTGACCTCATCAATGGAGAAAAAGAACACTTTACAGAACCAACATACTATTTTTCTCTTTCAGCAATGTGTTGCATAATTTTATCCTGGTATCTCCAAATACCCACAACTTTCAGTCTCTCACTGTTAAAAGGATAAAAGCCTTAAAAGAATCATTAACAATTGGACATAAAAGAAGCCTCAAATTATTTTCCTTTAGGGAAATATCACCCCATTAAAGTCCAGAAAATTTTCTAAAGATTTTGTGTTCTACTTCTATGACTGGAAGCTTGGGATGTGCCCCTAATGCACAGATATTTATAGAGCAGACAAATTCGAGCTCCTCTGAAAAACATCATCAGAGTCAACAAGGGAAGCTTCTCAACTTGTGCCAAGAGGCAGCCACTCATGGATTTCCATGGCATTACGTTCAGGTACATAATTCTGCATTACACTTTCTAATCAAGGGTATTTCACAACCAATTTAAACTGGTGGCATGGAGAATTACAAGAGTTACAGGAACATATAAGAGATAAATGGAAGGATGCAGTACAGAAACAGGCTGATCTATCCCATTGAGTATGCCCCGACCATCAACCACCCATCTAATCCCACATTGATGACTTGTATTTATTCTTCCACATTCTCATCAACACCCCCTCCACCATGCGCCCCCCCCCCCAACCTTTTCAGGTTCTACCATCCACCTGCATATGAAGGACAATTTAAAGTAGCCAATTAACCCTTCCAAACTCTGCATCTTTGAGATGAGGGAGGAAATTGTAGGACTCAGGGGAAAGCCATATGGTCACAGGGAAAATGTGCAAACTACCTTCACAGATCATTGTGAAGCAGTGGCTTTACTAGCTGCACCATAGTGCCACTTATATTTTCAGACTCTGACTGTCATTATGTGCCTTGGAAGCAATAAAATATTTTGCAAAAACAACCAAAGTGCAGCAGTTTGATCTGTGATGAGGATTGAGTAAGGCCTCACGGTTAAATAGACATGGTACCTGAAGGTATGCCATGCACTAGCAGAGCCAGATCTGTCTGCACCTCAGAGTCTCTCACCATTTAAATAATAAGCTCCTTTTTTTTAATTCTTCTGCCAAAATGAACAATTGACAGTCTCACACATTTTCCCCTATTGGACAGAACTTTTCCCATTCATTAACCTATCTGTACCACTTTGTAGCCTCTTTAACTCATTTTCACAACTTATTTTCCAACAACCTATGTTTGTGTGATCAGTAAATTCAGCAGACATGCCTTACATTCTTTGATGTAGTTTATTTCTGTGTATTTTGTGATATTGAGATCCAAGGACCAATCCTTGCAGCACATCATTCAGGAAAATAACCCATCTATTTTTCCCCCAGGGAAAAATAATTTATAGCTTCCTTTGTGTCTCTCTGTTTCGTGTTAACCAGCCAATCATCCATCCACGCCAATATCTTACATTCTACACCATCAACTTTCATTCTTTGCAATGTATTGCCTCAGGAATTATTTATGATTTTCACACTCTTCATGCTGTTGTTAGAATGGTTTTGTGGGCCAGAATCTGCCTTATCTGAAAGTTTTAATCAAATGATTTCTGGAACTTTCAAGTATGTAGCTGACCAGTTGAAATGTTCATTTCACTAGGGTATGACTCACCCACCGTAGTGAAAAAGGTAGCAATTAACTGGTTCTTTTATTTCTTGTATCTACAACATGCATGTTGTAGAAACATTGCAAAGATTTATTCCTTCTGGCATGCACATAGCAGTGTTGATAACAGTTGTGCAGTAGGATTGCTACTTTATGAATGTCACTAGTTATAGTTTAATAGTGTCTTCTCTCAAAGCTGAGTGACTAGATTCTCCATAGCAACCCAAGTTGTCTCCTTGGTAACCAGCTGCCCTTGCTCGACAAATAATGCCTGTTAACATTCTTGTCCTTCAACTTGAAATTTAATATGATTTAGCCATAACAGAAGTTTTTCCAACATTCATATTTTCAGTATCGACAGTATCCAAGGCTCTAAAGTTCTTGCTTTTAGAGATTTATTCTTGAAATTAGTTTTTCTTCTTTCAATACAAGATTTGAAAAAACTGTTGACCCTCTTGATGAAATGAAGTGATTGTACATCATGTGGATTCTAGTTCCTTAACTACAACAGCAATGTAACTATTTTTCAAAAAGTTGCACGATTCAGAGGAACTTCAGCCTTGATATGTCATGGATGAGACTAGAGATCTCATCATTGCATTTAGCCACCAGACCGACAACCCAGACCAACAAACCGACTGACTCGAAAGGGGAAAAGTCGTCTGCAAACACTTTGAAATATCAACACTGTCATTGCCCTGCTTATGACAAAATTTGCTTTCATATCATTACTTAGAACAGGAAATCCCAATTTATAACAGCAATTAATTTGGTAAAACATTGCTCATGCTTTCCACTATATTCAGTATCTATATCTGTATTCAGGCTTTCATTTTACATTTGGATATAATTTGGCTGAAGTTGATGATAATGAGTTTTTTGTCATATAAATTGCACAATGTACATATGCATCAAAAGTTTTACTTTGCTGCAGCCAAACAGGTATTTAGATATAAAAAAATAACTACATTGTATATTGAATTGAAAAGATAGACTGATAATAAATATCCACACTTGGAAATGTGTACAAATATAAGCAGAATGCTGAAATAAAATATTAACTGTAAATAAAACTGTGGTAAATGGAGTTCAAGGAGGAAAACTGTAAGTCATTATGGATATGAAAAGGATACACTGGAAGAAGTAATAAATATCAACATGTGAGGTGTGACTGACCCAAAATCTGTCACTAATTTTTTTTTGTTCTGCGGCTTAGGGTGAAATTTTGTTTTAGAAATCTCAGGCTGTCATTTTCTGATGTTTTATTTCATTAAATTTCCTTCACAATTGCAAAAGTATTGATTGTGTGGATGAGCAGAGAGAGAAAGTATCCAAGTGCAAATATCAGAATCAGAATTTATTGTCATGAACAAGTCATGAAATTCATTCTTTTGAGGCAGCATCTCAGTACAAACTTTCATATAAACCACATTACAACAATAAATAAAAATAGTGCACACAAAGTAAGGCAGTGTCTTTGATCATTCAGGAACCTGATTGCAGTGGAAAAAAAGCTACCCTTGAGCCATTGAGTGCTTGTCTTTAGGTAGCAGAGTGAAGAGAGCATAGCCTGGGTGATGGGGGGTCCTTGAGGATAGAGGCTGTTTTCTTAAGATACTGCCTCTTGTAGATGTCCTTGATGGAATGAAGTCTGGTGCCTCAGGCTGAGTTAATAACCCTCATCCTCACCTACCACCCCACCAGCCTCCGCATCCAAATTATCATCCATTGGAATTTCCGGCGCTTACTACAGAATCCCACCACCAGACAAATTTTTCCCTCTCCTCCGCTCCCGGCCTTCCACAGGGTCCACTTCCTCAGCAATTCCCTCATTTACCCATCCCTCCCCACCTATTGCATTCCAGCACCTTCCCCTGTGCCCGCAGGAGGTGCAAAACCTACGCCCATACCTCCTCCTTCACCACCGTCCGGGGGCCCAAACATGAAGCAACACTTCACTTGTACATCCAGTGCTGCATCCGATGCTTCCTTTGTGACACTTTCTACGTCAGAGAGTCCAGTCACAGACTGGGAGATCATTTCGCTCGGCACCTCCACTCCGTTCGCAACCACAGCGACCTCCTAGTGGCCAACCATTTCAATTCCAGGTCACAATCCCGCACTCACATGTCTGTCCATGGCTTTACTTACTGTCCCACCCCAACCACCTGCAAACTGGAGGAACAATACCTTATTTTCCATCTGGGCACCCTCCAGGCATATGGCATGTACATTGATTTCACTGCTTTCCATTAAATCTACTTGCCTTTTCTTCCACCCTTTCCCTATCTTTCCAGTTCTTTCATCCATACAGCCCTACCATTCCCCCACATTGCTGCTATCTCCTCCCTCCTTTCTCTACCTATCATCTCCTGCCTTGCCACCCCTCTTCTTCCACCCCTCTACTCTTTTGATGGACACTCGTCTACATTTTCTCATACTTTGATGAAGGGCTCAAGCCCAAAATGTCAGTTCTGTTTCTTTGCTTTTGCTACATAAAGGACACTGTCTGACCTGCTCAGCTTCTCCAGCTTGGTTACAAAAGTTGGTTTCTTTTTTAAAATCTAATTATGGCAAGGTTCTCTTAGGGAAAACAAAATATTCTTTTGCAGAAGGAAATGGCAAGCTAGAAAATCCTGAGTTTGCCCTTTTGCTGGATCCCCATTTATGTCATGGCTGCTGACCAGCATGGATGGCTGTCAAACAAAATCTGCACGAACATGGTAAAGTATTATATCAAGGAGGTCACATTTATACTTGTCCTTGGCTTTCCAAATTCACTACCCTGCAAAAACCTGCTGTTTATTTTGGCTTCCCAATTCCTACTTTGATGTTCTGCGATAATTTGCTACCACTAATATAAGGCTCACTTGCGTCACACACTGTTCAGAAGTTCAGAAGAGACAATGAAGATCAAAAAAAAAGGTTCTCTCAAAGGATCAACTGACGCCAGCCTGAATTCACCAGTTGTATACTCTTCCTGCATATTCTCTGAATCTGGCTGTGATGTAATTAGGCTTTTGTGGTGATATCTAATTACACCACTAGGTCACTAGGGGTCATCCCAGTGACCTTGCATATAAAGCAGTCCTGAGCTACAGTCTACACTTCCAGGTTTGTCTTGCAGAGAGACAAGACCTCTTGGTGTACATATTAGTTTATTAAAGCTGTCTTATATTCGCACTGCTGTTGTGGTTATTGTCAGTACAGCTTTGTTCTTTGCTACCAAGCTTTTTTTCAATACTAAACCTGGACACACCATGTTCAGCCCTTTCAGTTAAATTTCCATTGCAGATTCCATGGTTTCATCAAGATATCTCTATATCAACTAAGACAGCCATTCTCAATAGGGAAGCATGGTTATCATAAAAGGGTGATTATCACATCGCTGTTACAGTACCAGTGATCAGGATCAGGGTTCGAATCACATGCAGTCTGTAAGGAGTTTGTGCATTCTCCCCATGTCTGTATGGGATTTCTCCAGTTTCCTCCCACCTTTCAAAATGTACCAGGGGTTGTGGGTCAATTAGGTGTAATTGGGCAGGATGGGCTCATGGGCTGAAATAGCCTGTTACTGTGCTGTATGTCAAAAATTTGAAATTGAAATTTAATTTAAAATTGTATTGGCTATGCCCTGCCATCTTAGGACTCTGCTCGAAGTTTATGGACCCCCTTCCCTGTGAAGCAGTTTTGGTTTCTTCTGTCCTTCTCTCTTACTGACTGCATAAAAAAAAATTAGTTACATGAGGTGAAAAGAAAACAAGGCTTACTTATAGTTCCCAGGAGGGGGTTGGGCAGCTGTAGGGTCCCCATTGTGAATGGTTGAGTTAGTAAAGGAATTGTTTATTGATTATAGTATTCTTTCTCAATGAACTCTCTTATGAAATGTGCCACATGACATGATGAAAAGTGTTGGACAGCTTTCAAAACTATTGGTCAAAACTGAAACGTTGCTCCTGAGGAAGTGACCCTTGTCTCATTGGTCATGCACCACTCTTCGTGGCATTATTTTCTGAATGTCTGATGACCAGTGCTGACGAATACTTCAAGGATAATCTCACTGGAGATCGAGGGGTTATAAATATAGACACAGAAGACTGCATTCGCTAGAATCTAGAGCAAAATGCAAACTTCTGTGTGAACTGCATCCATGAAGGGAATTTAATGTTTCAGGTCAAAACTCTGCCTCAGGACTAAGAAGGGAATGAGATAGTATTAAAGAAGAAGGAGAGGGGAGTCAGTGGGTGATAGGTGAACCAAGGAGACGTGAAGGATGACGTGTAGCCAGGTGAGGTAGAGTTAGGATACAGTGACAGCTGGAAGCAGAATAGGGGAAATAAGGGGGGAAGGAGGGAGCAGATGGATCCAGGAGGGTTGAAGGGAAGGATAATGGTAGATGTGCTAAACCACGGATGTAAGTATTTGTCTAGTCAACACACCCATTGGCCAACTGTACTTGTGGCCCCTCCAAAAGACTCTTACATAAAGGTGACTGTTCCATAGCCCCCTCCTCAATGCAGGACAGTTGAGCAGTATGGATGTGCCTCCAATTTGCAGTTTGGCAATGCATGCGACCATGTATAGACATGGGAATATGGTATGGAATTAAACTGGTTGGCCACTGGGAGGCTCTTGCTGTTGCAAGTGGACAGAATAAAGCTGCTCAACCAAATGATCTCCCAGTCTGCATCCAGTCTCATTGATGTTCAGGCAGCCACATCGGGTACACTAGATGCAGTAAACAACACCTACAGATTCATAAGTGAAATGTTACAAATAAGTTACTTTCCAGTTTTACCCAGTTAGTTTACAAGTACTGATTTGGGACTTGATCAGGGAAGGTCCCCTAATGCTGCTGTGAAAAAAGGTTAGATAAGCTAAGAATGCTCAATGGCATCCATACTTTGACCTCCAGCAACAGTGTTATGTGGGGATTGTCATCCTCTGTCCCCATACAACATAGAAAGAATGTCACCATTGCAAATGCAGTTCATGACCAGTAGAATGTCTGGAGTGTCATCATTGAACCAGAAAGCCATTGGAGTCCTTCTTCTCCAGCAAATATTAATTGTTATGTACATAATGCTATCAATAAACTCTGAAAGTTGGGACTTCTAGGTTGTGAGAAACAAAAAAAGCTGCAGATGTTGAAAATCTGAAAGAAAACAGAAAATACTGAAAATCCTCATGTCAGCAACCCTTCATTAGAACCAAAATAACAAAGGGCCTCCAACGTGAAATCTCGTCTTTATTTCTATTTCAACAGATGACCTGCCAAGTATTCCCAGCATATTCTAATCTTGCTTTGGAATTTCTAGGTTTGCACCTTTGAAGGATATACAAGTTAAACTAAAAGATGTGTGTGTGTGTGTGTGTGTGTGTGTGTGTGTGTGTGTGTGTGTGTGTGTGTGTGTGTGTGTGTGTGTGTGTGTGTGTGTGTGTGTGTGTGTGTGTGTGTGTGTGTGTGTGTGTGTGTGTGTGTGTGTGTGAACTCACCTAGCAAAAGAGATGGAGACATCCCAAGCTGGAAGGAGAAGAGACATTTCAACATGGCTAGAAGCACATTCATAATAATGTTTGCTTCAGAATTCTTGCTGATGGTAACTCTAATTACCACTCCATCAGAAGTGGTAAGATGCTAAAAGAAACAAAGATTCCTGTTCAGAGCTCATAACAAAAGATTAGAGCAATAAATTTAAAAAATAAGATGCAAGCTCAGTAAAACACAGTATAAAAGCAGACACACGTCAACAGAAAAGGATGAAAAAATATCTTGGTGAAAATATTTGTTTCAGTTGAAATCTATTGACATACCGTGTCCTCCAGGTCAATTTTGTACGAGAATAGAATTCTTACATTCAATCCTGTGATATATGAGGTGACCATAAATAATGAAAAATGTATCCTCTGGCATGAAAATATCCTGAATGCAGGTCACTTGCCCTGTCCTGAATCCAGAATACTGAGTGGAATTAAGTTGATGTAAAAGGTTTTCCACATAGGTGAATTTTCACTTCCTATTTTCTTTGGGTGCTTCATCAAAACCCTTTATTAGTTCAAACTTAAATGTACACCTTATCAGACTCCAGAATAGGTTCTGCATATCCGAATGATGTCCTTGTGCTGTTATTTTTTATTGTTGTTACCACCTTTACAGATATCTCGATGACGTACAAGGAATATTTAGATAATAGGAATGGCTTCAGGAGTGACAAAGATAAATATTCTTAACTACACTATATTTTCTTATAATCTTATAATGGATAAGACTGAGAAATAGTTCTAATGAAAGTAATCTACTTAAAATAGATGAATATAAATGCTTTATAGATTTTTCCAGAAGGTAGGTTCCATCAACTTAAATAACTATCAATCAGACTTTTCACCCGTTCATGGCTTTAACACATGCTATTGTTATAAGGTCACATTTTTGGTTTTAAGTTAAAGGTATGTTATGTAGGATTAGATGTTAATATCCCTTATATTTTAATCAGATTCAGTGACACAGATACTCTCATTAACAGGCCAAACAGCTTACTTGGAACCTAGCAACTGCCAGTAAGTACTCTTTCTTTCCATAATGAACAGCTTGACTGAGAAACAAGCTCCAGTCAGAAGGCAATTTAACATGGGTCAAGTACACAAATGCAAGCAGTGTGAACAGTGCACAGAAAGTTATTTTAAAACCTTGCAGTTTTTTTATTCACTCTTTCTGGTACATGGTTCTCACTCCAAGAACATCAAAAATTACAAACTGGTGTTCTTTGCTGTTTACGATTATTTTAACTTTTTGTTCATAATGTTCTTTGAATGGAATGAGGATTCAGAAGAATCTTTTGGTGGAAAAAAAAGTGTAAAGACTCACTTACCAGTGGAAAAGTGCCATAATATCAGAGATTGCCCATAACTACAGAACCTGAACAACTGAAGCAATAAACAATGTTTGCTTAATATTTGCCCATTAACCATTCATAAATAATGGTGAAAACACATTTTTATCAATTTAATCTTAAAGAATATAGAGTGGGTTCAACAGAACAACTTTATTCAGACAAATGTAAACATTGTAGAGCCACTAGCAGCAGAGCGATGAAAGAAAGCACCATATTCAGATTGAGATGAGCAAGAAAACTGTTTTATTCCCTTTCCAGCCAACCTTCATGTCGTCACTTCTGGTCCGGCCATCTGGAAACCGAAAGTGGCATCATGATGCCCCTGAAGCATTTATCGGTTACCGGGCTTCATCCCCGAGGTGGATGGGGTCCACTGCCATCTCAGCGCAGACCCCCAGGATGCTTGGTTAGTTGCCATTAAGGGGACAATTCACATGTGAAACATCAACTAATAAAAATGAAACATTTGGAACAATTTCACCATACACTGAGAAATCTTATGTCCTTATCCATATCAAATATATTTCAAAGTTAGCTGCAATCCTCAAGAACATTTATTGTAACTGTTGAAATGTGTTTGTTTAAAATTCAACCCAGTGCAACATTTCTATTCACAATCAAACCCTACAAATATCAGTCAGGTCAGATTTCCATCATATATGTATGCTCTAAAAGTGTAATGCAAGGGTTGGCAAGGTTGATGGAAATATTTAACTAGGAACCCACTGATAATGGAGATCCAGTACGAGACCACTTCATGAGTTGAAACAACTGAGTAGAACTCTAGATCAGCCATTCTGAATGGGGGTCCACAGGGATCATGGCACATTGATGTATGAGCCTTGTCTTCTTTTCATCTCACATAGTATAACTATTTTTGTTTTTAATGCAGTTGGTAGGAGAGAAGTACAGAAGAAACTGAAAATTGACTGCTTTACATGGCAGGAGGCCTGTAAACTTTGAGTAGAGTCCAAAGGGGGCCATAAGCAAAAAAAGGTTGAAAATGGTTGCTCTAGACATTATAGAGATTCATGCCAATAATCTTATTAGGACCAATCACACTATTGTAAAAGTGGACTATCGGTACGTGGAGGCTGATAGTTTGGCCACTGAAACAGTTCACAAAAAAATACAATCCATTAACACTTCAGGAAAATATCATAAAAACACAAAATTCAGGCAAAATCCATAGAGGGAGAATATATCACGTAAAGGTCCTTTCATTACAACAGCCTTGATAAACATCAACAAATTTAAAAACCTCTTTGGAGCATCATTAACTTTTGCTATCAAAGGCCTTCACTTGTCTCCCACAGCCCCAGAATGAGTCAGAGGTGCCATTGCTTCTCAGAGTTTCACTGAATTCAAGGCTCCCTGTCTGCTGAGGTCACACAATCCCAAAGGTTAGGTGATTCCTCCCTCGTAGAACAGTGATGCAGGAATGGCTTTATTGGCCAGCAACCAGATTTGCCATCCAAAATGAAAAAAAATGTGTTTTTCATGTTGGTCTCCATGCTGATTCACTAGTCAAATGTGTTGGTTCAATGCTAGCTTTAATGGCAAAAGAGTTCCAAGTTATTTTGTTTGCTTATTTGTCACAAAATACCTAGTACAGTGAGAAGGGTTTCTCTACAAACAGTCCAGAATTGCAATTTTCAGGTTATGTGACTGCAATGAAAAGGAATCACCAAGCAAGGGCAGCATGAGAGCACTGTTGTGGGGTTCATTCAAGACCCTGATGGCTGTATGGAAGACAGAGTCCTTAAAATTGTTTGTGAGTGTTTTCATGCTCTTAAGCCTTCTCCCCAATGCGAGGGGAGAGAAAAGAGTTTGTCTGGGGTTTGGTGGGTTTTTCAGTATGTTGACTGCCTTTCCTGGGCATCAGGAGGTGTAGATGGAGTCCAAGGAGGAGAGGAAGTTTGTGTTATGTTCTGAAGGGCATTCACCACATTCTGTTTTTTTTTTCCTGATCTTGAGCCAAGCTTTTCCGATATTTTGCTGTGATTCATTCAGCAACAATGATTTCAATGGTGCTCCTGAAGATGTTATGAGGAACAGGAGGATAGGCCAAACTTCTTTTCCATCTTCCAAGAGAGTAGAGGTATTTGTGCTATTTCTTAATCATCACATCAATGTGTTTGTCCCAGGTCCAGTCACTGGAGATGTTTATTCTGAAGAACTTGAAGCTATCTATTCTTTTGACCAGCCTCATTAATGCAGACAGGGGTGTAGGGTGTCTATTGAATGGGTGTAGGTGGAAGTCAGATATAGAAATGGAGCAATCATTGTCTCTAGGTCCCCAAACAGCCCTCAGGACACTAAGGAACAGATTAGTAGGATAATTTAGGAATGGTACAGAAATAGCAGGGTTGCTGTTATGGGAGGCTTTAACTTCCCAAATATTGACTGGCTCCTCCTTACTGCAAGATGGATGGGTAGAATGTGTCAGATGTATCCATGAAGGATTCTGACACAGAATATGGACCAGCAGACTAGAGGAGAGGCCATACGATCTCGTACTAGGTTATGAACCTGCTCAGGTGACAGACCTCTCAGTGAAGGAGCTTTTCACTGATAGTGATCACAACTCCTTAAGATTTAGCATAGCTATGGCAATGATAAAAGCAGACAAAATGGTAATTTAATTGGGAAAGGGCTAATTACAATGGGATGAGGCAGGAACTAGGGAGAGGAAATTGGGAACAGATATTCTCAGGATAAAGCACAGAAGTAATGTGGAGGATGCTTGGGGACCACTTGCATGGGATTCCTGTCTACTGTGACCAGAAAAAAGATGATAGGGTGTGATGGAATATTTGGAGATGTTTTTGGGAGATAACTTGGTAAAATTAGAGTAGGTTACATACATACACACATTTTAAAACAGATCTTATTTGAAATGCTGAAGAATTCATATTCATTGGCTTTACAGAAACTATGGAGAATGCTATGCACATTTCAAAAGTAGGTGCTAATTGAAATGTCATGAAATGAATGGACTGGAATCAGGTCATCTGTGTTGGACATTTTTGCAAGACTTCTGACCTCTCTGCAAAGTGCACACTCAAAGGTCATTGAGAGGTTTGTTTACCTAAAACAACAGATGGGAACAGAAGACTGATTCCTATTGTTTGCTGGAGAAGGAGGGGGTTTTGCAAGTGAGAGAGAGAAGGACATGTGGCTGGCAGTTTTGAATCTCACAGAGAGAGAGCCTGAACAGTGTCAACCAGGAAAAGCTTTTTGGAACTGAAACAGAAGCTCCAGAGTGGCAGGTGGCTGGAAGTGCTATCTGTCTAATGTTTCTCTTGGAATAAGTGGAACAGAAAGGAACTCTGTAGTAGCCTGAAAGAAAGAGGTTATCATCTGGACAACCCTGATGGGGCAAGTTTCATCAGCAAGACATTGAGGTGATTAATGGTGTTACTTCAGTTGTGTAAAACCTGGAACCTACAAGAACCTTCCTGAGCACCAGAGCCTGGTGAACTTTAAACATGTTAAATTCTGTGCGCAATATAAGAATTGTCTGTAACCAGAGAACTTGGAAGAATGAGAAATGAGATTGAACTGTGAACCAAAGAACTTTTCTTAAATTTACACACACATTACATGCACATGCACTTAGAATTAGAAGGGAGTTAAGTTGAGTTAGTTAAGTTAAGTTAAAGTTTGATTCTGTTTTCATGTTTAAAGATAATTAAAAACAACTTTTGTTTAAGAAACCATTTGTCATGGTGAATATCTATTGCTGCTGGGTTTTGGGATCCTTTGGGTTCATAACAAGGGAAAACAGATAAGGCAGCTAGATAAGAGGAAGAAGGAAGCATACATTTGATTTAGAAAGTAAATAAACAGGAAGGGCTTGTTCCATGGAACCTTAGCTATGTGGATTCAGAATGGGTTTGCCTGTAGAAAAAGAATGGCAGTAGATAGAAAGTATTATACTTGGAGATTAGGGACTATTCTGGGACCCCTGCTCTTTGTAATATTTATAAATGACCTGGATGAAGAAGTAGAGGAATGAGTCACTAAGTTTGTGGATGATACGAAGGTTGAATGTTGTCGTAGGTTACCACTGGATAGAGACATGATGCAGAGGTGGGAAAAAGGCAGATGGAGTTCAATGCAGATAAGTGTGAGGTAATGCATTTTGGAAGGTCAAACTTGAAGCCAGAATACATGGTTAATGATTGGATACTTAGCATTGCGGAACTTTAGGGTCCAAATCCATAGATCTCTCAAGGTTCCACACAGGTTGTTAGGTTATTTAAGAACTACAAGCCCACCAACTCCCACAGCTACCTCAACTACATCTCTTCACACCCTGTCCCCTGTAAGGATTTCCTTCTCTCAATTCCTCCATCTCCATCGCATCTGTTCCCAGGATGGGGCTTTCCATGCCAAATCTTCAGAGATGCCCTCCTCTTCAAACAATGTAGCTTTCTCTCTACCATTATCAACTTGTTGCTCATCCATATATTCTCCATTACCCATAATCTGCTCTGGCCCCTCAACCCCCACATGCATCAAGGACAGGATTCTCTTTGTCCTCACCTGCCATTCAACCAGCCTCCATGTGCAATATATACTCCTCCACTATTTCCACCATCTATGATATGATCCCACCACCAGACACATATTCTCCACTCCTCTCCACCTTACACAGGGATCACTTACTCCATGGCTCTCTTCTCCACTCCTCCTTCCCCACCAAACATTCCCTTTGCTCCTACTGTGACCACTTGTGCCCTCACTTCTTCCCTCTCCACCCTTCGGGGCCCAAAACAGTACTTCCAAGTCAAGCAGCATTTCACTTCTGAATCTGCAGGGGATCCCATTGTGGTTTTATCTACATCGAAGAGACTGGCAACAGACTGGGAGATTGCTTTGTTGAGCACCTTGGCTCCATCTGTCGCAATAGCGTGGATCTCCCAGTGGCCACCCATTTCAATTCCTTCTCCCATTCTTTTGCTGACATGACTATCCATGGATTCATGCACAGCCAGACTGAGACCACCCATAAACTGATGGAACAACTTCTCATCTTCCATCTGGGCACCCTCCAACCAGATGGCATTAACATCAAGTTCTCCAATTTCCATTGGACCCACTCCACCCCTTCTTATTCCACCTGTCGCCTTTCCCCCAGCTCTGTCTCTGTCTCTTTCTTTCTCTCTCTCTCACTCTCTCCCCTTTTCCCTCGGTCTCCTTTCACAGACAAAATCAATAATCACCTTTCCTCTTATTATATCCAATTTACACCTTTTAACTGTTGGTCTGGACTCATCCTCCTTTTGTTCTTCATTCTTTATTCAGATGCCTACCTGTTTTTCGCTCATACCTTGAAGAAGGGTTCAGACCCAATGTATCAGTAATATATATTTACCTTCTATTATTGCTGCGAGACCTGCTGAGTTCCTCCAGCATTTCTGTGTTTTTACTGAGATAGGCTGAGCTTCATTAGACGGGGATTGAGTTTAAGAGTTGTGAGGTGATTTTGCAGCTCTATAAATCTCTGATGAAACCACACTTAGAATATTGTGTTCTGTTCTGGTCACCTCAATATTGGAAGGATGTGGAAGCTGTGAAGAGGGTGCAGATGAGATTTATCAGGATGGTGCCTGGATCGTAAAATATGTCTGATGAGCCAAGGTTAGCAGAGCTAGAGTTTTTCTCTTTGGAGCGAAGGATGAGAAGTGTCTTTATAGATATCTACAAGATTATGAGAGGTATAAATAAGTAGACAGCCAGCACCTAGTTCCCAGAGTGGGAGTAGCAAACACAAGAGGACAACAGCTCAAGATGAAGGGAGCAAAGTTTAGGGGAGACATCAGAGGTAAGTCTTTTTTACACAATGCCTGGAATGCATTGCTAGGGGTGGTGGTGAAGGCTGGAACAATGGGGGCATTTAAGATGAAAGAAAAATAGAGGATTATGGGGTAGGAAGGGTTTAGTTTTTTCTTGGGGGGGTAGGTATATTTAGATCAGCATCACATCATGGGCCAAAGGGCCTGTATGGGGCTGTAATGTTCTATATTCTATAATGTATGGTGCTTTAATGTTCTATATTCTATATTATTATAACTGATAAGACTACTATTTTACTTTGGCCAAATCATAAAGTATATATTTTTAAAACTGTGGAATTTTTTGTTACTTTTTTACCAAATCTTCATTTAGAAGTCATGGTATCACAGAATGGGATATCAAAGAATGAGTCCTTTCATATTTTTGTTTTATTAGAACCCTTCCTCATATTCCTGTAACATTTTATCTCTTTATTTTTCTATCCATTTTCCTTCTGAACATATCTACTGAATATATTTTTTTCTTTCCTTGAAAGATTTTAACCGAGACCATAGCCATTTCTGGTGTAAAATTATAATTCCTCAAGTGGCCATTGGTTATTTTGTGAATCATCTAAAATTTGTGTCCTCATGTTGCCAACCTTTTTTCCAGTTGAAACTAGTCTGTTCAAAATGTTGAACTGCTAATTTGCTAATGTCCTCTTAACCTTCACTTCTGTGTGACGAACAACCTGAGCTTCTTCAGTAACTGCACAAAACTAAATCTCTTATTATCTGTTATTCTTCTAGTAAGTTGTTTCTGTACCCTTTCTAAAATCATGAAGGGCTGCCTAAATTGGAGCACTAAGACCAGAGCTGAGGACTTAACAATGTTTTATGACTTGGGTGAATCTCCTGCACAATTTCCTCCAATCCGAAAAAAAACAACACTGCTTCTTAGTCAATTTTACACCCATGTTGTGTGCCTCTTTTATTTTGTATTGGTTGTGGGGGGAGGGCCATATTACATTGGGTTTTCAAACTTTCTGCTTAATTTTTCCAAGAAAAAAAAATGATATCCATGATATTAACTGTGGACCCCCTAATGAGCCTCTCTCTTAATTCATCAAAGAATTCAAACATTTTGCCTTTTTGCTGCCTCTGTGCTGACTTTATTTGAGAGAAATTCTTAACACTTCAAGTGGTATCCTTAGCAGTGGCATAATTACAGCCAGTAGTGCGTTTTCATGGTCTGTAGATGTTGCAATTTCTTTAATTTAGTACAACAACCACTTACAAATAATTGTAGTCACCTAAGTATCAAGGTAGCCCTTTAACCATGATAACAAAGTAGATGAACATTTCAGTTCTGAACCATTTGTAAATGTTGATGTATTCCCTTCAGAATTAGTCTACATTTGGCACACCAGCAAATGATGCTGCATTCCAATGGAAATGTGCCCTGAAGGTGAGATGTAGTTAAAGGGGACATCCTGAAGTAATGAACAGATAACTAAAGTGCTCATTTATTTGGAGTGGTTTTGTGATATACTATTATCAAATCACAAATTTGTCTAAACTACTGACAATCCTTTGAGTTTTGTTAACTGCAATATAACAAATAATAGTCCTTTCTAATTACAGTTAATTATTATATCTCAAAGTTTCCACACATCTCATTTTAGGTGACAGGTCTGTGTTTTTCAGGTTTATTTGTCCCCCTTTTTCTAAAAAGTGGTGTAACATCTGTGATCCTCCTGTCTCTGGTGTCTTCCCTACATGCAAGGTGAATTAGATAATCGTCAGAACTTCAACAATTTCAACAAATATTTCCATCAGTAATTTTTCATGTAGTCCAATGGTCAGATGATGTTTTTTAGATATACTGTAGCTAACCTTAAGCTTCCTATTTATCTATTTGCAGTTTGTTCAATATAACTACTGCTTCCTGCTTTACTTCTACATCAACATATCATCTTCTCATAAGAAACCAGATGTTAAGTACAGCTTACTACCTCAATCATCCCCTCAACCTTCCAGATCCATGTCCCAGCAATTCAGGGTATCAATTTTAATGTCATCTGTCTTTTCCATAATTCTAAGTAACTTTAGATGTTTTCCAACACCAACAACAAAGCAAATTGTTTGAATATATACCCTATTCAAAATATGAAATTAATGAGATAACACAATGTCGCTTTAAAAAAATTGTCAGTAACCACTTATTTAGCCACTGATTTAAAAATGCATAAATAATATAGAATCAGAATCAGGATTTATTGTCATGAACAAGTCATGAAGCTTGGTGTTTTGCAGTAGCATTGTAGTGTGAATAAAAGCTCTTGTGACTGGAGGGAGAACAAATATTTTTATTAGCTTATATCTAAGGGTAAGGTTCAACAGTAGTCTTCAGAAGGGTTCTGGGTTTAGGCGGGAAGCCAGGGTTATATGTGGGCAGATGGGGGTGGAGCCAGGGTTATATGTGGGCAGATGGGGGTAGAGCCAGGAGCTATTTGAAAGGCCTGGATGACTTGATCAAGTGCGCCTTCGTGGGGCGGTGGAAGTGTGGCTTGCACTCCACGTAGACCTCAGAGACTCCATGCTCCTCACTCAAATGGTCCCCACTGTCCTCGGTTGCCCTGCATGGGTAAGATAGCGTCAACTTCGTGACATAGCAAGATGTCCCCCGCTCCTTTCTCCTCCGACAATAGTGGCATTGAGTTTGAATTTGAGTTGCGGCAAGATGGCCACCGAACCTTTTCATGGCATTTCCTCACTGCCACCCTCCGTTGATGAGTTGCGCAGCAAGTGGGTTTGGCTGAATTCAGGGCAGATGGCTTGGGGCTGGAATTGGATCCAAGAGCGGTGCAGACCACGGACTTCCCCGGGCTTCCCATCACATGGCAAACCCTCGGCCAATGTCCTTTCTAGCCCCAGCTGAGTCTTTAGCTGGGCAACAAGATCGGGGATGCTGGCTCTTGCCACAGAAAAAGCACTCCCTAGCACGGGAATGCTCCCTAGCACGTGAAGCAGCAGCCATTAGGGCAGGGGTAGTGAGAGCAATGAGTCCTTGGAAGGGGTCACCTGGGTGAATGAGCTCGCTGGCTTGCAGGTCATTGTCCTTGAGCTTGGCCTGTTCCAGCGATTTGGCCAGCTTGACGTAGCTAGCCAAGTCCTTTTCTGACTCGAGCAGTGGCTGCCTCATGTACATCGAGCAGACCCCTGCGACTAGAATCTCCCAGATCTGTTCTTCCTCACAAACATTGCCTGTAGCCACATCGTACCTGCACTTCTTGGCAAGCATCCACAGATCATCCAGCTGGTAGTCATTGATGGTCTCTCCTGGCCATGGAGATGTAGAGCAAGTCAGTGTCTCACCAGGACCTTACTCTGTGACTTCAGGAACCTAGTCTTTAATACCTCGATAGCAGCATCATATGTAGAGCAGTCCCTGATGACTGCATTCCCTTTCATTCCTACTCTCAAAATGAGTGTGCGGACCTCCTGAGTTCATCGGTGTGGAAGACGTCTCTGGACACATTCAGGTAGGCCTGGAAGCAGTATGTGAACACTTCAGCTGCATCGGGGGACAGAGGATCTATCAGCAGCATGCCAGGTTTGAGAAGCACTTCCATCGTTTAGGGAATAAGCTAATACAATTGTAGTGAGAATAAAAGCTCTCACGACTGGAGGGAGATCAAATGCTTTTATTTAGCTTATAACTAAGGGTAGGGTTCAACAGCAGTCTTTAGAAGGTTTCTGGGTTTAGGCAGAAAACCAGGGTTAGAAGTGAGTGGAGCCAGCCATCAGCACAGCACTGTGAATCCCAGTTCACTGCAACCATCATTGTGCAAACAATCATATTATAACCATCTTATGACTTCCATAAAAAATAAAATAAAATAAAAATAACAATAATAGGGCATGAAAAGAAAGGCAGTGTCTTTGGTTCATTGATTATTCAGGAATCTGATGGCAGTGGGGAGGAAGCTGTCTTTAGGCTCCTGTACCTTTTCCCCAATGGTATCAGAGTGAAGAGGGCATGGCCTGGGTGGTGGGGGTCTTTGAGGAAAGAGGCTGCATTTCTAAGACACCACTTCATGTAGATATCCATGCTGGAGTGAAGTCTGGTGCCTGTGATGTCGCAGGCCGAGTTAACAACCCTCTGGAGTTTATTTTTGTCCTGAGCGTTGGCACCTCTATACCAGACAGTGATGCAACCAGTCCGAATGCTCTCCATGGTATACCTGTAGAAGTTTATGAGAGTCTTCGGTGATAGACCGAATCTCCTCAGACACCTCAGAAAGTATAGCCGCTGGCGAGCCTTCTTTGTGATCGCATCAATGTGGAGGGTCCAGGACAGATCCTCACAGATGTTGACACCCAGGAATTTGAAGTTATTGACCATCTTCACTACTGAGCCCCTGGTGAGGTTTGGATTGTGTTCCCCTGACTCCTTCCTGAAGTCCTCAATCATCTCCTTGGTTTTGCTGATGTTGGGCGCAAGGTTGTTGTCATTACACCATCCAACCAGCTGATCTATCTCCCTCATGTATGCATCGGCAAACTTGTGGACAGCCACAGGATATACACTGGGTCATTAATGACAACTACAGTTGTCATTAGGACCGAAAAGGTCATGCAGTTGCTGTCATTGATGAGGTCCAATCATAATGTTTAGATATCAGTATAATTATTTGGTAGTGAGTAATGCAAAAATATTAAAAAGAAACTGTCCAACCACAATTCATGGAAATAGACTGTAGGATGTAATGTTGCCATTGTTAAGGATTCCACTTGAAATGCGTGGTGTCCTCTTGTTAGTTGTTGATGCTAGTTAAATGTTAATGAATAATATGCTATCACAGTTACATGTAAGTTGGCTGAGGTCGATTTAATAAGGAGATTATTCAATGATCAGTCTGCTCACATACTGTACTAAGTTAGACACACTTTTGTACAAGTCAAAATGCCAACAATGGTAGGCAGATAAACTGAAGGTTGATGTGCACTTGATTCCAACCACTCCTGTCTAGTTTGTTAGGCCTGATTCCTGAACCCACACCCTAAGCAGAGAGAAGTAGAATCACAATGGATATCAAACAAAGGGATCCAGTTGAGTACTCTTCATCTTTCATTATTTAAATCCATCAGCGTAATTATTTTTAATATACTTGTCTCTCATCCCTTAAATGCATCTATTATATTTGCTTCACCCAAACCTTGCTGTAGCAAACTGAGCACTCTCACCCTTTGTGAGGTAAAGAATTCATTTTCAGAACTTTCAGATGTTCTAATTATCATCTTATTTTAAAGACCACGGCTGGGTCATCCCCTTACTTTTCAAGTTCATGTTCAAGTTTACTATCATCCAATTTTACAAGTACAACCTGATGAAACAGCATTCTCCAGTCCTCGATGCAAAAACATGTAAACACACAACCAGACATAAAACACATAGAGACAATAATATATATGCAGTCTTCTTCTTCTTTGGCTTGGCTTCGCAGACGAAGATTTATGGAGGGGGTAAAAAGTCCACGTCAGCTGCAGGCTCGTTTGTGGCTGACAAGTCCGATGCGGGACAGGCAGACACGGTTGCAGCGGTTGCAGGGGAAAATTGGTTGGTTGGGGTTGGGTGTTGGGTTTTTCCTCCTTTGCCTTTTGTCAATGAGGTGGGCTCTGCGGTCTTCTTCAAAGGAGGTTGCTGCCCGCCAAACTGTGAGGCGCCAAGATGCACGGTTTGAGGCGTTATCAGCCCACTGGCGGTGGTCAATGTGGCAGGCACCAAGAGATTTCTTTAGGCAGTCCTTGTACCTTTTCTTTGGTGCACCTCTGTCACGGTGGCCAGTGGAGAGCTCGCCATATAACACGATCTTGGGAAGGCGATGGTCCTCCATTCTGGAGACGTGACCCATCCAGCGCAGCTGGATCTTCAGCAGCGTGGACTCGATGCTGTCGACCTCTACCATCTCGAGTACTTCGACGTTAGGGATGTAAGCGCTCCAATGGATGTTGAGGATGGAGTGGAGACAACGCTGGTGGAAGCGTTCTAGGAGCCGTAGGTGGTGCCGTACATGCAGTACATGCTGAATATATACTGTATACATATAAATGTGGTGCGATCAATAACCACAAGCAGACATGAAGCGACTAGGCTTTAATATCCAGAAACATCAGGCTGCTGGCCCAGATCTAGGGCTATCAGCCTTTAGTGGGAATCCACAGGGAGGAGTTACAGGGTTGGAGGCAGGCCAGTCTGTACAGTCTAATGAGGTCACACTTGCACTCTCATGTTCCGCCACATTCACCCTTCCTTTTTAGATAAAGTCTGGTGGCATGAAGTGGGACAGTGTCATTACTGGTTGTGTAATCTTGAATAGTTCACAGATTCAGCTAGTCCAGTGGCTTTATCTGCCATTGCGATTGCCACAGTACCAGTTGCGTTGTCAGCTCCTGCAGAATGGTAAACTGTATGATGGATTCAATGTCCAGGGGCTGAACTGTGTTGGTCCGAATGGGTTCCAGGGGTGTGGGGCTGTTGGGGGTTCAGTTCCTGGTTCTAGTGGTGGGGGCAGAGGCCAGAGGGGTAGTGCTGGTGGGTTCAAGTGGTCATTTGTCTGGATGGTAGAATGACCGGCTGGTCACTGATGAGGGCTTCTAGGTGCACGTCTTCCTTGAGCCATGTCCCGGATGGGCCCTGTGCCTTCGCGCCTGTCCAGTATGGTACCTGGGTATTTTGTGTGTTTGCATGCTGGAAGTGCACTTCCTCAACCAGTGGGTCTGCCTTGCCTTATGAGTTCTAACATGTCTGCAGAGAAATATTGGCCCTGAGGTCATCAGCAAGACCGGAAGCATGGTTCCCAATGCCGACCTCCTTGGGAAGGAAAACAGTTTCTCATGTGGGGTGGTGTTTGCTGCAGTATAGAGTAGGGACCAGGTAGCATGCAGTGCCTCCTGAAGGAGCTTTTGCCACTGGGCATCCCTTCTGACTTGAGGCCCAAGAGGACCCCTCCAGATCATGCCGTTCTCCCTTTCCACCTGTCTGTTCTCACAGGGATTGTAGCTGGTGGTCCTGCTTATGGCTATAACCTTGGACACGAAATATTGGCGCAACTCCTCACTCATGAATGAGGGCCCCTGATTACTGTAAATGTAATTGGGTTATCTGAACAAAGTAAAGATGTTGTGGAGGGCTTTAATGACCATGACCGTGTTCAATGACCAGGGAAAGTGAATATTCCTCCATGATATCCGATTTGTGAATGGGAGGGGGCCCTTGAAGTCCATTACTGAGACATTCAAAGGGTCAAATGGCCTTGATCAGCTGAGCCTTCTCCATCTCGTAGAAGTGTGGCTTGCACTCCACACAGAATGAGTAGTTATGGGTCATCTTTCTGATCTCTTCCATAGAATAGGGGAGTGTTAGAGCCTCGTGATCCTGGGGTGCCAAAGGCTATTGTGGAGGCCTGGAAGAGATCTACCTGTGCCGTCATGCAGGGTCCCTTGGTCAGGGCATTGGGTAGCTCACCGAGGTTCCTAGTCCAGTACAAGGTTTCATAATTGTAGGTGGACAGTTCAATTATCCACGTCACGATCTTGTCATTTTAAATCTCACCCACTGTTTATTGTTAAACATAAATGCGATGGCTCTCTGATCTGTCAGCAGGGTAAGTGACTCCACCATAGCCTAGCCTCCTTCTTGATTGCCAACTGCCTGATTTCAGGACCCTGGATGGTCTGGGAAAAGAATTCCATGGGCCTCCCTACTTGGTTCAGCGAGGCAGCCAGGGCAAAGTCGGAGGCATCAATCTCCACTTGGAAAGGGATCACATCAACAGTGTGCATCGCTACCTTGGCAATCTCATCCTTAATGCCCTTAAAGGCCTCTGGCCTACACCAATGCGGGAAAGGTGGTGGTCTTCACTAGGAGATGGGCCTTATCTGCATAATTGGGAATGCATTGGGCATAATAAGAAAAGAACCTCAGGCACCTTTTCAAGCCTTTGAGTTTTTTGGCACACTGCGAGTTCCAGAAGGGGCTGCATGCACTTAAGGTTGGGGGAAATAATGCCATGCTCCACCATGTAGCCCTATATTGCCAGATGTTAGCTGCAGAATACACACTTTTTCTGGTTGCATGTTCAGTTCAGGTCTTTGGCAGTGCCAGGAACTTCCATAGCTTTGCATCGTGTTCCTTCTGGCTATGGCTGAAAAAGGTGATATTATCCAAATACGGATATGTGACTTTTAACTTATTGTCATCCACCATGCAGTCCATCTACCATTGGAACCCCTACACCCATTCATGAGGCCGAATGGGATCCGCAAGAATGGTGGATGTAGCCATTGGCCTCGAATGCCTTGAATGGACAGACCTCCAAAATCTGGTGATATGCTGACTTGAGATCGATGGTGGAGAAGACCCGGTACTGGGCTATCTTATTCACTATGTTGGCTATGTGGGCGAGGGAATAGGCATCCAATAAGGTGAACCTGTTGATGGTCTGGCTGTAATCGATGGCCATCTGGTGCTTATCCCCACTGTTAACCAGCACCACTTGCACCCTCCAAGGGCTGTTACTGGGCTCGATAAATGCCCTCTGCTAGCAGTCACCCTACTTCAGCTATTATAAACTCCTTGTCCCTGGTCTAGCCACAGTAGTTGCACCTCATGTGCTCTGCAACAGCAGTGGAAGTCAGGTTCCCTGAGTCCCAAGATGGTGGTGCCTGTGGTCCCCATTTGGTGGTTGTGCGGCTCGCAGTGTAAGTTTCAATGTTCTTCTGGGCTGCCTCCAGCAATCAAGCCAGCTGCATGACTTCCTGTAAGTTCCAATTGCCCTTGTCCAAGAGTTGCTCACGGATGTGATTGGAACAGAAGCCGGCCTCTAGCCCATCATGGATTAGCTCCTCTTGGTAGACCGCAGCTGACACATCCACACACCCACAGGCTTGTCCCAGCTCCCTCATGGCCCTCACAAAGTTGTCAACGGACTCACTGCGGGCCTGGCTTTGGGTGACCAGCAGGTAACATGCATGTTCTTGGGAACACTGTACTTCTGCCGCAGCAGGGCCATTGCGTCCTTGTACTTTTCACACTCTCAAATTATTTAATAAGCTCAATGGCCCACTGATGAAAAGAGCAGATTGTACTTGTCTACTTCTGCAGAGATCTTGTGGCATTTCACATAGGCCTTCATATGTGCAGGCACATATGAAACTTGACGGAGGCCTCTGGATCCCTGGGGTCGGTCTCCATCATTTCCACTTGGATCACCTTATTAATGCCAAGTACTCTGGATATTAAATTGTGGCATGAACAATAACCACAAGTAGACTCGAAATGAGTGATTAAAGGCTTTAACATCCAGAAACATCGGGCAAGTCTCTAAATGCTGCTGGTATGGAGGGAGAACACTAGGCCTATCAGCCTTTATTGGGAATCTACAGGGAGGACTTGTCAGCCACAAACGAGCCTGCAGCTGACGTGGACATTACCCCTCCATAAATCTTTGTCCGCAAAGCCAAGCCAAAGAAAAGAAAGAACAGGGAGGAGTTACAGGGTCGGAGGCGAGTCAGTCTGTATAGTCCAGTGAGGTCATACCTACACTTCTATGTTCACCACAATAAAAATAAATAAACATTATTTAATAAATAGTAGAGTCTTCGAGGTTTTGTGTGAGCAATTCATTCAGTTGTACAGCAGTCTCACTGTCTATGGGATGAAACTGTTTCTCAGCCTAGTGGCTCTGGCTCTGATACTTCTATATCTCTTTCCGGAGCAAGCAGCTGAAAGATACTTTGTGCGGGATGGTAGGGATACTCAATGATTTTATGAGCCCTCTTCAAACAATGATCCCAGTAGATCACATTGATGGAGATGGGAAGGAAACCCAGGCAATCCACTCTGCAACTCTTATCTCCGATCCAATATTCTACAACAACTATACCACACTCTAATGCAGCTGGCCAGGACGCTCTCAATAGAGCTCTTGTAGAAAGTTGACAGGGTGGTGGCCAGTAGCCTTGCCTATCTCAGTCTTCTCAGGATATGCAGCCACTGTTGCACCTTTCTGACTAGTGAGGGGATATTGCGCGTCGTTGATAGGTCACTTGTTATGTAGATTCCGAGGAACTTGGTGCTCGACATTCTGCTGCCGATCTGGACATACTGTGGTCTTTCTGTTAAGAAGTTCAGAATCCAGTTACAGAAAGAGGTGCTGAGTCCCAGCGAGGACAGCTTCTCCACCAGCCTCTGAATTGGCCAATGAACAGCAGCTTGGAGGGTCAGTGGATAAGGGCCAAACTGTTCCATTTTTCTCTGATAGGTACTCACATATTTTTACTTTCTTATTCATAAATCTCTTCCCCCCCACCCCCCCCCCCCCCACAACTCGAGTGTTATTTTATCACTTTTAAATAAACTGGCAATTAGAGACAATCTAAATGTCACCCAACCAGGTTTATCTCAATGTTCCCGACTTGTCAATTATATCCATTTGGAAAAGAATCCCAATATTTGGTTAGTGTAGCTGGCTGCCCTGATCCGCAAGCGAACCAGGTTATGAGGTCACAAGGGGCTGATGTCATAATGGTCCCAGAGAGGTGCCGCAAAGGATCATAGCGGTTGTGCTGATAAGCTCTCCAAGTTAGTTAGTTGGTTCAATCACAGCTTCCGAGTGGTTTTTCTTTAATTCACTGCACTGCACATCGACCACGTTAGCCCTTTTCTTATGTCACAACTTTAACTTATTTTTATATTGTTACTCCAAGATCTCTTTGATCCTTCACTCTGCCTCAACAAGCTCCCTACTATTTTCCCTGCCTATGTTGTACTTCATTTGTTAATTCTTTTCCCATTCTGCAAATTTACCATGCCCTTTATTTTGTTGTGGTTTGTCTGAGTATTGAATAATTTACATTCCTTCAGCCCTCCTACACAATTTGGAATCATCTTCAAATGTAAAGATTGTTTTTTTATTCCAAAGTCTACATTGTCAATATAAATTATTAACAACAGTGGTCCCAGCGCTGACTCCTAACAGAACACTGTTACACACCTTCTTGCATTCTGAATGGCTTTTATACCTACGCTCTGCTTTCTGTCTTGAAACCAAACAGAAATTCATTTCCTAATTATTCCCTGACTCCACGTTCTCTGGTGTTATTCAATAGCCTATTGTGAGTTTCTAATCAAAAAACTTTTAGGTATCCAGATAACATACATCTACTACATTACTATTGTCTACTATGTCTTCAAAAATCCATCAAGACTTCTTTGGAAATTCATGCTGACTATTTATTATTATAATTTTCATTTCCACATATTATTTTTCACCATCTAATAGGAATGTCATTACTTTTCCAAACGTCAATGTTAAATGAGCTAGTCTATAATTCCCTACAAATTCAATCCCCTTTCTTAAATATAGGAATGATATTAGCTATATCTGCCAGTGCTTTTGCACTATATCTTTCCCTAACACTGGTTCAATTATGAATGCTCCTGCTGTCTCTTTAGATTATTTTAAAATGCATAGAATCAACCTGTCTGGGACTGATCCTCTTGAATTTATTAATTGACAATATTTAATATATTGCCCATTTATATATACATATTGCATTATTCAATTTGTAAAAAAAAGTTGCAGCTCCCTGACAAATATCAAAGTAAAATAATAATTTTGTTGTTATCTGTGATATTACCTATTTTTGTTTCAATAGCCCTATTCCCATCTTTTGTATTGTTTTCTCTATTGTTATGGACCATGGACTGACCTTTTGGACCGTGGGCTCATTATAAAGGATGGATTTCTGCTTAGAACTCTGAACAACCTGTGATACAGCTGAGTGCTGACTCACCAATTGCTTGGAACTTTCAAGAACAAAGGGGGAATCCAGCTGTGAAGCAGAGAGCAGCAGTTGGAGTGGCAGATCGGCAGTTGGAGCGGAAGTTGAAGCAGCTATTAGAGCAGCTGAGGGCAACTGGAGAGCTATGTGAAATGCACATGCCTCATAAGTGAGGATTCATAAATTTACTGCAAAGCAACATCACTAATTTCTCTCTCCAACATTCTCTCAATGACCTTTTGTTATCAGTTAAAAAATTGAAATAGGACATTGAGCTTTGAGCTTGAATTCTGTGGACTGTTTTTTGGACTGACTTACTTGACTGACTGATCTGGGATTTTGGGCACAGATTGTAATGGTTTGGGTTTTTCACATACATACTGTTTATAAATATATAATATCTGTATATTTTCTATAGATACTTTTAGTGGGATCAATTGTGTTAAGATATATTAACAGTCATTAATAAATATAGAGTTAATATTTAACACTTTTGAATTGCGTCTTCTGTTGTTACTTCCAATAATTTTGTCACACTTTTCTCCCTAGTTATAGCTATTTGGCTTCAAGCTACTATTGTCCAGTAATTGGAGCACAGATGGGGATGTTTACCACACAATTAAATTCCTACAAGAATGGATCACGAAGGTTAGGATGTTTGTTAAGAGTCATCAGACACATACAAGTGGTCCATACCCAAGTTGTCCAATGCAATCTGCAAGTTATATGTGTAAAGATGGGTTTTATGAGCTTACAATGGACCTTGAATCCTGTTTATGCACAGCTTAAAGGGATTTCTTTCCACCAATCCAACGCTGGCATGGGGAATCCACCCCAAATGGGTCTTTAACTGATTTACTCATCCACCTCTCCTTGTATCTATCAATATCCTTGGATAGTAACTTCTAACTGCCATCCCAAACCTCATCCAATCCCCCAACTCACTGATATCCCAACCCAATGTCAAAGTTGAACTCCTGGACTCCCTGATAATCATACCACTTTTGTTCCAACAATCCCTATTCTCAACCAAAAATCACAACACACCTCAGCCTTCTTATACAAGTTTGAGTTTATTCTTTCTTTTTCAATCTTTTTATTAACATTTCATAATATATACAGCATAAGGAGAATAGAAATAACTCAATTAAAATGATATGTCCAAGTCTACATAGTAGAAGTAACATATATAAATTCCAAAGAGTGAAAATGTGACATATTAGAAATAATTCTCCTAACAAAGAAAACAGAGATAAAGAAATAATTATATAATATTTAAAAGAAACCCACTTAATCTATTAAAAAACATAATATAGGAGAATCAGAGTTCTTCCGTTTCAGTAAAATGGCTCTTCGAGTTAATAGTGTAGAAAAAGCTATAAGTCAATATACAGAAGTAGGTAAACAACCTACATCTGTAATTCCAAAAAGAGCAGTTAAGGAGTTAGTTTGTAATTGAATAACCAGCATCATTGATAGAATTTTTTAAATATCTTTCCAAAATGTTTCTAACACAGGACATGATCAAAGCATATAAGTCAATGAAACAACATTAGTGTTGCATCTACCACAAGTAGAACTTGTGTCAGGAAAGATGCAAGCCGGTTTATCTTTAGACATACAAGCTCTATGAACTATTTTAAAGAATGATGTGCACAAACTGAAGAAGTATTAACTAGTCTAATAATTCTTATTCTTGTTTCAGGAAATAATATTAGTTGGAGTTCTGATTCCCATGTTTGTCAATCTTATCTATGGGGACTGATCTCAAATTTAATATAAAAGTATAAATAGTAACAATTAAACCCTTCTGAAAGGGGTTTAACTGGATCAAAGTGTCAAGTAAATAAGTAATTCTGGTTGTAATTTTAGATAATTATACATTACTGTATTCAATAAATTTCTAATCTGGAGATATCTAAAAAAATGTGTATATGGTAAAGTTGTTCAAAAGACATCAAACCAACATTAGCAAACAAATCTACAAAAGAGATCATTCCTTAAAACTTCCAAATAAGGAAGGATCGGTCAAGAGTAGATGGTGTAAAAAAATAATTAAGATATAAGCCAAGGCAAAAAATTTTAGTCCAAAAAACCTTTGAAATTAAAACCAAATACGTAATGAATACTTATTAATTGGATTGGAAATATACTTACTGATCTAAAAGATAATGCTGGTCCCAAAAAAAGCTAAGGAATAATTCTGGACTAGGTCAAGTTTATTATCATCTGATTGTGCATATACAACCTGACAAAACAGTGTTTCTCCAGACCACGGTGCACACAGAAAAACAGACAATACACACACAGTACACAACAATCATTTATATGATCAAAAACAAATTGCCAGCTGGATGACTGAATCGAGTGGGGTTCTGGAGCCACATTTCTGTAATTACCAGTTATTACTAGAGTGCTGCAGCTCTTCATTTCCTTCTGGTTCAGAGGTAACTGCAGGTAATCCAGTACATTTTCCAGAATTCGTATATTGGCAAGTGAAATCATTAGGAGTGTAGACCTGAATGGATTTGTGTTGAGTCTTACGCAAATGCCAGCATGTTTAGTGTGCTTCTGCTTCCTTGCTGACCATTTCCGATTACCTCTTACCCAATGACCAGACCCTTTGAGTCTCTCCATTTTCTCTTTGTTCTCTCAAGCTTAACTTAAGAGCCAGAAATGTATTTGTTTGATATTAATGATTTTCTGTACCATCGATGATACCAATTCATATTCTGGGTCATTCTGTAGTTCCTGACTTGGGTCAATAGGATCTTGTCTATTGAGCCTTTAGCGGGCTAAAGATGTACCATTTATACAGAGTCATATAATTCACATTATCCACTGCAATTCATTCTGAGGACTTCCCCCTCAGGGCCTATAGCTATCCTCTCAAAAGGTTCAATGGTCCTCCAAGACCACTGCTGGAAATATTTTATACACAATAGGTTTGAACTTCTTGGATAAAAATAGCTTGCATTCAGCTTAAACTAAATAGCATCAAGGTGAGGATTATTCTAAATTATCCCCATAAATATAAAAACTAAATATATTTTCCACCATTATGTGATTTGTTCGTTCACAATGACTGGAGATCATAAACAAGAAAGGGACATAAATTTACATCATCCTTCATCTCTACCAAAAAAAGTTACATTAACCTAAAGACTGATACATGGTGTTGGACAGTACAGATATTATTGTGTTTTACTGTTTAATACTTGAAATGCAATATTTTATAAGAACCAATTCAGTAAATTTGTAGCATAAATAGGGGAATTAGTTGGCTATTATTCACCTGCTGCTGGCACATTCATTTGCATTTAAATGTGTTTCAGGGCAGACGTGCGGAAATTTTCAATTGTGAATTATACTGTCCTTTCTTCGGTTATTATCTGGGATGATCAGAGCCACCAATTTCTGGGGATTTGTTCTTCTACACCAAGGGAAAATCCAGTGGCCCTGCTGGTTGGCATACAACAGTTATGTTTCACAGACTAATATCCTTTCTCTAGTGAGGATCTATTCCATGTTTCAAAAATGCTTATTTCCTTTCACTTCAAAAAAAAATGAAGACCCTCATTTTGTGGAACACTTCCAGTAATGAATGAAATGGAATTACGGACATATATCATGGTTTAACTTAGTTAATTCTTTAAATGAAGAAAACCCAATTACAGATGCCTCTTTACTTCCAGTATGATGGCTCAACTTACGATTTTTCAAAGTTCCGAAGGTACACTGGTGCAATATGTTATGATTAAAAATCTTTTTATCAGTGTGGAATAAAAGGCATTCAACATTTAATAGTCTTTAAAATAGTCTATGAATAATAATGCAGCACATTAAGGTCAAAACCTATAAATGTTGACTCCAAAATAGTTTGGGTATACTGTGGGGTTCCTACAACAGGTGTATCTGGGAGGAATCAACAAAACTAACAGGGGCCTGCTTCAACTAGTTACTTGCTGATACCAGGATTGCCAACTGGCCTTGGAGCAGAGAATGCATGTCCTCAACTCCTTGCACTATCGGGTCACAGTCAAAACTGAGAGTTAACTTTGATGAAAGGGAGGGAGAGCAATATAACATCATGCATGTGAGTATGAGCGTTCCTCCACAAACAGGAGGCAAACCACAGGGCACTTCAGGAGAGCAGGAATTAACAATATGATTTAGATCATTCCCCCTTAGGTGGGAGACAAAGCCCGCACTCAGCAAGGGAATGAAGTGTGGATGCCAAATGATCTAGGTGTGTCAAGCAAACTATGCCAGAGGTATAACAGCTGTTAGATGGGAACATACATTCCCTGAAGATACTATCCTTCTAACCCCAGTGAAATTATAAACAGGATCCATAGTCTCAAGAATTCTGCCCAAGATCGAGGTCAAACCAACATAATTGACAACACATGTTCTACCTTTGTAATGAAAGGGTTAATAACAGATCTTTTTATTTATCTGGAGTTGTCCATTCACAGTCCACACAACGAGCAGGCATGATAATTGGGAAGATAGTTAAGACATAAGTTCTTGACACATGTGGGCCATGAGGTTTTGAAACCTGTGGATGCAAGACATAAAGGATCGGGATATGATCAAAATAAATTTGTTTTCGGAGATGAGCGAGATTGATTGGGTTTATAATTAATGACTTGTCCATCATTAAGAATACTAATTAGTTTTAGAATTCTAGCTTATTTGTAGGGTGCAGATTCAAAAAGGCTCTTTGATTGTATCAGTGTGAGTAGTGGGCAAGCTTATGGGACTTCTCCTTGTAATCGGTGCACAGGACCTTGGAGACTCTCTAATCCAGCCATCATAAGCCTGTCTGCAATGAGCAGAAGGGCGAGAAACTTGCTGTTTAATGATTCTTATCCAGTACTCTACCTTAGATTTAGTGTTTTGTTAATCTTCCTTATTACTTAATGAACTTTTTAATCTTTCATTTTATTTACTATACTTAACAAAAATACCCTGTTGCACTATTGAAGTTGTAGCCACTAAAAACACAGTGGTGGCTGATGAACATGAAATAACAACACACACAGTTGCAGGTAAATCAGAACTCCTTTACTCAAGTTATGCATGTATCCTTTTAAAACACTGAACCACGCGCGCCACGTCATGATGTAATGATGTCTCATGCCAGTTCGCTAGACTTCTGGAAGTTGTAGTCTATCTATAGCACCATCTTACACAGCCACCCACCCCCCCAACCCAGAACCGGCACCTAGTAGTTTTTTGGGAAGTTGACCCTTGCGTCGAACACCTGGCTGATGAATAGGGGCCGTTTTGTCAACGTGGGCTGGTTTGAGCCTGTCACTCATGAAAGACAGAGGCTGCTGGCAATGTCCAAGATGCAGGTTGACCTTGTTCATCTTATCACCCTGTATGGTCCCTCATATGGTGCCTCTACGTAGGAATACATACTCACAGTCCTTCAGTTTGTGTGGTACAAAAGAAACATTTTCCATGTGATAATAGTGGTACAGGGGATAATTTGCCTAGGTATCCCTCAGCAGCTCATTGGGATCTTCATCTTTACTGGATCCATGTGGAACAAATTCCCCTGGGGCCATCAAAGGCATGCCGTGTACAACAAGCTCCACAGATGAAGTGTGGTGATCCTCTATTGGAGTTGTCTTAATACTGAGCAATACCCATGGTAATTCGTCTGCCCAGTTGGGACTGTCTAAATAGGCCATCAGGGCTGATTTATGGTGACGATGGAATCGTTCAAACATCCCGTTTGACTGCGGGTGATAGGCACTTGTATGAAGCCTAGAACTGAGAAGCGAGATAAGGCCATCCATAACGAAGATATAAATTGAGGCCCTCTGTCAGAAGTGATATGCGCTGGTAGGCTGAAGCGAGCCACCCAGGAATTAAGGAATATGCGCACACAAGTGTCTGTAGAAGCAACAGCCATGGAGACTGCCTCAAGCCATCTTGTAAGCCTATCAGTCACCGTGAAGAGATAGCGGTAGCCTCGTGAAACTGGAATTTGTCCCACAATGTCCACGTGGACATGGTCAAAGTGTCGAGTTACCAGTGGGAAGGGTTGTAGAAATGCTTTTGTATGGCGATGGATTTTGACTTTTTGACAAGCTACATAAGATCTGGCCATTTGCGTGACATCTTTCTTCAGAACAAACCAAATAAATCTGTCTGAAATCAGATGAATGGTTGATCTGATGGATGGATGAGAAAGACCACATACAGAATCAAAAATGTGACGTCTCCACAAAGCTGGAACCACTAGCCGTGGATGTCTTGTTGACACGTTGCAAAATTTTGGCATCAATTTGCTCATCCTTCCATGTAAGTTGGTTATCGAGGTGTGATATGACTCCATCTTACCATCTTGTGCTTGGGCAGCGGCGAGATCCGCATAGTCAATACCATGGTCCATAACTGGTACCTGGAGCACAACTGAGCAGGAAAGTGCATCAGCCACTACATTGTCTTTTCCAGAAATGTGGATTATTCTGGGAGAGAATTCTGAAATGAAGAACAACTGCCACTGTGGTCAAGCTGACCAGAGCTCTAACACCTTCGAAAATGTGAAGGTCAAGGGTTTATGGTCTGTAAACATGGTGAAACGTCTGACTTCCATAAAGTTACAGAAGTGACAGGTGGACAAATATATGTCTAGGAGCTCTTTATCAAATGTGCTGTATTTTTCCTGGACCTCGCAGAGGTGGCAGCAAAAGAATGCCAATGGCTTCCATTGTCTATTTACATACTGCTACAGAGAGCCTGCCATTGGTCACATTAGACACGTCTGTTGAAAGGGCAAAGGCTGCGTTGAGACTGGATAACTGAGCATGGTTGCTTGAGCTAATAGTTCTTTTGTCTTTATGAAAGCATTTCAACTTTCATCTGTGCACTGAAGAGATATGGCATTACCCGACAGCAGAGTGAACAGAGTCTTCATAACTTGAGCTGCTGCTGGAAGGAATCGATAATAAAAATTAACCATGCCCAAGAACTCTAGCAGACCTTTGACAGTGGTTGGTCTGGAAAAATTCAGTAATGGCATTGATCCTGGAAGGCAGTGGAACCACATCTTGTTGGTGATTGTATGTCCCAGGAATTCTATAGACTGTAGTCCGAAAAACACATTTATCTGGATTGATGGTCATTCCAAATTCTCACAGACGTCTAAAGAGAGTATGCAGATATTATATGTACTCTTCTTTAGCATGGACTGGCCCACCCTCCTGATGTCATCCTCTCCTAGACTCCACCCTGGACTCCTCCCTTGTGACCCAGGCCATAAAGGTTGAGTCACCTCTTCCTTCCCTGCACTTCCCTACCTTGGACCCAGGCCAGCAAGTCTTGTGTGTAATGAAGCCTATCACTCCCCTCAGTGATTATTGGGGCAACTGGTAGTGCCCAACAATTTATTACACACAATTTTTAATGTCTCCAGTAATGGAGAAGTTGCTGCACCCCAATCAGCTAGAGGTAGCTCCCCAAGTCCCAGGTGCATCAGAACTCTTTGAACAGTGGGCGAACTGCTTCAATAACTTCCTCGAGGCCACCACTAGAGTGGTCGATTCAGACAAGAAGAGGCCGAAGGTCCTACTGGCAAGAGTCATCCAGAGGGCTTTCCAGGCCATCAGAAGCAGCACAACCTACACTGAGGCAATGGTTGAACTTCAGGCGCTACACAAGCCCAAGGTTAACAAAGTCTACTCCTGCTACCTGCTGGCATCCAGAAAACAGCAGCCTGGTGAGTCAGTTGAAGAGTTTATTTGATCCCTGGTCACATTGGGAAAAGACTGCTTGGGGAACCCCACAGCCCCGATATCGATGGCCCAGTGCATGGAAGAGCTGGTCCAGGCCACCTGTGTGTTGGGGTTCAGGTTGGATTATATCCGACAACGTCTCCTCGAGGAGGACCAATTCCCACTAAAAAGAGCGATCCGACTGATCAAAACCTTAGATTCGTCCCAGCGCCACATGGTCGATCATGGGCAGAAGCAGGCCTACCACGTACGTACCACCATGAGGGCACCGTCCTGGGAATCACCATCGGGGGTGACCGACCCGACCATGGCTGCAGTGATGCCACATCATTGAGATGCAACTTCTGCGGGCAGGTTAGACACTCGCGACACCTCTGCCCCACGAAAGGAGCCACCTGCTCGGGATGCAGGGAGAAAGGCCACTACCAAAAAGTTTGTAGGCCAGAACCCTGTCCAGGAGCAGCGCATCATGTGCGACCGAAGAACATCCAGTACCAACCGCGTACACGGTAAGGGGGCACCATTTTACTCGCTACCACCCCCATCCTCTATGCTGCGGCCTACCTCATCGATGATGTCATTTCCACCCTCAACGACTCCACTTCCGCTTTCTTCCTTGACGATGGCAGCGTGGTCAACATGGAGACGGCCATCTTGGGCATCGGGCCTCCCCACCGACGATGATGAGGAGATACCTATCCTGGCATCAATCACACTGAATCAAGCCAGCCCTCACCCAATCACGAACTCCATGATGCAGATCGAGGTGAATAGGTGCAAGATGAACTGCCTCTTTGACAATGGTAGCACTGAAAGTTTCATCCACCCCAAGGTGGTCCGCAGACTCTCCCTTCCCGTCTGGCCGATGACCGGATTGGTATCAGGTGAAGGACCAACAGACGTGTATCCGGGGATACTGTGTAGCGTCTCTGACGGTGTAGAGGGAATGTTACAATGAATTTGTATTATGGATCATGTCCCAGCTCTGTGCTCCGATTCTCCTGGGCCTCGACTTCCAGAGTCAGTTCAGGAGTGTGACGATGGTGTTCGGGGGCCCCCAACCGCCGCTCATCCCCAGCTCTCGGTCTCCACTCCATAACCAAGCACCCAGTCTCCGGCACCGTCCTGTAGCCTCACCACCCTGCGGGTGGCCCCTCCATCACTATTTGCAATCCTCACCCCGGACTGTAAACCGATCGTCACCAAGAGTAGGCATTATAGCACTGAAGATATGGAGTTCATCCGGGCTGAGGTTCAGCGACTCTTGGCGGAGGGGATCATAGCCCCTAGCTCCAGCCCCTGGAGGGCGCAGGTCCTCGTGGTCAGAGGGTCAGGCAAGCCCTGGATGGTGATTGATTATAGTCAAACCATCAACTGCCTCACTCAGTTGGACACATATCCGCTACCCCGGGTAGCTGACTTGGTCAACAAGGTCACGCAATATAGAGTCTTTTCGACCATTGACCTCAAGTCGGCTTACCATCAACTTCCCCCTCTGCCCGAGTGACCGAATCTACACGGGATTCACTTCATGTGAGTGCCTTTTGATGTTACTAATGGTGTCTCTGCTTTTCAGAGGGTAGTGGATCGAATGGTGGAGGAGCACAAGCTGACAGCAACGTTCCCATATCTTGACAATGTCACCAACTGCGTCCACGACCAGCAGGACCACGACGCTAACCTTGCAAAGTTATTACGTACGGCCAAGTCCCTCATCTTGATGTACAATAAGGACAAGTGGGTGTTTAATACAGATCGCCTGGCCCTTCTCGGATACTTCATGGCACATGGTGTCATTGCCCCAGACCCCGACCGCATGCGACCACTCATGAAGCTCCCAGTCTCAAACGCCCTAAAGGCACTGAAGAGGTGCCTGGGGCTGTTTTCCTACTATGCACAATGGGTGCCCAATTACACAATTACACCCACCCCCTGATTTAGGCCACAACCATCCCATTATCGGCAGAAGCCCAGGCTGCTTTTCACCAGATCCAAGGAGACATCACAAAGGCCACGATGCAAGCCGTGGATGAATCCATCCCCTTCCAGGTGGAAAGCAATGCCTCCGACTTCGCACTGTCAGCTAAACTTAACCAGGCAGGCAGGCCAGTAGCATTTTTTTCCCGCACTCTACAAGGTCCCGAAGTACTCCTCCGTTGAGAAGGAGGCACAAGCGATCTTTAAGGCTGTGCACCACTGGTGACATTACCTGGCCAGTAAAAGATTTACCCTGCTGACAGACCAATGGGCCATGGCCTTCATGTTCAATACAAAACACCAGAGTAAAATCAAAAATGACAAGATTCTTAGGTGGAGGGTCGAGCTCTCCACCTATAATTATGACAGCTTGTATTGGCCAGGTAAACTCAATGATCCCCCAGATGCCTTATCCCAGGGGACGTGCCCCAGTGCTCATCTCGACCATCTCCAAGCCCTATATGACAATCTGTGCCACCCCTGAGTCACAAGGTTGTACCACTTTGTCCGGTTCATGACCAGATGCTGCCAGATCTGCGCGGAATGTAAGCCGCATTTCTACCGGCCAGAACAGGCACACCTCATTAAGGCCACACGCCCCTTCAAATGACTCAGTGTCGATTTCAAGGGCCCCCTTCTCACTTCAAATAGGAATGCCTACTTCCCCTTTGCGATTCCCTGCCCGGATATGACCTCGACGAAGGTTATCAAGGCACTGAGCAGCATCTTCAGTCTACCCAGGCCAGTATGTAATAAAGTCTATTGTTCCCCTCAGTCTTTGTCTCTGTGATTATTGGAGAAACTGGTAGCACTCAACAGAGCTGAAAACTGCAGAGTTGTAATTTCAGGAAACCCTTCTACAAGTCTGAAGAACTTATCACCAGTCTTATACAGGGCTTGAAGGAGTAGCGCAGGAATATGCAATTCTGCCAGGTGAATAGTTTGAAAGGAGGTACTATCCATCAGCCGACACCCTTTTAAATCCACTATGAACAAATGAGCTTGAAGGAAATCAGCCTTGAGTATTAGTCGTGACATTGCTGCTTTAATAAAAGGCCAAGTGTGAATGTTGCCCTCGAACTGAACATTGATTTGTTTTGGAGCCATACATGGGTATGTTGGAAGTATTGATTGCTGTGAGTTGGAGGTTAGGGGTAGGATAATGTATATCGAAACCGGTTGGTGGAAAAACACTAACCTCCAATCCTGTGTCCACAAAAATTTACGTTGGGATTGCTGATCCCAAACATATAGAAGGCTCATAGATTTTCGGCCAACCATTACAACCATTAACAACGGTTGGCCAAGGTGTTTTCCGAGAACACACAGGGTGGCAGGCACCTACGTGCATTGACTCCCGAATGCTGGAGGTAAAAGCACCAGGTGGAAGTGTCGACAGGCTGTCTGCCTGACTTAAGATGTTGTCTTGTTATAGGAGCTGGTGTGTTGAGAGTATTAGCTTGGGGAGTAGTGTCCACAATAGAGGTGTTAGATGCGGACAGCCCATGACATTGTTCAAAGACCTTTTGGTGTGTTTTTTTGCCAGCCAAAGGACATTTTCCTCTGCAGTTACTATCCTGAGGTCTTTGAAAGAACTTTGCAATAATAAGATTCTAATATCTTCTGGCATCCTCTCCAGGAAGAGCTGTTCAAATAACCTATCTGGTTGTTGGCCAGTTACCAGGCACAGCATGTCATCATTTAGTTTGGATGGGTCATTGTCACCCAAATCCTCCATGTGTAACAGTCTGGCAGCCCTCTCTCTGCAGAATATGCCATAAATTCACAGCAGGACCGCTTTTAATGTATCATACTTGTGCTCTCCTGGCTCTGGTGGATCGCACAGGACGTCACCAATTTACTTGGCAGTGGCTTGATCCAAGGCACTGATGAGGTGATAATAGTGAGTTGCGTCCATCTCGATCTTCCTGAGGTGAAATTGAGCTTCAGCCTGTCGAAACTACAGCTCTGGTTCCGCCGACTAGAAGGGCAGTAACTTAACAGCAACAGCTGCAGTATCCATATGGGCCAAAATCTCATTTTAGACCCGTCGGGGTCACCAATTGTAGCCACTGAAAATACAGTGGTGGCTAATGAACATGAAATAATGACACACACAGTTGCAAGTAAATCAGAACTCCTTTACTCGAGTCACGCACATATTCTTTTAAAACACTGAACCACACGCTCCATATCACAACGTATGATGTCCTATGCCGGTTCGCTAGACTTCTGGGAATTGAAGTCTATCTATAGTTGCACTACGAAGTGTTCTTTCTCCAAATCCTCGATAACCTGCTCGTTTTTTTCCTGTTACAGCTTTGCTCTGTAGAAGAATAGTCAAGACCCACATGGTGAGCCAAGAGCCATTTTCTAGGGCCTAATTTTAAAATCTACAAATATAATTTTACATGCTGTGAAGTTACAAATTAACAAGATCAAGGTAAAATCACCAGAAATGATGGCTCCAAGGTTGAAATATACACAATGAACAAAATCCAGTTGTAAAGCTAGCTTTATACAAACTACTGATTAAAATGGCTTTTATATATATAAATGAAAGTTAAAGTTCAGATTTATTGTCAGAGTACATACATGATATAACATACAACCCTGAGATCCTTTATCCTGCGGGCCAGGCAGAATTACCACTTATGGGAATGCAAAAAAAAAACTGTACTCAAGAAGATAAGTACATATGCAAACAAATAAAGAAATGTAAACAAAATGACTGTGTAATACAGAGAGAAAAAAAATCAATAAAGTGAAAATGCAAGAGTCTTTAAATGAGCCCCTGATTGAGTTTGTTATTGAGGGTTCTGATGGTGGAGGGGTAGCAGTTGTTCCTGAACCTGTTTGTGAGACTCTTGTGGCACCAAGACCTCTTTTGCAATGCTCAGCCCACTATAGTGATCTTTAAACAGCCCTACAGAATGAATAAGCAATGTTAACAAATCTAAAATCAATGATAATCAATATTAACGTATATCTAAATAATAGCAAACATTACATTGTGAGGTCGAATGGAGGATCGCTTCACATCATTTCATTAGTGGCATCATGCTATCAGTAGTAGCACATTAATTTTGCCCATATGCACAGACCACTACAGGTGTAAGTCGTATATGTTTTGCTTATCAATCATCTGTTTTGTGCAATATATTTGAAGAGGCTCTGAAGAGTTTCCTCAGATTATACAGTCCCCCAAAATGTATCCGTTAAACGTCTAAATATATTTTAATCAGTCATTTTGGGACTAATTAAAATTCCTAGCTCCATTACTCATTGATATTGCAAATATTCCAAGAATATAAATGCATATCAACTTGTTCATGTTATACCTAATTGTGGGATAAAAGGGCCCTATGCATTTGGCAGGTCAGCAAAAGAAACGAAGCAGGTGCCAAGTCCTCAATCCTGGCACTGAGCAATTAGTCATTTATGTGGATTTTATTAGTTATATTCTCTGAATATTGAACACGTTGATGTAAAGATGATTAATTAAACAACTTTGGGGACTGCAGCTGTCTTTTAATCTTGTGAAAGATTTTAAACATAGAGAACAAAATCCTTTGGAGATGAAAACAGTTACAACTATCAACATCCAGCTCTTCAATGAACAGGCTACCTCAAATCTGGACCTACAGTGAATCCTAATGCACAAAGATCTCAACTTTACAATCCTCATCCTTATTAGCTCTACTACACTAAAAGCTCTGCCTTCATTGGTTTTGGCCATTTCTCTGTCACCAATATTTTTTAACCCCCCTCGCCCCCAATTTGGAACTCACTTCTTCAGCAGGCTTGCCTTAACCTTCAGAATGCCCTCCCTAAACTTGTCCCAAACCAACTACAACTTCCCCTTTGAAACAGTCCTCGAGACCTCCCCCTTCATCTATGCTTTAGTTGCCCTCTCTAATATTGTTCTAAAGGGTTTTCCATCAAATATTGGTGAAGACTGTTCTTGAAAAGGTTTTGGGGACTTGAAAGACAAGGCTGGTTTCTTATTGCACAGATCACAAAGAATGATCATTTGTTTCAGGTCCACCAAGCCATGTGGCGTGTGTGCCCACAAAATGCTCAGATGCATTCCATGGCATCTGTCAACATTCAATCCATGTTTGGACACCATTCACTTAAAACTATGTTGAACTAGCATGCCCATGGGTAGCAATGGCAAACAATATTGAAGAGAAACCAAAACCAAAACTTATTGAAAGAGAAGCTAGCTTACTAATGACTACAAAAGTGGAGAAGCTGTGCTATTTCTTTAAAAATAATTGGTTAGGCCTCAGTTTGGCATCACGTCTTAGGTAAGAGGTCAAATCCTTGAAAGAAGTGGAAACAGGTTAATTTACTTGATATCTGTACAAACAATCCTCGAAAATGCTGGGATTTTCTCCTCAAGGTAGAAAGAGTCAGGCGAATATTGCACAGGGTGGTGAAAAATCTTAAAAGATTAAATTAGTTGCTTCCAGTTGCAGTTAGTTCTGTCACCAGAGGGCAGGCTTAAGTTAAGCATCCTGTTGAGAAGAGGATGTGGCCTCCTCTCAAACTGGTTACATGACTACAATAGGGCATTGTACAGTTTTTCCACACGCCATTTATTCCGAAAGAATGACGGAAGCACACACAGGGGTAGCATTTAAAAGAAAGTATAACAGATATCGGAAGAAGAAAGATCAACAGGATTCTAGTGGATAAGGGATAAATTGGATGGTTTCTCTACATGCATACAATGAGCCAATACACACCTCCGCACTACTTCATACTTTAATACTAGGATAAAGCTAACCCTTATTCTTGCGTGTGCACTCTACTGTGAGATTGACATATTATTTCCCCTCACCGCCACTCCAGGGGAATATTATCCAGCTGATATTGGGACAAGTTACTGAATTTTTTTACTATGTCTGCTCTTTCATTAGACTACAATTTTTGAGTAAATTATCTTTATTTGCAATATGCTAGCTGCTGTGAGTCTGCTTCAACTCCAGCTCAGAGACTGACACAGTGTCATCAATGAATTCCTATCCTTCATGCTATGAAGCATCTGCAGATACTGTAAGCAACATCCAATGCTTTCTGATATCATCAAAATGTTACAAAATTTGATGATTTACACTGCAGTTAAGGCTAGTCCATTCCCTTACCCACTGGGAGCATCAGGAAAATCTCAAAGGAACAAATTCTTGATCATTTCTTTTTTGTTGCACTCAATAAACATGAGGGAAATGGTTTTAAAACATTTTAATTTTAAGTTATGCTGCTGTAGAAGAAAATTAAAGCTTATTTTTATTGACTATATTAAGAATTTTATACACATTGTGCCAAACATTAAAGCAACATTGTCATCAATCACTGAAACTATTTAAATGAAACCTTACAATGTGAGATCTCTTAGAAGTAATGCTGAAATTAAGATGATACAATACTCTTTAATTGTACCATTGTCTGTCCTCCTATTGCAGCAAATTTAGATTTTTTGTGGCATTGTTCACAAGCAGCCACATAGAGAGTCATTCACTAGTCCAGGATTACATCATCTTCAATTTCCTCAAAACTGCTGTGCCCTTGTGACTCTCTAGGTAAGTAGACTAATCGTTATCTAAGTAGGAGTCATCCCTTCTCAGATTATGAAACTATACTTACATTTCTATCTTGAGAATAATTATCTGCTGCAATTATACTGCTTTGTACTTTTTTTTCTCCAACCTGCGTAGAAAAATGTGGTCATTTCTTTATTTCTGCTGTGATACATATAAATGTTAAAAATAAATTTAAATTAATTTGTCAATTGTTATCCTTGAACACACTTAGAAATCCCTACTGGGATGTTAAACAACATTCTGACAAGAGATTCAGTATGTTCCCAGATGGAAATAAAATCCACACCACTCAGCCAGTAATTATACTTATATTCGAATATTTTAAATTCTTTTCCCCTATTTTAGTCTCCTTGCTTCAGTGACATTCCTTCAATATTAATTATGTGGCCAGTCATCAACACTGTTTAGCCATCAGTAGGTGTGAAGGTTGAGCATATCTAAATATTTTATTTCCTGAGAAAAAGCAGGACTTGATAAAAACACATCCATCAGTTCAAACCTTGTGAAGGGGAATCCTGAAGAAAGAAAATCAATATTTTTCAGCTAGGTTTATTCTTAATGTTATCATTTTAACCCAAGAGCATTAGAAGGATCTAATAAGGTGATGGAGAAGAATAAGAAGGAAGTTAGGAGCCCAACTGGAGAGGGATCCATGCACTAATTATACCACTCAACCATAGGAAGGTGGGAATTCACATGCCTTAATATATCATGGATGCTGGACAATTAAGCCTTAGAAGATGTTCTATTTTTTAAAACCTTTGATGTACAGTTTTGTGCACAACCCTCCTTTTCTGTATTCTGCTGTGCCTCCATCCATTGCATATTGTGCATAACCTTTAGTCTCTTGTGAATAAATATAGACAAACATTTTCTTCCATTTGCTCAGTCATCTCATTCATTTATGAGTGACGGGGTATCGTAGTTGAGAGGCCAAGATAGAGAAAGTCAGGTTTTTGGTCATTGGGATGATGAAGGGTTGAAATAATGAAGATTGGGTTAAGGCATTGACAAGTTTCTTCCAATTGTATTAAAACTTTCATAAATATAGGAATCAACAAATCTTTAAATTCTTTATAAAATTCTGATGTAAATCCATCCTCACCCGGGGATTTATTATTCTGTAAAGAATAATAACCTCTCTGACTGTAAAAGAAGTTCCTAATATTTTCTATTCTTCCATACTTAATTTAGGTAAGTTTACCTGAGTTAAAAATCAATCAATTTTATTATTATTCTTCATAGATTCTGATTTATATAATTTTGTGTAAAATTACTTAAAACATTTATTTATATCCTGAGGTTTATAAGATATGTGACCTGACTCATTTGTAGTTCTAATAATAGCTTTTGATTCTTGTTCAGTTTTCATTTGCCAGGCTAAGACTTTATGTGCTCATTCCCCCAGTTCTTAATATCTCTGTTTATTTCTCATTATCTTTTTTTCCATTCTATAAGATTGCAATGTATTATAGTGTAGCTTTTTATTCACAAGAATTCTTTTTTCTACTGATGACTGTTTATGTAATTCCTTTTCTAAAGTTGATATTTCTATCTCTGCTATAATTTGAGACATATACTCCTTTCTAACTTCAGAAGAAAAACTTATTATCTGTCCACATACGTGTCTTCATTGCATTCCAGAGAAAAAAAATTATCCATAGAGTCAGCATTAATGTCTAAAAATTGCTTTATCTGATTTCTAATAAACTGACAAAAAAATTTTTTCAACAAATACTATCAACCCTCCATCTAAAACTTCGATCCTGCTTGTCTTCTAAATCTAATGCTAAAAAAGGAGAGTGATCTGATGTAAGCCTTGCTTTATATTGAACCTGCTGTACCCTACTGCTGATAACAAAAACATATCAATTCTGGAATTTGAATCGTGTGTTAGAATAAAACAAACAATCCATTTTTCTAGGATATATCCTTCTCCAAATATCAAGCAAATTCAAGTCTTGCATTAACAACAAAGTTATTTTTGCTCCCTTAGATTTCAACACACTCTTTGTAGATCTGTCTAATTAAGGATGTGAGCAAAAATTAAAATCTCCACCTACTAAAAGTTAAGTTCCCGAGAAACCCTATATTGTTTCTTTTGGAGATTAGTCCAGATTTAAAATTGGATTGGTTTCAAAAGGAAATTTTAAAAATCACGCTGGCAGTTGGCAGATCTTGTATAGCTGTTTCATAGAAATTGGATATGGATTTGGTATTAGATAGATGGCATGGTAAAATGCAAAATTGTAAATCTTTGGAAAAGAATACATTTAATCTAAAGAATACATATGATCATTGTTGAAAATTTGGTTTCCATATATGCAAAAGATTGGAGTTATAACTTTATAAGTAATTATATTATGTTATTTGTCACGCATAAATGTTTTTAAATGTTCTGATGTAAATTGAGACCCATTGTCCATGACTAATTCATGAGGTAATCCATAAGTGGCAAAGATAGCTCGTAGACAGTCAGTCGTGGGATCTGCTTTGGTATTTTTCAGCTGTGAAACTACTGGCCATTTAGAGTGTGTGTCCACACCTATTAGGAAAGTCAAACCCATGAATGGTCCAGCGAAGTCTACATGAATCCGATGCCAGGGTTTGGATGGCCATTTCCATGGGTTAGTTTTGGCTTGCGGCATTTTTGACTGCATTGACTGGCATACTTTGCATTCTCTTACTGATGTTTGAATGTCTGGGCCAGTTCTTTCATTCATACCATTCCTGGATGGTTATGGTGAGGTTCTGATAACATGGTAGTTTGCCATTTGTCTGGAATAATTGTACAGGTACCCCATAGTAAACATCCTTCTTTAATTGATATTTCATGGCAGTGTGTGTGGTAAGGTTTTAGATCTTCTGGAATGACTTCAGATTTGGGCCACCCATTAAGGGTGAAGTATAGGATCTTGCTTAATATTAGCTCTTTTCAGGTTTCCTGGGCTGCATCTGGGCTGCAATGAGCAGTTGTTGAAGTTATTCTTGGTTGATGGATGCTGCCTCTGCTGTCCACTTAATAATTTCTTCTCATTTTTTTGCCTTGGGTAGCGGCATGCGTGATAAGGCATCTGCATGGCTGTTGAGACTTCCTGGTTTATGTTTTATATCATAGTTATACACAGCCAGTAGAATGGCCCATCTTTGAATTCTGGCCGCAGCTAATACTGGTATACCTTTGTGTGGCCCCAGGATTAAGCTAAAAGGATTATTGTCTGTGATCAGGGTGAATTTTTTCCATAAAGATATTAGTGGAATTTTTTGCACCAAAAATTATTGCCAATCTTTCTTTTTCTAGTTGGCGGTAATTGTTTTCATTTGTGGTTAACATTCGCGATGCATACGCTACTGGTTGCTCACCTTTTTCGGTGATTTGGGATAGTACCACTCCTAGTCCCACTAGTGAAGCATCCATGGCTAGTGTAACTTCTTTACTAGGGTTATAGTGGATCAGCACCTTATTCGTTGGCATTAGTATTTCCTTTAGTTTCTGTGTTCGTGTTTGATCTTTCTTGAGTAATTGGTTCAGCAGGCTGCAGGGTGTAGACATATTAGGGATATGTTTTTGGTAGTGATTAACAAGTCCTAGGAAGGACGGTAATTCTGATTTGTTGGCTGGATATGGGGCCTTGCGAACGGCTTCTGTTCCTGGTGGATTCACTTGCATTCCCTCGTTGTCGATTGTAAACCCAAGATATGTTACTGAGGGTCATTGAAGACTCATTTGTCCTTTCGTAATTGTATATTAGCCTGCTGTAGTCTGGTTAAAACCTTTTCAAGGTTTTGTAAGTGTTCACTGTCGTTTCGGCCCATGATGATGATATCATCTAGGTAACACCCAACTGAGAGTCCATGAGGTAATTTGTCCATTGTTGCTTGAAAACTCGCAGGTGCTGTTGAAATTCCGTAGGGCAGGTGTGTAGAGGTGAACAGTCCCAGATGGGGATTGATTGTCATATATTCCCTTAATTTTTTTTTGTCCATTTCTATCTGTTGATATGCTTGTGACAAATCTAGTTTAGTGAATTTTTCCCCTCCGTTTAATGATTGAGACAATTCTTCTGCCTTGGGCATTGGGTGTTTGGGTATTTTGAGTGATGGATTGATGGTGATTTTGTAATCGCCACAAATGTGAATCTCACCATTTGCTTTTTGTACAGGTACGATGGGTGCTGCCCAGTCACTGTATTGTATTGGTTCTAATATGCCTTCATGTTTTAGTCTGTTTAATTCAGCCTCAATTTTCCCTTTCATGGCAAATGGGACTGTTCTGGCTTTGAAGAATTTTGGTTCTACATTATCTTTTAATTGCAGTTTGGCTTGATTTTCCCCAATTCTTATTGGAAACCACTGAGTGGTTGTTGAGGATTTGGTCGAGTTCTGGCTGGGAGGTGTCCGTGTGGTTTACATTTAGTATTGAACTGATTTCCAGGCAGTCTAGTGGAATGTATTGAAGCCAGTTTCTTCCGAAGAGTGCTGGTCCCTGGGTATCTATGATGTAGAAAGTGAGAGAGTGTTTTTGGTTGCTGTTGTTTGTATTGTACTTGGACCTTACATTTTCCAAACACTATGATTCTGTCTCCTGTAACAGATCTTAGAGTTATTTCAGTTGGTTTTACGGGGAGGTGTGGTAGCAAGCATTCCTTTACAAGTAACGGCATTAAGGACACCTCTGCCCCTGTGTCTAACTCCATCTCCAAGGAGTGTCTGTTTAATTTTATCTGTATAAAGATTGTTGTGTTTCCTCCATTTATTCCTTAGATGAGTAATATCTCAGGAGCTGAAATTTCAGGAGCCTGAAGGTCAGCAGCCGTTGCTAGGTTGCCCCTCTCTCTCTCTCTCTGCAATTGTTTTGACTTTAGCTGCCTGTTCATGTGCAGACCACCTGCGTGTTAGAAGTGGACATTTAGCTTTGATATGTCCTTCTGTTTTTGCAATGGTTGCACTTAGAAATGTTGAAGAAACAGTTTTCTGGTCAGTGGTTGTATTTCCCACCACGGAAGCATTGTTGGCAGGAAGTCCTCCCGACCAGTAGGTCTGATTGACCCACATCCAAGTTTTTATCTGCCATTTCAGAGCTGCAGGCAGCCCTGTATACAATCTGTAGTGTCGTGTCTTCATCCAATGCGAATAATTGTTGCCTTGCTTGGTGATTTGCCGGCCCCACCACTAATCTATCTCACAGTGTCTGATTTAGAAACTGCTCAAAATGACAGGTTGTGCAACAATGCCAGGTATTCACTTATTGTTTCTCCTGGTCCTTGTCTCCTTTCATAGAATTATTGCCTTCCTGCCATAACTGGTGGTTTGGGGCATAATTCATTGAATGTCTTCGTCCCTGGAACCTCCATGTAGTAATGGTGTTAAGGAGATTGAATATCTTGCTTCCCACTATACTGAGAAAGAGGGCATGTTTGAGTTTACTGAACCTTCCACAATATTGTGGGCTACATAGTAGTGGCTAAACTGTTCTATGTAGTTAACCCAACTTTCCTCTACTTCGTTGAATTCCCCGAACTTTCCCTCCACCATCTTGGTGCACTTTTGCCTTGATCTTTTGGTAAGAATTTGTTGAGATTATTAGGTAGTTGTTTTCTACCTTTCTTCTGTTGTTTTCCTTCTCAAGGTTGGTGCATGGAGCATGTGTAGGGTTCATTTCATTCCTCGTCGCCACTGTTGTATGTGCACTCACACAATTACAACTCGGAGATGTGATGCTTTCTCATCCTTTACTTCTCTTAGACTAACATGGCTACTGACACACCGAGTTTATATATATGGAAGGGTGACATCATGATGTGGGTGTCATGATGTCCAGCAGAGGGGCGGCTTATACCCAACAGGATGGGATGGAAATTATATACAAGCAGCAGATAGAAAATAGAGTGCAAAAAACAGTAATTTAGAAATCTAATGAATTGTTGGACTTTATTTCAAGCGGAATGAGGCATAAAGAGAGTCAATATTTTTACAGTGTATTGTCAAGACCATACTCAGAATACTGTATACAGATTTGCCTCCTTTGTTATTGTTCATGAAATTAATTTCCTCAAACTAAACTAAGTAAATTGCTGTTACACCAGGGAGAGTATTGGGGGGAGGTGGGTGATGTGGGGGGGGGGAGGGGGCTGGGAAGAAAGAAAACAATCATTTTGCTGAGTGGTCATCAACCTAAAAACATTCATTTGTATTTTCTCTCCACAGGTCTGTCTGACCTGCTCTCTCTTTTACTTCAGATTACATGCATCTGCAGTATTTTGCTTTTCGATAAAGCATAAGGTTTGGCATTTCCTGTCCCTGCATGGGAAAATGCAAGGGGAAGGAGGACCAATTTAATGGGTGATGGAGCAATGAGCAGAGGGAAACATCCCTTTGGATTATTTTGGCTATGATGGTGGATAAGGGAGAAGAAGGGGTGGGAGGAGTGTGGCGGACAATGGACCTATCACATTCGATGACCTTGTTACCTCTGACAGAAATGAGTTGAGACAAACAAAAATATCCACAAAAATAGAAAAGCTGAGAAAATGAAATAGAGTCATAAGAGGAAGTAGAATTGGAAGGAAATGAGCTGTGGATTCAGTGGATTATGGGGGATAATTTCCTCACTGAGCTGAAGAACGTTTCCAGAAAATGCAAATTCAAGGAAATTGAAGAAAGATTAGTTGACAACTGTTCTGGGGAAGTACCCATCACGATGTACAAAAGGCTCTTACAGGGAAGGATAGCTTAAAGCTGGCAGATGCAGTAGACACATCTAGGGTCTTTCTCCATACAGGCCAACACACAACAAAAAGATAGAGGGGTCGATGCTATAAAGCACACACCAAGAAAACCACCAACCCCCAAGGCCTGCAGGTGATGCGGCAGACTACTCCCCCTTGATGACTGCAAGAAATGCCCCGCATATGGTTCCAAATGCAGGACCTGTGGGGAAAGCCATTCAGTGGGAAAAGATGTGCAGGTCTGGTACGAAGAAAACAAAAGTGCCAGTGAAGAAAAGATACAAGCAGAAAGTACATTACATAGATGGAAGTGAGAATGGTGACTCTGACATCCTGACACTAGACATAGAACCAATATACCTTCACAAAATGTCAGAGTGAAAACAGAGGGGGACATGAGTTGCACATTACGATCCAAGTAAAGAGAATAATCAGAATCGGCCCTACAACATTCAACCTGAAATAAAGCTCAACACTAGATCGCAAAGTAACATCCTTCCACTCAGAGTCTAAACGGCAGAGTTTCCCTGAAAACATAACAAACAGATACCCAAAGGAAGGAGTACTAGAACCTGCAAACATCACACCCACAGACCACGGTGGACCCAAGATCAAACAGCTAGGAAAAACCCAAATCAGAGGCTGGCATAAAGGAAAGAACATCACGTGTACATTCTACATGGGAGACACTGACGGACCAGCAATTCTAGATCTCATTAGTTGTCAGGAGTTAAGGTTAATCTCCATAAACCTTGAAATCCATGAAAAAAAAATGTCCAAGAGAATCAACAGTGACACTCCTCTTGAGGATCCTTCCCTTCACAAACAAGGCCGAGCTCATGGACATGTACCTTGAATGCTTCGATGATACAGTCGGGTGCTTTGGAGACTTTGAGTACCACATCACTATAGATGCAGACTGTAGTCTATGCTCCAAGGAAAGTGCCAATAGAGCTTGAAAAAAAGCTAGAACAAGAACCGAGGAAATGGAGGACAAGGGAGTGATACCAAAAGTAATGGAACCAAGTGACTGGGTAAATTCCATAGTGGTAAAGGAAAATGAATGGCCACCTGAGGATATGCCCAGACCCTAAAGACTTAAATCAGGTTATCAAGAGAGGTCACTACCCAACACCAACAATGGAATACATCACAGCAGAACTAGTAGGGTCCAGAATCTTCAGCAAGTTAGGTGCTAAAAATGGATATTGGAATATGAAAGGCCAAGGATCGAGTGCTGGTAGAGAAAAACTTAAAGAACACTGCTCACAATGTTCAATACTCCATTTGGTTGTTACAAGATCCTACGACTACCTTTTGACCTCAAGGTGAGCCAGGACATGTTTCAACAGAAGATTGATGAGACCTACAGGGGGAGCAAGGGCGTTGTTGGCATCGCAGGTCTATGGTAGAGATGAGGAGTTCTATTGGTGAGATAGAACATCCAAAGAACAAAAATGAGCTAAGAAGTTTCCTTGGTTTGGTCCAGTGAGCTCCTTCATTCCCCACATGTCAGACCACACAACCAACCTCAGAGAGCTACTGAACGATGATGAGGAGTTTCAATTGTCACTATCACATCAGAGAAGTTTTGACCAGCTCAAAGACATGGTTGGAAGAGAAGTGGAACTGACCTATTGTGACAGGGAAAAAAAACCTGTCACACTACAAATAACATAACATAACATAACAATTTACAGCATGGAAACAGGCCATTAGGCCCTTCTAGTCCGCACCGAACCAAACACCCCTCTCTAGTCCCACCTCCCTGCACAATGCCCATAACCCTCCATCTTCTTCTCATCCATATCCCTGTCCAACCTTTTCTTAAATAATACAATTGACTCCGCCGCCACTATTTCTCCCGGAAGCTCATTCCACACGGCTACCACTCTCTGAGTAAAGAAGTTCCCCCTCATGTTACCTCTAAACCTCTGCCCCTTAATTCTTAACTCATGTCCTCTTGTTTTAATCTTTCCTCCTCTTAACGGAAATAGTCTATCCACATCCACTCTGTCTATCCCTTTCATAATCTTAAATACTTCTGTCAAATCCCCTCTCAACCTTCTACGCTCCAAAGAATAAAGACCTAATCTGTCCAATCTCTCCCTATACTCTAGATGCTTAAACCCAGGTAACATTCTGGTAAACCTTCTCTGCACTCTCTCCACTCTGTTTATATCCTTCCTATAATTAGGCGACCAGAACTGCACACAGAACTCCAAATTAGGCCGCAGCAACGTCTTATACAATCTCAACATCACCTCCCAACTCCTATATTCCATGTAATGATTGATAAAGGCCAGCATACTAAAAGCCTTCTTCACCACCCTATTCACGTGAATTTCTACTTTCAGGGAACGATGTACCGTTACTCCTAAATCTTTCTGCTCTTCTGTATTCATCAATGCTCTCCCATTTACCACGTATCTCCTGTTCTGATTCTTCTTACCAAAATGAAGCACCTCACACTTATCAGCATTAAATTCCATCTGCCATTTTTCAGCCCACTTTTCTAAGCAGCCCAAATCCCTCTGCAATCCTTGAAAACCTTCTTCATTATCCACTATTCCACCTATCTTAGTATCGTCTGCATATTTACTAATCCAATTTACCACCCCATCATCTAGATCATTAATGTATATAACGAACAACAACAGTCACTTCTACCAGAGGCTTTGGGGCACCATTGGTGCAGGAAGGAAAACCATTAGTTTTTGCCTCTAAAGCCCTGACAACAGCAGAAACCAGATAAGGCAATATCGAGAGGGACCTGTTGGCAGTCATATATGGATGTGGAAAATTCCACAAATTCCTCTATAGGAGACAGTTTGTGGTGGAGAGTGATCATTGCCCCCTGGAACACATCCTGGAAAAAAAACCTAAGCAAGGCACCAAGTAGACTGCAGAGGCTACTCCTCCGACTCCAATGTTACGACTTCACCTTGAAGGACAAATCAGGAAAGGAAATGGTACTGCCGATGCCTTGTCACACCTTTCTCCAAATGAAAAATACAAGATGAAGGACATGGCGATCAAGGTACATCACCTTGTAAATGTGATCAGATCAGCAGCAAACTAAGTCAGATCAGGGAAGAAACTACTCAGGAAGATGTTTTACAGCTGCTCTCCCAACAGGTGGCACAGGGATGGCCAGAGAAGAGAAAGCAGGTGCAGCCGGCAATACGTCAGTATTGGTCTGTCAGAGATGACGTATCACTGGAGATATTAAAAAACATGCAAATGCTGGAGAAACTCAGCAGGTCAAACAGTGCCTTTATGTAGCAAAGGTAAAGACACATCAGCCTGAAACATTGGTGATGTATCTCTACCTTTGCTACATAAAGGCACTGTTTGACCTGCTGAGTTTCTCCAGCATTTGCGTGTTTTTTCACTTAAACACAATGTCAACAAAAGTTTTTGTTTTAACTATCGCTGGAGAATGGTGTTCTCCAGGCTGGGTTACAACTGATTATACCTGAGACAATGCAAAAAGAAATTCTCCGGAAAATACATCAAGACCACATGGGAATGGAGAAATGCAAACTCGGAGCAAAGCCAGCAGTGTACGGGACAGGTATCTACAAAGACATAGAAAAGATGGTGGTGCATGTCAGATATACCAGAAGGGCAAGAACACACAACAGAGGGAGGAGATGATTCCCACTGAAAATACCTGCCAGACCATGGCACACAGTGGGAGCAGACTGATTCACTGAGAACCAAGAGTAGTATCTAATTGTGGCCTGTTACTACTTTAAAATTTCCATTCATCAAGAGAATGAAGGACTTGAGAGCATCAACCATTTCTTCAGTGGTTTGAGCACTCTTTGCAGAACAGGGGATACCTGTGCAAATGATATGTGATAATGGGACCCAATTCACATCACATGAATTCAGAGAGCTGGCGGCAGAATATGGGTTCACTATCACAACATCATACCCACACTACCCCAAGGGCTACGGGTTAATCGAGAGACATGTGCACACAGTCAAATTCACACTCATCAAGTGTCGATAAACAAAGTAGGATCCTTACCTTGCTCTTCTGTCACTATGGGCAACACCCTCGAGGGATGACATGAAATCTCCAGCAGAGATTTTGAATGGTAGGAACTACAAAAGTACAAAACCACCCTGCCAAGCAAAATTCATCCTGCAAATAATCAAGAGGAAACCAGAGGAAAGCTGGATGACATACAGGAGGGAGGGTGTCAGTACTCCAACAGACATGCACGATCCTTACTAGAGCTCTTCAGAGCATGTGCACATTCAAGAGCCAGTGATTAAAACCTGGAGCCCAGCAAAGGTTGTCAAGCTGAGATGCCGAAGTCCTAGATTATTGAGATAGAATCCTGCAGACTATTGAGATGAAGCAGGGTCCACATCCACACAGCAAGCATCACCACCACCTACATTTGTACCAGCATTGCAGAGTTCAAGATCACCACAAAATCTACAGAGTGAAGATCAACATCCTGTCACCACTGCGGTTTCACTGAAAATATGTGAAATTAGGAAATTTTATTTTTATAGCTAAAATGTTTTTATAGTAAAAATGTTTTTGTAATTAAAATGTTTAATTCACATTTTAAGTAAAGAGGTGATGTTCCACAGGTTAAGAACCAGACCAAAGTCAAGGTATAAAGTACACATTTTTTTCGGGGATGCAGAAGTGTCAACAGGGTCAATATGCTAGCCAAACCTCTACACACATACACAACACATAAGGGGTAAATATACACTTCAGATAACGAGGGAGAAACCGACAGAAGACTGGGGAAATTACATGAATGCACACATTCAACAGTCAGGATCAAGGTGATACTGCGTGCCCCCACCCCTTAAGAGGTACGGACACGGCTTGTGCTACCTGATCTCAGGACTCACCCCAACCCAGTGTGGAAGGTGCTACTTAAATCCCATGAGGAGTATAAAAGAGGCAGTATTGGGGGGCCAATCACTCGGGGCAGGCTGGGCCCCATTGGCTGCTGTGGCCAATGGCTCAAAGCCAAGTGCAGGGGCTCAGCAGGGGTCAGCAGAGGAGATTCACCTGGGCCAACTGGGTGAAGGTCAGGGATGAGTCTGAGCAGGCTGCCTGAACTGCAGCACCTGGTAAATTAGGTGGGTCAATCGCAAGGATCATCTTGATAGCTTGGGGTGAATCTTTGACCTTGATTGGCAGGTAGTTTGTCCTCTGAACAGGAGTGCAGCAGCACCACCAGGTGGTGGATGCTGCCTCTCCATTACCAGAGGTAAAGAAACACTAACAATATTTTTGAGAAGAAGTGTTATATACTAAAGATATCTGTGACTATTTTATTGCTAGAAGCACGAAAAATGTAATGACCCTATCACACTCATGACTGGTGCATGCACACTGACACATTAATGTATTGTTCCGCACAGCAGGAAACATGGCGCAATTAAACCAAGTAAGTTAGTTACATATCACCTCAAGTGCTTTATTGTGTACTCCCACTCATTAAAGGGACACTGTAGCGGCAGCTACACTGATCCTGAAAGAACACACACAACCAGACGGGTTGAGCTCAGTGAGCAGACTAGTTTATTGCAGGCTGCTGGGCTGTATGTACTCCCAGACCGGACCTGGCTAAGAAACACGCTGGAGGGTGCTGACATCACCCAGGCGTCACGTGGTCCCCCAGCGTGGGCTTCTGAGCCCCATGCTGGGAAAGAGGGAACACCCCCGATGGCACCATTTTGGCCGGCTGCCCCGCCACGTGGCTTACAAGCAGGGGTGGTTCGCCTGCCTAGTGGTGAGCCGCCACAACACAACATTAACCTACTCCCATGTGTTTCCTCACAGATCCAGAAAACAGTGATTTTCTTTCTGATTAGATTTAAAGTTTAATGGTTTAAAACTGCATGTCCATTTATCCACTTATTTTGCCTCATTAATTGTATTTAATGTCATTACCTGTCACATAGAACCATAGAACATTACAGCACAGAAAAACAGGCCATTCAAAGTGCAAACCTCACTCTTATCTGCATTAAGTTCCATCAGCCATTTACTGGCTCAATTTCCCAGCTGGTCCAGATCTCTCTGCAAGCTTTGAAAATCTTCCTCACAGTCCACGACGCCTCCTATCTTTGTGTCATCAGCAAACTTGCTGATCCAATCCACCACGTTATCATCTAGGTCAATTATATAGATAACAAACAATAATGGTCCCAATACAGATCCCTGAGGCACACCACCAGACACAGACCTCCAGTCTGAGAAGTAACCATCCATCAAGCCAATTTCGAATCTAGTTTGTACCTCTCTATGCATGCCTACTGTCCTAACCTTATGAACCAACCTCTCATGTGGAAACCTGTCAAAGGCCTTATAGTATAGACAACATTCACAATTTTTTTTATTATTCATGTCTTCCATAAAAAGGTTTGGCACTAAATACTTCAATAGAGAAGCCTTTCTGCTTTTGAATTCATGCACCTCACTGTTCAAGAAAGAGGTCTATTTAATCACCTGGTTTCCAATGTGATGTTTTTTTCTATATTTAGCACCAAAACTATTTGTAGTAATTAGACCTCCATGTCTCCTCTCAAGGTTCACCACAATTTTGATACCCTCTCTGATTCCAAGCCAAGTGTACATTAAAGTTACCTTGGTAAGGAAGAGGACTTCTTGAAGCTGAACACCTTCCCTCGGATTGCTTCAATGGAGACCAAAATTCATTTAAATTGCATTGTGAAGTTTTGATAGGGGCAGTCTGAGCAGATTTGAAATTGTATTAGTTTCAAAAGGTGAAGCAAACACAATTTACACAATTTGCAACCTGCTATATTATACATACTTCTGTTTTTTTCTATTTATTTTGTTATGGTGAACATATTTTTTCTTGTATTTGCAGACAAAACCCATAGCAGAAGGTTGGAGCTCACGAATACATAACATGAGTTCCACCTACTGGAATTAAATATTATATCATGTAAAAAGAATAAAATCCCTGGGAACAAAACTATTATATACAGATACCATGTGACCTGCTGAGTTTTGTATATTGCAGTTTGTATTCTCAACATGGATTTGGCATCTTTCATCTCTTGAATAAATGTGTTCCAAATTTTTAGCTACTCTGTTTTCACCCTTTGAAGTGAAAGGGTAATGCCATTTTAGAATGCTGTTTGATAAAACCTTAAAGAAAGATATCTGCACAATTACGATTTTACTTTAATGACTGAAATCACTTTCTTTAACAAACTTTTAGGCCACATTTACTCAGGAAAAAAAACATTATATCACTTGATCACACCTGCTTTAGACCTGGCATCAGTTGTGGTTCACTAAGTAGGATCCTTAAGTCCAATCTAGGGGAATGAGGATCAAGTCCCACACAGAGACTGCAGCTCCAGTCAGTGCTCCATTTTAAAAATGTACATAAAATATGAAACTGAGCCCCTTTCTACTCTCACAAATAAATGCAAAGGATTCCATGGCATGCTTTCAGAAAGGAATTACCAGCTAAGTCTTGGACAACATTCATCAGCCACTCCCAATCATTAAAACTAATCATTAATTGTAGGTGTCAGCTTGTTGGTAGCATATTGGATCCCAAAAGACTATACTTCAAAAGTACTTCTTTAGATCTATTCAAAATGGAATAATCTCAATGATACAAAATAAAGCAAGCTTTTTCTTTCTTAAACCAATACTGCCCTCGTGCTTTCTTCACAATTTCTTTGCCTCTTCTACATCTGCTCTTAAATTGAGTCTTTCCATTCCAGGACATTTGAAATGTCCTCCTTTTTCAGGAAACACAGCTTCTCCTCTACTGTGGTCAATAGAACTGTCTCTTATATCCCCTCCATTTCTTGGAGTTCCACTCTCACCCCGCTTCCTGCCAAACTGGGGTAGGGTCCTCTTGTCTTCACCTTTCTTCAAACCACCCTCTACACAACATTCTCTGTCATTTCTTCTAGCTGCTACTCGACCCCACATCTACCACTCCCCACTATATTCCATTTATATCTGATGAAAGAGAAAGGCTCAAGCCTGAAACATAGGCCACTATTTAGTTCCCATAGATGCTGCATGACCTGCTGAGCTTCTCAAGCACATATATGTATTGCACTCCACTCCAGAATCTGTAGATTTTCTTGTTTAACTCCTTTCCGTCTTTGGCAGGAATCATCCTCTCCATGAATCCCTTGTCCACTTATCCCTCCCATCCACTTCTCTGTGAACCCTGGTACATTCCCTTGCACTGGAGGTGCAATTCTTGCACTTGCATCTCTTCCCTCACCACCATCCAGGTAGCTAAACAGCCTTTCCAGGTGACGTAAAAATTCACGTGCACCCTTTTCAACCTTACCTACCAATTTGAGTGCTCCCAGCGTGACCTCCTCTGCATCAATGAGTCCATGTGAAGAGTTAGGAACCATTTCAGTGAGCATCTGTGCTCTGTACACATTGGCCATCCCAAACACCCAGTTGCATGCCATTTCAGCTCTCCTTCGCATTCCAAAACAGACCTATTTGCACTGGGTGAATGAGCAAAGTGAGCCCCAACATAAACTAGAGGACTAAAACCTCATATTCTGCCCAGGCAGTCTGTCACCCAATGGTTTGAACACTGAATTTTCCAATTTCTGGAAAGGAGTCCCTTGTCTTCTGAGCTACTTCCAATCTTCCCCCTTTCCCCTCCCATTTTCCCAATATTTTTGTCCCCTTTCCTACCCACCTTCACCTATTCTAATTCTCCATGAGACCATTAGATGTAGGAGCAGAATTAAGTCATTCAGCCCATTACGTCTTCCCTAGCATTCAAGTCATGGCTGATTTATTTTTCACCTCAACACTATTCCTCTTCCTTCTCCCCATAACCTTTGATACCCTTACTAACCAAGAACCTATCAAACTCTGCTTTAAATATGCCCAATGTCTTGGCCACCACAGCCATCTGTCATAATTAATTCGACAGATTCATCACCCTCTGGCTGAAAAAACTCTCCTCATCTCTGGGATAGTACAGATTCTATCACCAATGTGTATATGTACAGATTGTAGTGTAGGATGACTGTGATTGGCTGAGAGTGTAGCCACACCTACTGGCAGGTCTTAAAGGATTGCTCCCAGCCAGACCAGGTCATTCTGGACTGGTCGACCTACATGTGATATGCTCCAGTCTTTTAGTTAATAAAAGCCTTGGTTTGGATCAACAAGTCTTTGGTTCTTTTGACGTGCTCTACAATCTCCACATTCACTCAATCCAGGCCTTTTAATTTTCAATAGGTTTCAATGTGATTTCCCCCTCATCCTTCTAAATTCCAGTGAGTTCAGCCATCAAATGCTCCTCATACATTAATCCTATCATCCCTGGTATCATTCTTGTAAACCTCCCCAAGACCGTCTCCAACGCCAACACATCCTTCCTATGATCTGGGGCTTGAAACTGCTCACAATACTCTAAATGTGGTCTCACCAAAGTGTTATTGGTCAAGGCATCTGCCCGTGAGCTGCCTCTATTGTCATCCTTCACCCCTCCCTGGTTCACCAATCCCTCATAGGGATTGGTCCAAATTCATCCCTTCGCAGTGTCCTTGTTATACCAGAAATCTCTCCTCAATGTTCACAATCCTGATGAAGTTTTCTGGCCCAAAGCAGTAACAATTTTCTTTTCTCCTCCTAATATTGCTCGACCCATTGAGTCCCTCCAGTGGATTGTGTGTTATGCCAGATTTCAACAGTCCTGCAGGTCTTTCATGTGTCTTTGTTTTTCAACTTTGATGGCTTTTCCTCACTATGGACTGACACTACCAATGTACACATTTTAAACAATGAAAAACTACCAGCAGGTTTGTTGCTACCAGCTGTGACTTTAAATAACTCTCTACTCGAGAATGAATGATTGTGCCCTGCTAGGGATTTCAGCATTACTTCCCACAGTGGTTACTTTGATCTGATGTTGGCATTTATTTAAAACTGCTGAAAAGAAGCTGGCACATCAGGGTTCCCAATGGTGTACCTCTTAGCTAAACAATTCAAGCACAGAAATGGTTCTTTGGCTAACTGTATCACATTTCATTGAATTGTGCACAAATTTGAGTTAGTATCTTGCAAATCATGAAAAATATATTTGCTCTAAAATGTTTGCAGAGGAAAGGTTATATGAACTATGGGCCTTTGTTGGAAAGAAAGCCTCCCTGCCTATCTGGAATGTGTATATTCTGAGTGGTCATGTGTCCTCCCTGTCTGAAACTTATTCGAAAGTCACATCTCCTGTCAATCAAGGTTGGACTCCAGCCACCCGTTAGTGCACACCAGGTTAATTTAAATCACCTAGGGTCATTATAGGCCAGAAGCACAGATTAGCACAGTATATAACACCAACGCACAGCACATTCTTCCTCTGCCTCGTGGTCCAAGCCCTGGACATGCTCCATCGCTACTGTGGACATCGCTGGAACTGTCACAGGTAAGGTGTGCACTACACTGAAGCTGAGCCATAGATCAATACTTGCAGAGAGCCACACATCTGATGGAACAGGGAACCAGGTGTGTGTAATAATCCCTGTTTGTAATGTGTGTATTCAAGTGTGTGAGCATATCAAGTGTAGGTTCACTATTGTCGAAGTCCAACTGAGGTGACTGTCTATATTGTTGCTTAATTGAAATAGTAATCAAGTACCATTTAACATTCTCCTCTGTTTGTCTTCTGTGTGTAAATTAATCATCTCTGTGAACTCACCGAACCTGATACTTTCCTAACACTATAGTCCTGTTTTTATTGATATTTTCTAGACTTTAATTTTTATCCTGCTATCAATATAACAGAGAGCATCTCCTCCCTGAATGAGACTGCACTTCCTCCCCTCCATTCTGAAGGTTTAGCCACCCATTAAACAGAAAATGCTGCAGAATAATTGCATTACCAAGAACATGTCTCTGTGAATCTCCTGTGTGATATTTCAAGTTAGAGAAAAAAAGAATCAAAGTACAAATCAAGAAGAGTTTCCATCCTGGGGAAGTAAACACTTTCCAGTACAGAAATCTCTGTAGATTCCAGTTTAAGTTACAGCATAACATGATGCAGAGCAAATCCCTCTCCACTGTGTGGGACCAACCACCGTCCAGTGTAGTAGTATTTATTTCTACTACATACCATCTGTGCAACATTGCAGCTTCATATTATCCAACACTGCACGCTAAATCTTTTATTTTCTGTCCATTAAAATGATTAGATTGTAAGTTAGAGGCTGGACTGTAGGTTAACTTCACATGTGTTTGTGACATCCACTGGGAAACAAAGGATCATTTTGCCACAAATCGAAATTGCCAAAACCCATTTTGTGTATGACCTCTACATCTAACAAAAATTGAACTCTGGCATGGTGGACTGGATTGAAGTCAGACCTCGGTGGGGGTGAATCTAAGATCTAACCACAACACCACCCATTTTGCTGAGCTCAAGTCAACAGCATGGAAGGAGTTCATTCAAATGTAGTTTAGAATCGATTTCCATTATTTTTTATGCAATAGTTATGTTGTGTCTCTTTGGTCTTCTATTGAAAGGAAGTAATTTTATTTTAAGAAAAATGAATGTAAGAATATCTTGTTCAGAAATCAAATCAGAATTTATTTTTATGAATGTCACAAAATTGGGTGTTAAAAAATAATAGAGCATGAAATGTGAGGCAGTATCTTTGATTCAATGATTATTCAGGAATCTGATAGCAGCAGGGAAGAAGCTGTCCTTGTGCAGTTGAGTGCTCATCTTTGTGCTCCTGTACCTTTTTCCCCGATGGTAGCAGCAGAGTGAAGAGGGCATGGCCTGCGTGGTGGGGGTCTTTGATGATAGAGGCTCCTTTTTTAAGGCACCGTCTCATGTAGATGTCCTCAATGGAGTGAAGTCTGGAGCCTGTGATGTGTGATGTCACAGGCCGAGTTAACAACCCTCTGGAGTTTATTCTTGTCCTGAGAGTTGACACCTCCATACTAGGCAGTGATGCAACCAGCCAGAATGCTCTCCACAGTACTCTGTTGAAGTTTTCAAGAGCCTTCGGTGACGTACCGAATCTCCGCAAACACCTCACAAAGTATAGCTGCTGGCGAGTCTTATTCGTGATTGCATCAACATGGAGGCTCCAGAACAAATCCTTGGAGATGTCAACACCCAGGAATTTGAAGTTCTTGACCTTCTCCAATACTGAGCCCTCAATGAGGACTGAGCCATGTTCCCCTGACTTCGTCTTGACGTCCACAATCATCTCCTTGGTTTTGCTAATGCTAAATGCAAGGTTGTTGGTGTGACACCTCTAAAAGAGTTGATCTATCTCCTGTACGCTTCCTCATTGCTGTTTGTGATTCTGCCGACAACTGTGGTGTAATTGGTAAACTTGTAAATGATGTTTGAATTGTGCCTGACCACACAGTCATGGGTGTATGGGCTAAGTAGAGCAGTGGGCTAAGCACGCATCCTTGGGTTGAGCTTGTGTTGATGATTAGTGAGGAGGAGACGTTGTTTCCAATTTGTTCTGACAGTGGTCTTTCAACAAGAAAGTCAAGGATCCAGTTGCAGACGGGGTGCAAAGGCCCAGAGTTTGTAACCTCTTGACTAGCACTGAGGGAATAATGATATTGAAGGCTGAGCTCTAGTTGCTGAAGAGCAACCGTATGTATGAACTGCTGTTTTCAAGGTGATCCAGAGCTGAGTGGAGAGCTAATGACATTTCATCTGCTGTGGAACGATTGTGACAATAGGTGAATTGCAATGGGTCCAGATGTTTGCTTAGTTACATGTTAATTCTGGCCATGACCAGCCTCTCCAAGCATTTCATCACAGTGTAAGTTAGTGCTACTGGGCAATAGTCATTGAGGTTGCTCACACTACTCTTCTTGGGCACCAAGATGATTGATGGCCTTTTGAAGCAGATGGGAAGCTTTGACCTGCAATGAAAGGTTGAAAATGTCCATGAACATTCCAGCTAGTTGGTTGACACAGATTTTCAGTACCCTGCCAGCTACGTCATCAGGGTCTGATGCACAAATCCAACCTAGCTAATTATTGCCTGTGGATCAGAGGTCAATCCACAGTCACATAAGAGCAGCAGAGAGGATCCCTGGAGGCTCCCTCCCCACCATCGACTTGATTAACCAGGATTGTTGTCTGAACAGGCCACACAAAATAATTGAGGACCCTTTCCACCCTGCACACTGAATCTTTAGGCTACTCACATCGGGAAAGAGATACAGGAGTATCAAAGCCAGCAACACCAGGCTGAAGAACAGCTTTTTCCCATGGACATTGAGAATGATAAACGAGCAAAGGAACTGCTCACATTAACCATCCGTGACTCTCATATTCATAAAACAATATGTGTATTTTTTTTTATTTCTATAGCTGAAATACTTGTCCTGCATATGTATTATTTGTCTATTAATGTGTTTGGTTGTATGTCTGCATGTTTTGCATGGAGGATCATAGAAAGTAGTTTTGTCGAGTTGAACTTGTACAATCAGATGATAAACTTGACTTGACCATTCAATCCACTGTCAATCACTAGGGTAGTGAGAGCTGCTGTCATTTATAGTGTTGGTGTATCAGGATTGGTTGGTCAATCAAGAAAAAATTACCATCTCCAACAGGAAGAGTCTAATCATCATCAATAATCTGCTCATCAATGCCCTATTTGGGTTTCAAAAGAACCATTTGGTTCAAGAGCACATCAGTCAAGCATGGAGTTAAAATCTAAACTCTGGAGAAGAGGAGAGGGCAAATGATATCAAGGCCGCATTTGAGAGATTTTGGCATTAAGACAACTGGGTAAAACTGAGGTCAATGTGCATCAGGTGATGAACACTTCAATGATCAAAGTTGTACATGGCGCAAAGGAAGATGGTTGTGGTTGCTAGAAGCCAATCCTCCCAGGCTCCAGACATCACTGATTGAGTTGCTCTCGACAGTGTCCTGGGCTCATCCATTTCAGTTGCCTCATCAGTGGTGATGTTTGTAGTTGATTGTGCAATGTTTAATTCCATTCCCAACTTCTCTGCAAACAAAGCAGCTCTTGCCTGCTTGCAACATGACATAGTCAACATTCAAGCATGGGCCAATAACAAATCATACCACAGAAGGGCCAATCAAGAGAAATGGCCATCTCCAACAGGGAGTGGCTATTCACCTGCTTTTGGTATTACCCTCCTCAATTCTTCAATAATCAATATCCTAGAGGCCATCATTAACCAGAAACTCAATTGGACAGAGTATGTAAAACCATTGCTTCAGGAATTGGTCAAAGAGCCCATGTATACTTGCTTCCTGTGTCATTTACCCTTGAGCCATTCCACCATTTATAATGAACAATTAGAATATCCATAGAGTGTTGCCTGAACCACTCTCAAGAGACCTGATAGGTTCCAGCTATCCTAAACATTCCACATGCAAAGTGGTGTACACTACCTACTTTCCCAGGCTGCTCCGATTGTACCTCCCAAAGAAATGACTACTGCTGACAAGGAAGACAGAGGGTAGCAGGCACATGGGAACACCACCACCCCTGGTTTTCCCTTGGAACTAAATCACCGGTCCAATATTGCTGCTGTCTAAATTCAAGAACCACCACCCAACTCCACTTTGAGAATACCTTCACAGTGCCCGACTGTTTTTTGCTCATACCTTAATAAAAGGCTCAGGTTCGAAGCATTGGTTACATATCTTTGTCTCCTGTGGGCAATGCATGACTTGCTGAGTTTCTCCAGCGTCTTTGTGTATTACATTACAAACCTAATCATTTTTTTTAATTAAGAATCTCTGCTTTGGTTTATTTTTATTAAAATTATTTGATCTCACATGAACTGATGCTTTCACCAGTTGCCTTCTGGAGCTACAGAGAAACACGATGGAAGAGGGTGGATAAAAAAAAAGCTCTACAAACTCTAACTGCAGCAGCTTTCAATGGATGTGACCCAAATCAACAACGCCTCAACTTACCTGGTGAATTTCAAGTTGTAAAGTAGACCAATTAAAACTGGTCCTAAGTACCAAGCAGCTGACAGGAACATTGCCGCAGTTAACTAAAATCAAGGTGAAAATGATAATTATTATGGAGTGTCTTTTATTTGATCCATTATATATGACAAAGGGTGTCACTAGCAAGGCCAGCCTCTTTTGCCCATCTAAAATTGAGAAGGTGGTGAGTCATGTGCTTGGAACAATCTAGTACTTATGGTGTAGATACTACAACTGTGGTTCAGTGGGATTTAGATCCATCAATGATGACTGATTGGTGATATATTTCAAAGTCAGGATTGTGTACGACTTGAAGGTCAATCTACAAACAGCAGATAAGCTTTGTCGTTCTTGGGTTTAGGTGATAGAAGTCATTAGTTTGGAAACTGCTCTCAGTGCCGTCCAGGTGCGTAATTGTAATACTTTGTTATTGTGGAGGAGGGGATGAAGAACTGAAAGGGTGACAATAAAGCAGAAGCTTATTCATGGATGCTTCTGAGTTTCCTGAATGTTATTTGAGATGTACTCATTCAGAGAAGTTCAGAGCATTCCATCAGACTTCTGACTTGTGCCTTTTTAGATGGTAAAAATCTATTTTGAGATGTTGGGAATCACTTCTCTGTGATCTGCTCTTGCAGCATCTGGTCTAGTTGAGTTTCTAATCATGATGCTTTCCATACCCACGAGTAGGTTAATATTGGGGTTAGATGATTGCCTATTAAGGGTAAATACTGGTACTCCTGCTGGAAATTTTCACTGCCTATTACACAACAGCCCATGCTCGAACCGAAATATAATCTTTTGAAGGATCTCAGCAAGAATAAAAGCATCAGTGGGTGGAGAAGACTTGTCAACAATTCATTTTGAAATCCTTCAGCAAGTTTCAATGTTGTCTGGATCTTGCTACGTACATGAGCTACTTCATTTTCTGAGGAAATGTGAATAGAATTTAATATTTTGTAATCATCTTCCAATGTCCTTAAGGTGGAAGTAAAGTCATTGCTGAAACATTTAAAGATGGGTTAGTGTATAATAAAGAACCCAGCAGGGATATTTAGAGTCTTGAACAATTGACACAACCATTTTCTTTTCAATTAACTTTGGCTCCAACCATTTGGAGTGCATTTCTATTGACATTAGTTTTGCCAGGGCTCTGATGCTACACTTAATCAAATAGTTACTCAATGTCAAGAGCAGTCATTCTCATCTCACCTCCAGAATTCACTTCTTGGATCTGAATTTGACCAAAGCAACTGAAGTTGAACAGCCTAACACCATCTAATAGAGAAAAAAATTGGAGGGAGTGGTTTAAGGAGGGTATCCAATAAAGATAGAGTCATGGCCTCTAGTGGAGATCAGCAAGAGTGCAGAATTGGAGGAACTCCCTTATTTTTTAAAAAGGAGAGGCATTATAGGGACATACAAGTTTGATGGGAGGGTGGAGTGGGGTTTGGAAGTGGATAAATGGTGGGATTTGAAAAATATTATGAAAATATTAATCTCAAGCTTTTACTTCACCAAGAGCCTATGTGGATCAGCCTCATCAAGAAAGATGGGAGCAGGTGAAAGTTGGAACAAAGACATTGGCATTTTGGATTACCTCAAATGTTATACGTTGAAACAAAGGAAACTAATCAGTAGGGATCTGGAATGTCCAATTCCAGAAGTGACAGAGCTCTGATAAAGGCTCAGTAACAGATGAGTGAGCCAAGACAAGGCCAGGAGTAAATGATGTCAAGAGATTGAAAATAGAAGGGTTTGGTGATGCTATGGACAGGAGCTTCAACCCTCAAGTCAGGGCCACCTACTGTTGCTTTCAGTTTAGTTCAGTTTCAGACACATATCTGAAAGATGGAGTAAGAATATAATGAAACCAGTCTGTGACGAGGATCAATGGTCAATTGGTCTTCCCAATATTATCTTAGAAATCACTGCTCATCCAGATATAATGTTGAACAAACAATCTGGCAGTTTAGAGACAGCAGATGTAAAGCAAAATGGAACCAAGAACACTGTTAAGTGTGGAGGTTCAGTAAGATAAACCATTTTTTGGTGATGCAAGTCTGGGTGATCACGCTTCATTGAGATGGATGGCGGTAGAGAGGTGCTGGAGGAAGATTGTGTGGTCAGATTGGTCTAAGGCAACAGATGAGCATAAAAAGAACAAGGAATTATGCACAAGTCATCTTGAATATGACTGGCATCAGTCAGTCAGTGTATATTGCCAGGAAATTATTATGTTCATTATTAAGTACTCCAATTGATATATTTTCTTGCTACATAATATTTAATAGTCTAGAGCACAGTATTGCTCCTCAACATATGATCAACTATATAATAAACTATATTCATTAATTGAAACTGCTTGTTTGTTATCTTTTTCCACAAAATAAATAAAGTGATTGGTGTATTTTCTCGACATGCATTATTTAATAATATAGTGCACTGTACTGCTTCTCAACATATTATGGACTACATAATAGCGTCAATAGTGGTTATAGTTTATTAACAAAATTTCTCTTTCACAAGAACCGAAAAGGGGACCGAGTTTTTTTTTCTATTGTCAATTAAAATATTACACTTTTGCAGTTGATGATATTTTTGCTGTTGTGTTGAATCTGACACGCTGTCATTCATTGTGTCACCACTTTTCCCTCATTCACAGAGTGTGCTCCACCGTGGCATTTAAAAAATGTATAACTTCAATCAGATTTGACATTACAATTGGTTACTTTCAAAAAGTCCAGATACAAAAAAAAAGAAGGCGGGATATTTCTGCTTCTCGTTTGACATCTGCTCAGAGCTCTTATTTAGCAATCGCTCAAAACTCGTCCAAGATTATTTATTAGAACACAAGAAATCGAAGCATAGACGTTCAGCTGTTTCACCATTCAATAAAATCATAGTTCATCTTTTACCTCAGCACCACTTCTTAAATTGATTCCATATCCCTCGATTTTCAAAGTATCTAAAAATGTAGAAATCTCTCAAAATTTATCAGCCCCTCTCCTGAATTTACTCATGATTGGTAGATTCTTGGTGGTGAATTCAAAAGATTCTGGAGGGGGAAAAAACATGTTTTGAGTTAAGAAATTTCTTCTCAATCATTGTCTGGGTTGGCTAAGACTTGACTTGGAAAACCCCAATACTGTACACCACACCCAAGGGAATTGTCAAAGAAATACCAATAAGAATTTTGTATATTTCAGCAAAATCACCCATTATTCTTCTATGACCATCTCACTATCCCAGAAATTAATATGGCATACTTTCATTTCCTTCTCTATTTCAGTTACATCTTTCCTTCAGCAGGGAGGCCAGAGCTGTGCACAATATTTCCGATCCAGGTCCTATATATTTAGAAAGAGACATTGCTCCACCTATACTCAACTCTTTTTGCCATAAATATATTCCATTACTTCTTAATTTCTTACTGCATGTCTATATCAATGTGCAATCATGTACAATAAAAGGATATTTAAGTCTCTAAGAAAACTAACATTTTCAATCTCTCACCCTTAGAAAAAAAATCCACTTTCCTATTTTTGTCTAACGAAATAAAATGATGTCACATTTTTCAAAGTAATATTTTGTCTATATTTCCATCAAGTTTGTTTGCATCCTCCTTGCAACCCACACCATAACTCAATATTACAAGATTCAATTTATTGCCATGTAATAAAGACAGTGTAATATTACACAAAATTTGTTTTTCTTTGCCGAAAGGCAGACCGATTTACCATTAGCAAAAATTACCTGAAACGCCTCTTACAGCCAGAAAAAGAGAAGCAGAAGAGAGTCCCCTCAGATTCACCATGTGTCCATGGATTTGCTTCCAGTGCTCCCGCAGCCCCTTCACCCAAACAGAGTCCAGTCCAAGCCATCAGTAGCTCAAGCTCCAGATCTGAACCTCCAACATACTCGGGAATCCTGCCTTGCCGTCAGCACCCTCTCACATCCCAATTCTAATATGTTGTACCCTTTCAGCCAGTCTCCAGCATTCCACAGAATGATGTAAATCCTTCAACCACAGACACCAGCAGGCCACAGCCAGAATGGGTTCCTCACCTTTAATCACCAACAACTTTCCACCTATGTGTTTTTCAACTTCAGAGCCCCTCACTGGTCTGCCACCATGGTCACCATCCTGTAAGCCATCCCCTCTGCTTCTTCTTCTCAAATGGAGGGTGGTCTCCTTGTGCCCTGTGCCAGTCCCCTGCTTCCCCAGAGTCTATAACCCCTCGTGGATGCTGCCGATGATAGGGACTGCCACCTTCGGCGTAGACCCCACAGTTGCAGTATTTTTAAATAAAACCACCAAAAGCTCCATTTACAGACCGTTTAAAACCTGTATGGAGCAAGCAACAGTTGGACTGGGCAGTTGAACCCTGCAGGAGCGCAGTATCTCTGCTCCCCACTCTCTGTGGATCAGCGCTGCTGTTGCAACAGTTCTGACAGTGATGCCATTTTCATCCTTTGTATCAACAGTAAACATGGATCCTATTCCCCAGTCCTCTCATTTAATTATTGATACAGTTATAGACCAGCAGCAAAATAAACTCACAAGACAATGGTATCTTCAAAAAACATTTTTATTAATAACTATTAATAATATAAAATCTTACTTAACTCTAAATTTAACCCCATAATACACAAATGTGTGTGTGTGTGTGTGTGTAAAATTACAAATCATTACAGTTCAGGCATAATTCTGAAGAGATTATTTTAAAGTTCAGTCTTGTCAACCTTTTGTGTTAAAACTCGGTCTTTAACCTGCTGTTCAAAAGTTCTTAAACTCACAAATTCTTGTAGGTTTTCTTTCAGAGAAGTATTTCATCATACGAATGATTTTCCACAAATTCCCCTCTCTTACATTGAGATTATGGAATTTGTATCTTACACAATGAATTCACAAACCCAGGCAAGGGTTACATAAAGTTACCATTTAAAAATGAATACGATAGAACTGCCTTCTTTTGACAAAGAGACAGTGAAGTGGCTCTTTCTCTTCAAAACCACTGATTCTGTATTGTGTTCTTCCATGTTCTCACTGAATGCTACTGCATTTCTGACTTCAGATGAAACTGGTGCAATATTAACGATGCTTTCCTGCTATCATATTCATATGACATGAAATCACTGTTGGCTTCTGTTTGAAATTCCTCTCTTCCAAAAGTTTATGAGAAAATGTTTCCGGCCTGCCTGCTCAGACCAACAAGCAGAAACACTGTAAGTGTACACAGCTGCTTTCTAAGTCGACTTCATTGTTCAGATTTCAATGGAGAATTGCTCACTTCTCTGAATTAGTAGTCAAACTGTCTCTGTGAGCAAACATTCATTGTCTTCAATATTTCAATGGACAAGCACTCTAGATTTTATTGCTCTGCTTCAGCTGTCCTTAGCAGACTCAACTTCTCTTTGTGTCTTTGTGTAAGTGTCCCTTTATCCAACCCACAAATTCCCTTTACTAAAACTAATATATTTATAACAAAGATTACTAATAGCATAATTCTGTAATAAGCATGTACCATTGCGATGCCTCCAGTACTGTCACAGCTTGACATGGCCCTGCAAAAATGGCAGCCCGGTGTTAAAGTGCAATTGCCCCATCAAGGAGGGAGGGATATGTGAGCAAGGAGCAAACAAAGGAGCCGAAGGAACGATGATGTGGAAGGGCCGTGAGGTCAGGGGCGCTGCCATTGCCCTGCATCACAAGAGACTAACATACCACCTATCTCAAGCACAGGAACAGATTCAGAATTTGGAATTGAACATGCCTGTACTGTACTGTTGCCATCTTTCATTCATCTTCTCTTGTAAGTGTTAATTTTTAATCATGATCTTATGACAATATGTAGTTACTTTTATTATTGTGTACAGTACTGTATTATACAAGTGTTTTATATACATATAAAGATAAAATATATACTATATATTATATAGTAGGATAAACATTTGACTAACTGACGCTAAATAAAGACTTTATATACCTGTTCCAACTAACATACAAATTCGAATGAAAGACAGTCCTTGGTAACAGAACTTGTTTTTAATGTGGGGATTGCCTGTACAAACAACAACCTCACATTCAAGGTTACCAAAACTTTGTTGACTTCAGGAAGAGAGAACCAGAGGTGTTTGATCCAGTGATCATGGGAGGATCAGAGGTGGAGAGGGTGTGCAAATTTAGTTCTTGGGAGCTACTATCCCAGAAGAACTTTTTTGGGCCCAACACACTAACAACATCGTGAAGAGAGCATGTCAGTGTCTCTATTTGCTCAGGAGCTTGTGGAGGTTTGGTATTACATTGGAAACCTTAGCAAACTTCTGCAGACATGTAATGGAGTGTGCTAACTATGGCCTGATATGGGGCTTTAATACCTCTGAGTAGAAAGCCCTGCAAAGGTAATGGACACAGCTCAGTACATCACAGACAAAACTCTCCCCACCATCGAGAAACTCTACATTGAAAGCTGCCATTGAACATCAGCGGCAATCAAGGATCCACATGGCCCAGAACATACTCTGTTCTCACTGTTGCTATCAGGAAAAAGGTCATGGGTGTCATATATATATATATATATATATATATCTTATCTAGAATACAGTTTCTTACACTACCAACAAGTAGAAATTGTGCTTGGCCCACAGGAAAAAGAATCTCAGCACTGTATGTGAGGCCATGTATGTACTCTGACAATAAATAAATCTGAACATGGAACACTGGTTACTAAATATAAATTTCATCCCTACATCTTTATTTCTATTCCTCTGCCTTGACTGTTTTGATGAGTTTATTATATTTTCCCATGGGACCCCATTTCAAATGGGATCTATTATCTGAATTTACATCTGACTTGGATTCACAGGCTAATTTCCACAGGAAGACCAAATTTTCTCACATCGTGACATTTTGATCTCAGTTCATCCTTTCAGTACTATTAGGCAGCATGATGAGCATGGTTGATAGCACAATGCTGTCTATTCAGAGTTTGTATATTCTCCTCATGACCTGCATGGGTTTGCTCTAGGTGCTCCAGTTTCCTCCCACCATCCAAAAATGTGGGTTTGTAGGTTAATTGGTGCATTTGGGTGACACTGGCTCATGGGCTAGAAGGGCCTGTTACTATAACTCAATATTAAAAACTAAAATTCTGAGAGAATGGCCTCTGCAAGATCCTGTTTCGACTCTTTGGTTCCACTGACTTACTGTAGAACATTTTGTTCTAAACTTGCATTACTTAAATAATTAACAAATTTGCAATAAATTACTAAAGAATATTATTCAACCTCAAGAACTACTTTGTAGTAAGTTGCACACAGAGGGAACCTGTGCTCCTGGAACAGGAAGTGGGTACAAGAGGGGTAAATAAGGACTCGAGTTCCTCTTTTGCACTAAAGTGCAGCAATTAAACTGGTTCAAAGGTGTGAAGAATTCTTTAACAGTCGAGCAGGAATTTCTGCTGATTTCCTTGCCTGCGCTGCATCCAACTGAATTGGCATCCCCATTAAATACACAAGATCTTTCCATTTCATTCAGAAAGTCTCAGTAAAGGAGAAATTGCTTTGAATGCTGTAAATTAGAAGAAATGGCTTAGCGGTAGTCTTCTTACATTCCATTTCTCCTCAGCTGCTCTCTTGCTTAAGCCCTTAGGCACCTTCAAGATTTTCAATGAAAACCATGGGCACTGCCTTTTGAGATCAGTGACTCCTTTAGATGTGTCATTGATCAGCTTCTGGTGCCACAGCTGAGGCTGCTGAGCTTATCGTTTCCTGGATCATACTCGGGGGCATTGGTGAGCTCTCACCCATAGCTAACCTATTTACATGACCCACACTGAAATTATTCAAAGAACCAGGCAGGAACCCAGCTTGTGTCTAAAATGGCAGCAAAAGAAAGCTCAGCCATGAAAATACTTTTAAGTTTTTGGATCAAATATCCAAGCTTGAGTAAAATATGTCTTTCCAATCCAGATATTCTAATTTTAGCTCCTTTATTTTCATTATTGGATGCAAATCAATTAAAGAGTCATCAAGATCTCATTAACCTAATAATGTCCCTTTGAAATCCCAGCTGCTTAAACAAGAAATGCATCACGAATAAATTCTGGGCAAATGCAAAAATAAATTAACCTTACATCGCAGCTTTTTTAAACAAGAAAAACAATCTTCGCTTTTGAGACTTTTATCTTCTACAATGTCAGAAGGTGTATTAAATAGTTATTAGCATAATCTACAATGTCAATGACAATGTAAAATAAACCTGCCTTATTGCACCATTTCCAAATTTGTTTTCATTATTAAGCATTGTGCCATTCAATTTTAATATGTCAGTTTAAAGTGCATTTTTAATTAATGATTACACTGAAAGGATTATCTTCTTGGACCCATCCAACTTGGTCTTTAAATCCAAAGTTGGTCATAAATTCAGATGACATATCAATTATGTATGATTTTCCATCAAATCCACGCAGTAATTCATTATGTTAATATTCTTATATCTTGTCCTGGCTGTTAACATTCAGGAATTAAGCAAAATACAATTTTTAAAAAAGACAAATTTGTTGATGAAAAAATTTCATAAATAAAGACAATGAAGAGACTATTGTTTCATCCCACAGTATTGGTTAAATGCTCAGGTCTTTCTGTAGCACCATCCATCAAAATGGCAATAATTCTTTATTTTGTACTATAATTAAATCATAGGTCATACCAATTGAACTTATAACTGATCTCAAAATATTCTGCACAGTTTAAAAGACGACCAACAAGCTGAATAAAACTTGCTTGACAGATGACAGAATGCAAGACCGAATAATTAAAAAACTTTGCAATCTGATCTGAACGTCTCAAACTCACATTCCAACATCTGTTAAGCAATGTGAATCATGGGCTAGAAATATGAGGCAATCAGACCTCTTAAACAATCATTGAGTTCCTATAGGTATCCATAGTGAACCAAAACATCATAATAGCCTTTTGACATATTAAAAAAAAACAACCTTAAATTGACATGCAGGTAAAGCAAGCAATTAGAAAGGCAAAGAGTTGACCTTTATCATAAGTGAATTTGAATATAGAAGCAAAGATCTCACAGTAGATTCTCAGAGTCTTTGAGAGAATGAATGTGGAATATTACAAATAGGTCTGATTGCTAACTATTTGTGATCATGATGGAATGGATCAAAGATTCACCAGACAGGATAAACTCAATACCTCAGGAAAGAACACAGAGAGATTATGAAAATTGGAATTGCTTTTTTTTTTAAACTTTATTTATTCATTCAAAAAACAAATAATATATGACATATACAGCAATTAAACATGAACATTTATATATATATATAAAAGAAAATAAAAGATCCCCCCCTTCAGCCAACTCTCCGAAGGAGAGCCATAAAAAAAGAAAAAAGAAAGAATATTTTTTAAAAAGTTAAATATACATATTAAAATCTAATCAATATAAATTGAAATGTAAATATTCTGAGTATAACATCCATTTATTAATTAAAAAATTATAATTATCATGTGAAACATACATTTTTTCCATTATTAAACAATATTTCATTTCATTATGCCAGCTATTAATATCAATCATATTTGTATATTTCCACGTACTAGCAATACATTTTTTGCAACGGATCGAGCTAAATATACAAAAGCAAGCTGAAACTTATCTAATCCCAAGCCTTTCAGAGGTTGCAAACTACCCAATAAAAATACGTTTGGATCTAAAACTATTTTAATCTTATACAGATATTCTAAAAACAACTGAATTTTCTTCCAAAAATATTGTATATGTATACATGACCAAACAGCATGAAAAAAAGTTCCAACCGTATCACCACATCTAAAACACAAATCTGATTCATTAAAACCATATTTTTTTAATTTTTCAGGTGTCAAATATAATTGATGTAAAAATTGTAATTAATCATTGCATAACGTGCATTTATCAATCTAGTTACACTATCATAACCGATATCTAACCAATCATCTTCAGAAAAAATAAAACCAATATCCGCTTCCCTTTAATTTTAGATCTATCCCATCCCTTTTTATCTATACCATCCTGTAATATTTGATATATAAATGTAATATAACCCTTCTCTGGTATCTTCATAAGAGAAGTCTCAAATTTAGTCATTTTACGTAAAATCATATCTCTACCAAACATACATTTTACCAAAGATCGAATTTGATAATAAAGAAATAAAGAATTATTATCAATACCAAAATCTTCCCTCATCTGATTAAAAGATAAAAACTTACCCTCTTTAAAACAATCTCCCAAATTTTTCACACCTTTAAATCTCCAATGCAATAAACTTTGATTATGTATTGAAAAAGAAATAAGTTGAGTGTTATACAACAGAGTCAAAGCCAATAATTTACTCCTAGAACTTATCATTTTATTTTTCTTTATCCATAACTTCATTAAATGTTTTAGTATAGGCACATAATATTGTTGGAACAAATTTATATTCCACCTAAACAAAAATTGATGCATTTCAAATTCAGAAATACTTGCCATCTCAATTTTAGCCCAACTAGGAGGCCGTACCAAATCCATCAATGAACTAATAAATTTAAGTTGGGCTGCTTCATAATAATTTTGAAAATGTGGTAAATGTAATCCCCCTAACTCATATTTCCAAGTTAATTTATTCAAAGCTACTCTTGAAAATTTACCCCTCCATAAAAACTCCCTAACCATTTTATTTAAATCTCAAAAAAAGATTTTATCAAGTAAATACGGAATAGATTGAAACAAATATTGAATACACAGAAAGATATTCATCTTAATTGTATTTACTCTTCCCATTAAATTAATAGGTAAATCTTTCCATTTAATCAAATCAGTTTTAATTTTTTTCATTACCGGAGAATAATTTAATTTGTATAACGATTGATAATTAACATTCAATATTATACCCAGATATTTATTTCGATCAGTCCACTTCAAATTAATAATATTCTTATAAACTGAATAATCTCCTTCATTTACCGGTAATATTTCATTTTTTTCCCAATTAACTTTATATCCAGAAATATATCCATATTGTATTAAACATTCCTTCAAATGTAAAAGTGACTGAGCTGGGTTTATTAAATACACCAATGCATCATCAGCAAATAAATTAATTTTTTACTCCTCATCTAAAACTTTCATACCTTGTATCTATGTATTTTGTCTTATCAACTGTGCTAAAGGTTCAATCACTAATGCAAACAAAGCTGGTGATAAAGGACCACCTTGACGAGTTGATTGAGTTAACTTAAAAGATTCCAAAATCAAACAATTCATCAATACTCTAGCTATTGGTTTACTATACAGAGCCCTAATCCAACCAATAAAAGAAGGACCAAACTTAAATTTCTCCAAAACTTTAAACAAAAAATTCCATTCAACTCTATCAAATGCTTTTTTTGCATCTAAGGATATCACCATTGGATGATCTAAAGATTGTCGAATCTATTAATTAAACTAATCACGCGCAAAATGTTATCTGAAGCATATCTATTCTTTATAAAACCTGTTTGATCAATATGAATCAACTTTGGTAAAAATTTAGCCAATCTATTTGCTAATATTTTAGCTATTATTTTATAATCTACATTTAACAATGAAATTGGTCTATATGAAGATATCTTCAACTTCAAAGGAACTCTATCTTTTTTAGGAATTACTGTAATTAAAGCACTAGAACAAAACTCAGGTAAATCATAATGTTCTTCAACTTGACATAATACATCCCCAAACACTATAGATAAAGCATCATAAAAAATGTTATAAAATTCAACTGAAAATCCATCATCACCAGGAAATTTACCGTTCAGCATTTCCAGCATAGCCATTTTAATTTTCAACTCAGTAAATAGTTCTTCTAACTCCTATATATCTCCATCCTCTAATATCAGTAAATTCAACTGCGATTTTTAAAAAATCAATCGATCCAGTTTCCTATTTTCCTTCAGATGTATATAACTTTTTATAAAATTCATCATTAATCTCACAAGGTTTATAAGTAATAAGAGAATTCCGTCTAACAGCATTAATAGTCCTCGATATCTGTTCTTTCTTTAATTGCCCTGCCAATACCTTATGTGCTTTCTCTCCCCATTCATAATATCATTGTTTAGTCCTATTAATCACACATTCAAATTGATAAGATTGCAAAGTATTATTTCAATTTCAGCCTAGATAATTCTATTTTCTGATCTTCTGTAGCATCTTTCTGAAATTCCTTTTCTAACTCATCAATCTGTTTCTCTAATTCAAGACTCTGATTTAATCGATTATTTTTTATTTTAGAAGTATAACTAATTATTTGTCCTCTCAAATAGGCTTTCATAGCATCCCATAATACAAACTTACTTTGAACAGAATTAAAATTTTCTTTAAAAAAATTAATTTGTTTTTCAAAAAATCAATAAATTCCATATTTTAACAACATTGCATTAAATCTCCAATGATAAGCTATTTGAATTTTCTCAGAAGTTTCATATGTAAAATATAACAGAGAATGATCTGAAATCACCCTACTTTTATATTCCACTTGTTTTATTTTCCCTTGTAAATGTGCCGATACTAAAAAGAAGTCAATCCTTGAAAACGATTCATGTCTGGATGAATAAAAGGAAAAATCTTTCTCTGTCAGATTAAAACATCTCCAAATATCTACTAAATTAAGATCTTTCATCAACGCTTGAACCTGGATTGCCATCTTAGATTTTTTAACTTTCTTTGGAGATTTATCTATTAAAGGTTCCAAAACACAATTAAAATCACCACCAACTAAAATATTATCATTAGCTTGACCCAAACATAAAAATGCATCTGAAATAAATATTTCATCATCTGCATTTGGAGCATAAATATTAAGTAAAGTCCAAAATTCACTAAAAATCTTATGTCAATTTAAGAATACATCCTGCTTTTTCCTCCATTGATTGTAATTCAAAAGATAAATTTTTATGCATCAAAATTTCTACACCTTTAGCTCTAGAATTAAATGAAGAAAAATATACATGCCCAACCCAGTTCCTTTTTAATTTCACGCTTTCCTTCACATTCAAATGTGTTTCTTGTAAAAAGGCAATATCAATTTTCATTTTCTTAATATACGCCAAGACTCGCTTACGTTTAATCGCACTATTTATCCTCTAAAAGTAGCAAACCTCAACTTTGACTTATCTACTATTATTACTAAAGACCAATAATATATTTATATAAAAACTCAAATCAACGTATATAGGCCCTCCAAGAAAAAAATCACAAATTAAAAACTAAAAAAATTTAAAAAAATAAAAATTAAAAAAATTAAAGAAAGAGGAAAAAAAAGAAAATCACCCCCCCCCAAAAAAAAAAACTACCAAAAGGTAGTAATCCCCTAAACAAAAATTGGGTGTGGGTCACCCACCAGTGGCTGATGACTAGTAAAGAACTTAGTGCAAATCTCCCCCTCCCCAGTCAAACAGTCAGTAACATCAAAATATCATAATAACAAAAGAAAAAATAGAATAAAATAATTCTTCTTTTCGTCCAGAAATTCCAATCTCAAAGATCCCATTTCAGAAGAAGGTAGACTCTTTCCATTCCAGTTTTTCCCATTTCTGCCATTTCTTCCATTTCCAGAGCTACCAGATGTTTCTTTAGGAGATAATGGTGGACTACATCTTTGTCCTCTTATATCTGGCAATGAATCAGTAAAAATCACAATCAGTTTCAAAAAACCGAAATTGAGAGTCTCTGAAAAACACCTTCAACACTACAGTGTAACGAAAAGTAGACTTTTAACCTTTACGCCACAAAACTTCTTTAACTGGATTGAATCGACGTCAATGTTGAATGACATCTTGACTCAGATCAGGATTAAAAAGAGACTCTGCTATTCTGAATCAATAATGGGGTTTGTCGTTGTCTTGCATTTTGTACTGCAAGTCGAAGTATTGCTTCTCTATCCAAATAACTCAGACATCGAAGTATTACCGGTCTCGGGGGTTGACCAGCTGAGGGTATTCTTCTTAAAGCTCTATGGGCTCTTTCCAGTGCCAATCCCCCAGAGAAAAATTCTTGCCCTAATATTTGCAGAATCCTGTCTTTAAAAAAATGAAGAGGATCTTGTCCTTCTATACCGTCTGGCAAACCAACAATTTTCACATTATTCCTTCTGCTTTGATTTTCCAAATAATCTATTTTTCTTTCTAGCTCCTTCTCACGATCTCCTAATTCTATGACTGATTTTTCCACCTTCAACACTTTTTCTGTGTTAGAAATTGCTTGTTGTTTACAGTCCAAAAAAGCAGTCTGAATTTTTTTAAATTCTTCATAAGATGCATCCGCACATGTCTTAACCATATTTAATTCTGAACTCATACCAGCATTCATTTGAACCATTTCATTCATTTGAGATGTCAACAAAGGTTTTATAACAACTTGAATAACTGCATTTAATTGCATACACTGTGAATCGGTAAATCTCAGCTCTGCTCTCTCTGACATGGTGGCAGAACAAGGTAACTGCAGCACCTGCTGCAACTCAACAAAAGGCATTTTAAAAGTTTTACTGTGGGTCTGGACTCCCAGCAACGGCACCCCGACTTCTTCAAGGGGTCGTCGCTGGTCTCCCCTTGTATCTTGTTGTTTTCTCATCAATTCATGAAGAAAAATGATTTCTTCAGATCGAAGTGCTACCTGATGCATTTCCAAAATGGAGTTCTCTTCTTGCGTGCTCCCTCCATTGAAATCAAAAAGCTTTCCAAATTGGGATCAATTTCTTGGGAACACGCATCTTCTTCCGGAGAACGAGTAATTCCAGTGCCATCCTTCATTTGGTGAGCAATAGATTTTTTTTCAGCCCCCACAGGCGATCTTTGGGGTTTAGGCAATGAAGAAATTGAGCCTGAGGCTGTTTCATGTTGTCTTGACCCCAGATCTTCAACACTTCGAAAATGTAACTTCTTATGAACTTGAGGTTTAGTTTTTTTTACCATTATTGGCCATAATAATTCCTTAATACTTTAAACTAAAATTTTAAAAGTTTAAACTTGAAAACAAAAGGTTAAAAAACGGGTATTTAAAAGTCTGGCCAGAGAGGTCGAGATTGCATGTCTAGACTCCACGCCATCTTGACATACCCCCCAAAAATTGGAATTGCTTTGATTAGTCTTTATCTGAATTTTCTTACAAAGCTTGACAATATAAAAATAGGAAAATTTATAATGAGAATTATTTCCCTTTGGTTTCATAAAGATTGACTTGAGGAAGCATGAGATAGATCATCTAGCTGAGTGGTGTTGCAACAACAACCTTGCACTCAATGTCAGCAAAACAAAGGAATTGATTGTGGACTTCAGGAAGGGGAAACCAGGAGATCACAAACCAGTCCTCATCGATAAGTCAGCAGTGGAGAAGGTAAGAAAATTCAAATTCCAGGGTGTCAATGTCTCTAAAGACCTATCCTGGGGCCATCATGTCGTAATGAAGACTCACCAGTGGCTATATTTCAGTAGTAGTTTGAAGAGATTTGGTACATCTCCAAAGACATTTGCAAATTTTTACTGGTGCACTGTGGAGAGCATTCAGACTGGTTACATCACTGTCTGGTGTAGAGATGCCCATGAACAGGAACAGGCTACAGAAGCTTGCAAACTCAACTAGTGCCATCATGATCATTAGTCTTAATTCCATTAATGACAATCTTTAAAAGATGTTACCTCAAGAAAGTAACTTCTATCATCAAGGACCTTCACCACCCAGCCCATGCCCTTTTCACACTGCTACCATCAGGAAGAAGGTTCAAGAGCCTGGAGACAAAAAACAGCTACTTTCCTTTCACCGTCAGATTTCTGAATGGACAATGAACCTGTGGACACTACCTCACTTTTTGCTTTTTAGCACTAGTTATTTTTTTTTAAATATTGTATTTGCGGATTTTTAATTTACAGTAACATTGCACCTTGTTCTGCACAATACCGCTGCTGCAAAACAATAAATTTTGTGACATGTTCATGATAATAAATCTCATTCTGATTCTAAACCTGTAGAAACCAATGTAAACATCCTACAATCCCAAAGTCAAGGGCTTAAAACTATTCACAAGTCAAAAACATCAACAGGAATTTCACAAGAAGTCTGTCTGTGCTCCAGGAAGAACATTAAATATGATAATATATAAGACTAATTTATTTCAGGAGCACTTAAATTCATCACTGCTTTACCTGATGTTCATGCTAAATTTAAGTCCCTACCCGCACCAATCCACTTTCCAGCACAGGTCCTATAGTCTTCTACACTGCAGTGCTTCGAGTGTTCATCTAACTGATTTCAATGATACCGGTACCTGCCTCCACCTTTCCCTCAAGCAGTGTACTGTAGATTTCAACCACCCTCAAATCCATGCAAAAATGTACAACTCTGCAAGGACCCCTCAGCCTTCATTTAAAAAAAAACCAAACTCAGGCTCTTCATTTCTGAAATGTTCCATTCCAGGCAAAATTCAGGTGTTACATCCTTTCAATCACCTCCTCCCTGAAATTGGGCAACCAGAGTAGATAAAAAAAATCACGCCACAACTATCAGAGAGCACACCAAGCAATGTTTTATATCAATTTAAATTTAGAAATACAACACGGTAACAGGCCAAATTCAGTTCTACAAGTTTGTGCTGCCCAGTTTACACCCCATTAACCTACATCCTAGTACATTTTTGAAGGGTGAGAGGAAGAAACCCATGCAGACACGGGGAGAATGTTCAAAATCCTTACAGGCAGCTTGGGAATTGAGCCTAGGTCCAGTCCTAATCGCTGGCACTGTAAATGCATTTTACTAACTGCTACACCAATCGTGCTGTCCATAATCTCCAATTTCTTAGATTCAGGGCTCTAACTTGTAAAGCTAGTTGTCCCAAATGTCTTCTTAGCAATCTGCACCTTTTGAAGATAATTGGACATGTGTGCCAAGGTCCCTCAATAGTCCTTCAATTTTCTGTGTACATTCTATCCATTTTAGATTAACCCCAAAAAAATCACCCCACAGATTTCAGGTTGTAATTCCATCTGCCCTTTCTCTGTCCACCTGACAAACTCAATCAATATCATTCTACTCTCCTATCGACCACGCAATTTTCACATCATCTGCAAACTTACTGATCACCCTGATCAGTAAAGTATATCTCAAATATTAAGGGTTCTAGGATCAATTCCACCTTTAATGACAGGCCGCCAATCACAGAAGAAATCATTAGCCGTCGACCTATAGTTCCTATCACTGAGTGAATTTCTGATTCAGGTTGTAAAATTGCCCTGCATCACCCAGATATCACCTTTTTGACCAGTTTTCCATGTGAGACCTTGTCAAAGGACTTAATAAAGTCCAGATAGTCTACATTAAACATGCTACTCTTCTCAACAAACTAAGTTAGTCAAATAGCACCTAATTGTTGATGATCTGGGATGAATCCCTGCATCTCCATATAGAGATTAATCCTGTGACCTGCAGTTCAGAGCTTAACAACAGAATAGTGCTGTAAATGGAAAAAGAATTTTTTTGTGATTGGTCAATGTAGTGATATGTTTTCTCCTTGTATATTATTACCTAACAGTGCTGTTGTATGTATGAGGCTGGCCTACCCACTAGTGACTCATCTCCTATGTCTCTGCCCCTTATGATCTGGCCATAAAGATCCACCTCCCTCCTCCCTTCCGGCATTCCCGTACCTGGATCCGGGCCAACCAAAGTCTCGTGTTTATTAAACCTATCATTTCCTGATTTTGACTTTGTGGTTATTGATAGAGCCTATCAGTCAGGACCTTCTGAAAGCTAGCCAAGCCACTTGGAACTATCTGGCCAATCTATTAGCCAAGAGCAAAAGATCACTCCAGATCCTGAAGTCTTGCTAACTTCACTGGGGCTGAGTGGGAAAATGAATCAGCTCATGATTAAAATGGCAGTGCAGACTCGATTGGGCTGAATAGTCTATATCTGCTCCTATATCATGTGGTCTTATAGTCTACAGTCCTCGAGAAGCAGAGTGACCAAAATAACCACAGAGCTTGTTTCCTCTAGGCACCCTTTTAAATGGTGTAGGTGAGATTTCCGCTTGGAAATTGTGCCATACCCATTCAATGTGCAGCTTTGTTACCTTTCAAAAAAATTTGTCAACAATGTTCATTGCTACTGATCTTTCACTGGTCTGAAGGTCAAAGTTATGTAAATAACTGATTGGAGGAATTTAATTTAATTGATAACTACATGCATGGGTGAACTAATAAACATATCGGAGATTACTCATTTTAAGTAAATATCAAATGTTTCCTGTAAATGCATAGTTTAACAAGAGCTCAAGACCATTTATTAAAGTCACACCCCAACAAAATCTCTTAAAAATACATCATTCCGTAATAAGGTTTGGTGATTTCTTTGCCTGATTCAAAGAATAACCATTCTGTTATATCTTGAATTTTAAAAAAATATCAGGCAGAATAATAAATAAAAGCACAGAAACAATAAAATGATTGAGTCAACACATATCTGGTAACTACAGCCCAACACACAAAAATATGGCAGATGCAGATTAATAGGGGTATTTGGACGGCACAGGTTCGTGGACTGAAAAGGCCTGTTCCTGTGCTGTGTCTAATTTTTTTTTAATCTAAATTTAAATTTAAAAAATACAAAAGATCAGACGGCACTAACAAAATAATCCCCAGGGTACAATAATCCTTGTTGGCCTAAAGGGAGAAACATTAATTGGATATTATTGCAAATCCAACATGCACTGACCACAGTAAAAAAAAATGGCTGGTAACATCAATGAAATTGCTGATTGGAGAAAATGCCCACCCACGTGTAGTTATGTTCATGGATGGTTGTTGCTGCAGTCTGTTTTAATCAAAATCAGATCTCAGCCCAAAAAAATCCATAAATCTAATTTGAAGCTATTCAGCCTTTTTTAATTAGTACACCACTGAACTCTGCCATACATATCATAAACCACTGGTTCTTCCTTGTTAACTAATTTAGCACATTAAGGAATCAATAGGCTCTAAACCATCACACATGCAGAATTGCAAACACAACTAATTCTGCTACTAATGAAGTAAAATATCGCAAAATGTAAGTAGCAAGTAAACAAACACTTTTATCTAAATCATTGCCAGCTGTTCCTACATTGCTCTCACTCCTTTCATTTTATAACTATTAATTAGCACCAACCTTAATCAGAAAATAGCTCAAAAAAGTCACTCATTACTTAAAACAACTAATTGAATTTATTTACCAGGATATTGAAACTCAAAGTGGAAAAAATAACAAAGGGACAATTCTGGAAAAATTGATTTAATTCAATTGCGAGTTCCCTATGAGCCATTTTATTTATGAACATATTTATTAGCTTTTTTGCATTGAATTTTTGTTTCAACCAACTTGATCTGATCTTCCTGACTGCCAAATCCTGCCTGCAGCAATCAACCACAATAGCAGCAGAGCATTGTCACTGCAACCGCTCCCCTTCAGTTCCACTCGAACCACCCAACTTTAATCAAAAGGTAGAAAAGAAAATATCACCAAGAAAAGTAACATAGTACTGTACTTCTGAAAACTTTGCAATGCCACAGACATTTGTTTTTGTAATACATATGTCATGCATAACATGAAGGTTGATGTTCTTTTAAGAAATGGGTAGCAGCTGAAATCACAAAACACAATTGCCCTTACAATATCTGCCAGTTTTATGGTTTGTCCACAAGTTTTTTTTTATCCTTGATTCTACTTAAATAAATGAAAATGCTGATTGGCTGAGAACCACTGTAAATCCTTTGATACGAACAGATATTCTATTCAAAGACAGGATGTTGCATTATTTATAGTTATGGAGCTATGAAGTCAAGGGTTAGTTAAAGATAAAAAATGGCCAAAAAACCATCATGTCAAAATTAAAAATGTAATCATTGCTTCAAGAGCTCAATGGACTTCAGAATCAGGATTTATTGTCATGAACAAGTCATGATATTAGGTGTTTTGCGGCAGCATTGCAGTGTATTCATATTATATCCATCTTACGATATTACTATATAAAAAAATAATAATAAAAGTAAGGCAGTGTCTGCCGTTCATTGATCATTCAGGAATCTAATGGCAATGGGGAAGAAGATGACCTTGTGCGGCTGAGTCCTCATCTTTAGGCTCCTGCTACCTCTGGTAGCAGAGTGAAGAGTGAGGATTGAAGCTGCTTTTTTAAGACACTGCCTCGTGTAGATGTCCTTGATGGAGTGAAGTCTGGTGCCTGTGATGTCGCAGGCTGAGTTAACAACCCTCTGGAGTTTATTCTTGTCCTGAGAGTTGGCGCATCCAGCCCAGACAGTGATGCAACCAGGCAGAACGTGCTCCCCACGTTACACCTGAAGTGGTTTACGAACATCTTCGGAGACATACTAAATGTTCTCAAACACCTCAGAAAGTACAGCTGCTGGCGAGCCTCTTTGTAATTGCATCAACATGGAGGCTCCAGGACAGATCTTCAGAGATGTTGACACCCAGGAATTTGAAGTTCTTGCTGAGCCCTCGATGTGGACTGGGTCATGTCCCCTGACTTCCTCCTAAAGTCCACAATCATCTCCTTAATTTTGTTGACGTTGAGCACAAAGTTGTTGTTGTTACACCATTTAACAAACTGATCTACCTCCCTCCTGTACACTTCCTCATTGCCATTTGTGATTCTGCCAACAATTCTGGTGTCACCAGCAAACTTGTAGATGGCATTGGAATTGTGCCTAGCCGCACAGTCATGGATGAATAACGAGTAGAGCAGTGGGCTAAGCACGCATCCTTGGGAATGGAATTTCACCGACACGTACGTTGTCCCTGTGATGACTGTGGTGGAATGGAGACAGCACCCATCTCTTTGCAGAATATGGATTTGTGCAGAGACACACGCAAGCATCCTCGTCATGGTTCATCCTCAGCAGAGTAACAAAGGACTCTCTGATTCCACACCCATGTTGCCACACTTCCTCCTCCCCTTCCCTTCCCCTTTCCATTTCTCCTCCCTCCCTTCCTCTCCCTTCACCCAGCCATCACTCCTCCCCTTGATTGCTGCTGTCCCATCTCTCCCTTCTCCATCAATTACCTCCTGCATTTGCGACCACCCCTCCCCCCTCTACAGTTTTGTTCAGATGCCTGCCGACATTGTTCCATATCTTGATGAAGAGTTCAAGCTTGAAATGACATTTATGTATTTTTACCTTTGGTGTATAAAGGATACTGCTTAATCTGCTGAGTTTTCACTTCCACCACCATGTCTGTAGATTTCCTGTTGTACTTCTCTCCGATTTATCAGCTGCTCTGGGGTCACACGCAGAGATAGACGCACCAAGCTTCTGGAAGACCGATAGCTCAGTGAAAGTTGCTCTGTGGTCCGTCCACAACTTGTTGGTCTTCATCACAATGAGATGTTGGTGAGGGAATGCTGCCAACTGAAGCTCATGCTGCAGGAGTACATGATGAAGGATGCACTGAGGCTTAATGAAGCCAACACAATAGCTCTATGGGGAGGAACCACAGTCTGGGTCCCTCCACCACTGGGCATTAAAGGTAAAATTAGTGGGAAAGCCCTTCAAACAACAGAAGCGGGAGTCACCCTGGGGAGCTACTTTAATGGCAATGGTGCTATAAATGGTTATTGCTGCAAGGTACAGGATGTTCAAATTAATTTGACACTATAAATACGGATAGACTTTGCCCTGTTCAAATATGCACAAAAAGATAAACAGTGCAATGTAAATTTGAATGATGTACCACTATTTTGCTATTTTTGTGGAGAAAAAAATTATTGAGGTCTTGATCTTCATACACCCTTTTCCTCATACACCCAAGCATTGTTGCCACATTGAAGGCAGTGGTGAATTTCAATGGGATTGCCCGCTTTCACTGTGAGATAGTTCCATAGATATTGGAAGCGGTCCATGTGAAGTATAGGGTCCATCTTTTCAAATACATCAGTCAACAATGATTTGCAGCTTGGCTACTGAAAATGCGCAAATGTAAATGTAAACCAGCTTGGTTTTTGAGGTTTGGGGTGACCAAAGTTTTCACTGTAGATTAATGCTACTCCAGCAGGCAACCATTAGAGGTGAGTCAAACAGGAAAGTCTACAGACACTGTGATTGTTGGGCAATACACAGAAGTGCTGGAGAATCACTGCATGACCTGTTGAGTTTCTCCAGAACATTTGGGCATTGCATTAGAAGTAAAGTACAGCAATATAGTGAGAAAGTTTGAAAGAGTTTGGGAGCAATTGCACAGCCATACTTGACACCATCTGCACTGAAATTGGCTCTGTTGTGGACCTATTCATGAAGATCATAGCTTGCATGCTATCATGAAGCAAATTAGACCCATTTCTGTGGGCAACTAGTTTTGAGGGAAATGCTCCACAATAACTCTCAGATGATAACATTAAATCTTTAGTGAGGTTGGACTTAAGGTTGGTGCTGATTTATGCCCTTTTTTTGGATGATGAATATCAAGATTACTGTACACCTCAAGATAGATAGAATCCACATTGCAATTCTGAGAGCAGATCTTTAGCCACCAGGAGTTAGTTGTGATTCTGCAGTGACCTTCTCCATGGGAGAGAGCATGGATAACCGTCTGTATCTCCCAGGATCCTTCTAATCTCCTTCCTTATAGCTGGTGGCGACAGATTCTCAGCGATCTGCTGGTCTATCCTCCTCTTCCCAGATGTGAAGAATGAGCTAATAAATCATGACTGAATCTCCTCAATGCTGACATTCAGAACCTCAGTTGGTGTACTATCTGTCCAAAGACTTGTGCTTTTGGCTGCTTGCTTGTCAGTTCTGGTAGCTGGGCTGCTATAGGATGGAGCCAAAGGCACTCATGTGCTTGGGAGATTAGTTTGACTTTGGAGTTTGGCCTTGAGAGAACTGATGATGAATCCCCAGGTATCATGGCTGTCAGTGAATTTCTGGGTGCCCTGCACTCATTCCACCTGCCATGTATTCTGTAGGACCCTTGTTTACTTCTGAAGCTCTCCCTTCAAGTGCCTGAGGAGGAGTTTCTTTTCCCTTTAAGACCTGGTGAAGCTTGTGTGCTCCTTGTATTTTAGGCTCATTGGGTTCTTGGATCTCCAGATCACCCTTGTCAAACCATTCCTGGTTTAGGTTGATGGTGAAATCAAGTCTCTTCATTATTGCTAATTATTGTGAACTCATGGTGGTCAAAATGCTGTGGACATCATGTGGCTCCTATTGTCTGGAAAATTACATTACTTTTCTTGGTTGTCTGTCCAATATCCTCTCTTATAAGAGTCACAATTATGCCTAGGTGTGCATTGGGAAGATTGAACCAATGTTTGCCTTAATCTCCATCACAAATCTTATCTTCTTTGTCAACTTTAACCATCCTCTGTTTCCCTGCCGATTCTTGTACAAGATTGTGGGCATTTTTGACATCTAGTTTTTGTCCTGGGCTGACCTTCCCAATCTGCATAATCGCAAAGGTCACCAGACGTGGCTTTTATAAGATCACTCCTACCACTGCTGCAAATCCTTCACCCAAGTTTTTGATCACTTTTACCCTTGCCTATGGTATCTTCAGTCATCAAAAACGGCCCTCTCCATTTTTTTCTAAGCCATATCACCTTCAAATATTTCTGTTTATTTTGCTCAACGATAGATCAATGTCTATTTGTGCTATTGAAGTGTCTTTGAGATCTTGCTCATTTAAAGCTGATAACTACCGCCCACCCCTGAACTTTCTCTCCCAACGTCAGCAGTTATTTGCAATTACCCACCTAACGATGTGGCATTATTCAATGAAAAGGTTTATGATAAGCCATTATATGATTGCGGAACTATTATACCATGCTCAGCTCATTCCTTTGCTACCAATGATAGTGCCATCAGGTAACGTGGTGGTGGCATGAAAATGTGGTAGTGTCTGTTTACAGGGTCTCTCCAAGCAGCACTGCAGCACAGATGATTTTTTTTTTTATTTTAAGTTTAGATATACAGGTCCTTCCTGAAAATGTGAGCTTGTGTTGCCAAAATACACCAATTAGCCTACAAAGCCCATGCAAGTCTGAAGGGTGGAAAGGAACTAGAACACCCAGTGAAAACCCACACAGACACGAAGAGAATGTACAAACTCCTTACAGACAGCGCTGGATTCAAATCTGGGTTGCTGGCGCTGTAATAGTGTTGCGCTAACTGCGTTACAACCACCACAAGATGTTTTTTTCATTTCTTCCCCCACAGTCTGCTTCAGGACATTAATTTTTTATGCCTTCCACTGAAGATTTGTCTTGACAAATCTTAACAAGGACACAGGAGCAAGACTAGGCCACCTGACCTTGCAAGCCTACCATGCCATGAAACATGATCATAATTCATCTATGCTGGCCTCAACTTCTCCTGTGTCAGTTTCCCATAATTCTTCAATCTCTTTTCCCCTTAAGTGCATCTAATGATCTGCCCTCCACCAGCCTCAAGGGAAGGGTATTTCAGAGATTCACTCCCATTCGAGAGAAGAAATTTCTTGACATTTCAAATTTAAATGACTGGCCCCTGATTTTGTTCCTGCATCCTTTTTCTCATGACTCTCCCACTACTTAAAAATCTCCTTATTAATCATGTCAAGCCCTTTTTGGATTTGTATATGTTTGAATAGTTACCCCTCATTCTTTAAAACTCAAAAGAATATAGAAGCAAGCTGCCTGACCCTATCGAGAGGACACCTCTCCTACCAAGAATTAGCCAGATGAAATGCCTTTCGAAAGCCTCCAAGGCCACCATTCTAAAAAAAAATTAAGTTTATTTGAGCCATGAACGTAAAGTGAAAATTTAGCTGATACTTAGTATTCTAGAATTGTAAAAGCAAAGAATAAAGTTCAAGTTTATTGTCACGTCCTGAGATGCAGTGAGTGAGTTTCATTTTTGAGCAGTCTAGTAGTTCATTGAGCTATCCAATACATAGCATAGCAGAGGGCAGAGAAACAAAGAGAAATCAGTTAGTATATAGAGCAAAGGCAACATCATTTTACTACTATGAGGTTCACTCAGCAGTCTGATAAGTCTAGTCACAAGAATAATGATCATTTCATCCAAACCCAAGCACTCATGGCGTGACCTTATCCATCCAGGAATAAACTGACCCTCCACTATTGTAATAGATCATCAAACTCCAACTCCTTCAGCAGCTATGATGCATCCAATCAATTTTAAACAATTGCACACCATCTCAGATGCAAAATTAGACAGCAACTGAAACCCTGGTGACAGAATCCACTGAAAAATGTCACAAATATAACACTCGGCAATTTCTGAAATCATTGAAATGGTATGTCCTGTCACAGTCTGCTTAGATATGAAGTACACTGGACGGCATTATTTTACTGCAGAAAGGTGTGGAGACTGACATACTCAGGGAGAAGGATGACAGCAGAAAGATCTTTCTATTAACCAATGCCTGGCAGATCATTATAAGATGCAAGTTCAGTCAGAAGATTTCTTCAGTGTCTTCTTTCCCCTGAATAATCAATTATCCTATGCATACTCAGTTATAGCCAGGATGATCTAGCTTGGGAATTTTGACCTTTAATTTTCATTTGCCTGTATTTTTTTTTTCAGTTTTTTAAATCTTTCTTCTGGATTACTTCATCCGTGTCTATATTTTACAAATGACTTCACAAACATGGGCATCAGCATGGCCATACCTTGGTGATCTAATGACTGAGTCATAAAGTCATAGAACAGGCCCTCCAGCCAAACTCATCCATGCCAATCAAGCTAGCAAATTGGACTAGTCCTGTTTTTGTGTCCCTATCCTTCCAAATTATTTTTTCATATCTATCCAAATATCTTTTTAATGTGAATTGTGTGAAAAAAGTTCAATTTCCCAAATGATATGGACTTTAAAAATTCAGTAAATGTACTGAATATTCATCATGGAGACAGAAATAGAATTGCTGATGGATTGCTTGTTGGAAACTGCTGAGTTAAAATTGAACTTTTGCCATTTTTCCTCATGGGTGCCAGCAATTTTCATTCCTACATATTCTAAAAACCAAGATTATGAACTGCTCGAGTCCATATGGACCCCAGTCGTGGAGTGTCGATGTGTGGAATTTCCCACACCTCTGGCTTGATCCATTGATCCATTGGTTCAGGCATCAGAAGGCATATTAGCAAAAGAAGAAGAGAAGGTACAAGAAAATTCCAATGATGCTATAAACTGTATGGAATACAATATCTAAACATTTAGTAGAAGCAGATTCAATTGTGGCTTTTAAAATTAATTGAATAACCATTTGAGTGAAATAAATTTGAAGGGCCAGATAAATATGACTAATTGGAGCCCTTGTACATATTCATTAGTCTGAATAGCCCCCTTCTCTGGTGAGACAATTTTATAATGCTGTTAAATTAGTTTAAATTGGGGGAAATGGGTGAGGTGATGTTACTTGAGATTTAATTCAGTTTCAGTAGGTTCAAAGAGAAGTGAGTCTAAACAAGCTGACAAACAGGGATTAAAGAAAACCTGCTGAATTTCTCCAGCATTGTATTTTTTTTTAAATGAATAATCTTTATTGAACACATAAGGAAGGCCCAAAGCAACACAATACTAAAGCTACATAGGTATTCACATTGGATACAGCAATCTCTGATATCAGTGTACCCATGCACACACACATAGTAACTAACACACTCTTATTAGACAGGGACTTCAACATAAACACCAGATTTCCCTACACCAGTGGGATGCAGCTTAAAGTTAAGTGTTCCTACATAATACTACAGTCCCTCTCAAGTGTAGAACACATCTTACCAACTCCATCAGCAATGTACACTGTTCACAACCTGGTGTAAAGCAGCATTCATAATTAAGATCAAGGAGCAGAAAGGTGGTGGATTTTTAAAGTTCAGTATGCTGGAGAGTCTGGCCCAGGTAATCAATAATTTTAAAGGGACAATGGTCATCAGTGAGTAATTTAAAGAGGCCAGTGGTCAGTGTGCACTAATAGGTGGGCAGAGTTGAACCTTGATTGGCAGGTGATGCAACTTCTGACTAGATTTCAGATGGAGAGGTCATGTGACCCTTCACAATCCGCATTCCCACAGTTCCAGACAGAGAGACACATGACCCTCCACTATCCTCACCTCAGGAGAAGAGAAAAATAACAAAAGCAAAGAAGTGTGTCATGGGGAACAATCCGAAAAGATTAATTAACCAAATTAAAGGAGGAAGGGACAAAAGGTTGGCCGAGAGAACTGGAAGTAATGGCAACAGAATCATTACCAAATGTGCAATAGTGTATAGTAGAAGCAGTGATTATGAAAGAAACTATTAACATCAGTGTTAAGTCCAGAATATTGTAATATGGCCACTAATGAAAGGTAAGGTTCTCTTCCTTGAGTTAACATTGATCTTCATTGAATAAGTGTTGGAAGTCGAGGACTGGTCTGAGTGTGAATGTGGAGTAAATCTCTTCATACAAATGTCAATTTTCTGTTCAGATATTCAGTGCACAATCATCATTCTGGATTTTTTTTGTTTAATGATAATTTATTGCAGGCATACCTTTCATTTGTTACATTTTCTAAACTATGGCAATGGCTGTACGTTAACTGGCACCAAGTTCTTGGTGAAAGGTATAGGTTATGAAAGGTACAAAGCAAACTTCTGAAAATTAGATAATTATCTTGTTATTCTAGAATCTAGGTTCCCTTGTCATTTCTAGAAATAATGATGCTATGGAATACAGGAAAGGGATGGAGCAATGAACTGAAGGAGATGATCACTGACTTCAGGGGAGAGGGCAGTGTCCATAACTAATGATGCTGAGCTTCAGGTTCTTAGGAATGATTTACATGAAGATCTGAAAGCACACTTTCTTTAAAGACTAAGGAAATTAGGCATATATATATCCCCCCCACTCCCAATCCCTCAATAACATATACAGGTTCCACCATCAAAAGATGCACAGCTTAAGCTTGGAGGAAGTTACAAACAGTATTCAATCCACGTAATGAAAACTTCCCTCCATGGACCCTACTGATATCTTCTACTGCGTAAGCAAGTCAACCAACATACCGAAGACCCATCACAAGCTCTCTTCTCCCTACTCTCATTGGGGACTTAAGGGCATGAAAGCATGCACCTATTGGTTAAAAGACAGGGTTTTTTTTCCATGCAACCATCAGGTTCATGAATGAACTTCACAACAGTGTTAACTGATTTTCCTTTTCATTGTAATCCAATTCTCTGTAAAATGTGCTCTACACATGGTTGGATGTAAAGTTATTGATAACCTCTTTGGTTTATCTGTTCAGGGATAACTTGTTAATCTGTTCACAAAAGAGCCTTCCCACTTTATTAGGTATTTTGTGACAACCAAATTTAAACTTGGTGCTCATGAAGGACTCACAGATTGATGAGTAACGAGAATGGTTTGTAAATATTTTCTGTGAAGAGTAAGTTATCTCAATTTAGAAAGTTTTATTGAAGTGGATTGAGAGACACTGTGTCCACTTATGAAGGAGAACACCATTTGACCCCTACAATACAATAAAGTCACTAAAAAAAGCAGTGCTGCTATAATAGCAATACTGACTCCGGTGCAGAACTTGGAGAGTGGAGATACAGCACTCCTCCATGGGATCCTTGTGGCCAGTTGTGATGCCGTTGGCCCTGTACAAGTTTTAAACAGCCTGCAGAAGGGGCTGGTGCTGTTTTTCTTAACATCATCACTTGGAGGTCCATTACCAAGATAGCGGCACCCATACTTGGTAGCGGACCACAAGGGTTACAGGGCACCAATGTATGAGAACACCTCCCTTACTACCAATAAGGAGACAATCCACAGGGACGACCACTGTGGTAGACTAGTGAGCTGAAAGACCCATACAGACTGAGGGTCGCTGGCGACTGGGAATATGGTATTGGGACCGTGATTCGCGAGGGTACCAATGGCGAGAAGGACTTACAAGGGATCTCGGACGCAAAATGTTTCTACTTTGAAACAAGTAGCTTAGCTTCACAGCTGGATTGCAGGAGGTGATTTTTATGGACACACAATGTCTCCAAATGGGCTCTTACACTTCTCTTTCTCTTACTGATGGGGGCATTGGGCAATGGTAGTGGTGCCTCTTTGAGGCCTTTTACTGCAGGAAAAAGCTGACAAACCTTGTGTGTTTATTATATGACAGTAAAGTAATGTGAATTTTGAAAAATATCCAAAAGAGAATTCAGAAAAATATTTTGCCCTAAGTGTGCTGAGAATATCTAACTTGTTGCCATAGGGGATGGTTCACAACAATCACTGTAGATGCATGTCAGAAAAGGCTGGATAAGCATGTGGGATGGCAGAGCAGAGAAGTGTGCTGATGGATTTAGATGATAAAGCAAGGGAGGAGGTTCCAGCAGAGCATAATCACCCACACACTGGATGGAGCAGGTAGCCTCTTTCTATGCCATTTATTCCTAAACAATCTTCAGCAATACTTTTAATTGAATCGGAAGTGACAAGGTGTCCAAAGTATTAAATTGATGAAGTTAGCAACAACATAGAAAAATGCCTCAATTTTCTCATTTCAAGATGTAAATTGCAGTCATGCTGACCTATATTGTTTTGTTTAATTGAGACGTGCGCATTCTCATTCTTTGAATTAGATACAGATGGACATCAGCTGTGATTAAAATAGGCTTATTCGTAATTTAGACCAATGTTATCATTCAATAGAAAAGACAATGAATCAGCCAGTGCTGATTTATAAAAGACATGTTTGCCAAATTTAATAAAACCCTTGGAGGAAGAAAGTAAAAATGTGTACCTTCTATATAGATTTATAAAAAGGTATTTGATGAGGTGTTACCTAGGTGACTAAACCATGTATCACAGCACATTAAAGATGATGTGGCTGCATGAATAGTGAGTTGATTGAAGGATGACAGAGAACTGTGATCAATAACTTTTTGCTGAGCTAAAAGAATAGAAGTACAGTGTTTGGCAACAAGTCCCACATTTTTTCCCCAAAAAATTATTTCAAAAATAACTTTCAGGTCTTGTATGTGGAAGTTGAAATTGAGCAGGTCACCAGCTACTCGCCCAACTTTAAGAAGCCCACAGAGAGGTTCTGCGGCTGTCTAGGAAGTGGGCCCACAGCTTCACGGGCCACCTTCCATCGGTTGGTCCCTGCTTACCGGGGCCACCACCATCATTCGCTTCCCCGTTGAGAAGGCCGACCACGGTGGCCCTCGCCCACAGTGCAAGATCGTCCAGATTTGCTGCTGCTGCTCACTTACTGTGGTGAGAAGGCTGACCACTGTGGCCCCAACCAGCAGAGCAAGACTGTCCGGAGGCCACCACCACTCACTTCCTCCAGTGAGAAGGCCGACCACGGCAACCTCCACCAGCAGCGCAAGAGGTGTAGGAGCAACCCTTTTGCCAACTTACTCGTAAATGCACTAAAACATTTTTCTTAATATTCCCTGCTGAAATGGGGGGGTGGGGGCTTACATGCCTATGGGTCTTGTATGCCATCAAATATAGGTGTGTAATCAAGTTCCCAGATTCAGCATTCACATCACTATTTTTCTCAATGTGCGTGAACAACTTGGACTTGTCTTTAATCTTGTGCTACTTAATATTTGCAGCTGTTACATAAAAGAATGAACATTGAACAACTTCAGCAGAAAAAAATTTTCTTTGAGAAAATACAAATCAGTTGAAGTTGAATGCAGAAAATTGTGAGATGATAAATTTTTGGATAAAGAATATACAGAGGAAATAGGGAGTTCAAAATTAGTGGAGAGGAGATCTGTTTTGCAAAACTTGAGCAAGGAATGGAGAATAACAAATGTGCAATACCCAAATATGCTGGGGATCATGCCCCAGCTGTGTGATGAAAAGGATAAAAAATATACATGATCCTCAAGTTTAAAGACACACTGCTATGAACCAGTGAGAAATATCAAAAGCCACAAGAAACTGACGATCTTTCCATCAAAAGATCCCAGCGTTATTTTAAATAATGAAACAATCTGGTGAGCTAGGTGAGGAAAAACTATGATAAATCTGCGACGTAAACAAAATATTGAAATGAGTAGTTTTGCAAATTTATTTCTAAGAATATGGAATCTTCTACAAGTGGCGGAAGCAACGCATAATATGAACCATGAAGTGAATAAATATTGCAAAAAGAACATGTTTTAAAGAGTAAACAAGGCAGATTAAGGGTGGAAAATGGAACTAAATTGCTGGCTTAGTGGTTTGTTTGACCTTGTCTATTTCAAGTGTTCTGTGATTACAACAATCAACTTTGGTTTTGCTGCATTCAGATTTTTGGCATGGAATTCAACAGATATTAGTACATTGCAAAATCAGTATATAAAGTAGAAGAGGATCAGGGACTCTAATTTAAAAAAAACACTTTCAAAATGAGGGCATTAATTCAATTATGTATCTTTTTTTGACGTATCATTTACTGCTAACATTTGCAGAACTTGTAACCTGTGCAAATTTCTAAAGGTGGAAAGCATTCTGACTGGTTGCATCACTATCAGGTATGAGGGAGCCAATGCGGAGGACAGGAAAAGGCTACAGAGGATTAGGAACTCAGCCAAGCATCATTATGGGCATTAGTTTTTAAGGATGTCTTTAAGAGGCGGAATCTCAAGAAGGCAGCTTCCATCAAGGACCCTCACCAACCAGGCAATGTCCTCTTCACACCGCTATCATCAGGAAACAGGTACAGGGGACAAACACCCAACATTACAAAAACAGCTTCTTCCCCTCCACCATCAGATTTCTGAATGGACAATGAGCCACAGACACTATCTAATGGGTTTTTTTAAAATCTTCCTTAGCATTCATTTATTTAATTTTAAATTGTGTATTTACAAAAATGTAAATTATAGCAATTTTTGCACCCGCAATGGACAACACTACTACTACAAAACAACAAATTTTGTGACATGTTCATGACAACAAACCTGATTCTGATTGGAAAAGCTTGCTATTTAATAAACTAAATTAATTTGTACACTTAATCCTAAGCACCCTTGAGTTGAAGACAAGCTCTAACAATGTTAATTTAACTCTCTAAATTAATTAGCCTCTACAATCCATGTGTGATAGTGTCATCAGGACTTCCTGAAAACTGTGATATCCATGAATCAATTGATCTTTGTGAACTTTTTCAATATTAATGTTAATTTACTTTGATAACTGTCTGATTAATAAAATGGATGATAATGGATGTGACATGTGCATTGTACAACATACAGTTGTATCTAAATTCGTATGCTGAAATTGAGCCTGTACTTCATTTTTTAAAAACACATTAAATTGAAAAAGAGATATTCAATACAAAAGATAATTACTAAATATTCACAGTTACCATAGTGCAGACAGTCCTCTTGTGGTGTCGGAGCAGCCCATGATTAGCACAGAGGAAGGTTCAAGAATCTGATCGATGGTTAAAAAGCTGTTTTTGAACCTAGAGGTGCTGGTCTTCAGGTTTCTGTATCTCTGCCCAAAGGTAGAAGTGAGAAGTGATTGTAGCCTTTATGATGTTGGCTGTCTTCCTGAGGCAGCAACTCACCAAGATGTCTTCAATAATAGCCGTCTAATTTTTGAGTAGCTTTGTTTAAATCAATATTCTTACTAGAATCAATTTGTCAATTTAATGTTGATGAATTTAATTTGCAAGAGATTTTTCCTTGAAATGCAAGTGCTTTCCTATAGCAATAAGTTGGAGAGCCATCCATCATATTGGTTCTTAAATATACACCATCAAGCAGCTTGAAAAGGCAGGAAACCTCTGTAATGTTTCATTTGTAAATTCCTCTCATTAAATGTAAGGCAGAAGTTTTGCTCTGTTTTCTGTCAAATACTGGAAGAAGCAACATGGGCACAGCCACTAATGAGGTATTTCTGATGCTCAGCTCGCAATTTAAACAGTTTGATGAATATTAAGTCAGACTATATGGTTCTAAATCCTGCATATCATCTATTTTAATCAGCCCCTGAACTGGTTGCTCTGAGTTCAGTTCAAGCATTCCATCTCAAAGAACAAAACAATCTTCATCTAACTTTTGTTTTTCAATAATGATTATTCCTTTTGATTACAGCTACTTGCATATGAATCACAATCTATATGTTTAAGGTTATTGATAGGCACATCAAGGACATTATAAAACCATATTTTATGTTTTTTTATATATTTGTAAATTATAAACAATCTGTTTTGAAAAGAACAGCTTTCATGTTAGAAAAAAATCCCAATTTATTTTATAAATAGGAGTTTGGAAAGTTGACATGAAGAGAATGTAGTCAAGAATCTGGTGATTTTTAAAGAAGCTGTTGTATTGGAGCGAATGAGAGCCAACAGTGCAAATTGTCTGACTGGTGGGTGGGGTAGACTCACTTCTGTCATCTCCTGGTAGAGTAGGGAAATATATATACATTGGAGAAATGTGGGGTGCGATTAGATTGTGGAAATATGATGGAGTAGATCCATGAAGATAACTGAGGATGAAGAAATAATTTTACATCTGAGACTTTGGGAATATGAACCCACAGGATAGACGACTGCCTGACAGATAGTAAGTGTTAGGAAGTGATGAAAAACCCAAGATTTCCTCAGTACTTCTGAAGATACGTGTATCAGTGGGCTGAGCTTGGCCAGTGAGCATTTTGTTTAAGTGTTGACTGCTCAAACATTTAATGGCATACAAGGTCCAAGATTATTTAAATTCCCAAACAGGTCTTGTGCACTGAAGACTTTGGTGCTCTTTACTAGTGTGGAACAAGTGAAGGAAATTGGCCATGTCTGGGTGGGTCAGGTGGTTAGAGACTCAGGCATGAATTGACAATCAGGACCAACAGATACATAAAGGGGTTGGGAATACTCAGCGGGTAGTATAGGTATTGGTAGGCCAGGTAGTTCAGAGTATGTTAAGTCCCCTGGTTGTGGGAGTTAGGGTGGATGGGAAATGGGAGACAGTTATAGTTTGAGAGGGAGTAGCCTTGATATTCAGGCAGTGAATTAGAAGAGCTGGTTATGAGATATGATGCTGGTTGATGTAAAACTGAATTGGTGTATGGTAAAGTGATTGACCCATGGTGTTCAGGTGGAAGGTGCTCTTGGGGGAGGAACAATTAATGTTTGGGTTGAACAATGGTTGTGAAGTTTTGAGTGAGTAGTTTCCTCTGGGTGGGGGGGGGGGGGTGTTTGGAATGAGTCAAAGGAAGAAACTATCTAAAAGTAAGTGAACAACTCAACCTTCCTGTGCCAGCTCACACAGATTCCCAACAACTCACAGAGCAACAGGCCACATAAGATCTGGAAAGGCCTGCCTCTCTGCAGCAGGCTAGGAGAGGGCAGCAGCCTTATGTATGCTATTGAAGACTGTGGAAGTTTTATTCAGGCACATATGCACACTGTCATTTGGCATCTGTGTGACTGGGATCTTCCATGCAATTATGCACCAGATGCAAGGTGAACCTGCATTTACTATCCACTCATGGTGAGCAGCAAAGTGGGTGTTGTAATTTAACAGGTTCATGGAATGGGAAGTGAGCTGGCCAAGAATGCATTTGAAGGTAAAACATGAGATGCCAACAAAAGTCAAAGGAATGAGATAGCTATGATAACAGGCAATGAACTAGAAATGAGGTGCAATGTAAAATATGTCCAGGAGCAGGGGATGTTAACACAGGGATTATTGCAATGTGGTGGAGAAACTCAGCAGGTCATGCAGTAACCATGGGAAGTAAAGAGTAACCACTGTTTCTGGCCTGAGCCCTTCATCAGGTGCTCGGCCCCAACATTGTAGATTTTCTTGTTTAACTCGTGCAGGGACTATGATCAGCAATCATGCTTTGAAAGTTAGCATGGCTTGTTGGAGATGAGACTCAGTGGCTGATGCCTGTGATAGGCAGTCGTGGGGGTCAGGGACTAGATTGTCAGAGGATTTGTATGTTTTATCAGCACAGAATAATCTCCACTATCGTACAGTCAGTGTATAACTTGGTGGACTCAAAAGAATAAAGGCAGGACTCGAGGAAGGCGCGGGATCTTGAGTATATTGCTAGAATAGTAAGCATACCCCCCGTGGTGGGCTGTCTCTGCCATGCATTGTTTTTAATTAATAAGAGGTGACAGATGCTGATGGAGAATGTGGCATCTTACCCTCTGGGGGGGATAATCTGTTGGTGTGGCTAACAAATGGTGAGAGTTTCATAAAATCCTAAAGCTCCACAGCACAGAAAAAGATCCTTCAGCACCTCATGTCCAAACCAATTATCAAATACACATCTTTACTATACCAAGTTCCCAGCACTTGGCTCATTCAAATGCCATGTGTTTTTCAGTCCACCACTGAGAGAGAAGCTGCCTAAACAATGGTGAGAAACATCATTCTACCTGAAGTGGAGACCATCTAAAGGAGATCCATGGAAATAAGATAATTGTCTAGGATGTCTTGAACTTGGCCCTTTTAAATTTGTCTTTACATCAGCAGCTTGCAAATGCGCTACTCAGATCTCCAGTCATGGGAGCCAGGTGTCCTTGGTGTATCACTGGAACAACAGGCTTCACATAAAACCTACTCTCTTCTCCCTCCCATTCCCACATATTCTTCAGTAATATTGTTCTCTTACTAATGACACAGATAAACCCAACTCATGGTTCTAGCTGGTGATGGAATCAAACAGCAAAAATATACCTCTCAAGTCACATGTTGACTTGACCTCAACTGTTATTTATAATCAATATTAAACCCCAACATAATACTACATGACCCTATCCCTGTGCTCTAGTATTTGGTTGGCTTCTGAGGAACCAAATCCTTCTAATGGTGAATCATTGCAGGTCTTCTGCTGACCTGATAGTAGCAAGCATAATTTTACAACTCCATGGAAATGGAGTTGCCCTATGAATGTGACCATGTACCAAGAGTAGAGAAAGGGAGCAGTAGAAAGTCTGTGGCCAAGGCCCCCAGCCACAGTGAGCATTGCTTGGCCACATGTAGATGTTGCATTATACAAGCTGTTGATGAAGAGGGAATTGCTGTGCTGCAGCTAGCACAGGCGGGTCTTCAACAAAATTGGAGGATTCTGCTTTGAGGAGGTGGTGTTGCTACAGGCTACTGAGATGATGGATTGAATGGACATCTCCACAGTGTCATGTCCTTCAGTCAGTTGAGTCCATGCATGTCTATAGCTGGAAACATGTCCAACACTTTGATGATTTACAGATGATTGCCCTTAGCCTTGCAAGACAACATTAATCCACATCAAAGAATTCTCTTAAGAGTGGTGGTGAAATTACAGCTGGGGATGGTGAAAAGGAGATCCTATAGTGAGAACTCCTCTCACTGTCACATCCTTCTCAGTCAGTAGTTTCCATGTAGCCTTGTGACCAAGTCTGCTCCTGTACAGGATCTTGGCTGGCAATTTAGAAGAAGCTTGTGTTGGTGAAATAAATAGGGAAAGTCAGCTGAGAACAGGTTTATGAGTTGAGTAACCTACTTCTTTCTCTTCAGAACCCAAACAAGCGGCACCATCTAGGAGGAGCTGAAGAAAGAGCAACTATTTTTTTTAAGTTTTAACAGTGAGGACATTGGAATCCAATAAAATATGGCAACGTTGATTTTAATTTCTTTTGTTTTGCAAGAATGTTTTTGACACTTACCCACCTTATCCAATCTTGGCAACTGGGTGGAAAATGGCCTTCCAGAAATGACGATATCTAAATAAACATTCTCCCTAGTGGAGGATTGCCGAAAGCGCAATTGGTTGTTTGGAGGCTGTTTGAAGTGTAGAAAGCCACAAGCCTTCTGAAGAGCCTGCCAGCTGCTACTTAAAACCTCCTCAACTCTATCACTGTCAACACATGTCACTCAGTATGTGAATTCTGTCAACCCTCATTTGGCATTTTAAATTCTGTGGAGCTTTCAATCAAATTAAGTGTTGCTGGAGATCCTGACTGGTGCATAACAAATGGCATCTCCTTGTTGGCTTGTCCTGTATTTCTGATCAAACCTCTGTCTGGATTTGTATGTTTTATCAACACAGAATAATCCTACAGTCAGTGCATAACTTGGTGGACTCAGTAGAATAAATCCAGGACTCTAGAAAGGCGCAGGACATTGAGTGTACCCGCTGGAATAGTAGGCATACTCTCCGTGGTGGGCTGGCTCCCCTTTACATGAAGTGCAAGCATTGTTTATAATTAATAAAAGGTGTCAGCTGCTGATGGAGAATGTGCAGTCAGTGGCATCTTACCCCCTGCGAGATCCTGTCTGGTCTACTTACAACTACTGGGGGGAAAGAAATGAGTCGGGGGACTTCTGTGCCTTCAGGGTGTTTGCAAATTATTCCCAGTGATGAATTGCATTTGAAATGTTTCTGACAACAAATGCATGCACAGCAAGTTCTCACAGACATGAGATAAATGTGCATTTAATCTGGTTTTATGATGCTGGTTGAATGCACTACAATGTGGATAAATGTGAGGTTGTCCACTTTGGTCATACAAACCGGAGGCAGACTACTATTTGAATGGCAATAGATTGGGAGATGGGGAAGTGCAGAGAGACCTAGGGGTTTTTGAGCATCAGTCACTGAAGGTGAGCATGCAGGTACAGCAAAGGCAAATGGTATGTTGGCCTTCATATCAAGAGGATTTGAGTATAGGAATAAGGATACCTTACTGCAGCTGTACAGAGCCTTAGTGAGACCACACCTGGAGTATTGTGTGCAGTTTTGGTCACCTTATCTGAGGAAGGATGTTCTTGCAATGGAGGGAGTGCAGAGGCGATTCACCAGGCTGATACCTGGAATGGCAGGAATGACTGATGAGGAAAGATTGCGCAAATTGGGATTGTACTCGCTGGAGTTTAGAAGATTGAGAGGGGATCTCATAGAGACATAAAATTCTGGCAGGACTAGACAGAATGGATATGGAAGGGATGTTTCCAATGGTGGGGGAGTCCAGAACCCGGGGCCATGGTTCGAGGATAATAGGCAAACCATTTAGAACCGAGATGAGGAGGAATTTCTTTACCCAGAGGGTGGTGAATCTTTACCCAGAGGGTGGAATTCATTGCACAGAGAGCAATAGAGGCAGGTTCATTGAATATATTTAAGAGGGAATTAGATATATTTCTTCAGTATAAGGGAATTAGGGGTTACGGAGAGAAGGTGGGGACGGGGTACTGAACTTTATGATCAGCCATGATCTCATTGAAAGGCGGAGCAGGCTCGAAGGGCCGAATGATCTACTCCTGCTCCTATCTTCTATGTTTCTGTTTCTATGAAGGGTAATGTTGCACAGGAAATTTGGATGGCTTCTGTATTTTTTTTTAAACTATCATGCCATTTTTACATCCATTGAAATAGAGAAAGGATCTTGTTTTCACATATTAGCTGAATCTCATAGAGATGAGTCAGCGTGATTATACACTTAAACCTTCCTACGTCTTGCTGTGAGAGAAGTTATTAAATCGAATTTAATTTCTTAAATTGTAAATGGTGATATGTGAACTGGTTCCCTTGATTATCTTCAAACATTGGGATTCCCAGTCCAGTGATGCAACCTTCTAAATATTGCACGCAATACATAAATGTGGTGGCAGAGGCAAATTGCTAGGAAGGACATGTGGCTATGGAAGAAAGTCTGGCTGATAACAGTAAAAACACAATTCTGGAGAAACTCAGCAGGTGTCCTTTGCAGAGCAAAGATAAAGATACATAATCAACGTTTCAGCTTGAGTCCTTCATCAAGGTTCCGAGAGCTTGAGAGCAGTGAGGATAACAGAGGGGACCAGGGAGGGAAAGAGGCTCTCACAGAACTCCCTACGAAGACATGAGTAGAATTTCTTAAGGGTAGGCATCACTCAAAGAGACTTTGTAGACTTCCTTGTTTAACAATATTGCATGCACCATTTTTCAACTCTTGGATGTTGAGCAGCTCCTAACCCTATGAAAATGGGGCAAAAAGTTAAAGAGACAAAATTTTGGTTGACTCAGTAATGCAGACTTCTGACAGTACCCTGATCCCAGCACTTTGGGAAACAGTGAATTCCTGGGCACCTTCAGAAACACCTTTGCCCAAACTTTACAACCTCCCATTGTGCTGCAAATGTGGAGCTGGTGACCTCAAGCAGAACCCTCCACACATAATAACTGCACCTCTGCTCCAGAAATGGGTTGTCAAAGCTGTCAGCATGAACAGGGCCACTGAATATTTATGAATGGTTTTAACAACATTCAGAAACAGTCTTTTTTTTAAAGTGCCCCAAGCCAAACAATATTGTTGAAAAATATTTTTAAATTACATTTTGAAAAGCTAGACACAGTCCATGAACTAACAATTGATTGAAAGCATTGAAAGAAACTTTAATTAAAATGAAATGGGTATTGGAGGCAGAATAGTTACTGTGGCCACAGAGGTCACTTTTACTTGTGCCAGCTCCAACATTATGGAGTGGCTGTTTGTGCAAGATTCCCAGGCAGGCACCATAAATGAATCTGATTTGTCTGCTAAAATGCTACAAACATAGTGTGACAGGAAAAATGGCTTTTATTTAATAGACTGATTTTGATGAGAAATATCTGACAAGATATGCATCTTGATTTTGGTTTGTGAGCTATCTGTTCTTGTCTCGATGATAGCATGGAAATTGTCCAGTCAAAAAATATTTGTGCTATAGTCTATAAATTTAACAGTTGATTTAATATTCTTACTGCACCATTCACAAGGAATAAAATCTTAACCCAGATGTTCACACTAACAGAAACCAGGGAGCCTAGACCAGGAAACTGTTTGTCAATGGACGATGTACTCTTGTCATTATTAGCTGTTTGATAGCCTGAAATCAACATTCCACTTCGTAATTTTACTGAGAAAGCTTTAAAAAAAAAACAACCAAAGTAAAATGTGGGGAAAAAAAGCAAAAATAAAATCTGAGATACTGGAAGAAAACAAACGTTATCTGTTCAGCCTTGTGAGCTTGACTTTCTCTTTCAAAGTGCTGTGCATTATATTCTGTTGATTTGTTGTAAACTTTCTTATGATTCGATTATTTTTCATTTAGTGAATACCATCTGAGATCCTAGTCAATAAATACATTTTTTTTAAACTGCATATTGGTGGGGATCAAATAGAAAGAAACTTTATCGGAATTGGAAGAGAGGTTTAATTTGGAATATAAATTGATAAACATATTGGCAAAACTTTTCTTTCCTTAAGAAAGGTGAATAGATTTTAAAAATGTATTTTATTACAATCGACTGACAAAAGTGTGATGTGTTTTTATTTGGGTACTTTTATGCTACACTTTTGTTTACCAGGGATGGCAAAATGTCAGCCATACAGCGTCCCTTATTATTGATCCTTCAACACTCCTCAAGGAGCTAAATGAAGCAGTTAACTGATATGGTTGAGAGAAATTTTGCCAATTCAGCGGTTGAGAGTTTTCATTTATATTTAAAAAGCTGAATACAAAAAAAGAGTTCCAGCTTTCTGAAAAACTATTAGTAAAGTAGCAGACCTATTTTTGATGAAGACGAAATTACAAATAACAATAAAAGAAATACTTAAGGTTCAAAATTGATATTTTCCAGGCCCATAATGGGTGCAACCAAAGCCATTTTTGAAAACAAATGATACTTATTGGAGCTCAAACAAAACTGGTCAGAGTTTTTTTTAAATTTTCAGGCAGGTTAGGTGGTCAATTGAGTGAAGCTTCACTTCAATTTTGAAATCAGGTTCTCGTGCATCTTAAGGTTTTGGATAAGGTGGCCTTTACCGTATGAAGCTGACAGTCAATCTAGGTTGAAGTAAATTGGAATCATCCCTTCAGCTGTGCCAATTTTTAACTGCCTTTTCTTTCTGGATCTAGTACAAAGATAATGCATCATTGCTAAAGGTGCTGCCAATCAGTTAAAGGTTTTAAACCAGCACTCTTATCTGTGAATCATTGCCCAGTACTATTCAAAAAATACCTGGGGAGCTCTTGTGATCTGGCCAACGGGTATCCCTGAAACAATGTTCATTGATGGTAGCACTAACTTGCACGTTTAAATTTTATTTGTGGGCCTTTGCTGTACAAACATTGGTTGTTCCACAAAACATGAATAATTGCTAACCTAAATGTATTCACTGGCTCTGATACACAAGTTGAACGTTCACTTTTCTAAGGCATGGCCTAAGCCTCTAAATAATGCAGAATTCTTTGCCTCTTCGTACTCTGATCACAGGAATTATTCTGCACAGTGTCAAAATGTATTTCTCCACCTCCCTCTGATCCATTCAGGCTGAATGCAGAATTATTCAGTGTTTAATTTAATCCTTACCAGATATTAGTTCAACTGTGTGCAAATCAGTAAAAGTTTTACAAAGAGATAAACCTACTTTCATCTTTTTATTAATGGAACTTCATCTGGATTTGGAATTATACTTGAGTGTTTAGGGTAGGATTTAAGGACCATAAATATGTCTGCCTATATTCCAAGAACTGAATGCAACTGCTGTGAAGGAGGCCCACTTTTCACCAGCAGCAATGCCAATCAAAAAGTGGAAGATCAGATCAACAACACTGCTCCCTCCCTGAGCTTCAAGGTGTTATGGAGCGTCTTCCAGTCTAATAGCTTTTGGTATCTTCTGGAGATCTTCAAATAACATTTCTGTGGTTTTGTTAAGGTTCTGCTGTGCTGTGGGCAGCTTTTTTCCCCATTTAAATATAGGTCTGACCTCTCATGGTGAATCAATTGGAATCTGTTTCCCAGACACAAGGCCTCTTTTTTTTTATTTTGCAACATGAAAGTTAACAGTGAGAAATGTTTTCACTTTTTGCAGTCAATCAATGCCAGCATTGCCAAGTTAACAGTGATTCAGAGATAAACAGGAAATCTGCTGATGCCGTGGTCTAATGCAATATACAAAGTGCTACAGAAACGCATCAGGTCACACAGCATCCGTGGAGAAAGCAATCGGCCATCAATATTTTGGAGCCCTTCTTCAGGAGTGCTGAAAATCAGGTGGACACTTGAATAAGAAGGAGATCGGTGGGACGGTAAGGAAGAGGGAAGAGCATAGGCTCACGGGTGATAGGGGAAGAAGAGAAGGGAGCTGAGAGGTGACAAAGGGCAGAGGAGAAGGGAGCTGAGAGGTGACAAAGGGCAGAGGAGAAGGGAGCTGAGAGGTGACAAGGGGCAGAGGAGAAGGGAGCTGAGAGGTGACAAAGGGCAGAGGAGAAGGGAGCTGAGAGGTGACAAGGGGCAGAGGAGAAGGGAGCTGAGAGGTGACAAGGGGCAGAGGAGAAGGGAGAGAAAGGGGTAAGGGAAAACAAGTGACCAGCAGAGGGAAGTTAATGGAAATTGGAGAGGTCAATATTGATGGCACCTGGTTGGAGACAGATGAGATGGAATATAAGTTGTTTGGACTCGACAAGTGCAGCAGTTTATCATTTGCTATCCAGGAAATTGTGCATTGTGAAGTTACATTAAATCATCTTTTTAACTTCCCAAACTTTCTATCAAAGTGCCCTCTTTGATCAAAACTCTGCTTAGCTGTTCAAATCTTTAAAGCATGGCATTGCATCAATTATACTTGTACACTAAGTCTCCTTAATTTTATAGTGGATAATGAATGAATTATTACTGGCTCTATTAGAGTCCCATCTCAAATACTTTCTCTTTCTAAATCATGAGCTTAATCCTGTGTCCTTGGAAGTGCCTTGTTCAATCAATCCATCAACCATCTGGTGAAGGTCAACTAGTGAAAGATCGCCTCCCCCCTTCCTGATCACAGCTGTGAGTCTGTTCTTTAAATGACAAAGTCTGTGCCCATGATCTGCTGTTCCCAATGCTTCTTTTTGTACTTCTCTCTTGTTTTCATGTGAATTTTTAGCTAAAATTTATGCTTTTCCCTTCATTTTCAGCAAGGCTTGCAAATACTGCCTGTCCAACCTTGACATGAGTACTTATTGATTTAGCTTGAACCCTATATCTTGTGTCAATGCCACATTTATAATAGTTCACTGGACCATTGAGTTGTACTACCATTTAAATAAAGTTAAATTTCATATACTAAATATATTTGGTGATACTGCACAACTTTTTGAATGCTAACAACTTTGTTCTCCAATTTGTGATTGGATCATCTTTTAGGTTTTAAAGATGCAGCTTGTGTGGTATGGACAATGAAGTGGCCCAATGAAGTTGCAATCAGCGCTGTTGACTTACAACTGTCGGGACCTGGGTTTGAGTCTGACCTTGGGTAGGTGTGGGGTATTTGCACGTTGCTCTCGTTTCCCCTCATGTGTCAAGGAGGTTAATTGGCCTTTATGCTTGTAGGGGGTTGTGGAAATGAAGAAGATATAAGACAATGAAATAGAGGGCTACAAGCAAAGGTAAAATAGGGAATGGACCTGATATGATGGTTCTGCTAGAAGCCACTATTGACCCAATGACCTCATTTTCTGCCAAAAGCTCGTCACAAACTCGTCTTTTGTCAAGAAGGAGATGTCATATTCTTTGATGTTTGACCATTATCACATCCAGACTGGCTGGGAAAATATTTGCACCATCAGTCGTGCAGAGGGCAGTGGGTTTCACTCCAACAGTGACCTGAGGATCAGATCCAATTACTTCTGTGCATCTGAAACCCTTGCAGACAGCCAGATCACAGGGCTTCGGAGAAGGAAACAGAATTTTTTGGTTTTTCTTTCAGCTCCCAGTCTAATTTGAAAGTGCCCTAGGATTCCTTATAGAATACTGGGATGTGCAACTTGGGCAATTATTTCTGTAAAGATTGTAAAATTGAGCCCCGATCCCTAAAATGTTGAGTTAATGATAGACTCTCTTGTCATGTACAAAGTGCTTGTGCACCAAAATTCACTCTTGCTGCAGTCAAACAGGTGGGGTAATAAAACAACTACAATAGTACATCTCCATAACTGAATTTAAAAAAGACAATTCAATACAAAAGGTAAATAATAAATATTCATAGCTATCCGAGTGCAAAAATAGTGAATTTTCACTAGTGAAAACAGTGCTCTTGTGGCATCAGAGTCGTCCCTGATTAGAGTAATGTGGGGGTAGGGTGAATGATGGTTTAAAGCCTGATTGATATTGGAAAAAAACTGTTCTTGAATCGAGAGACACTGTTCTTTATTAAATGTGTTCTTGCTGCAAGTTTGAAGCAAGTGGTGCTACAGATAAGTCAGCTGCCTATATACTCCAGGGGCACCAGGTTCATTCTGACAGCTGCAGCTGTCTTTGTTGAGTTTACTGATTTTCTTTATGATCACGTGGCTTTTCCAAAATGCTGTGACGTCATCCCACATTTCAAAGAAGCACCGATTGTGAAGTGGCTCCAGTGTCGATGGGTGACAAGACAATCCAGGAGGTGGAGTGAGTATTATGGGGCATTCATGAGAGAAGAATATTCAGGAAAATAAATGGGGGAATGAGATTAACTGGGTTGTTCTAAGAGCTGGCATGGATTCACTGGGCTGAATGGCCTCCATTTGCAATGAAATTTGAAATTACTCCAAAGGAATAGGAGCAGGAGTAGGTCATCGCTCTTTGAGCTCATTCCACCATTCAGTAAAATCATGGCTATGCTGTGGATTCTGGTCCACTTACCTAGCTGTTCCCAATCTTCCAGTGGCAACCTGTTTCAATTCCCCACCCCTTTCCCATGCTGACATGTCTTTTCATGGTCTCATGCATGGCCAAACTGAGACCATCAGCAAATTTGAGGAATAACACTTCATATTCCCTCCAACCAGATGGCATTAACATTGACTTCTCCGATTTCCATTAGCCCTCCCCCATCTCTCTGTTTCGCAATGCCTATGTCTCCTTTCCTCCAGCTCCTCTCTCTCTCTCTCTCTCTCTCTCTCTCTCTCTCTCTCTCTCCTCTCTCTCTTTCTTTCCCTATCCCTGTCTCCTCACCAGTATTGCATTCACAGAGCTATCCCCTCCCCTGATCAATACTCAGCTCTTCTATCCACCTATGCCATCTTGGCTGTGGCATGTGCTTATCTCCCAGCCCCTTCTTCACTCCTCTCCCCACCTTTATATTCAAGCATCTGCCTGCTACTTGCTCATATCTTGAGGAAGGGCTCAGGACTGAAATGTTGGTTATATATCTTTGTTGCCTAAAGACCCAGCAGGTCCTGTTGAGTTTCTCCATCACTCCTGCAGATTATCCTTCATTCCCTTAGTGTTCAAAAATCCATCTATCAATGAATTTAATGAGGCATTCTCCATTCTATCACTGGACAAAGAAATTCACAGATTCATTACCAGTTTCCCCCTCATCTGTTTGAAATCTTGAAGCCATGAGCCCCAGTTCTAGTCTCACCTGCCAGTGGAAACAATCTCCCTGCTTCTATCTTGTCCATTTCTTTCATAATGTTATACATATCTATAAGATTTCCCCAACACCACCATTTTAAACCTTTCCTCAACCCAACTGTCTCATTTCCAGAATCAGCTAGTACACCGAGAGCAGTTCAGTTTATACAAATGTTTATTACAAATTCAAAAGCTGATTTCAAACTACAATATGCTAGCCCTTCCCAACTATACTTATCAACACCTGGACTGGTCCCAACTGCCGAAGCGAGGCAACGACTGCACACTTGTAGTAGGTTGTCGGGGCGCCAGTAGCAGCTTCTGCATCTCCGTCGACCGGGACGTTAGCTGGACTCTAGAAGTTCTTCTTCTTGCTGAGAGATGTTGCCACCTCTCGGAGAGTCTCAAACTTCAGCAGCGGGACCATGGCTTATATTACCCAAAAACTGCTTACCCAAGCACCTATTCCCAGCACAGTAAGAAAGATAAGCGAGCAAGCTAGCATGCCTAGGCTTTATCGAATAATGTAATTTTCAGCTTATCACTTTGAATACAATGGTTTATTTTGCATCAAGGCTAGGCCTCTGACAGTCTGTGACCAAAACAAGCAGGAAGATTAAATGTTCTTGGTACACAAATGTCCTTTCATCAGATAACTGCATCTCTGGCCCCTCGGTGGAATTTAGCTTATGTCTGCTAATTCTTAAAAACAAGCAGGTTCTCAGCCTTGCAGAAGCAAAGGCTGCAAAAGTAAAAGACACGGTTAGAATCTTCCATTACAGTACCTCAATATATTGATTAAGAAACTTTCTGAACACATTTGACAAACTATAACCCATCCCCATCCCTTTTACAATATGGGAGTCTCAGTCAATATGTGGAAAATTATAATCTCCTTCTATTACAACTTCGGCTGCCTGCTCTCTCTCTCTGCAGATTTCCTCCACTAATTCCTGCAAACTACTGGATGGTCCATAATACAATCCCATTAACGTGATTATCACTTACCCATTCCTCAGTTACACTTGGTAGATGAACCCTCTGCTCTCCCTTGTCTGAGCTGTGCTGTGACATTTTTCTTAAATTACAATGCTACCCCTCCCCCTCGATTGTGTCTGAAACCATGAAACCCAGAACATTGAGCTGCCAGTCTTGCCCCTCCTGCAACCAAATCTCAGTAATGGCCACACTTTCATAATTCCACATGCAAATATATGCTCCAGCTCATCTGCTTTTCCCACAATATGCCCATAAATAGACAACTCAAAACATTCTCATCATGAAAAACATTTTGATTCATGTCTGATTCCTATATCATCTTTTTCCACAACCATTCCATTATCATTATCTTCTCTGGCACTCTGGTTTCCATCTCCTGCAACTCTCATTTAAACCCACTGGGGCAGCATTAGCAAACTTTCCTGCAAGTGTATTTGACTCCCCCCCCCTCCCATTCAGATGCAAGCCATCTTGCCAGTACTGGTCCCACCTTCCCTGGAAGAGAGCCCAATGATCCAGAAACCTGATGGTCTCCCTTCTGCCCCAAATCTTTAGCTGCATATTAAGCTGCATTGTCATCCTATTTCTAACCTCACTAGCATGTGGCATGAGTTGCGATCCTGAGATCACAACCTTGGATGTCCTGTCCTTTAATTTAGTGCCTAACTCCCTGAACTCACTTTGCAGGACCTCATCATCCTTCCTACCCATGTCATTGGTCCCTATATGAACCATGAAATCTGGCTGCTCACCCTCCCTCTTGAGAATGCTGTCGACTCAATCCAAGCAATTCCAGACCCTGACACTTGGGAGGCATCAGACCTTTTGAGAGTCTTGATCTCATCCACAGAACCCTAACTATCAAATCCCCTAACACTACAGTTCACCTCCTCTCCTCCGATCCCTTCTGAGCCATAGGGCCAGGTTCCTTGCCAGACACATGTCCACCTTGACTTGTGCCTGGTAGTTCGTTCCCCTCAACAGTATCCAAAACTGTATTCATGTTATAGTGGTGAATGGCCACAGGGGTACCCTGCATTGACTGCCTGTTCCCTTTCCCTCTTATAACCTATCACCCTCTCAGCCTCCAGTTCCCCAACATAGTCTCTAAGGAGCTGCAACCAGATGACCTTCTCACGGGGACACTAGGCTTCCCTGGTTATCCAGATTCTGCAAGAGGAATGTACTCCTGCCCTGACTGCCATTCCCACTGCTCTCTCTGTGAAATAAGGAGAAAAAATCTTTCCTGACCTCACCTGTGGCTTCTCGCTGAATTCTTTTATTTATCATTTCCAGGATGTATAACTCACTGACTCTATGAAGCACTTCATACCCAAGGCATAGTACATATTTGACCAAGTGTGCAGCAAAGAATTGGCCTGCAGTCAATAAAGGATTTATACCTTATATGAGTAAAACATGACACTGTGTTGCTGCCCGTCGGAGAGCAGTAGCAGTCATCAAGCATCCACATCACCCAGCACATGCTCTGTACTCACTGCTACCATCAAGAAAGAGGTGTAGATGCCAAAAGACTTGCATCACCAGGTTCAGGAACAGCTGCTACTTCTCAACCATCAGAATCCTCAATGTCAAACTCAATCAGGGACTCATTTAAAGATTCTTCCTTGTGCACTTTATTGTTTTTTTTTGTCTTCTTTTATTGCACAGTGTGTTTACATTTCTTTATTTGTTTACATGAAAATGTTGTGAACAGTCGGTTTTGAACTAATAAGAATTGGTATTTCTACCTCATCCGCAGGGAAAAGAATCTCAGGGCTGTATGTGATGTCATGTATGTACTCTGACAATAAATCTGAAATATGAATCTGATTGATGTAGAAACACAATGGAGAAACTCACCAAGTCAGTGTTCCTTATGTAGCAAGGATACTTTGATGAAAGGCTCAAGGCCAAAACGTTAGTTGTGTCTTTTATCTTTGCTATATAAAGAACACTGTTGGACCTGCTAAGTTTTTCCGGCATTGTTTTTTTATGTATACATCGGTTACAGTATCTATTTGTTGTATTGTAGTCCTTCCATACTCTACCAAAGGCACAATCACCCCATTGTCCTACTTGCATAAACTCCCATCCACTTAAGTGAAATATTAGTGTCCAATGAAGTGTCTCCTTAGCCCCAGTGCATGGATTAGTTTAGCTTGTCATGCCTGGTGGGAGAAAGTCAAATTTTGATGAGGTGGAGGTTCCAGCTATATTGGGTGGCCTATTGAGAAATCTCACACAGAAGGGAGCAAGTTATCAGGGAAACACAGGATATAAATTGATGTTAGTAGATTATTACTGGAAAACACCTTCATCTATTTATTGTTCCTGCTATCAGGCACTGTCTATTTACTGAACATTGAAGGAGTAAAATAAATTACTACTGGTTTTCTCACCTTTGTCTTCACAACAAAGAGGTACGGCTGTAGAGTAAATTTTAATCGTTCAGCAAGCATTATCCCTCCCATTTATTCCTGCAGAATATTAGAGGACACAGTTGAGCAGCAGACCCATATGCACCTTTATTTCGGGCGTCGTGTATCTGTGCCAAAGCATGGAATTTGAGAATGAAGTGACAAAGGAACAGGAGGAAGCCGAGTGGAACACAAACTATTGAGACCATTTCACCGGTCATTTCCACAAATTAACTGGGAGAAGGAGAGGAAGCATGGGAAGAATCTTGTTCTGCTGATGTTTAGCAGTTCGTAGCAAAAATATTGATGTAGACCTCAGCTGGGTAATGATAAACGGCTTCAGTGCAGCATGCAGAGTGGCACCATCCCTTGGGTTATTACATTCCCTGAAATATAAATATATGTTATTGATTACAATAGATGAATCCAAATAGATTCAATTGAAATAACTATATGACGCAATACATTTTTTACATATATTTTGTGTGCTTTGTTCTTCATGGGGCTTGATAGTCCTACAAATTAAATCACTTCCTGACCAATAGACAGGATGCTGTTTAAGCCTGCAACTGTGCTGTGTGTGCCTGCAGGCAATGAACGTCTTTTTTTAAAGTAAAGCTGTAGTCTTAATACTGCTGAAACAAATATAACTTTTTAGGTTTTATTGAGAATCTTCAATCTATTTATTATGTGCTCAGCAGTAGGGAGGGGCATTGATTAGGGGAGAAGGGACATTGATTGGTGGAGAAGGGGTATTAATTGGGGGAGAAGGGACATTGATTGGGGGAGAAGGGGCATTAATTGGTGGAGAAGGGATATTGATTGGGGAGAAGGGGCATTGATTGGTGGTGAAGGGGTATTGATTGGTGGAGAAGGGGCATTGATTAGGGGAGAAGGGGCATTGATTGGGGGAGGGGGGCATTGATTGGGGAGAAGGGGCATTGATTGGTGGAGAAGGGGCATTGATTGGTGGAGAAGGGGCATTGATTAAGGGAGAAGGGGCATTGATTGGGGGAGGAGGGGCATTGATTGGGGGAGAAGGGGCATTGATTGGTGGAGAAGGGGCATTGGGGGAGAAGGGGCATTGATTAGAGGAGGGGGCATTGATTGGGGAGAAGGGGCATTGATTATGGGGGGTTGGGGATTGATTGGGGTGTGGGGGAGAGACTTCAGACAAAAGAGCTGAATATCTGGAAATACTAAAATGAAACATGGCAAAGCAGCAGAATCTGAAGGAGACAGCATATCCCTTTCTGGAGGGGCAGGTTTGCTTCGTGCTTTTTAAAAGTGTGGAGAGTTTATTTCTCTCTGTGCGTTTTATTTGTGCTGTGTATCAGGAATTCTGTGACTGTACTGTCTAATCCCTGAACACTTCCACGTACAATTCTCAAATGTTTTTTTTTAATGCATGATTATTTTTGGAGAATTCTGAACACAAAACATTTCCATGTTTAGTTCGGATTTAAGTTGCTGCAGCATTAAAAGTCCAGATGAAGATTTGCAGCAAACATTATCAACTGGACCTAGCAGGACTTTTGCCTTTTTTTTTGGGGGGGGGGGGAGGAGGAAGAAATCAGATGGTATCAGATGGTTCAATAAATCAAATTGATTTCATTATATCTTACAAGATCCTTTAGGGAAGATAAACAAATATGAGTGTAGCAGGTGTTTCATAGGGTGTGCAAGCACCAGCTGGACCAGTTCACTTGAACTCCCATTGTAAAAATGCTGCACCCTCAACAGCTGCTTTGTATTTCTCAGCTGAGGTTGAGATAACTCTATCTCTCTGCATCCTTTTTAATGAATGATGCAATAGATGTGAGAAGTGCCCTGAAGTTAGAAGTGGGAGTAGCCACCTTACTCCTTCCGCTCGTTTGTCCATTCAATAAAATTCTGTCTGGCTTCTTCATCCTCCATACTAACCTCATCCTCCTTGGTATCCTTGAATCCTTCAGCCTCTGTCTTGAATCTACTAATCACTAACCTTTCAGAATATTTGCAGCTGTTTGAGTAACAAAATCTCTCTTTTACATTCTAAACAACCAGCCCCTGTTTCTGAAACTAATCACCTTGTTGCATGCTCCCCAGTCAGAGACAGTAAGCATTACCCCCATCAAACCATCAGAAAACATTGTGTCTCAAATCAATCATGTATTTTTTCAAAATTCCAGAAGATACAAGCCTTTCCCATTCTGCATTACCTAATGGATAGTTGCAACTCAACCTTGCTATTGGAAGCAGATATTTCTTAGGAGATCCAGGACTATCCTTCATAACTGCAATAAATACAGTCTATTCTAATCCCTTTAATATTAAGAATTGTTGGCCCTCCTAATTGCTTTCTGAGTATGGATATCAACTTACCTTTATTCAATTATTGAGCAAAAAAATTCCTCAGAATATCAACATTCCCCCATTCCCCAGTTTCCCATCATATTAAAAGGCACCTCCTATTTTTCCTATCAAAGTAGATAAAATTTCTGTATTTTAATAAGGAGTACAATATATACAGTGTGTCTGTGTATGTATATAAGTACAAAATGTGCAGTGTGTGTGTAATGTGTGTATTTACAGGTAGTCCCTGACTTGCGACCTTTGCAACTTGCATTCATCTGCACATATGACCAAATTTGAAAAAATATAAAATTTACGCAGTTTATTTTGTATTTGACAAAAACAACAAGGATACAGGGCATGTAAGAGCATGTGCGTACTTACCTTGTTAGTCAGTATCCCGGGGTCCATGAGCTGAACGTGGCCATTTTGATTCCTGGGCGAGTCCTCCGTTGGCACATTCATAAGAGTTAAGGGTGCAAATTCAATGTCATCAGGGCACTTAAATCTCATGCATGTGCCAACTGAACTCCAATATGTGAACCCACCACACATATGCCAACTGAATTCTTCAACATACGCAAAGGAATCAAGATGGCTGCTCCCAGCCTACGGACACTGGGACGCCGACTAACAATGCAAGCATGGACCAGAATGTGGAAAGATTTGCCACGTTTGATCAACAAATTCAGGAAGCTTTAAGTTGTTATCATCAAATCCTCAATGAAAAGAAAATTGCTTTGAGACTCTTCACGTGCAGAGGCAAAATTCCAACTTGCATCCATTTCGAGATACGACTGATTTTTCAGTCCCAATTACAGTCGTAAGTCAGGGAGTACCTGTATTTGATATTTGTTTATGTGTAGGTACACTCACAATGTACAAATGCACTGAAGTTCCTGCGTGTTTGTGTGTATATACAGTATATATAAAGTACACACACACACACACACACACACACACACACACACACACACACACACACACACACACACACACACACACACACACGCTCATACACACACACCATATGCACTGAAGTTCTTGCAACTGAGCAGGTACTTTGTTTAAAAAAATACAAAAACATCTAAACAAAATGATAAAAGAGAAAATAAATAGATTAACATAGCACAAAAAAGTGACTTTGCAATAGTGCAGACAATTATTTGTATCAGAGCAGTCCCTGATTAATGTAACTAGGGGAAGTCTTGTACTATCTGGCATTTACTCAGCCTATCTGTTTCCCTTGTGGATCCTCAATGTTCACTTTTCCATTTAGGATTTTAATCTGATCAAACTCTGATTCATACCATTTCCTTTTCTAAGTGACCAAAATAAAATTTAAATATTTTAACCCAAGCACTAGTCCTCATGGTGGTTCACCGGTGGTAGCCTGGCAACAACAAAAGTATTCATTAATCAATACTCATTCTGTGTAAAAATAATTAATCAACTCTATCCTACATGTTCTCACTTTGTGCAATAACCTTTTATCTGAAACGTACTCATAAAGGCAAAGGAGGAAAAACCCAACACCCAACCCCAACCAACCAATTTTCCCCTGCAGCCGCTGCAACCGTGTCTGCCTGTCCCGCATCGGACTTGTCAGCCACAAACGAGCCTGCAGCTGACGTGGACTTTTACCCCCTCCATAAATCTTCGTCCGCGAACCCAAGCCAAAGAAGACTCATATTTCTTAAGGACCCAAACATATTGTATCTTCACATCTTCAAACTGCAGTCCAAAATGATCCAATGAATTTATTAAACAATGTTTTCCATTTCTAAAAGTGTGCTTGTACTGCCAAAAATTATTACGATTTTACAAGTTCCTTGTAATCATCTCCCTGATAGTGACTCCAACACATTCCCTACAATTAGTCATTGTCTAATTAGTCTTCAGTTTTTATTTTTTCATTCTCTCCTTTCTTACATCGCACAGTTATTTGTTGATTTCCAATTCATAGCAATTGTTCTAAAAGCTGGGAATTTTGGACTTTCAAACCAATGCACCTAATATCTGGGATGTAGGGAAGTGGGTTTCAGAGATTTTCCACTTCACAAATGCAAGCAACTAGGGAAAGGCTTCACACTCTTTAGATTAGCAAGTAGATCCTGTGTTGTGTAGAGATGTACCTTACTATTTTCAACTATTGTGTGTTTCTGCCATCTAGAGGTAAGATGTGTTTATTTGGTCACAGTGTAGCGATGTGCTATACACAGAGCTAGAACAGACGTGCTCAGTCAGAGCTGTAGTTCAAACAGGTTTAATCAATATTCACTCGACTGGCTTTTACACACTTCCAGTTCCCAGCACTCTCGCCAGAAGTGACATCACCTGCTAATACAAAAGATTCTTCACGCGGATTTTGCTCCGCGATGAAGAGGAGGGGAAAGACCAGCACCATTTTGAGAGCGGATCTCCTTAGTCGCATGCGGCCACCATTTTCGTCAGTTTGACCACGTATTTAGAGGGCCACCACATGACCTCCACCCCCCACCCCCCCACCCTGTCCTTCCTAGAACCAGTGCTACAGTCCCCAGTGGCCAAGATCTGAATGAGTCTCTGGTTGGGCGGTCTGCCCCTGCGCTGAGGTGATTGGACCTCCACCGGTTGAGTCAAGTCTACATGGCTGGCTTGAATTGGTCTATCGTTAAAAACCTCCTTTACCCCCAATGTCCAGGATGTACGTGGACCCCTTATTCTTGATCACCTTGAATGGCCTTTTGTACAGCCGTTGTAACGGTGCCTGATGCACCCCCCATCACCCCCCCCCCAATTCTGACAAACTCAAACTCACAGTTCTGTAGGACCTTGGGTACATAGATCCAGTTTCATCTAGGTTGCTGAGCCACTCATGAAACCTGACCAGGACTGCTGCAGGTTCTTCTTTCTGCCCCTACGGGCTGGTATAAACTCGCAGGGGATGACCAGGGGTGCTCCGTAGACCAGCTCAACTGACAAGGTGTTCAGATCTTCCTTGGGGGCTGTGCAGATTCCCAGAAAGACCCAGTTGGGCCCCTTCAGGTAGGCCATGACCGCCGACTTCAGGTGACTGTGGAAACGCTCTACTAGCCCGTTTTGCTGCGGATGGTATGCAGTCGTGTGGTGTAGCTGTGTTCCCCACAGGCTGGAGGTGAATTGTGTGCCTTTGTCGGATGTTATGTGGGCCAGTAGTCTGAAACGTGCCACCCAGGTTGTGATCAGTGCTCGGGTGCAGGATTCGGCAGTCGTGTCAATGAGTGGGGTTGCCTCTGACCATCTGGTGAAGTGGTCCACTATGGTGTGGAAATACCGTGCTCCCTGTGATACCAGGACGGGACCCACAATATCCATGTGGATATGGTCGAACCTTCTGAAGGTGGGTTCAAACTGCTGCGGCAGGGCTTTGGTGTATTGCCTTCTGGCACTGTGTGCACGTTTTTGCCCAGTTGCTGACCTGCTTCCAGAAGCCATACCATACGAACTTGCTGGCAACCATCTGGACAGTTGTCCTGATGGAAGAGTGAGCGAGGTTGTGGATAGAGTCAAACACTCAGTATCTCCAGGTTGCCGGTGGCCACATTGCACAGGAGAGTGTCGCCGCCAGGTCCTAATGGGATGCCTGCAGCTGCAGCCCTGAGATTGTGGTTCTATAGCTAGGTTTCTTGCAGTCCTCACTCTGTGCTTTCGCTAATGCTGCATAGTCCACACCCTGGGAAAAGGCCTGAATTGTTGGCCTGGAAAGTGCATCCACCACAACATTGTTCTTCCCCGAGACATGTCTGATGTTTGTTGCCATACTCAGAAATGTAAGACAGATGTCGCTGTTGGCAGGAGGACCAGGGATTGGACCTCTTGGCAAACGTGAAGGTCAGCGGCTTGTGGTCCGTGAAAGCGGTGAATGCCCTGCTCTCTAGGAAATAGCTGAAATGGTTGATGGCCAGGTACAGCGACAACAACTCCTGGTCAAAAGTGCTGTACTCCAGTTCGGGTGGCCTCAGTGGTTGCTGAAGTATGCCAGGGACTGCCATGTTGTAGGCATCGACAGTGAGAGGGTTGGAACATCTGTCCTGGGGTGCGCAAACAGCGTGGTGTCTGCCAAAGCTTCCTTTGCCTTCATGAAGGCAGTCACGGAGGACTCATCGCGGGTAATATCCTTGATCTTTCTCTTCATTAGGGTGAACAGAAGGTGCAGGATTCAGGCTGCTGAGGGGGTTGGCTGTAATAGAAATTCACTATGCCGATGAACTCATGCAGGCCTTTGAATGTGTTGAGCCTGGTTAATTGGCGGATTGTGTAGACTTTGGTAGTGGCGATGCGTCGTCTTTGGTGATCCTGTGACCCAGGAAATCGATTGAGTCCAGCCCGACCTGGCACTTGGCCAGGTTGATGATGAGACCAAAATCGGACTGTCAGGTGTGGAGTGCGAGAGGAGGGACAGATGCTATTGACGACTGCAGCTGGCAATCAGGATGTCATCTAAGTAGATGAAAACAAAGTCCAGGTCATGCCCCATGTGTCCATCAGCTACTGGAAGGTCTGTGTAGCATTCTTCAGGAACTCAAACAAGCCAAGTGGGGTGATGATGGTGGCCTCATTCAGCCAGCAGAAATCACCGAGGGTCTCCAGCCCCCTTGGGCACCATGTGAAGGGGGGAGGCCCATGGGCTGTCGGATCGCTAGATGATACCCAATTCCTCCATTCTCTTGAACTCCTCCTTTGCTACACAGAGCTTGTCTAGGGGGGCAGTCTGCAGGCTCTGGGTCAGTATATAGTGCTGCACCCCAAGTTTGGGCATGGTTTCCGTGAATTGTGGGGCTACCACTGACTGGTAGTCTGCCAGGGCTTTGGAGAACTCGTCCCCCGAGAGTATGACAGAGTCTAAGTGTGGGGCTAAGAGCTTAGCTTCACGTCAAGAGAATGTTTAGAATGCTTTAGCGTGAACCAGTCATTTCCCCTATAGATCCACCAGCAGGCTGTTGACTCGAAGAAAGTCTGCCCCCCAGAAGCAGTTGGTCCACGGCAGCTATATGAAATCCCACATGAAACAGCTAGTACTAAGCTGCAGCTGGACTGTGCAGGTGTCGTAGATGTGTATCGTGCTGCTGTTTGCCGCTCTCGGGGTGTGTCCTGCCTTCCTGTTGTGGATGTCATGCCCTGTCAGGGGAATGACACTGATTTCTACTTCGATGTTGACCAAGAAGCAGCAACCAGACCTGTCTGTCTCAGATATACAGGGGTTGCCCTGGTGGCCAGCTGCCATAGCCATTAGGGGCAGCTGGCCCCGGAGTTTCCCGAAAACGTGGGTGGGCAACAGCGGTGGGCTTCTGTGCCCCATCTTTAGTGGTAGAAACACCTTTGCTTGTTGGGTTGCGGATGTTCTGCTATTGGGGGTGGTTGGGGTTTCAGCTGGTGGTGGTTCCTAGTAACCTATGTGAGGGGCACCGCAGTTTCCACAGCATGTCTGCTTGAGCTGCCACCTTATGGGGGTCACTAAAGTCTGCATTGGCTAGCAGCCAGAGTATGTCTTCTGATAGTTGTTCCAGGAATGCCTGCTCAAACATGACATAGAAAGAGTGGCCTTTCATTCATTCATTAGCGCTGACAGGGATATCTCCCCTAGACCGTCTAGGTAGAGCAACCGGGTGCCCCGTTCATTTCATGAGAGGCTGAAAGTTCTTATGAGGAGTTATTTGAATGCTGTGTACTTGCTCTCTTCCGGAGGCATCTGTATAAATTCTGCAACCTGGCTCGTTGTTTCCTCATCAAGGGAGCTGACTAGGTAGTAATAGTGCATGGAATCTGACGTTACTTGCCAGATGTTGAACTGTGCTTCTACCTGGTTGAACCACACACATGGTCGTGACATCCAGAAAGTCGGCAGCTTCAGTGAGACTGCAGGTACCAATGAAGCGCCATACATCTTTAGTCCGAATATCGTTCGGGCTGACGGGGTCACCAATTGAAGTGATGTGCTACACACAGAGTTAGAAAAACTCGGTCAGAGCTGTAGTTCAAACTGGTTTAATCAACGTTCACTCAAGCAGCTTTTACACACTTCCCATTCCCAGCGCTCTCACTGAAAATGTTGTTGCCACTGATACAAAAGATATTTCGTGCACACGAGTTTTGCTCCACAATGAAGAGGAAGGGAAAAGCCCGGCGCCATTTTGAGAGCAGATCTCCTTAGCCGCATGCGGCCGCCTTTTCTGCCAGTCCGACCGCTTACTTAGTAGGGCGCCACAACAGCTTTATTCCACAGACAGAAAGTATAAGATACTAGTGAAGATTTTTCAGAGGATTTCCTGCAATTGTTCTTTTTTTACCACTTATTTTATGTTTGCAGAGGAAGCTGTAATGAAGAGGCAGTGTCCACCACCGGGTGGCACTGCTGCGGTCCTGTTCGGAGGACACACCACCTGTCAATCAAGGTCAAAGACACCCCAAGCCATCAAGGTGACCCTTATGATTGGCCCACCTAAATCACCAGGTGCTGCAGTCCAGGCAGCCTGCCCAGACTCAGCCCTGACCTTCACCCAATTGGCCCAGGTGAATCACCTCAGTTCACCCCTGCTGAGCCCCTGCACTTGGCTTCGAGCCATTGGCCACAGCAACCAACTGACCGTTACGATTGGCCCCCCCAGCTTTGCCTCCAGAAATATAAAGGACCATGTGCCCCTTCGTTCTGTCTCTTTGGACTCCTCGTGGCATTTAAATAGCACCTTTCACATTGGGTTGGGGTGAGTCTCAAGGCCAGGTAGCAAGAGCCGTGTCTGTACTGGTCACAGGATGGGGACACATAGTATCACCTTGATCTTGATTATTGAATGTGCATGCTCTTGTAATTTCCCCAGTTTCTGTTGGTTTCTCCCTCGTCCTCCAAAGTATATATTCACCCCCTGCGTATTTTGTGTGTGTATGGGCGTGTAGAAGTTGGCTTAACAAATGGACCGCTGTCTCATTTCCAACCCTGAAATAAATGTGAGCTTTCTATCTCTATTTTGGTCTGGTTCTTAACCTGTGGGACCCACACGAACCTAAACAGAAGCATAGGAGGACAAGAATAGGAAGCTATGCCAGATAAATGTGTGGCTGAGAAGTCATTGCAGGGGGCAAAGGTTCAGGTTTGTGGATCATTGGGATCTCCTTTGGGAAAGGTCTGATCTATATAATAAGGGCAGGTTTCCCCTGAATTGGAGGTGGAGGTGCAGGCAGATTTGCTAGAGCTGTTCAAGTGCTGTTGGGGAGGGTTTAAACTCGCTAGGCAGGGAGATGGTAATCTTAGTATTAGGACAGATAATGGAGCAGCTAGTGATATGGTAGATGCTATGTGGTGGATGGTCCATTAATGCAATAAGTTGGATGGGTTGAAATGTGTGTACTTTAATGCAAGGGGTATTGAAAATAATGGCAATGAATTTAAACCATAGGTAAGTTCATTAGATTTAGATTTCAGATTTATGGTTAGAGTACGTACATGGCATCACATACAACTCTGAGATTTTTTTATCTGTGGACGACACAGAATTACCACTTATTGGTAGTGAAAAAAAACTGTATACATGTAAACAAATAAAGAACTGTAAACAGATAATGAATATAAACAAACTGTGCAATAAGGAGAGAATAAAAAAATCAATAAAGTGCACAAGTAAGAGTCCTTAAATAAGTCCATTTTTGAGTTTGTTGTTGAGGAGTCCGATGCAGGATTGGCACCAGAGTGAGTTTTAGTGAGGGGGCATTGGGAAACTGCAGGGTGGGGGGGACACACTTCACTCTAAAGCTCGTTGTGGGGGGGAATTGCGGGTAGTGATTACCTGCCTCCATGCACTGCTATGGATGCCCCTCTGATGACATCACCCACAACCCCTGGTGCCGCTACTGCTGGGGCACTTGGATCCGCAGACAATGAATGAATGAATCTACAAAATGGAACTATAGAAGCTTTCATGAACATGAGAGTTCAATGTTATAAATACAAGTTAATGCAAAAAGAAACATTAGAATATTCACCTGTGAATATTCCGATTGCATCGGAATGGAATATTAAAAACTGGTAAACTAAATTACGGAAGTATATTTTAAAATATTTGATACAATATTGAAGCTTAAATTGATTTAAAATAGAATTTCTATTTGATATTCTAGTTTGTGTTTTTAATCCCAGATTTTAAAATGATGTGTTGTTTCTGCAAAGAGAATGTGTCCATTACAAATTTTATGGTTATAGACCTGATGGGTCTGGAGCTTCTGTCAATTAGTGAGCTAGGAGCAAAACTGATGGAAAAGGAGAAAGGGTGAAAGCAACATGGCTTCACATGTGTTTATCATAAAATAAATTAAACACACGGCTTAGCTTTAGAAGAGCTGCAGGCGGCAAGTGTTGGTGCTGAATCTTCTAAGAATGGTGTCCTTCCACTCATTTGTGCATTGTCGGATTAGGACCCTCTCAAACACTAGCTGAATCAACCAGCCCTTTCCTTTGTGGAGTATTACGCATCTGAGGTCTGAAAATAAGTTCCTCAGAGTGGAGAATGAATTCTTACATGTTGCTGTGGAGACACCAAATGTTACAGCACATTTAAAGGCTTTCAGTACACTGGACATTCTGATCAGATGTGTGTGGTACTTTGAGAGGATGTGCTGTATGGTCCAATCTCCCTCGATTGGCTGTGACTGTTTTTGCGACCCGAAAAATTGTTTAGCAACTTCAAACTCTGTCTCAATTACAGGCAATTGTGACAGGTCCATAATATGTTTCACAGGCTTTACATCAAGAAATGTAGCACTTTCTGGATTCAGTGCAATAAGTGCACGAGCCAACTGTGAGTTGCACTCACTGAGTCTGTGATCTCACTCTCTCTCTCCAAGCAATGGTGTTGTAGCATACTCTCCAAAGTTGCTCATCCCTGTGTCCTGTAGTTCCCATAATGACGTAATCATCCATAGTTGTGTGCACTTTGTGTCTCTGTTTGATCACGGTTCTTAGCGATGCACTGGAGCTGTGGCCATAACCCACACCTTATTAAACTCCTTGTCACAATGGAGCCTCCATACACAAGCATTGGACTAGCCACGATATTTAAACATGTCATCAAATCAGTGTCCTCTTTATACAGAAGAAACCAAAAGGGCAAGTACTGTGTGCATTAACTTGGCAATGAATGAGAAACTGGCCTGGGTCATCACACACAGCAGGCCCACAACTTCCATTCGTGCATCCATGCTATAGACCAGGAAAGAGTCAATCCCACTAGTCAAAAGTGAAGAGATGTCATCAAAGGAGTTTAGAATGACACAATGGAAAGATGTCCTCTCTATCTCTGTTCCAGAATGCATTTAAGATGCACACCCTTATAGCAATTGTGGGCTTCCTGAAGTATTTGTAGAAGGCATCACACACATGAAAGAAGTCCGCTATAGCTCACTCTGCTGACTAAGTGTAGCACATAAGGTATCTCACGTCCAAATATCTCTTGTAGTAGCTTCTGGATGCCACCATGCTTCCCAGACATCAGAGCAGCCCCATCAAATACCTGGCTTAGAGTTTTTGATGTGTCCAGTCCAACTTCATTTAGCTCTGCCAAAATGGTGTCTGTTAATGTCTGTGTGTCACCTTTGCCAGGCGGTCTGTGACTTCATATGATTCATTTACAAACTGAATAATAATTGATATATTTTCACACTCATTGGGGTCACTGGTTCCATCTACTTTCAAAATGTAATAGGAGTCTCCTATTTCCTCCACTATAGCCTCTGTCACCACACTGTTGAGTGTACTTATGAGTTCATTTTGTAAGTCGTAACAGGTGCACGTGGCATTGTGAGGGATCATTTTCACAACATCAGCCAATTCAGGATCCTTTTTAACCATACTGTCCAGTAATGAGAGAAAAAGTCCACTCCCCTCACCCCCCCCCCCACCCCAGTATGTTATCAAAACCCTCTATTTTCCCTTGTAAAGGCAATTGGTTTTCCATCAAAAATCTGAGAATATTGATGACAGAGGAAACATTAATACCTGCTCTTTTGGAGGTGGTCTGTGTTGACGTGTTGAAATGTCTTTTCCAGTACTGACACACATCTCCCACTCCTTCCACAGTGTATACCAAGAGATAGACTCCTTTGAGGATTCATGTTTATGAAATCCCTCTCCCTCTCCAAAGCAGGTTTTCAGTTAAGAAAGCCCACACTCACAATGGCATCCAGTGTCCGAGACCTCTGAGTGGTGCTGGGGAGTCAACAGCAAAAACAAAATGCTGCATCAGCCATGATACTGTATTAAAGCTAATCTTGGTTGGGAAACAAACAAAGACAAATGAACACTTCCTACCACTGAAAATGCTGGCAGGGAACCTCTGTAAGATGATCTGGTTGGGCTGGTCATCTACAGCTAAGGGTCATCTTTCACAGCTAGCACTTACTTCAGCATCATAGCTGCTGCTCACAGGACTAAGAGCCTCTGGCTTAGAGGTGGCTGTGCTGGCCACTGGTGGAGCTGTGGGATGCTTTGAAGAGGAAAATATATCTAGCCATCTTCTTACATCCATTTCCTTTGATTTCTGTTGGGTATGTTTCTTTAAGGGAAGAACAGTAAGCACACTTTCTTCAAGATTAAATGTGGCACGTGCACATGAGCATTACATGCCTTAGAATGCAACTTCCCTTCTGATTTCACGAGCATAAGTATTTTTCCTTTCTGTTTGTGTTTCATTTAAATTCATTTAGCAAATAGGTAAGTTTTAATATTAAAAATGTCTTTTAATGAAAAGTGTTTGGGTGTTTTGTGTTGAAGGCTTAGCCTGTGGGAGTGCGGGTGGACATGTAACTGTGCGTGGTGGGGGGGGGGCACAAGACCTCAGATGGGAGAGTAATGCTCACGGATGCCCCCATCACTAGTCCAATGGTGGAGGGACAGTAGCTCTTCCTGAACCTGATGATCCAAGCCTTGTGGCACCTATACCTCTTTCTTGATGGCAGCAGCGAGAACAGAGCATGTGCTGGGTGGTGTGGATCTTTGATGATTGCTGCTGCTCTCCAACAGCAACGATCCCTGAAGGTGTTTTCAATAGTCATTAAGTTATGATGTTACGTCCATTCTTTGGCTTGGCTTCGCGGACGAAGATTTATAGAGGATAAAGTCCACGTCAGCTGCAGGCTCGTTTGTGGCTGACAAGTCCGATGCGGGACAGGCAGACACGGTTGCAGCGGTTGCAAGGGAAAATTGGTTGGTTGGGGTTGGGTGTTGGGTTTTTCCTCCTTTGTCTTTTGACAGTGAGGTGGGCTCTGCGGTCTTCTTCAAAGGAGGTTGCTGCCCGCCGAACTGTGAGGCGCCAAGATGCACAGTTTGAGGCGATATCAGCCCACTGGCAGTGGTCAATGTGGCAGGCACCAAGAGCTTTCTTTAGGCAGTCCTTGTACCTCTTCTTTGGTGCACCTCTGTCTCGGTGGCCAGAGGAGAGCTCGCCATATAACACGATCTTGGGAAGGCGATGGTCCTCCATTCTGGAGATGTGACCTACCCAGTGCAGTTTGATCTTCAGCAGTGTGGATTCGATGCTGTCGGCCTCTGCCATCTTGAGTACTTCGATGTTGGAGATGAAGTTGCTCCAATGAATGTTGAGGATGGAGCGGAGACAACACTGGTGGAAGCGTTCTAGGAGCCGTAGGTGATGCCGGTAAAGGACCCATGATGTTACGTCCATTACAGAGACTTGGATAACACAAGGACAAGATTGACTGATGCAAGTTCCCGGATTTAGATGTTTCAAGAGTGATGGGGTGGGAGATAAAAGAGGACGAGGGGGTGGCATTGCTAATCAGGGATTGTTTCACAGCTGCGGAAAGGGAAAACAGTGGAAAAATTGTCCACTGAATCATTGGGGTGGAAGTCAAAAACAGATGGGAGCAATCACTCTATTGAGAATATTCAATAGGCCTAAAATAGCTGCAGGGACGCTGACTAAAACTCAAAAATGCTGGAGAAACTCAGCCAGTTTCACAGTGTCCCTAGCAGACAAAGATTTATAACCAATGTTTTGGACCAGAGCCCTTCTGCAAGGTTGGAAGGTATGAGGGAACTTCGAGAAAGGGCCCAGACCCGAAATTTTGGTCAGAATCAGAATTAGGATTATTGTTATGAACAACATGTGTCCTGAAATTTGTTGTTTTGTGGCAGCAGAACAAGGTGAAAAAAATTGCAATGACATAAATACAAGATTTTTAAAAATGAAAAAGTGCAAAAAATAAAAAGTGGGCTAGTGTCGATACGTTAATTTCCCAAACAGAAATTTGATGGTGGAGAAGAAGCTTTAGTTTATAATGTTGAGTCTTCAGGCTTCTGTACCTCCTTCCTGATGGTAGCAATGAGAAGAGGGCAGGGCCTGGGTGGTGAGGGTTCTTGATTTTAGAGGCAGCTTTCTGAGGCACCACTTCTTAAAGATGTCATTAATGGATGGAAGACTAATGCCCATGATGGTGCTGGCCGAGTTGTGTAAGGTAAAACATCATGAGATGGGAATGTGTAGGGAGTTACCCTGTACAGGGCAGTAACAAGAAGGGGAGGTGTCCTTGTACTCCTGTTAGGTAAAACATCATGAGATGGGAATGTACAGGGCTGTAACAAGATGTAAATGCATCCTTGTACTTACAAGATAAGAGAGACATTGATGGATTGAGAGGCAGGAAGCTAGCAGGGAAAGGATAGCAACAGTTTTAGTCATTGGACAAGTAATGATATGATGATGTTCTAAGCACATATCCAAGGGTATAAAAAATCACCATTTTGCTGATAACGGCAGAATGCATTCTCCGACTAACTTTGTTAGTCGCAAGTGTTACAATCCGGTAATAAAGAACAAAGAACCCTGATTTCGACTCAGTCTGGTGTTTGTCTCACTCATTCATGAACAAAGCAGACCTAACAGTTGATAACCATCTGTAGTCTATTCTTGTCTCCATACCTTACGGTGATGCAATTAGTCAGTATTGTCTCCACAGTACACCTGTAGATGATTGCAGGAGTCTTTAGTAGCATACCAAATTTCTCAAACTCCTAATGAAATCTAGCTGCTGGCGTACCATCTTCATAATTGCATGGACATGAAGGTTCCATGACAAGTGTCTAGAGTGTTGATACTCATGAATCTGACATTTCTTACCCTCTCCACTACTGACCCCCTGCCTCCACCCCCCCCCCCCACCCCCCGCCCAGTGAGGAGTGGTTTGTGATCTCCTGGCTTCCTCTTCCTGAAGTCCACAATCATTTCCTTTGTTTTTCTGATGTTGAATGAAAGGGTGTTATGACACCACTCAACTAGCTGATCCATCTCACTATGATACATTTCCTCATTGCCATCTGTGATTCTGTGGTGTCATCGACAAATTTGATGGTATTGGAATTGTGCCTGGCCCCACAGTGATGGGGTGAGCAAAGCAGAGGGTTAAGCATGCATCATTGAGGTGCCCTGTGTTTATTGTCAGTGAGGAGGAGATCTACACTGACAGTGGTCTTCCAATGAGGAATTCAAGTATCCAGTTGCTAAGGGAGGTGCAAAGGCCAGGTTTTGAAGCTTTATAACCAGTATTTAGAGGATGATGGCATTGAAAGCTGAGCTATAATCAATGAAAAGCAGCCTGATGTAGATATTGCTTTTGGTTATATATTTTACATTTAATGGATACTGTGAGACCTGCTGAGATCCTCCAGCATTTTTGTGTTTTTATTACAATCTCAGCATCTCCAAACTTCTACGCTTCATTCTACAGGGACACTGAGGAGCAGATAAGTAGACATATTTTGGAAAGTTGCAAAAATAATAGGGTGTCGTTATAGGAAATTTCAACTTTATTGACTGATATCTCTTTAATGCAAAGGTTCAGATGGAGGAGAATTTGTCAGGTGTGTTCGAGAAGGATTCCTGACATGGTATGTGGAAATGATGACTAAAGGAGAGGCCATAATTAACCAGGTCAGAGCATTTCAGTGAAAGTGACCACAACTCCCTGACCTTCAGCTATGAATTAAGGATGTGTTTAATTGGGGAAGGGCTCGTTATGATAGGATGAGGCAGAAACTGGGGAGAGTAAATTTAAATTCTTGAGAGACATTATCTTAGATCTTTCCTGGACCCAATGCACTAATGGCATTGTGAAGAAAGCATGTCAGCTTCTCTACTTTCTCAGGAGTTTGCAAAGGTTTGTTATAACATCAGAAACCCTGGAAAATTTCTCTAGATGTGTGGTGGAAATTGTGCTAACTGGCTGTCTGGTATGGGGAGACCAAACCCCTGAGCATAATGCTTACAAAAGGTAGTGGACACAGCTCAGGACATCACTGGCAAAACCCTCCCCACCATCAAGAATATCTACAGGGAATGCTGCTGTGGGAGAGCAGAAACAATCATCAAGGATCCACACCACCCAGCACACGCTCTACTCTCACTGCTACATCAGGAAAGAGGTCTAGGTGCCACAAGACTCACACCACCAGATTCAGGAACAGCTGCTACCCCTCCACCATCAGATTCCTCAAAGAGAAACTCAATCAGGGACTCGTTTAAGGATTCTTACTTGTGCACTATTATTTCCCTCTCGGTATTGCACACTTTGTTTACATTTCTTTATTTGTACATGTGTTCCAATTTTTTTTTGCACTACCAATTTGGTAATTCTGCCTCACCCATGGGGGAAAGCACAGATGTTATGTGGAGGATTTTTAGGGACCATTTTGCATCTGGTTCTGGATGGGTTTTTCCCACTGAGATAGGGAAAAGATGGTAGGATAAGGGACCTGTGGTTGACAAAAGAGATGAGAGAGCTAGTAAAGAGGAAGGTTAAGAAAGAGGAATTGCTGGAATTTATTAAAAATATTAGGATAGAAAAGTCAAGTTTATTGTCATTTGATTGCACAAGTGCAGCCCAATGAAACAGAGTTCTCCGGTCCTCAGCAAACAGACAAACAATATATATGCAGGGTAAGTATTCATATATACAAATGAATAAATTAATATTGGTTCATGAATAGGAGAGTCTTGGATGGTTGGTGTGAGCAGTTCCTTTTTTCCTGTGGGAAGAATCTGTTCCTCAGACTGTTGGCACTGGCTCTGATACTCCTGTATCTCTTTCCTGATGGGAGTAGCTGAAAGATGCTATGTGCAGGATCAAAGGTCCCTCAATGATTGTGGGCACCCTCTTAGATCACGTCAATAGAGGGGAAGGAAGTTTTCAGTGATCCTCTCTGCCTCTTATAGTCCTTTGGATTGACCTCCTATCCATTTCTCTGCAGCAACCATACCACACAGCGATGCAGATGACCAGCACACTCTCAGTAGAGCTCCTGTAGGAAGATGACAATGGTGATTGGTAGCATTGCCCATTTCCATCTTCTCAGGCAATGCAGTCATTGTTATGCCTTCCTGACAAGTGAAGAGTGCTCAGGATGGGACGGGATATGCCCCAGGTTATTACAGGAAGGGAACAAATTGCAAGAGCATTGACGATAACTCTTGTATCTTCTCTGGTCACAGGACGTACCAGAGGATTGGAGAATGGCAAATGTAGTCCCCTTGTTTAAGAACGGCAAGAGGGAGAATTCTGGGAATTAAAGACCAGTGAGTGTTATGTCAGTAGTGGGGAAACTATTGGAGAGGATTCTTAGGGCATTTAGAGAAGCATAGTCTTCTCAATGATAGTCAGCACTGCTTTGTGAGAAGCAGGTTGAGCTTCACAAGCCTAATTGAATTTTTGAGGGAATAAAAAAGGAAATTTATAAAAGTAAGCCATTAGATGTAGTATATTTGAATTTGAGTTAGGTGTTTGATAAGACCCCCATGGTAGGCATATTCAGAAGTCATGAGGCATGGGATCCAAGGAACCTTGGCTCCTTGGATTCAGAATTGGTTTGCCTGCAGAAAGCAGAGAGTGTAATTAGATAGAATGTATTCTGCCATGAAGTCCGTGACTAGTGGCGTTCAGCAATGATCTGTTCAGGAAACACTCCTTTTTTTGATTTTTATAACTGATTTGGATGAGGAAGTGGAGGGCTGAGTCTTTAAATTTGCAGAAGATACACAGGTTGCAGATGTTGTGGATAGTGTTGAAGATTACAGCAGGATATTGACAGGATGCAGAGTTTGACAAAGCGGCAAATGGTGTCAATTTGGATAAATGTGAAGTGATGCACTTTGGAAAGGCAGAGTATGTGGTCATTGGCAGGATTCTTAATAGTATGGAGGAACAGAAAAATCTTTGCGTGCAAGTCCATAGATCCCTCAAAGTTATCACACAAGTTGATAGGGTGGTTAAAAAACTAGTAAGTGAATTGAGCTCAAGAGCCATGAGGTAATGTTGCAGCTCTATTAAACTCTAGGTAGATGGATCTTAGAGTATTGCATTCAGTTTTGATCACCTCATGGCAGGAAGGATGTACACAGTTTGGAGAAGATGCAGAAGAGATTTACCAGGATGTTGTCTGGATTGAAGAACATGTCATATGAAGCAAGGTCTTTTCTCTGAGAGTGATGAAGGATGAAAATTGACTTAATAGAAGTATATAAGATAATGAGGGGTTTAGATAGGGTAGATATCTAGCACCTTTTTTTCTAGGGCGACAATAGCAAACACCAGAGGACATGTGTTTAAGGTGAGTGGAGACCCATTAGTGGAGATGTCAGATGAAAGCTTTTTACATAGAGACTGGTGGGTGCCTTGAATGTATTGCCGGAGGTGGTGGTGACTGGTACAATAGGGAATTCAAAAGACTCTTAAGCCCTTTCACACTTGCATCCCAGTAAATCGGCTGTTCAGTGACCCGGGATAGGAATGAGGGTTTGGCCTTTCACTCTAGACCACTCCTAACTGGACACTGAAAGCTTTCACACTTGCAAGGGTTTATCCCTTGTGTTTGGCCTGTCCTACCTTTAATAGGGAGTGCCTGCGATGCAATTTCCCATTTCACACTTGCTTTATCTCAAACCAGCGTCTGCAGATGCTGGGGATTGTACTAGGGTTCGAGGCCGGCAATCCCAGGCATTTGATGATGTCATCTGATGCCAGCATTGAGCAGATTTTGCTTTCACACTTGCCACTTTAAAGGCCAATTAGCGTTCAATTCCTGGGATCACTGGCAAGTGTGAAAGAGGCTTTAGATAATCATATGGTTGCTAGAAAAATAGGTTCTGATTCTGAGGTAGAGAAAGATAGATTGCTGAATGGTAGAGTTCCATAGAGTAGCTCAACATTGTAGGCCGAATAGCCTGCATTCTGCTGTAATGTTCTATATTTATTGGTTGAAGGACATTGTGGCAGTTTATCCTGTGTTACTTTGTAAAATCCAGTAACAATTTTGACTAATTCTTAAAAGTCCTCCTTAGCATTCACTGATTCCCAGTTCTAGCCTCTCCTTCCAATCAAAACTCAGCAATCCAGGGTTGGATTCTACTTCATTTGTAAGAAGAATAGGCTAACTTCTCGGTGCAAATATGTACATGTATATATACACAGAGTAACATATAACCTGTATCTGCAAATGGATTGTGTTGATGTTTACCCTTGGTCTTAAAGCTACAGCTATATGCAAAGCATTTGAATGAAATTTGAAGGAAATACTACAGCACTACATATTTCAATGCTTTAAAGTATAATTATGCCCAGACTCATTTGATCATGCTAAACATGTCATACAGTTGATTCAGCTTGCAATATGATCTGATAGAATTAATTTTTGAGATATCACAACACACTGATACGACTATAAACTGATTTTAGAGCTACTGATATAGTATAAATCACTTGGGTATATAGTTTTTTAAAAAACTTTATCCTTGTTTTTCATTTGGATGGTTGGAAGTTCAAGTCTCACTCCAGAGATGAGCACAAAATGTCAATCCTGTGGAGCCCTGAAGGAGTGGGACTTCCAGGAGATCTTTACATAAAGAGTACTTCTGCAAAATTGCTGGGTTGAGACAGACCTCTACATTTTCCACTTTACAACAAAGAGAGTTTCTTATCTTTTTTGTTTGTCTGTAGCTTATTTAGGGACATCCAGAGATTATGGAAAGCTCTATACACATTAAAGTCTTTCTCTCTTAAATTTTTCTCCATCAGCAAAACAATCTGGGCAAGCAAAGCAGTGTTGAACAAAAAGATTATTATTATAAATGTTATTTTGCAGATGAAACATTAATTTGAAGTCACTTCTACTTTTTCTGGAGGATGTAAAAATCATATCTCATTATTGTGAAGGGAAGGCATGTTACCTAATGTTGTGAACAATTTTTACCCTCTAATCACAATTTCTAAGGGGATATGGTGGCACAAAGGCTGAATTACTGAAATTAACATTTATTATCAGTGGTTCAGAGCAGCCTGATTTCTGGACCACTGATCCAGAGATCCCAACATCATAGCTGAGGAACTTAAATTTAAACAATTACATAATTGTATTGAGGAAAAAAGGAGCATATTGTAAAGACTAGTTTGCTGCAAATTGTATCCTTCGGGAAAAGTAATCCATCATCCATGCAGTCTGGCTGAGATGTGACTCTTGTCACAGACTGGATGACTTGTAGGTGCTTCCTCATTTGAGAGTCAGATAGGTAAGTACAAAAAATGCTAGCGTTTTCAGCAATATCTGCTCAGAATCAGAATTTATTATCATGAAATTCAGTGTTTTGTGGCAACATCACAGAGCAAACATTCGTATTATAACCATCTTACAACATTATTATAAAAAATTTAAAAAAGAATAGTGCACCAAAAGTAAGGCAGTACCTTTGGTTCATTGATTATTCAGGGACTTGAAGGCAGAGAGGAAGAAGCTGTCCTAGTGCCACTGAGTGCTCATCTTTAGGCTCCTGTACCTTTTTCCCTAATGGCAGCAGAGTGAAGAGGGCATGGCCTGGGTGGTGGGGGTCTTTGGGGATAGAGGCTGCTTTTTTTAAGATACCGCCTCATCTAGATGTTCTCAGTGGAGCGAAGTCTGGTGCCTGTGATGTTGCAGGTTGAGTTTACAACCCTCTGGAGTTTATTCTTGTCCTGAGAGTTAGTGCCTCCATACCAGACAGTGATGCAATCAGCCAGAATGCTCTCCACGGTATACCTGTAGAAGTTTACAGGAGTCTTCGGTGACATACCAAATCTCCTCAGACATCTCACAAAGTATAGCCGCTGGTGAGCCTTCTTTAATAAATATAATAAAAAGAAGAACCAATTTCTGACTGCAGGGTCTTTTTGAGTGGATTTTGCAATTTTCATACATTACAACACAAATTGCATTTTCTTTCCTGTTGTCCGTTTTGTGAAATCTTTAGCTTAATGCCTGATGTACACCTTGAGTGGCTAATTGAGATGGATCATCCCAACTAGGCACAATGGAAATACTGAGAAATCTACCAGTATAGAGTTGGTTCAGTGGCACATCTAATAGAGTTCCCGTGATCCAGGTACAGTCCTGACCTCCGGTGCTGTTTATGCAGAGTTTGCATGTTCTCCTGGTGAACACAGTTTTCTCCCAGCTGATGATTTCCTCACACCTCCCAAAAAACATGCAGGTTAGTTGGCCAATTAAAATTTCCCTGAGTAGAAAGATGAGTAGTAGAATTTGGCAAAAGTTGATGGAATGCGGGAGAATAAAATGATAAGTAAAGGATTATTGTTGGATGGTCAATATAAGTTCAGTGGGCCAATGGATTTGTATTCAGAGCAGCATATTTGGATTCCTTCATTGACTACTTCATCTTTTCCAAGGATTAGCAAACTTAATTTCAAGATCCGGACAGATATCTCTGGACCATTACAAGGAGCATGGGATTCTATAGAGCTGAGACTGTCGGGAGCCAGCTGGAGGTGTGTATAAAAAGCAAATTAAGGGTTAAATAGAACAGTGATTGGTATAAGGAGTAATTAAGATAAGGGGTAGTGACAAATAAAAGGAGGGGTAGCTCAAGCAGAGCAGCCAGTGAGTGAGTGGCTCAGGATAGGAGTGGGACTTAGAGGCTTTGGCTCATAAGGCTTCGGTGAGCAGAGGACGAGCTTGATTCCAATAAGGTATGATCTTTGAATTTAATTAGGTAGAGTTAATGGAAACAGCAGCTAGGACAGTAGAATGCTCCGATTGCAGGATGTGGGAAACCTGGGACAGCACAATTGTCCCTGATGACTACATCTGCAAGAGGTGCATCCAGCTGCAGCTCCTGGGAGACTGTGCTAAGGAAATGGAACTGGATGAACTCAGGATAATTTGGGAGGCACAGACAGTGATAGAGAGAAGCTTCAATGAGACAGTTACCCTTAAAGATCAAGGAGATTGGTAACTGGGTGTCTGTAAGGAAAGGAAAGGGGAAGAGGCAGATAATGCAGACCACCCCTGTGGCTGTTCCCCCCAAAAAACATGTGTACTGTTTTGGAAACTGTTGGGGGAGGGACAATCTACCAGGGACCAGTTGTGGTGGTCACATCTCTGACACAAAGGCTGGCCCCTTGGCTCAGAGGGAAGGGAGGAGAAGAGGAGAGTTATGGTCATTGGTGACTCATTGGTTAGGAGAGCAGATAGGAAGTTTGGTGAATGAGATCAAGGCTCCTGGATGGTATGTTGCCTCCCAGGCGCCAGGGTAGGAAAAGTCTCTGATTGAGTTCATAGCATTCTGGAGGGGGAGGTGAGCAGTCAGATGTTGTGGTCTACGTGGGGACCAATGACATCGATAGAAGTAGGGATAAGGTCCTGAAGAGGGAATATAAGGAGTTAGGAAAGAAGTTAAAAAGCAGGACCTCAAGGGTGGTAATCTCAGGATTTCTGCCTGTGCCAAGCACCAGAGAGGATAGGAACAGGATGTTGTGGCAGATGAATGAGTGGCTGAAGAGTTTGTGCAGGGGGCAGGGGTTCAGATTTCTGGATCATTGGGATTTCTTCTGAGGAAAGTCTGATCTGTACAAAAAGGATGGGCTGCATCTGAACTGGAGGGGGACCATATCCTCGTGGTCAGGTTTTGCTAGAGCTGTTGGTAAGAGTTTAAACTAGTTTGACAGGGGGATGGAAATCAAAATGTGAGTGCAGAGATTAGGGTAGAAGGAAATAAGCATGATGCTATGTGTTCTGAGTTGGGGAGGAAGGACAAGCAGGGGACAAAACATAAAGGTAGCCAGTTAGAGGGGTTGAAATGTGTCTATTTCAATGCTGGGAGTACTAGGAATAAAGGAAATGAACATGAGCATGGATCAGCACGTGGAACTACAATGTTGTGATTGTTACTGAAACTTGGCTGGAGGAAGGGCAGGATTGGCTGATACAGGGTTTAGGTGTTTTAAAAGCAATAGGATGAGAGGTAGAAAAGTGTTGGTCAGGGATAGTATCATGGCTATGGACTATAAAGGGAGTATCCACTGAGTCGGTGTAGGTGGAAATCAGAAATAGGAAGGGAGCTATCATTGTGCTGGGAGGAGTGTAAAGACCCCAAAATAGCTCTTGGGACACCGAGGAGCAGATAAGCAAGAGGATTTCGGAATGATGCAGGAAATAAAGAGTTGTAGTTATGAGTGCCTTCAACTTCCCTAATATTGACTGGCACCTCATGACTGCAAGAGGGATGGATAAGTATGAGTTTGTCAGGTGTGTTCAGGAAGGATTCCTGACACAGTAGGTGGACCAGCTGATGAGAGGAGAGGTTATATTGGATCTAGTTCTGGGTAATGAACCTGGTCAGGTGGCGGACCTCTTAATGGGAGAGCATTTTAGTGAGAGTGACCACAAATCCCTTTGCTTTTATCTGTTTCCATAACTATGTTGAATCAGACAAAATAAGAAAATAATTAACTGGGGAAAGGTTAATTATGAAAGAATGAGGAAGGAACTAGCGAGAGTAAATTAGAAACAAATGTTCATGGGTGAAAGCATGGAAGTAATGTGGAGGAAGTTTAGGGATCACGTGCTGGGTTCAGGATAGGTTTGTCCCACTGGGACAAGGAAAAGATGGTAGAAAAAGGGAACAGTGGCTGACAAAACAGGTGAGGCAACTAGTCAAGAGGAAGAAGGAAGCACATGTTAAATATAGGAAGCAGGAAGGGCTCATGAGAAGTATATGATAGCCAGGAAAGAGCTTAAGAAAAGACTTAGGAGAGCTTGAAGGGGGATGAGAAGGCCTTGGCCTGTAGGATTAAGGAGAACCTCAAGGAATTCTATGCATTTGTGGAAAAACAGAAAGATAACGAGAATGAAAGTGGGGCCGCTAAAGGATGAGGGAGGCAACATGTGCCTGGAGGTGGGGCAGGTCCTAAATGAATACTTTGCATCAGTATTCACAAGAGAAAAAGACATTGATCATGGTGAGGTTGGAATAGAACAGGCTTGTGTGGCTGGACAATGTGGACATTAAGGAACAGAAAGTGTTGGATCTTAAAAACATCAAGATTGAAGTCCCCTCTTTAGCTGTAGGGGAGATGCTGGAGGATGTCAATGAACAGAGGGACCTTGGGGTTCAAATCCATACATCCCTCAAGGTACTGCAGAGGTTGATAGAATAGTTAAGAAGGCCTACGGGATGCTGGGATTCATTAATACAGGTACACGATACTTTATCGGGACATCTAAAATCTGGAAAGCTCCAAAATCCAGCAAATGTGGACCGGTGGTTGCAGGAGGCGGCCGGGGCACCGCGGTCGGGGGAGGCGGCCGGGGCACCGCGGTCGGGGGAGGCGGCCGGGGCACCGCGGTCGGGGGAGGCGGCCGGGGCACCGCGGTCGGGGGAGGCGGCCGGGGCACCGCAGTCGGGGGAGGCGGCCGGGGCACCGCGGTCGGGGGAGGCGGCCGGGGCACCGCGGTCGGGGGAGGCGGCCGGGGCACCGCGGTCGGGGGAGGCGGCCGGGGCACCGCGGTCGGGGGAGGCGGCCGGGGCACCGCGGTCGGGGGAGGCGGCCGGGGCACCGCGGTCGGGGGAGGCGGCCGGGGCACCGCGGTCGGGGGAGGCGGCCGGGGCACCGCGGTCGGGGGAGGCGGCCGGGGCACCGCGGTCGGGGGAGGCGGCCGGGGCACCGCGGTCGGGGGAGGCGGCCAGGCGACTGGAAGGGGGTGGGTATGGATACGGCAGCACAATTCGGGTGGGCTTTCCGAAATCCAGAAAAATATAACATTTGGAACACACTATCCCCCAAGGGTTCCAGATAAAGGATCATGTACCTGTAGGAGGATTGAATTCAGGAGAGATCATGTTGCAACTCTACAAATCTCTAGTAAGACCACACTCAGAGTATTGTGTTCACTTCTGGTCACCTCATTACAGGAAGGATGTGGAAGCTATGGAGAGGGTGCAGAGATTTACCAGGATGTTGCCCAGATTGGAAAACAAGTCTTATGAGGCAAGATTAGTAGAACTGTGACTTTTCTCTTTGGAGTGTAGAAGGATGAGAGGAAACTTGATAGAGGTCTACAAGATTATGAGAGGCATAGATAGGATGGACAGCCGGCACCTGTTTCCCAGGGCAGGAATAGCAAACACCAGAGGACATAAGTTCAAAGTGAAGGGAGGGAAGTTTAAGGAAAACATCAGGGTGTAGTGGCCTATCTGACGGTACTACCTTATGCAAGTGGCAATAAATGACACTGGAGACATTATAGTCAGGAATCAGTACCTTTATTGTGCTTAACCACAGCTTTTATAGTTCCCTCTGTGCATTTCACTCTGAGCCTTCTGGGATGCAGTAGTGTCGTCACTTTCCAGCCTCAGGTGTTGGGTGCCATAAAAAGCGCGGTTTTCCTAATTGCTGGTGCCTGGCTTGTAGCTGGAGGACTAGGATATTGTTGAAGGCTATGCGCTCTGTTAATGCGCTTGCTAAACTGCTGTGGCTGTGCGTGATTCTGTTACTCGCATGGGGCTCCTGCTACACCACCCCTTCCAGCAGATTGTTCAGACTGGGGAGTCCTCTGGGACGTTTCAGTGGTGACGAGATCAGTCTTGAAAGGTCAGTGTGTGCCGGTTTCATTCGTTCAATTGTGAACATACACTCTTGGCCCCCTATGTCCAATATAAATACTACACCTTCTCGCCTGATTACCCTAAAGGGCCCCTCATATGGGCATTGAAATGCTGAGCCTTTCTGACCTTTTCTAACCATCACAGTCAGTAGGTCGTAGATGTTTGGAGCTCCTGTGAAAAACCATGGGATAGGGTTGTTTTGCCCTATTGCTGTCTCTCACAAGACATAAAATATCCAAGTCAGCTGTCTAATTTATGTCACTACCAAAATGTATGTCACCTGGAATGGATAGTGGAGTTCCATAGATCGTCTCAGCAGTTAAAACTGGCAATCCTTCCTTTGGTGCTGTACGTATTCCCAATAGCACCCACGATAATTCGTCCATCCAGTTCGGCCCCTGCAGTCTTGCTTTAAGTGCCGACTTTAAAAGCCAATGGAACTGTTCCACAAGTCCATTTGACTGAGGATGATAGACAGTTGTGTGGTGTAATTCCACAGAAGTTTGATATCTGTGTCCAGAGGTGGGAAGTAAACTGCGTACCTCTATCTGAACTGATGTGACTAGGTATAACAAATTGTGCAACCCAATTAAAAATAAAGGTCTGTGCACACGTCTCCATGTCTGCTGCCTGCATAGGGATTGCTTCCGGCCAATGACTAAAACAGTCCACAAGAGTAAATAAATATCTCATCCCCTGACAGACTGGCAAAGGTCTAACTACATCCACATGGACGTGCTGAAATTTTGTATCCACCGTGGAGAATCTTTCAGGAGGTCTGTGAATTTTAACGTTTTGGCACTGAAGGCAAGTTTTGGTCCACAGGGTGACACCTCTCTTTAGACCGTGCCACACATAATGATTTGACACTTGTTCAACAGAAGATCTAATGAAAGGATGCAAAGATTATGTATATCATCGAAGATCTTCCTGCGCCAGCTAACCGGTAGAATGGGTCTAGGGTGTCGCAAAGGAGTGTGGGATCGCTTGCCTCAGTAGTGATTTCCTCAACCTGGAGACTTGTAACGGCGGTTTTGTAAGCTTGTACCTCCTCATCCCACTGCTGGTCTTCCGCCAACTGTGCCGTGTTGATTCCACCTTGGACTGCAGACAGTCGGTTTCAATAAGGCATCTGCCACCGGATTGGAAAAACAGGCAACATACCAAATGTCAATAGTGAACTCAGAGATGAATGACAAGTGGCATTGCTGCCTCACGGACCATGGGTCATACTCGTGGCCTGCACGAGGGATTTATGATCAGTAAAGGCCGTAAACACTTGACCCTCCAGCATGTATCTGAAATGGCGCACCGCCAAATACAGTAATTCCCGGTCAAATGTGCTATATCTCATCTCTGTAGGTCGAAGATGTCTGCTATAGAACACAAGTGGCACCCATTGTCCTTTTACGTGTTGTAACACTGCACCAATTGCATGGTCGGATGCGACTGTAGATAGCGAGAGGGGTGCTTCATGATCTGGGTGGGCAGGACCTGCTGAGTTTCTCCAGCACCTTTGTGTATTGCACTGCAACCCCAGCATATGCAGATTTTTCTGCTTAACATTCATCGAAATCAGGCTTGGTTGCTAGAGTTAAAAGCTCCATGATGTGAAATTTTGTTTAGCAGACTGCAAATTGTGCTCATTAATTATTTTTAAAATTTCACCTTCCTATTTTAAATGTTATTAAGCAGCAGGAAATACTTCATAGTCATCTTTTAGACTAAGTTTCCAGACTTTGCCAGTGTTAATAAAAATGCTCTTTGTTTCAAGTGGTTGTTGCTAAACTGTAATGCTTAATATGGTTAAAATGGGGATAATTATTAATAAATTCAATCAGAATTTCACATCTCAGAATGACAAAATCAATACCAATACCAAAAATGTGTGCTGCAGAGTTACAATGGCTCTTTGTTCAATTACACTCACACAATGGGCATCTAAATGTAGGCTCTCTATTCATGATGTTGCATTTACTGGTAAGTGGAATATCTTGGATAAAATCCAAAATATAATAAGACCCTGAAATGTTTCATCCTTCATATTCCTGAGCAGACTACCTGTTTCTACTCCGTATTAATGCCCCTTTTAACCCAGTTTCAACATGTTGTGCACATCAGTTTTTCTAGTTTGAAATAATCAAATCATGCATTCCACTACATTGCTTGGATTTATCCTTGAATGCTTACAGATCTGTCAAGAATGATCTGATTTCATTACCATAAAGTTATATATTCATTTTCTGCATTCTTTCTTTTAAATTGTTCCATTTATTCCCAATTTTAAATTAATTCATTTACTGTAGTCCAGTATTTATCTACAGTGCTTAGGAAGATAATTATGTGTGGTTTTGAAATCCTTGGATCATATCAGCTGTTTGACATCTGTAGCCTTTAAAAAGTTTTGCAAAAGTTCCATCACAACATTTTTTTTCTTCAAACTTCATTTAAGATAGTGTTGTGAAATATCATCTAATAAATGCATGGTGCTTTCATAAATCTTCAAGACTTTGGTTTCTTTTTGTCAATTTCTTTTTTTTTTAAAAAGTAGCTAATTTACTAAAGCTAATGTGTTAAAGAGTACGCATAATCTATACATACTACAAAGTTTGGAAGAAAATTATGTTGTAGAACCTCCTAAAATTGTAATTAGCAGTAGTTGTGGCATAATTAAATACATTTTCTAATTCAGGATCATGGGTCCAAGTGCAACTAGCAGATTATATGGCAAACGTTATAACTAAATAAGCTTACTGTACATCTCATTTAAAAGGCAGGTTGTTCTTTGAGTGTTTAAGTAATTTGTGCAAAAAAAAACTTGATTTAGATGCTCAGCTTTTGTCCTATTATTAATAAACTATATTTCTGGTTCCTTCTAATACTTGAAAGCCAACTTAAATTACTACACATCCTTTTGTTTGCATAATCCTCTCAGTACCTGACTTCTCGTCTGCAACAGAGAAAGGTATGAACAGCTGAGAATCATTAATTCCTACATTATATATGCCTGCCTCTTATTTGCGACCATGCTTGTACTTGTATCTGAATGTTCTCTCTTCTGTTATTGAGGATGCATCTCACTCATTACAGTAGAAAAGGAAAATATCCTTGAGGGAAGGAGTACCAAGGACATGCAAACACATGAATCATCTGATCCTATAGTGACTCCAGCTCCAGAGGTCACTTCAACCCATCAAAATGGCAAAGTTCTTAAAAAAAAAGATACCTGAATTATTATTTAAATACAAGGTGGCTGAATTATTAGTGAACGGTGATTAGACATTTATGTCAGCATTCCTTTGGGTATGGCACACATTCCAAATTTGGCCTCACCAATATATTACACAACTTCACCATAACATTCCAACTCATTTTCACAATGTCAATGTGCCAGAACCACTCTTTATGACCTATCTACTTGTGACGCATGAATCAGCAAAACCGAGATCTGGATATGTTTATCAATGCATCAAAAAATTTCAACCTGAACATCACGTGGCGGTGAGTGGGAGATTTGAGCTAGTGGAGTTGTTCTAGTGAACCGGTGTGGACTTGAAAGGCCGACATGGCCTGTTTCCGCTCTGTAAATGGTTATATGGTTAAATGATGTCACGTTCAGGGAATTACATATTTGTATTCCAAAATCCCGCTGTTCTACCGCACTCCTCAATGCAGTACCATTTACATTGGAAAGACAAACCAAGGTAGGAGGTACAAAAAGCATCATTTTATTTTTCTGCATTAAATTCCATCTGCTATTTTTCAGACCATTTTTCCAGCTGGTCCAGATCCTTTGATAAGCCTTCCTCGCTGTCCACTACACCTCTAATTTTGTCCCATCCTCAAACTTGCTAATCCAATTTACATTATCATTCAGATCATTGATATAGATGACAATCAAACATGGACACAGCACCAATCCTGGAGGAACACCATTAGTCACAGGCCTCTAGTCAGAGAGAATCATCCACTATCACTTTCTGGCTTTTCTGTTAATGCCAATGTCAAATCCAAATTATTAAAAATCATGTTGACAACATCCATTCAACTTTCCTGGCAACATCCTCAAATTTCTAATAAGAATGGTTAAACACAACCAACCACGGACAAAGCCATGTTGACTATCGCTAATCGTCTGTGCAAATACTTGCATATCTGACGTCTTAGAACACCTTCCAATAACTTAGCCACTTCTGACATCAAGCGCACAGGCATATAATTTCCCAGATTATTTTTCAATTTTTTTTAAAACAATGGAACAACATGAGCTAACCTCCCATCCTCCTGCACTACATCTGTAGCTAAGGACATTTAAAATATTTCTGCCAAAGCCCCTGCAATTTCTAAACTAGACTCAAGGTCCGAGGGAATACCATGTCGGTTCCTGACATTTATCCACCCCCTTATTTGCCTTAAGACAGCAACAACCTCCTATTTCATCTGTATAGGTCTCATGAGCTCACTGTTTGTTTGCCTTACTTCCATAGACTCTGTGTTGATCTCCCCATCTCTTTTGGTTCCATACATAGCCAGCCAGTCTGATCTTCAAAAGGACTAATTTTGCCTCTTTTGTTCATAATATTCCTAAATCCCCGAGGATTTTCCCTCAGCTTATTTCTCTCTCTGCCAAAGCAACCGCCATGTCTTCTTTTAGCCCTTTTGATTTTTTTTTCTTCCATTTTTATACTCCTTAAACACCTCATGTGCACCTATTACTTATACCTGCTTTACACCTCTCTCTTAACCTGATCCCAATATCCCTCAAAAACCAAGGATTCTTATGCCTGTTAATTTTGCCTTTAATGGTCAGGAATTTATAAACAGTATTCTCATAATTTCTCCTTGAAGGCCTCCCACTTATCAAGCACTTTCTTGCCAAAAAACAACCTGCTTTCCAGATCCTTTCTTATTTCCACAATTAGAGGGCCAGTATTCTTATCCATAAGTATCATTAAACTAAAGGCATTGTAATCACTTGACCCAAAGTGTTCCCCTACACACACTTCTGTCACCTGTCCAGTCTCTTTCCCTAATAGGAGATCCATTCTCTCTACTTGATACCTCGATATATTGAATTAGAAAACTTTCCTGAACACATTTGATAAACTGAGCCATCCAACACTTTTACAGAATGGGAGTTGCAGTCATAATGTTAAAGTTACCTACTATCACAAATTCATTTCCTACAGCTGTCTGCTATATCTCTGTAGATTTGCTCCTCCAATTCTCATTGACTATTGGGTGTCTATAATATAACCCTATTAATGTGGTCATACCTTTCCCATTCCTTGGGTCTACCCATATAGCCTCAGTATACGAGCCTTCTAGTCTGTCCTGTCTGAGCACTGCTATGAAATTTTCTGTGACTAGCAATGCCACCCCTTCCCCTTTCATCCCACCCCCTCTATCACATCTGGAACATCGGAACCCTGGAACACTATGCACAACCCTTTGATTCCTGTCTTTGTAAGCAGTCTTAACATTTTTTTCCACACTGATTCCACCAACAACTCTGCAGATAAGGCAAAGAAAACCAATTCAACAGCCAAACTTTGGAAGTTTTTATAAGTATAAATTAAATAATTAAGGTGCATGAAAAGAGCAGAGCAACGATTATCAAACCTTCATCTTCACATAGGTTAAAGGAATTGGTAAATATAGCTATCAGAATTATTTAGAGACTGCATATGGGATAGTTTCCCAAAGCAATGCATCAAGATTCTTTGAATATGCTAATATGAAAATGCAATTACTCTAATATAGAGCAAATCACACATTTATCCCGGATAATACAGAAGTGTTATAACACAGTTTAGGAACCCCTGACCCATGACATTTACCTCAACTATTTATTATGTTAACAAACTCTATATTCTAATCACTTGGTAGATGTTTCCCTGAATTCCCCATTGGATGTATGATTAATTTAGATTTATGGAAACTGGAACGCAAAAGAAAACTGTAGATACACATAATCTGAAGTAACAACATAAAATGCCAGCAATACTCAGCAAATCTGGCATCACCTTTTGGAGGGAAAAAACATGACTATTTCAGTGACCCTTCACCTCTGTTTTTCTATTCAAAAATACTACATAATTGGCTGTGCTTGTCATTTTCTGTTTATATATTTATCACAAATATGGTTTCAAAGGTGGTTCCAGAAGGCTAACTGCAAACTGCCAATTTCTCTGCAAGTTAGAAATGTCTGATTTTATAGCTACCTGTCACTACACACACTTTGTATGATTATTTAATTTCCTTGAATAATCATCCCAACATAATTAAACTATTGGAAAATGAACTGTGATGAACACCATGAATGAATATTTTATTAGTATTACTAGCTTGAAAAATGCTTTAAAAATGAAGGGATTTGCAAGAGATTTGCAAGTCAGAGCACAATAACCTGGGAAGACGCTGTACTTGGTTCTCATCTCGTTTGCAAGTTGGAATCTTCTTCCTCATGTCAAAGGTCTCAAACCTTTTCAATGTCTTCGATCAGGTTGGATCACCTCTGCCTCTCTATTTCTAAAGAATGATGTTCAACATGCACTTAATAGGTATTCCATATATTTCAATTCAATCCCATTGGAATTGAGAGTCCGCTCTTTTTTTTAAACATGTCTCTACATTTATCTGTTTGCCTCCACGGGAGTCCTTACTAATATTTAAATTTATTTTGAACAATATATTATGTTTGTTTCTTCCGATTAAAATATATAGCCTGAGCTGTAATGAAACTAATTTAGTAATTAATCATCCATTCTGAAAATTATTAAACCTTGTATATTTCAAAAGTTCTATTTCCATATCTTCCTGTTTAGCATCACCAAAAAAAATTGAAATTGTACTTCTAATTCCCAAGAAACAATGGTTTGATTCTGGATTTCAATAATAATGCCTGCAGACCCCAATTCTCAATCCCTGTCAGTCTGAGGAATGGTGATAATCTCTTTATCGTAAAGTTGCATCCATAAACATAACAATGTTATCTGGCACTCCACTGCAGTTTTGAGGGAGCGCTATACTGTCAGAGGTGATACCTAAAACTTAGACCCTATTTTTAGTTATGCAAAATATCCCACAGCATGAACTCCAATGGAGTCATCCCATGTGTCCTAGCCATAATTGAAAGATAATTTAAAATAAAACATAAAATAGTAGAAGCAGCAGGATTATTGCATGTGGTGCCTTTAAAGTGATCTATCAATTTTATAAGATCCAGGGTGTTGCATTTCCTGCCAACTATTTGGCATCCCTTGATTCATTAATATTCAAATATTTATCATTTTGACATATAATTTATCTACCAACTATTTCCAAGTCTTTGAGGTTCAGAATCTTTAAGGTTTAATACCCTTTGCTTCAATAAGTTTGTCCTCAACTTAATCTGATTCCCTTGTTCAAGATTCTTCAATCTAATGAAAATACAGGTACACAATCCTTTATCCGGAAATCCAAAATCTGGAAAGCTCCAAAAAACAGGCATTTTTTTTTTCCTGGTGCTGGTATAGTGGAGGGAAAGAGAGAGAGAGAGCAGCATGAATAGGTTGGGCAGGGGCGGGGAAGAGACGGCAGCGTGACTCGGGCAGGTGAGGGGGGAGAGACAGCAGCGTGACTCGGGCGGGCGGGGGAGGAGAAAGAGATGGCAGCGCAACTCAGGAAGGTTGGGGAGAAAGATGGCAGCGTGATGCAGGCAGAGGGAGGAGAGAGAGACTGCAGCGTGAATCGGGTGGGTGGGCGAGCGGGGAGAGAGATGGCAGCATGACTTGGGTGGGCGAAGGGGAAGAGAGGCACCAGTGCGACTGGAAGGGGCTGGATACGGCAGCACAATTTGGGTGGGCTTAAATCTGGGGCAGCTGGCTTTTATTCAGAAAGCTGAAAAAATCCGAAATTTGGAACACACTGTCCCCCAAGGGTCCCGGATAAAGGATTGTGTACCTATATCATATACCTATACCTCACTGAATCTTGCACATCAATGTGTTGTCTTCAAACTATAGGCAATTATTTACAATATAATCTGAATGGACAATTTCTTTACACCAGGAATCAATCTAATGATTCCACGTTTCAATGTCTTTAAGACATGGATAACAATATAGTGGCCCACGGCCCACTCTGTCGGCCGACACAGGAAATGGCCGTCGGACACGGCGATCAAGCAAGCAGCATGCGGGATGAGACCCGCTCCCATAGGCAGCAGTAATAGCAGTCGAATCGACCAATCACTGTCAGCAGATCAGAGGGGGTCCAATCTGGACCTGCGGATCCAAGACAGCCAATCGGCAGCCAGCTCCGCTCAAGCCGCACCCAAGTGGTGACGCAGCCAGCTGCCTATAAAAGGCAGACCTGCATCTTAATAAAGTCAGTGTCAACTACACTCCCTTCGTGTGAGAGTCTTCTTTCTTTAACCTCGAGCTACACCAGAACATTTACCATCACTGAGTAAGATTACCAAGTCATTGTCACTTGTGACATCTTGCTATGTGCAAACTGACTGCTGTGGTTCCTGCATTACAAAAATAACTGTAAAAGTATTTTTTAGCCTTGAAGGGATGTGCCACAACCCAAAATGGTAAAGGAAGTGTTGGAGAAAAACTAAGAAGTCTCTTTTTCAAAGTTGCACATTAATTTGATTTTCCACAGACCCTGCTGCAACTAAATGCAGAATTTTACTATGTGGTTTAAAAAAAACCTTATGCAAAGTAATGAACAAGTAAACAAACATATAGTACTCATTTCAATTTCATAATGGTTCATTTATTTTTTTTAATACATTCAAGAAGTTCCCAATAACCCAAACACCCTAATTAAATTCAGGTGAAGTTGTTTCCATTGTCAATCTTCAGTAACCTATTAGTATTTTGCTATGTCCTACTGCACCAGAGCCAGGTGAGATCAAAAAGAAAAACGCTATGCAGATCTTTGCAAAAGATGTTTTTTTTTTGTCAGTTTGCAAAGTGCATAGCCAATCTTCAATGTTCAAAGACAAGTCGTGAGCAAAAGGTTCCAAGGTTGCCAGGCGTATTTAATCATCTGTACAACAGGTTTGTAAAACATTTTAAGAAATGCAACTTGCAAGAAAAAAATATCATTTTCTTTCTCGTAGAAATTCCTTTGTTTTTAAGTCATTAGAAATTGGAATCCTTAAAAATCCTATGAAAGCTCTACATGTAACAGTAAAAATGTAGACTCTTCTGCATAATGTCTCTATAAACTCCTTACACTGTTTATATAATTAGACGCATCTTCCTGATCTGAAAGATAATAGTGCAACATTTAGCTCTGCTCTTGTAATTTGGCCAAAATTTCAGGACTCCGTTTAACATTTAAATGCAGCCTTCATAAACAGATGTTACAGTGACGTGAGCTTCACCATCAACAGCCTTTGGCTCCAATCATTTTGCTATTTTCTTCAAGATTTTTTTTAACTTGGAGGATTTTTTTACTCTGTTGGTATTATAAATCTGATCTTGGGATGCCGATTGTTTCATGGACGTGCTTTTCAGATCCTTCAATGCTCTATTTTCACTCAGGCTGTCAAGCTCTAAGATGCGTCGATCCTGTGATGCTGATAGTTGTCCCATGCTCGACGATTTCTCCAGGCCATTCTGAAGGGGGCGACTGGCCTTCAGAGAGCTCAGAATCAGACTCCTGGTGTCGGCTGGATGCAGGGACTCTGGCGTTACAGTTAACCGCTCTCCTGCCACCGGTGAATCAACAATCGATAGGTCATCTAGGGAGTTCTTAGACGTTCTGAATGAAGGATTACTGGCAGCCTCACAGTTTGAGAAGGAAAACAATTTCTTTCCATTCAGTGATCCAAAGGAAGAGTCACAGTCTGAAGTGGTCTCCTGCATATCCCTGTGTAACAAAACAGAACAGGCAAGCTCACATTTTCTTGTTTGCAAATTGGAGGCAAAAAGGAAATGATGGGGCCAATTTTTCAAAGGACTGTGCGAAAGAAACAGCAATACAATTTTGTTTATTCTACTTAAAGTAAGGGACTATTGCTGAGGTGTACTTGGGGAGATACACTCACCTTGGACTTGTTATTTAAAAGTGCAGGAGATGACAGTGATCACACTGATGAAGCCAAATGACTACCTTCGGTTCCAAACATTTTTGCATTAAAGTGCAAATGTAAATAATCCCAGTTCACCCATACAATGATGTTTAATAAATTAAACAATTAATAGCACTAAGCTGTTTTCAATATCTCTATTTTGGGATTAATTCATGTATGTGTTTTGATATGGGCTTGTGTTAGAGAATGAACATTAAATTTAGTTAAAGTAGATCAAATCCCCTTTGGTAAGGAAACTCCTTGTGTACTTTAAATATTCCACAGTTTGGAATCAGCACAAGCGCTCATTACTTATTTTTCCAATTACATTCGAACTGAATTCAAAATATGTTAAAAATCCAATTTTCAGATAATTCAGATGAACAGTTCCACCAAGCAACCTGAAGGACATACCTTAAAATCTATTCTTGCAATTGGGTGGCAACATCTTTGATAGTCATGAACCATTGTTTGTGACTAATATAAACTATAATTTAGTGCCAATGCCACAACCCTCTCATAACCGAACAATATACTGAACAACCTCCTGCAGGACAAAATGCAATTCAATTTGGTTCAATCCATTCCACAGCACAAAATAATCTATTTACCATTTCTTGTCAGCTGTGAAGAAAATGGCATCTTCTTCCTCTTCACTACGATGAAGGGTGGTACTGCTGTTCATTACAAAGATATCAGTACTGGAGGAAGATGAAACACCAGACGTGACCACATTGGGCCGTCGACAACGATTGCTGCCTTTTGCCAAGTTGTAAGTCAGTTTCCCTTGACCAACCGCTGAAAACAATATGCACAATTACAAAGTTTATATTCACATGTGATTCCAACTCAAAAAAAAGTCAAAATGAATTATTACATGATAATTCAATATATTTATTGGACAATAAAATAATTTACAATTTGAGAGTAAAAAACGTTTTTATCTAGCACCTTGCTTCTTTGTCTAAATATTCCGAATGGTAAAATATTAGGTCTTCAACAGGCTCAGAAATGTCAAGGGAAGTAGATTGGTCAGTAGGACTAGGCTAGTGGTTCTCAACCTTTTCTTTCCCCACTCAAATACGACCCTAAGTAATCCCTTACTAACCATATAGCACCTATGGCATAGGTGGTTAGTATGGGATTACTTTAGGGGGGTATGAGAGTGGGGGGGGGGGGTGGGAGATAGGTTGAGGCCTACTGGACTAGGCATATTAATATTTCGGCATAGACTAGAAGAGCTGAAGGGCCTGTTTTCTGTGGTGTAATGTTCAATACTTGTAATGAAAATGAACAGAGTCCAGCTGCCCTTCTCCTGCTCTTTTGTCTGACTAAAATTTGGAACTGAAAAATGAGGGACTCAGCCAATTGGTTGATTTCCTTTTTCTGCCTGGTCAGGAAATGAGATCTGTAACTTACCATGTAATTGGGAAATGATGGGTGGCGTGTCTTCATCCAAGTCATCTACCCCGCCAGCTATTGGGTATGGTGGGACAGGCACACGTGGCATCACCACCCAGCTGTGCTCTGCGTACAGAACGGAGCTGAGGCTGGACATTCCTGCATTGTGCACAATTGGAAAGCTGCAGATCTTTTCTATCTGCTGCCAGCGATGCAGTCGCTCACGTAGCGCCGCTGTCACCTCAGCCAAAGCTTGCCTGAAACATGGTTGAAAATGAAACAAGTATTGTAAATTGTCTGATTAAAACAACTTAAAATTTCTTCTGTTCCCCTCCAAACTGCAAGGTTTCCAATAGTTTGTGTCCAGTGTATATGGGGAAATAAAAACAAACCCACTAACTACAGCTGGAAAAAAATGTAGTTAATTAAGTTATACTGAAGAAAGCTGCCGTCAGTAATTCTAACCACTGTGTAAAAAAATAGATGTGGTTCTTTCGAGTCTTTCGTTGAAGAAACCCACCAAAATATGGCTGCAATTTGGTGACACCAGAGCCCCAGCAATGACATTAACTCAGAAATCACATGGCAAGCTGCTCCTGTAGAGTTCAGTGTGCATAAAACAGTATAGCCAACTCAAACACAAAAGCAGGCTCATCCTCATTAATCCTAATTAACCTTAACATCTAGAAATGTGTCCCAGAACCATAAACCCATCAACTCCTCGATAGTCCTGCTTACCAAAACATGAGCCAATGTCCCATAATTCTCCACTGGCATTGAAATGGTGGTGGCACTCTGATCTATATACTTACGAGGGAAAGGAATTTCAGTTCTCAAGAAAAGATGAGGCTGAATTGTTTACAAACTGACAATTGAATTATCTATTGCCGTCTCATTCTGATGTAACCGACTTGTTTTTATCCACTTCCATTCCCTTGTGCACTCTTCCCTCCCCACCCATAGCCCACAACCACCCCCCCCTCGGCAGCTTCCAATGTAGTTGCAGGAGGTGTAATACCTGCACCCACACCTCCTCCCTCATCACGGTCCGAGGTCCCAAACAGTCCTTTCAGGTGAAGCAACACTTCACCTGTACCTCCAAAGAACTCATTTACTGCATCCAGTACACCCTCTGTGGCCTTCTCCACATCAGATAGACCAGTCGCAGATTAGGAGATCACTTCACACAGCACCTCCTCTCCGTCCACAACAAAAACGACCCTGTAGCCAACCATTTCAATTCTGAGTCATACTCTCAAGCTCACATGTCCGCTCTCCAATCCCAGGGCATGAACATTGAGTTCACTGCATTCCACTAATCAGCTTGCTTTTTTCCCCCTCCCCCCCACTAACTAGTCATTCCAGTTCCCACTTCCTTTCTCTCTCCACCTAGCCTAGACTCCCCCCCCCACCACCACCTATCATCTTCCACTCTCAGCAAACCTCCCCCCCCTTCCCTTTTGTTCGGACATCTCTCATGCTCCCCTACACCTTGATGAAAGGCTCAAGCCCGAAACGTTGATGACGTATCTTCACCTTTGCTACATAAAGGCACTGTTTGACCTGCTGAGTTTCTCCAGCATTTGTGTGTTTTTCCACTCAATCCATGTTGTGTGACAAAATATTGTAACCAATAGATACAGCAAAGGCTATAACTCTCAACAACTTTCTTAAACAGCTGCACTATTAGGCAACTTACTTTCACTTGGTACAACAATGAGATCTACCCAATAAAATTAAACATTGTTCAGGCTTGTCTTGTCTACAACAATAAGACAAATGCAAACTGGTTGAATCCCACCCCAACAGCCTATTGTCAATCATCAATAAAGTGCTATAAGTCATTGCCACTAAGATTCTGCTGCAAATCAAGAATTTAGTGACATGTTCATGACAATAAATTCTGATTCTTTTCTTTCTTTGCTTGGCTTCGCGGACGAAGATTTATGGAGGGGGTAAATGTCCACGTCAGCTGCAGGCTCGATTGTGGCTGTCAAGTCCGATGCGGGACAGGTAGACACGGTTGCAGCGGAAAATTGGTTGGTTGGGGTTGGGTGTTGGGTTTTTCCTCCTTTGTCTTTTGTCAGTGAGGTGGGCTCTGCGGTCTTCTTCAAAGGAGGTTGCTGCCCGCCGAACTGTGAGGTGCCAAGATGCACGGTTTGAGGCGATATCAGCCCATTGGCAGTGGTCAATGTGGCAGGCACCAAGAGATTTCTTTAGGCAGTCCTTGTACCTCTTCTTTGGTGCACCTCTGTCACGATGGCCAGTGGAGAGCTCGCCATATAACACGATCTTGGGAAGACGATGGTCCTCCATTCTGGAGACGTGACCCACCCAGCGCAGCTGGATCTTCAGCATCGTGGACTCGATGCTGTCGGCCTCTGCCATCTCGAGTACTTCGATGTTAGGGATGAAGTCGCTCCAATGAATGTTGAGGATGGAGCGGAGACAACGCTGGTGGAAGCGTTCTAGGAGCCGTAGGTGATGCCGGTAGATGACCCATGATTCGGAGCCGAACAGGAGTGTGGGTATGACAACGGCTCTGTATACGCTTATCTTTGTGAGGTTTTTCAGTTGGTTGTTTTTCCAGACTCTTTTGTGTAGTCTTCCAAAGGCGCTATTTGCCTTGGCGAGTCTGTTGTCTATCTCGTTGTCGATCCTTGCATCCGATGAAATGGTGCAGCCGAGATAGGTAAACTGGTTGACTGTTTTGAGTTTTGTGTGCCCAATGGAGATGTGGGGGGGCTGGTAGTCATGGTGGGGAGCTGGCTGATGAAGGACCTGTTTTCTTCAGGCTGACTTCCAGGCTTTGGAAGAAATTCTGATTCTAAAAACTGGTAATTACCATTAATTTGCTCACTGATGTTCATTCTGGGTTTGGCTAAATCACATTTGGCACTTTGGTCTTAGCAGGAATAAAGAAGATGAATTCCAAAGAGTGTGAATAGGCTTGACCAGCAGGTTTTGACTGAATCTGATATCAAGGAGACAATGGATATGGAAACAGGAGAAAGTCAATATCATGGGAACCACATCTAGAACCAAAGATAATCATTGCCATTGCTACAAACCAATGTCTCAGCTTCAGAACATCACCGCCACAGTATCTGAGACCGAACCATCATTAATAAGCCATCCTCATCACAAGGTCTAAAGTTGAAAGGTCTTGCGTTCCATTCACAACATAGTGAAGCAGATCCCAATAGCATAGTAAGCAAAACCTGGTCTACATTCTAGCATAAGCTGGGTCACAAAAAGTAACGTCTGCACATTAGTGTCATATGTTGAGTGTCTCAAACAATTACATTACCATTGTTAAATTCCCCCACCATCAATAACTTGGGGTTATGACTTAAAACAACAGAACCAGCTTTTCAAATAATGTGACTGCAAAAGAAGATCAAAGGCTGGGTATCACATAGAGTCTGATCCCCTAAGCTCTTTCACCATCTGTGGAACAAAGTCTTCTAGCTCCAAAACAATATTCAAGAAGTTCAGGGTAATCCAGAAAAAGCAGTGTTCCATCCTCCATCTTGAAGTGTGGTCCTGGAGCCAGGATGATTGACATCCATCTTTCCTTGTGCTTTGTGTGATTTCAACTGCAAGAGCGTTTACCCATTCTTCCAAATGCTACATGGCATCCATAGCATCCAATCTTCCCACACCTGTAGAAATTAGGTCTTTGGTCCATGCTTGGAATCAAATTATTCAGGTGAAACCCACTCTCCATCGCTAAAGCGTTGATTGGAGAGCAAGGGCTGCATGATAGTATTGTCAAAGATTTTCCCATCACTTTGCTGATGACTGAGAGAAGACTGTGGGCAATAATTTTCCAAATTTTACTTCAAACTCCCCAGCATCTTATGTTTTTAATAATTTTCCAAATTAGATTTTGTACAGAAGAAAGGTGGCAATGTAGCATGTGGTCAATGCCAGATTCTGACATACTAGGTGACAGAACTGATAGTTGTGGAAGACAGTCCTCGATACCACATCTGGGATGTGGTCTGGTCCCATAGAGTTTGCGACATCCAGTGCTCTCAAGAGATGTCAAAAGGAACCAAAGTTAACGACAAGACCTCACTACAGATCGTACATTCCATCATTCTTTCACACTCCCAACAGCCTTTTGTCTGTCTTTTCTACCTCATCCTGCTCCCATTAACTAGACAGCTATGTTGACAGTTTATCCCCATGGTTACCCTAGTTTTACCCCATCAAAGACATCCCTAACCCTGCCCTCCCTGCAGTTGAATGAGTTTGTTTTGCATCCTTCCTAGAAGGCCCTTGTCAAAATGTCTGACCTTAAATGTTAGTTCCATTTCTCTTCTCACAGATGTTGTTTTGTTGATTATTTCTAGCATTTTTTTTTGTTTTAATTTAGTTTGTTCATAATTAGTTCAAAAATTGTAGGATAAAATTATTCATTCCCAAATTTATTTTCCAGGAAATTCCACAATGCACATTATTACTGATTTCTGCCTCAAATCAATTACTACTTAAATTCAACAAACAATACACAATGGCTGCGGTTATTTAAAAAAAATTCAAGGTATTCGGTGGCTTGATGATTAGAAACTGACATTGCAAAAATCCCAAACAAACAAAATTTTCATAGCAATTCAGGAAGAGTAGCCTGGATTTCACTTATAGTAAAAACACACAGAAATGCTGGAGGAACCCAGCTGGTCTCGCAGCGTCCATAGGAGGTAAAAATGTTTCAGGCCTGAGGCCTTCTTAAAAGTGTAAACAAAAAGCAAGTAGGTACCTTAATTAGAGATTAATTAATTCTCCATTAACAATGGCGTGAAGCAAGGCTGCGTTCTCACACCAACCCTCTTTTCAATCTTCTTCAGCATGATGCTGAAACAAGCCATGAAAGACCTCAACAATGAAGACGCTGTTTACATCCGGTACCGCACGGATGGCAGTCTCTTCAATCTGAGGCGCCTGCAAGCTCACACCAAGACACAAGAGCAACTTGTCCGTGAACTACTCTTTGCAGACGATGCCACTTTAGTTGCCCATTCAGAGCCAGTTCTTCAGCGCTTGATGTCCTGTTTTGCGGAAACTGCCAAAATGTTTGGCCTGGAAGTCAGCCTGAAGAAAACTGAGGTCCTTCATCAGCCAGCTCCCCACCATGACTACCAGCCCCCCCACATCTCCATCGGGCACACAAAACTCAAAACGGTCAACCAGTTTACCTATCTCGGCTGCACCATTTCATCGGATACAAGGATCGACAACGAGATAGACAACAGACTCGCCAAGGCAAATAGCGCCTTTGGAAGACTACACAAAAGAGTCTGGAAAAACAACCAATTGAAAAACCTCACAAAGATGAGCGTATACAGAGCCGTTGTCATACCCACACTCCTGTTCGGCTCTGAATCATGGGTCCTTTACCGGCATCACCTACGGCTCCTAGAACGCTTCCACCAGCATTGTCTCCACTCCATCCTTAACATTCATTGGAGTGACTTCATCTCCAAAATCGAAGTACTCGAGAAGGCAGAGGCTGACAGCATCGAATCCACGCTGCTGAAGATCAAACTGCGCTGGGTAGGTCCCGCATCAGACTTGTCAGCCACAAACGAGCCTGCAGCTGACGTGGACATTACCCCTCCATAAATCTTCGTCCGCGAAGCCAAGCCAAAGAAGAAAGGGGAAGAATGGGAGGGAGAGGAGTCCAGACCACAGCAAAAAGGTGTTAATTCAAAATGATGAGAAAAGATGAGAATTGATTTTGGCTTTGTGAAAAGAGACAGAAGGAAAGGGGGGGGGGGAAAGAAAGAGAGACAGTCAGACAAAATTAGAGGGAAGAAGTCAGAGAAGAAGGAGGAGGGGGTGAGGTTTCTTAACAGACTCTGGAGAAGTCAATGTTAATGCCATCTGGTTGGAGGGTGCCCAGACAGAAGATGAGCTGTTGTTCCTACAATTTGCAGGTGGCCTTAGTTTGGCAGTGCATGAAAGCATGGCAGACATGTCAGCAAGGGAATGGGATGGAAAATGAAATGGGTGGCCATTGGGAGATGACTATTATAGTGGACAGAGCCAAGATACTCAATGAAGAGTTCTCCTAGTCAGCACTCAGTCTATCTGATGTAGAGGAGACCACAACGGGACACCGGATGCAGTAAATGAACCCCACAAATTCACAAGTAAAATGCTGCTTCACTTGAAAAGACTGTTTTGGGCCCCACATGGTGGTGAGGGAGGTAGAGTGGGTAGAAGTGGAATATCTCCTCTGGTCATGAGGTAGGTGCCAAAGAGGCATTGTTGAGAAGGGAAGAGTGGACAAGGGAGTCATGGAAGGAGTGGTCCCTGTGGAAGGTGGAGAGGAGAATAAGTACCTAGTGGTGGAGTCACTAGGTGGAAATAGCAGAAGAGAATGTGTTGGACTCCAAGACTGGTGGGGTGGTTGGTGAAGACAAGGGGAATCCAGTCCTTGTTGCATGTTGGGGTGGAGGGGGCCAGGGCAGATGTACGGATAATGGAGGATATGTGGGTAAGGGTTGAGTTGATGATGGTGGTGAGGGAAAGCTCCATTGTTTGAAGGACATCTCTGATGATCTGACATGAAAGACCTCATCCTGTGAGCAGATGTGGCAGAGACAGAGGAATTGAGAGAAAAGAATGTGGGAGCTGGTGGGTTTGTAGAAAATATCTGTTGAGAGTTTGTCTCCTGGGATTGAGAAAAGGGAGAATGTTGCTAGAGATGGACTAAGTGAACTTGAGGTTAGGGTGGAAGTTGGCAGCAAAGTCAACTTAGCCGCCAATTTACACCCTGACCTCAAATTTACTTGGTTCATTTCTAGCAACACTACAGACTCATCTACAGACAAACAATGCTAGGCAATGGCCAAGCCACATTTAATCAGTAGACGGCACAGTTAGCATAGCAGATAGGGCAACGTTGTTACAATGCCAGCAATCGAGACCAGGGTTCGAATCCCATGCTATCTGTAAGGAGTTTGTATGTTCTCCCCATGTTTGCGTGGGTTTCCTCCGGGGGGTTCTGGTTTCCTCCCACAATTCGAGGGTTGTAGGTTAATTGGGTGTAATTGGGTGGCACAGGCTCATTGACTGAAATGGCCTGTTACTGTGCTGTATATCTAAATTACAAAAAAAACTTAAGTAACAGGAAAACCCTGTGTTCCAGGGAAGTTGCATTCCTAGAAAAGTGATAACCACGAATCTCCGTATCGCGAAGATGCATTATGTGCACGTATTGAGAAATTAGAGTGGAAACAAAAATTGTTTATTTACATTATTTTACCATAAATTTCATTACGAATTAATTTTACTCTGTATCTCAAATTTAAGGGTTGTATTTTGTGAATTTTGTAAGGGCAAATTTATGTTACCTGAATGGCTGTAATTTGAGGGTCACTTGTACCTAAATACTTAGATACATCTATACTTAAATATTGATGAAGGAATATAGCTCTGGGGTGGGAAATGGATGCAGATTCCAAACCAGGCAGCAGTCCTTCATGGTGTAAGATCAGGAAAATACCTTACTTGAATGCTACAAAGCTGACAATTCAGTTAAGTGAGGAAGTAGAAACAAAAGAAAACTGCATTTCAGGCAAGAAATTCAGGGCAAGGCAGGGAAGACTCGATGGGCTGAATGGCCTATTTCTGCTCCTATGTCATGGTCTTATGGCAAAGACAACACACCAGGTCTTCAGCTTCTCCAGGACCATCAGCATTTAGTGTATTTATTTTTAAAACCGACTATGGGTCCTCCTTGGAGTTTGTCTCCTGCAAAGTCAAAAATCAGCAGCGGCTTTGTTAGCTCACTCTGATTGTGCGTCTCACAGATGCATGTTCACCTTTCATCCCAAACCTTTTCCGATAAATTGAACGTATATGATGTGGGTTCTTCACCATTACTTGTCCATCCCTGTCCTGGTGTCTAATTTTACTATATTTATCTCCATCCTTAATCTGAAACACTGCTATCAAACTACCCCTTCAACTTCTCTGTTTGAACAATGACAGCCCAATTTTTCTTGCTTGCATTTCCTCAGACAAAGTAATATCCAAATGCATCCACGCTATACATTTTGAATTGGTTCAAAATCCTTCCTAAAACACGGAGCTCAGAACGATGAACTGGATTCCATTTGTTTCTTTAACATCTAGTCGATTTACCTTTTGCATATTTGCAAATTCCATGCCTCCCATAAATCCCAATACTGGACTAAATTTATCATTAAATTCAATTGCTGCTCTAAAAAAATGCAGTGTATTTACGCATGTTTTCTTTTAATTTTTAACTTAAGAGATACAGCACCGTAATAGGCCCTTCCACTTGAGCCACTCAAATACACCAATTAAGGTACAAACCTGTATGTTTTTGGGGGGTTGGGAGGAAACCGGAGCACCCAAAGGAAATCGACTTGTTCACAAGGAGAAGGTACAGACTCCATCCATTAAAAGCCACATGTCCTTCCACAACCAACAGAAATCCACCAGTTAAATAGTCCCTTTTTTTATCTATACATTTGTTAATTAAGTAAGGACCCAATTTCATAGCGACATGTCTCTTTCCAGGAGTCTTTAAAACTCATCTCTGATTTTGATGATGTTAAACTTCAATGAGATCAGTGGAGGTCTGCCAGACACTTTATTTTAGAAAACATAAATCTTGGATTCTCGGTTGTCCTCCTAACAGTGGTCATGAATATTTTATCTTCCCCCATGTGCCCATCAATATTTATACAAATGGATAATTTGTCACCATTCTTGTAAAAACTTTCTGCATCATGATATTCTCAACAAATCCACTAGCCATGCCTTAAGGCATGATCACTGCATCACCAATGTAAGGCTGTGCACTTGGAACAAGGAAGTCAAAAGGCGAGCAAACAAGAAACTTACTTTGCAGACAGGATTTTATGATCAACCTCATCCAGGGAGGAACTGTGGGCAACATGGAATGTTCCAAAGACAGTGTTGCGTTTCTTCTTAATTCTTTCTGCCTAAAACCAGTGGAAAAATGTTATACACTCTCACGAAACAACACAGATTTTAAATTATTATTTTTGCAAAGAGATGAATGTGAGTATTACATTGCATTAACTGTACAGGCTTGTCTTGAAAATGCTTTGTTATGAAAATATAGGCATTCTATTATACTCATTGCCTACCTTTTACCTTCATTCCATAATGGTCAATTTCACTGAGCTTCAAAATGCTTCATTTTTGTTCAATTTTATTTTACATGGTCTGTATGAAGAAAACAGTTTAATTCAACAATGGTTTAGACATACCTCCTCCTTTACACCATTGAGCTGTAGCTCAGCACTCTGTTTTTTAATGTTGTAGTACTGAACCTCCACTTCATGCGTAAGCTGCAACCACTTCTGGAGAGTTTCTGGCATTACCCAGCTACTGCGATGCTCTAGTTCCTTCTCTGCATTCTTCAGCGCCATACGAACCTACAAATCGTATGGTAAAATTGGTTACATCCAATGGTACATGAGTTTAGTAAAGATTGAAAAAGCTTGGCATTTCTCCTTCATCACTCAACAGCAACACCATCAATAGCATGCTCGGTGGATCACAGCATGGTATGGGAGTTGCTCTGCATAAGATTGGCAGAATGGGTGAATAACCCTTAGAACAGTGGAAAGAAAAACTTTGAAAACCACTGTTTTAATCATACCTAATTGACTCATTATGTCCAGACTCATTACTCCAAAGGAAATAGGCCAATTTCTTCTCAAGCAAAATATTTCAGTAACAATTGGGTCTAGAGTAGTGATTCTCAATCTTCCCTTCCCACTCACATTCCACCTTAAGCAATCCCTTACTAATCACAGAGCACCTATGGCATAGGGATTACTTAAAGTGCTATGGGAGTGGAAAGAAAAAGGTTGAGAATCACTCCCATTAGAACATAACGTGGACTTCCTTCTCCTCCATCGACTTCAGCTACACCCCACCCCTCCCCCACCACCACTGCCCATGAAGGGTGCTTCACATCCAAGGCACTCTCTTCTCCCTTGTCCCATCAGGGAGAAGACTGTGCAATCATGAACAGGCAGACTGAACACTAAAGTGCTAGAGGAACTCAGCAGTTCAGACAACATCTGTGGATACTGACATATAGTAGCTTTCAGGCCAAACTCCTTTAGGAATAGAAAGAGATGCCCAAATAAAGGAGGAGCACAGGCTGGAAGCAAATAGGTGAATATAGGTGGGAGCGGGAAGTAAAGAAAGGAGCTGAGAGATGTTGGAGGAAAGGGCAGAGGACAGACAATGATGCACTCATGTAGGAGGAAGAAAACAGGCTTACTTCCCAGCAGTCATTAGGCTACTGAACAAATCCCTTAACAGTACTCTCATGCTACCCTTTGTTCCATTTGACTTTTCTCATTGTAAATGTCATGTGCTCTTGCTCTGCTATTTTGAACACTCATGTGAATGGTAAAGTTAACATGCTACATCGCTCTTGGAAGACCCCCCACTACCAGATATAAAGTAATAATAAACCCGAATCCTGAAGGGAACAAGTGAACACAAGAAATTCCATTGCTTCATTCCCATTCTCTTTCACCATCCATTCATCAACTTTGCCAGCCATCACACAACATGGTCCATGACACAGTCATACATGGTAGGAATAGCACTTGTGTACCTTAATGACATGAAAAAGTAAAAAAGCAATATCTCCCTGCTTCCCACCACCACTTCTTTTGTTCAAAGGAAATATAGTTGTGAACAGAAATTGAGCAATGTTGATGAGAATTTAATGATAGAGTGCTAATGATTCTCCTGACCACTAGAGGGAGTCAGAGACTAGTTTGTGGCAACTTCTGTTGATACCAAGATAGATGCCTCCACATGGTCGCATTGTTGTTTTAAAAGAACCTGTTTATTACAATAAAAGAAACATCACATGGTACCAAGAGTGGAAGAAACACCAGGAGTGTGCAGATGAGAACCAGTCAATAGCAGTAGAGAAATGGAAAGTGTGAAGGTCTCTAATGCTGTAAATTGGATTGGAAATGGGGCCCATGAGCGGAGGTTATTCAAAGACTCATTCTGTACCTACAAGCCATTGGACTCGATACCAAATCTGATGCACGGAAGATTGCACTGCTACTTACCATGGCAGGACTTCAAACACTAGAGGTTTTCAACACATTTGTTTTTGCTGAGGCAGATGACCAGAGCAAGTTCGACATAGTTGACAAGATGTTTGATGAACACTATTCACCAAAGAGAAATGAAACCTTCGAGAGGTACATGTTTCGCATATGCATGCTGCTGCAGGGAAAGAGCTTTGATACTTTTTTTTAAACAGACTTGAAATTAAAAGCAAGAACATGCAATTTTGGATTGCTACAAGATTCAATGATCCGTGATCAAATTGTGTTCAGGATTATTGATAAGAAAGTGAGAGAGAGGTTGCTGCAAGAGACAGAGCTTACCTTAGCTGGAGCTGTGAAGATAATCTATGCCAGTGAATTAGCTCTGCAGTACTCAAAAAAGTTTGGTGACAGTGCGAAAGCCAGTAAAAACAAAGGCACAGCCATTGCCACAGTGTGTGTCCACACACATAAACAAAAAAACGAGATATGGGAAACAACATAGAGGTGGAGAGACATTCAAATGCAAACGATGTGGCACTCAGCATTCACCAAAACAATGCCCAGCCTATGGAAAACTCTGTAATAAGTATAAAGGGCAGAATCACTATACAAAGCAATGTTTTTCCAAAGGGAAACAAAACAGAATTGAAAGTGTGCACACTGTTCACACCATAGAAGAAACTGCCCTGTGATACACTTTTCATGAAATTGCCCTGTGATATACTTTTTATTGGCATGGTAGTGCAGAAAGACTATAAATCAATAGACACTAAACAGCCAAGCGTGAACAGAGCCAAGCCGGACAAGGGAACTGTGTCACTGCATACAAATGAAGCAGATATTCCTTTCAAGCTGAGCAGAGGGGCAAAGGTCAGTTTGATCTGTGAGCATGACATCAGGGCAATGAAGATAAAGCTATACATCCATGCAAATCCTGTTCAGCTCCAAGCCTACAGAACATCGACACGAAAGGTACATGTAAACTCAAGGTGAAAGATAAAGATAAAGAGAAACACATCAGGTTCACAGTAGTCCCAGATGGACATGAATCGCTGCTGAGTGGCAAAGCATGTGAAAACTTAAGTCTAGTCAAGAGGGTGTACACACCAGAAAAATCTATGGTGTTAGATGATGCGTTATCCAGGGTAATGATGCAGAATGAAGAACACAATGAGAGTTCTACAGAGATTGATATCAATCTCCACGTGAACCGGGTCACTGAATCTCTTCCCATATCTGATATGAAAGCCAAGCAGATCACAGCTGAAACAGAAAAAGACCCAATTCTACAGAAGGTCATCAAGAATCTGAATGAAGGATGACGAGAGGTGAATGTCAGCCATATCAGAACATCAGAGATAAGTGTTGTCAATGGGCAGACAGAGTAGAATTATCATTCCTCAATCACAGCAACAAGAGATGCTGAAAAGGGTGCTTGAGAGGCATCTTGGAATGGAAAAATGCAAGAGGGTCAGAACTGTTGTTTATGGGCCGGGGATAAATGCTGACATTGACAGGATAGTTTCAAGCTGTGAGACCTGTTTGAAACATCATGTAAAACAGGCAAAAGAACCCATGATAATACATGACTTACAAGCAGAACCATGGAAGAAAGTTTGGACTGATCTGTTCCACATGGATAGAAAGAATTACTTGCTGGTTATTGATTACCTGTCGAACTCTCCAGAGATTATGATGCTTCCTGCTCTGCCTGCTACTTGTGCAATCAAATATATGAAATCGATCTTTGCAAGACATGGAATTCCTCAAACTGTCAACAGTGACAATGGATCATGCTACATGTAAATAATTCCACAACTTTGCAGAAGAGTATGATTTTCGACATGTGACTTCAAGTCCTCTGTATCCACAGTCAAACTGTAAAGCAGAGAAAGGAGCTCACATAGTTAAACAGATGCTCAAGAAAGCACAAGACAATGACTCAGATCCTTATCTAGCTCTACTGAATAACCGAGCTTTACCACTTGAACATGGCATGTCATCCATTTAGCTCCTGATGAGACGTAGACTATGTACAACACTTCCCTGCTCTATAGTCTCAAACAAGAACAGAGATGTCAAACGGAAACAAAAGCATCTGCAAAGAAGACAAAAAACAAACTATGACAAGTCAGCAAGAAGCTTAGGGCCAATGGCACAACATGACACAGTGAGACTCAGAGATTCCTACACTTGAGACAAAAAGGCTAATGTTCCGGAGGAAGTAAATCGAAGAACCTACACTGTCAGAACAGAGGATGGTCAAATATTGAGAAGGAATCAAAAGAGCCTGCTGAAAACGCAAGAGACACTGCAGGAACAGACAAATGCATAAGATCCAGCCTGTACAGCAACAGAGGAAACACGACCAGTGCTAGACATTAGAGGACCAGTAGAGCCAACACAAGCACCTGTGTTAAGAAACTCCACACGTTATAAAAGCATCAGCAGACTGAATCTCTAAAAGAGCTGCACACTTAAAAAGTTTGTGCTTTTAATGTTGTGCTTACGTTTACGTTGAACTTTAAATTGAAATGTTAGTGTGTCAAGTTGTTAGATTAACAAGCTCAAGGAAAGGGGTTGTAATGATATAGTGCTAACGATCCCCCTGACCACTAGAGGGAGTCGGAGACTAGTTGCTGGCAGCTTCAGTTGGTATCAAGATGGATGTCTACACATGGTCATGCGTGTACTTTAGCTAATAAAGTATAGTTGTTTTAAAAGAACCCGTTTCTTGATTACAATAAAAGAAAGATCACAAAGATTACAAGATTTCTCTGAGAATCTAGAATTTAAAACATTTTTGAAACAAAGCATTTGGAGGAAGAATATTTTCTTTGATGGCAAATTGCCACTAAGAATGAGGGGAAAAAAAGAGCAAAATTTCTTTCTGCAATTACACTGCTATATTTTATTTTATGGAAAGAAACAATTATTCAAAGCAAAGAACCATACAAGGCCGCAGAGTAGAATTGTTTTGTTCAAGCAAAGAACCAACAAATACAATTTTATGGATGGCAATTTTTGCAAATCACATTTTGGATAAATATCACTTGTGTTATATCATTGCACCATCTGAGAAGATATCTGAGTCAACAATTCTGGCTCATTTTAGTATACAGGTAGTCCCCAACTTACAATGGTAATGGGGACAGAAGGATTGGTTTTAACTCTGGTTTGGTCACCTCGGGCTGCCACAGGGAACGGTGACCTCAGGCTGTTGCAGGGAACAGGGAGTTCGGGCTGCTGCCAGAAGCGGAGACCTCTGTATACAGTACTTTCAATACAAAATATGAACTTGTACAGTAATTTTAATGAAGATTTTTTTTAAATTTTGGTCGTATTTGTGGATGAATGTAACTCACGTAGATTTGGAGTCAAGGACTACCTGTAGTTCATCACTATGCAGAAATTCATTGAATTCACCAGATATTTTAGATGCTGCAGAGTACCGTAGTAACTTTTGCCTCCATTTGTATGAGGAAGTAGAGACTTTGTTTGTTATCTGACTAATTATCCTTTAAACGTCATATTTGTACCTGCTTCTAGGGCTTCTTCTGGCAGCTCATTGTAGATACAGATTACCCTCTGAGTGAAAAAGTTGACCCTCAGATCCCTCTTTAATCTCTTCCCTGTAGCCTTGAACCTATACTCCCTTGTTTTAGAATCATCTACCCTGGGGAAAAAAAACTGCATTCACTTTATCCGTGCCCATCGTGATTTCATATATTTCTATAAAGTCACTCCTCCAGTTCCTAGGCTCCTCTGAATAAAGACCCATCATAACCATCCTCTTTCTCCCTGTAACTCAACCCCTCAAGCCCCGGTAAGGCTCTGATGACTCTCTTCTGCACTTTCCATCTTAACCTATGTGGATGAGTGCATGACCACGCACACATACCATAAGTACCTCAATCAAAACCTGTGGATGAACCAAAGGATTCGCAACCTGCTGAGGGCTAGATCGATGGCGTTTAAGACTGATAATCCATATCTCTATAGGAAGTCCAGGTACAACCTAAGGCGGCTATCTTAATAGCAAAGAGTGAAGTTAGAAACAGAATTGTCATCTATGGGACGGCCATTACATCCGACAAGGCAATTACGTCTAACATCATAAATGGCTATGATGCTTCACTACCTGATGAGCTGAACTCTTTATGCTTGCTTTGAAAAGGAGAATTCAACTGTACTAATGAGTATCCCTGAAGAAGCTGGCGACCCTGTGATATCTGTTGAGATGCCAACTTCAGAACATTTTTCAAGAGGGTGAATCCTACCTTGATGGCAAGGTACTGAAAATTTATGTCAACCAACTAGCCAGAGTATTTACAGACATTTTCAATTTCTCAATGCTGCAGTTGGAGGTTCCCACCTGGTTCAAAAGGGCATCAATCACATTGCTGCCCCAGAAGAGAAGGATGAGCTGCCTCAATGACTATTGCCCAATGGCTCTCACATCTACTGTGATGAAAACCTTTGAGAGGTTGGTCATGACCAGAATTAACTTACACCTAAGAAAAGACCCAGTGCAATTTGCCTACTGCCACAGTCATTCAACAGCAGATGCAATCTCACTGGCTCTCCACTCAGTCCTGGATGACCTGGACAACAGAAATACCTACATTAGCCAGTTTTTCATCAATTACAGCTCAGCTTTCATCACCAACATCCCCTCAGTGCTGGTCTGCAAGCTTCAAAACCTTGGCCGCTGCACCTCCCTCTGCAATTGGATCCTTGTCTTTCTCATTGGAAGACCCAAGTCAGTGTGAATGAGAAACAACATCTCCTCAATGACAATAAACACATGCGTAGCTCAAGGATATGGGCTTAAGCCACTGCTCTACTCTCATGACTGTGTGGCTAGACACAACTCAAATGCCATCTACAAATTTGCTGATGACACCACGGTTGTGGGTAGAATCACAGTCGGCAATGAAGGTGAGATAGATCGGTTGGTTGAGTGATTTCAAAACAAAAACCTTTCACTCAACATTAGAAAAACTAAGGGCTTCATGAAGGGGAAACCAGAACACAAACTAGATCTCATTGAGGGGTCAACAGTGGCGAGGGCAAATAACTTCAAATTCCTGGCTGTCAACATCTATGAAGATCAATGCTGGGGCCATCACATCGATGCAATCATGAAAAAGGCTTGCCAATGCCGATATTTTGGTAGGAGTTTGAGGAGATTTAGTATGTGTCCAAGGACTTGCAAATTTTTACAGCTGTACTGTGAAAAGCATTCTGACTGGTTGCATCACTGTCTGGAATGGAGGTGCCAATGCACATGACAGAAAAAGGCTACACTGTGTTGTAAACTCGACCATTAGTCCACTCCATTAATGACATCTTTAAGAGCCCATGCCTCAAAAAATAAATCAGCCTCTATCATTAAGAACCTTCACCACCCAGGCCATTCCCTTTTCTACCATCAGGAAGGAGGTAGAGGAATTGAAAACACATTCCTAACACTACAAACACAGCTTCTTACTTCTGCCATTGGATTTCTGAATGGACAATGAACATATAGGTTGATTAGGCAGGGCATAACAAATTATGGCTCGAAAGGTTTTCATAGCTGAAAGGTGGTAGTGGGACGAGCTCCACTGCTACACAAATTCTCTTCAAGTGTCTCAAACAGCCTCTGACAACTAAGTCCAACTCCTGGCCTGCATGTGTGGCATAGTTCTTATGCCTGGCGAAGCTGTTCTCACTGACAGGAGAAAGGCTAAAGTAGGCCACTGATGCCATGAAACCAGTTGCTCCGGACAGATGAGGCTTGTTAACCACGGATGGTAACGCATTGAGGAGAGAGAAAACTCCGATTTGAAGCCTCCGCTGCCTTGTGACTATACCCACCCAATCCTGAAGCCGGCTGACTGCTGTACCCAGCACCAGCACAGCAACTCCTGCGATGCTGCTGGCACCAAACTATATCGACTTTCATCGTTCCTTTGGACCTGTCATTAGCATTGAGAGAGTGGTGGTGGAGTCCCACTACATGGGCAACAGACGGATCTGCATATTAACTCTGCCCTGGCTTGTGCCCTGGAGAAGCCATTCTAGCTCAGTGACTACCAGAGGCGCAGTACCCACAGACGGCCACAACCAACAGAAGCCACACAAAGACACATTATGGAGAGAAGGCTGGGCATTGGGGCGGAAAAATAGATCAGCTCGTTATTAATTGGAGAGGCAGACTCAATGGCTGAATAGCCTATTTCTGCTTCTAATTCTTATGATGTCATAGACAAAACTTTTTACTCTTTTTTGCACTAATTATTTAGTTTTTTAAATCTTGTTTTGACAGAGTTGTAATAAATGGCAATTTTTCATTTGTAATGCACAACACCCGCTGCTGCAGCACAACAAATTTTAAAACATGTTCACAACAATAAACTTGATTCTGATTCTAATGACATCCATGATCCAGCTAAAGATTAATTTCATAGAACTTCAGTTAGACAATAACCAAGATATTTGATATAATATTCTAGAAAATCACATAGACATTAAAAGGTTACTATTAGATTTGAGAAAGTGTAATTATCAACAAAATAACAGGAATGGGGAACAACACGTAATAGACAGCCATGAACCTATCAGCCCCCTTTATACACAATTTGACCTATCCTATCTTCATCTTGTTAAAGGGGTTCACGCCTGAAACAGTGACTGACTATTTATACCCATGGATAGTGTCTGACCTGGTGAGTTCCTCCAGCAATTCTTTATCTGCTTTACTTTCAACCAATTGGATGAAGAACAATTTACACAAATTATACAAGACACACAACTTGGATGTTTCCCCCCATGAGAAATCCCAAAGGTGTCCTCTGAGCACAGAATCCTGTCAGAGAACCCTTCATTAATTCATTTACTGCAGATCACTTTATATGAATTAGAGTTTTAGTGTCTAGGAATGGAGCAATCCAACTGCTGATCATTCTGAAGTAACGCAAAATTAGCTCTTCACTACATGATGCTTCAGTTACACAACTGAATAACTCAAAGTCCAAATGGAATTAACAGATTTAAAAGGAATACAAACAATCCCATAAAAACTCAGAATCTCAGTCTGCAGCACTCCCATTTTTTCCACTCATGGATGAGAATATTTCTGGTTTCTCTTTGTTTGCTTGGAGATATGTTTTGTGGACCTATGTCTTCAATGGCCCCAGGCAACAAATAATATTCAAGCCACCGGTTTCAAAATGATGCGTCCTGCTTCACAGTCTTAATAGAAAACTAGTTTGTAAGTAAATCTGTCCAGAGGCTGTCAGAAAACAAGACGTTACCAGTTATATGACAAAAAAAAGTTCTACCAGAAGGAAGTAACTTTCCCCATTCTGCACCTGTTTGGAATTCACTCAAATATTATCCCACTGGGCACAAAGGAAAAAATACAGCAACGTTTCACAATTGTGTACATTCTTGTGGATCAGAACATGACACAACCTTTTACCTGCTAAATCTTCCCATAATGTGACAGTGATTATTAAGTTGTAAGAAAACTCTGTTCATGGGTAAATATCTAAATGTGTTCCTTCTTCTAAAAGAAATGTACTCTAGTACTTTACAATAAAACATTAAAGAAGCTCTTTTTTCTTTGGCTTGGCTTCGCGGACGAAGATTTATGGAGGGCTATGTCCACGTCAGCTGCAGGCTCGTTTGTGGCTGACAAGTCCGATGCGGGACAGGCAGATACAGTTGCAGCGGTTGCAAGGGAAAATTGGTGGGTTGGGGTTGGGTGTTGGGTTTTTCCTCCTTTGTCTTTTGTCAGTGAGGTGGTATAATAACTTACAAAGTACATCTCAGATCATCTGCTCTCCAATTACTCTGAAATACCGTATATGCCATTATATAGCATGACTCGTGCATAGGATGACTCAAAATTTCAACCTAAAATGTTGGTTTTGAGTGATACACTTTGAATAAGACAACCCTCCCCCAAATCTTGCATTTACCACTGACCAGTGGATGCTGTTGAAAACAAATCACAATATTTTAATAACAAATTAATTTTCAAACGTTTAAATTTTATTTGGATATTTTATAATAAACCACTGTTGGCTCCTGTATTAAGCCATTTACAGAGCCAATGGCAGTCGGAGGAACGCTGAGACTTCGCAAATGTGCGAGATTGCATAGGAGCTAGGGAAGGTGGCGGCAGTGTTGCCACTTTATCGTCAAGGTAAGAATTTTAGTCTCTTTGTATAGGATGACCCCGATATTAGATGAAAAATTTAAGTTTCATGGATCATCCTATACAATGGCATATATGGTAGACTGGCTCACTAAGTGATACACATTCCCTTAAAACTCAGTGAGGCCCATTGCCTGCACTCCTATAATCTCACCAAATACCATTCCACAGTCATTATCAACTCATGTTTTCACACTCTTTTTAAATTCATTGGATATATTTCTCTATAATCCTTTTAAACTCACCATACTATTCCCCATACTATTTTTAAAACCACTTAGGTCCTATTACCACACCCTCTTTAATTTTACCATGGGTCCCATATCCTACACTCCCCTTAAAATCACTTCCATCCGGCACTGGTCGTGGCAGTGTCTTCCACCCGACACTGGCCCTGGCGGTGTCTTCCATCCCGCATTGGAGGTAGTGGCAGTATCTGTGTCATGAGGGTCCTTGAGGATAGAGGTAACTTTTTGAGATACTACCTCTTGTAATGGCGTGAAGACTGATACCCATGATAGTGTTGGCCAAATTCACAACTCTCTGTACCATTTTCTGTCCTGTGCACTATGTTTTATTTACCTCTGACAGGAGGTAAAGTTCTCTTCAGTCTACCCTATTTATATCCCTTACAATTTTAAGCACCTCTGGCAAAGCAGACCATAGTGCACACACAGTACACCCAACACACTAATGACATATATACATAGTGGTCCAAAATAAATATAAATATATATATATGTATAAATAATTGATTTGATTCTAAAATAGATCATGTCTCACTACCTGTGGGAAGAAGCTGTTTCCCTGCCTGGCAGTCCTGGTTTTCATGCTCTTGTACCCCTTCCTTAAAGGTACTGCGGCTGGATGGTAATGGTCTTCAATGATTCCCTGAACCCTCTTTAACCACCGTTCCTTGTAGATACCATTGATAAAGGGAAGGGTGACCCCAGTGATCTTCTCAGCAGTATTAATCACCCTCACATTATCCTCTGATCCGATGCTTTGCAGTTACCAAACTACAATGATGCAATCAGCCAGGACACTCATTATTAGGATATAGGCCAGTAGCCTTGCCCTCCTTAACTTCTTAGGAAGTTTAGATGGTGCTCCAGAAATAACAAACATGGCCCCTCCAGTTTCTCCTCATAACTGAAACACTCCATCCCAGGTAACATCTAGGCGCATCTCCTCTTCACCACTTCACATATTCTTCCCAAGGTATTGTGATCAGAACTGCACAAAGCATTCCGACTGAGGTCTGACCAAGTAGGAGAACAACCTTCTCACTCCTGTATTCAAAGCCCTGATTAATAAATGCCCATATCCCATGTGTCTTCCTAACTATCTGCTTTTCCACCTTCAAGAACCTATGGACTTCCAGTCTCTCTGTTCCTCAATAGACTCTACCACTCCTGGTGTCTGTAATGCAATAATCTGCCCCTTCAACTTACCTGCAGATGCAGCCTGTGATGCAGAGAGCTCGCACCATTATTTAATGTGGGTGATTTAAAATTCACCTTTAGATGATATATTTCACAAGCTTTAACTATGTTACAATACAGGTTTAAAACTGCACCTGGACGAGCTCCTCTTCTGCATATTTCAACCTGCTGAGCTCGGTTTCTGAGCCTTCTCGCAGTTCTCTGAGCCGCTGTGCCTCTCGCTTGGCATCGTTTATTTCTGTTATCATTTTTTGTTCTAAATTTTGCTTCTCCACTTCAACAGTTCTGTTCTCTTCTTGGGCTTTTTGAAGTCTTTATCAAGGCAAGACAAAAAAAAGGCAAGACAAAAAAAAGATGGGTATGAAATGCAATCTTTCTCGGAATCAATGTTCTCAGCTGATTGAGCTACACCATCCTCCAAACAATGGATGTGGGAATCATGAATATATAACTGAACACGATGCATAGAAAGGATAAACAATAAACAATTATATTAAGAACTTATAGGAGCAGGAAATGGCCCCATGCTCTGACCCACCACTCAATATGATTATGGATGATCTCCCTCAGATCTCATCTCCATTTGTGAACCATACCCCACAATTCATTGACCTATCAAACAGATATCTACTTCTGTGAACACCTCCCTCCTAAACAACTGCTGCCTCAACAACCATCTGGTGTAGAAACATCCAGAGATTTGCCATCCTCAGTGAGCAGTCAGCTTTAAATGCTTTCCCCTCATCACGTAAAAATGTCTCCCCCATCCTCATTGGAAATTCTCTCACTGAAGGAAATGTCTCAAAATCTATTCCGTCTTGCTCTCCGAGGGCCTCCAGTTTTCAATATCACCCTGAAATTCCCAGAAATACAACAGTGGAGCAGGACTGGTGCCAGCATGGTCCCTCGGTTAAGGTGTAGCTTCTCAGCGCAAGGTGCTGATAGAAAGTATCTGCTTGGAAGGAGATGAAGTGAGTGATGAGTAGTGTTCGTTTATAGTATTGCCATCTTTTCACTGGGTTAGATAAGCACATCATAATGTTTTCTCAGTTTAGTCACTGAATGAAATCTGACCTAACCACATCCATAATCCAACATGCCAAAAATCATGTGATAATGTGAATGCTTAAGAGGCACCAGGCATTTTTGGGCATCTCATGATCAGAACTAAAAATGGAAAAGGAACATAGAAAAAGCTCAAGTTTTAAGATTTACACTTGAGATTTTGTTTGTTCCTTTCATAGGTGACAGGGAAAATCATGCTTTTCTCCGAGTGTCACTTGTAATTATCTTTGGGAAGGAAATGCTGGACATTTTGGTTGTGTTCCAATTTTCAGTCTGACCTCACCTCTCTTGAAATTCCATCAGAGTTTCCTCAGCTCTGTGGAGACTGTCCAGTTCTTTCATCATCTTTGTAATGTGTTCTTTGGAATTCCTGTTTTGGGCATATGCAAACCAACATCCACCAATACCAACTACCATCGAAATAGCAAGAATGAAGTCCTTCAACCAATTGTGACGAGGACCTGAAAAGCAAAAATCACTTTTGTAAGGCAAAGTTCCATGAGTCATTATGTAAATCAAGTCATTATGTAAATCATGGTTCATGAACTACAGGCGGCTCTTTGACATATAATGTGCGGCTCGCAGAAATAGATTGGCTGAGACCATCCAACCTCCCGACGCCTCATCTGCAGACTCTCGCCTAGGGCCCAGTCGCCTACCCATCGGAGCTCCCGATGCCCTGGCCACCCTCCCTCCGAGCTCCCGACACCCCAGCCATCTGCCCATCCAAGTTCCCAATGTCCCGGCCACCCAACCATCCAAGCTCCAGATACCTCTAACTCTGTTAGGAAATCTGCCCTTGAAATGGTCAATTTCATACACTTAAATGGCAAGACCCACAAACAGTTCAAAAAGTTTATTGAAGAACTGGAACTTGAAAATATACCTAGTGATGTCTCTTTCTACTACAGTGTGAGGTGGCTATCAACCAGCCATGTCTTGAGTAGGTTTATGGATCTGTTGGACCCTATTATTACTTTTCTTGAAGAAGATTCTACACTCAACTGGAAAATGAGGAATGGATGCAAGAATGAATGATCTACAAACTCTCAACTTGGAGCTCCAAGGATAGGATTTTTTTCTGATCTTACTCAATTTTCCGCTTTCAAAATAAGAGAATTTCAAAGAGAGAAACTTCAGTCACTTTTCCAATCTCTAAAGGAGCGTAAATACATTCCATGATATTGAAATAAAAGACCATAAACTGGAAAAACACAATAAAGGGCTGCTTGATAATTTCCTAGCCATGTTTGAGTACTTGTAGAAGCTGAAGTCTTGCTTCCCCTTACTTGTAAATCCATCCATGGTTGATATGATCAATGATGGCTATCCTTTTGTCAGTGCTCTGGTCACAGATTCATCTGATATGGAAATTGAACTAATAGAATTAGAAGAGGTGCTGGGTCTAAAGATGATCTATAAATCCCAGTCTACAATTAAGTTATGGAAGTAGGTTCCAGATATAAAATATCGAGAACTGACTCACTTCAATTTTCAGATTTCAGATCAACATACTGCTATGAATCACTGTACTTTGTAATGAAGTCGAGGCATTGTGAAATTCTTACAAATCAACATCTGACAGAGCTCATTTGTACAGCATTGACAATATATCAGCCGGATTTTCAACAACTCATAGCCAAGCTGGAGACTCAAAATAATCAGTTAGGATTTTGAAAATATTTGGTATGCATATGTTTTAGTCGCATTAGGCTTGCGATGAGTGAAAGAACCCCATAGAGTCCAGTTGAACCAACTGGCTTTAATAGAACTCTCACACGCGCTTAAATGCCTTGGAACCTGATGATGCTTGCAACTCTCAGAACCTTTATGACATTAGCTGCAAGGCTGTGGGCTTGCCCTGCACCCAAAGCTCTCACATCTGCCCGTGGATTTGCCCGTGACTCTGTGAGCCTGTTTGCCTGTTGCATGGGTGAGTCGCCACGTTAGAAGGTGTGGAGTCCATGGCCATCACCTCTTTAGTCCGTTTAGGGGTCCGACCTTGACGACGTGGGAGTGGCACAGTAACAGGGTGTTCCAGTTCAAGGTGCGCCAGCTTGATGCGGTCAATGGTGAAGGTCTCCTCATGGCTGCTCACATCGAGGACGCACATGGTTCTGTTCTGATGCATCACCTTGTACGGGCCCTCATACGACTGCTGGAGTGGAGTCCGATGCATGCCTCCGCGGATGAAGATGTAGTCGCAGTCCCTGAGGTCCTTGAGGACAAAGGAAGATGTCAGGCCATGGCACAAGGTTGGGACAGGAGGTAGTGTTCCTACCTCCTCTCAGAGACTTGTGAGCATTGCCACGAGTGTCTCCTCTGTGCCATGGGCCGCTGGCACAAACTCACCTGAAACTGTCAGTTGAGTGCTGTATACCAACTCTGCTGAAGACATGGTTAAGTCTCCTTTGGGACCCATTCAGATACCAAGAAGCACCCATTGGAGATCATCCTCCAAATCTGGGCCTCGGAGGTGCACCATTAGGGCTGACTTCAGGTGCTGGTGGAAACAATCTGCCAGCCCGTTGGACTGCGCATAGTATGCCATGGTGTAGTCCAGTTGGGTCCCAAGCAGCTGTGCAAGTGCCAACCATAAGCTGGACATGAACTGCAACCCCCCCCCACCAATCTGAGGTGATGTTGATGTTGCCAGGCAGGCAAAAATGTGCAACCCAGTTTGCAATGAGTGCTCTGGCACAGGACCCTGTGGATGTGTCAGTGAGGGGTACATCTTTTGGCCACTGGGTGAACCTGTCAACCATGGTGAACAGATGCCTTGCCCCTGGGAGACTGGCAGTGGACTGACTATGTCCACATGGACATGCTCAAACCTCCTGTGCGTCGGCTAGAAGGGTTGAAGGGGGACCTTCACCCTTCACATCCCATTGGACTTTAGAAGTCTGGCAGTGTATACATGTCCTAGCCCAGAGCCTGACCTGCTTGTGTAGGCTGTGCCAAGCAAATCTACCCGCCACCAGTTGAATAGTTGCCTGAATAGACAGGTGCACCAAACCATGTAGTGTGTTGAAAACGTGATGCCACCAAGCAGCTGGAATGATGAGCCGGGGTTGACCGGTGGACATGACACAGAGAAGCTTGCTGCCTGTTGGGCCAATGGGGATGTCCTCAAGTTGCAGGCCCAAGACTGAGGTCTCCGTCCAGCTGCTGTGTATATGACAGCTGCTGTCATATATTCTGAGATGTATGACAGGTGGGATTGCTGCTGTGCCAACCATCCAACCATCGATCCAACACTTTGATGAATGTGAAGGTGAGAGGTTTGTGGTCCGGGAAGATCATAAACTCCTGCCCCTCCAAGTAATACCGAAAGTGCCAGATGGCAAAGTAGAGGGCTAGCAGCTCCATGTTGAAGCCACTGTGTTTCAGCTCCAGGAGCCCCAGGTGCCAGCTGAAGAATGCGAGTGGTTTCCATTGACCCTCAATTAATTATTCTAGTATGTCGCCAACTGATGAGTTGGAAGTGTCAACTGTGAGGCTGTGGGAATATCCACCAGTGGGTGTATCTAGGGGGTGGCATTTGCAAGGGCGTCCTTGGCCTGTTTGAAAGCCATCGTTGACTCTGCATCCCAGGTGATTTCTTTGGCCTTGCCGGACATCAGGCCGAACAGGAGTTGCATGATTTGGGCTGCTGACCGAAGGAATCGGTGGTAAAGGTTGATCATGCCCACGAATTCCTGTAGGCCCTTAACTGTACTGGGCCTGGAAAACTGACAGATGGCCTCGACTTTCATCGGCAAGATAACCACTCCATGCCAGTTGATGCAGTGCCCATAACCCCAACTGGCACTTCATGGAGTTGATGGCCAGGCCACATTCACTCAGGCAGTGGTAGAGTTGGCGCAGGTGTGTCAAATGCTCTTGGTGAGAGTGGCTGGCGATCAGGATATCATCCAAGTAGATGAAGACAAAATCCAAGCATGCCCCACTGAGTCCATGAGCCACTGGAATGTCTGTGCTACATTCTTAAGTCTTCACGGCATCCGCAGGTACTCGAATAGGCCAAACGGGGTGATAAGGACCGTCTGCGAACATCACTGGGTGGACAGGAATCTGGTGATACCTGAGGACCAGGTCGATCTTGAAGATGTGTGCCCCATGCAAATTGGCCAAAGAATCCTGTATGTGGGGCAATGGGTAGCGGTTGGACGTGGTGGCATCGTTGAGCCTTCTGTAGTCGCCACATGGCCTCCATCCTCCAGCCGACTTGGGCACCATGTGCAGCAGAGAGGTCCATAGAGGTCCATAGGCTGTCTGAGTGCCAGGCAATCCCCATCTCCTCCATTTTCCTAAACAACTCCTTGGGAGATGGAATTTTTTGGGTGGAGACCTGGCATGTAGTGGTGGTCTTTGGGTGGGAACATGGTGCCGTAAACCATGCTTAAGGGTATCTGTGGAGAACTGTGGCATAATAATGGTCGGGAACCCCGTTAGTACTCTGGCAAATTTGTTACCTGGCAAAGTCACAGAGTCCAGGTGTGGGGCCGGTAACTTGGCTTCGCTGAGCAAGAACGTCTGGAAGGTCTTGGTATTCACTAGGCACCGTCCCTTGAGGTCCACTAGGAGGCAGCGCGCCCGGAGGAAATCTGCACCTAATAAAGGGTGTGACACTGCTGCCATTGTAAATGACCAAGTGAAACGGCTGGAACCAAACTGTAGTGGGATGGTTTGCATGACATACGTTCGAATACAGTTGTTGGCAGTGGTAAGTGCCAATCCTGATTTCTCGGCATGGGTCTTGTGGCTCGAGATGGGCAAGATGCTAACCTCTGCCCTTTTGCTGGTTAAAAATGCCAACAGTCCAAACTGGGGTCACTCCCTGCTGCAAGCATCTCCGGATTCATTGGTAGCATGGGGAAGGCCCAGGTTTTAGGGCGTGACACATCAACTTGGTCAATGGAAGCCCCACCATGCTGCTTGGTGTGCCACAGGATATCTGCACGGACCGCTACTTTACGTGCATCACAAAATTGTCATCAGCGATGAGGAGGCTGGTATATTCTGGCATCTGCTCAAGAAAGACTTTATCGAACAGTAAACGTGGCTTATGGCCACCTGCTAGTGCTGCATTTTGTTCATTAAGGCCATTGGCATGCAGTCACCAAGGTCGCCCTTGTGCAACAACCATGCTGGGTGCTCACAGCAGGAGAGGCCAAAAGAATGGATCAGGAATGCCTTAATTGTTTCATACCTGTCCACAACGAGTGGCTGATGTAGGAAGTTGATGATGCGCCTGCTATTTTCTGGTCAAGTGAACTGACCACATAGTAGTACTTCGTGGCATCCAAGACGATTTGCCTGACCTGGAACTGGGCTTCAGCCTGTTCAAACGAGACCTGCGGCTGTGAGGTCCAGAAAGTCGGCAGTTTCAGAGCAACTGCATTTTGCGTGCTTGGGTTGATCATTGTTGGGTCCAAATGCTGTTTGGACAATCGGGGTCACCAATGTAGTTACACTAGGCACGCAGTGAGCGAGAAAACCACAGAGTCGAAAGTGAGTTGAACTAATTGACTCACACATGTTTAAATCCCTCAGAACCCATGATTTTCCCAGGACCTTTATGACATCAGCCCTGCACTAGAGCTCTCACAGTCAGATCTGCCACGGGCTTGCCGCGACTCCGTGAGCCGGTCCACCTGCTGCGTGGGCGAGCTACCACGGTGTGTACTTTCTCTTTGCTAAAATGAATACAACTTAGCAGTTTAAAAACTGCACACATTAATACATATTATTAAGTGCATGTATTTCTTAATATTAATATAAAGTATCATAAAATATGCATGTAAGAGTAAAAACGTGCATGTAATATTTTTTTCATGTCTTGCGGCTCTCAAACATCTAAAATTCATTGTATGCAGTTCTTATGTTAAGCAGATTTGGCCACCCCTGATATAAAGCATCTTAGACCATTCTATCAACATTGCATCTGGCTTTTCAACAGCATTTTTTTTAAAATCACAAATTCTCACAGTTCTTATTCTGAACTCATGAGATATTTACATTCAAATGCAATCCTTGAATAATTACTGCATCATCAACCATATTTATTTCACTGTCTTGCTACAAAGCCAAGAAAATTTCCTGTTTATTTCCTTTACAACACAAGACTTGGATATATTCAAACTATATTTGCCCACAACCTCAAATAATCAGACTTAAAAGAGATTACCATCCTTTATCTAAAGAAAACTAGCATGAACGCCTATGTTTCAATTCCGTGAATGGTGACGCTGGGTAAGCTGTCAATTCATATTCAGCTGCACAATCACCTTGGGAAAGGGGAAAGGTGGTCTTCCTAAACCACTCCAAATGAAGGGTTAATCAATCAGAGCAATTCAGCAACAATTGTGATGTAGGATTTGTGGGAAACAAACTGGGCCTATTAACTTGTTTGCATATAATTTGGTTTTTTTTATTTACACTCTTTGAATAAAATTCTAGGACTGCTATGGTGAGATTTAACTCTATGGTTTCAAAATTCCATCAGGTTCTGCATTACTCATTCATCAGTAGAACAAAAACACTTAAGTTTGTTAATGTTGTGAATTTGATATTATGCCTAATGCTTTAGCAGTGACTCTACCTACCAAGGTTCATTGCCTATTTACCGTGCTCACTATCAATCCTAGTGTGTTGATCTTGCTTGTTATCAATCCTAATGCATTGATCATCCACATCATAACTCCCAGTGCATTTACCCTGCTTGACATTGTCCCCAGCACACTGACCTAGCCCATCATCACTCCCCTTGCACTGACCCTGCTCAGCGCCGTTCACAGCCCATCATTCATGTGTTGCCCTTGACCAACAACACTCACCACGCATGAAATTTGACCATCTTCACCCCCCCCCAGAAATTGCTTCATCACTTGCTACTCACTGACGCCCATCTTTCATCAATCCCCACACATTGATCCTGCTCACGATAATGGTCAAATTGAAAATGTGTAACATTTCATCTGCAAGTGAAGTCCTTAGCAAAAGGCCTGCAATCAGGCGAATGATTGTTATTACTGCTGCTAGGTTCATATTCCAACTAAGAGATGCTGTAATTTTTAGTCTGTACTATACTAATCCCAGACTACAGCATTATCTGGCAATTTGGGTCATTATTAAATCTATGTAGAGGCATTGAGATAATCCAAAATTCTCAATGCTCACTGTATCCAGTGGAGATTATCTTCCATCTGTTTAAATTTTAAAATTATGTGCATTGTGCACAAGAATCTCCAATGTGATTTCCTGTTGTTTCAGCCTCTCTTCCAGAAATAATCAGGTAAATCAGAGTAAAGAGTTGGATAAGCGTCTCTAAAAATGAGCTTTCCTGACTTGTTCACTACTTGAACTCACACAGTAACAGCCTCAGTAACTATTTTAATCTGGAATCTTCCAAAGTCCATTTGGTCAATGTACTACCATGACAGAAACAAATGCTCATTAAGCATCTATTCTTCCAAAGTCATATTGGGGCATTAGTTCAAGTTACTCAAGAAAATTTTCTTTGGCAATATCTGTTCCTTTCCCCTATAAGGAAATGTAGTGGCTTGGGTCCAGTAGGGTGGAGGCACTCTGTGAACCTAGAGGATGTAAGAGGAAACAACCCTACAAGGTTTATATTGGTACATGATCCTTTATCCGGAACCCTTGGGGGACAGTGTGTTCTGAATTTTGGATTTTTCCGGATTTCGGAAAGCACACCCGAATTGTGCTGCCGTATCCACCCCCACCCCCTTCCAGTCGCCCGACCATCTCCCCCGACTGCCGGTCCATCGGCCGCCTGGACGTCTCCCCCGACAAGCCAGTCCCTCGGCCGCCCGGCAGTCTCCCTGGCCGTCAGTCTCTTGGCCACCTGGCCATCTCCCTGACCTCAGTCCCCCGGCCGCCTCCCCCGACCGCCTGGCAGTCTCCCTCGGCCACCTCCCCTGACAGCCCACCAGTCTCCCCCGGCCGCCAGTCCCTCAGCCACCCGCCAGTCTCCCCAGGCCACCTTTCCCAACCGCCAGCCCCTCGGCCGCCTCCCCTGACCGCCAGTTCCTCGGCTGCTTCCCCCGACCGCCGGTCCCCACTTGCCGGATTTTGGAGCTTTCCAGATTTTAGATGTCCGGATAAAGGATCGTGTACCTATAATAACATTTTCTGCTCAAAGAAAGGGAAAGTGCAGGGTTGTTTCCTCTTACATCCTCTAGGTTCATGTTTCCTTTATATTCTCAAAAAGTCCACTGGCAATAGACCCCTAATGACAAAGCAATTATGCATTTTGGTTCCAAGGTCTTTTAAAACTATCCAGTGCTTCTACAAACTATTTCCTGGATCAGAGCAAAAGATCACTGTTATTATTAGCAAGTGATTAAATGTACTCTTCAATGAATAGAACTGAACAAAGTACCAGGAGCAGAATTATTACCTTTGCAATTTATGGCTATAGATTTATGCCCTGAACAGGTCACAAGGATCTGATTTACTTCTGGACTATGGAGGCCAGGATTAAATAGATAAGATCAATCCATTACATATTACAAAGAGGGGTAGCCATTGTTGGTTTTAATATTCTAATCAAATCCATCTCAAACAACTAACAACTTTTGAAAAATAAAAGGACTCCAGTTTCAATGTAAAAATTTATAAATAGCATTTTAGACACATTTCCAAATTTATAATACCCTGTTTCCCTTGCAGGGATGTCAGCATTTATACGGAAGTCTGAGCAGTTTTCATTTCCTCATTTAATTATCTCCTTCTAAATATACAAATATCAACATAATTATTCATCACAAAATGAGTATGTGTTTGTGTGTATGTCTTCTATTAATGCCACACACATACTAAATCATATAAATTATAATAATCTTCCCAATATGCCCCTTTGTCAAAATAGACATTCCATTTTCTTTGGATAATCAATTTTGAGGACTTGGACGCGGATGGGTATTGAGAGGAAAGAATATTATATTGAAGCCGGAGTATTTATAACATTTGAGTGAATGAAGAAATAAATTTAATGTGCCTAATAATTCTTTCCTTTGCTATTATCAAGTTAAGATATTTTTGATTGATAAAATAGGTCTGAGTTTGATGATACCTCGCAGGAGTGAATTGGAATTATTGATTCATAATAGAAATGTAAGTAAATTTATTTCTGTAATGGATAATTTACTTCAAAGGAAAGCCCCCAAAATAGGGGTGTATAAATCGAGATTAAGATAGAAAGTGAATTTAAAACAAACAAATAAATGTAAAAGATTGGATGGAATGATGTAAGGATAATATGACCAAAATTATAAACGTTAGGTAAAGGTAAAATTATAAACCCAATATAATTTTTTGCATCAGTTATATTTGATTCCACAAAAAACTAAACAGATTGAATCCTGCATCATCAGATTTATGTTTTAGATGTGGATGTGAGATTGGATCTTTTTTGCATTCTACTTGGCAGTGTCCTAAATTTCAATATTTCTGGTTGGAAGTAGTAACTTTTTGGAATGAATTAAGGGGGTTAAGTTCCCACAGGATCCAATGTTATTTTTATTGATTAATATTATGGTTATAAGACCCAAATTAAAAATAACTATGTATCAAAATGAATGTGCATAAATTGTGGTAGCAGTTTCTAGGAAATGTAGAGCAATATCATGGAAGTCAGATACAAATTTAGGCATGGAAAGATGGCATGCAGAACTTTTTAGCTCAATACCACTTGAGAAGATTACTTACAGTTCACAAAATTAATATCATGTATTTTGGAATGCATGGCACTCATATTTACAAAATGTGAATTTGTATGTTTAGTAGACTCTCTGAAGACCTCATTTCTTGGTAACCTCCAATATTAGAATTTATGATTTAAATGCTCTTTTCCCTTGGCATTCTCCAGTCCTTCTTTTTCTATTTTCTATCTTTTCTTTTTTTTAGGGGTTTGGGGAAGGGGGGGGGGTTTATATATCACATGTATAACATTTTGAAATAATCTTTTAATGCAATGTAATTATTATTGTGGTTTAAAATTTGTAAATAAAATATTAAAAAGCAAAATAAATCTTCCCAATGTTGGAAAACTAATTGAAATTTAGTTCATGGCAAAATGCATTACCCTTCTACATTATTACATCAGACCTTTAAAGCAGAGTTTGGTGGTTTTCTGTCTATTATCCTCACAATCAAGTCCGCATGGAGCCGGTATGGTGAAGGGCCTGTTTCTGGCCCATATAATTTCATGACTCTAATGGTCTGTTTACCTGGTCGGTTTCTGTGGTTGTCAAAAGCCAGGCACAATCATAATTGCATCTGCATGAGCAAGAGTACTTTGATTTGCAGGAACTAAATTGGCTACATTGCAGAGCAATGCATTTAAAGACTGTTGTGTAACTGAATTGCAAACATTAACACTTTAAAACTATTAAACAAATGAAGAGCAAGTTACAAAAGTGCAATTTAATAGAGCAGCACTTTGATATTAATAATGCTATGTGGGTGTCTACACTCCTTTCTACTGCAGAAAAATAGCATGGTTACGGTTTATTTGTTCACATTAACTACCGAGGATGCCATTAAAAAGTTTCCTGTAGAGCACACTGAAAATTGGTTAGATATTCTGTTGCAATCCACTAATAGATAAGCAATAACTGGGCTATTCTCCAGCACAGGCTGAACTACAACATTTAGCTCTGTAGAATGTTGGGCCTAGGACACTGTGCTAAAAGATTCCTCACGAAGTTCAACATGGCATTATCAATATCTGCAGACCAATAAACATGTGTGTCCCACATGCATCAGGTCAAAACTCGGAACAAATGAATTGAATTATTTAGTGTCATGTCTATCAAGCTACAGTGACAAACCTTATTTTATAGGCTCTCGATCTAGACAATAAGTAATGCAAGAATTAAAAAAACTAAAGTGCAGGGTATAGTGTTACAAGATAAAAGTTCAGGGTTACATGAGAAAAGTGCAATTTAACAGTATAACAGTGATAAAAGCAGGAAAGAAACTGTCATTGAATCTAGAAACTTGAGTTTTCAAACTTCTGTGGCGGGGAAGGGGTTAGAAGAGTATGTGGCATGGGTAGACAATATGTTTCTCAAGGAAGTAGCAGGTAAAGATGGAGTCAATGGAGGGAGAAGTAGGTTTGCCTGAGGCTTGAACTGCATTCAGAAGAAATTGCCTGTCAGGAGAAAAGTAGGTAGGCCTCCATTTAGTTTAATTGTTAATTTGGATGTTATTTTGTTTGTTCCTGAGATGCAGGCATCAATGGTAAAGCTGGCATTTATTATCCATCCCCATCTGCCACTGTACTGAGGCAATTAAGAAACAAATCTCTGACTGAGTCAGGACAGCAAATTTCCTTCCCTGCAGGACATTAGTGAACCAGTTTGTTTAAATAACAGTGCAGTAATTTCATGGCTTAATCTTCAATTGCTAGCTGTACTTAATTCCTCAAATTTAAATTCCCCAGATACTATGGTGGGGTTCAAATTTGTGCCTCCAGGTAACTGGCTGCCAGCCCAGTCATTGAATCACAATGCAACCATTTATGTTGGGTCCTACCTAGTCTCCACCTCAGACCACACTGAAAGAAATAATGCAGGCCAGAGGGTAGTGTGCAGCAACCTTGGGGCAGAAAAATCAGTCCAGTGTTCCAGGACTGTGCTGAGCTGAAGTAGACAATTTTATTGCTCTATATAGTTTAGTTGTCAGGAAAACTGGATGTTCTAAAACACACTTTTACAAATGAAGTTACTTTCTTTTAGAAATATTCACTTCAATTTTAAATTGCTCACTCAAAACCAGCACTAACTGTTAACAGAAACTCCATCTTGGGCCATGCCTGGTGCATTCTCAATGACTGACAACTCGGTAGAAACTCAGGAGAAATGGTGTCCATAATCTCCCATCATCACTACAGAGGAAGACCTGAAGAAATTCTAGCCCATTATAAGTGAAAGATCCAACACCATTAAGGAACAAGACATGTAGCAATTGTGCTAGAATTACCATAAGCCAGATCATTTTCAACCTCTCTCAGGTGAGGTTACATGGAATTAATCTAAACACAGTCCAGAAATAGGCCATTCAAATCAAACAACCTACACCAGGGTTGATGGTTCTCTTCCCATCTTTCTTCATTTCTTTTCTATGAATTTAACTCTAATTTACAAATATTTATCTGGCTTCACCTTGACCAATTGCGAAGATTCGAGTGATCATGTTGCATAAAACTTGCAACAGTGGGAGTAAAATTAGCACTGTTTAAGGGTCTGAATTTATGAACAATAAGTCCATCTTGACATTTAATCAAAGAGCCAGTCCTCAAGAACAGGAGGATCCGGGTTTAAGGCAAAATATAAAGAAGGGGCAGGAACAAGCCATTCAGCTGCTTAAGCCTGTTCCACCATGGAGCATCTCATTGTAAACTCAATACTTCACATCTGACATCCCACCAGTAATTTCTCAATCCCTTGCTTACATACATCTATCTTTCTTTCTTTGGCTTGGCTTCGCGGACGAAGATTTATGGAGGGGGTAAATGTCCACGTCAGCTGCAGGCTCGTTTGTGGCTGACAAGTCCGATGCGGGACAGGCAGACACGGTTGCAACGGTTGCAGGGGAAAATTGGTGGGTTGGGGTTGGGTGTTGGGTTTTTCCTCCTTTGCCTTTTGTCAGTGAGGTGGGCTCTGCGGTCTTCTTCAAAGGAGGTTGCTGCCCGCCAAACTGTGAGGCGCCAAGATGCACGGTTTGAGGCGATATCAGCCCACTGGCGGTGGTCAATGTGGCAGGCACCAAGAGATTTCTTTAGGCAGTCCTTGTACCTTTTCTTTGGTGCACCTCTGTCACGGTGGCCAGTGGAGAGCTCGCCATATATTAAGCTATGACCACTAGTTCTAAATTCACAACATCTGCCGTATAAAGAACTATCTGAATTTTGTATATTTAAGTTGAGTCCCTCCTCACTCTCTATTGGTCACATGCTTAGCTTGCCTTAAAACACCCACTCAGTCCTGCAAACCTTCTCTGAACTGCTTGTCTCCACCTACATTTCCCACTGCCTGGAAAGGCAGCCAGCATACTGAAAAACCTATCATACCTCGGACATACTCCCTCCTCCTGTCAGAGAGAAGGCTCAAGAGAGTGAATGCACACAACAGTCTTAAAGACAGTTTCTTCCTCACAGTCATCAGTCTCATGCATGAACCCCACAACATGCTGCCCTTGTTTGATGTAAATGGATCTTCTTTTTCCATTAAAACTCCATTCTGTAAATTATGTTTTTCACTTGACTTCATGAATGTTAGAGATAACTTGCTAGATTGTACTATGTCAAAAACAAACATTTTTCCTTACATAAAGTGACCAATACTGTGCACAATTCTTAGATGTAGTCTCTCCAATGCCTGTGTATGTGATATTTTGTGAGCTTTCCTGAATGCTTGCAACTAGCTTTTGACAAATCATGTATCAGAATCATCTTCAATCAATGTACAAAGCCAGCAGATGTTAGCCTTAGCAACAGGAAAGACATATGACAACCAACCACGGCTTCCTTCAGTTATATAGGTTGAAAAAAAAAGAGGCCCACTCCAGGCTGGTATCTGCCAACCCAAACGGAGGTTTAAGCTTGGCAATAAAAAAGAATATCTCTCATTAGTCAGTAGGACTTATGCAAAGAGTGGTGATAACAGGTCAACACATAAAAGACTATCGAACATGTTTAAGGAAGTGCACATTTTTGTCCAATACTCACGAATGGGAGCTCCAAAGAGCACAGCATCCAGTGCCTTCAGCTGAAGCTTCTGCCTGTGGCTTCGGTCAGTGATTTTCAAATTAGTTACCATAAAAGGAACCTCATTCACAGCTAGCCTGCAAGACAACACTGCAGTTTTAGAATTACGATGCCTATGAAATATTCAAGAGAACATTGTGGTACAACTTGCTAGTCCATTAGCTTGTTTGCTCTTCTCTTTCCTCATGCTGTGATTTTCAGCGTGCATAACCAGGCCTTCAATCTGTGACTGGTCTTCAGCCAAGATGGATTTTAACAAGTTAATGGAGTGGAGTGCACCATTGCTGGAATTAAGGAACTATCAATACATTAATTATCATTGAAAATAAGTTGATCTTTCGGAATATGATCACACAGATGTATTTTACAGAAGAATCATGAAGTGGCAATCAAAATTCAATACCTCATAATAACTGGAAGGCAAGAACTGCATACGAGGATGGGAAGAAGATCTTCAAAATTCGAGCAGGCACCTGAGTGGGTGGGTGGGGGGGGCTAGATTACAGTCTAGATTTCCCAAAGTTCTATTTTATTCCCCAATCTGCATTCATCACAGCCATTATCTCCAAAGTTCTGTCTGACGTTTTCCGAACTGGCAAAGAGAGACCCGCCATATTCTACTATGTCCTCCCACTCCCATTTATGAACTAACAAATTTTGTTATGAACTAAGGAACAGCAATAGAAATTTTACCAGACAATGGTAAATACAAAATAATAGTTTTTATTAAACTATTAATAACATTTCTTACTTAACTCTAAACTTAACACTACTTTGCACAAATGTAAAATGTATTTGTATGTGGCCAAATCCCAAACTATTAGTTTAGGCATAATTCTAAAAAGTCCATTTTAAATTTCAGCATCAAACACCTTATGTTGAACTTTAAGATTTTTAAATTGCAGTTCAGAGGTAATTATGAAACATTTTGAAACAACATGTCTTCAGACTTCTTTAAACTCTCAAATTTTCTTGATGAGGTGTTTTTCAGAGATATTTCTTCATATGAGTGCTTTCACAAACTCCCTCTCATCTTGCCTAAGAGTTACAGAGTCTATTTTCCACAATGATTTCTTTCTTAATCGAAAGTAACCATTTTTCCATGGCCACGTGAGGGTGCCCTCTTTTCTTAGAGGCAGTCGGAGTGGTTATTTCTTTTAAAATACCATTCTTGGTGTTCCTCCTTTTATTAAAGAGAGCACAAGGCAGGTTTCCTTCTCTAAAGGAAATATTGCTGCTTTCTCAATCCTGTGTCTCACAGGATGGCCAAGTCTCATTTAACTGACTCAAAAATGTCTGATTTCGACATACAGATTTTTCATGTCATATGGTATGACATCACAACATTGTTTGAAGTTTTTCCTGATTTTTTTAACATCTTTATGGTAAAAAAACATGATTTAATCTTTATCCGCACAAACAGAATCAAAGTAATTGTCATTCTTTGATGTTTCTCTCTTCCAAAACATTGCTTCCGAGCTGACTGGGATTGACCAGGAAAATGCTTCTCAAGTAAACAGCCCATTGCTCTTTTTTCAAGAATCATGTATCTGTTGATAATGAGGCCAGCTCCCACCTTCAAAGAATCTCTCTGTTTTTAAAATGCAAATATGTTGTCTTTGTGACCATGAACCCAATCCCACAAAACTTTACTAAAAAATTTACACACACACATAAATCATACACAATTTCATCATACTATCAACTTTCAAGTTTTCAACTTTGAACCATAAAGTTTATTTCTAAATAACAGGTGCATGGATCCTAAAAGTGACAATCAGGTGAACATAGTGATGGTTTTTAACTGAAGAAAGAAAATAGTTTGTGTTGTGCTTCTACCATTTCCCAGGTACCCCAAAAACGTCACGTCAATCAAGTTTTAAACTGTTATTTTCATGCTGTAAACTATACTAATTTGCACACAGCAACATCTCATAAACTGTGATCAATACAAGTTGTATGAGGGTACTAGGTACACAACAAAGTATTAATTGAATGACAAGAACTGAGCTTCAAAACAATCCCATGGGGTCTTAATTCCATGTCACGTGGACTATTGCACAGCTGAGGAGCAAGCACCAATGTAAGACGGGTGAACAAAATGGACGTTCTGTTTTGTAATCCATTTTAATACAATTCTATGTAATTCTTTGATTTTATTTAATAAAACTGATGTTATAAAGCTCATATTTTAAGTGAAAAATTAACACGACAATTTTATGCAATTTTTGCTAGTTGCACGTAAATTCTTAGTTTTATGGCTGTTCATCATTCACTAAGAAGAAAATCAGTGATCAACTTGCAGCAAAACCTACCTGGGTAGACCTGTTCCTCGAATTTTGTTTTCCTGGAAAATCTTTGCATATTGTGGTAGTTCCACAAAGTAAATTAACCAGTCCATTGTTTCATCCACAGTCCAATTGTGTACTGCAAGTTAAACAACAAACATAATGAGGCATAAATAAATGTCCGAGATACAAAGTAACTACAAATGAGACGCTCAGAACCCTTGTAACTTTGTAAAATAAAACATACCCTATTAATATTGTACAGGAAAGGAAACCCTTTGAATGATACAAGTGGAAATTATGCTAACTGATAAAGCTATGTTAATTATCATTGAGTGCTTATAAAGAAAAAGAAATATTCTACTGATTTTGGAAAGAAAGCAAATAAATGAGAGAGAGAAATGAATTTGTTGGAAGCTTCAAGTACTACAGATATTCAAAATCTGAAAAAGAGTGCTGAAAATTACCAGCGCTTAAGGCAGAATTTGTGAAAAAAACAAGCAAATGGAATTCTTGATATGAGGTGGAACAGATAGTTCTCTGAAGTTGCTGAATTCAATATTGAATCTCTGCTTTGTCCTAAGATGAGATATGGCTCCTTGGTCTTACAATAGAACAGTGTCAGAGGCCAAAGACAGAGCTTGGAATGGGTGTGGAATGGAGAATTATACTGAGAGACATCTGGAAGTTCTTGATGGTCATTCTTGTGCAATGCACAGGGGAGATGAACAAAACAATCAGCTAAGCTGCAATTAGTGTCTCCAAAAGAGAGATTGGCCAATTGTGAGCACTAAATGTGGTGTATAAACTAAAAATGTACAAGAATGGCATAGACAGTCAGAATCTTTTTTTCCTGGGATAAGCATGTCAAATGCTGGATGGCATGCATTGAATGTGAGAGGGGAAAGTTTAAAGATGATTAGGGCAAGTTTTTTCTTCCATAGAGAGTTTTGGTGCCTGGAATGAATGCCAGGGAGAGTGGTGGAAGCAGATATGATCATAGCATTTAATAGACATATCAATATGCAGGGAATGGAGGGGTATAGATCATGTGCAAATACTGTTCTATGAATCAATACTTCATTGGGAGGAATTGTTTGGCTCCCTGAGTGGGTAAGAAGGGAAGAGGTAAAAGGGAAGGCACTACATCTCCTGTTGTTGTATGGGAAAGTGCCATGAGATGTGGATTGGGGGTTGGTGGAGATGAAAGGATGAAACAGACAGTGACAGAGGGAATGGGCCTTTCAGAAGGGAAGGAAAAGGAAACTGTGATCACCAGTGGCATCTCATTGAAGAGAGTGGAAGTTCCATGGAACAGCCAGGTTGATACATGGACAATGAGGATAAGGGAAGCTCTACTCTTGATTGAGGTGGGAGGAGAGAGTGAGGACAAAGGGCAGGGAATGAAATAGATGCATTGACAGCTCTGTCAACCATGGTGGAGCAGAAGAGAGGGTTAAGGGGAGGAGATCTCAGAAGCACTGATGTGGAAATAACTGTTTTCTTACAGAGATGTTGGAGCCATAGCAGATGAGGCAGTCAAGCTGGAGACAGACATCTTTAGGAAATGAAAGAAGAAAGGGTGTATCAGCGGGCTGGGAATAGTAATCATAATTCAGTAACTTTAAATATGGAAAAAATAACAAAGAACATAAGCCAACATTCTTATCTGGAGAATGGAGAACTTTGCGAAGAAGAGGACACTAAAGATTGAAGTAGATGGGATCTGAAGCAAGAAATAAATTGGTGAAGGAACTGAGCAGGTCTCAGCATCTGTGGAGGCAAAGGGTTGGTTGACATTTCAGGCCAAGTCATGGCATTCAGACTCAGGAGCTGTTTCTGATTTTACACATGAGGAAAGTGATTAAAAAAAAACTGAAGATGAGTGTGTAATATTGAATAGAATAAATGCAATGCAGAAAGAAATATTAAGGGTTAGATAAATTAATCTCTGCCTATTAACATAAGAAATGGAAAAAGGGCGAAACAATTCAGTCTGCTCTGCCATTCAATAAAATCACAGCTGATCATGACCTCAGTATAATTTTCTTGCACCAAATTCATATCCCTTCATTTCTTTAATATCAAGGAATCTTTTATTTTCTATTTTCATTATACTCAGCATCTGACCCTCCACAAACTTCTTGGTCCCAGAACATATTCCCTGTATATTTGGAGTTAATCAAAAAGTTAACAACCTGCAGATGCTAAAAAATTATCAAAGAAATAGAAAATAAATGAGCCCCAGAAACATCATTTAATCTTCCAACAGGACACATTGCAGCTCAACAAGAAATCTGCTGATGCTGGGGTCTAATGCAGTCCACAAAGTTGCAGGAGAAACTCAGCAGGTCACGCACCATCCACGGAAAGCATAAGGTAGTCGACATTTTGGGCCTCAATGCTCCGGTATACAAAGGCCTCAAGTCTGAAACATCAACTGCCTTCTGCTTTTCACCAATGCTTCATGATCTGCCAAAACTTCTCGACACAATGCAGTCCTTAATTTCTGATTACATTTTCAGACAGCCTACTTTTCAGTTTTGTATCAGAAACTGGACTTCTCCATTGGGTCTTGGATAATTTTGTTTTTTTTTCTTTCTCACATCTCCTTCCAACCTGTCATCTGTGAAGAACTAACCTTCACCACTCTCTCACCCTTCGTCAGCACCTCCACACTTGTTTCATTTCTTCTCCTTTGTCTTTACCCTAGGACAGACATTTCCTTTATTCTCTCCACCCATCCTTTTTTCTTGCTTTCTAAATCTTATCAGATCTAATGAAAGGTCATCGATCTGACGTTAACTGTTTCTCTCTGCATGGTATTTACAGCATTTTCTGTTTATGATTGTGAAATTTCAAATCACACTTTGCTATTACTGAAGTACAAATGACAATGATGAATGTGTAACAAGTGAGAGACGATGGATCCTGCAAAGACAATATGAGAAAGTGGTAGTTGGAGGGTAAAAGGGATAGAGAGTGACATGAATAGTATTGCCTTGAATGCATGAAGCGAGGGCTTTGATATTACTGCTGCTTCAGGAATACAGCTGCAGTAATTAGATGATTTTGGTCAAAGGAAAAAGTTCTGACAGTTCACCTCTGCAAGAAAAGTTGCCTTGATTCTCAGGAGATATGGCAGGCATGCACACACACAGCTTAAACTAAAGAGTGGCAACTTCCGTTGGCAGGAAATGGCTTTGTGTAAAACCTCAGTGCAGATATGAACCAGCAGAGGGAGGCCAATTCCTTGAAAAGCTGTGTGTGCTTTGTTTAAGGTCAAATTCTTTCCCATTCTTTTTCTTAAGTAGAGGAGTAGAGGGTGCCTTTCATTCCATATCTGTGGAGGGGAACATGCGCATGTATGATTTTTTTTTTAATATGGGGTGAACACTGCACACTAACCACCACAAAGGCATGCCAACAATATGGGGGCTCCACTGCAGGTACTTTACACACACCTCACCACAAGTACATATAGACAGGAATATATATGGTTTTGCCCATACTCTGTTTCTCAGATACATTTCCTTGATCCCTTCCTGTTTTAATTCCACCACCCTCTTCCCCCTCTCACTGTCACTAACTGAAATATTAAAGACACTCACTAAAACTTCAAAATTAAAAAGACTCATCTAGCTTACAATTCAGTATCACAATTTACTGTTCAGCTTCAAAACATGTGAATGTGACATAATGGTAGGTTACAATATGTCATTTTAAATAATTGCAGCAAACCTATCACCTGATTTTTATTAATTATTCTTTTTACTGTGGGTTTGATGAACCAAAGACACTGCTTTATTTTGACTTTTCATGCACTATTTTTTATTTATTGTTGTAAGGTGATTTATATGAATGTTTGTGCTGTAATGTTGCCACAAAATAATGAATTTTGCGACTTGTTCGTGACAATAAACTCTGATTATGGATTTCACTGACCATTTTGGGAAAAAAAAATCATTTTATTTCTGTAACCTTAGATTATAACATTTGCATTTCCACAGCTTCTTTTTGTGATCTGTTGAGCGTGAGAAAGAAGAGGCTTAACTTTTCAGTTGCCTGGAGATTGCTATGGCCATTGTTTTGATCATTACATAACCAATAAAGCAAGTTCAAAAAATTTGAAACAGTTTCAAGTTTATTTCTACACAGTAGAACAGAGCAGTTACATCATAAACATATTTTCTGAGGCCAGCACAGCCCCGAGTTCAGATTCCAATTTGTTTTTCTCATTAATCACATGATGTAAAGCTCTGTAACAGTTGTTATAATGACACAAAGCACAAAATCCTGCCATAAAGCACAAGCCTTTTTGTGATTTTATTTAATACCTGATTTAGATCTTCCCAAAACTTTTCCACTTTCTCACATGCCCAAATTCCATGTACTGTTGTTCCCGTTTCCTTCTTAGAGCGAAAACATCTGTCTGATACTGTTGGGTCCCATTTATTTAACTTTTGGGGTGTGGTGTACAGCCTGTGTAACCAATTATATTGTATCATGCGTAACCTCGTGTTTATTGTATTTCTCATAGTTCCTGAGCATAGCTTTTCCCATGTTTCATTCTTTATCTTTATGTTTAGATCTTGTTCCCATTTTTGTTTGGGTTCACAGCTTGTTTCCTTGTTCTCTTTCTCTTGCAGTTTGATGTACGTTTGTTATAAATCTTTTAATTATTATTGTGTCTGTAATCACAAATTCAAAATTACTTCCTTCTGGTAACCTCAGCCTGCTTCCCAATTTGTCCTTCAAGTAGGTTTTCAGTTGGTGGTGTGCAAACATGGTACTGTGAGTTATACTATATTTGCACTTCATTTATTCAAAAGATAATAATTTATTTCCCGAAAAACAATTTTCTATTCTTTTGATCCTTTTCCTCTCCCATTCTCTAAAGGAAAGGTTATCTATTGCGTCAATATTAATTTTGGTAGTTGATTATTTGTTTTATTCCTTTCAACATGAATCTTCTTCCAAATGTTGAGCAGATGGTGCAGTACTGGTGAATTCCTATGTTGCACCAGCTTTTCATCCCACTTATATATGTTCAGGTACCTTCTCCCCTATTTTATCTAGCTCTAATCTGGTCCAATCTGGTTTTTCCCTTGTTTGATAAAAATCTGATAGGTTTCTTAATTGTGCTGCTCTATAATAATTCTTAAAGTTTGGTAGCTGTAAGCCCCCTTGTTTGTACCATTCTGTTAATTTATCTAGCGCTATCCTCGGTTTCCCCCCTTTCCATAAGAATTTCCTTATTATTTTCTTTAGCTCCTTGAAGAATTTCTCTGTTAGGTGAATTGGTAACGATTGGAATAGGTATTGTATTCTTGGGAAGATATTCATTTTAATGCAATTTACCCTTCCTATCAGTGTTAGTGGTAAGTCGTTCCAATGTTCTAAGACAAAATCCAGAGATCTTTCTTCTAAGTAATATAAGAAGTAAAAAACTTGGACTCGATTTGGATGGAGCACAAAAAAAATTTATTATGATAGCCTTAGCTGTAGCAAAAAAATGTATTATGTCAACCTGGAAATTAGAAGATAGCCTGAGAATATAGCAATGGTACATAGAAATGAATAAATGTATCCCATTGGAAAAAATAACATATAATTTAAAAAATAACATCAAAGTATTCGAACAAATTTGGGAACCGTACATGGAACACAACAGAGAAGTCCTACCGCGGACCTCCACCACCTAAAATGACAGAAGGAGAAGAAGACGAAATGAACTGTAAAAGTAGAAGACACAAATTTCTTGTTTATTTTCATTGTGTGATGACATTGTTTTATATGTTGAACGTTGAGTGGGTGGGGAGGGGGGTGAAGGAGGGAGGGAAGGGAGGGGGGAAAAGGGGAGAAAATGACACTATATTTAAGAGGGAAATGTTTGTGTGTATTTTGGTCAGTATGGTTCATAGTGTGAAAAATAAAAAAATTTAAAAATAAAAAAAATAAAGCACAAGCCTGATATGCTGCTTTCACACTAAATAAACAATGCTCTATTTTCATGACCAAACCTTCCTTACAAAACATATTCTCCACAACTAGTTGGACTTTTTTTTTTAAAGTAACTTATCCTTCCAGCATGAACAGTTTTTTCACTTTGTGCTGCAGGCTGCTCTAAACAGCAATATAGTGGTAAATGAGCTTTCAAAATTGTCAAAGAATATCCAAGGTTTTGCTTCTGTTCAAACTAAGTTAACACATTAACTTATTCCAATTCAAACATATTTTGCAAAAATTTGAGGCTAATAATTTTTTTTTCTTGAATGAAAATATTTATTATGATGATCCAAGTAATGGAAATTCACCCTTATGGAATTCACAATTCACTACCTAAAAAAATTGAGATCAGGAATAAAATTTCACCCTTACTGAATTTATCCTAGAAAAAAAACAAAGTAAATACAACTTGTAAAAGAAACAAGATATTTTGTCAATTGTTAGCATTAATAGAAAATCATGGTACAGATTGTTTTCCAGAAATACAATCCTCCTATTTCTGTTTCTTTTGTATTTCTTTTAAGATTTTAAAAATTCCAATGTTTTAAATATTGTGCAAATTAAGTATTGTGTCCCTGGTTATTTGCTGCAATCCTAATTTTAAATTGGTGGTAACATGCAAAAACTAGGCTTGGCACCCAACCTCCCACCGCTCCTGCCCTTGTGCCTTCCCTTCCACTAGGAAACTTTCTTTCTTTGGCTTGGCTTCGCGGACGAAGATTTATGGAGGGGGTAAAAGTCCACGTCAGCTGCAGGCTCGTTTGTGGCTGACAAGTCTGATGCGGGACAGGCAGACACGGTTGCAGCAGCTGCAGGGGAAAATTGGTTGGTTGGGGTTAGGTGTTGGGTTTTTCCTCCTTTGCCTTTTGTCAGTGAGGTGGACTCTGCGGTCTTCTTCAAAGGAGGTTGCTGCCCGCCAAACTGTGAGGCGCCAAGATGCACGGTTTGAGGCGATATCAGCCCACTGGCGGTGGTCAATGTGGCAGGCACCAAGAGATTTCTTTAGGCAGTCCTTGTACCTTTTCTTTGGTGCACCTCTGTCACGGTGGCCAGTGGAGAGCTCGCCATATAACACGATCTTGGGAAGGCGAAGGTCCTCCATTCTGGAGACGTGACCCATCCAGCGCAGCTGGATCTTCATCAGCGTGGACTCGATGCTGTCGACCTCTGCCATCTCGAGTACTTCGACGTTAGGGATGAAAGCGCTCCAATGGATGTTGAGGATGGAGCGGAGACAACGCTGGTGGAAGCGTTCTAGGAGCCGTAGGTGATGCCGGTAGAGGACCCATGATTCGGAGCCGAACAGGAGTGTGGGTATGACAACGGCTCTGTATACGCTTATCTTTGTGAGGTTTTTCAGTTGGTTGTTTTTCCAGACTCTTTTGTGTAGTCTTCCAAAGGCGCTATTTGCCTTGGCGAGTCTGTTGTCTATCTCATTGTCGATCCTTGCATCTGATGAAATGGTGCAGCCGAGATAGTTAAACTGGTTGACCGTTTTGAGTTTTGTGTGCCCGATGGAGATGTGGGGGGGCTGGTAGTCATGGTGGGGAGCTGGCTGATGGAGGACCTCAGTTTTCTTCAGGCTGACTTCCAGGCCAAACATTTTGGCAGTTTCCGCAAAGCAGGACGTCAAGTGCTGAAGAGCTGGCTCTGAATGGGCAACTAAAGCAGCATCGTCTGCAAAGAGTAGTTCACGGACAAGTTTCTCTTGTGTCTTGGTGTGAGCTTGCAGGCGCCTCAGATTGAAGAGACTGCCATCCGTGCGGTACCGGATGTAAACAGCGTCTTCATTGTTGGGGTCTTTCATGGCTTGGTTCAGCATCATGCTGAAGAAGATTGAAAAGAGGGTTGGTGCGAGAACACAGCCTTGCTTCATGCCATTGTTAATGGAGAAGGGTTCAGAGAGCTCATTGCTGTATCTGACCCGACCTTGTTGGTTTTCGTGCAGTTGGATAATCATGTTGAGGAACTTTGGGGGACATCCGATGCGCTCTAGTATTTGCCAAAGCCCTTTCCTGCTCACGGTGTCGAAGGCTTTGGTGAGGTCAACAAAGGTGATGTAGAGTCCTTTGTTTTGTTCTCTGCACTTTTCTTGGAGCTGTCTGAGGGCAAAGACCATGTCAGTAGTTCCTCTGTTTGTGCGAAAGCCGCACTGTGATTCTGGGAGAACATTCTCGGCGACACTAGGTATTATTCTATTTAGTAGAATCCTAGCGAAGATTTTGCCTGCAATGGAGAGCAACGTGATTCCCCTGTAGTTTGAGCAGTCTGATTTCTCGCCTTTGTTTTTGTACAGGGTGATAATGGTGGCATCACGAAGATCCTGAGGCAGTTTTCCTTTGTCCCAACAAAGCTTGAAAAACTCATGCAGTTTGGCATGCAGAGTTTTGCCGCCAGCCTTCCAGACCTCTGGGGGGATTCCATCCATACCTGCTGCTTTGCCACTTTTCAGTTGTTCGATTGCCTTATATGTCTCATCCAGGGTGAGGACCTCATCCAGCTCTAGCCTTAGGGGCTGTTGAGGGAGCTGGAGCAGGGCGGAATCTTGGACTGAGCGGTTGGCACTGAAAAGAGATTGGAAGTGTTCTGACCATCGGTTGAGGATGGAGATCTTGTCGCTGAGGAGGATTTTGCCGTCTGAGCTGCGCAGCGGGCTTTGGACTTGGGGTGAGGGGCCGTACACAGCCTTTAGAGCCTCGTAGAAACCCCTGAAGTCGCCAATGTCCGCAGAAATAATATAGCATTCAATTCTCTCCTGAGCTGATTACCTGAGCTGGCTTCCTCCAGCAGAAGACCCCACATGGTAAAAATCAAGGCAGGATCTAATTCATGCATGGATGTTTGATACTTAAAAGGCCCTTCTTGCTTGAAAGGAACACTCACATGGATCCTGAATTCTCGGAGTAAAAAAAATTATAGTCCAGGAGACAGGATGATATACAGTAATTTCCAATCATTATGTTTATTGGATAGAAACATTTAAAATAAACACTAATATTTCTGATTAAATTATGAGCCTCGGAAGAGAATTCTACCACCTTACTATTCAAATAAATTTGTCTCATTCGTGACTGGAGTCAAAGTCAATACTCCATGGAACAAGTCCTACGGTCAAACTCATGCATGCCATTCAAATTGGAAGACCTCATGCCCAAAACATTGGTTATATATTTCTGCCTCCTATGGACTCAGCAGGTCTTGCAGCATCTTGTTTCTGCAGACTTTGTTGTTTCATGATCTTCTGGGCTAGTCCCAATGCCTTCACTGGGTCAATATCCTTCCAATAAATCCTCCTTACCAACATATCTGTCCAAATATTCAAGTTTATTATCATCTGACTATACATATACAACCAGATGAAACAACGTTTCTCCAGACCACAGTGAACACATAGCACATAATAATCATGCATACAGTATACCGTTCATCAATCTCCCAGCCTGTGGGAAGAAGCATCTCCCAGCCTGGCAGTCCTGATTTTGATGCTCCTGTGCCAAAGATGCCATGTGATGGATAGTAGGAATCCGTGATAATTCTTTGAGCACTAATTCATTTTCAATAGAGGAAACAGAGATTCCAGTGATATTCTTAGCTGCTTTAATGATTCTCTGTGTTAACATCTGATCCCAGGCTTTGCAGCCTCCATGCCAGACAATAGGCCTTTTTATAGTGGGGAAAAAAAACAAGCATAAATGTGGATATTCTCTGCCTTTACAATGCTTAACTTTCCAGCTTAAAACCTCCACGTGCAGGTCCAGCATACAAACTCCGATCCTTCCTGAGGTTAATCTCAAGGGACTCACCATACCTCTCTCCATAAAGGCGCTGAAACTGCAAGCGGCTGTGAAGGGGTGGGCTGATGACATCGCGATGACGTTGTCAGCCTGCAACCCGGGAGCACCATTTTTAAAACCCCATATGCACGTACAGCCCTAATTACGGTGTGCAGGATATCTGGCTGCGCTCTATTTGCATTATATGTTATTCCATAATTTGCTTAATTAAACGAGAATAGTAATGTCAAGTCTTACTTCTATTATCTCAGACCTCAGCCAGTTTCTCAGTCAGCATGTTCCAATCTCTCCAAAGTCTCATCATCTTAAAACTGAGGATTGATACTGCACAACACAGTGAAATCATATGTTATGCAATCTCATCATATCTATCTCATGATAAATACAATTTGAAGTTCAAGTTTCTTGTCACATACACCAAGGTGTAGTGATCAGTTGTTTTGTGAGCAGACGTCTCATACACAGTCGACCAAATACGACGCAGTAGAGCAGCGCAGAGTTACAATGAGAGATTAGTTGGTATGAATAAAGGCATCATCATTTTACTGTCCTGAGGTTTATTCAAGAGTCAGTTGACAGCAGGCAAGAAACTGTCCTTGAATTTAAGGGTGCATGATCACATATTCATACATGTTCTACCTGGCAAAGAGGAGGGTAAAGAGATTGTGCTTGGGATGGGATGTCTCTTTTCATATGCTGGGTTTTTTTTTCCTCAAGGCAACAAGAAATATTGATAGAAGGGGATGCGTTCACAATAGTCTGCAGTTTCTAGCAGTTTTCTGCCTTTCATTTTTATGGCCTTCTCCATGTGTGAGCCGAAATTGAACCTCTACGAAGCTCTTATCTGTCCATGGCTTGCCTGCAGCCAACTTCCATTCCAGATTTAATTAGTTGGGTTTTTTTAAACCAACTTACTGATATCAAATTCCAGCTACTACTTTTAGTCTGTTCTTTATCTTACTGATATCACTTGCAGATTCTTTACGTCTTCTAAAGAAGGTAATCTCTCTTCTATTTTGGTTTATTCTGCAATCTTGACATGAACCTCTCGGAAATAGTGTCCTTTCAGAAAGAGCACCTGAAATGGCCCCAGCAGCAATCCCCAACCAGCTCTAATCTTGAAAAGCCACTCTCCATCCTGCTCTTTCTCTTTTATCCCTTGTAACTACTTTTAAATCAGTTTACTACTCTTTCGCTATTACTGGAACAGTTAAGCTTCTGAAACACATCAGCTTTTTTTCACCCCGACAGCTCTTCCACGTCCCCACACCTCAAGACTACCAAAGATCTGTCTGCTCCTCTGACTCAACTGCTTTTATGGTATGACTTATCCTTTTCTCTTATTATGTGTTGTGTATTTTATGTAACTGGCACAGTACAGTAAGTAAGATTTGCATCTGAACTTACATACATAACACTGGGCAACATTTTTTTTAAATAAAGGGTTGTTTCCCGTGTGACAGAGTATATAGGTATGTTTTTGAGAGATAAATTGGGAAAGGTTTGTTAGAGTAGGTCACATACAAACACTTTAAAACAGATCTTATTTAAAATATTGGAACACTGCCCTATGCTAGACATGTCAGGGCCTACAGTCTTTGCAAGAGTTTTGGAGGGTGCCCAAGAGACTTCACTAATGGATTGTTGTTTACAAAAAGGTAACAGATGAAAGATCTTGTCGGATCCGCAGATTGTCTGGAGCTGTTCTAAGAGGATCATGTGATTTGGCAAGCAGAGAGAGTCAAACAGGCTTTTTTTTCTCAGAGAGAGAGAGGCAGACAGACAAACATCACTTCTACAGTGTTACACCCAACAACAGCAGCTGGGACTGAAACAGGACAAGCTGGCAAGCTTGTGAAAATCCCATTTGGAAGACTGGTTAAGTGCTTAGTTCAGCCTGGTCAAAGCCCTTGTGGTTCATGCAAAAGGAGAGGACTGGCTAATATTTCACTTGGATAAGAGAAACAAAAAAGCACTCTGTGGTGACCGGAAAGAAAGAGGTTATTATCTGGAGAACCCTGAAGGGGCAAATTTCGTCAGCAAGACGCTGAAGTGGCTGATGAAAGTAAATCAGCTGTGCATGTCCTGGAACAACAAATCTCTCTCTGAAAACCGACAAGAACCTTCCTGAGCGGTAACCATTTACCTTTCAAGCACCAAAGCCTGGTGAAATTATAAATGTTAAATTCTGTGTACAGTATAAGAAATACCATACAACCAGTGAACTTGGAGGAATGAGAAGTGTTAGGTCTGCTTTGTTCATGAATGAGTGAGACAAACACCAGACTGAGTCGAAATCAGGGTTCTTTGTTCTTTATTACCGGATTGTAACACTTGCGACCAACCATGTTAGTCGGAGAATGCATTCTGCCGTTATCAGCAAAATGGTGATTTTTTATACCCTTGGATACATGCTTAGAACATCATCATATCATTACTTGTCCAATGACTAAAACTGTTGCTATCCTTTCCCTGCTAGCTTCCTGCCTCTCAATCCATCAATGTCTCTCTTATCTTGTAAGTACAAGGATGCATTTACATCTTGTTACAGCCCTGTACAGGGCAGGGTAACTCCTTACACATTCCCATCTCATGATGTTTTACCTTACAGAAGTGAGATTGGACTGTGAACCAAAGAACTTTTCTGAACTTACAAACACATTACATTCATGCACGCTTAGGATTAGAAGGGGGTTAAGTTAGGTTAGTTAAGTCAATCATGATAAGTTAAAGTGTGATTTTGTTTTCATGTTTAAAGATAACTTTTGTTTATGTAACCATTTGTCTTGGTGAATATCTATTGCTACTTGGTTTATGGGTCCTCTGGGCTCATAACACCCGAAAAATAATTATGATAGACAACTTCAAGCTGAACTCAAATTTCAGATTTGCTTTATCACGGAAGAAGTTGGAGAAACATTGAATTAACTTTTATTGAATTTAGCATGTTTAATTCCATAATGATGCTGACACATTACGTTAGTTCAACTGACCCAAAAATGTTTTGCTGCGGATTTTCATTGGTACCCAGCACCTGATGCCTCTCGTGTCAGCCAGCATTGGTGGATTCCAGTTGCACTGATACTACTTTTCCATGGTCACAATGCCCTGGTGAAACCTTTCACCATGTTTGTCACTGACTGCACCAAGATCAGCAAGGAAGAAGTCCAAGTGCAAATCCAGAAAATGAATCTTCAATGACATGTTAAACTTCATGGTTTTGACGTAGACTTAAAATGACAGGAAATCACAAAAATAGATTATAGCTAAAAAACGGTATACGATAGGAAAGTTTTAAGGTGATTTTCATGATCTGCAGCTCAAAATCTATAAAATACATCAAAGGTGTTCAGGAAGTAAAATCTCCGTTGTCCAGTGTAATGTACAATCCTTATCATTCCATGCAGTGCCTCATTACAGACTTTCCAAAAAGTGCACATTTTTTCAACTTATCCATCATAGCTGCTTCCTTCAGATAAGATTTCCACCTAATTTGTGCTATCACAGTCAGCCTTCAGAAAATACATAACGTGATGCCTAATTTGCAGAAAAATTGTACTCCTTTAGGGAGTAAAAAAAGTGGCCAAAGAAAACCACAAATCATTGATGATGCTGGAGGAACTCAGCAGGTCAAACAGCACTCATGTGTAGAAATTGTCAGTCAAGGTTGAGTCAGGACCCTTTCTTGAGCAGTCCCAAAAAAAGTCACGGGCCATTTCTACTGATGGATGCTGTTTAATCACAGAGTCCCTCCAGCAATTCTTTGTTTGCTCAGTGATGAAGAGAACCCAGTGTCAGCTTATTTCAATCATTCAGACGGGCAACTGAGATGTAATTACAAGGATAAAAGGATCAGCAAACTGCTACCCAGTGCAGAGTGTGAATACTTTCAATCACAAAATGGTTTTCTGGGCAGATAGAGGAGGGTGTGGAAACACAGAATATTTATTTATATCTGATGTCGAAAATCATTCCATTTTTCAGAGCCAGCGTGAGGTTTGTTCATATTTCAGTCAGTGACTTCCATCGAAGCACGTACTCTCTGGTTAACTCTATCATTTCCAGAGTTCATTAAAGGAATGGAACCCTGATTATCACTTTCTGATTTAATGAAAATGTAAGTCCAGTATGACACAAATCAAGTTGACCAATATTATCTTAAAATTATTCACGAAAGATACGAATATCTATCAGAGACATGGATTTCACATTCAATCACTTCACCGGTGATGTTTAACTACAAGCCATCAGAACCAAATTGATCCTGGTACAAGAGACAAATTACATGACCTTTTCATATCATTATTTTCAATTCCAAAATATTTATTTTTGTCTCCAACAAAGTTCCCTGCAATTTTGTTAAAGCTGCTGAGTCACGCTGACCAAGTAGTGAAAGGTTTCAAGCAGACTATTACTATTCTTCCTTGGGGAATCCAAAAAGTAACAGAGGTCATTTGGCCTCTGGGGTGTGACGGGCAGAGATGGTGATGGGGGAGGGGAGTTGGTCATACAAACCAATTCTGCCCTCATTGATGTATACATGCTCAATTGCCTGTGAGGGTCACTGAGCAGTAATCAGGAGTTAATTAAAAAACTGGTTCAAACTAGTTTATATATTCCCACAGCTACACCAGCTGAGATGAAATAACACAATGCAAACCTGTCCTGAAGTTCCCCTTTGGTGTTGTGGCTTTGTCTAATATATTAAACGATCGAGTACCAGCACAACCAACAACACATTGGGGAAAATGCATAACAAGCCAACTATATTAAACATTAACTTAATAAGAACTTTCATGCATTAAAATCATTATCTGGACTTGTATTAGAAATTCCATTCTCTTCATTTATCATTGATATTAGGATCAAGGAATATGTGGGCAGGGGAAGGAAAATAGTGTTGACACGCAAGACCTTCCTGAATGATGGAGACTTGGGTAAGAACCGTCAGGTGAGTGGAATTGCTCACGATTAATATGCAAAAGCATTTCCACCGAAAAGGAGAAATCCGACATTTTGTTGAGTTGAATCAGCCCAAGTGTAAGATTACACATCACCAGATTCAAGAACAGTTTCTTTCCTGCCATCAACCCACTCTCGAATTAACATCACATAAGTGAAATGATGTTGCCTTTGCCCTGCACTATTTGATCTCTCTATAAGTCTATACTTCTGTACTATTTTATTTGCTGTGCTATGTATGGAATGTCCATCTGGACTGTTGCCAAACAAACTTTCTCACTGCACCTTGGTACATGACATAAAATATGAATTTGACTTTCAAAATGGATTCCATCCTTGTTTTCACTCCATATCCATGCAATACAGATGAATGGGTGCATTTGGCTTAGGCATCCCGATACCAGAGTCAAAGGCCTCATAGAGGCCATGCCCCAGCAACATTCTGACAGAAGGCAAAGCTGGCATGCTTTCTGTCAACATTGTTGTAGTTTGTAACAATACAGAAAGACTTGAAAAGAATCAAGATTGCTTTAAATAATTACAAACGTACAAAATAATACCCAATGAGAACACCTTAAAGGACAATGTATCAAAATCTTCTTTCCATCGAAACGTTGACTGACCATTTTTGCCCACGGATGCTGTCTGATCCACTGAGTTCCTCCAGCAGCTCACTGTTGGCTGAACATTTCCCTTCCCACTGGCTGACATAGGATTGTATTAAAAATTTCACAAAGACAGGTGCCGAAAGACAGGTGAACCTTTACTGCTCATCCTGTACCATGCTGGAAAAAGCAGGTCTGGGCATAATGTAGTGCTTACTCTTGAACATGTAAGGTACAATTTATACCCATTTTTAAAGCCACGCATTCAGCACACACTTTCCTATGTTCCAACCAACACTCTCCTTCTCAGGGCCATTGCAGATAATAAATAGCTTTCCCTTATCTACTCCAGACTCCACGATCTGCACTGACCTCTGCAAGGTATTACCGGGCCAGCCTCATCACAATATGACACAGTCTCTCTGCACCAATCCCATCCAACTTACTCTGAACCCCTTTTGGCTAAAACCCCAAGCCCTGCCTTTGTTGAGGAGTGCAAGACAGCACATTTCCAAGCCCTGTTTGAGTCTTATGATTTTTGATGTGGTGAGCTGTGAATGACACCATTATTGTTCCACGACATTAACACCATTCCAGCACATCCTTTAGGCAAATCTATGCAAAGTGAAGTCATCAGAAATAAAATATTTGCTTTTCTACGTTAATTCTTATTTTTGAAATTGTCTATGAAATAATGCAATGTTTGCCATAATATTTTAATTTTTTAAAGTTTTCTGATCCTGCCAAATGAGACTTTTTAAAATCATTTCAGCAGGAATGAGGTCAGATACTATGCTAAATGGTAAGTCTCCAGGTGAAGATTGTTTTCCATCTGAATTTTATAAGAAATTTAGAGATTTGCTAATACCTCCATTAATGGAGGTATTGAAACAATCAATGGAAGTCCATTCTTTACCAGAGTCTTTTTTCTAATGCAATTATAGCAGTAATACCTAAGAAAGATAGAAATTTGTTAAAGACTGAATCTTATAGACCAATTTCATTATCAAATGTTGATTATCAAATTGTAGCAAATTTTAGCAAATAGGTTGACTAAATACTTACCAAATTTAATTCATTTAGATCAATCTGGATTTGTTAAACGATGGTATTCTGCAGATAATATTACTAAGTTAATTAGTTTAATTCATATTTCCCAGAAGAAATCTGATTTAGCAATGGTTTTATCATTAGATATTGAAAAGGCATTTAATAGATTAGAATGGAATTATTTATTTAGGGTGTTAGAAAAATATGGATTAAAACTTTATATAAAAATCCTTCTGCTAAAGTGGTCACCAATGAACATATATCTTCTGCTTTTTCATTAACTAGATCAACTAGACAAGGATGTCCTTTGTCTCCAGCTTAATTTGTTTTAACAATAGAACCTTTAGCACAATTACTAAGACAAGATATTGATATTAAAGGAATTGAAGTTAATACTGATGAATTTAAGGTCAATTTATTTGCTGATAATGCTTTGATTTATAAAACAGATCCTGAAAATTCTTTGCGTTCATTGTATATGAGATTAAATGAGTACGGTGAAATATCAGGTTATAAAATTAATTGGGATAAAAGTGAAATTATGCTTTTGGTTGAGGGCGATTATGGTCAATGTAAAGAGATTGTCTAATTTAGGTGGTCAAATAATAGAATTAAATATTTAGGTATTAAAATTGATAAAAAATTTAGATTTTATATAAATTGAATTTCTTACCATTATTTAATAAAATTAAAGAGGATTTATTTAAATAGATGGTATGATTTACCTATAACTTTAATAGGTAGAGTGAATTGAAATGGAATGTTTGATTTAGATAAATCTTTAATGTGGGCTAAGATATAATTAATTAAAATAATGAAAACTCTACACAAGAATTTATTTTATAAAAGGAACACCAAATTATTAACTGGTCTTAAGGGCCCACCTATATTGAAACACTTAATTGAATTATGTTATAAAATAGATTATGAGTTAGGCAGGAAAGGTATGATTTCTTGTTATATAAAATAAACTCTTTCCTTTTACTGCTAATTATCAATTTTTAAAGATATGGAATCAAATGGCGATTAGAACAATAGATGACTGTTTTGAAGCTGGTTATTTTCTTTTCAACAAATGAAAGAAAAATATAATGTTCCAAATAATACCTTTTTTTGTTATTATCAAGTTAAAGCCTTTTTGATTGATAAATTAGGTCAAAGTTTAAGATTACCTTGTCACTGAAATAGAAATGTTGGTTACAAAAGGAGGTATCAATAAATTTATTTCAGAAATGTGTAAACTACTTCAAAGGAAAATGTCCAAATCAGATATTCATAAATCAAGATTAAAGTGGGAAATGGATTTAAGTAGAACAATAGATCAAAATAATTGGAGAATGTTATGTAAAGATAATATGACTAAAATTATTAATGTAAGATATAGATTAGTACAATGTATATTTTCGCAGATCAAAAATTAAAAAGATTTAATATCTTCAGAGTTATGTTTTAGATACGATAGAGATAGTACACTGCCAAGTCGAATGAAAAAAAATTAAAGTATTTTGGATACAAATTAAAGTATTTTTGGAGAAAATATTGAACGTAAAACTTCTGTGGATCCAGTGTTTTTTTTTGTTGGGAAATATTAAAATGTTTAGTTTAAAATTAAGATGAACTAAGTAACAAATTGAATTTTAATGATTACCTTTAGCTGTTTCAAGGAAAAGTGTAGCTATTACTTGGAAGTCGGATATGGATTTGGGAATGCAAAGATGGCATATTGAAATGAGATCTTGTATTCCTCTTGAAAAAAAGTCTACGTGATAAATATCACTTTTTTTTTGAAAATACGGAGCCCATATCTACAACATGTTGATTTTAAAATTTAATCTCTCAATAGCTCATCCTGGTGTGGTTCTCAGTTTCATGAAAGTTGATTTGAATTTATATACCAATTTGATAATCTCCTTTTCTTCTTTCTTTCTTTTAGGGGCACTTGGAGGGAGTGGAAGGATTAGGTTTATATACCACATCTATTTTCTTACACATATATAATCATTATTAATGGAAATGTATTGAGGTTTTAAAATTTAAATGAAATATTCAAAATAAAAGAAATGTGGTCAGAGTTGAAAGGAAACATCTTAAGTTGTTGTGCAAAGCTGTCGTTATGCTTTTGCCTTTAGATATTTTGGCAAGAACTCTTTTATTACAGTCCGTGGTATAAAACTCAAAACCAGTTCATAGAGATATCTAATAAAAGCTGCTGCGCTGGTCACCTCAAAGATCAATTGCACTGGTGAAATTGGTGGCCTTCGGCCAAAATTTCAATTCCCGCTCCAATCCCTTGTCCATGGTCGGCTATGCACTGCCAAACTGAGACCACCTGCATATTGGAGGAACAACATCCCATCTTCGAACCGTCCAGCCAGAAGGCATCAACATCAACTTCTCCGAGTCCATGAACACCCCACCCAAGTCTTTCCCCAAGTCTCCTTTCCTCTAGCTGTTTCTCTCTTTCCTTTTCACTCCATCTCCTTTACCTCAGCTCTGCATTCAGATACCCCCTCCCCTAATCAATTCTGACCTTTCCTCTCCATATCCAATTAACACCTTTTGTCTGTTCGTCTGTACTCCTCCCCGACCTTTCTTTTAATTCAGACGCCTGCCTGCTTTTTACTCATAATGAAGAAGTGCTCAGGCCCGAATATATTAAACGATCGAGTACCAGCACAACCAACCAACACATTGGGGAAAATGCATAACAAGCCAACTATATTAAACATTAACTTAATAAGAATTTTCATGCATTAAAATCATTATCTGGACTTGTATAAGAAATTCCATTCTCTTCATTTATCATTGATATTAGGATCAAGGAATATGTGGGCAGGGGAAGGAAAAGAGTGTTGACACGCAAGATCTTCCTGAATGATGGAGACTTGGGTAAGAACCGTCAGGTGAGTGGAATTGCACATGATTAATATGCAAAAGCATATTTACTAGGTTTAATTTTAATGCAAGAGAAGGGCCACATGGTGGCATCAAAAATATTAAGTTTTTAAAATTCCCATCCTTGAATGTACTTTCTCAGTGCATTTTGGGTAATGAATCTGAGGCACATCACAACATGGTTGACAGTGCTGCCTAGCATTCTTACAACAAAGTGTAATTAATCTCTTAAAAGAGTCAATACCGATCAGCCACAAAAGTATCCTACCTTGTGATCTTTTCCAATGGTTCCACAGATCTCTCACAGTGATATGCTTGTCTTCCTTATGGAATGTATTGCCTTTACTGGTAGGATCTTTGTCTTTCATATCTTCTTTGATGAACTGCAGAAAATAAAACAAAAACAAAGATGGACATTAAAGCAGATAATGTGGGGCAAAAATACAATACATCGTTCTGGACATTCTATTAGATTATGCTCAGGTGAAGTAAGGTACTTAAACTGCAAGTCATTGACAAGATAGTTACATAAAGGAGGGATAATGCTGGGTTTAATGAGAATCAGCCAAAATAGGGAAAGGTTCCAATAAATTTGCATCACTACTATCTAAATATAAGTGTTTGTTGAGTTTATTGTTACAAAATATGCAGTCTTTGAACAATGTGATTATATTTGTACATATATGGAGCAAGGATGGGTGGAAAGTATTGTAAACTCCAAATAAACACCCAGCATCTTATAAAGACAACTCAAGAGGGTTCTTCTTGCATTTGGAATGAATTATACCACCAGTGTCAAAAGTAAATCATAAATGATGCTGAAATTATATGATAAATTGGTCAAGCCTCATCTGGAATGAGGACATAGTACTTATTACTTTTATAGACAAGATCATTCTGAGTGCAAGCAACAGTGCAAATTGATTGATATGCCAATCATAGTTTTTAAAGATTGAAATAGATTAGGTTTAAATAAATCAAGTCCGATTTATGTTTAGTTTCAACCACAATGCAGAAGTGACAGAACATTCTGTCATCAACTCATATGCCTCCACTGCCTTAGAGTCATCCATGGGGAAATAAGATGACAGTTGTTCCTTCTTGATTTCATTAGACATTAGTATCTTTGGTTTTATGTCATTGTGAATCAAATTCCCACAGCGTTGTTAGAGAACAGGGATCGATGAGGCCAATAAAATTTGCAGATGGCGAGGACTTGTTCAGCAGACAAAAGTGCTGGAGAAACACAGTATTCATAGAAACTAAAAGGCAGTCAAAGTTTTGGGCTCGAGCCCTTCTTTTCATGGGCCGAAAATCATACAGACACCTGAACAAAAAAGGTGAGGGGGGGAGGGAGGGGAAGGAGGAGGAACACAGGCTAACAGGTGAGAGGTGGATGCAGTTGCAAGGGTAGAAGTTAACAAGTGATAGAGGAAAAGGACAGAAGGCTGAGACAATCGCTCTTTGATAGGAGAAAGGAGAGGAAGGGATGGAGAGATGGAGGAAGGGAGATAGAGGGCTGATGGAAAGAGAGAGACCAGGTTCAGGGATTAATGGAAATTGGAGAGGTTGATATTGACACTGTCTGGTTGCCAACTGCAAAGACAGAATATGTGTTGCTCCACCCCTCATGAGTAGAGGTCTGTTTATGAGCAGAGCAGAACTGTCAATCCAATCCACTGCTTCTCATCCACACATGTAAAAGTTACTCTCTCTCAAACATTTAACTAACTTCCTTTTGATGGCACAAGTCAACCTTAGCAGAGAATTCCTGCTCCTATCCACTCCCCAAGTTTCCCTCACATCGTATTCATATCTTCTGATGAAAATCTATGTCTCCCGGTCATTGAACCATCCACTCACAGAATCCATCATCCTCTACTGACCCTCTCTAAACCTGCCATACGCTCCTGCACCTCCTTCAAAGAAACATCAAAAGAAATAACTACCTACAGTCTCTCCTTTTTAACCACAGAGCCATCTCTGGAACCATTGTAACAGTTTTTGTTTTCTGCACACCTTTAATGACAAAAGGGATTAGGAGCTGGATTAGGCCACCAAGCTCTTCGAACTTTCTACTGGCATTCAATATGATCATAGCTGATCTATTCTGGCCTCAACAGCTCCTCTGTGCCATTACCATCAATTCTTCGATCTTTCAAATATTGATTTATCTCCACGTTAAACGTATCTAATGATCTGGGCTCCACCACCCCCAGGGGCAGATAAATCCACAGAATCACTATCCTCTCAGCTCCTCAATTTCATAAGACCAGCTGTTTATTTTGCAACCATGCCCCTTTGTTAATCTCTCTTCCACAAATGAAAACATCTTGACCTGAGTCCTACCAAACCTCCTATTCAGCTGCAAGGAACCTTGTATGATGGACATTCACATTCTCTAAAATGCAGTGACCAGAATTACAAACATTATTACAGATGCAGTCAAAACAGATTTAACATAACCTTTGATTCTCTATGCCTTTAGTTAATGAACCCAAGGATTCTCTATCCTTTAATACCCACTCCGTCAAGATGCAATAACATTTTCCAGGATTATTATAACTGCACAGCCAAGTGCCTGCATACTTGATGACTGGCTAATTTGGTTCATATTGTTTCTTCTTCCTTCAGTTAAAATGCATTACTTCGTATTTCTTTTTGTGAAATTGCATTTACCAATGGACTGCCAATTCATTCTGCCAACCTTTATAGAGTCAGGGAGGTTTAATAGCACAGAAATAGTCCCATTAGCCCAGTTTGTCTATGTCAGCCAACTTGTTTACCCAAACTAGTCTCATTTGCCTGTGTTTGGCCCACATCCTTGAAATTTTTCCTATCTATATACCAGGCGAAATGTCTTTAATGTTTAACTATTCTGAAAATTGTGATTGAAAATGTACCAGGCCTAATCACACACAATTATATCTTAAATTGGAGGACATTGCACAGCAACACTAATAAAAACAGAATAATTAATTGGCCAAATCTGTGGAGCACTTCAGATCAGGCCAATGAGGAAAATCCTACAACCATAAATCTCAGTAAAAATCATTTAAAAACAGGACCTTGTTCTTCTTTGGCTTGGCTTCGCGGACGAAGATTTATGGAGGGGTATGTCCATGTCTGCTGCAGGCTCATTGGTGACTGACAAGTCCGATGCGGGACAGGCAGGCACGGTTGCAGCGGTTGCAAGGGAAAATTGGTTGGTTGGGGTTGGGTATTGGGTTTTTCCTCCTTTGTCTTTTGTCAGTGAGGTGGGCTCTGCGGTCTTCTTCAAAGGAGGTTGGTGCCTGCTGATCTGTGAGCCGCCAAGATGCACGGTTGGAGGCGATATCAGCCCACTGGCGGTGGTCAATGTGGCAGGCACCAAGAGATTTCTTTAACCAGTCCTTGTACCTCTTCTTTGGTGCACCTCTGTCTCGGTGGCCAGTGGAGAGCTCGCCATATAACATGATCTTGGGAAGGTGATGGTCCTCCATTCTAGAGACGTGACGCACCCAGCGCAGTTGAGAAAATTAGGAATGCACATACATTCTCAACCAATTGAACACATAAGCACACACTGTCAATAAAGTATTTCAAAATTTCCAAAACATGTGACAATATACAAGATACCATATTAAAAATGAAATACTTTGGAAGATGGATTGATTGTTGTTTATCCAAGTAGAATATAATTGCAGAGTCTCTATCAGGCTAAAATTTTTCATTTTACACCAGGGGAATCATATTGTCTCCTGAACAATTCAGATTATGAATCTCGGTTTTCAAATTAGAATTGGAACAACACTATTCACTCCAAGTTTTACAAATAGTGCATTAAAAATAGACATTAATCATAGCCTACAACAACTCAGTGGAAAAGTATATCACTCAGAATGCATATGAGCAAGTGGATATCCTTGGATTCTAGTTTCTTCAGAATATGAATATGTCCTGAGAATCCACTTGTTCCACTTAAAATTCTCTTCTCCCCTGTCAAGCCAACTCGCATATACCACAACTGTCCAGCAAGTTTATCAGAAGCATAACATAAAAGTCAATCAGGTATCTTGTGAACCATTGAAGCCGAGATGTAAAGTATTGAAATGTAGGTAAAGCATAAGATTCGGTTTGATTGTGGCATTACCCTAAGTTCGAATACATGGTAGCACTCTCTTTCAAGCCCATCCCTGTGAATTACTCTTGATACTAGATCTATATTTACTAGGTTTGGATGAACCATGCAGCTTGTATTACCTTCAGAGGTGAAAGAGAGGTGACTATGTTGACGATTGGAGTTATGTGCAGACAAGAACTTTAAGTGAAGGGTACATTCACATTGCAATTATGACAGACGCAAAGGGCTAAAGTACGGAATAAATCAACTTCAACAATCAATTAAAAGACAGTTTTGCACGAGGATTGTTCTAACTAGTGTTTGAAAACAGTATTCAAGGTGTAAAAATAAAAAATGCTTTTCAGAGTGTCCAACACATCCCAAGGCAATTAAATGAAGCATCAGCGCTGTCTCCGCTCCATCCTCAACATTCATTGGAATGACTTCATCACCAACATCGAAGTACTGGAGCTGGCAGAGTCCGCAAGCATCGAATCCATGCTGCTGAAGATCCAACTGCTCTGGGTGGGTCACGTCTCCAAAATGGAGGACCATCGCCTTCCCAAGATCATGTTCTATGGCGAGCTCTCCACTGGTCACCGAGACAGAGGTACACCAAAGAAGAGGTACAAGGACTGCCTAAAGAAATCTCTTGGTGCCTGCCACATTGACCACCGCCAGTGGGCTGATATCTTCTCCAACCGTGCATCTTGGCGCCTCACAGTTTGGCGGGCAGCAACCTCCTTTGAAGAAGACCGCAGAGCTCACCTCACTGACAAAAGACAAAGGAGGAAAAACCCAACACCCAACCCCAACCAACCAATTTTCACTTGCAACCGCTGCAACCGTGCCTGCCTGTCCCGCATCGGACTTGTCAGTCACCAACGCGCCTGCAGCAGACGTGGACATTTACCCCTCCATAAATTTTCGTCCGCGAAGCAAAGCCAAAGAAAGATCTGTTTTTTTGTCCTTCTGATACCCCATTGGCCCGAGCTTCGATGCAATACCCTCAGAAAATTGCCCATCTTTAATGGGCAATTAACTCATATCCAGCTCCTTCCTCCAATCTTAGGGTGAGCAGTTCTTGCACCTCCCTATTCCCACAGTTTGCAGAAGCCATTTTTAATATTTGTTTGTGTACGTACCTTTTTTCACCAATTTAAACTACTTTAAAATTACACCAAAGAACAATTGATTTTATAATTCACAGTCTTTATGACCCTCTCCCAATGTGCCTGCTATTTTTATATTAACTTCAAAGGAGGAATGGAGGAATCTGCGTTACCTTAGGACACCAGCACGTCCGCAGGATACTTCCCCACGAGGTTTAACGCGCTCACACAAATAATTGCATCATTTCTATCCTAGAATGCAATTGCCTGGTTGCAACACCAGTGTCTGCAGACACTAGGGATTGCACTAGCGGTCGAGGCAGTCTATCCCAGGTGTGAGATGACTTCATCTCACGCCGGCGTTGAGAAGAATTTCCTTTCACGCTTGACCCTTTTTATAGGCCCATTGGCTGTTAATTCCTGGGACCACTTGCAAGTGTGAAAGCAAACTATTAATTCGCCTGCATACTTAATTTTTGCATTTTAATTAAACTATTAATTTGCCTGCATACTTAATTTTTGCACTTTCATAAACCTCCTATTGTGTGTATTTCCTTTTTTTATCTAAATGAAGCTTTATGTGATATAGGAACATTTATGCAGCAGAATTGGCTGCACATTAAATTTATTTTATGAAGCAAGTCAAGATATCATGAAACACATGGGATTTACTAAATCAGCACTAAATAAAGCATGACCCAGGCTCACTGCAAAGCAAATTCTCGAGCCTTAATTTAACAGGTGCAAGAGATCGGGATCACACAGAACAAGAGTATAAAGAAACACAATAAAGCCCTCAGGCTTCTTTCTGGTTCTAAAGCAGGTGGAGTCCCAAATGCTACACTAGGAATGACAGTTTTGTTGACATTTTGAGTTCAATCAGTTGTTTAGATAAAGACAGTTAATATCATGGGCTAAGAACAGCAGCAACACCATTGTTCTGCAGTAAAGTCAGTCTTCCTGATGTTCCTTGTTCACTGGCCTGATCTAAACAAGATGTGGTATCAAATCTCATGAACAATTTTGCCACCTTAGATGAGGGCAAACTTTAACTCTTGAGTCCACAAATATCAAAACCAATCTTGTGGGCACTTCTGACAGTGAGTGTCAGCATTTGGCTTTAAAGTCATTCACAATTTAAGTGCTAAAACAAAACCCCTGTTATCCTGCAAAATGCAACAGTTCAGAAGAGCGGCACAGTGGTAATGTTTCAACTCTGGACGTACCTCTCTGCAAAAGAAAGACATCGATAATGAAATTCAGCATCACCACCAATTCACCAGCTTATGCTATTGTTCTTGTGGGAAAGGGTATTGAAGGTACACAATCTCTGACCTTGGACAAAATTCGTAGTGTCATGGGGCAGTAGTGCTCCTTGTCATTCTATCTGCTTCTCAGACCTGGACTACCTGCAGCAGACATCTGAAGTTAGTGGAAAAATACTACCAAATTCCAAGGAAGGTTAAATGAATCAACATCTCCCGTATCCAGGCCTTAGCTACGCTCAGTGGGCTCTGTTAGACAGGCCATGATGTTCGCATGCCTGACATCCGACTCTTGAAACAGTTACTCTGTGAGCTAGGCTTTTCGAAGAGAATAGCAGACTGACAGGAACAGATGATTCAAGGATGTGGTCAAAGCTTCAAGAAAAATTGCAACAACCCTCTTTACTCCTGAGAATCTCTTGCCCAAGGGAATTCAAGTCAACCTGTGGTGGGAGAGAATTGAGAAAAAATAAAATTTCATAAAATACTCAAGCATGAGCTGGTGAATTGACAGTGATGTTGAATTTCATTATTGATGTCTGCCTTTGAAGAGAGGTAGCTCCAGAGTTAGGAGTTGCATACCAAATTTTCCAGTTTCTTGACATGAACCTTTAGCGCTGAAGGGCAGTGTGGTGCAGCAGGAGCAGGTTGACAGAGGACCTTCACCTTTGGCTGTTTAATGCAAGGCTAATCTTCTTGAATGCTTCATTGAGAGTGCTGACGATAGCTTGGAGTTCAGCTTCAGAGTATAGGTCATCAACATAATGCAGCACATTACTGATACTTGGGATTCTAACGTTCTGACAAGTAATGATCATAAGTTATACATCAAGATGGACAGAGCAGCTCTTCAGCTGCTGGGAGAAGGTACTTCAGAAGGACCCTGGTGATAACTTTCCTTTGACAGACAGGAGGCAGCTTCCTTTTAAGCTTCCCACGGTCAGACTTGTCTCTTTTCTTAGCTAATCGTGATTAAGACATCAGCAATGTTACAACCTCCTCTTCCTAGACGTGGGCAACGAGGCTTAAGATTTGAGAGCAAATCTCTTCAGTGGCAAGTTGTAAGATTCTAGCAAGAATGTCAGCTGCTGCTAGGTCCTAGTTGTTTATTGGGCACAATATGGATTTGATGAGATATTGTCATAAAAGAGTGGCAGTGCTGGGCAGGAAGATTTTTGTGCGGTGGAGTCAGTCTACACAAATCAATGTGTTCGTCACAGAGGACTTCAAAGAGCTTTGTCCAGCAGCTGTTGACATTTTCTCTGTTCCTGATGAATTTATCTTAGCTCTCGTTGAGAACCAGCCTTTGGTGTTTAGGCTGTGGATGACTTTTACAACGCTGAAGGACACATGTGTGTCACTCATTCAATTTAATAGGGATGGAAAAAAGGAGTCCATCTCTCCATAAAGCATCTGGGTAAGCATTCTGAGTGTGCAGTGGTATACAAGAACAAAACCAGAAAATGCTGGGGACACTCAGCAGGTCAGGCATCATCAGCTTTGTGGCCAAAAAACAGCAATCTGCTGGAGGAGCTCAGTGGGTCAAGTGGCAAAGTGAAATAAAAAGAAATGTCAAAGTTTCAGGTCAGAACCCTTTTATTAAGTTCCTTCAGAAACAGGAAGAGGGCATCATAATCATATTTATTTTATAGGAACAGAATCAAAGTTCAATACAGTACTTGCACAACAGCTATGACTGCAAAAGCCCATTCTTTTCCAGCATGTAGGCACACCTGTAAGCATTTAAATAATTTGAACATTTCAGGCATGCCCATCTGACAGGCAGTGATGAATCAGTCTTTGGATGCAGTGCAAATCCAACCCAATAAATAATGTGTCATAAGAACTGAGAAAAGGGAGGTGTCCAATACACAAAAGTGCTGGAGAAATTCAGTAAGTCACGCAACATCTACAGGAAGTAAAAGGTAGCCAACATTTTGAGCCTAAACCCTATGAGAAAAAGCAGGCAGGATTTTCTTAAAATAGATAACTGCAGACTCTCCTGTTTAAAAGGGAGGAGTACGAGCCTATCTGGCTCTTCAAGCCTGGTCATTTACCAAGACCATCACTGATCTTGTTCCTCAGAGCTATTTTGCAGCACAGCCCCTCAATTGGTTTACTCTCCAGCAATCTGTTGATCTGTGGTTTAAATAGACACAATTACTGAGCCTCCACAACCCTGTGAAGCATAGATTTCCACAGATCACCATCCTGCCTATCCAAAGCCCTACAAGCTGCATGTTTCAATGAGACCTTTTCTCATTCTTCTAAGCTCAGGAGAAAACAGTGCCAATCCACTCAATCCCTCCATCATGACACAGCACTCTGGAACCTTCTCTAGTTGGGTACTAGTGCCAAGCACATGCAGCATAGACTTTCAATCCACTGGTGCACTTCTGGCACAAACTTAACTCCTTCTTTAAGCCTAAACAAAATCTCAATGAAAATGTTTTAATCTTTGTCATAAAAGTGCACCACGGAACAGAAATTTCAAAATACGCAAAATTGAAAACCCAAATATTGATAGAGTTCCACAAGAACAACTCGGTCTTAAAAATAAAAACAGAAAATGCTGGTAAAAGCAAAGAAATGCGAGAGGAACTCACAAGGTCTCACAATGCCCATATGAGGTGAAGAGCCTGAGCCCAAAATGTCAGTTATATAACTTTACTTGCTATGAACGCTCGAGACCTGCTGAACTCTTCCAGCACTTCTGTGTTTTTACTACCATCACAGCTTCTGCAGACTTTAGTGCTTCATAGATAATTCTGTAAACTTTGCACAATCAGGAAGCAAATGTGGAGAGAAAAAAAAACTGACAATTCAGCCTCAGGATCTCTCATTACAAATAATGGATAAACAGGTTTTAAGATACAATGGAGGGGTGAGGGACAGAGAATGGAAGGAAAAAGGAACAGTTATATAGTGTGACAGATTATTTTGTGTTTTTATTGTTTTTGGGAGATAAATTGGGGCAAGTTTTTTTAGTGCAGGTCACATACAAATATTCAAAACAGATCTCATTTAAAATAGTGGAGCTCTGCTCAAGCCAGAAAGGGCAGCTCCAGGGGGCCGTTGCAAAAACTTTGGGTAGTTCTCAAGAGACTTCACTAATGGATTGTTGTTTTGAAAAGCAACAGATGAAAGAGGTTGGAGGAGAAGTTCGGAGCTACAGGTTGTCTGGGAGCAGAACCTGCTATTCTAAGAGGGTCATGTGGTTTTGCAAGCAGAGAGAGAAAAAAGAGAGAGAGAGAGAGATTAGTTCTGCAATGCAACAGTCAGCAGCAGCAGCTGGGATTGGAACAGGACAAGCTGGAAAGCTTGTGGAAAACCCCATTTGGAAGACGGTTTGTGAGTGCTTAGTTCAGCCTGGTCAAAGCCCTTGCGGTTCATGCAAGAGGAGAGGACTGGGAGCCTAATGTTTCTCTTGAAATAAGAGAAACAAAAAGGAACTCTGTGGTGACCTGAAAGAAAGAGGTTATCATCAGGAAACCCCTGATGGGACAAGTTATTTTGGCAAGACACTGGTGTGGCTGATTAAAAGGGATCAGTTTATGACCAGGAACAAAACTCTCTCTGAAAAACAACAAGAACCTTCATGAAATGTAACCATCTACCTTTCAAACACCAAAGCCTGGTGAACTTCATAAATGTTAAATTCTGTGCATAGAATAAGAATTGCCTGCAACCAGTAAACTTGAAGGAATGAGTAGTGAGATTGGACTGTGAATCAAAGAACTTTTCCAAACTTACACACACATTACATGCACGTGCACTTAGAATTAGAAGGGGGTTAAGTTGGGTTAGTTATGTTAATAATGATAAGATAAAGTTTGATCCTGTTTTCATGTATAAAGATCATTAAAAGCAACTTTTGTTTAAGTAACCATTTGTCTTGATGACTATTTATTGCTGCTGGGTTTTAGGGTCCTCTGGGCTCGTAAAATAATGCAAGAGAGATGAAATAATATTAGGGGTAATGCTGCAGTGTAAGGCAGGAAAACCTGAGAGAAAAGTGGATACAGAATTATTATCTTAAATTGTAAGGAGTTTGTATGTTCTTCCTGTGTCTGCATGGGTTTCCTCTGGATGCTCCAGTGTACTCCCACATCCCAAAGATATATGGGGTTAGAAGGTTAATTAGGCACGTGGATGTATTTGGTGGATGAAGGCTCATGGGCCAGAAGGATCCATTACCATCCTGTATCTCTAAAATAAAAAAAGTAATAAAGAAATTACAAAAGACATTTGGAATAAATGCCAAAAAGAGTGATAATATCGATGATAACAAGTTTATTGTCATATACATTCTTCTTTGGCTTGGCTTCGCGGACGAAAATTTATGGAGGGGGTAAAAAGTCCACGTCAGCTGCAGGCTCGTTTGTGGCTGACAAGTCCGATGCGGGACAGGCAGACACGATTGCAGCGGTTGCAAGGGAAAATTGGTTGGTTGGGGTTGGGTGTTGGGTTTTTCCTCCTTTGCCTTTTGTCAGTGAGGTGGGCTCTGCGGTCTTCTTCAAAGGAGGTTGCTGCCCGCCAAACTGTGAGGCGCCAAGATGCACGGTTTGAGGCGTTATCAGCCCACTGGCGGTGGTCAATGTGGCAGGCACCAAGAGATTTCTTTAGGCAGTCCTTGTACCTTTTCTTTGGTGCACCTCTGTCACGGTGGCCAGTGGAGAGCTCGCCATATAACACAATCTTGGGAAGGCGATGGTCCTCCATTCTGGAGACGTGACCCATCCAGCGCAGCTGGATCTTCAGCAGCGTGGACTCGATGCTGTCGACCTCTGCCATCTCGAGTACTTCGACGTTAGGGGTGTAAGTGCTCCAATGGATGTTGAGGATGGAGCGGAGACAACGCTGATGGAAGCGTTCTAGGAGCCGTAGGTGGTGCCGGTAGAGGACCCATGATTCGGAGCCGAACAGGAGTGTGGGTATGACAACGGCTCTGTATACGTTTATCTTTGTGAGGTTTTTCAGTTGGTTGTTTTTCCAGACTCTTTTGTGTAGTCTTCCAAAGGCGCTATTTGCCTTGGCGAGTCTGTTGTCTATCTCATTGTCGATCCTTGCATCTGATGAAATGGTGCAGCCGAGATAGGTAAACTGGTTGACCGTTTTGAGTTTTGTGTGCCCGATGGAGATGTGGGGGGGCTGGTAGTCATGGTGGGGAGCTGGCTGATGGAGGACCTCAGTTTTCTTCAGGCTGACTTCCAGGCCAAACATTTTGGCAGTTTCCGCAAAGCAGGACGTCAAGCGCTGAAGAGCTGGCTCTGAATGCATTGTACAATGTACATATGCACTGAAAATCTTACTTGCTGCAGCAGAACAGGTGCTACACAAAAATATACATTAAATTAAATATTTTTTTCAAGATTTTTTGAACTCAATGTTTAATTCAGAAAGCTACATGTCAGAAGATAAGTTATTATACAAACATTGCATTCTTTGAGTTTATTTTAATGTTCACTGGAACAGTAAGAGCCAAAGCATAAAAAGGTCAGAGAGGGAGTGAGATAGGGAACTAAACCAACAGGCAATCTCGAAGCCCAGGTCCATCTTTTTCACTCGCTCTGTACATTTGGTGTCCACAATACAGAGCAGACAACATCACCTGAAGCAAATACAGTACACCACAATGACTATGGTACAAAAGAATTGTTGCTTCACAAGGAAAGAGATTTTGGACCCTGGATTTTGAAAGGGTGTGGGTAAATTAACAGATGTTACATCTCCTATGGTGGTACCAGGAACGAATGGGAGAAGGGACGTGGATTTGGAGGTGGAAGAGGGAACCCAGCAACTTACAAGGGAAACACAAGCTTACAGGGGAGGTGGAGGTGCCAGATCCTTGGAACAGGAATGCTGGTGAGGTGAAGAACAAAGATAACAAGAATCCTATCCTGGATATGGGATTGGTGAGGAGGAGTGAAAGTATTACTGTGGAAAATGGTGCCAATACTCTCCAGGTTCTCGTTAACTATATTGGGAGAGAAATTCATGGAGGAGCAAAAGGAATATGCACACCAGCGTTCTACTCCATACCAACTGGAGAGCACCGAATCATTATCAGAATACTCACAGTTACACATCACAATATGCATGTTATGCTGGTGAACAAACTCTTTCAATCTCCATAATCCCCTTCTTAGCTGCCTGCCATTTCCCCTAATCACTTCTTAGCTTCTTTCTCTTTGACCCTCCCACCTTTACCCACTATTACCTCTTATTTGTTAGCCTGCGCTCCTCCCCTTCCTCCATCTTCTCTTCCATGCACTCCAACTTCATATTCAGGCATCTACCTGTTTTACCACATTCCTGATGAAGGGCTTAGGCCCAAACCATTGGTTACTTTTTACTGCCTATGGATGCTGTGTGAACTGCTGAGTTTCTCCAGCAGTTTTGTTGGTGGCACTGCAGTGTTGGGACCTAGTATGAACAAGCCTTTCCAATGCCATGATGGGACCACGAGTGCCTGGCACGAGCTCCTGCCTCTGCTGGCCTTCCCAAGAGCTCAATATGGATGTCCACCCGTGAAGGTTATTGCTGGCTGGGGAAGGACAAGTAGTGCAGCTGCTCGGCACTGAGATACGGGGCTGGGCCTGCATTCTGGCCACTGCAGCAAGTACAATCATCGCTGGAGTGTGGTTTCACCTGCACCAGGTGTTGACAAGCCAGTCTGAAACTCCGATCTCTCTCATCACCTCCCATTAGATCAGCTGCCTCCCCTCCCTTTGTTTGGCTGCACAGCTCCTCCCCAAACCTGAGATTCCCCACATCAAAACTGTTCTGAAGTGGTTGCTGGCCTTAACTTTTTTAGCACAGGGAAATCTCTGGGCTATGGAGAGCTGTGCATGCAAACTTGGGCTATCCATTGCTGGATTTTGCCAGGTTCCTACCTCAGCAGTGCTTTGTTTAATCGACCTCTAAATGTAAAATGCCTTAATGATGCTTGTTCATGCTGATTCTACTAACGCTCTCGTCCTTGAAACATAATTTCAAGTCCCATCACGCTGAGCGCTGGCACACCACAAGGCTGTGTGCTCAGCCCACTACTGTTCAAGCTGATGACTCATGACTACAGTGCCAATTTATGTTCCAACAGAATCATCAAGTTTGTGGATGATGAAAGAGCAGTTGGCCTCCTCGGCAACAATGGTTGGTCGTCTCACAGATAGGAGGTTGAGTGGCTCATAAAATGGTCTGAAAACATCAGCCCAAGTCTTAAAGTGAACAAGACAAAGGAGATAATTGTGGACCTCAAGAGAATGAAGGTTGTCCATTCTCCATTACACACTCTACATTCGTAGCGTAGAGACTGGCAGTAATAATGTTCATGAGTGTGCTATAAGGATGACTGATCCTGGACCCTCAATGGCAGCGGGGTCAGCACAGCAGTTAGTGCTATACTAATAGAGCACCAGTGACCTAAATTCAAATCCAGTGCTATCTGTAAGGAGTTTTCTGTTCTTCCCATAATTTGTGTGGGTTTCCTCCAGTTTCTCTGCCTCTTGCCACCTTCCAAAACATATGGGGTAATGGTTTAATTGGGTAGCACACAACTCAATGCCCAGAATCAGCTTCTACTCTGTTATAAATAAAAAAAATTAAAATAAAAAACCTCCTCATTAGTCAGAAAGACACAGCAGGACCTACATATTTCACTCTCCAGAAACAAAGGCCCACATCCTACTTACCACAGATGACAAGCAATTTAAATTCAGTCAATTAAACTGTTAATTGAAAAAAAGTATCAACAATGATGACCAAAAACCCACTGAGCGGTTGTGAAAATGAAAATATAAAAATAATATCAATAGGTCAGGCAGCATCTTTAGGTCAAGTGACAGAATCTGATGAAAGGTCTTCAACCAGAAATGTGACTCGGTTTATATTCCCATAGATTCGGCCTGACCTTCCAGAACTTTCACACTTTTATTTTAGATTTACATCATCTGCAGTATTTTTGTATTTTCATTCACTGGTTGTTAACAAAACTAATTCACTAATGTTGTTTGCAAATCTACAGCAGTTACAGCTGTTTCTGACTTCAACCTAATGTGATTGACTGTCAATTATCAACTGAAATCGCCAAGCAAGCCAGGCAAATGGAGAATGACTCAGATGGATTACAAACTCTACATTTGTCAGCCCCTAGGTCAGTGGTTCTCAACCTTTTTCTTTCCACTCACATACCACTTTAAGTAATTCCTTTGCCATCAATGCTCTGTGATTAGTAAGGGATTGTTTAAAGTGGTATTTGTGAGTGGGAAGGTTGAGAATCACTGCTCTAGACCCAATTGTTACTGAAATATTTTGCTTAAGAAAAATTTTCATTGGCTCATTTCCTTTGGAGCTATGAAACCGTGTACATAACGAGTCAATTAGGTACGATTAAAACAGTGGTTTTCAAACTTTTTCTTTCCACACACACACCACCTTAACAATCCCTTACTAATCACAGAGCAGTTATGGCATAGGGAATACTTAGTGGTATATGAGTGGAAAGGAAAAGGTTGAGAGCCTCTGCCCTAGAGCAATAACAAAAAAAAAGCAGATGCTATACTTCTAACTGCATCAACTCACTTAAGAAAATGCTTTGGGATATCCTGAGGTATTGAAGGGTGCTACATACCAGATAATTACAGAGTTAAACAGGAAAGTCTGCAGATGTTGTGATTACACTGTAGTGCAAATCACAAAAGTGGTGGAGAAACTTAACAGGTCATGCACCATCTACAGAAAGGAAAGGATAACCAACCTTCAAAGGCCTCAGGCCCAAAACACTGGTTGCCTTTACTTCCCACAGGTGCTGTGTGACCTACTGAGTCTTTCCAGCACATTTGTATTACAAATCCTCCTTCCTTAAATCTAACTCCTCCACAATGGCAGGGCAGGCAATGACAATCGAAAAAGCTCGCAGCACAGTTTTTTGAATCAGTCACTGGTCCATTCTTTTTTTTAAATCAAGTTTGAAACATCATCCAAAGGAAAAGAACTCCTATTCGCACTCAGCAAGTTCCAAGTCCAGATCCCTCCTTTGCACTTAAGGGAACAAAGCAATGCATGATGGGATCCAGAGAACCCCATCCTAAGGCCTTCAGAGTGCTCAGAAATCTTTTGAGTCATACTCCAACTGTGCACCTATGTGCATGTAAAATAATCCTCCATCGTCCATATGCATACAAAACAAACAACCTACCACTGGGCTATCTTTAGATGGTTAGCAGTCAAGCAGTTAAATATTGTATTGAATATGTAATATTCCTCACATGAGAAAGGGGAAGGGAGATGGATGTTAAATGGGTAACCAGGTACAAAGGTGACTGGTGAGGGTAAGGATCTTTGGCTTGGCTTCGCGGACGAAGATTAATGGAGGGGTAATGTCCACGTCAGTTGCAGGCTCGTTTGTGGCTGACAAGTCCGATGCGGGACAGGCAGACACGGTTGCAGCGGTTGCAAGGGAAATTGGTTGGTTGGGGTTGGCTGTTGGGTGTTTCCTCCTTTGTCTTTTGTCAGTAAGGTGGGCTCTGCGGTCTTCTTCAAAGGAGGTTGCTGCCCGCCGAACTGTGAGGCACCAAGATGCACGGTTTGAGGCGATATCAGTCCACTGGCGGTGGTCAATGTGGCAGGCACCAAGAGATTTCTTTAGGCAATCCTTGTACCTCTTCTTTGGTGCACCTCTGTCTCGGTGGCCAGTGGAGAGCTCGCCATATAACACGATCTTGGGAAGGCGATGGTGATGGTCCTCCATTCTGGAGACGTGACCAACCCAGGTAAGGATCAATAGTCAGCAAAAAAAACTTACATGCAGGTGAGGGAGAAAACAAAGGGTGAACATTTGATGATGGGGTAGAGTCTGGAGATCAGCATTTGTGAGCAGCAGAGGGAAGTGAGCTGGAGTGGTGGGGTGGAGGAGGGGTGTCAATGCTGCGAGATGTGCTAATATGTTAAACATTTAATTTACCTGTAGGGCTACCAGTTGACTGATACAGGATTAAGATCATCTTATCCCACATAAAGAGCATTCCCCCAGACAATTTGGACCAAGAAGCACCACATGAGAGATGCCATCATCCTGAGCATCCCTGAGTGTTACAATGTTACAGAGTTATCCCTGAGTGTTACAATGCTGCAAGGATAACTGAAGACATTAAGTTCACAAGTTTTGCAATTTGAACTAGAAAGAATTGGAGATGCAATTTGCTCTAATTATTTGGGTCTTCAATCAACGTAGCTTGCAAAAAAAAATACAGAGCTACTTCATCCCATTTTTAGTTGATTAGATTAAAATATAACAAATAAAAGAAACAAACGATTTTAAGCAAATACCAACAGAAAGAAGTTTTCTTTTGCAAACATTAAGAAAAATACAAGTAGGAGCAGGAACTGGGAAAGAAACAAAGACAGAATTCCCAGAACCAGCCATTTTTTTTTGCAGTGAGGTATGATAGGTGTAGCTAGGGTGGTTCTCCTGGTAAGAGTGAAAGATTTGACCGAAGAGAATAAGTTCTTGACAGGTTTTAAAGGAGTAAAAGTGGGGAACTAATAACCTTTTGTCTTATTCATTTAAGAAATGCGAGTTTTGCCATCTGAGCCATTATTTAATTGTCTAATTTCATTGAAAATGTGCTGATGAGCTGTCTTCTTAAAGCACTGCAGTCCTTGCAGTGTGGGTATTATCCACAATGCTGTCCGGGAGTCCATTCCAGGATTTTGACCTAGCAATGTTAGTTATACATTTCCTAGTCAAAGTGGAGGGTGGATTGGAGGGCAACATCCAGGTGGTGATAGTCCCATGTTTTTGCTGCCCTTTCTAGCTAGTTAGAGGTCATAAGTATGGAAGGTGCTTCAGACAGACAGGATGGTAACAGGACCTTCGGATCCAAAAGCCTGTGTTCCCCTCCTCCATGCTCTTTAGGGATTCCTCGTGAGTGGCTGCAAACGCATCCTGTAGATACGTAGAAACTGCTGCTCCTCTGCACTGGTGGTGGAATGAGTGAATTGTTGTGCGTGGGGTGCCTATTAAGTGGATTGCTATACCCTGTATGGTGTTGAGGCAAGTGGACAGCATACACTTGTTGAGGTGTACGAGACAAGTGAAGGCCATTCCATTATACTTCCAGCTTGAGCCTTATAGATAGTGGATAGACTTGGGTAGGGGGGGTGCTCACTGCACGATTCCTAGCCTCTGAACTGCAAAGTAGCCAAGTTAAGTATTGGCAACTCCAGTTCAGTTTCTGGTTGATGTAACTTTTTGGATATTGATAGTGGGGGATATCAGTGATGGTAAATGCCATTGATCATTAAAGGGTAATAATTGGATTTTTTTCTTGTTGGAGGCCATCGTTTGTGTGGCTTAAATATTACTTGCCATCTATCGGATCAGGCCTGGCTGCATTTGAACGCTGATTGCTTCATTATCTGCAGAGACATGAGTGGTGCAGAACACTGCAATAATCAGCAAACTTCCCATCTTATGACTTAAGGAAGGTGATTGGTGAACAGCTGAAGATGTTAGGGCATAGGACACTATTCAGATGCCCTGCAGCTGAGATGATTGACCTGGGCACATGCTTAAAGCTTTGAACAAAAAGCACAAAGTGGAAATGATGCAAAGTATTTTCTTTAAGCACAGAGCATAGAGAAGTCACGATCATTGAAAATGGAATTTGAGCTTTCAAAAAGGAACAGGATAACCCCTCAGGAAAATAGGCTGTCACCAGAGAGCCACTGGTCCAACAGTCCAGGTTCAATACTCGCAATGGATCCCCCCTGAGTCTGCCAACAGTCTTACACTCCCTAAATATGTGCTAGAATCAGTGGAAGAATCAGTTTTCTTAATTGCGCCTCGTGTGTGTGGGTGGTAGGAAATTAGGGGAAGATTAAAGGACACGTCGGGGAAGATAGGTGACAGGAAAGTAAATGAGAGGAGAGGATTGATCAGATTGTTTTGAGAGCCAGCATACACTCAGGCTGAATTTCCTCCATCTATATCATGAGAAAAAAAAATGGAGAAAAAAAAGACAATTTGCAGGGAAATGAGGAAGGGTGCAAAAATATGCCTGGAAGAATTGGTCTCGAAGGAATTCACAGGGAGATGATGGGCTGAATGCGTAACAAGTTTGTGACGATCACACAGCAAGTCAACCAGGAACAACTTTTCCATGTCTTACATTGCTCATATTTACAAAAATCGGCACAAGTGCCTGTTAAAAACCATGAAAGTTCTCCATCTCTTTTCACTCTGCCTCAAAAAAATACTTCCAAATGCAAGTAGTAATGCTATTCCAAAGTTGTAGACGGACTTTAGGAAATACAATACCCAAGCGATGCTGAACTTGGCAATTAGGATGTCACTGTATCCATTGATTCCAGTTGCCAGGTTTCACAAATCAATTTTGGCAAGGATATTTTGCATGATAAGCCAAAGACAAACTTAACTACTTCCTGTAATCTTGATAACCCTTTAGTAAACATAATGGGGCGGCATTCAGGTATGAAATTATTCATACCAGCCTCCACTGAAACAAGTATTGTGTTACAAAGCCAGAGATGCATATATTGTGCATAAACCATGTCTGGAAAATGTGTTTCTGGATATTTCATGTGGGGTGAACTGTCCAAATACTGGGAAATTCAAAAGCCTGAGGCACTAATCTACCTCTGCTTTGTGAACTTGGCTGCTGAAAGATAACCCAGACTAAAAGACCTCAGTGGAAGTCGAGAAATGTACTCATTATTGCACATGCACATATACAGGTTCATGTAAATAAAACATGCAAATTTCCTATCATAGCAAAGTGTGACCAGATGGGTTTTGCTGTCCTGTCATGTGGCAGCACAAGTTGGAAATTCGAGGTTTCAAGTCATTTAATTTGAGAAGAAATTGCAAATATTGGAGCATTTGTGTTTCTGTGCTTGTAGGTTTTGTACCAAGGACTGAAGAACACTGTTTCATCAGGCTGTACTTAAGCAATTGGATGATAAATAAACTTGATCCATTAAACATAAAGCAGAAGTCCTGATTTATGAGTTTTGGTGATATAAAAATATCTTAAGATAAAGGTATTATTTCTTGAAAAAATCATATTAAGTCCTTGATATTAGTGAGAGACATTAGATGCACACTTCATGCTACCCTACAGGGCACTAAGCCATTATTGTACTCTTGATCCTGGAGTCTGTAACATTCAAGAATATGCATCCAGCTTGTTATAAAAAGAAATGACTGGGCTGGGAAAAGTCACGTAGCCAAGCAAAGAGACAGAGAGAAGGCACTTCATATAGCAGGTGCTGAGAGAGAATGCAGGATCTAGATAATCTATCAACATGTAGGAGCTACAGTCCCCAGTAACGGCCACACACCTCATGTTCGAGCTGCAGTCCCCAGTAATGGCGACACACCTCATGTTGGCCAGACTGTAGCCTTCAGCCCTGCACAGACACACTACTCCCCCTGCTTACCTAGCATCAACTCTCACACGCGGCTTCTGTACATTTCCTCAGAGACCACAATGAACAATCACTTTAACCAATTCAATGCTGCGGGAGGGCTAGAGAAGGAGTAAGCCTGGAATCCTGATTCTATCACAATAGTATTTAGCAATAAGGAGGGCTGAGTGTCCTGCCAAGTAATATCAGAAGCAATCTGTCCATTCATAATGCTGTAAATGACTCCTTGGAGCAGTGATTCCATTTGCCCTCTTGTTCCTGATTGCTGAGGTACCAGTAGAACAGTGTCCTTTTTTTAGGATTAAACTAATTATTGTTTAGAGCAAAAGAGTGGTAAGGCACAAACTTTGTCCCTTTGAAGATCAGAGTGGTCAGCTTTGAATGGAGCCAAAAGAGATGGGGGAGATCTTAAATATTTTTACATCAGTATTCACTCAGAAAACTGGCAGAATCATAGGAAATAAGGAAAACAGGCAGTGAGGTCATAGAACCTATACAGATTAAAGAGGGGAAGGTGTTTGCTGTCTTAAAGCAAATAAGAGTGGATAAATCCTCAGACCCTGACATGATATTCCCGCGGACCTTGAGGAAGGCTAAAGTAGAAATTGCAGGGCTGAAGTATTTAAAATATCCTTAGCCATGGGTGTGGTGCCGGAGGATTGGAAGGTAGCTTACATTGTTCCGTTGTCTGAAAAAAGGCTCCAAAATTAACCCTGGAAATTATAGGCAGGTGAGCCTATAATGGACAGTGTTCTAAGAGATCAAATATAGAAGTATTTGGATAGGCAGAAACATGGCTTTGGTTGGTTGTGTATAACCAATTTTATGGAGTTTTTTGAGAAGGGTGATGAAGGAAAGGCTGTTGTTGTTGTCTACCCAGACTTTGGTAAGGCCTTGGACAAGGTCCCACATGGGAGGGAGGTTAGTCAGGAAGATTCACAAGCTAGGTATTCATGGTAAAGTAGAACTGGATTCAGTAATGGCTGGACAAGAGAAGCCAAATAGTGGTGGATGATTGGTTCTCAGACTGGAGGCTTGTGACTAGTGATGTGCCCTGAGAAATCGGTACTGGGACCATTGTTGTTTGTAATCTATATTAATGATCTGGATGATAATGTGGTAATTTGGATCAGCAAGTTTGCAGATGACACTAAGATTGAAGGTGTTGTGTACAGCGAAAGGGTTTCAAAGCTTCCAGAGAGTTCTGAACCATCTGGAAAAATGGGGTGAAAAATTGCAGATGGAATTTAATGCAGACAAGTGTGAGGTGTTGAATTTTTGAAGGACAAAACAAGAAAGGACATACATGGTAAATGATAGGGAACTTAGGAGTGCAGTAGGACGGAGGGATCTGGGAATACAGATACAAGATTCCCTGAAGGTGGTGACACAGGTGAATAGGGATGTAAAGACAGCTTTTGGCAAATTGGCCTTCATAAATCAAAATATTGAGTTTAGGAGTTGGAATGTTATGGTAAGGTAATGGTAAGGTCATATTTGGAGTACTGTGTCACCCAACTACAGGAAAGGTATCAATAAGATAGAAAGAGTGCAGAGAAGATTTACAAGGATGCTGCCTGGACTTCAAGAACTGAGTTACAGAGAAAGGTTAAACAGGTTAGGAATTTATTCTCTGGATCATAGAAGAGGGGAGATTTCATAGAGTAGTTATTTAAAAATTATGATGGGGATAGAATAGGCTTTTTCCACTGAAGGTGGATGAAATACAACCAGAGGACATGGGTTAAGGGTGAAAGGGGAAAAGTTTAGGGGAACATAGAGGGAACACAGAGAGTTGTGGTAATATGGTATGAGCTGCCAGCTGAAGTGGTGAATGTGGGCTCAATTTTAAGATTTAAGAGGAATTTGGATGGGAGAGGTGTGGAAGGGCTATGGACTGGGTACAGGTCAGTGGGACTGGGCAGAAAAATGGTTCAGTACAGACTAGAAGGGCCAAAAGGGTCTGTTTCTGTGCTGTAATGTTCTATGAAATGAAATTATGTTGTGCTTGTCCAGCATATGCTGTTTCCTACATTAAATCAGTGATGCTTTCTAGTGTTGATAAATGCCAACCAGTCATTGTTGATTTCCACTTACATGTGGTTCTTATTTTGTGAGGTGCTCTAGTTCATATCCTTAAGTATTTCCATCCAAGACTCTTGAAACATTTATTTAACGACGATAAAACACACAAAATGAAAACCGGATCAAGGCAGCTTTATCATGGAAAAAGATCAGTGGTGATCCTATACTCAAGCCCATGTTCTTTCCAGACCCCATTCTGTTTTCTGATGTTCAAACACTGTGATGTCAGCTTTTTTTTACATACTCAAGGCCCGAAAATCTACACACAGAAATAGTGAATTCCAAATCTTTATATTCCTTTCAAATCATTATTAATCTTGGAATTATCAATCCAACATAACAAACCCCCATGATATACCTTGATGTTTCCTATAATTTTTTATTATACAGATAAGCACTACAAAAGGCCCTTCCGACCCATGACCTCAAGCCATCGAAATGCAACCATGTGACCAATTAATCTACCCTGTCTGGCTTTGGAACATGGTTGGGGGGGGGGTGGGCGAAACTGGTGCCCCCAAAGGAAACCCATATAGTCGTTGGGAAAAACATACAAACTCCTTATAGTGGCAAATTCGAATTTGGGTCATCAGCACTGACTGCGCTAACCACTATGTTAATCATACTTTTAAAAGAAAACAACTTACTTGTATTTGGAATGTTTTTGGTTCACGTTTTATTTACATTAATGGACAAAGATAAGAAAAACATTCCACTTAATTAAACTTTTACAACAAACAATTGTCAGCTTTTTATATTCTGAACTTCCTGAAAGTTTGAAAAATTTATCTTTCAAATTTCAAATGACACAATGGAAATGTGCCGAGATCTGGTTCAAATTTACACTCTCAAATTACACTAAAATCAACTCCCACGTTCCCATTAAAAAAAAGAAGCTACCACTGTCAGAGCCTGAAACTTTAGAATGCACCTTACCTTCTCTTTTCCTTCATGCAACTACCTATCAATCTCTTCTTTGGCTTGGCTTCGCGGACGAAGGCCTATCAATCGCATTATTGACTTAATATCTTTTAAACAGTGCTGTGGATCAGCTGAGCATTATTTGTTAAGTTTGTTAAGTTCCTTAAAGAACAAGAAAGGATTCATAGAGCAGCAAAGGTCAGGTTTTCCCATGCAGCATGGCACTGTCAGTCTCATAACAGAGTGTTGCATGTTCACATGGCTGCCAGCATTTAGCTCCACAGCTGTGATCTCAGCAGCCAACTCTCAATGAGGCACAATGCATGCAACATGAATGAGTGTTTCCTGGGGGTGCTAGGCCAATGGTCCCAGAGGAACCTGCACAGATTGGTGAAGAACAGTACTTACAGGAGGTACATTCTTTGTGAAAGAATTAAAGGGATCCACCAGGATGTAATGCAAGGCCCCCAATGGGAAGTTGTTAGGAGAAACACATGAATGCAGCCTAGAAGTTCCTACACTTTATAGAATCATGTACTGCAGATTAATTCTTGTGTCCATCATGCCCATCCCTTTGGAGATAAAGTAAGCAAAGCCTTCTCCCGTTGAGTATGGAGTTTGACAGACTTCCCTAGTGCAGCAATGAACAATGATATCCTAGAGATTAACAGAAGACGGCAAAATGATCCTGAGGCTTGAAAGCTAAGTGTTTGGGGCCTTAACATCAGGGAGAAAGCAATTAAAACAAACTTGAGAAGATAATGGAGGTTCATAGGTGGTTACCATTCTGTGAGATGGAAAATGCTGTTTGTGTGCTACCAGTTTAAAAGAGTTTTAAGGAAACTTGGTTGCTCAATGTATAAATGAGAACTATCATTTATCAGATCTGTGAGATTAAAAATCAAGTTGGAAATGAATTTGGGGTGCAACAGTGATATCATTTAAAGAACAGAATCGGAATAATTTCTTCCTCACTGACAAGCAAAGCAGGCACACATTAAGGGTGTGTGCTTAGCTCATTGCTCTTCTCTCTCTCTCTCTCCTCTCTCTCTCCACCCATGACTATGTGGCTAGGCATAATTCAAATGCTATCTACAAATTTGCCAATTACACCACGGTTGTCAGCGGAATTCCAGACAATACTGAGGAAGCATACAGGAGTGAGATAGATCAACTAGTTCAGTAGTGTTACAACTTTGCACTCAATGTAAACAAAACCAAGGAACTGATTACAGACTTCAGAAGGGGCAAACCAGGAGAACACAAACCTGCTCTCATCAAGACTCATCAGTGGGAAGGGTTAAAAATTTCAAATTCCTGGGTGTCAAAATCTCTGAAGATCTACCCTGAATCATCCACTTAGATGCAATCACAAAGAAGGCTTGCCAGGGACTATACTTCGGGATGGGGTTTGATGAGATTTTGTATGTCACAAAAGACTCAGGCAAATTTCTAAAAGTGTACCATAGAGAACATTCTAACTGGTTGCATCTCTATCTGGTATGGATATTCCAATGCACAGGACAGAAAAAGGCTACAGAAAGTTATGAACTCAGCCTTCACTCCATTAAAGACATCTACATGAGGTGGTGTATCAAGAGAGTAGCCTCTATCCTCAAGGGCCTCATCACCCAGGCCATGTCTCTTCTCACTGCTACCATCAGGAAGGAGGGACAGGAGCCTGAAGAAGAACATCTAAATTGTACAAAAACAGCTTCTTCCCCTCTGCCATCAGAATTTTTAATGGACAATGAACTACAGACACCACTGCACTTTCTCTTCTTTTGCACTAATTTATTGATTTTTGTAACCCAATTCATAGCAACTTTGTGCTTATAATGGAGCCACAAAACAATAAATTTTGTGACATGTTCATGACAATAAATTCTGATGCTTCAGAATTTTATGCTGGAAAAATTATTAATGGGAAAAATAAAAATCCCACTGAAAAGTTAGGAGTCAAATGTCCTGGAGCGAGGACACACAGAAAAAGTTGCAAGGTTGTTCTGCTCCTGGTTAAGCTCATTTTCACATGCATCAGACTTTTTGAGTTGTATGAAAGAGGGAAATTCCAGAGAATTTGCAGACCACTATTGGAAACTGACAATGCAAGGTGATGTTCTGCCAGCAAAAAATTCTTAGGGCAAGGTGGGGAGATGCAGAGGCAAAACAGTTCACAGTGGAATATGGTCTTTACACCATCCAGTGAAATAGATCACTTGGCTGTATTACTCCTTTATACTGCAGTGTTCTATTGTTCTATAAATAAAACAATCATTACCATCTATAAACGGTTCTACAATTGTTCACCTAAACTATTCCATAGATCCTATTTTGCACAATAATCAAATGATTCAAAATATAACTCTCACTATACTGTTCATTTTCATTTCAATGCTGTGATAAGGATGTCCACTGGGGTTTTTTTTTGGGGGGGGGGACAGATTACAATATATTTCCAAATTCTTTATCGTTAAAAAATAAAATGTCCTGTAAAAAAGAAAACACCACTAACTTTACCAAATTATCTAATTTATACATACAGCTTTGTAGAAGGCTCTTCTGGCCCAAATTTCACAACATTTGTTGAGTTTTCTTCCAAGTAATTCCAATCAAATCTAAAATCTCTGGTTTTAGACTTCTGTGCTATAAACCAGCTCAATTATGTACAGTCAGGTCTCTCGTGAAAGAGAATTTACTGTGATTTTCCTACCTCAGTAGAAGTCTTGTAAAGAAAAATTAACACTTTGACCTAAATATAATGTACAAGATGGTACTTTGGCTCTGTTTTCCTTCCATTTGCACACTTATTTATTAGCAAGCACAGAAAAAAAATTGAAACTGTTTTTCTTCTTCAAATCTTTACAAAAGTACATTGAATAATCTATTTGACAAGCAGTATCATTAGGCATCAATATCCTTCTGCCCAAGTACATGGATTAAAAAAAAAATCAGAAATTACTAATGACTTTACAAAATAGTTCAAAACATTTGTCTAGACATTTACTTTCCTTTTAACTTTGTTACAACATCACCCACTGAAAAACAACTTTGCCAAGGAATTAGATTTCACCACTAAACAGGTGCATTAAACAGTTGCTGTGTATAACCCAAACTACACTGACCATCCCAAAGTAAATAACAAAACCAAATAAACCACATTTAACCATGATGCCCTTCGTTGCTATATTGAAACATGACAAGTATGATTTCCAATTGGAGTAATGTACAGAGATTGCCTCAGTGGTACTCAGAATCAAATAAGTGTGTGAACTTAACGTGTGTAGTGTCTAAGGACATCATGGACATGCATGAAAATCCAGAGTAGGAGGGATGCAGGCCTTTGGTGAGTGTCTCTCCCCAAGCCCTATCCATGGTAGAAGTTCCCAAGTGGTCACTGGCTCATTACACTGCTTAGACAGCAGCATGCTTCTCCACTGAGAGTGTAGCCACAACTATTGGCAGGTCTTAAAGGATTGCTCCTAGCCAGACCAGGTCATTCTGGGCTGGTTGACCTACTTGTGATATGCTCCAGTCTTTTAGTTAATAAAAGCCTTGGTTTGGATCAACAAGTCTTTGGTTCTTTCGACGCGCACTACAATTTCATTAACTAAAAATTTTTGAAGAGATGGAGCGTATGCTAAGGCTGGAACACCTCGACATCGACCCACAGTCAACTACAGCCTCGAATGACTTTAAGCACTGGATGAGATGCTTTGAAACATACTTACAGCTCTCTGATCCTGCCGTGATAGAGAACAACCATCGACAACTAATATTGATGACTATGGTGTCCCCAAGAGTCTACCAGTGTCCAGGATGTGACCACTTATGCTGCAGCCATGAAGGTGCTGAAAGGGCTCTACGAGCGACCGGTGAACAGGGTCTATGCTCGGTACAAACTTGTTACAAGGAGGCAACAGCCCGGTGAGACCTGTAAAGTTTACATTCAGGCACTAAGGGCAATGGGCAGGGACTGTGCCTGCACAGACAGAACTGCTGCGGAGACCACAGATTATCTCATTCGGGATGCCTATGTGGCCGGGGTTCGATCGAATGAGGTCAGGCAGCGCCTGCTAGAGAATGGGGGAGAAAACCTAGAGGACGTGATCCAGATCGCAGAGACGATGGAGGCTGCGGTCTTAAGTATGAACATGTACTCTCGGGGCTGGACCCCACACACTGATGTGAGTAGGATGCCCTCCTTCTACCCTACTACTGCCACTACACTGCCCGATGCAACCCCAAAGTGTTATTTCTGCGGGAAGAACTAGCACAGCAGGTCTCAGTGCCCGGCGAGAAAAGCCAGGTGCCAGAAGTGCCTTAAAAACAGCCACTTTATTGTGATTTATGGTGTGAAAAATAAAAAATTTAAAAAAAAAAAAAAAAAAAAAAAAAAAAAAAAAAAAAACAGCCACTTTGCTGTAGTCTGTCACTCCAAAATGCCGCCGTCAAACACAGTGCCTCGTGTGAAGCCAAATCGCCACTCTCCATTTCAAACACTTCTTCCTCAAAGCTCTCGCGCAATGAGAGCGAGGACTCCACTGCGCGGTAGCGCCTGACGTCACGAGGCAGACGCCGAGCGTGGAAGCTACAACCCACCCTCGCCACAATGACGTTCACCCTCCCTCATGAAGCAACGTCCGACCAGGCCCCAGCCCCGACCTCAATGGCCACCGCCACTGCCGACCAGGGACCCGCTGCCAACCGGGGACATGCCGCCACCGCAGCTGCCGACCGAGGACACGCCGATGCAGTCGACCTGGTACCTGCCGACGCTGCCGACCGGGGACCCAACGCTGCCGTCCAGGGACCCACCACCGCTGACCGCCCCACCACTGACTGCCCCACTGCCGACGGCAAGCAGCGACCCCCAACACTTACCTTTGACTGCAGGCAGCTACACCAACACCCCGACACGGTTTTTTCAGGACCAACTGTTTGCGTGATGTCATCACGCACATGTTGCGTGACATCATCACGCAGGAATCCACTATCTACATCACAAGTCTCTGCATCAATAACCCTTGACCAGGACTTCGCCCAACCCCTCACAAAAACAATGGAACTGATTAAAGTGCATGGACACTATACCACTTGCTTATTTGACTCAAGATCAACTGACAGTTTTATTCATGCGGTCCTGGCCCACCGTTGCGGACTACCCGTTCTCCCCACTACACAGAGAATTTCATTGGCGACCAGATCGCTCTCGACTGGGGTAAGGGGTACTGGGAGGCGACCCTGTAAGTCCAGGGCATTATGTTCACAGACTTCAAACAATTAGTCCTTCCCCAATTGTGCGTCCCTGCTCTGCTGGGACTGGATTTTCAGTGCCAGTTTCAAACCATTTCCCTGCACTTTAGGGGGCCTCATGCTCCGCTCTCTTTCTGTAACCACTCCATCCCGGAAACCTCCTGACAGCGGCAGCCCGAGCCACCCGCCCCCGCGCCCCGGGGCCTCACCTGTAGTCTCTCCACCCTCCGAGTTGCTCCGCCAGCAGTTTTCGCAAATCTCACCCCTGGCTGGAAGCCTGTGGCCACCAAAAGCCGGCAATATAGTGATGAACACAGGAAATTTATCACAAGCGAGGTGCGCAGACTGCTGGATGAAGGCATTATCGAACCTAGCTCAAGTCCATGGAGGGCCCAGGTAGTGGTTATTAAAAACGGGGAGAAGCTGTGGATGGTGGTTGACTACAGCCAGACAATCAATCACTACATGCTCCTGGACGCGTACCCCCTTCCACGGATCACAGATGTGGTAAATCAGATCGCCCAATACCGTGTATTTTCCACCATAGACTTACGTTCGGCCTATCATCAGATCCCAATCCGCCGAGACCAACCTTTCACGGCCTTCGAGGCGAATGGGCAGCTGTATCAATTCCTCAGGATACCCTTTGGGGTCACAAATGGCATCGCAGTCTTCCAGCGGGAAATGGACCGGATGGTGGACCAGAATGGGCTGACTGCTACTTTCCCATATCTGGACAATGTCACCATCTGCGGCATGACACGGAGGATTACGATGCCAACCTTCAGAAATTTTTTCAGACTGCAACTCGGCTGAACTTGACCTACAATTTCGACAAGTGTGTCTTCCGGACCACTCGGCTCGCAATTCTGGGTTGTGTGGTGGAGAACGGGGTGGTCATGCCGGACCCTGACCATATGCGCTCATGGACTTGTCCCCCCACCCACACACCCAGAAGGCACTCAAACGCTGCCTGGGTTTTTTCTCTTACTATGCCCAATGGGTTCCACACTATGCCAACAAGGCACGGCCACTCATCAAGACCACCTCCTTCCCCCTATCAACCAAAACCATAGCGGCCTTCGACCGCATCAAATCAGACATTGCTGCTGCAACGCTACACGCCATCGACGAGTCCATTCCGTTCCAAGTCGAAAGCAATACGCCTGATTTTGCACTGGCTGCCACTTTGAACCAGGCCGGCCGGCTGGTAGCCTTCTTCTCCAGAACCCTCCAGGGTCCTGAGAGCTGCAACTCCTCTGTCGAGAAGAAGGCCCAGGCCATAGTCAAAGCAGTACGTCATTGGAGACACTACCTCACTGGCAGGCGCTTTACGCTGCTGACCAACCAACGTGCGGTCTCCTTCATGTTTAGCAATACCCAGCGAGGTAAGATCAAGAACGACAAAATTGCCAAGTGGAGAATCGAGCTCTCCACCTTTAATTATGACATACTGTATCAGCCGGGTAAACTCAATGACCCGCCAGATGCGCTCTCCAGGGGAACTTGCGCCAACACACAACTGGACAGGCTGCAGAAATTCCACAAGAAGCTCTGTCATCCAGGGGTCATTAGGTTCGCGCACTTTGTCAAAGCTCGCGACCTGCCCTACACTGTCGAGGAGATTCACTCCATGACCTGAGCCTGCCCAGTGTGCGCTGAGTGCAAGCCCCACTTCTTCCGTCCGGAGAACACCCATGTCATCAAAGCCACCCGCCCCTTTGAGCATCTCAGCGAAGACTTCAAGGGCCCCTACTGTTGACCAACTGTAACACCTACATCCTTACGGCCATCGACGAGTACTCCCGCTTCCCTTTCGCTGGGCCCTGCTCGGACGTGACTGCCTTCTCAGTTATAGAGGCCCTGCACAGCATCTTCACCATTTTCGGGTACCCCAATTACATCTACAGTGACAGGGGGACCTCGTTTATGAGCGCAGAGCTGCGGCAGTATCTTCTGGAGCGTGGTATTGTTTCAAGCAGGACCAGGACCACCAGCTATAACACACGCAGTAATGGGCAAGTCGAAAGAGAGAATGCCACCATCTGGAAAGCGGTTAGACTTGCCCTCCGGTCCAAAGGTCTCCTCACCTCTCGCTGGCTGGATGTGCTCACTAGTGCCCTACACTCCATCCGCTCCCTCCTATGCATCATGACCAATGCCACCACCCCATGAAAGGATGTTCTCTTTTCCAAGGAAATCCGAGTCGGGTACAACCATACCAGCATGGCTCACAGTTCCCGGTCCAGTCCTTTTACAACGCCACGTCCGGTACTCTAAGAATGAGTGACTCCATGCGAACCCACATTATGCCTATGTTGAGTACCCGGACGGACGGACGGGAGGACACAATCTCGGTGAGGGACCTAGCCCAAGCCAGATCAGGCACAGCAGTGTCTTTAACCCAACCTCCCCCTATTCCTTCTCCCCCAGGTCAAGTGCTTGAACAGAGGGGCTAGCACCACCTCACCAGCTCAGGCCAGACTGTTGACAACGCCGTTGGGGAATTGAGCGAAGCAGTGGCCGCACCCTACGAGCCTGCCAGCGACATGACTCCGGAAACCCCAATCTCGGCGCCACGGCGGTCACGCCAGATGGTCAGGCCCCCTGACCGGTACAGCCCCTAACCTCCATCCACCCTGGGGTCGGTTCTCAAAGAAGGGGTGAATGTGATAGTACAGATTCTATCACCAATGTGTATATGTACATATGTACAGATGGTAGTGTAGGATGACTGTGATTGGCTGCGAGTGTAGCCACACCTACTGGCAGGTCTTAAAGGATTGCTCCTCGCCAGACCAGGTCATTCTGCACTGGTCGACCTACTTGTGATATGCTCCAGTCTTTTAGTTAATAAAAGCCTTGGTTTGGATTAACAAGTCTTTGGTTCTTTCGCACATTAAAGAGATGGTGCAGGGGGCAAGGGATAAGATTTCTGGATCATTGGGATCTCTTCTGGGGAAGGTCGGACCTGTACAAGAGGGACGGACTCCACTTGAACTGGAGGGGGACCAATGTGCTGGCAAGCAGATTTGCTAGAGCTGTGGGGGAAGGTTTAAACTAGTTTGGCAGGGGGGTGGGGAACAGAGTGTGAGAGCAGTGTCCAGGGAGTATGGCCACCTAGATAGGAATAAAAAAGATAACAAAGGTAGGATGGAGAATAGGGTAGAAGGTAAAAAAGAGAATATATGTGAGGGTCATTCTCTGAGATGCATATATTTTAATGCAAGAGGCATAGTGAACAAGGTAGATGAGCTGAGAGCATGGATAGATACTTGGGGTCACGATATTGTGGCAATTAGTGAGACCTGGCTACAGGAGGGGCAGGACTGGCAATTTAATATTCCAGGATACATTTGTTTTAGATGTGATAGATCAGGGGGTAAAAAAGGAGGAGTTGCTCTGCTTGTTAAAGAGACATTACTGCCGTGAGGTGGCAGGATGGTATGGAGGGATCGACCAGTGAGGCTGTTTGGGTGGAATTGAGGGGTGGAGGAGGCAAGAGGGTGCTAATAGGGGTGTATTACAGACCACCAAATGGGCCAAGAAAATTAGAGGAACAAATTTGTAGGGAGATAACGTATATGTGTGAAAATCATAAGGTAGTGATCATGGGAGATTTTAACTTCCCACACATTAATTGGGATACCCATACGGTTAGAGGGCTGGATGGGCTGGAGTTCGTTAAATGTGCTCAGGATTGTTTTCTAAATCAGTTAGTAGAAGAACCGACTCGGGACGGTGTAATACTGGATCTCCTGTTAGGGAACGAGCTAGGTCAGGTAGCGGACATTAATGTTGGAGAACCAATTGAGTCTAGTGATCATAATTCTGTTAGTTTTAGGGTAGTTTTAGGGAAGAGCAAGGAGAGGCCTAAAGTTGAGGTTCTGGATTGGAAAAGAGCAAATTTCGAAGGAATAAGAAGGGATTTGGGGAGTATTGAGTGGGCCAGGATATTTTCAGGTAAGGATGTTAATGAAAAATGGAGGATATTGTAAGGTAAAACATCATGAGATGGGAATGTGTAAGGAGTTACCCTGTGCAGGGCTGTAACAAGAAGGGGAGGTGTCCTTGTACTCCTGTTAGGTAAAACATCATGAGATGGGAATGTGTAAGGAGTTACCCTGTGCAGGGCTGTAACAAGATGTGAATGCATCCTTGTACTTACAAGATAAGAGAGACATTGATGGATTGAGAGGCAGGAAGCTAGCAGGGAAAGGATAGCAACAGTTTTAGTCATTGGACAAGTAATGATATGATGATGTTCTAAGCACGTATCCAAGGGTATAAAAAATCACCATTTTGCTGATAACGGCAGAATGCATTCTCCGACTAACATTGTTAGTTGCAAGTGTTACAATCCGGTAATAAAGAACAAAGAACCCTGATTTCGACTCAGTCTGGTGTTTGTCTCACTCATTCATGGACAAAGCAGACCTAACAATATTCAAAAAAGAAATTTTGAGGGTACAGAGTAGTTATGTCCCAGTGAGGATCAAAGGAAAGGCTGGAAGTCATAGGGAGGCTTGGTTTTCGAGGAATATTGGAAACTTGGTTAAGAGAAAAAGGGAGGTGTACAAGAGGTATAAAGAGCAGGGAGCTGAGAATTTGAAGGAAGACTACAAGGAGTGTAGAAGGAATCTTAAGAAAGAAATTAGATAGGCCAAAAAAAGGCATGAAGAGGCTTTGGCTGACAGAGTAAAAATAAATCCAAAGGGTTTCTATAAGTACATTAAAAGTAAAAGATTAGTGAGAGATAAAATTGGACCCCTTGTAGATAGCGAGGGTAGGCTGTGAGAAGTCTGAGGAAATGGGGGAAATTTTGAATGATTTATTTGCCTCGGTATTCACTCGGGAAAAAAATGTTGAACCAGTTGAAGTAAAGAAAAATAGTGGAGAGGTCATGAAGCATATAAGGATAACCGAGGAGGTAGTGATGGCTGTGTTAAAAAAGATAAAGGTGGATAAATCTCCCGGACCGGACAAAATATTCCCTTGGACACTCAGGGAGGCTAGTGTACAGTTACTGGGGCCATTAACAGAGATATTTAGGATGTCACTGGCCACGGGGGTGGTGCCAAAGGATTGGAGGGTGGCGCATGTGGATCCTCTGTTTAAGAAAGGGTCCAAATGCAAACCTGGGAATTATAGGCCTGTAAGTCTGACGTCTGTGGTGGGCAAGTTGATGGAAAGTGTTCTGAGGGATGGTATTTACAAATTTTTGGAGGTACAGGGATTGATAGGGAGTAATCAGCATGGTTTTGTCAGGGGTAGACCATGCTTGACAAACCTGATTGAGTTCATCGAGGGGGTTACAAAAAAGGATGATGAAGGGAAAGCTGTGGATGTTGTCTATTTGGACTTTAGTAAAGCTTTTGACAAAGTTCCCCACAGGAGGTTAGGAAAAAAGGTGGAGGCATTAGGTATAAATAAAGAGGTAGTGAAATGGATTCAGCAGTGGTTGGATGGGAGGTGTCAGAGAGTAGTGGTAGAAAATTGTTTGTCCAATTGGAGGCCGGTGACTAGTGGAGTTCCTCAGGGTTCGGTCCTGGGTCCACTATTATTTGTTATATATATTAACGATCTGGATGTAGGGGTGGAGAATTGGATAAGCAAGTTTGCGGATGACACAAAGATTGGTGGTGTTGTGGACAGTGAGGTAGATTACCGTAGATTAAAAGGTGATTTAGGAAGGGTGGAGGTGTGGGCTGAGAAATTGCTGATGGAATTTAATACGGATAAATGTGAGGTGCTACATTTTGGAAAGGCAAATTTAAATAGGTCATATACATTGAATGATAGACAATTGAGGAGTGCAGAGCAACAAAGGGATTTAGGAGTGATGGTAAATAGTACCCTCAAGGCTGATACTCAGGTAGATGGTGTGGTGAAGAAGGCATTTGGAATGTTGGCCTTCATAAATCGGAGTATTGAATTCAAGAGTAGGGAGGTTATGATGAAATTGTACAAGGCATTGGTGAGGCCAAATTTGGAGTACTGTGTACAGTTTTGGTCACCAAATTATAGGAAAGATATGAACAAAATAGAGAGAGTGCAGAGAAGGTTCACAAGAATGTTGACAGGATTTCAGGGTCTGAGTTACAGGGAAAGGTTATGCAGACTGGGGCTTTTTTCTCTGGAGCGTAGAAGATTGAGAGGGGACTTGATAGAGGTGTTTAAGATTTTAAAAGGGACAGACAGAGTAAATGTGGATAGGCTTTTTCAATTAAGAAAGGGGGAGATTCAAACAAGAGGGCATGGTTTAAGATTGAAGGGGGAAAATTATAAGGGGAACATGAGGGGAAATTTCTTTACGCAGAGGGTAGTGGGGATGTGGAATGAGATTCCGGCAGACGTGGTCGAGGTGGGATCATTGGTTACATTTAAGGAAAGACTGGATCGTTGCATGGATAGGAGGGGACTAGAGGGATATGGACCGGGTGCTGGTCAGTGGGACTAGGAGGGTGGGGATTTGCTACGGCATGGTCTAGTAGGGTCGAACTGGCCTGTTCTGTGCTGTAAGTGGTTATATGGTTATATGGTTAATGATGGAATTCATTCATGCACAGTAAGTAAATCATACAGTGAAATACCACATCTTATTTTACAATTAGCAAGATATGTAAAATCTTCACATTCACATTAAAGCGTCTATAATTTTTTTTATGTGCAAGCTGATCAAAAAAGTAGCACACTACTGTGTGCGCATCTGAATGTAAGGAAAGGTAAGATTAGAATTTGAATGACCTATTTAGGAGTATCAAATATCTGTCAGCATTAGATCAGTACTTATGAGCACACAGTCAAGATATCGTATACTGCTGAACATGCCATACATTAGTAATCACTTTTCCTTTGTACCATTTGTGACTGTGAAACACAGGGATAAAAAACAGTGAAATACAGGGTCAGATCAGGTCCACAGGTCCTTAGAAAGAAACTGAACACTGGAAATACTCAGCTGGACAATCAGCATCTGTGGAGGCAAAAATGCTGATCATCATTTCGAGCCAAGACCTTGCATCAGGACTCAGAACAAAAAGGAATGACAGTTGGCCCAGCTGAAAGAAGGTGGGGGGAGGAGTGCGATTGAGGCTAGTTGGGGATAGATGGAACCAGATGGGGAGCAGATGGAACGAAATGGAGAAGGGAAAGGAAGGATGAACCAAGGGTGAAAAAAACTAAAAGGACAGGGGCAGTGTGTGCAAGAAGAGAACAAAGGGCATAGTCCACCTCAAATTAGAAAATCCAACTTTGGGTTGTCAGCTGCCCGAGCAGAAAACAGGATATTGCTCTTCCAATTAGTTTTCAGTTTCTCCCTCCTTCGCTATAGAGAAGGCCAAGGTAAAACAATTTGGTGTATGTGGGAAGAAGAGTTAAAATGACAAGCAATCAGAAGCTCGAGATGGCCATTGTGGACAAAGCACAGGTCATGTCATCTAAACTTGGTTTCGTTGGTGTAAAGGAAGCCATATAGCAACCATCAAATGCAGTAGACTAAGGTTTGAGGAAGAGCTTCTGTCTCACCTAGAAGTTGGTTTCAGGTCCATGGATTGTGGAGTTGGGGGGCGTTAAGTGAAAGGGCAGGTATTATACCTACTTTGGTTACAGGAGAAGTGCCAGGAGTCAGGGATGAGTGGTCCTTATGAAAGCAGGAGAGGGGGTAGGGGAAGAAGAGAGGATGATGCAACTCATAGTGAGATCATATTGGAGCTGGTGGAAATGGTAGAAGATAAGGTATTGGATGTGGAGGCCAGTAGAATTAGAAGAGGACCAAGAGAACCCTTTTGCAATTCTGCCAGGGGAAAGGGGGGAATCAGGACAAGGATTGCAGGGTAGCTCAGGCCAAGATGACCGAGGGGAAGATGTAGGAGAGAAAATCAGTGGAGAGGAGGAGATATTCTTTAATTAAAAGGGCACAGCAATGGACTTCAAAAGGTATGGATCTGTTATTTTAACTATAAAATATGCCTCATTTTGCCAGAGTGATGAATCTCTGGCATTCTCTGCCTAAGGAAGCAGTAGAGGCTGCCTCATTAAATATATTGTATTTAAGAAAACAAAGTTAGATAGATTTTTGCATAGTTGGGGATTTAAGGGTCACGGGGAAAAGGCAGGACTGTGGAACTGAGCCCATAGACAAATCAGCCGTGATCTTATTTAATTGTGGAGCAGCCTTGATGGGCTGGTTGGCCTACTCCTGCTAAAGTTTCTTGAGCATGGAATAAAAATTGTGAACCATGCAGCTCACAGTCATTTATATTTTTCATTGAATCCTCGCACCCAATCGTAATGTTGCATGATTCAATTTCTGGGAATGTATAACCTCAGAAAAAAACTCAACATAAGGTAATGCATGCATACAAATTTGAAACAAATTATAAATTTGTTTTGAAATTTTGCCATGAAAATCCCTCATTATGAAGGCAAATAAGCAAGTGAAAGTGCTTTCATTCGCAAAACAGTTTCCAGAATACAATTATGTAGTAAATCCACTTCAATGAATTTGTACAAGACTCTATGAGATAAATACTTCGAATAGGATTATAAAATTCTACGCAATGAAAGGCATGCAATTTCTAGCCTAACCCAGCCAAAGAATAAACAAATCTGATTGTGACAGGTATCATTAGCCTTCCAATAAAAGTAATGAAAAGTTCTTATAAAAAGAGCTTCATTTTCCATTTAAACGAGTAATTTTACAATCAGATCAGGGCGAGTTTTATTTTCAGGGAGGAATGTTGTTTGGCAATAATGTGAGGTATGCCAATGGCAACTAGTTTTTATCTAACATATTCTATTAAAGTCACCAGTATAGGTCAGCAACTACACAGATGACTAAGGGTGGTGAAAAACAGGTCTTTTGAACAAGTTTTGATAGTGTTCTCAGAAGAATTCATGTTCTGTTCAAAGTATTTTAACCAGACAAGACAGCACTGCAAGTGCAGGTCAGGAAGTTAATACGAACAGAAGTTTGAACAATAGACTGACTGTGACAGAGAAATGAATCATGTTAACCTGACTGATGATCGAGTAGACTACCATAGTTACCAACTAAATGAAAGAATGTAGGGAGAGTATTTCGAGTCATGTCAAGGATACAGTTTTGTTACTTCGACTGGGAGGTACACGCAGATTATATTTTGTACTTCAAAATGAGAGCCCAAAACCAGGCCTGCAAAGATCAAGGGAGAGGTAGGCGTTGGACTTGGGAATAGCAATCGATGAAGAGTATTGGTCAAATTTAGGCAGGATGAGTATGACATCAGTGATCAACACCAGATTGGTACAATACAATTTCTTACACCAACTGTAAGACAGAGATTCATCACTCTGGCAAAATTAAGCATATTTTATAGTTAAAATAACAGATCCATATCTTTTGAAGTCCATTGCTGTGCCCTTTTAATTAAAGAATATCTCCTCCTCTCCACTGATTCTCTCTCCTTCATCTTCCCCTCTGTCATCCTGGCCTGAGCTACCCTGCAATCCTTGTCCTGATTCCCCCCCTTTCCCCTGGCAGAACTGCAAAAGGGTTCTCTTGGTCCTCTTTTAATTCTACTGGCCTCCACATCCAACACCTTATCATTTCCACCAGCTCCAATATGATCTCACTATGAGTTGGATCTTCCTCTCCTCTTCCCCCACCCCCTCTCCTGCTTTCATAAACACGACAAAAATTATATAAGAAAAACCAAGGGTATCAGAAATTTGCTTCAGGCATGGGTTAGAAATTGGTACTTTTATACACTGCACATGGACCTACGTGAAGGTGAGACGCTTTTGGCTTGAATTAACTAGGATTATGGGAGTAGACTTCCCACTGGACCTGGAGTTGTATTTACTGGAAAACCTGGGCAGAAAATTAACAAAATTCTAAATTAAATTTGTAGATATTGCCCTGTCAGTAGCAAAAAAAAATGTATTGCGATCACCTGGAGGTCCAACTTCCCCCCGGCTTGAAGGTCCATGGAGAAGCACAACTGTATGCATCTTTGAGCCACCATTAAAAATCTAATAATCTGACAAAACATAAAAACTACAGCAGTGAAGCACCTCAAAGAATGAAAGCAGATTAGAAAGACTGGCAGGATGCTGAATTTTTCTTGAATTTTTTCTCCCTTTACTATCTTCTGTCTTTTCAGTTGTTTGGTATTCTTCTGATGTTTGAGGAGAGAGGGAGGGGAATTACAAGTATCAATTACAAATTGATATTATATTCAAACCACAGAAACAAAGTGTACTAAAAGAAAGTGTAAATATGTTAAAAATTACTCTTTTTTTTAAACGTGATGCTATGTTTGTTTTGAAAAGTGGAAAAATAAAATTTTCAAAAAAAAGATACAGAGTTTGAGGAAGGGGTTAAAGGATCACTTGGAGATTCAATTGCAAGATTCTATAACAGAGCAAGTGGGAATGCAAGTTTCATCAGTGGAAAAAACTTCTTCAAGAGTGCAGTGCAGAAACAACTGCTATTGCATTATTTGACATTATACAAATTCAAACAAAGCACAAGAAAAATGAGAACTAGATACCAGAATCTTCAACATAACAAAGGTGCTAGTCGCTCGGCAGATTAGGCAGCATCTTGAGAAAGAGTGTCTTGGCTCAAAATGCCATCTGCCTGTTTCTATTCTCCCAAGTCCCTCCAGCTTCTCTTTACTTCCTAATATATCTCCCTTGGCCAGCAAATGCAATTTTCATATCCATTATGTGAAATGCAATGTTCGTCACTCTTCAGTGTTGCTGCAGAACTTCAACATGATCATTTCAAGTCAAGTTAAGTTTATTGTCATCTGATTGTACAAGTAAAATCTGACGAAACAGCGTTCTCCAGTCCTCGGTACAAAACATGCATACATACAACCAGATATAACAAAATATACAGACAAATAACACATATGCAGGACAAGTATTTATTCTATACAAATAAATAAATATTGCTGTGTACAGTACATGAGAATTAGTGCCTAGTGTGAGCAGTTCCTTTCGATGGGAGCAGCTGAATAATGCTGTGTGCAGGGTGGAAGAGGTCCTCAATAATTTTACATGCCCTCTTCAGACAATGGTCCTAGTTGATAATGTTGATGGGGGGGGGGGGGGGGGGGGGAACTCCAGTATTCCTCTCTGCCACTCTTATGGTCCTGTGAGGGACCTCCGATCCATTTTTCTGCAGTAACTGTATCACACTGTGATGCAGCCAGCCAGGACGCTCTCAATAGAGCTCCTATAGAAGGTTGACATAATGGTGGCCAGTAGCCTTGCCCACTTCAGTTTCCTCAGGAAGTGCAATTGCTGTTGCACCTTCCTGTCAAGTGAGGAGATGTTGAGTGCCCACAAAATGTCACTTGTTAAGTGAACCCCAAGGAACTTGATGCTCTCCACTCTCTACTACAGATTTGTTGATGTGTAGTGGAAGGTGGTTGTTCATGGTTCTCCTGAAACCCACAATCATCTCCTTCGTCTTGTCCACGTTGAGACTTGGGTTATTACTCTCGAACCATTTCATGAGATTTTTCAACTCTTCTCTGTAGTGTGACTCATTGTTGTTGCTGATGAGGTCAGCTACTGTCATGTCACCGGCAAACTTGACAACACTATTGGGGCTAGATCTGGCGATGCAGTCACGGTCAGTAGCATAAAAAGGAGTGGGCTAAGCACATAGCCCTGAAATTTCTAGATAACTATGTTTTAGTTACACAATACTGGATTGGAATATCTGTACGGAATTCCTGATGATATTTTTAGTCCTCATGACCACCACCTAGATGGCAATAACCCTTCAATATTCACCAGCCTTGCTCCCAAACCCAAAAGCCAGTATCCAGGCCCTGAGCACCCTAATTCTAAAGCTATATCTCCAACTTACATCCAATTCTCCACAACCTCACAGACCATCTTCCAACTCAGATCGCTGAAACTCCAAACTCCAGCCCTCGTCTCAGATCTTCAATGAAGTATCATAACCACACACATCCCTCTCCTATCCCCACAACTGGCCTCCTACATTTCTCAATATCAATTCTCATCACTGACCCCCCCCCCCCAACCCACTCTCTCTCTCTCAAACACCCCAACCCCTATCTTTGAAATGCAATATCAAGGGAGCCATTGGGTGCACTGGAATCTCTTGTGCCTTAATCAAGTGTTCCTAATGCTAAACGAAGAGAGTAGAACCTTCTCTAGGAATTACCTGGACAGGTGTGAAAAGAGTAACTGATAGTACAGGGCGACAGACACAAAGAAATTGGGCCCTTCTCTTTAAAAAAATGATGTCAAGGGGCAGCTTGACAGAGACATGACTCTGGTGCAAGGATTAATATTTTCTGGTTTCAAAATTTATGAAAGCCATTTCAATGAAGTCTAAATGCAAACACAGCTCAGATCAATACAAAACAGGTTAGGTCAGAATAAATCCCATGAATAACTGTCCAGCCACAAACACGCCACTTTCTAAATAGCATCGCCAATGAAATAGCGTTTCATTTTACTTTCTCACATCTCAATGGTATTTCTTTTGCCCTCCTATATAACACAGCTAAATTATTTTCTCAATATAAGCTTGTGGTAACTCAAACATGTACTGGACAGAAGTAAAGTCAGGAACTCTATTAGTAACCGTATGACTTCACTCAACTTCACTTGCAGAGGGTGCAAGCACATATTTCTGCTCTACAATTCACGACTCCTGCATTATTTTGTCTATTTCCTTTTGTCATCATTGAACTGTTCCCATTCACTCATTAACCAGATAATACTGTAGGCTATTTCAGGTGAACCCTTCACCTTGAGGCCGGTGACAGGAGCAGATTGAAAATTAAGAACTCACCTATCAGGCAGCAGCCCTGAAAGGCTGCTCCAGCATCCCATTCATATCCAGAGGTGCCTTGTAGCGCCCTCCGGATCTGATGGAGGCAGGGTGACTAGTGCCGTAGTGCCACCCGTCATAAATATGCGGCATAGCAATGGCCGTCTTCCTACCCATAATCCTCCTCGCAGGTAGAATTGCTCTGTGTTTCCCAGATCAGCTCCAGCTGCTTGGGGGGTTATGGGTAGGAAGAGGCCATTGCTCTGCTGCGTTTTTTGCTGCAGAGAGTGGCCAAGAAGACCGAAGCGCCCACATCAGCCGCCGGCATTCCCAGCCAGCCACCCCTGCCCCAACGGCCCCCGCAGACCTCCCCTGCCCTAGCGACCCCCGCCGACCTCCCCTCCCCAGTGGGGTGGTGGGCTCTCAGGTAGCGGGACGGGGGTGCTGTCAAGCAGCTTAGCGCAGCTCCATATTCAGGTGTGTTGGCAGAGCCGATTATCCCTCCCCGAGGAGCGTTGGCATTGGCGCCTTGGAGGTGTTCTGGGGATATTCAGGTAAGTAGGTTCTTAGCCAGGGGGGGGATAATCTGTGGCTTTACATGGGGGGGGTTTGGGCCACCTGAAAGGGCCTTGCGTTTACTTGTTTATCCCCATAGTCACCTGGTTTTTACTTCATCAGAGACATTACAGCCAAAAAAGCTGATTATTTTACTCCTTCTCAGTTCTCGATGAAAGGTCTCTAGCCTGAAGCATTAACATTATTTCTCTTTCTGGAGTTGCAGCCTGATTTGCTGAGTATTTTCGGCATTTTCTGTTTTTATTTTCAAATTCCACCCTGATGCCTGCTCAGATCTCGATTTCACACTTTGGCCAATTTGCTTTAGCACCTGATCCCACTTTGGGAATTCTCTACCTTCTAAATGGAGAAAACAATGGTTTTGACTGCCAATCAAACAACCCATAATAGGGTGACCAGATGTCCGGTTTTAGACCGGACAGTCCAGCTTTTGAATAATCTGTCCTCTGTCCGGTGGCACCTACAGCTGGACATTAATTTGTCCTCTATTTGGCGGTGTAGGGGCAGAAAGGGGGGCATTTACCATGTTATATGCAGCATCCCGGGGTCTGTTGGCCATACATGGCCATGTTTCTTCTTGTGCGCATGCGCAAGAGATTGGAATACCGGAGGCACTAGCATCACTCCTATCAAAGGGAGGAGGAAGTGACATGAGTGGCATTAGAGGCCCTGGTACTCCAATCCATTGTACGTGCGCCAGCCGGCACTAGTGCATGCGCGCAAGAAGAAACATGGCCATGCACAGCCTACAGGCCCTGGAACGCCGTTTTTAATATGGTAAGTGCCCCCTTTTTCTCCCCCTGCCTTGCTGAGATAGTTTTCTCATGCTGTCCCTGCATGTCCTCCATTTTGGAAATAGTCCTCATCTAAAATGATATTTTTAGAACATTATATCTGTGAGCACAAATGCATGATGTGTTTCTTGAATAGGTAATTTGCTTGCCACAAAGAAAAAGAAACTGCAACTGCTGAAGCCCCCTGGGATCACAGAAGGGCTTTGCAGATAAACCCTCACAGTACACATCACCAGCATTGGATGCAAAAGTTTAGTGGTCCATTTATTCTGAGCTGTGTGACCAACTATGCATTAGTTCTTTGTTAGATATTCCACCTCTTCTAAACAGAACTGTGGAAGTGTTTCTATCAGATATTTTTATAAAAATCAAAAGACAACTAAATTAAAAAGCAGAATTAAATGCAGCTCTTCTGAAGAAAATTGGAGCTACTTTGCAATCAGAAGCTTGAAATATTTGAGCCAGACCTGAATATCTGTGTTAATCTCACATGCAAACAACATTTAGCAGTTCAACCAGATAATTATTCACAATTCCAGTCTAAACAGGCAAACCCAAAATGGTACAAGGCTTAAAGAGTGAAAACTAAAACAAAAAAATGTAAGAACATACTTTCATAAAGCTTTTAGAAGGGCTATCTCTTATAAAGCACCACAATCCATTTTCAGTTTTGGTCAAAGCAGAAGAGCTGGGGAGAATAAAGCCACAAACCAAAACGTTGAGTTCAGCCAACATGAAAGAGATCTTTGGGTGCCTGCAGAGGTCGACAACTAAACTAGCGCAGCAAGAAACTGTTGCAAGGGCTGTTTGCAAGGAATCTTGCTGTCTCTACCTTCCATTCTCACCAATCGGCAATTCGCACCAGGTTTTAGTTCACCACAACAAACTTTGCTTATACTTTTCATCTGGTGAATGTCAGTTCAACAAATCAGGTAACCTGGATTTTGTCTCTTCCATTAAATGAGGACTCTGTGAGGCAATGGTCTTATCACTGACCAAGACTTACAGGGCTATAGGTAAAGGGGCAAAACCAGCTCAGGGATCATTATGAGATGCCTTTCACTATCCTCATCATTTAAACAAAATCTTGTTTATCAGAGGACTCCATAAGGTCTTTCCAACATAATAATTAGCTAGGAAATCCCATTCATTAGAAATTGGAAGATGTCCATTTTCCTAAATTATTTCCCTTCCTCTGGTTATTGACTGGATTGCCCTCAGTTTGGAAACAACAGGAGCCTGAAAGATTTCAAAGTCAAAGGCATGGCTTGTGTGGGCACCAGCTGCTGCAAGATCTAATTGCAGGAGGCTCAACATGTCATACACCATAGAATTGCCTCACGCAACTATGTTCCTCAATTAATTTTTAAGTAGGACATAGGTTGTTGATATAGATTCAACATGGAGAGACCCATGGTGGGGAGGTGGAGTAGGAGTGGGAAGAAAGAGGAATCCACATGAAAGGCAAAAGGATAGTAAGTTTAAGAAAATTTCATGACAAGAAATGTTGTTGAATCAATAAAAAAAAGGAAGCATGTACAAGGTTTAAGAAGCTGAAATCAGTCAAGGCCCTTAAATTTCACAAGGAAAGCAAGAAAGAGCTTAAACTAAAAAAAAAAATCATGCGGGATAAAATGGGCATGATTATGTCCCATTTCATAGGATACAACAGAATCCAACACCAATATTTAAAACAAGAAGCGAAGGAGCAATCCAAGAACAAAGGAGAAAACTTATGCGTGGAGCTAGAGGAAGTGTGCATGGTATTATATAAGCACTTTGCATCACTATTCAACATGCAAAGAGTTATGAATGATTGCGAGGATTATGTTAACATTCTAGGGCACATTGACATTGAAGATAGATGAGGAGGGAAGGCAGAAGATTGCTAGAATCTTGACAGAGTTCTTTCTATCCTCTTAATCACGGATGAGTTCCCAAAGAACTGAAGCATAGTTAATCTTGTTCCTTTGCTTAAGAAGCACAGTAGAGATAATCTAACAAAGTATAGACTAGTGGTAGGGAAATTATTGAAAAAATTTTCCAAAGTATAGGAAGTATTTATATTTGAAAAGGAATGGATTTATTACGGATAGACAGCATGGCTTTGTGCCAAGGAGGTCACAAGACTTATTTTGAGCTTTTTTGGAGGCAACAAAAATGATTGAAGAGGGTAGAGCAGTGTATCTAGTCACCATGGATTTTAGTAAAACACTTGTCAAGATCTCTCGTGGTAGGCTGATCCCAAAGATTAAAATCACATGGGAGCCAAATTGAAAGGAGAGGGGCGCTATGAGGACTGGAATTTTCTGACCATTGGTATCCTGCAAGAATCAGTAATGAGACCTCAGTTGCACATATACAAATGATTTCGTCTGATTAGCAAGTTTGAACATTACACAAAAAAAGGGTAGAATTCCAAAGATTGTCTAGGATACAGCAAGATACAGATTAGAGAAATGGAATATGGAGCTCAATCTGGACAAGTGTGAGGTGGGGCATTTTGAGTGGCCAAATACAGAGTAAAGTACATAGTAAATGAGAATGAGTTTATTGTCACATATATTGTACATATACCCAAAAATTCTTTCTTACTGCAGCCAAACACATACTTGTAAAGAAAAACTAAAATAATCTACATTAAATTAAATTAAAAAGGGATAATAAATACAAAATATACAGTAAACAATAAATATTTACAGTTGCCATAGTGGAAGAAAAAAAGTGGCAGTACAAATATGCAGAGGCCTACTGCCCGATCATGATGTCCACGGCTCCATTCAGGTTTTAAACAGCTTGTTAACAGAGCCAATGGTAATTTTAAAAAAATTTTAAAGGTCAAGAGGCTGATGGCTGTTGGAAAGAAACTGTTGTTGGACCCAAAACTTAGTGCTGGTCTTCAAGCTTCTGTCCCTTCTCCCTGAAGAGAGCAGTAAGAGGTTGTGACTAGGTGACGGGGTCTTTATGATGTTGACTTTCTTCTTGACACTGCCTTTGATGGACATGCCTACATCTGCTACCTTCCGTTGCCTTCAGTGGTCATAGGAATTTGAATTTACATGTATTTACATGAATTTACATGTCCAATCTCCTCTGACTCTTTAGAAAGTTGAGGCATCGGTGTGCCAGAATCATTAGGAGCACTGATATACTGGAATATTGGGGTGCAGGTCCATAACTTCCCAAAAGTGGATAAGATGGTAAAGACAGTGTAGAGTAAGTTTGCTTTTATCTGTCATTGGAAAATTATATTGCAGTTGAATGAAAGTTTAGTTAGGCAACACCTTTTACCAGAACTGCTCGTAGGCCAGTTACAGTGCATCTACTTGTAAAATTACAGGTTTCCTTCTTGTTATAGTCCAGGTCACCCTACCCCTTCAAGCCTGCTCCACCATTTGTAAGGATCATGGCTGATCCAAAACCTCAATGCAATTTTCAAAGGCTCCTTATATTAATACATTAATATCCTTTGACTATTGTCTGCCATTAGGCAAAGAAAGAGTCATCATGAGCATTGCCCGGTGCCCCTCACAATAGAAGAAAGAGAATCAAAAGAAAATCCCATCAGAGACACTGATTGTCAGTAGATTCGCCTCCAACTCCAATTCAAATCATTAACAACCCAAGCATCAGATCCAAACCTCCAATAAGATCAGGAAGCCCTAAGTGCCTGAGGCTCTTCAGGAGTCCTTCTTGCTCTCAATACCCTCTTGAATCCTGGTCCTGATACCAGTCTCCATCAACTCACAGCTACGAGGGTGCTTTGACTGCAAATCGGTAACAGCCTGGAGCCTGTGAGCCATGTGCTGGTCCATCACTGCGATCATCACCCCGTAGGGTCATCTCCCATGCTTCTCCTTCTCAACTAGGGAGGAGGGTTCTCTCCAAGTGTGGTTCCCATGCAGTCTGCTGCCCCGCTGAAATTTGCCGGCCCTCGTTGTACGCTACCCAGCACAGTCGCCACCATCTTGGGCATGGTCACCGTGGATGTAGAAATTTCTATTTATTTATTTATTTTTAAATCGCCATCGACTCCATTAACAGGCTGTTTAAAACCTGAATGGAGCCTTCAACATCATGATCGGGCAGGAGTCGTCTGTGGAGCAGCACTGTAGCTCCTCTCCCCACTCTCCTGGGTTAACACAAATGGCAGCGCTGGCGTTACAGCAGCTCCGAAAGCTCTGCCATTTTTTCTTGCACCTTCCCCATTTGTCTCAATTCCCCTAACAACCAAATATATCAATCTCTGGTCTGTTTGTATGATCAATAACTGAGCCTCCATAGATCTCCAGTAGTTTCAAAAGTTTTGCATTAAAAAAATTCTCATCTCAATCCTAAGTGGATGGCCCCTTATTCAAAGACCGTGACACCCCCCCCACCCCCCCCCCCCCCCGTGCCCCCAAACCTATTCACTCCACCGGTTTTGGATCCTCAGCTGAGAAATATCCTTTCTGCATCCAACCTGTTGAGCCCTCTACAAATATGACGTTTCAATGAGAGTTCATTTTATTCTCCTGACTTTAGAAAGACCAGTCCGAGTGTATTCCATCGCTCCTCCAGTGCCAAGCCCTCTTTCCCAGGATCTATACTATGCTTTCTCTATTGCAAACGGACCTTCATCAATAAGGTGACCAAAACTGTTCACAATTCTTTGGGTGGGGTCTCATCATGATCCTGTATATATGCAGTGCAACATCTTTACTCCTGTAATCAAATCCTTATTTCAGCGAAAGCCTGTAAAGCACTGGCTGCTTCTGAATGTAAGCTTGCTATCATTGAACGTGGACAGTCAGGTTCCTTTTACATCAATAGATCCTAATCTATTACAATTTTAAAAATACTCCACATCTCTGTTTTGTACATAATAGTGCCAGACATCTCATTTTCCACATTATATTCCAACTATCATGTTCTTATTCACTCACTCAGCTTGTCTACATCTTCTTGAAGTCTCGGTGTACTATCTATGCTCCACACTCACAATCTGTCTACCTTAGAGGTGCAAACTTGGAAACATGGCATTTGGCTCCCTTAGCCAACTCATCAGAGTATAAATAGTTTAAATATTAAGTTTAAGTTTATTTATATCAAGTACTATGAGAAGGGTTCTTCTGCAAGCACACTAACAAGCTGTCTCTAACATACAGTGTTTGGGCCAGACACTTTTTTCCTTTCTTTGCCCCTGTACTCAATTCACGTGTAATTAAGGTGCACGTTCCAGATTTTATTCAAGGTTATTTATGTACATTAAGGTTTGACCCTGTAGAAATTACAGCTCTTTTTATATTTAGTCCCCTCATTTCAGAGCACCATAATGTTTGGGACATTTGGCTTCACAGATATTTATGAGCACTCAGATATTTTTAATTGCTTCATTGGTGCAAGTACAAGAGAACTAGGCTTGCTTCTAAGCTTTGGAGTCTGTAGTTGCCAATTAGCATGAGGGCCAGACTCGTGCTAATGAAAGTCAAAGGTGTCATTATGAGGCTGAAAATCAAGAATAAAACAGTAAGAGATGTTGCCCAAACCTTAGGATTATCAAATTCATTTGTTTGGAACATCATTAAGAAGAAAGAGCCAACAATTGCAAAAGGGCTGGTATTCCAAGGAAGACCTCCACTGCTGATGGCAGAAGAATTCTCATCCTAATGAAGAAAAATCTCCAAACGTATGACCGACAGATCAGAAATACTCTTCAGGAGGCAGGTGTGGACACGTCAATGACTACTGTTTGCAGAAGCCCAGGAAAAAAAGAGGCTAAACTGCAAGATGCAAACCACTAATTAGCCACAGAAAGAATGAACAGATTACTGTTTGCCAAGAAGTATATAAAAGAGCCTGCAGAATTCTGGTAAAAGGTCTTGTAGACAGATGAGACCAAGATTAACCTGTATCAGAGTGATGGGAAGACCAAAGTGTGGAGGTGTAAAGAACTATTCAGGATCCAAAGCATACCACCTTTTTCAATGGTTTGCAACTTGCAGTGCAGCCTCTGTATTTTCTTTTCATTAAGTCTTCTGTGGACAACAGTCATTGACATATTCACACCAGCTCCTGAAGAGTATTTCTGATCTGTCGGTCATACATTTGGGGATTTTTCTTCATTATGATGAGAATTCTTCTGCCATTAGCAGTGGAGGTCTTCCTTGGAATACCAGTCCCTTTGTGATTACTGATGTCACCAGTTGGCTCTTTCTTCTTAATGATGTTCCAAACAATGATTTTGGTAATCCTAAGGTTTGGGCAATGTCTTCCTGTTTTGTTCCTATTTTTCAGCCTCATAATGGCTTCTATAACTTTTATTGACACAATTCTGTTCCTCGTGTTGAACAATGGCAATACAGACTCCAAAGATTTAGAAGCAAGCCTAGCTCTCTTATACCTGAACAAAAGAAGCAATTAATCAGACCTGAGTACTCACAATCACCTGTCCAAAACATTATGGTGCCTTGAAATGAGGAGACTATATAATCTGTAATTTCTAATGGTGAAACCAAAAACTATATACCATATATTTTGGTGCACAAATTGACCTTCAGATAAGCCGGGTCGCCATTTTCAGCCAAATTTTCATGCTTTTCATATATAGGGCATATAAGCAACAACCCATACTTTGTTACAACACCCCAATCACCAAGTAACAAATCTGTAAATTAAGTAAGCAAGTTAAAAAAAATTTTAAGCCTTTGCTTCTGGCTGGAAAGATGCCAAACGGTGCTCGGTCCAAGTCTTCAGCATCAGCTGCAGCCAGAGTCGGCGACAGCGACTCCATTCTCAATATCAGGTGCAGTGCCAACTGCATCAAAGAAGTCACCTCACTGCCCAAGTGTGATCAGTGCAGGAACCACATCTGGGACCTCTAGCTCCCACTCAGGAGCATGGACCTTGGGCTCTACCATTGTCTGGGTGGGTTATGGAAGCACTCGGTGGTGGGGTGATGTCAGGGAGTGGTGGCACCAGAGGTGGAGAGGTGCTTCCAGGGTCATCTTATACGCTGAATCTACATTGAGCGCTTTTTTTTTTAGTTGAATTTAAGGTCTTGATTTTGTATCTGGTGTAAAAGTTGACCCCTGAATTTTAAGTGTTTTTTGAGAGTTTCAAAACTCGACTTATACGGCAGCACAAATTGGGTGGATTTAAATCTGGCTTTCCAAAATACGGAAAAATCTGAAATTTGGGACACACTGTCCCCCAAGGGTTCCGGATAAAGGATTGTGTACCCGTAGCCCAAAGAAAGGTTTCCTGCCAACGCTACAGTGTGTTCATTCAGGCAGCAGGGAATAAACTGACTTTAGCTTGTTGCTGTGTCCTTTCATACTGGGTCAGGGAAGAAGAGTATACATCCGAGGTGAGATTCATCCTCCAGTCTGTTGGCTGTCTTTCCCTAGCAACGAAGTAGATCAGTAGTTTTCACACATTTTCTTCCCATTCACATGCCACCTTAAGTAGTAATCCCAATGCCATAGGTGCTCTGTGATGGTATGTGAGAGGAAAGAAAAAATTTGAAAACCACTGATCTACTTCACTAATTGTACCTAATTGACTCGTTTTGTGCACGATTTCATAACTCCAAAGGAAATGGGCCGATGACAATTTTTTTCAAACAAAATAGTTCGGTAACAATTGGGCCTACTGCAGTGGTTCTCAAACTTTTTTCCCTACTCACATACCACTTTGTAATCCCGTACTAATCACAGAGCATTATGGCATAGGGATTACTTTAAATGGTATGTGAGTGGAAAGAAAATGCTTGAAAACCACTGATGTAGATGGAGTCCATGGAGGGGAGGAGTGTTTGCATTCCCAATCACTAATCCCTTCAGTACCCATTAATCACAACCTGACAAGGTAAAAGTCCAGTTTATTTGTACTCATTGCTTTTTGTTTACTAACCAATTCTTCATCTATGTCAGTGAATTATATCCACAATTTCACAGACTATAACTTTGACTCAAAGACTATAACTTTGACACAATTTCCTTACATATATTAAAATTCATCTCATGGGATGGAAACAATGGTTATCACATCTCATTTCAAATGTTTGCCATAAGTTCGGAGATATGAGAAATGGAAGAGTCCATGTGTGGAATTAATTCGTGAAAAAGGTTAGTTCAATCTCATCCTTCCAGGTTCCCACTGCAGTTTTTGCTTCAAATTTTCCTTTGATCTGGACTGCTTGAATTTGATGCACACCTCCCCCTTTTTCCTGATCAGTCTCTCAAAATTCCTCGCTTTGCCCTTCACCTGAACGGAGACACGCTGAGCCTGAACTCTTGCTATCTCACACTTTCCAGCTGGGAAAGTGTATACCATTCCAAATAACAAAGATAATTCCCCTGTCATCATTCATTTTGAGCCTAGCCATTCAGGTCTTATTGCCTTGTGGCATTGACTCTTATGTGCTTTATCGTCTTCTCCATAGACCTCTGGGTTGATTGCTATGTCTGCTGTTGTTTGAAACTGCTGGAGGATTCGTCTATTTTCTTCTGAAATGTGCCATGGTTTACTCCAAGATCAACACTGGAATGTACATCTTTCAAATACTATGTTAAATGTGGTTAACAGTGAAGACTCTTCATCAAGCTTCACATTCCAGTACGCATTTCTGGCATCAGATTTGCTGAAAACTCGGCCTCTGCTATTACTGGCTTTATTCCTTCCAGAGTTGGACTGGGCTGTGGTTCATTCTGATTGCTCATTATTTTGGTTTTTGTATCCCTGAGCCATTTATTAATTTTCTCCCTCACCACAGTGGATTTCACCCAGCCATTCAGGTTAGTGACATTGGCCATCATCCTTTTTTGCTCTTTCTCTTGGATTTTATTTACAAGCTTCAGCTCAACTCATCCTTTTCATGGCTGTTGCATCATTGGCTTTGCTGAGGAATCAATATTGACACAATATTCAACATCTTCAACGCATCCAAACACTCCATCAAGATGTTTCATTTGGATTAAGTCAGTTCTGATTCTCATAGGAGGGGACTTCTCAATTGATATATTACTTTTAAATTTCACTGTGGTGAAGAGTGAATCTTCACAATCTCTCAAAAGCTTGCAGTTACATGGGAAAGTGCCAAAAAAAATTGGTTAGTGGGAACACAACAACAGTCCTGGGAGTTTCAAATGGCCGATGTATTCTCGACCATGCATTTTTATTTTCAATTCAGTAGTTCGAATTTTGTTCTGTACATATTTTGTTACAACCACAAAATATATGTGGCACAAAGGTCAGAGTCCATCGAAGTGAAGCAGAAATTCACTTGCACTTGTTTGTGCTCTAGGGCACTGCTGGTTATTTGGAACTCCAGAATAAGATCTAAAAACAATCCGCTGAAGAAACTCAATGGGTCAAACAACATCATAGGAAGAAAAGAATCAGCAACATTTTGGATCACAATCTTCAAGACTTAATGATGGGTTTCAACCCAAAATATCAACCATTCTTTTTTCTCCAACTGATGCTGCTCGACCTGCTGTTCCTCCAAGTTTGTTTTTATGCTCCAGATTCCAGCATCTGCACATGTCACCACAATGATTGTAGTTTTCTTTCAAGATCTAGGATTGCTGTCAAAGCCAGCATCTATTTCCCATTGCTAAATACTCTTGACAGGTTGAGGGGGGTGGGGGGGAAAGAAAGATGGTGAGACATTGAACTGCTGCAATTCTTCTGGTGAAAGTATCCCCACACTCAGATCAGGTGATGAGGTCCAGCAATGGCACTCAGCAATTATGGAGGATTGATAACAACTGGCTAAATCAAGATGCTATGCAAGTCAGAGGGGAATCAATAGGTGGTATTTTTCCCATCATCCTTCATGGTAGCAGAGGTCATAGATTTGGAAAATAGAGCTGCCTAGCTGAGTCAGTCTGCAGGTGGTGGGGAGGATGAACGTTTCGGATGTCAGCAGGATATACGAACCATCATCAACATTTTCTCTCAGACCAATAGTCCCAAAATTGAGAATCTAGTTACATTCAACTTCTTGTCATGTGCAAGTCACATCTCTGGCCATCCCCAAGCAGGTGCTTCACTCCAAGATCTATCAAAGAAAAAGGTTAAAAAGAAGGACAGAAGAAATGGTTCAAAGATGTTCTCAAGACTCCTTGGAAAATATGTACCCTCCTTGTCAAGTCATGAGAATTCACGGGCTTTGACTAAGCTCACACTTAGAACCCTGATTCTTCATGTACAGAACATATGGAAACCCAAATTGCTCTCTCCATTATGCACATAATGTGGCAGGTCCCCATAATGATCTCTTCAGCCACCTCATTACTCAAAGATCTAGAGTGAAAGAGAATCAATATCAACCCCAAGGGACTACATAAGAATAGAAGGATGAATCAGAAGACTGATATTACCATCATGATAACACGCCTCTGACATGCACTCTCCTTTGGTTTGATTCTGCTGGCTAAGTATAATCTGACTAAATTTATTGGGATCATCCCATACCATGTGCCTCATTTTTTTTAAACAAGTGTTCTTGAGAGATGGGTGACCACATATATTGGCATTCTTAGAAGCCTTCAATTGAACCGGAAAGATCTTACTGACTGTCTGAAATCTTTTGTGCAGATGATGCTCCCTCGCATACATGAAATCAAAACTATCCAAGAACTTCAACCAGCAATAGAATTGAAGGTCCTGTAAGGCAGTGTCTGAATCATGAGCTTGGTTGAATTTGTTACATGTTCCACAGCTCAGCTTGACAACTGTTGCTTCTATTTTCAGTGCAGTTTCTCTGATCAGTTTTGGAATGTGATGCTCTAAGAGATTTCTTTAGACATGATCATCAAAGTGCGAGATACCTGAGAACTACAGGAGGTTTTGTTGAGCTCAGGCAGCCCCATTTGGTTATCCTTTTTGTAGTTGCCTAGATATCTGGTGAGTTGGCAGCTCCGATAAGTCACTAGTAGATCAATAAATTAACCCTTCCAAATGGATTTAAATATTCATAGTTTATAATATAGAACCAAGTATTTGATTCCCCAGTTGCAAACGAGATACTGGAATAACTACCAAAATTTAGAAAATGATAAGCTTTATGCTCCGTACCTTGGTTTCTATTGCATCATTGAATTAAACAATTAAATGTTGATTTCTAAAATATGAATACAGTAATATATCTCAACTTGAAAATCATGGGTTCTCAAATTCTTTAGTGTTTTGTGATATTTGTAAACATTGCACAATGAGATTTGACAAGGAAATTGCACCATATGCAAATTTAAGTCATTTCCTTTTTGGACTGCCTTAAAAATGTACTGTTGAACTTAGTGAGAGACGTGGCCAGCATTTGGGAGCAAGCTGAATGTAACCAGAGTCTCCATGCTGGAAGAGTTGGCCTGAGAGAAGATGTTCATTTACCCTACCAGTGAATTTGGAGGCTGTTGTGAACTCAATCCTGAAAATATCTCTCCAATCTTTAAGGTGGCTGCTGTAGGTCATCTCCGAATCTTCCAGGGTTGGGAGGGGTTGGGGAGGAAAACAGTAAATTGGCATTGACCTGGGTATTGTGCTGAGATTAAGGTTTAATCTTCTGAAGGCTATTGACCCTGGTCTTTGCCAAGAGGTAGTTCCCAAGATATAGAAAGCAATTTACCTTTTCCAAGGTCTTGTTATAACCATATAACCATATAACCACTTACAGCACAGAACAGGCCAGTTCGGCCCTACTAGTCCATGCCATAACAAATCCCCACCCTCCTAGTCCCATTGACCAGCACCCGGTCCATACCCCTCCAGTCCTCTCCTCTCCATGTAACTATCCAGTCTTTCCTTAAATGTAACCAATGATCCCGCCTCAACCACGTCTGCCGGAAGCTCATTCCACATCCCTATCATCCTTTGCGTAAAGAAATTTCCCCTCATGTTCCCCTTATAATTTTCTCCCTTCAATCTTAAACCATGCCCTCCAGTTTGAATCTCCCCCACTCTTAATTGAAAAAGCCTATCCACATTTACTCTGTCTGTCCCTTTTAAAATCTTAAACACCTCTATCAAGTCCCCCCTCAATCTTCTACACTCCAGAGAAAAAAGCCCTAGTCTGCACAACCTTTCCCTATAACTCAAACCTGTCAACATTCTCGTGAAAATTCTCGTGTTGTGGACTTGCATTGTCATTAACTGCCCATCAGTCATGTTCTTGAATTGGGAATATTCTCCCAGGGGTGGAGTGTCACAATTTTTTCTCTAAACAGGTTAGTTTGCATTCTAATATATTACATGGTCACATCGTAAGGTTTGGGTTTAATTGTTTTAACTGATTCTATTCACCTTAGAAGAATAAATATATTAAGTGTGGAGCTCATTCTTCTGCTTGTAGATTTTCCACAGGCCCAAAATACTACCAGACAGTAGTGTCCTCCATCAAACAGCCACAATATGTTCAACACTGACAATGTTTAGTGTTTCAAATATAAACCATTAATGGAAGAATTGGTGAATTGAGCTGGAAAGCCAAGAAGCTCAGTACAAAACAACAGTAACTGGAGCAAAGCGTCAGGCAACCACCCCTAGAAACATCATCAGTATAAGAAGCTAACTAACAACATTACAAAGCTCACACAATTTGATATGACAGTCAGAGAAGTCTTTTGTTGCAGTAGGAGAGTGATGAAGTTTTCACATTAAGTGAGAAATGTATTTACTATAAATAAACTGACATGGTATTGGGAGATGAAGATAAGCCTTGCATAAATTATTGTACAGTAATATTGGCCAGTCACAAGGCATCCTTAATCAGTCCCTGACTATCAAAATACTTGTACATCTGCCAGCATACAAAAAAATTGAGTTCCAAATCATGGGTTGGCAATCAGCAACAAGGAAGAGCAAATAACTAGGTATACAATAGTCACAAGGTTCCACATTGGGACAGCTGCCATTTAGAATTTTCATGAGCCAACATGGCCAGACTTGTAATGAATATCAGAATAGAGAGATAGCAATGGCTGGATATACATGAACACAAACTTTTAAGGATCTTGACTAGCTCAATTTGCAGGCATAGAGATGGAAGAAGCAATCTTATAAAGGGAGCTACAAGGTTATGCGATTTACCAGGTGAAATGGGAATATACTTTCAGATTCAGAGAGAGAGTTTGTGTTTTATCATACAATTAATGTTCCCAGGTTATTAAAAAGCCAAACAGAAATAATCAAAGATAAAGCTTGGGACACAAAATGCAAAGTTATAGGAGTAATTTTTAAAATATATTTGATTATGGCAAGTCTACATCTCAAGTAATTGCATGACCTTCATAGTTCACATTTATTGGTAGGCTTGTCTGTGAAACAGAAAAGGGAAATATGGGGGAAATAATTGATCTGTGTCTGCTAGTTTGACACTAATAAGGGAATACCATAGAACTATTAAAAATTATCAGTTCTTTTGGCAACTTAAGTTGAAGTAGACTTGTTTGATATGCAAAGAATACAAGGGATTGTATTCACAAAAAAAAAGGAAGGGCATCTGATTTCTGGATCATTGGGCTCTCTTCCAGGGATGGGACCTGTACCAGCAGGACCGTTTGCCTCTGAACTGGGAGAGGACTAATATTCTTGCAGGAAAGATTGCTAGTGATACTCCAGAGTGGGTAGTTAAACTAGATTTGCAGGGAAATGGGAACCAAAGTGTCAGAGCAAATAGTGGAGTGGAGGAGGAAAAGATGATCAGAGAGGTTGGCTATGAATGGTTCCAGAAGAGATGGGGGAAGATCTATAAATGGATTTTCTGCATCTGGAAACTGACACAAAGTCTGGGGAAGTGAGGCATACAAGAGTGAGGTTATGGAACCCATACAGATTAATGAGCAGAAGGTGCTTGCTGTCTTAAAGCAAAATGATGGATAAATCCCCAGGGCCTGATAAAGTACCCCCTTGGACCTTGAGGGAGGTGAATTGCAGGGCCCCTTGCAGATGTATTTAAAATGTCCTTGGCCACAAGTGAGGTGCCTGAGGACTGGAGAGGAGCTCATATTATCTCGTTGTTTAAAAAAGGCTCCAAAAATATCCCAGGAAATTATAGGATGGTGAGCCTGACAACAGTATAGCTAAGTTGTTGGAAGGTGTTCTAAAAGATCAGATGTACAAGTATTTTGATAGTCAGGAACTGATTGAGGATGGTCAATATGACTCTGTGCGTGGTAGGTTGTGTTCAACAAATCTTAATTTTTTGAGGATGTTACAAGGAAAGTTCATGAAGGAAAGTCTGTGGATTTTGTCTACGTGGATTTTAGTCAGGCCTTTGACATGATTCCACATGAGAGGTTAGTCAGAAAGCTCAGTCGCTCGGTATTCATGGTAAGGTAGTAAACTGGATTCAACATTGGATTTATGGGAGAAATGTAATGTGTAAATTGGATCTGTAAGTTTGTAAATGACACAAAGATTAGAGGTGTAGTTAACAGTGAGGAAAGGTTTCAAAGCTTTCAGCTGGAAAAAATGGGCTGCAAATTGGCAGATGGAGTTGAGACAAATCTAGGTAGAACATTCACCATAAATGGTAGGGCATTTAGGAGTGAGGTAAAATCGAGAGATCTGGGAATTCAGGTACATAATTCCCTGCAAGTAGCCTCACAGATAGATAAGAATGTAAAGAGAACTTTTGGCACATTGGCCTTCACAAATCAAAGTATGGGAGTTGGGATGTTATAGTGAAGTTGTATAAGACATTAGTGAGGCTAAATTTAGAGTACAGGTTGTACCTTTTTAATCCAGCAACATTTAGACCTGACCATTGTCAGTCCACAGAAAATGCCAGAAAACAGAAAAGGTAGAACAAAGTTTAAAACAGGAAAAATAGTGTGGGATAGCACTGTTAGTGTAGCAGTTAGTGCAATGCCTTTACAGCACCAGTGATTGGGACTGGGGTTCAAGTCCCACGCTGTCTGTAAGGAGTTTGTAATAATGGCGGCAGATTCAAACATGGTGGACCACGGGAGTTGCCAGACCACGAGAGTTGCCAGACCAAACAGAGCACTGGATAAGAGAGTTATAACCTGTACTTTATGCAGTTTTGGTCACTTAATTACTGTAAAGATAAATAAAATTGAAAGAGTGCAGATCAGATTTACAAGGACGTTGGCAGAATTTGAGCAACTGAGTTACAGGGAAAGGTTAAATAGGTTAGGACTTTATTTCCTAGAGTGTAGAATAATAAGGGAAGATTTGATAGAAGTATACAAAATTATAAATGGTATAGATAGAGTAAATTCAAGTAGGCTTTTTCCACTTAAGTAAGATACAAACCAGAGGATATGGGTTAAGAGTGAAAGAGGAGAAGTTTAGGGGAATATTAGGAGTAATTTCTTCACATAGAGATTGCTGGGAGCATGAAACTAGCTGCCATCTGAAGTGGTGAATGCGGACTCAATTTTAAGAAAAATTTGGAGAGGTGTATGGATGTGTGGATCCTTATATGGACTGGGTGCAGATCAGTGGGATGACGCAGAGTTATAGTTTAGCACAGACTAGAAGAGCTGAGGGGCCTGTTTTTATGCAGAAGTGTTCCAAGATTCTATGGTTCTAAAGCAAAATAGGAAATATATTAGGAATTTTGTTAACAAAGTAGTTAACAAGCAAAACAAATGAATGGAATGGAAAATCAATTTATTTTGAGGAATTCAACAGGTATTCACCAACAAATGAGAATCAGTCTCATTACAAAATACATTGAATAATGTTGCACATCATGGACTAGGAAAAGCAAATAAATCACCTGAAACGTATATTAATTTTCCCAAATCCTGGCACTGCTCTGTTCTCACATGAACCAAATCCTATTCCCCCTCCAATTCTCAAAGTTTTTTTTTAAAAAAGGTACAAATATCAGGCTTCTTCTTAGCCTAAGAAAAGCTTATGCATCAAAAGATGTATATGCTTCAGCAATACACAGTGGAACTCCATTATAACGCAATGGTTTGGGTCCAAAAAAAAGTCACATTGCAAAAAAAGCGGGGTCGCGCTAAATCGGGGTTTCAATAAATCATTGTAGTTACAGTTGAAATTAAAACAGAAATTAATTTTTAGTTAACCGACCGTCCCCGCTGCTCACGGCAGCCCCAGGTCCCCGCTGCTCACGGCAGCCCCAGGTCCCCGCTGCTCACGGCAGCCCCAGGTCCCCGCTGCTCACGGCAGCCCCAGGTCCCCGCTGCTCACGGCAGCCCCAGGTCCCCGCTGCTCACGGCAGCCCCAGGTCCCCGCTGCTCACGGCAGCCCCAGGTCCCCGCTGCTCACGGCAGCCCCAGGTCCCCGCTGCTCACGGCAGCCCCAGGTCCCCGCTGCTCACGGCAGCCCCAGGTCCCCGCTGCTCACGGCAGCCCCAGGTCCCCGCTGCTCACGGCAGCCCCAGGTCCCCGCTGCTCACGGCAGCCCCAGGTCCCCGCTGCTCACGGCAGCCCCAGGTCCCCGCTGCTCACGGCAGCCCCAGGTCCCCGCTGCTCACGGCAGCCCCAGGTCCCCGCTGCTCACGGCAGCCCCTGGTCCCCGCTGCTCACGGCAGCCCCAGGTCCCCGCTGCTCACGGCAGCCCCAGGTCCCCGCTGCTCACGGCAGCCCCAGGTCCCCGCTGCTCACGGCAGCCCCAGGACCCCGCTGCTCACGGCAGCCCCAGGTCCCCGCTGCTCACGGCAGCCCCAGGTCCCCGCTGCTCACGGCAGCCCCAGGTCCCCGCTGCTCACGGCAGCCCCAGGTCCCCGCTGCTCACGGCAGGCCCAGGTCCCCGCTGCTCACGGCAGGCCCAGGTCCCCGCTGCTCACGGCAGGCCCAGGTCCCCGCTGCTCACGGCAGCCCCAGGTCCCCGCTGCTCACGGCAGCCCCAGGTCCCCGCTGCTCACGGCAGCCCCAGGTCCCCGCTGCTCACGGCAGCCCCTGGTCCCTGCAGCAGCCCCAAGTCCCAGATGCTCGCAGCAGCCTCAAGCCCCCATCTGCCCCAAGCACCCATATTCACTCCTGGTGGCAGCCCAATGACTCAACTGAATTCAAGTTAAATCAGGGTTCCACTTTACAGTTGATTCTGGCCATCCATGTAGCCAGCAAAGCAGATAAGAAGCAGAACTTGTCACTTTATACCAATCTCCAAATACAGCAGATATAAATGTGGGGTGTCATGTTTTTGGCTTTCGTGTTTGAAATTTTAATTATCTGCAAAAAATGTAAAATCTGTAAATTACAGCAATAGGTTACTAGAAAGACCAAGAGTATGAAACTTACAGACTAACTTCTAATCCTTCCTGGTCCTGCTGCATTATTGATGATGTTGAATTGGGCAGGATGAGGGAGAGGGAAGGTGTCTGTTCTGTTTTTTGCCTTGCAAAGTAGAATCATCAAAGAACAGAATTAAGACAAAGTTTTATGGTGCCAAAGTGGTAGAAAAGAAAGAAATGGGGGACCCCTTAATTGTGGTCAATAACACAGATTTCGCACAAGCGCAAAGATTAAAAATAAACAAATAGGTCAATGTAAGATTCTGTACATTGTACTGCATTGACAGACTCTGCATTTCCCTCTTTATTGCTGGCTACTTAGATGGGGAAATTAGACAAAGCAAAAATTTTTCCCAGTTTGATTCTGAAGGGGAATAAAGATACTTTGTGTGCTTCGACCAAAATTTCTCTCTCTCTCTCTCTCTCTTTAGTAACACAAAAATATAATCAGGGAGTTATCCTACTGTTGCATGTTCTTTACTCCACAGGAAATAACTCATTTGCTATGAGTTGGAATGGGCTGGAAACCTGTAAATGCAAATCTTCTTAAAATATCAGAGGAGACTTGGGTGATGACATGGCTTATTCATGGAAAAGATCAGTCTGAAGTGCCCAATAATGGGATGATGGGGGAAAAAGGGAAATGGAAGAGCTCAAGGTTATCCCACAAATGGACGCAGTGGATTAGAAGCACATGGGCAAAGTGATCACAGCTGCAGTAAGACTTGCAACAGCTCCCAAAGTTATCTGCTGTACAAAGAAAACTAAAACTTGCTACCTAATGTACTGAGGTTAGGATATGTAACAGAAATCTAATTACAAATACAACATTTTAGACTTACATTTAATCAGACCAAACGTACAAGTAATTTGCAATTTCTCTATCACCAAACTCTGCTACGCTCTGAAATGGGTTCCGGTTAATAAGAGCTATCTTGTTTAACAGACTTTATTGACACTTACTTTATTATTGCTACGCATCAAACTTACATGTGCCCATGTCATCTCCATGGTAACTGGGTACTCAGTGTCCAAAGCACACAACCAATGTGCACAGAATCCACAACCTATCTTTAAATGGTGTTTACTGCTGCTCAAACTGGCGTCAGAGTACTTGAAGTGTTAAGGCCGTGTAATCACTCATGTTGAATTATGGGTTTTCCCATAGAATTTAAGCGGCACTACACATCACCACAAAATCCAGAATGGTTATTCAGCAGAAGCCTTGCCAGTTAAAAACATTATTAGAGGAAGTCTTGATGTTCAAGCTTAAGATTTTTAAAAATCTTAAAAATTTAAATATTATTCAGAAAGCAAGACTAAAAACAAAACCTTGAATGTTTTAAGTTACAGTCCATTCTATAACCTCATAATGCAGGCATCTATGGGGATGACAGATAAGTGAATTTTCAGGTTGCTTGAGATAGAGTGTGCATGGATTGGCAAACTAACTGCTGGGGATGCCAATTTTAAACTTTTTTTTAAACCTCTTTATTTTCCATGATTCTTTTGCCAGTTACTTGAAGCTGCAGATTGCTTGAATTCTGGATAACGAGGGTTTTACTGTGTAGTCAAAAATTATACACTGCAGATGAACTCAGCAGGTCAAGAAGCATCAGTCTTGGTAGAGTTCTGGCTCAAAACATCAACCATTCTCACACTGATGATGCTTGATCTGCGGAGTTTCTTCAGCAGTGTGTTTTGCCTCAAATTCCTGTATCTGCAGTCTCCTGTGTGCCTACAAAATGTATTAATTTATTTCAAAGTTGATTTACAATGTGTAATTTTAAAAATGAATTCTGAAAACAAAACATCCTTTCAATTTCATAATTCCCAGAAAGACATGCAAATGTCACCTAAAGAAGATACAAGTCATTGAAAGTCAAGAATTACTTCATAGTCTCAAAACTGGAAATAACAGCAAAATGCAGAAATACATATAATCTAGTGCCATGTTAAAGACAAAAAAAAATCATTGTGCTTTGGATCTACAGCCACACAAATTATATCATTTAAACAGTAGGATAAGAAAATAATGATAACTGGGTCATTTTGTGTGCATCTCCTGGCTATAAATTACACATCACAGAACAAATGGAAGTGGATGGGCAGGCTGGAAAAATCCCAGAGGTTTCTTGTTTGGGCTAAGAGCAGTGGTGGATTAGCCATTAAGCTGAGTGTTAATGTGCAGAATTAAGTTTTATTAATAAATGAAAGCCTAATTCATTCCTTCGCTGCAGGGATATTTATTTGGTCAGTTATTATTCGTGCAATAGTTGGAGAAAATGTGTAATGTATAATGTATTCAATTGTTTTGAATGAAATTTCATCAAAACAAAAGGGGGAGACTGAACTCAGGTTTATAAATGAGTGGCAAAACTACAATGCCACTGGAGGAACTCAGCAGGTCTCGCAGTGTCCAGAGGAGGTAAGGATATATTATCGACGTTTTGGGCCTGAGCCCTTCTTCAAGGTATTTTCACCTCCTGTGGATGCCATGAGGCTGGCTGAGTTCCTCCAGCATTTCTGCGTTTTATCACTTTCACAGCGTCAGACAAAGGGTGGGGGCCGTGGGGCAGGGTCAGGTCAGGGGCGTCCTTACTAAAGCTCAGCTGAGGGCACGGGTGGTAGTTAATCCGCCACTGGCTAACAGTAATTTCAGTTCAATCAGCAGTTGGGCTGCTGACCCAATTCATCTAACCAAGTTCAGTGCTTTCCAAACAGAGTCAGAAATTAACTGATCCTACAGGAATGGAGCCATGCTCGTCCTAATCAGGTAAGAACAGAATGACAGTAAGCTACAATCCCCTCTATGATTAAAGCAAACACAAAACACTCTTCCATGCTTATTTTGGATATTACAGGACATCAGCCAATTGTAGATATAAACCCCAGTAGGAGTTCAGAATAGGAAATCGATTAAGCAAAAGCCTGTCACATAAAATACTCAAAACTTTGAATTTAAAATAAAATAAATGAATTAAATAAAATAAATATTTTCTGATTAAAATAAAATATTCAAAACTTTGTCTCATTTTCTCTTTAATATTTGAAACCTGCTGTATTTTTTATATTTACTGTACCTCCTCTGACAGATCAGGATAATGAAATTCTGCAATAAAGATGTGGGGGGCACAGTTAGCACAATGTTGCATCAGTACCAGCGACCGGAGTTTGAATCCAGCGCTGTTTTTAAGGGGTTTGTACGTGCATCTGAGTGGGTTTCCTCCAGGTGCTCAGATTTCCTCCTACCCTTCAATACGTACCAGATAGCAGGCCAATTGGACGTAACTGGGGGGCACGGAGTCAAGGGCAGAAAGGGCCTGTTTCCGTGCTGTATGTCTAAATTAAATTAAGTGCAAAAAAATGGATGATGTATTGAGATGAATTAAGGAAAAGGCCACTGATATTAGATTTCTGTTACTGGCCTGGAAATAATTCAATTTTCCTGTCTCTTCATTTCCCAATTTAGTGATGCTAAAGCCAAATGTAAAAGCCCTGAGTGACCCAGGTCTTTTGGAGCATTATTACTACACTTTAGGTTCAATTTTTATATCCAGTCAGTGAGCGATCAAAAAAATGCCAAGTTCTGAGGTGACCTACTTTTTCAGAACTTGACATTCTAACACAAATGTTATTCCAAATGCTGGCTCCAAATATTTGGAAGAAGGTCAACCAACATTTTTTTCTTTTTTGCAGCTTGCAAGAATTTTGCAAGACAGATGTTGAAATGATATTGATGGAATTAAATGTACAAATATCATCAGCCAAGTTATGAAAGACATTATTTATTGAATTAGTGTTTTCCTGAGTCAGTGCAAGAACAATGTAACTAAACGTGGCAACATGAGAAAGGCAGCTGGAGGTGAAAACACTATCAAATGAAACAAGAATGGATGAAAGAACTTGTAAACTAAAAAAGGATGCAAGAGTAAAATTGTGGCTGATCTTTTCCACAACAACTCTTTACCTCTTGATCCCCTTAAAATTCAAAATTAAACTTGTTTCTGTTTTGAACATAATCATCATCTAGCCCTCCTCTTAAGATGAGTATTCCAAGGGTTTATTACCTTTCTGGGTGGTAAAACATTCTTTTCATCTTCCTCCCCACTGGCCTATGGCTTATTTGAGAATGTGATTCCTGAGAATGTGACAGCCCTTCCAGGTTAATCATCATTCTAGCTACACCCCTAAGAATTTTGTATGCTTCAAAGTGATCACCTTTCATTCTTCTGAACTCTGTCTGCTTTATTCTCTCTCCAAAAGACAAAACTTCTCCCAAGAACCTTGGTTACTTTCATCCACTTTACTCACTAAGTCTCCGGCTGATGAGAGGACCAAGAAGATTTCTGATGTGCATGATTCAGAACTGGGCGCTTTAATTAGTCACAGGGCTATCAAAATCTCTTAATGACAAAAAACCTTCAAGTTAGTGAAACTTATCGACTGGACAACAATATCCATTGTTTAGCAGCCTACATTAAATTGTTCTGTATTCACTTCAAAGAAAATGAAGCACAAGTGGGGTATGAAATCTACATTATAAAAGCATAGCAATGATTACTTTAAGCTAGTCCATGCTCAAAATTACATCTTACCTCATGACTCTCCTCCACATCAACGTCCCCATCTGCATCATCATCCATCTGTTTGTGTATCGTTCGAATAGCCTCAAGAGAATGTCGGTCATCTTCATTCAGGCAAGCTGGGTTCAATGTCGTGCAGTTATCTTTAAGAAAAGGGTTTGACATTAGAATGTGATCTCAAAACAAAGAGTTATAAGAAGATCCTCATGTTATGGAGGTAGAGGGCAAAAGTGTGTTCCTAGAAATCAGACCACATCACATTATTCAATAATATGAAGCAGGATCATCGAGAAGTGTCAAGTAAAGATTCTCAAAAAAAAGTGCAATACATTTTTCTGCCAGATAAATTCCATCAGGGTAAATTGTATTCCATCTCTCAAATTTTTTAGAAGTAATTTATGAGTTCTATAAAATTAAATATCCATTAACTCAAACAGCCAAACATAGGGGTTATCTGTGATCAATGTTTCATTCTGATAAATATTTACACATTGAATTTCAAAGGAATTAATTTAGAAATCAGAAAACAATACCTTGCAAATATAATTACAGTAATTTGTCATTTTAAGACAGCTTATTTTATCATTTTTAATATCAAATTTTATCCAAATTTATAGCAGAACTTGGCAATGTAAACACTTCACATCTTTCTGAAATAGAATGATATAGTTCAAACCAGATATGCAAACTTTTCAATTCAAAAGGAAATTAAAAATAAAAAAGATATGACAAATTAAAAATCTACTTCATGACTTTAAGATTTAAATGCATCATATGTACAATATCAATAAAACAAAATGATTGTTTGGGAAATTCAAGGACTAACCATCAGCCCCATAAAGTCCACAATTTTTCTGTCTATTCCTTAGTTTGTCTCATCATTCCCTTTGAGAACCAAAGTCCGCACCTTAGTTGCAGAGCCACAACACAGTCCAAATCCTTATGCAACAGCCAACCACATCACCTCTCTGTCCTACTCTCCCATCCAATCTTGGTCCCCCACACCAAACACAAAGTGCGTGTTTCTACTGGGACACCTCGTATCACCCCGCATCACCGCGAATTTTTGTCCCTCGCATCACCGCGAATTTTTGTCCCCCGCATCACCGCGTATTTCACAACTACCCGAACTGTTTCTACTGAGCGATAAATACGCGGTGATGTGGGGTGATGCGGGGCGATGCGAGGCGATGCGGGGCGATGCGAGGTGACCAAGAAGTCGCATATTTTAAGGTCACATATCAGGTCGTTTTGTTTTCCCATCCAAAATGCCCTTCACCATAATTTCCTGCCATTTTGTGATCAAGAATCGCTGAAGATCAAATATCCAGTTGATACTGTCCGACATATTCCAACGAAGAAACAAAAAAGTTATTATAACGACAGACAAGCTTGATATTTGTCCAGGGAAATTACTCCAATTTAACGATACACAAAGGAACAGCGGAGGCGATATGAACGCAGTATAGCTAGCTAGTAGGTAGCTTGTGCAGTATATATACGCAATAAGATAATGCACTGTGCCGGTGCGTGCATGCGATGATCAATTGAAAAGCGCGGGTGAAAAATCGAGACTTCCGGTACACCACGAATTCGTTACTCGCTGTGTTTCTACTGAAAAATCGTCCCTCGCATCACCGCGCATCGACCACCTCAAAAGGTGGACGATGGTGCACCTCGCATCACCGACTACCCAATGTGTTTCTACTGAGGAAAAATTGGAGGTGTTACCTCGCATCACCGCGCATCACCTCGCATTGCCCCGAATTTTCATCGCTCAGTAGAAACACGGCCAAAGTCACTGATCTCCCATTGACTGAAGGGCTTTATGCAACGTAATTTTATTAATTATGGACTGAAATGTAAGGGCCAAGATCTCCCTGTAAATCAAAACACTTAAAGGACCTACCTTATACTGTATTACTTTCCTCTTGCATTTGACTTCCTTTAAGTGCAACACCTTACACTTGTCTGGATTAAATTCCATCTGTTATTTCTCCACTCATATGTCCAAATAATCTGTACTGTATCCTTCTTCAATCTCCACACCTCGATTAGTTTCCGCAAACTTGCTTATCAGTTCATCCACATTTTTGTCCAAATCACCTCCATCACCACTCTCAGTCTTCTATGACCAAGTTGATTTTGAATCCAATCAACAAGGTCACCATAGCTTCCATGAGACTTGACCTTTGGGAACAGCCTACCATGAGGGAACTTGTCAAATATCTTACTAAAGACCAACTCAACAACATCCACTGTCCAACTTCATCTCCTCAAAAACTCAAATTTATAAGCAATGACCTGTCCTATACAAAGCCATGATGGCTCTTCCTAACTAATCCATGCTTCTCCAAATGCAAGCAAATCTTATCCCTGGGAATCCTCTCCAATAACTTCCCTACTACTGCACATTAGGCTAGAATTTGCTGGATTATTCCTATTGCCCTTAAACATTAGCTCATCACTAATTCTCTGGGACTTCATCTATGACTAGAGAGGTAATAAAAATTTCTGTGAAATGTGAAAGTCTGCAAAAAATCACTAAAGATTTTATAAAAATCTCTATCAAGGCTCCTATCTTAACTTCCTCAATAATCTGGGATACATCCCTGGGTATGTATCCACCTTAATGTTCTTCAATAGACCTAACACCACCTCCCTATTGATATCAACATGTTTTGGAACCTTTTTTTTGGCTATGGTCCCCTTCGGACTCTGCTTCAAGTTTATGGGGCCCCCTTCCCTATGAAGCAGTCAAGTTTTGGTTTCTTCCGTACTCCTCTCCTACCAACTACATTTTTTTTAATTATGTCACATGAGGGAAAAATAAATCATGACTTTTACTTAAATGTGCTGTGCCCCCCCCACAGAAAAGGAGGGGGATGGGGTGGTGGGGGTAGGAGAGATAGGACCCCATTAAGAATTACTGCACTAGAATATTAGTACTGATCTCACTATTCACCATGTCTTTACCCTTGGTGAATAACAATGCAAAATACTTCACCCATTTACTTTTTCTCTGGGCATAAATTCCCTTCTTTTTCCTAAAGCATCATTTGTTACCTCTTGTTTTTAGTTTACGTATAAAATGCCTTGAGATTTGCCTTAATTCTACTAAGGACATCGGTAACCCTTTTTTGGCCCTCTTTGTATTCTTTAGAGACCTTGTTTCAAATTCTTAAATCTTCCTTTCTCTCCTCAACTAAATTTATATCTCAGATCATCCAAGGTTCCCAAACTTTGCCATCCTTTTCTTTCTTCCTCACTGGAACACGCAGGACCTGAATTCTGACCAGCTCGTCTTTAAACAACTTCCACATCAGATGTGAACTTCCACAATAAGAACTGGTCCAAAGCTTACTCCCCAGTTCCTGCTTAATGATATTCTCATAACTTGCCTATTCCCCAATGTTAAAATCCATCTTTATCCATAAATGTCTTAAAATTATGAAGTTGATTGATCTCTCCACTGAAACACTATGTCAACTGGCCAGACTTATTCCCAGTACAAGGTCTAGTGTGGCTTCTTCTGTGGTTGCACTATCTGCACACTGTTTCAAGGTAACCTCTTGGAAGCAGAGGAGACTTTAAGTGCATGTCCTCAGGAAGCTGAATGTAGGTAACAGGTAAAAAAAAAAGTAGTTAAGAGAGATTGGGGTATTGGACTTTATCACCAAATTAGGTCGGTCAAGGTTGTGGTAACACCAGAAAGAATGATCTCAGAGAGAATTTTCTTCAGGTTGGATAGCAATTCATCCTGTTTTATCACTCTGTAACAAATGTAATACAGGTATAGGAGGGTTTGAATTGCATACAAAATTTTGAAAAACAAGAGTGAATCAACTCTTTACAGATTATAATCCGAAAAGTGACAGATCAAGAGCTTGGAAATGGGAATAACCTCAACAGCTCCATTTATTGATGTCTGGGACATAAAAGCCTCCCCTTGAGCCATAATGTCCATGGTTCTTTTCCAATGTTTCCAGCTAATTAAGTCCCTGCCAAGCACAATAATTTCTGACTAAAGCATTTTTCATATTTCACAACCAGTTTTTATCATAACAAATATATTATTCCACTTTTTGTATTAAGCAACATAAAATGATAAGAAAGTTAGAATTTTAGTGTCTCAATGCTTGCAAACATTTCATTCCACGATTACAAGTATAGCTGAGAGAATTATTCACGAAGGCTTTGCTAAACATTTTGAAATTGCATAAGAACCAAGCCAATCACATTCTTGTAATTCAGCTAATTTGAAACTTCCTTCAACTCTCCCCTTCCTTTTATTGCATATTTTTGGTTACTTCAATCTAAGGCAAGTGTTTTTCAGCACTCTGCTATTCAAGTTCCTTCCTACCACCTTCCTCTTCCCACCTAATATAGGTACATAGGAATTATAAGATCAGAGTTTTACAGCATGGAAATAGGTCCTCCAACTCAGCTTTCAAAATGGTGGCCATGTTGTCAAACCAAGCCAGAGGTCTTTGCAGGCATTAAGACCATATCATCTATACCTGTCCCATTTATGTACCTATCTAAATCTCTTTTAAGCATTACAAGAGATCCACATCTCTTGTTCATAGCTTACATGATGTTCTTTACCCTGAATGTTTATTAAATATTCAATAATTACAAGTTCTACATGAATGTTACTTCTTTTACACGGTTTCTGTCCATTGTTTTGTGTTGAACAGTGAATTTCCCTCAAATAAGTTCTGTTTTCTGCCTATTTCTAGACAAGGATAAGCAAGAAAAGAAATTTCACAACAAGAATCTGAAGGCCTTTATCAAAAATTCTATTTCAGATTTTGTGGAATGGATTTTGTGCCAGGGTAACAAACCAACCTCAATGAACCATAATCCAGTTCATGAGTGTTCCTGGCTCAGAATCCAGTTCAATTGTGTTCCTGACCCACTCGACGTTCCTCATCAACTATAATGGGACATAGAAAGTTACAAATTAGATTTTTAAGACAGTGCCGTTTTTTTTTTGGAGTAGGAAACAATCCACTGAAGGAACTCCGTGGTCAATCAGCACCAGCGGGAGGAAAAGAATGGTCAACGTCTCGTGTCAGAATCCTTCAACCGAGAGTCTTGATGAAAGCTTTCAACCTAAAACTTAGATTACTCTTTATTTCTCCAACAGATGCAGCTCGACCTACTGAGTTCCTCCAGCAGGCTATTTGTTTTGCTCCAGATTCTTTTGAGTGTTGCCATTTTTCCTCAAACCAGGTGTTATGTGCTCAAAGGACTCGAAAACCAGCAGCAACAGAAATTCACCAAGACAATGGCGACTTAAACAAAAAATAGTTTTATTTTCTTAACACAGAATAATAAGATCAATATTTAACTTATTACTATTAATCCTTCGAATTCTAAGCACACGTGTAAGCAATGTTTGTGTGTTCAGGAAAGTTCTTTTTCACTGTCCAAACATTCATTTTTCATTTCTCCAAGTTTACTGGTATCAGGCAATCTTCCATACTGTGCACAGAATTAACCAGTTTTTATCTTCACCAGGTTCTAGTACTTTAACTTAAGTTGTTACTGCTCAAGAAGGTCTTTGTTGGTTTCAGAGAGATATTTATTGTTTGTTGGACACACAAACTGATCTCCTTCAAACAGCTACTGCAATGTCTTGCCAAAGAAACTTGCCCCCTCTTGGGTTTTTCCAAAAGGTAACCTCTTCTTCCAGGTTACCACAAAGAGCTCTTTTTCCCCTATTTCAGGATAAACACATTAACTAGGCACAGCTTCTGCAATTGACGGCAGAGATTTATAATAGGCTAAACTCAGAACTCAAAACCCACCTTGAAATGGGATCTCACAGCAGGTCTGCAAACTTGCAAGTCTTCAACACCAACTGCATGACCCTCTTGGAACAGCAACCTTCAACTAGCAATTTAAACTTCTGGCACCAGTCTTGAGCCTGGGCATTGCACAAACATGCTGATCCATTAACACCTATTTGTAAAACTCTCACAAGTACTATCCCATTGTCACAGGAAAGCCAATTGGAGACATGAAGCCTATCCCTGCATGGCACTTGAGATGTTTGTGAAATGTAATCTAATAACTAAACCTCACAATTTTACCCTTTTTAAAATGTATTTTATCATAATTTTATTAACCCATTCCATATCACAGGATACATGTCCCAAAAATATCTCCTTTTTATCCAAGTAATTGATCCAAATCATCTAAATCAAGGATTGGGAGGTCGCTGTTTAAAATAAAAGGGCTGACCATTTAAGATAGAGATGAGGTTTTTTTTCCTCACATAGACAAAAATGTTTGGAACACTGAAGAGGGTGGTGGAAGTAAAATTGTTGAATATTTCAAGTCAGATATAAATTAATTCCTGATAAACAAGAGGGTGAAAATTTTCCTCATGTAAACAAGAATGCAGACCCAAGGTTTTAACCAGATCAGTCATGATCTTAATGAATGGCAGAGATGGCTCAAAGTGCTGAGTGACTTACTCTCTTTCCTAAGATAAATGTTAAATTGTTGCATCCCTAATGACCCTTGTATCAATCTGCCACCTCCCATCAACCTCCACACAGCCCATCAAAGCTTTGCTTTGACAGGTTTTAAATTAAGTTGGCTTTTGGTGACCTGGGCTTATCTGATCTCAAGTCATTAATTGCCACATCTACTGAGATACAGTGACAATGTTAATTTGCAACTGATTTAATCCATACATGATACAACAGTACAAACACCGCACAGACTCAGAGAGAAATCAATTGGTACCGCACAAAGCCAATATTATTTTGCTGGAGTGAGGTTTATTCAGAGTCTGACAACAGTGAGAAAGAAACAGTCATTGAATTTGGTGGTACTCGATCTCACAGTTGAACTTGGGCCCTATCAGGTCTCCAAAACCCAAGGACCATATTTACCTCATTCCATTTTTATGGAAATGCTCTCAAAGTGTATGAAGCTTTCAAAAAAGGTTCAAGCACGGGTCAGGCAGATATCGATTTTCAAGAAAGTCTTCCAGCACACCAAATGAAGGCTACTGAATAAATAATATCCAGCCAGGTTGTTATATTTATTTGCAGGTTGTATTACCTTCTCCGAAACAATATGGGCTAAAAATACCGTTGCACAACCCTGGAAGATTTTAAAACATATTGAAAATCAGGTTAGCCAGGAGACATTCTGGGTACTTTCTGAACATCTTCCCATACATGGTTTTTTATTCTTTTTCACAGTAAAACTTCCTGAAATGACATAATCAGAAATAAAACATGCCAAATTTCTCAACCTCGCTGGTCTGAAAAGCAATCATTCTTATTTACTCACAGAACAACCCGATTCATTAATCACCCAGCCCCACCAAACTTACTGACAAAGAACTACAGCATTAACTGCATTCTTTGCTCTCTCGATTTCTTGGACATCACTTCAGATGCTCCCTGAATCGCTTTGCCTCAGACGTCAGAGTCGTGATCACTCTCAGTATGCTAACTTTGACATCACTCTAGACTGCTGCTTCTGATCTCACTGCTGCATTGGGGATGTTACCAAACACCACACTAAAGAAGAGAAAATTCTTCTTCATCAGGCCAGAGGAGCAGGCACAACAGGTAGAGTCATTTCCCTGTAATGCAAGTGGCATGTGTGAACACTAGCATTTATATGTTCACGAATGCCTCTCATCAGCTTCCTGCTAAGAGCTGGAGATCCCCTAAATGGTTCTTCACCAGCTCATCTGGGCCTTTCTGACCCCTTGGAGCACTCTGCCACCTCCCACCATCCTCCACACATCCTATCATTATGGTACCAGCTGTGTTATAACAAGGTGCAGAAACATACAATCATCCGACAACTCAGAAATCACTACAGCAGTGTTACATTCAACAACACTTCAGTCAAAACCTCACATTTTAATCTATTGTTCTTCATGCAACTTCCACAAACAATAAAGGTTGATTCACAGTAAAAAAAAAGTAGAGCAATGTCCAGACTCATTAAAATTAAAATCTGCTGCAGTATGGCTGTGGCAATGTTTAGACCGCTGGGTAAATGCTGATTAGCGAACTTGCTTTGGACTGAATGATAACCACAAGTAACCTCGATTTTAACTTTCGCAGCTGAAATATTCATGTTCCTGCTCAGTTCAATTTCAGATCAATTTTAAAAATATTCAATCATACACTATGGATATGCTGGCAATTCTAGCATGTATCATTAACACTAGTTGCAAATGAATGGATGAAGCAGTTATCAACCAAATTGGTAGGCCTGGATTCACATACAAACCAGAGCAGGTTAAGAAAGCAGATTTCTTTTGCTTAAGGAGAAGAGTGAACCAGACGGGTTTATGCAATCATCTGCTCGTTTCAAGGTTAATTTTGCAGTTTTTTTTAAAGCAAGTAATGAAATAAATCTGGAATGTAGATTTCACAGCTTAGACCATAACGCATAGGAGCAGAATTCAGCAATTTGGCCCAACGAGTCTGCTCTGCCAATCAAATCATGGCTAATGTATTTTTCCTCAACCCCATTCTCTTGATAATGCCCTTACTAATCAAAAATCTCTCAACCTCTGCTTTATATATACCCAATAACTTGACCTCAATAGCCATCTGAATTCTCCCTAACACAGATTAGTGTTATTACAAAACCAGGTGTTGGTACATATGTAAGAGAGAATAGGTTTGAAGGAATTAAGTGGGGAAAGAGATCGATGGAAATTCTGAGATGCAATGGATTGAATGCCTCTTTTGTTGATACAAAATATTAAAATATGCAAGTTGATAAAGGATGAAAGAGCAAGTGTTGTTGATAGGAGAAGCTGTTACATGGCCAGGAACACCTGGTGTGGATGTGAGTACAAACAGGGATCATAGCCTCTCAATTGGAATTTTAGCTGCACAACTAAATCCTGGGATAGATCACAAATGGCTCAAATTTCCTAGCAACCACATCCATTTTAACCAAAACATCCTCAAATCATGTAATGCACATCTGTAAATATTGTCTCTTTGGCCTGTGAAGGAGATTAGGAATGTTCAGTTCCACTCATGGTTTAGGTTTATGAAGAAAATACAATCACTTCAGTCACCAGGACAAATTGTTAGTTTTAACCATGGGGTACTAGGGATGTGAAAAAGGGAAAGACTGAATTTGGGGTTTTGTAACTGATCAGCAGTCGATACATCCAAACCAGAGAACAGACATACAAGTAAAACACAGGGGCTCTGCAAATGTTTATACTTGATGTTCTGTAAAAGCTATGAAGATTATCAACTTTTTTGTGAAGAGACTTCACAGGATGTTCCTATGGCAGACAATAGCTATGCTACTGTAGGTGAGTTACTAGGACTATCAGTTTTCATTTTTTTGCTAAATGTTGCTAATTTTAAAGCGATGAATTGGAACATTACTCTTGTTTTTAAAGAAGCAGGGGAGTTGCATAAAAAATGTGGAGGCAATATCTCCAACAGGACCCCACTAACAGACACAATCCCTCCCTCTCTACTTTCATTTGGGATCTTTCCTTCCATATCCACTTGCCTTTCCCACTAATCACCATCCGATACTTATCCCTATGATCGCATCCACACCTCTTCACAGACCACGATCCAGATCCCCAAACAATCCTTCTGAGTGAGGCAACACTTCATCTCTGAAGCTGCAGGGGATGTTTACCGCATTTGCTTGTCCCCAGTGTTGTTGCCTCTACATCAGAAAGATCAGGCAGAAGTTGCGGCATAGCTTCGCTGAGCACCTTCGCTCTGTCTACTGTAACATTCAGGACATTCCAGTATCCAGCCACTTTAATCACACTTCCCATTCCTACACCAATAGACCTGTCCATGGCTGACTGCAGTGTCAGGTTGAAGCCTTACACTAATTGGAGGAGCAACCATGTTACAACTAGACGGCTTTACCATCAATGTCTCCAGTTTCAGATAAACTCCCCTTTGTTTTCCCAAGACATTCATCCCCTTCCTTTCTCCTATCTCCCTCTGTCCCTGTTCCCTCTCCTCCGTCTCCGCACCACACCGGGTGACATCATCAGAAAGGATGAGTCCAAAATGACTGTCTATAAAATTTTTGTGTAGTGTATCCGCAGAAATTTATTATTTTTTATAAAAATATTCCTGTAGCTAGTTTTAACAACAAAAAAAAAACATTTTTCGTAACCCCAGCTTACATGTATCAATATACATACAAGGCTAATTTACTTTTCAAACCTTCTAATGTGCTCTGGTCAGAGCTGTCAATATTACCCAATTACAATGACACTTCAAATCACGTAGTTTTGTCTGTACATGCAACCAGCACACACTGTTGTTTTCTTTGCTGCTAATATTTTTGTCAAATTTTCTGGTGTAATATTGTGGTAAATAGTAATGCATCTCATGTAACAATAAAGTTTAACATTAAAATCAACATAATTTTGATGTAGTTTTTAATGTTTTTATTTCAAATTCTATTGTTTTCTTACCAATTTTCACTTTAACCACATGAAACTATGTAAACATAAATACATTTAGGCTGTGCGTATGATATTGTAATTTAAAGGTCTAATTTTAACTTTGCTAGTGGTTTATCTCACCGTTACATTCAGTGATATACAAGAATTAAAATATACAATAAAAATTACTATGATCTGGTACGGGTGGGGGGGGGGTGACACCATGAGTTACTACACTGGGTGACACCAACCCTAGTGATGGCAATGTTCTCCTTTCCTTCTCTTTCCCCTCTACCCTGCTCTTCTTGCTTGTAACCAACACGAAGGTTCCTTCCTTCAGCTCCCCACCACATCCCTCCATTCCTCCTATCAGAATGCATCTTCCTCAGCCCTCTGCTTCTTCCTCATGTCACCTCCTTGCCTCTTACCTTCCCCCCCCCCATTTCCCCAACACCAGTATTTTTCTATCACTTGCCAACCTATCCTCCCTCCCCACCCTCTTATTCAAGCATCTGATCATTTCTTACTATTCCTGATGAAAAGTTTCAACTCAGAACACTGAGTCTATTACCTTCCATGAATCCTGCCTGGTCCACTGAGTTCCTCCAGTTTCCCAATCTCTCTTGTTTAAACAATTCATTCATTCTTCAAATGGCCTATTTTAATGCTCTTATTAAAAAAAACCAGCTATCTTGCTATTGGGAAACAGAAATGTGTGTCTGTGTGTGCACACATATGCATGTGGTGTTTAAATATCAGTTTCTAGGAGGAAAGAAGTTTGATCAGTGTTGGGGTGGACATTGTCTGATCAAAAATGTTGCAGATTAGGCATTCCTGATGTAGATTTCTCTATCAAGACCTTAACCACAAGACAAATCTCCTGAAGATTAAATTAGTAATCTGTCAAGATTTCCTAGGCCCCAGAACTGGTCTGCTAAAAGGCCTTTTTACTGTGGGGGATAAAAAGAGAACATAAAGGTAGATATTCACCTACCTTTATAAAAATGCCGACAGCGGATACTGGATGTGGACTCTGATCTGTCCAGGGAGGTAATCCTAGAGGTGAAGCAAGTCACTCCACTTTGCTCCATAAAGGCAATGGTGTTGAATGCGGCTACTTAGGGGCAGGCTGATTATGTAAGGACACCATCAGCCCGCGACCCAGGAGGCACCACCAGGGCTCCCTCAGTGATCTTGTTGGGGTTAGGACCCCCTCCTGCCACCTGAAAATGTCCTCTTCCTGTTCTCCCTCCACCCTACGCTCCTTCACCAAGGCCTCCAAGACTGAGGAGCAGAAGGGCAGCAAGGTGAGGCAGCAAGGTGTCTGGCCCGAAGAGCATGGAGGTCCAACAGAGGCAAGGAGAGTCAGAGCCCAATGAGCCACTGGGGCCAGAGGGCAAAGGGACCCGGGTGCTGAGCTCCGTGGCCCAGAAGGAATTAGGACAGATACTGAGGAGAGGACATGGCGAAGCAGAGCCAGGGAGTCTGATGGATGAAAGAGCAGGGGAGCCAGGCTCGATGTGCCAGAGGGGCAGCGCCGGGCAGAAGAGCTGGACGGAGGAGCCTCAGGTTTTATAACGAGAACTTCTTTTTTGTTTTAATGTGGGATCAATGGCCGTCTTTGTTACTCATAATCCCCCACACAGCGGGAGCTGCTCTGCATTTTCAAGAGCGGTTCCAGCTGCTTGGAGGATTATGGGTAATGAAGATGGCCATTGCTCAGCGCACATGTCTAACCTCACGGCATCGGGCAGCGTTATTGCACCACTCATCCTCAGCTCCGAAAGATGCTTACCTACACCACTCTCCATAAAAGCAACGCTGGAGCAGCCTTGTAGGCCTTCTCCATAACAGGTAAGTCCGCCTTTTTTCTTTCCTTGTTGAGCCACTTTCAATGTGGCGTCGCTCCATAAAAAGGACTACTGACTTTTCCAATTTAATTAAATTAAAATTCAGTGTTGAATTTGCCAGTCTGTCACACTGGGTTCAAATGAAAGCTTCCCCTTCCTGTTTGGTTATTCTGACTGTTGTCAAAACCTAAGTCAGAATTCTGCATTAAGGTTCCATGGTGGGGATTATTATACATTTTTATTTCAATGTTTAAAAATGTGATTTTTTTTTTAACAGATCAGTAATTAGACTTAGATTTTGATTCAGAAGACTCAGCCTTTAAGTATGTCAATAAAAAATGAAATGGGAATTTTTTTTTCCCCACTTTCCCATTCAGTCTTCCAGACCATTCCACGCACTGAGAAAATTACCTAAATATGTAATTTCCTCAAAGCTGAGCCACATTTGTCTTTCACCATCTTGAAAGTTACACAAAATGTACAAATACAAATGTAGTTTAATATAGCAAAGACTTTGTGACATCTTGGCAGCCATTGGAGCTTAGATTCAAATTTGTTATTGGACAGAATTATCTCAGAAAATACACAATGCTAATAAATTGCATTCGGTCTACAGCAATAAAACACATTACATCTAGATTTCCTAGAGATAAAATAATGTAAATATAAACAAAGACCAACAGACATGAATTCTGATTATACACTCAATTTAATTACTGTAATTGAACATCAAACATGGACTCTCCAACCATGTACGATGAACCATGTTCAGGCTTTGAGTTATCAATTAACAAACCAACCTCAGAAGTGAAACAGCATCTGGCAGGAGATCAGAATTTCAGCCTGTGAGAGTTATGTCTATGGTGAGCCAGGGCTGCATTGAAAACAAGGGACCATGGAGGAAGCAGCTGGTGCAGAATAATGGTGCGAATCATCAAAGATCCAGTATTTCAAAGCTAAAAACCTCTGAAGTTGCATTCAACGGACAGTACAATTTGACAACCCAACAAACCAAGAACATGGTCACTGTAGGAACAAGAATGTTTTTCTCTCTTTAAAAGTTGGTTCCTTTTTGTATTAATCAAGAACAAACACATCAGTGCACTTCTCATCAAAACTCTCTTTTGGCCTCACTTAAATGCTTAACTAAAATACTCGAGAATATCTTGAAAGCATCAATTCTCTTATATGCTACAAATCTGACATTGACATTTCTGTGCTAATATTGCCAATAATGTACTGATTTTGCACAAAATAATTTCAAAATTCAGGAATGTCACACAATTCTAATCAAAGAAAATATATTTTGTTTTAGACATACAGCACGGTTACAGGCCCTTTCGGCCCACAAGCTTGTGCAGTCCAGTTACACCTAATTGACCAAAACGCCAGTACGTTCTGAAGCATGTAAGAAAACTGGAGCCCCTGGGGAAAACCCATACAGACTTGGGGTAATGTAGAAACTCCTTACAGACAGCACAGGATTCGAACCCAGTATCGCTGCTGCTGTTACAGCGTTGCGGTAGCTGTGCCGCCCATGATGGGCAAGAAAGGGTTGGAACTCAACATTCTGACTTCCCAGTGTTAATACTGCCTCAAACAATGCACTTGGCTGGAATGGCAACATGAAGGCTAAATCAGCCATTCTCAGTGAGGGGGGGGGGGGGGGGGGGGAGAGAGAAATGCCCCAGGTAGCCACAGCATATTCAAGGGGATCCATGGGCTGAAATCATAGAAAAATGTAAGGTTTTTTTTTCCAAATGTAGTTTATACAGAAGAAACCAAATAAACCTGACTGTTTCACAGGAAAGAGGGTCCATAAACTTACAGCAGAGTCCTAATGGGCCCTGAGCTAAAAAAAAATGGCTGGGATAAATGGCCTCACTGCTAATGTCATGCACATTTTGACCTCCATATAAATTGTACATAATGTCAATTTGTCTCAGTGGTAGCACACACCTCCCATTTGTGTCCAGCATCATTCCTTTTAAAATTTTATAGGCTTGAGCAATTCATACATTTTTATTTAGCTCTGAACTGGTAATCTTATTGTTCATTTCCCATTAATGATCGTATCAAATTCCATAGAAGCACTGACAGGTATTTCAAAATAGTGGAGTAGATTTTCAATATAATTGTGCTTCCAGGAAGGCAGAAAACAAAGTAGGCATGCACTAAAAGCCAAAAAATGAGTAAACACAGTTGTGAAATATGGCATGTAACAATCAAGTCAGTAACTATAATGAGGAAACAGAATTTTATTTTTCTCTCAGTATGCTACATATTGTGCACTCATACTTGTGCCTTGGAGATCTGTTTAATTATGTAATTTGCAAATAAAACTCCACCTATTCTCCGAAACATTGACCTGCACAATAAAATAGTGGTTACTGTTAAGTACTGTGCTTGGCCTCTGTAAATGTGGAATCTTGCAAACTATATTTTATGAAAGATAATCAACAGAGATAGTGTAATAAAAACTAATTAGAAAGTGTTTCCTCTAATCTGGCTGCTCCAATTCCATCCACATCAATTGAAGATGTTAAAAATCAAGTTAATTGATAGCAGAAATGGGGAGCACATGTTTCTGAACATAATAGAATGCGATCAATGGTGCTTTTACCCTCCTTCATCTCTGCTTCAAATTTCTCATTAGTACAGTTTAAATGTTACCAACTGTTTAATTGGGCTTATACCTGCAGGGATGAAGAACACTGTAGGGAAAGCTTTATTGTTTTGCTATTTTGCCATGAGAATATTCAATGCTTGTACCATGGAGATAGTATTCAACTTCTGATTCTCAAACAAATGGTTGTGAGTCAGCCAACCATTTTAAAGTTCTCAATTTTGTTTCTCAAAGGAATACCACAATTTGCTGACTAATGTTGAATTTTAATCCCCATAGTCTATGCTCACTTTACGTTAACAATGAAAACATCCACTGAAAAGTTCAAGATTCACTTTACAGGACACCCAGATAACGAACAGATACCATTCTTACCGAGACAGTCATAAGTTGGAAAAAACACACACACAATAAAAAAAAATCAATTGATATGATACCAATCCTTCCACAGCAATTTAAATAATGAAATTAAAAGCACACAAGATTGATATCAGGGGATATCAAAGTCAGGCATTCATAACTCAGGGATGGAGAGTATTTGGATTTAAGGCCTGACATGTTCACTTCCCCCCTCCAGACAATTCTCATCTATGATCTCATGGGTGGCAATGCAAAATGTCAGTGAGAATGTAAACAGAAAATAAGACTTAACCCAGGTCAAGAATCTTGCACAAACTGAGAATTATCCTCAGCATTTAAATGCTGAGGAGGAGAGACAAGGATTGGAATGCTAAATGATTAAGACTTGTTCAATAAATCTTCACATCAAGTTAGAAATGCAAGTGGATTTGATTTGATGCTCTATTGGTAAAAGGCACCAATAATCACTTTGCATTACTTGTCTCAATATTACCTCCCTTTCTTCATTGACAACATTTGATAATCGCTTCAAGGTTAATGGGCAGGGAATAATGATGGGAGCAAATGAATGGAAAATTCAACAGGATTTCTATCCTGGTGAAAACTAGCAGAGGCAGGATCAGCTATGCAAGATGCAAAAGCCCAAGGACATTCACAGTTTTCCGGACATAACAGAAATCCAGGATCAGCTATGCAAGATGAAAAAGCCCAAGGACATTCACAGTTTTCCGGACATAACAGAAATCCATCTTTAATCAGATTCACATTGTATTTAAGCAAGGATTGCTTTTTTTTAAAGTGCAATTAGTAAGCGAATTAAAATGAACTAACCTGAGAAAAGATCAAGTTCAAGTTACAACCCGACAAAACAATGTTTGTCTGGAACTGTGATGGATTTATGCTAAATTATGATCTTCAAAGTCACGTGTCATGTGATGAGACATTTCAGAAAAACATACTACCGAACCAGAGGCATTTTGAAATCAGAAGAAGTTGACGACGCTGTGGGGAAGACAGGATTGACAATACAGTAGCTAGAAAAGGTACTGTTACATGTTACTTCTGGTCAAAGGAGCACACAGAATAAATGGTTTTGAAGGAGAAAGGCCACTTCTGACTGTCTATTTAAAATAAAGAGGGCAACCTTGCATCCATGGAAATGGTCACTTTTGATTAAGAATGCAAAAGTAATCTTTCATTTGAAACTTAACCATTTTTAGATAGTTACTTCATGTAATCCTTGCCTGGGTTTGTGAAATCATAATTGGAAACACAGATAACAATCACATATCGTATATACAGAGATAGAATTTAAAATTTAGCCCCATGGTTATCAATTTTATACGGGAATTGGACTGGGTCTTACTGAGATTCAATTCAGGTAACAAAAGACACTTGTTATGAGCCCAGAGGACCCCAAAACCCAGCAGCAATAGAAATTCAACACGACAAATGGTTACTTAAACAAAAGTTGCTTTTAATTCACTTTAAACATGAAAATAGGATCAAACTTCAACTTATTACTATTAACAACCACCTTCTAATTCTAAGTGCACGTGTATGTAATGTGTATACACGTTCAAAGAAAGTTATTTAATTCACAATCCAATCTCACTTCTCATTCCTCCAAGTTCAATGGCATCAGGCAATTCTTATACTGTGCACAGAATTTAATATTTATGAATTTCACCAGGCTTTGGTGCTCTGGAAGGTTGTTGTCGGTTTTCAGAGAGAGATCTGTTGTTTGCTGTACACCCACAACTGATTCCTTCTGATCAGCCACTTCAGTGTCTTGCCGAAGAAACTTGCCCTATCAGAGTTTTCCGGATGATATCCCTTCTTTCAGGTGTTATATTATGTTATCCAATTAACATTATATATGTTTTAAAGGAGATAAATTGTGGCAGTTTTTTTTGTTTCCCTTATTTCAAGTGAAACATTATGCAGCCAACCATCTCCTCTTACATGGACCACAAGGGCTTTGACCAGACTGAAATAAATGGGGTTTTTCCACAAGCTTGCCAGCTTGTCCTGTTCCAGACCCAGCTGCTGCTGCTGAACTATAGAACTGTAGAACAGAATTCTCCCTCTCTCTCTCTCTCTCTCTCTCTCTCTCTCACACACTCAGAGAAAAATCACATGACCCTCGTAGAGCAGCCAACTGCGCTCAGACAACTGCGGCTCTGGGCCTAATCTTCTGAGTTCATTCCTTTGTTGCTTTCCAAAACAATAATCTATTACTCCACAGCATGTTCAATTAACACCTACTTGTGAAGTCTTTATAGGCATCGTTCAAGTTTTTTCAAAGGCACCCAGAGCCTGGACTGTCTATATTGAGCAGAGCTGACATTTTAAATGAGAACTGTGTTGAAGTGTTAGCATGTGACATAAACTAAAAAAAACTGCCACAATTTATCTCCTTTAAAACATATATAATGTTAATTTGATAACATAATATGTAACATAATCCATCACACTTTGCCCTACAAAGGAATTTTAACTCAGGTTAAAATTCAGTTATAACCAAACTGACTTTAAAAATCACTAAAGAGATAACAATAGTCAATACATAACATGTTATAATAAAGTAACCCAATGTTGAGTATATTTTTCTATACATGATGAATTTAACATCTTGACAAACAATTTGCTACCACATTATTTGTACCTCTGATATGATTAATTTGTAGATTATATTCTTGCAATATTAAACTCCAGTTTAACAATCTTCTGTTTTTATACTTCATTTTATTCAAAAACACCAGAGGATTGTGTTCGGTAAATATCATAAATGGTTCATGAGAGGTACCAAGATACACATCAAAATTCTGCAGAGCAAATACTATACACAATTCCTTCTCAATAGTGGAATAGTTCCTTTGATGAGCATTGAATTTTTTTTTGAAAAGTAGTCAACTGGATTGTCAATTTCATTATGTTTTTGTAATAAAACCACGTGCTGCCCTCTCACTGGCATCCACTGTTAAAGAAAATGGTCTGTCAAAATCAGGAGATTTTAAAACAGGGTAATGGCCTAGCATCTCCTTTAAATATTCTAAAGCTCTCCGATAAACTTTAGTCCACACAAATTTCTCCCCTTTCTTCAAAAGATTGGTTAAAGGAAGAGAAACCTCAGCAAAATTTCTTATAATACCCTGCCACTCCAAAAAACATTCTCACCACTTCCTTGCTATTGGGAATAGGAAATTCAGAAAATCCATTTTCCTTAGCTTGAATAGGTGCAACTTTGCCATGACCAACTACATGACCTAAATATGTTACAGTAACATGTCCAAATTCACTTTTTGCTAAATTAACAGTTAAGTTTGCTTTGGATAATCTGGCAAACAATTTGTCCAATTCTCTTAGATGTTCTTCCCATGTATCACTTTTTGTGACCAAGACATCAATATAAGCATCTGTATGTGTTAACTCTTGGTTTGCCAAATTAATCATCCTTTGGAATGTTGCAGGGGCATTTTTCATGCCAAAAGGTTACCCATTATATTCGTATAAACCAGATGGAATTACAAAAGCCAAAATATTCTTTCCTCTCTCAGTTAGAGGCACACACCAGTAACCCATCAATAAATCCACTTTAGTAAGAAATTTAGCTTTCCCAATTTTATCAATACAGTCACCTATTCTTGGAATAAGATAAGTATCTGTTTTAGTTACTGAATTAACCTTCCTGAAATCTGTACAAAACCTAACAGTTCCACCTGGTTTAGGAACCAGAACACAAGAAGAACTCCAATCTGGGTTTGAAGGTCTAATAATATAATTTCTCAACATGTATTCCACCTCCTGATCCATATCTCCTTTAAAACATATCTATACATAATATAAAATATAACATAATCTGTCAACTACCTCATTTGAACTTGATGGCCATGAACATCCAGACCCTTACCACGAGGCCTGCAAGGTGCTAGGAGAATCAGACCACAACTCCTCTGAAAATATTTGACAGTTGGGAAACCTACACCTCTCAGCTTTGCCACCTGTCATTGGTGTCAGTTTTTTTTTCTTCCAATCTCAAACTTCCAGTGAAACAAACCTGCAGATGCTGGAGGGACGCTGTAGGTCAGGCAGGATCCAGGAGTTGAAATGATAGTCAACACTATGTTCAGACAACATTGAGTTCCAACCCACAACATTAACTGGCCATTTTTCCCCATGGATGCTGCCTGACCCACTGAGCCCCTCCAGTTCCTCTTTGTTCACCGAAGTCCCCATCTTGCAGGCATTTCAGCAAGTTTCAGTTCCCCCCGAAAAAAAGCAAGTATTTCTGTCCCTAAATTCAGAGCTTCCTGAATTGTGCAATTCTCATATAACTGCAGGAGACATGACATTCAACAGATTTTCCTCCAAGTGAAAATAGGGTAATTTTGCATTTCCAACATGGAATTGTTTAAGGGGTAATACGCTATGGCAACTGTCACGTGTAACTCTGCAGTTACCACTGGTGGGATGTGGATGTTCTGCGCTTTGTACTGGTTGAAGGATTATTGGTTGTCTGGTGAAGATCCACAAATGGCCCAGGCCTCAATATGGAACGCTCTGAGCACTTCACACAGACAAGATTCAGACCTCTGCACTTAATTGTCAAGGAAAAAGGCAATCAACAAACAACGAGGGAAACACGACAGGCTGCAGATGCTGTGATTGTAGTAAGCACACCGAAATGCTGGAGGAACTCAGCAGGTCTGTTAAGCATCTATAGGGGACAAAGATATATTGCTAACATTTTGGGCCTAAACCCTCCTTCAAGGCAAAAAAAAATCAGAAAACGCAGAAGCAGGATATATCAGAAAGTCTCAGAATTCAAACAATGGGGGAAAAATCCAGACCAACAAAAAAGTGTTAATTGGATATGATAAGGGACCACACGAGAAGTTATCATGTCTGTGTGAAAGGAGACAGGGAAAGGTGGCACGACAAAGAAAGAAGGGACAAAAGCCAGAGAAGTCAATAATTAATGCCAGCCAGCTGGAGGGTGCCCAGTCGGAAGATGAGGTGTTGTTCCTCCATTTTACGGGTGGTCTCAGTCTGGTAGTACATGAGACCATGGACTGACATGTCGGCAAGGGAATGGGATGGAGAATTGAAATGAATCGCCACTGGGAGATCCACGTCATTGAGGTGGACAGAGCCGAGGTGCTCAAAGCGATCTCCCTGTCTGTGTCCAGTCTCTCCAATCTAAAGGGAGACCCACAGGAGGAGCACCTCCCCCATTTTTTGAATTCTGAGACTTTCTGATATATCCTTTCCTGATTTCTCCTTGAAGGACTCACGCCCGATGCTGAAAGGACTGGCTGAGCTCCTCCAACAATTCAGTATGTTTACTTAAATCAACTATCAACAAAACCCTGGAATGAAAAATTACGGTTTCAAAAGCCGCTTTTAGGTGTTCCGAAGAAGATTAGGCGCCTGCAGGCGCGGCTAGCGGAGTTCAGCTGGCACGTTTAGGTGGCCACGGAATTGATGGCTTTCTGGCACTTGAACGTGCCAGCTGACTGCTAGCCGTCTAGCAGCGAAAGCCGGCTACTCAGGTCAGTGACCTAGTCCCACCCACGCTGGCTTGATGTCATTTACAGCACATCAAGGCATGCCTAACAAACAATTCAGGCATGACTTGACTCATGCTGCCGGTTTCACCCCCCTCGCCCGCCCGATTCCCACTGCCAGTCTCTCTCCCCCACCCCCCCACTCCCTCGCCAGGTACCAAATACTGCCAGATCCGGAAAAGTTAACTCCACAATGTCCTTACACAAGCCCCGGCTCAATCATTACTTTCCGGTTACATCGTTACTTTGAGGGGTTAGTGCCGGTGTCCTGCTCGAAACGGTGCCCCACATCAGCAGCAGGAGGGGTTGTTTAACATCACGCTCACGAGGAAGCGCACCCCCCACCCCAACACCAGGAGCATCAAAATACGGATCAAAAATCAGTAACTGCGCTAGTTTCACAGAAATAGACACCAGTCATTTCGGGACCGAATCGTCCTTACCCTGGCAGTGACACTGGATAACGAGGAGGGACGGAGACAAGAGGAGAGAGGCTGGATGCTGCTTTTAGTTCTTTTTAAAAAAACTGACTTTCAACTGAAACTAACAAGGGCTGTGGAGAGTTGCATTAAACAAACACATCATGTGAGGGGAAGGGAGGAGGATGGGGGGGTGTGTGTTGAGGGAAATGATTTTTAACCGCCTTAAATAAATATCTAGATACCAAATACTTTTAAAACACATGCACGCATTCAAAATTTTAACAAACCATTAGTGTACAGACGCAAAGCAGTTCTCTCTCCACCGATCTATCTCCCTCAACGCTTTCAAGAGTCGATGGCTGATGACATCACTGCGACATCATCAGCCCACCCCCTGGCAGCCCGGCCGCTTTCAGCTGCAACAGACGAGGCTCGAAGCAGGATATTATACCTCCTGGAGGAGGGTTAGGTAAGTAAACCTCCTGGCCGGCTTTTCCGGTTTCAGATGGCCACCCAACAGACGCACAGGAACATAATGTGCGGCTTTACAGTCGGTATTGTGGCCATCTGAAAGCAGCTAAAGTTAAGGTGCAATCTGATCAGCCATGATGCTCTCAGAAGGTGAAGCAGGTTTAAGAGGTCAATATATCTAGTCCTGATCCTGTTCCCAATTCCTGAGTTTGGATACACATCAACAGCTCCAGATGTCAACTTCTTGTCACCTCAAAGCTTAATAAGTTGTGTAAAGATTCAAAAAGTTCAAATTTTACTAGATCCCAGAAGAAGGTAACTACATTCATAATTTCTCCATTATTTACAGGTGAAAATAACAGAAATATAACAATTCTCATGTTTTTATAAAAATTATATCACATTGTTTATTATGCTAATACTGAATTAAATTTTCCTTTAACCTCCATGATTATGTTACTTTCAGTTTTGCTGAATTTTTGCAAGTATTGTTTCATTAATTTTACTGATTTATATCCAGCTTCATTCATCATTTTTGTACTACTCTCAAAATTGAATAACCTCTTGTAAAGTTACTGCATGGTTAACTGCCATTTCTTTAATAAAATTGTTCAATATCAGAACCATTCTTCTTGTGAATAATTTATTAATTCAGATATAATCTAAACAATATATTGCACACTAACGGTTCCTACTCCTACAGAATTCTACAAAAGGAATCAAATAACAAAATCCTCCTCAGGAGATCATTTGCATCACTTCTCAGAAATGATCTCATTTCATTCCGGTTTCCCAACAAGGATGTACCTGCACATCTTCCATTTACTTGAGAAAGTCCATTTCGCTATCTGCAGAAAGTAATGGAAGCCAGTGGAGGGAGATTCCACTACACTGAACGCTCCTCGATTCTAAAGCAGGTCTTTTGTGAAATATTCCTATCATCAGTATGCTGCAAAATGTGGATCAGGTAAATCAAGGAACACTGTTGTTGGTGACACTGCAACACTAACTGAGGAGCTATCATTCATCTGGGCCATGGAATGAAAAACAAGGATTCACTTTGATCGACTTTTATGATCCAGGGAAGACTACAGCACAGTACGGCCCTTCTAGTCTGTGCCTAGTCCCACTGACCTGCAAGTCCTTACCCCTCTCATCTATGTGCCTTTCAAAATATTTCCCAAATGTCCAAACTGAGCCTGCCATCACCAGTTCAGCTGTCAATTCATTCCATACTGCCACCAATCTACGTGAAGAAGTTCCCTCTAACGTTCCCGTGAAACTTTTCCCCTTTCACCCTTAACCCATATCCTCTAGATTTTATTTCTGCTAACAGTGGAAAAAGTCTGCTTGCATTTAGTCTGTCTATACCCATCATAATTTTATATAGCTCTATCAAATCTCCCCTTTCATCTATGCTCCAGGGAATAAACTTCCCCTGTAACTCAGTTCTTCAAGTCCCGGCAACATCCTTGTAAATCTTCTCTGTACTCATTCGATCTTATTGATATCCTTCCTGTAGTAAGGTGACTAAAACTGCATACAATATTCTAAATTTGGCCTCACAAATGTCTTATACAACTTCACCATAACATCCCAACTCCTATACTCAATATTTTGATTAAGGCCAATATGCTAAAACTACTCTTTACAACCCTATGTACCCTATGTATAACTTTCAGGGAATTAAGCATCTGTATTCCCAGATCCCTCTGTTCTACAGCACTCTTAAGTGTCCTACCTTGGTTTCTCCTTCCAAAATTCAACACCTCACACCTGTCTGCATTAAATTCCATCTGCCATTTTGCATCCCATTTTACCAGCTGGTCCAGATCCCTCTGCAAGCTTTGAAAGCCTTTCTCACTGTCCAATACACTTCCAATCTTTGAGCCATCTGAAAGGTTGTTAATCCAATTTAACACATTATCTTGGCTTATTTCTCTGGATATATTCACACGTGAAAGACCAAGAAAGGAGCAGTGTTCTTAAGGAAGCTGAAGGTTTTCTGCAGCCACTATGCACCTGAAAGACTGGAATACGTCATCCACCAAAACACCCACCCTCCCTCATCACCCCATTCAGGAATAATGATGTTGTACATAGCTTCTCCTCTGTCTTAACCTGCTTTCAGGTGGAATAGATGACAGCGACGGGTGTGTGCAAAGCAACATTCATGTGGCAGCACTGAAGGCGCTGTTCTGGCACCTGAAAGATCTGTAGCAGGGAGAGGTGCCGCGGAGTAAACGCCGGCTCCTGTCGACTGTGGCCGTAGTCGCTTTTTTCAGTTGCCTGGGGGAGCGCTCGGAAGCAGAGAATACACCTACCCGAGGAGGGTTGGGTAAGTACTCCTCGGAATAGGGTTCTCCACTTTCAGGTGGCCTCCCAATAGCCACATTCGGGTATTTTAGGTAGCTTTACATTGGGGTCCTCTGCCGGCACCACCTGCAGCTCCTGGAACGCTTCCACCAGCGTTGTCTCCGCTCCATCCTCAACATCCATTGGAGCGCTCACACCCCTAACGTCGAGGTGCTCGAGATGGCAGAGGTCGACAGCGTCGGGTCCACGCTGCTGAGGATCCAGCTGCGCTGGGTGGGTCGCGTCTCCGGAGTGGAGGACCGTCGCCTTCCCAGGATCGTGTTGTGTGGCGGGCTCTCCGCTGGCCACCGTGACGGAGGTGCACCGGGGAGGGGGTGCGGGGACTGCCTGGAGAAATCTCTTGGTGCCTGCCACATTGACCACCGCCAGTGGGCTGATAACGCCTCGGACCGTGCATCTTGGCGCCTCACAGTTTGGCGGGCAGCAGCCTCCTTTGAAGAAGACCGCAGAGCCCACCTCACTGACGGGGGGCAGGGGAGGAGGGGCCCGGCGCCCAACCCCAACCAACCAATTTTCCCTTGCAACCGCTGCAATCGTGTCTGCCTGTCCCGCATCGGACTGGTCAGCCACAAACGAGCCTGCAGCTGACGTGGACTTTTTACCCCCTCCATAAATCTTCGTCCGCGAAGCCAAGCCAAAGAAAAGAACATTGGGGTATTCTGACCACCTGAAAGCAGAAGAAAACCAAAGTCTAAACTTATGATTAATTGACCTAGTGTGCATAGGAAAGGGTGGGGGGGAGGCAAAGACAAATCTTTTGGTTGTATAACTGCAGATTCCTTAAGATTTTTTTTAAATCAAAACCATGAAAGATTGTGAGTAACAAAACTATCTGTGAATTTTTATTGTGAGGCCTAAAGGTTCTGCTGCTTAACAGTTAATATCTGCAAGGCAACTAACAAATATTGTACAATTATATATGGCATTTTAAGCTTAGACAGAGCTTTGACTTCCAGTAGGGCAAGTTTTATGTTAATGTTTTCAAGTTGTATATTTTAATAACTTTCATATTCTCTGCTTTGTAAATAAGAGATAAACATCATGAATGTTTAGTGATAATACTGCAATGCAACAGCAAAATTAAGTTTTATATATTATTAACAAATATAAATAAGCAAAAATAAACAAACTAATAATAGATACTAACTAATAAATATTATGATTTATCTGAATGTGGAAGAAACTGATGATTAAAATCAAGAAAAACATTACAGTCCTAATCTTTCAAACATGAAAACATGTCGCAAAACAGCCAATTTCTTGATAATTCAAGGAAGCATATGTCTTAATCTTCAAGTTTGCTTCATGAGAGGAAAATGATATAGCAGAAAAGGTCATTGTTGCACACAATATTTTTAAACAAAACAGACTGTGAATAACAAATTTCATTACAAATTTCAAACAACCAACCAATCTAATGAGAAATGCTTTGCTCATTTTTTTAAAAAATGCAAATCATGCAAAACCCAGAGACTTAACTCATGTTACAAGGTAAACAGTGGCCCAATTGTATTGGAATATAACAGAGTAGTGGAATATATCAGTCTTAAACAAAACTAGCTTTGTCATTCATGAAGCCAACAGCTCTTCAGCAGCAAAAAGCTGCCAGAACACTTTAGTCAACACTTTATTTCAAACCAATATGAGCAGAGTAATTTTCTGTACCCCTGCTGAGATGCTGAGTAGGTACCCCTACTGAGTAGGTACCCCTACTGAATAAGTACCCTTACTGAGTAAGTACCCCTATTGAGTAAGTACCCCTACTGAGTAAGTACCCCTACTGAGATGCTGAGTAGGTACCCCTACTATACCCCTACTGAGATGCTGAGTAGGTACCCCTACTGAGTAGGTACCCCTACTAAGCAGGTACCCCTACTGAGCAGGTACCCCTACTGAGCAGGTACCCCTACTGTACCCCTACTGAGATGCTTTATTTGCTCGGAGCTCATTCTGGAAATACCTAGTTGCAAAATCGTGCATAATTTACTATTAAATGGATAAGAGGGTTTTTCCAATGGAAAGAAAAGCAAATGTCATGAGGTGCCCATGCGAAACCTTTACCATGGTACCTCCACCATTTTGCCACCTTTGCATGTAAATTAAGATTGGTTGTATATTATACTGTGGGCGCAGGAATACACCAGAAGTGTACCTGTGCATTTCTACATGTGACCAGCATTCAAACTTGGGCCTATATTTGATTAATTTGCCATTCCTGTCATACAGTTTTATAACAGGAACACAGGCCCTTTGGCCCAACTTGTCCACACCAAGCTAGACACATTTGCTTATGTTTGGCAAACCTTTTCTATACCAAAACCCTTCAGAATGTTCAAATTTATTTCCAACCTCATCAGAATGCAGAAGAACCTGCTTTAATGCCTTCTGCTGTTTCTCATGAAGCTTTCAGTAAGTTCTACACTGACTTTTCTCTTGACATTCCATGATCACAAATATTATGAGCAACTGTTTCACCAGATTTTTGGGTTGGTTAATACTACTTCAAATGTGCTCGTCATTATTTCATTCAGTTTAAAGTGGTAACATTGGGCTCATATTTGGCCCGAATTTTTTTCTAATGTTATTCAGCACCTTCACCATGTCCAGGTTCAATCAGTTGGTTGAAAACTCACTGCTTGGATGGTGTTTCCTGGGATCTTATTAAACCACTAAGTCTCTTATGTCAAATTTTACTCCATTTTCCACACCTAGTATCAAGCATAAATGTACTTTACATTTCTCTATGTCCAAAACTGAAATCAATTCTGAAGTACACACCAATGGCATCATGAAGAAAGCCTCTACTTCCTCAGGAGCTTGCGGAGGAGCTAGTGGAGTTGTTCCAAGTGAACCGGTACAGACTTGAAGGGCCGACATGGCCTGTTTCCGTGCTGTAAATGGTTATATATCTGCCCAAATGCCTCTTAAACATTATAATTATACCAACCCCTATCATTTCCTCTGGCAGTTCATCCCATATGCCCACCAAGGCCTATGTGAAAAAGATCCCCTCAGGCCCCTTTCTGTTCTGAGAGACCAATCAGAAAACAATGTAACCAAGCCCCCAACTTTAACAGCAGAGCTTTCACCATATTCCTCAACCAACATCCACAACTTCAATGCCCACGTAAATATTGTAAGAAGAGCTATTTCAAGCTTCTTGTAGTTATAATAGTGAATCATTTTCTGACACTCTAAAGTTTTTTTCCAATTTAGACCTGCCAGAATCTTCCATGCTAAGTGGACTTGCAAAGATACTGGCAAAACACAACATTCAGGCCAAAACAGCTTGTTTTTTTGCCAATTCATCCTTAACATTAAACATCTATTCCTGCAACATTTAATAGATATTCTGCAGATACATCGCTAGGCAACTCCAAATCTGCAGCTTCACCCAGCAATCATGGGAACACTTTGGCTTGGCTTTGCGGATGAAGATTTATGGAGGGGTATGTCCACATCTGCTGAAGGCTCGTTGGTGACTGACAAGTCCGATGCGGGACAGGCAGGCACGGTTGCAGGAGTTGCAAGGGAAAATTGGTTGGTTGGGATTGGGTGTTGGGTTTTTCCTCCTTTGTCTTTTGTCAGTGAGGTGGGCTCTGTGGTCTTCTTCAAAGGAGGTTGCTGCCCGCCAAACTGTGAGGCGCCAAGATGCACGGTTGGAGGAGATATCAGCCCACTGGCGGTGGTCAATGTGGCAGGCACCAAGATATTTCTTTAGGCAGTCCTTGTACCTCTTCTTTAGTGTTAAGGATGGAGCGGAGACAGTGCTGATGGAGCCGTTCTAGGAGCCGTAGGTGATGCCGGTAGAGGACCCATGATTCGGAGCTGAACAGGAGCGTGGGTATGACAACGGCTCTGTACACGCTGATCTTTGTGTGTTTCTTCAGGTGGTTGTTTTTCCAGACTCTTTTGTGTAGTCTTCCAAAGGCGCTATTTGCCTTGGCGAGTCTGTTGTCTATCTCTTTGTCGATCTTTGCATCAGATGAAATGGTGAGATCCCTCCAAGCTGCACAGCTTCCTGACTTGGAAATATCCAGATATTGAATAATACATAAATTCTGCTGCTCGTTGTGCATCTTTGGTGCACTTTGACTACAGTACACACCTATTTATTGACTGGACATCAAATCCCCAAGTTCAATCACTGAGAACAAAAGAACCAGGTGAAGGGAAATATCATTATTTTCAAAATTCCCTCCCAAGTCATATACTACCTCAACCTTATGTTTGTGCACTTTCTGTGACTGTAGAACGGTGCAGTACAGGAATAGGCCCTTGTGATGTGCCAGATCAAATGCAGTGTACTTAAACACATATCATGGCTTTTATTAGTAGAAACTCAATAGTACAATAATGAATGATAATGGGTGTGTACACAGTTATAGTCAAGGGGAGTGCCCTTGGTGGTAGAGATAATACACGTCCAATGCCAGTAGTGCAGACTAAACACAGATTTACCACATCTTGGGTCTAGGATAACTGTACTGACTGAGATGACACTTTAACCTAATCTCACTATCAAACCCACAGTCAAGGATGGTGCTGTTGTAGTCTGGCGCATTACCTCTACCTTGCTCACACACCTCCTATCAACCCCTCCCACAGGACCCCACCATCACCCATCAGGCCACCGTCTCCCAACATCATCTCTGACCTAATTGAATCTGGGCACCTCCAACCCCCCCTCCCCATGGCCACCAACTTGATTGTCTCCCATTCTTGCACCGCCCATTTCTACCTAAGATATATAAACCTAACCATCCAAGCAGACCCAATGTCTCTGCTTGCTCTTGCCCCACAAAACTAATTTCATCCTACCTTGACTCCATCTTTTCTTTCCTAGTCAATCCCTTCCCACCTACATCTGCGACACCACACAAACCCTCCACCTCCTCCAAGACTTCAGTTTCCCCGAACCGGACCACCTCATTTTCATGATGATGTCCAATCCCTTTACACCTCCATTCCCCACACAGAAGACCTCAAAGCACTTCGCTTTTTCCTGGACCTCAGACCTGAGCACTCACATTCCATAACCACCCTTCTCCACCTGGCAGAACTTGTCCTCACCCTTAACAATTTTTCCTTTAACTCATCCCACTACCTCCAGATTAAAGATTGTTTGTTAAAATTTGGGGAGTTGTCTGAATATAAAGTAAATTGGGATAAGAGTGAAATACTGCCAGTTGGGGATGGAGATTATTCAGAATTATAAAAGTATTATAAAATTAAAGTGGTCAGATAGAATTAAATATTTAGGGATGGTAGTAAATGCAGATTTTCAATCTTTATATAAATTAAATTATGTTCCTTTATTAAAAAGGATTAAAATGGATTTGACTAAATTGAAAGATCTGCTGTTAACATTAATTGGTCGAGTAAATTGCATTAAAATGAATATTTTTCCTCGAATTCAATATTTGTTTCAGTCGATACCATGTTTACTTTCAAAGGGTACTTTTCAGGATCTGAATAGAGTAGTGCGGGAGTTTTTATGGAAGGGAAAATTAGCACGAGTAGCTTTGCATAAACATACTAGGAAATATGCATTAGGTGGATTGCAGTTACCTCATTTTCAAAATTATTATGAAGCAGCTCAGTTGAAATTTGTTACTAGATTGATGGATATGGACCAACCTCCGAGTTGGGCAAAGGTGGAAATGGCTTGTATATCTGAAGTTGAGATACACCAGCTTATATTTAAGTGGAATGGGAATTTATTGCGAGAACGTAATATGCCGGTACTAAAACATTTGTTAAGGATATGGGTTAAATGAAATATGGTTTTAGGATCAAAGGGTAAATTATCAATCCAAACCCCATTATATCATAATCAGCTTATTCCTTTTTCAATGTTTAATAATCATTTAAAGAGATGGAATTCTAAGGGTATTAAGATAGTTCAGGACTGTTTTGAAGAAAGCCAGTTTCTTTCCTTTAACCGACTGAGGGAGAAATTTGATATAGCTGTAAACTCTTTATTTGTGTATTATCAACTTAGAGTCTTGATAAAAAGATAATTATGGTAAAGAGATAAATTTACCCATGTTGATGAAATTTGAGTCTTTGATTTCTTCTGTGCCTAGGAAAGATTATATTTTGGGTATGTACCAATTGTTACAAGATGAGATGGATAAACCAGATTAGGAGAAATCTAGACTTAAATGGGAAGGTGATTTAACATATTTTTCCCGAAGATAATTGGGAGGCTATGTGCCATGATAGTGTAACTAAAGTGACAAATGTACGATATGGAATGGTTAATTATAATTTTTTGCATCAGTTACATTTGACTCCAGAGAAATTTAAAAAATATGGGTTTAGTTATTCAGATTCTTGTTTTAGATGTGGATTATGTATTGGAACTTTTTTACATGCTGTCTGGTCTTGTGTTAAAGTACAACCATTTTGGGAAGGAATTAGATTAGTTTTGGAAAAATTATTTAACATTAAATTGCCATTAGACCCATCGATTTTTTTGTTGGGATATATGGTTTCTTTGAAAGGACGAGGATTGGATAAATTTCAAATTGCATTTGTATGTCTAGTGCTGTCTGTAGCATGAAAATGTGTAGCTAGTATTTGGAAAGATAATGTAGAGATTAACGTAACTCGCTGGCATAATGAATTGAGAGCTTGTATTATTATAGAAAAAATTACATATAATTTACATGATAATTATTCATTTTTTGTTAAAATGTGGTCTCCTTATTTGGAGTATATGAATTTGGAAATACTTTGAAATATTCTTTATATTAACTGTATTGTTTTTATATTTGGCTCCCCTTAAGGGAGCTGGCTGAAGGGGTGGGAGGGTGGGTGAGTTTTTTTTTATATATAAAAATTTGTTCTTCACTTTTCTTTGTTATGTTTAACTGTACTTTTATTAAAGTTTTTAAATAAAGTTTTTTTTAAAAAAAGCCTAGCCAGGCAAGGACTGCCCCACCACCCCCCACCACCCCCCACCCCGCCCCAACTCTTCCTCCAGGATATTGCGTATATATCAGGGCAGCCTTGTGCACCTGTGATGAGGTCATCAATTTCAGTTTCCACCCTGACCTCAAACTCACTTGGTCCATCTCTGATCACACTCTCCCTTTTCTGGATCTCTCTGTCTCCATCTCAGGAGACAGAATCTCCACCTCAGGAGACAGAATCTCCACTGACATTTATTACAAACCCTCCAACTCCCACAACTATCTTGACTACATGTCCTCACACCCTGTCCCCTCCAAGGACTCCATCCCCTTCTCTCAATTTCTCCATTTCTATCGCATCTGCTCCCAAGATGAGACCTCTGAAATGTCTGCCTTCTTCCACCATTATTAACTTGGCCCTCAACCGCATCTCCTCCATTCCCTGCTCATCTGTCCTTGCCCCCCTGGCCCTAGAAACAATAAACACAGAATCCCCCTCGTCCTCACCTACCACCCCACCAGTCTCCGTATCCAACACATTATCCGTCAGAAATTCCAGCACTTACTACAGGACCCCACCACCAGACACATTTTTCCTTCTCCATCCCTTTCAGCCTTCCGCAGGGACTGCTCCCTCTGTGACTCCTTTGTGCACTCTTCCCTCCCTACCCATTGCCCCCCCCCCCCCCCGGCACCTTCCACTATGGTCGCAGGAGGTGTAATACCTGCACCCGCACCTCCTCCCTCACCACAGTCCATGGTCCCAAAAACACCTTTCAGGTGAAGCAACACTTCACCTGTACCTCCAAAGAACTAATTTACTGCATCCAGGGCACCCTCTGTTGCCTTCTCTACATCGGAGAGACTAGTCGCAGATTAGGAGATCGCTTCGCCCAGCACCTCCTATCTGTCCACAACAAAAGTGACCTTCCCGTAGCCAACCATTTCAATTAAGTCACACTCTTAAGCTCACGTGCCTTTCACACTACCATACCCTGACCACCCGCAGATTGGAGGAACAACACCTCATTTTTCGTCTGGGCACCCTCCGCCCCGGCTATGAACATTGAGTTCACTGCATTCCACTAATCAGCTTGCCTTTTTACCCCTTCTCCCCCCCCCTTAACTAGACATTCCAGTTCCTACTTCCTTTCTCTCTCCACCTAGCCTATACTCCTCCACCCCTTCCTGAGGTCCTCCCCCTCCCACCCTCACCAACCCCCTCCCTTTTTGTTCAGATATCGCTCATGTTCCCCCACACCTTGAAGGGCTCAAGCCCAAAATGTTGGTGATGTATATTTATCTTCATATATAAAGGCACTGATTGACCTGCTAAGTTTCTCCAGCATTTGTGTTTTTTTTTCCCTTTAACCTAATCCCATCTGCCTACACATGATCTATATCATTCTATTGCCCAAAAGCCTCTACATCTTGCCCGTAATGTGGCACCAGCAATGAACACAATCCTCTATATGTAACCTAACCAACATTTTATACAACTACAATGTGAGAGCACCTTCACCTCATTATAGGAAGGATGTGGAAACTATGGAGAGGGTGCAGAGGAGGTTTACCAGGATTGAAAAATAAGTCTATAAGGAAAGGTTAGCAGAGCTGGGATGCTTCTCTTTGAAACTAAGAATGATGAGAGGTGACTTAATAGAGGTCTATAAGGTTCAGAGAGGCATCGGCAGGATTGACAGCAGGTGTCTTTTTTCCCAGGGCAGAAATAGCAAACACCAGAGGACATTGAAAAAATTGAAGGAAGAAAAGTTTATGGGAGACATCAAGGGTAAGGTTTTTCATGCTGAGAGATGTTGGTGCCTGAAATGCTTTGCCAGTGGGGCGGTGGAGGTTGAAGCATTAGGAGCATTTAAGAGACTCTTAGGGACATGAATGAAAGAAAACTAGAGGATTATGAAGTAGAGAGGGTCTAGGATTTATTTTATTAGGAATATATAGGTCGGCACTACCAAGGTCTGTACTGTGCTGTAATGTTCTGTGTTCAATGTAGAAAATGAAGCAATTCAAGAAAGGTGTTCACCATGCACAAAATAAATTCAGCTCTAGGACAACAAATGCTGGACATGCCAGTAGTTACATGTTACAAATTCATATGAAAAAAAGATAAAAGTCTAAAGTCCTTCATGGTCCATTTCCACTTCACTCTTGGCTCTTTCTCTCTGTCTTTTTTCTCATAGCCCTATTTTTGGCACCCATTTAAAGCATAGTATTATGAACTCCCATTTCATTTAGTGAATGTCACTTTAAGGGCTAGTATTGGCTGTGACCATTCACAACTGCAGAGAGAAGTGAGTGGCACCTATCAGGTACAGACTGTGCCCAAAGTTTATCCTCTGAAGGAAGAGAGAGAGAACGTTTGCTGCTTTATCCAGGGACAGGTGGGGAGACAGACATGTGAGAGAAACATTTAAAGAGACAGCACACTTTGTGATCAGCAGCCATCTCATGAATATGTGTGAAATGGACAATTTGGCTGATTCTCCCTGTCAGGGGAATTATCAAACCCCACCATGACCAAAGAAAAGATCATTTTGAAGGGGAATTATTGAACCCCACCGTGATCGTGGCGGCATTTCAGGACAAAGTTCAGATGATTTCAGAGTTTCCCATTCCCAAGGGTAAGAAAGCTGTTAGGAGGTTTTTGGGAATGATAGGGCATTATAGAAATTTTTGAAAAATTTTTCTGATATTGCCCTTCCTTTGACTAACCTTCTGAAAAAGGTGAAAAGTTTGTGTGGACAGAACTTTGTCAGGAAGAATTTGATAAACTACGTCATTTTGAAAAGCCATTTCCTTTAGCAGTAGATGCTAGTGATGAAGCTGCGAGAGCAGTGCTACTACAAAAGAATGGTGGTGATGATATTGACCATCCAGTGGCTCACTTATCCAGCAAATTCAATGAACATCAAAAGAATTATTCTACCATAGAGAGAGAATTATTCCCCCTTGTACTTGTTTTGCAACATTTCGATGTTTATCTGTCCACAGCTCAGGAACCACTTGTGTATACTGACCATAATCCCTTAGTGTTCTTGAGTAAAATGAAGATCAAAAATAGACCATTGTTAAACTGAAGTCTAATTCTGCAGAAATATGATTTAATGATAACTCATATCAAAGGCAAGGATAATGTACTTGTAGATTGCCTTTCAAGATGTTAAGTTTGCAATGTTGCGGAAAATGTTATATTTGTCTGTATTATATCATATAACAATACTGAATGTATTACTTCAAACATTGTAGCTTGCAATTAAAATTTTGCTCTTACAGCTCAAATTTTTCTTTGTTGAGGAGAGGTATTAGTAGCTCCCATTTCATTTATTGACTGTCACTTTAAAGGCAAGTACCAGCAGCAACCAGTCACAACTGAGTGGCAACAATCAGGTACAGGCTGTGCCCAAAGTTTATCCTCTGGAGGAAGTGAGAGAACATTTGTTGCTTTATCGAAGTATGACATGTTAGAGAAACATTTAAAGGAACAGCACACTTTGTGATCAGCACCCATCACATGAACATGGCATTGCAGTGACTTTGTGTGAAATGGACAATTTGGCTGATTCTCCCTGTCAGGGGAATTATTGAACCCCACCATAACCAAAGGAAAGGTCATTTGAAAGGGGACTTATTGAACCACACTGTGGTTTGACTGACCCATGCTGGGGTTTTTGGAAGCATAGTGGAAGTCACATTTTGTTTCCCCTATGCAAGGAAAAGGGGTTGTGACAACCATTCGTCCAAAAGGATATTTCTCAGCAAACAACTCGACAAGGATTCGTGAGTTTTCGGCAGTCCGGTCACTCAGTCTCTCCCACCTTCTTCATGATTACTTCTGTGCATCAATTTAAGAGTCTGAATCTCAACATTGAGACTGACTTTCCAGAATTGTGTGTAAGCTGAAATGACTTAAACACACACACACACACACACACACACACACACACACACACACACACACACACACACACACACACACACACACACACACACACCATGCAGAGAGTGTGTGTATGAGAGAGAGAGAGAGAGAGAGAGAGAGAGAATATAAGATAATTCAAGTGTTATATTATTGGTAGTTATTAACAAAAATATTGTTTTTAATTAACAATAGCAGTCTCTTGACGATTTTCTATTGCTGTTGGTCTGTGACGTAACAATAACTATTGAGTGAAAAGATTGTGATCTGCCTCAAGCTGCCTAGGAATGGATAGAAAGGGCTTGTGGCAAAAAATTAATTGCAAATTAAAAAGACTTCTCAGTTATTGCAACACTTGCCTTGTATTTATCAGCTGTGAAAATTTGAAAAGAAAAGCTTCCAGAGCTTTACATAAATTCAGGAAATTAGTGAGGGAAGAATTGTAGTCAAAAGACCATACAACAGAGGTGCAGAAAAAGGCTATTCAGCCCAACAAGTCTGCCATGCCATTTAATCATGAGCTGATCCATTTTCCTGCTCAGCCCCACTCCCCAGCTTTCTCCCCATAACCTTTGATGCCTTGGCTAAACAACAACCCATTAATCTCTGCCTTAAATACATCCAATGACTTGGCCTCCACAACTGCCTGTGGCAACAAATTCAACAGATTCACCACCCTCTCCCACCATGGGAAACAACCTTTCTACATCTACTCTGCCCATGCCTTTCAACATTCAAAATGTTTCAATGAGATTCTCCTGAATTTGAATGAGTAGAGGCCAAGAGCTATCAAACATTCCTCATATGATAACCCTTCCATTCCCAGAATCATCCTGGTGAACCTCCTGCGAACCCTAACGTCAGCTTATCCTCTCTCCAATGAGGAGCCCAAAACTGCTCAAAATACTTCAAATGAGGTCTCACCAGTGTTTTATAAAGCCTCCCATTCCTGCTCTTGTATTCTATTCCTCTTGAATGCCAGCATTGCAATGATGATGGATGGTATTATGAGAGAATGAGATGTTTAAAAATTCCATAGGAGGAGGACACAGAGGAAATCAGGCAGACACATATTTGTTGGATTTGGACTGTATGTGGAATCAATAGGCAATTAAAGATGGAGCACAAACCATCATATCCTTGCCAGCTTTTCAAAGCAGCCGTTATTAAATCGGTTAAATCTTCTCCTAGTCTTCTCTGCTCTGAGAATAATTCCAATTTCTCCAGTTCCTTTTTTTCCGCTATTAGTGGAACAGAAAAGTCAAGTTGGAAGGGTTAAGGATGCATATCAGAATGAAGGAATGAACAAAATTCTAGTGCAAGGGAAAGCCAAGGAGGATTTGATTAAATTTATTAAGCGATCTAAGAGCAAAGGAGGGCAGAAAAAAGATGAACCTGAGTGACTGAGGAATAGATATGAGAGAAGCAGAGTGGTTGTTTCTATTGGTAGGATATGCTGAAATTAGGAGACATAGCCTTAAGATTTAGGGGAGTAGATTTAAGCAATGAGGGGGATCTGCTTCTCCCAGAAAAATCTATGAAATTCTCTGCTGAATGATGATGCAGAAATTGCCTCATTAAATGTATTAAACACTCAGATAGATTTTTAAGTGAGAGGGAAATTAAGGATTATGGGGAACAGATGGATAAATGGAACCGAGTCCACAGCCAGGTCACCCATAATCTTACTGAATATCTTATTAAATGGTGGAGAAGACTCACTGGGGCAGGAGGCCTACTCCTGCTTCTATTTCTTATGTTCCCATGTATAGTGCAGTGAACAAGATGTTGTTGCATGACAAACACAAGAATGCAGATGCTGGAATTGTGAGCAAACAAGGGGAAGCTGGAGAGATGCAACGGGTCAGGTAGCATCCATAGAAAGAAATGGGCGGTTAACATTTTTGGTTGGGAACCTTTCACATTCGAAAAAGAGTATCAAAGTGTAACATTAACTGTTCAGTTCTCTCAGTGGCTGCTGTGTGACACAGGATGCTGTTAAACTTTTCAGCTGTATTAAAAATAAAACTGAAGCTGACAAAATAATGCTGTGGAGTAGAAGTAGGGTTTCTGGTTAAGAAGTGCAAAAGCAGAATTGTGTTTGGATGCTGGCCTTGGGCCTTATGCTGCCAATGGTCAAATCTACCCCTTCCTCACCAGATTCAGATTGTTATCCTGAAGGAAGTTTAAACTCAACCAAAATTCCACTAAATTCATCCTGTCTTTCCTAAAACCTCATTTTGGTCAACTTCTTTTGCTTTCCTATCTTCGTCTGCTTTGAAATTACATCCTCATCCATGTATTGGCCTCATTGTTTCTCTGCAATCTCATGCTCTAAATTCTAAATGCAGCCTTAGCATATATACCCTTGAATGAGCATTCATGGATGATGAAAGCAATGGAGATAAATTAAATAGGAAGCTGATTTTATATATGCAATTCTCGTGCATGTAGATGAGTAGGTGCCATGTCAAAGTTTTTATGCACTACATTCAAAAATAGAATGTGCTGCTGGTAAAATAAATCAATCCAAATAATTTGGATCATCCACTTTTTGACTACAGAAGCAAAAAAAAAGATACAAATAAAGGCTATGGGAAAACATTTGAAGAAAACCATCCTCTAATACAAGTGTTCCAGGTGACCATAAAAAAGCTAATGCCTAATCTACTGTTTTGAAGGCAGCAAATTTCACATCAGTGAGAAACCCACAAGTGGAGCTAAATCCTGCATTCAAATGATTTATACTCGAGTCTTGTAGCAGCAGCTGTGACCATTACAATCATTTTTACAAATTTGCCAAAAGGCAAACAAGCCCACTGGTAGGCATTACTGATAACAGCAAAAGAAAATAGTGGCACAAATTGTTTTTACCCTCAACTTTGAGCTATAAATAAACTCAATTTTAAATCTCTTCCTTTCCGTATTTTGGTCAAGAGGATTAATTTCACTCATTGACACGTTATTTTTTTTAATGTGCTTCAACTGTACCACTTTACAAGTTCCATGAAAAAATTGAACCATAAAACATTGAAGTACAGAAAACAGGGCCTTCAGCCCTTCCCGTCTTTATTCTGCCTAGTCCCACTGACCAGCACCCAGTCCATAGCCATCCATAACCCTCCCATCTCATCTGTCCAAATTTTTCTTAAATATTAAAAATTAGTCATTCACCACTTCAGCTGGTAGCTCATTCCATACTCCCATCAGTCTCTGTGCAAAGAAATTCCCCTTAATGTTCCCCCTAAACATCTCCCCTTTCACCCTTAACCCATGTTCTTCGATTTGTACCTCACTGACCCTCAGTGGAAAAAGCCTACATGCATTTATTCTGTCTATACTCATCATAATGTTGTATACTTCTGTCAAATCTCTCCTGGTTCTTCGACGTTCCAGGAAATAGAGTCTTAACCTGTTTAACCTTTCCCTTTAAATCAGTTTCTCAAGTCCCATCAACAGCCTAGCAAATGTTCTCCTGAACTCTTTCAATTTTAATGATATCTTTCCTGAAGTAAGGTGTCCAAAACTGACCATAATCCTCCAAATTTGACCTCAACAATGTTTTATACAGCTTTGCTATAACATCCCAAATTCTCGACTCAATACTTTGATATATGAAGGCCAATATACCAGAAGTACTTTTTATAACCCTATCTATCTGTGACACCACTTTCAAACAATTATGTATCTGAATTCTCAGATCCCTCTATTCTACACCTCTCTTCAGTGCCCTACCATTTACCATCTATGTTCTATCTTGGTTTGTCCTTCCAAAATGCAGCACCTCACACTTGTCTGTGTTAAATTCCTCATGCCATTATGCAGCCCACTGTTCCAGCTGGTCCGGATTCTTCTGCAAGCTTTGAAAGCCTTCCTCACTGTGCACTTTTTGTGTCCAATCTTTGCATCATCTACAACTTGCTGATCCAATTTAGCATATTATCATCTCGATCATAATGTTACTGAAAGTAATAAAGCTGTTAATTGTTTTTATGTACATTGCAGTAACTCAACATTAGTTTCAATGTTTGTGGAGAGCCACAGATATTCCAGGCTTAGGATGAGAAATTTTGTACATATGCTTGTGGATCTCCAATGATCACTTTCACTGGAAGAGCTGTATTTTAACTACCCTGTAATGGTACCCACAAACACTTTACAAATCGTCCCAATGTTAAAATATAGTTCTAATTCTGAGAACTGTTCTTAAGTCAGAAATAAACAAAGACAATGCGTGAGAGCAGATTTCAGACACGTGACAGGGAAGCAAGCAGACACAGGAAGTGGTAGCCAGCTGAACTCCTGAGAGAGACAGTTCAGCACTCCCCAATTCTGCTACCCATCCCCCAACTGTCATGGCTCAGAGAGAGAGGGGGGAGAGTAAGCACCCATTCCCACCTGGCAGAAGATATCTGGAGTACCACAGGAGCCACAACTCATCCCCATCCATCCCGCCGATCTCACAAATGTATGGGATGTCCATATGTCAGACGACCATAACCCATGGAGGACCTCTAGTGTTCCTTATTTTCACCATTTACAACCTACATATCTGCATTCAAAATGCATTGTCAGATGACATGGATTTCTGCCACGATAGTGTTCTGTTGAACTTTAAAGTAGGCTGTCATCATCCCTGTGGTCATCCCCTAAAATTCAACACAGTGATCTCACTACAAAAAAAATTGGAAAAATTATAGCTTAATTGATAATTTCTGAAATAATAATTTAAATAAACAGTAATAGTAATAGAATACATCTTCATGTATTCACAGCAGGAGGACATTTTGATTGTAAAAGTTGAAACATTTTGTAGGAACCTCAATATGCACGGTTAGCGCCAGCAATCGGGACGGGAGTTTGAATCCAGCCCTATCTGTTAGGAATTTGTATGTTCTCCCCATGTCTGTGCATGGGTTTCCTCCAGGTGCTCCAGTTTCCTCCCAGCGTTCAAAAACATACCGGAAATTGTAGGTCATTTGCATGTAATTACACGACATGGGCTCATGGGCTGAAAGGGTCTGTTACCATGCTGCATGTCCAAATGTACATTTAGAATATAATCATCTCTTCTTCAAATGAGACTTTAACATAATATATTTCCACAAGTGCTTCAGAACTGCTTTGCAATGAACTGCACACATTCAGAAGATAAACCTAATAGCAATAAAAATGTGACATGAACTTCCTTCAAAAATTTAGACTTTTGCTTCCCAAACTTCCTAATTGAATCCTCTTTATTTTGCAAAGCTTAATCCAAATCAACTAGATACACCAATAGCCAAGTTGACCCAGCACCAGTCCTTTGATGGCACCATTCCAATTCCTGGTCAATGTTTATCCTAACTTCTTCATACAACAGCAAAAGCACAGGATGCAGATATTGTCATCCAAGACCATTTTCCATAAGAGCACATCCTTAATGTAATTTTCCATTGTTTTTGCTCCATAGCCCTTACCCATCTCTTTTGGAAACTACAATTTTAATCTGCCATCAAAATACTTTCAGATAGAGCATTCCTATTCATTACCAATCACTTTAATTGAAGCGTTCCAATTTGAAATGTCGCCAATTCCTTTTCTCCCTCTGCTACTACTTGAAGTGCTGAGCTTCTGCCTCAGATTCCAGCACCTGCAGTCTCTCATGCCTCCACTTTAATTCCCTGCTTCTCGAAATTTCCAACAATGAAACAGTTTCTCCTTAAGTTACACAGACTTTCATAATTTCTTCTTTGAAATATATTGCATTATTTTCAATTGCAATATTGGTTCTGTTTTTACTGGGCCCCTGCTACTCTTGCCCATCGTCAATTTCCTAGATAATAAGTTTGAGACCATTTGCAAGTTATCTTAAATTGTTCTTTTTTTGACAGCTCTTACTATAACATCCAAGTGAAATTTCTACACCAAGAGGAGATTAAATCTTTGGCATTTTTAACCCAAGATTATTGAGTTTACGTGGAATATATTTAGCAAGTTAATTCCACCAGATTTTCTTTTTGTAGATATAAAGAGGGTTTACACAGGAAAATGGTGCTCAAATTAAACATCTATCATTTGATTAAATAGTAGGCAAGAGATGATAATATGGTCTACTCCTGTTTCTATTTCTTTGTATATTCTTTGGAAGGCAGTGAACTTGCTATCAGAAATATAAATTGAATCTGCATCAGATTAAATGATCATTGTATCTCCCAATAATTAATTGTGATGCTTTGTCCAGTTAACGAGAGGCAGCTCCGTGCCTCCCTTCATTAACCAATAGACAACAGGTGCAGGAGTAGGCCATTCAGCCCTTCAGGCCAGCACCACCATTCACAGTGATCATGACTGATCATCCACAATCAGTACCCCATTCCTGCCTTCTCCCCATAATCCTTGACTCCACTTTCTTTTAAGAGATCTATCGAACTCTTTCATGAAAGCATCCAGAGAATTAGCCTCCACTGCCTTCTGAGGCAGAGCATTCCACAGATCCACAACACTCTGGGTGAAAAGGTTTTTTCTCAACTCTGTTCTAAATGGCTTATCCCTTATTCTTAAACTGTAGCCTCTGGTTCTGTATTGTCTGTACTTTGTACTGTACTCTCAATTGTCTGTACTTAATACCAGATTTTATCTAACACCACATGTGTGCAATTTCCTAACAAATCTCCTGTTGGACCAATATCAAAGTCTTAGTGGAAATGTGAACATTCATCCAGTACATTCCTTCAATAAATATCATTACCATGAAGAAAGTTTGTCATGCACAACTCAGCTTCAACCAATCCACTCCAGTGTTTCTTGATTTACCCATGTATTTATTGAATATATATTTATAGTATTAATGTATTTATAGTATCCCAAACTATAAATTCCAAGGTTTTATTCATAACCAATGCTACTGCAATACATTTATGGATACATAGTTTTCCCTTTGCTTCTTTTTTGTACAAGTATGCCACATTGACTAATTTCCATATTCTTGGCATAATATACATTTTGAAGACATTCACAAGATTCGAGATTCCTTTACTGTCAACTACTAATATAAATATTAGAATACACAAAATTTATCAACTTTGGCCATCGTAAAGGCTCACAAAGAGGTGCCACAAAACATTGCCTGGTACCTTAACAATGAGAGAATGAGAATCTCTTCAGAGACACTGAGAGTCCATGGATTCTCACCAGAGCTTCCACAGTCTCTGCAGCTACACAGCTTCCCGTTCAACCCACTGGCAAACCCAAAACTCCAATACAATCAGGAAGCTTTCAGCATCTGATGCCCCTTCGGGAGCTCTCCTTGCCTTTGAAAGCTTCTTGAATCCCAGTCATTGCTTCTCACAAACCAGTCACCAGTAACCCACAGCATGTTGTGAATCCTTCAGCCATTGAGCTCCTCGCTGGTCCGCTGGCATGGTCATCTTTCCTGATAGGTCGTCTCCCAGGTTTCTCCTTCCCAGCAGTGGGAGAGGGAAAGTGACTGCTCTCCAACTCTAGTGCCCTGCATTTGTCCCATGATTTCCCCATCACCCCTCCCCCTCAAATCTGCAACCCCTCATGCTCTGCTGACAACCATGGATGCCACCATTTTGTGTGCAGACCTCCATGGTTTTCAAGGTGTTTAACAAAAAAAGTTTCCCCCTTTAACAGACCATTTAAAACCCGTATGTGGTTGTTGACATTATGACTGAGCATTAGGATCCAGTGGAGGACCACTGTGTTCCCCCTTCTCCTTATTTCACAACTGAACACAGAAGCGGAGACTCTGCTATTTTATTTCTGACCTTGAATCAAATTATTTACCTACCTTTATCCATACACATCCATAACATTTTTAGAACAAATTCTCAGTATTCTCAAAGAAATGTTTGACACAGAAGCAGGTTAATCAGGCCACTGTGAGAAAGAACTATTTAAGCTTCTCACACTTCCTAGAAGATGGTCTATAGCCACGTGGTTAAGGCTTTTCAAGTATTCAGCCAAGTATCCTTTAAATGTGATGTGGATTTCTGTCTCCATCACCCATCCACCATACTTATGATGAAAAAAAATCATCTGCTTCCCTCTAAACCTTCTTATCAATTTAAATCCACATTTCCTTGATATCTATCAAGTCAGCAAAACTAGACCCCAGCCCAGTTTTTGTGCAACTCCAAATTTCCCCTAGTGGGGCTCTGTAGAGTGCTGCTGAACACAAGAGAACACAAGGGGTATATTTAAGGTATTTATGTCTTAAGAATGTCAGCACTTTAGGCAAAAAGATAAATTGGGAGAAGCCAAATTACATTATGACGCAGGATGTGAGCAGAGTAGATTTGGAAGAGGGTTTTACTAAGCAAGTCTAATATGCAACTTGCTTCAAGGGCAGGTGGACAGAATTCAGGACCAACATATTTCTGCAAGGATGCAAGTCAAGGATGGAAAGATTTAGGAACCCAAGACCAGGCATTCTCAACGGGGGCCACACCACATTTAAGCCACGGACTGAAATCATAATTTTTGTGTGTGTGTGTGTGTGTGTTAGCTGGCAGGCGAGAAATAAGGAAGAAACTAATGATTCACAGGAAAGGGGGCCCATAAACTTTGAGCAGAGTCCTAAGGGGGCTATAGCCAAAAAAAAGGTTGTGAATGGCTGCTTTAGATAATGAGTTGTTATGAATTTAGTTAAAAAGCAAAAGGAACCATATTAAGGTTTTGGAAGCAGAAATTGGGAAAGCCCCTTGAGGAATATAAAGGAAACAGTAAAGAACTTAAACAAATGGGTTAAAGGGACCATAAAATATCCTTGGCAAAAGAAATGTACATACAAAATAAGAGGGTAGCTGAGAAGGTAGGAGCACTCAAAGACAAATGAGGGAATTTTGACTGGAGCTTGAGGAAGTGGGTGAGGTACTAAATGAGTACTTTGCATTAGTAATTAGCAAGGTGAAGAACATGGAGGATAGTGACATCGAGAAGTATGTGGATATTCAAGAGTAAGTTGATATCAAGAATGAGGATGAGTTGGGCGTCCTGGATAAGTTTCCAGAGCCTTATAAGATCTATCTCAGGTTATTATGAGAGACCAGATAGGCTACTTTTAGGACCTTCGCAGAGATCTCTGTGCCGCCTCTAGCCACAGGCGAGCTCTGGATATTTAATAGTAGAGCAAGAGATTATATATAGTCTACTCCTGCTTCTATTTCTTGTTCTCTTGTATGAAGTATTCTTTACTACCTATATCTACCCATATCCAGCAAACTGTAGACAGAGTGGCAAGGAAATTATTGGAAAAGATTCTATGGAAAAGATTTACTCAAGTCTGGAAAAGCATGGCCTTATTAGGGGATAGTCAGCATGGCTTGTATGGAAGGGGTCATGTCTTACAAATTTACTTAGGAGGTGACAAAGTTAATTGATGAGGCTAAGGTAATGGATGTTGTCTACACAGACTTTAGTTAGTGTCCTTCACAGTAGTCTGATCCTAAAGATTAAGCCACATGGGAGCCATGGTGACTTGGTACATAGCTCGGTCACAAAAGAGAGGGGTGCTATTCAGTGAGCAGTGGTATTCTGCAAAGAAGTTCCAGCACTGATCTGTTGTTTGTGATCTCTCATTGATTTGGAGCAAAACATAGGTGGTCTGATAAGTACGCTTGAAGACGGCACAAAAAATAGCAGACTTGCGAGAGTGAGGAAGGTTCTCAATGTATAAAGCAGGATATAGACCAGTTGGAAATCTGGGTGGAGAAATAACAAATGGAGTTCAATCCAGGCAAATAAGGAGTGCTACACTTAGTCAAATGCAAGAGGAAAATAAATAGTAAATGGCAAAATCTTTAGTAGCAATGAGGAATAGAAGGATTTTGGAGTGCAAGCCCAGAGTTCCCAAAAATGGCAGCACAAGTAGATAAGTGGCTAAAGAAGGTGAATGATATTCTTGGCTTCATGAAAGTATGAAAAAAAGCTAACACTGCTCAGCTGCTGTAACGGCATCACTACCACTGGTGCACACCCAGGACAGCAGGGACCAGAGACACAGCACTGCTCCACAGAGTCTTACCGCCTGGTTCTAAAGTTGACAGATCCATACAGGCTTTAAACGACCTGTTAAAGGAGCCAAGTATTTTATTTTAAATCCTGCAACCATGGGGTCTGTGTCCAAGATGGCAGCACCCAAGCTGGGCAGTGTACCCCAAGGAGTTATAGACTCTGGGGGAGCAACGGACACGCACAGGGCACCAGAAATGGGGAGAACAGCCCCCCCCCCACCACCACCCCATTTAGAAGCATGAGAGGTGACCCTGCAAGATGGTGACCACGAGAGTGGACCAGCGAGGATTCAGTGGCTGAAGATCCAATAAAGGCTGTGGGTGACTGGCAACTTGCAGTCAAAGGTCCATACAGGCTGCTGGAGACTGCCTCATGGGATCCAGGTGTCAGAACCAGATTTCAAGACGATGCTGAGGTAAGAAGGGCCCCTGGAGGGCCTCAGGTCCTGAAGGCTTGCCTGAACGTATTGGAAGTTTCGTACTGGAGTCAATGCAGCTGCAAATGATGCAGGAGCACTGGAGGTGTATCTGAAGGGACTCTCTTTCTCCTATTGCTAGGGGTGACAGGCAATGCTCATGGTAACTCTGCCTTACGGCAGACAAAAGTTGAGCTATATCATAGAAACATAGAATAATGAGATCATGGCTGATCTTAAAGTTCAGTACCCCGTCCCCGCCTTCTCTCCATAACCCCTAATTCCCTTATAATGAAGAAATATATCCAATTCCCTCTTAAATATAATCAATGAACCTACCTCTTCTGCCCTCTGTGGCAATGAATTCATCAGATTCACCACCCTCTGGGTAAAGAAATTCCTCCTCATCTCGATCCTAAATGATTTGCCCATTATCCTCGAACTATGGCCCTGGGTTCTGGATTCCCCCGCCATTGGAAACATCCCTACCGCATCCATTCTGTCCAGTCCTGCCAGAATTTTATATGTCTCTATGAGATCCCCTCTCAATCTTCTAAACTCCAGCGAGTACAATCCCAATTTGCACAATCTTTCCTCATAAGTCATTCCTGCCATTCCAGGTATCAGCCTGGTGAATCGCCTTTGCACTCCCATCATTACAAGAACATCCTTCCTCAGATAAGGCGACCAAAACTGCACACAATACTCCAGGTGTGGTCTCACCAAGGCTCTGTACAGCTGCAGTAAGGTATCCTTGTTCCTATACTCAAACCCTCTTGATATGAAGGCCAACATACCATTTTCCTTTTTAGCCGCCTGCTGTACCTGCATGCTCACCTTCACTGAATGGTGCACAAGAACCCCTAGGTCTCTCTGCACTTCCCCATCTCCCAATCTATTGCCATTCAAATAGTAATCTGCCCTCCGGTTTGTATTACCAAAGTGGATAACCTCACATTTATCCACATTGTAGTGCATTTGCCATGTATCTGCCCAGTCCCCCAATTTATCCAAATCACACTGGAGCTTCCTGACCCCCTCTTCAGTACACACAACCCCTCCTAGCTTAGTGTCGTCTGCAAATTTGGAGATATTACAATCAATCCCCTCATCTAGATCATTAATGTAAATTGTGAACAGCTGGGGCCCCATTACAGATTCCTGTGGCACCCCACTGGTCACCGCCTGCCACTCAGAAAACGAGCCATTTATCCCAATTCTCTGTCTTCTATCTGCCAGCCAGTTCTCAATCCACATCAATACCTTGCCCCCAATGAGCCTTGATTTTGCATGCCAGTCATTTATGTGGGACCTTATCGAAGGGCTTTTGGAAATCCAGGTACACCATATCCACTGGCTCTCCTCCATCTATTTTACCTGTCACCATCTCAAAAATTCCAATAGATTTGTCAAGCACGATTTACCTTTTGTAAATCCATGTTGACTCTGTCCAATCCCTTCTCTGCTAGTCATATGCTCCGCTATTACATCCTTAATAATGAATTCCATCATTTTGCCCACTATTGATGTATAAGGCTCACCGGCCTATAATTCCCCGCTTTTTCTCTACCCCTCTTTTTAAATAGTGGGGTAACATTAGCTACCCTCCAATCCATGGGTACTGATCCTGAGTCTATAGAGTTCTGGGAAATAATTCTTAAAGCATCTGCTATCTGAATGTCCACTTCTTTAAGTACCCTAGGATGTAGATTATCAGGCCCTTGGGATTTATCGGCCTTCAATCCCTTCAATTTCCCCAAGACCATGTCCATAGAGATACTGATTTCTTTCAGCTCCTCCCTTGCATTAGTCCTTATGTTCCCCAACATCCTTGGGAGGTTATATGTATCCTCTCTTGTGAAAACAGAACTAAAGAAAGAATTTAATTGGTCTGCCATTTCCTTATTCCCCATTACATATTCCCCTGATTCTGACTGCAAGGGACCTACTCTGGATTTCACCAATCTTTTCCTCTTGACATATCTATAAAAGCTTTTGCAGTTGGTTTTTATATTTGCCGCAAGCTTACTTTCGTAATTTATTTTTGCCCTCTTGATTAATCCCTTTGTCCTCCTTTGCTGCATCTTGAACTGTTCCCAGTCTTCGGATTTGGTACTTTTTTTGGCCAATTGATATGCTCTCTCTTTGGACCTAATGCTGTCTCTAATTTCCCTTGTTATCCACGGTTGAGTCACCTTTTTTGGTTTATTTTTATGCCAAACCAGTATAAACGATTTCTGCAATTCTTCCATTAGATCTGTGAATGCTATCCATTGTCTATCCACCGTCAACCTCCCCATAAACACCACCCAATCAATCTTACTCATCTCCAGTCTCATACCATCATAATTCCTTTTATTTAAATTCAGGACCATAGTCTCGGTTTTAATTTCTTCACTCTCCATGTCGAGTGAGAATTCGATCATATTGTGATCGCTCCTACCCAAAGGGCCTCGTACAACAAGATTGCTGATTAGCCCCTTTTCATTGCATAATATCCAGTCTAAAATGGCCTGCTCCTGAGTTGGTTCCTTGACATATTGGTCTAGATACCATCCTGTAAACATTCAAGGAAATCCTCCTCCTCAGTATTTATACTAATTTGGCTAGTCCAATCTATATGTAAATTAAAGTCTCCCATGATGACAGCTGTTCTCTTATTGCACGCTTCTCTAATTTCTCTTTTTATCCCTTCCCTCGCCTCTACATTACTATTTGGAGGCCTATATACCACCCCCACTAACATTTTCCGCCCCTTGCTATTCCTCAGTTCTACCCATATATATTCCGCATCTTCCAAGTTACTATCCATCCTGTCAATCGTGTCGGTCCCTTCTCTCATCATCAATGCTACCCCACCCCCTTTTCTTTCTTGCCAATCCCTCCTAAATATTGTATACCCCAGGATGTTAAGTTCCCAGGCTTGCCCACCTTGCAGCCATGTTTCTGTAATCCCAATCAAATCGTATTTGTTTGTCTCAATTTCCACAGCCAATTCTTCTACCTTGTTCCGAATGCTAAGAATAGAGTGCATGTGGAGATGTTTCCAGTAGTGGAAGAATCCAGGGCTCAATGACACAGCCACAGAATAAAAGCATGTTCCTTTAGAACAGAGATGAAGAGAATTTATTCAGCCAGAGGCTGGTGAATCTGTAGAATTCTTTGCCACAGACGGCTGTGGTGGCCACGTCACTGGCTATATTCAAAGCATTATTAATCAAAGCATTGCTTAGTAAGAGTGTCAAAGGTTACAGGGAGAAGGCAGGAGGATGGGGTTGAAAGGAAAAATACATCAGCCATGACTTGAATGGCAGACCAGGCTAAATAACCTAATTCTGCTCCAGTCTTATGGTCTTATAGGTTGAAGAAGAGTTCACCAGGATGTTGCCTGAATTAGAGAGTAGTAAGAGCAATGAGAGGTTGGTCAAACTTGTTTTCTCTGGAGCACCAGAGGTGGAGGGACGATCTAATAGAGATGTATAAAATTATGAAATGCCTAGATATGTTGGCGAGACGGAGGCTTTTTTCCAGGGTGGAGATATCAAATACTACACAAGATAGGTTTAAGGTGAGAAGGAAAAGCTTAAAGGAGAGAGTATGATGGTGCCTTGACCTCATATTATCTTGACAACATTTTACAGGAGCACATCTGAGAGTGTCCTGTCTGGCTGCATCGTTGTGTCATAGGGTAGCTGAGAAGCATCAGACCGGGAGTAACTACAGAGGACTAATAAAAGTGCCAAAAAGATCACGGGATCTTCCTTTCCTCGATTGACAACATCCACTGGGAGTGTCCTTAAATAGGGCTCAAAGAATTATTCAAGATCCCTATCATTCATCATACAGTATCTCTGACCTACTACCATGAGGAAGGACATACAGGAACACCAAAAATCAGATCTGCCAGGCAGGGAAATAGCTTTTCCCACAGGCTGTAATATTGATGAACATTATTCTGTTAGCTTTCTCTTACAAATGAAACTGAGTCAATTATTCATACATAATTATTTTCTATTATAAGTTAAGTTTGTATGTGGTTACATTGTGCTGTTTGAGAAATGTATTATGCGTGCAAAAAAATGTACAGATGATAATAAACTTAAACTTGATATTCTTGTAAACCAATCACTGAAAGCAAGCATTCAGGGCATCAGTAGCGAGAAAGATAAATGGAAGGTTGGTCTTCACTGCAAGAGAATTGGAATATGGGAACAATAATGTCTTGTTGCACCTATGAAGACCTTGGTAAGGCCTCCTCTAGAGTTTTGTGCTCATTTTTCATCTCCTGACACAAGGAAGGACATTCTTTCCATCAATGAAATGCTAAACTTGGGATAGTAGAAATGACATACATGGACAGATTGGGTCTTTTGGCCTATATTCACTGAAATGCAGAAGTATGAGGGAATTCCATTGAAACCTATAAAACTGGCAAAGACTAGAGTAGATGCATTGTTTCTGATGTGCAATTCACAAAAGTTCTGGAGAAACTCATCAAGTTACGCAGAGTCTATAGGAAGCAAAGGGAATATAATCAGCAAATATACCGGTAGTGATTATGTGTTGTGTGAAAAATAAATTGTGTGTGCATTGTGGCCCACAAAAACACTGTTTCGTTGGTTATACATCTTCACTTCCTATTGAGACTGCATGATCTTCTGAATTTCTCCAGCACTTTTGTATATTTCATTACAATCCGAGCGTCTGCAGACTCTCCTGTTTAACAGCATGCTCTGGATGGCTGGAAACTCTAGAACTAAAGGTCTTAGGATATAGGGTATGTGATTTAGAACAGAAATTAGGAGAAATTTCTTTACCTAATGGGTAGTGAACCTGTGTAAATCTTGACTATAAACAGCACTGGAAGCCAAGTGGTTAAATAAATATAAATATCAAATGATACAATTTTTCTCAAGAGATTCAAAGGATATGGAAAGAAGGTAGGAACAGGGCACTGAAATCTATAAATCAGTTGTAAATCTTGATTGGTAGGATGGGCCTATTCTTGATCCTATTTTCTATGATTTGAAGTGATGCTATTCAGGCAATGCCAAAACTGTGCTGAATGGTTGCCAGTCATGTCCATTTGCCTGAATTGATTTTGCGGCATTCTTAGAGAAGAAATAGGGCAGCTTTTCCAGTGTCCTGCTCAACATTCATCTTTCATATATTACAAATCAGATTCGCTCTGTATGTGGGAAATTTTTAGCTGAAGGCAGAGTCTGTGCTCATCATAAACCCGCTGTGCCCCCCCCACCCCACCACCCCCCCAACCCAGCAGCCATTTAACCTCACCAACCAGCAGCCGGAGGAAATCCACATGATTACAGGAAGAACACGTAAGCACTATGGCACCAAAGGTCAGCAATGATCCAGAAGACTACAATCAGACTGGACCAGTGAGGCAGCAGTTCTACTGGTGACCCCACTGTGCTAAGCCAGTTTCTTTATTTTGAAACTTCAAGACATTCCAACATTAAAAGTTTTCCATGGATTGTAAATAATTTAAGATGTTCTGCATTCATGTTGAATACAATAAAGATTCAATTCTTCCAGCACCTCACACCCTTACTTTCCTTTTATCCTGATAACATGTTCTCAGCATTTATTTCAGCAATCACATCTTCTAATCAAAAACATTTGTGACACGCCTATTCTTTGACATTTTCAAGTCAAAACTTTTCCACCCTTTGCCATATTTAGTTTATCCTCCAGTTTTCAAATATCCCTCTGCAGGAACATTGACGGTATTTTAATTCATGTGAATGTCTTGTCCTTCTATATAGCCTTCTCGTATTACAGAAATCATTCCCTTATTGCCAAGAAAAATGCATCACACCTTAGCAATCCTTCTTTTTACTTCTTTATCCTATACAAAGAATAGCAGAAGATGTAATTGGGAAATTAGCATCTTTGTGAAAATATTTCACAATTTGGTGTGTAATTCTTTAAGCGACTGCAAGATTTTAAATGCATTTAATTCTTTCACTGGTTCCAACATCCTTTTTCTCAACAGGCAGCACCTCAGAATTGAGAATCACTTGCTTCTACTCCCGACCCAATATTTTGTTTCTGACATTAAAATGAGCGGAAAAGCAAATTGCCTAGAGAACATAAAGCATCTGCGGAGATAATATAGATTAAGAAACTTCGATGCGTTAGAAGGCTACCATCAGACAGGGCCCTGGATGAAGATAAAGATTAGAAGAAGGCTCATAACCAGGCATTAGGAAGGCTAAGGGGACCATAAAATGCTGTTGGTGAGCAGAATTAAAAGAGAATCCCAACCATTTTATTTGTTAAAAACAAGAGAGTGACTGGGGAGAAAATTGGACCACTCAAAGTCAAAGGAGGGAATACATACTTTGAATCAGAGGAAATGGGCAATGTGCCTCACAAGTACTTTGTGTCAGCATTCACTAAGGAGATGGACATGGAGGACAGTGATAAGGAGCACTCTGAGACCAAGAAAGAAATGGAACTGGATCCTTTCAGGACCATTAAAGAGGATAAATCCCCAGGCCATGGATGGGATACATCCCAGGTTATTGAAAGAGGCAAGTGAAGAGATTTCTGGGGCCTTGACAAAAACCTTTAAATTTAAATTTTTTAAACGTAGACTGTAAAAGGCACTTTTGGCCCATGTAGATTTACTCGATGGTGGGAAGAGTTTTTGTCCGATGTTCTGGGCTGCATCCACTATATTTTGCAAGGCCTTCCATTCAGAGGTATTGGTGCCCCCATACCAGGCCATGAAGCAGCCGTTCAACATATTTTCCACAATACATCTGAAGAAGTTTGCAAAAGATTTTGATTCATATCAAACCTCCACAAATTCCTGAGGAAGTAGAGGCATTGACATTTTTTTTTCATATAACCAAATAACCACTTACAGCACAGAACAGGCCAGTTCGGCCCTACTAGTCCATGCCATAACAAATCCCCACCCTCCTAGTCCCACTGACCAGCACCCGGTCCATACCCCTCCAGTCCTCTCCTCTCCATGTAACTATCCAGTCTTTCCTTAAATGTAACCAATGATCCCGCCTCAACCACGTCTGCCGGAAGATCATTCCACATCCCTACCACCCTTTGCGTAAAGAAATTTCCCCTCATGTTCCCCTTATAATTTTCCCCCTTCAATCTTAAACCATGCCCTCTAGTTTGAATCTCCCCCACTCTTAATTGAAAAAGCCTATCCACATTTACTCTGTCTGTCCCTTTTAAAATCTTAAACACCTCTATCAAGTCCCCCCTCAATCTTCTACACTCCAGAGAAAAAAGCCCCAGTCTGCACAACCTTTCCCTGTAACGCAATCCTTGAAATCCTGTCAACATTCTCGTGAACCTTCTCTGCACTCTCTCTATTTTGTTTATATCTTTCCTATAATTTGGTGACCAAAACTGTGCACAGTACCTCAAATTTGGCCTCACCAATGCCTTGTACAATTCCATCATAACCTCCCTACTCTTGAATTCAATACTCCGATTTATGAAGGCCAACATTCCAAATGCCTTCTTCACCACACCATCTACCTGAGTATCAGCCTTGAGGGTACTATTTACCATAACTCCTAAATCCCTTTGTTGCCCTGCATATCTCAATAACCTACCATTTAATGTATATGACCTATTTAGATTTGCCTTTCCAAAATGTAACACCTCACACTTATCTGTATTAAATTCCATCAGCCATTTTCAGCCCACACCTCCAGCCTTCCTAAATCACCTTTTAATCTACGGTAATCTTCCTCACTGTCCACAACACCACCAATCTTTGTATCATCCGCAAACTTGCTTATCCAATTCTCCACCCCTACTTCCAGATCGTTAATATATATAACAAACAATAGTGGACCCAGGACCGATCCCTGAGGAACTCCACTAGTCACCGGCCTCCAATTGGACAAACAATTTTCTACCACTACTCTCTGACACCTCCCATCCAACCATTGCTGAATCCATTGCACTACCTCCTTATTTATACCTAATGCCTCCACCTTTTTTCCTAACCTCCTGTGGGGAACTTTGTCAAAAGCTTTAATGAAGTCTAAATAGACAACATCCACACCTTTCCCTTCATCAACCTTTTTTGTAACCCCCTCGAAAAACTCAATCAGGTTTGTCAAGCATGATCTACCCCTAATAAAACCATGCTGATTACTCCCTATCAATCCCTGAACCTCCAAATATTTGTAAATACCATCCCTCAGAACACTTTCCATCAACTTGCCCACCACAGACATCAGACTCACAGGCCTATAATTCCCAGGTTTACATTTGGACCCCTTCTTAAACAGCGGAACCACATGCGCCACCCTCCAATCCTTTGGCACCAACCCCGTGGCCAGTGACATCCTAAATATCTCTGTTAATGGCCCCACTATCTGTCCACAAGCCTCCCTGAGTGTCCTTGGGAATATTTTGTCCGGTCCCGGAGATTTATCCACCTTTATCTTTTTCAACACAGCCATCATTACCTCCTTGGTTATCCTTATATGCTTCATGACCTCCCCACTATTTTTCTTTACTTCAACTGGTTCAATATTTTTTTCCTTAGTGAATACCGAGTTTGGTCCAAGAAAGGTCCGCCAAGTTAGGGATTCCCAGGAATTTAAATGTGCTCGTCCACTCCACCTCTGATCCACTAATAATCACTGGATTGTATACACCTGGTTTTCCCTTCCTGAAGTTCAGGTGACATTGTGTGCAAGATTGTTGTTCGTACAGCATTCAACCAAGTTTTCAACCTTTCTTCTGTCTGCTGACTCATTATCCGTGATATTGTCAGCAAATTTTTAGATGGTGTGGTCACATTCACAGGTGTAATGCAGTACGATTAAAACTAGTTTTCAAAATTTTTCTTTCCATTCACATACCACCTTAAGTAATCCCTATGCCATAGATGCTCTGCGATAAGTAAGAGATTACTTAAGGTGGTATGTGAATAGAAAGAAAAAATTTGAAAACCAGTTTTAATCGTACCTAATTGACTCGTTATGTGCAGGGTTTCACAACTCCAAAGGAAATGGGCCAATGACAATTTTTCTCAAGCAAAATATTTCAGTAACAATTACATACCATCTTAAGTAATCCTTTACAAATGACAGAGCACCCATAAAATAGCGATTACTTAAGGTAGTATGTGAGTGGGAAGAAAAAAAGTTTGAAATCCCACTGATGTAAAGTGAGTGGAGCAGGGGCTAAGTTAGCAGACCGATGGTGCTCCAGTTTTGATGGATATTGTGGAGGAGATAAGGGAATCCAGAATCCAATTACACAGTGGGGTATTGAGGCCCAGGTCTTTGAGTTTGTTCAACAGTTTTGAGGGGGTGATGGTGTTAAATGGTGAACTGTAATCAATAAAGAGCATCCTAATGTGTGCATCTTTGCTGTCCAAGTGTGTATGCTTGACTGGATACAAATGGAAGGTACATTGTTGCTATTAAACTTTGGTTAGGCTGCAGTTGAAATACTGTATGCAATTCTGGACACCCCATTGCAGGAAGGAGACTTTGAAAAAGGATAGAGAAGAGGCTTGTCAGGATGTTACCTGATTTAGAGAGTACGAGTTTTGGGGAAAGGTTGGACAAACTTGGGTTGTTTTCTCTGAAGCGTCAGAAGCTGAGGGGAGTCTTGATACAAGTTGATGAAATCGTTAAACGTCTTGATATGATAGATAATCTGACTCTTAACCCCAGGGTAAAAATGTCACACATTAGAGGGCATTTGTTAAAGGGAGATATGTTGGGCAATTTTTTTTTGTTTTCACAGAAAATGGTGGATGCCTGGAAGGGGCTGCCAGAAGCAATGGTGGCAACAGATTCTATAGTAGTGTTCACGAGGTTCAAGAATGACAAATAAGAACGTGAGAGCATATGAAATTTGAGCAGGGGTAGGCCATCCGGCCCTTTGAGCCTGCTCCGCCATTCACTAAGATCACTGCCAATCTGATCATTGGCTCAACTCCACCTACCTGAATATCCCTTAATTCTTTCTTTTAATGTAGAAATCTATCTAACTGAACATTAAATATGTTTAATGAAGTAGCCTCAACTGCTTCCCTGGGTAGAGAATTCCACAGATTCACTACTCTCTGGAAAAAGGTTTTTCCTCATCTATGACTATGAAGGGAATATGGATCATGCCAAGCAACAGAATTTTAGCTTGATATGGACATCATGTTCAGCAGGGACAAATAGGCCAAAGTACCTGTTCCTGTGCTGTACTGTTCCACGTTCATGTGAATGGACATGGATTTGACAAGTGAAGTGCTACAGGGTTAAATTTTTAAGTTTAAATTTGGACATACAGATGGTAACAGCCCATTTGGCCCACGAGTCTGTGCTGCCAAATTTACACCCAATTAGCCTACACCCCCAATATGTTTTGAATGGTGGGAGGAAACCAGAGCCCCCGGGGAAAACTCATGCAGACATAGGGAGAACGTACAAACTCCTTTCATACAGCAAGAGATTCGAACACTATCAATGGTGCTCCAAATGCACCGCGCTTACCGCTACGCCAACTGTGCCGCCCCGAGGTCACCCACTTTGGAAGGGAAAATAGTAAATTAGACTGTTATTTAAATAGTGAAAAAATTGCATCATGGTGTTGTGAGATCAGAGAGTTCTTGTAAAAGAATCAGAAAAAGTCAGTTTGCAGATGTAATAGGTAATCAAGAAGGCAAATGGAATGTTGGCCATTGGTTGAGGGATTGAATTTAAGTAGCAGAGAGGTTGTGCTACAACCGTATAGGGTACTGGTGAGGCTACATCTCAAGAGCTGTGTGCAGTTCTGGTCTCCTTACCTGAGAAAGCATATACTGGCTTTGGAGGTGGTACAGAGGAGGTTCACCAGGTTGATTCTGGAGATGAGGCGATTAGCCTATGAGGAGTGACTGAAATGTCTGGGTCTAAATTCAGTGGAATTAAGAATAATGATGAGGATCTTGGAGAAACATATCAAATTATGAAAGGGATTGATACAATAGAGGCAAGAAAATTGTTTTTCACTGGAAGGCAAAACTAGAACCTCGAGATAGCCTCAAAATTCAGGAAAGGAGATTTAGGATGGAATGAGGAAGAACTACTTTCCCCAGAGAAGAGAATCTATAAAATTCTCTGCCCAATTAAACATTAGACATTGCCTCATTAAATGTGTCTAAGTGCAAGATAGATTTTGGAAATTAAGGGTTATGAAGACCAGACAGGTGAGTGAAGCTGAGTTCATAACCAGATAAAGCAAAAATCTTATCGAGCAGCAGAGCAGACTTGATGACTCCAGCTTTGTGAGTCTTAAAATGAGTTCAATGCAAGAAGTGCAGATTCACAGACTGGGCGGGAAGCTGATAGGGTGGCTTCCTTGCCTATCTGGTCACATGTCCTCCCTGTCTGAAACTTAATCAGAAGTTTATCACCTGTCAATCGACGTTAGACTCCAGCATACCTTGCCATTGACAGTCTAATTTAAATCATCTAGGGTCATTATTGGCTAGAAGCACAGATTAGCACTATATATGTGAAATAAAACACAAACATACACCTTCTTTCTCTCTGCCTTGTGGTCCAAGACCCGAACATCACTCCATGCCAGGTCACTACTGTGGATATCGCTGAAAGTGTCACGAGTAAAGTGTGCACTACACTGAAGCTGAGCTGTAGTATTGCGAGAGAGCCTCAGCCTCATTGGAACAGGGAACTGGGTGTGTGTAAGAATTCCTGTTTGAAGTGTGTGTACTTAAGTGTGTAAGCATGTCGAGTATATGTTCACTATTGATATCCAACCCACATCCGAGGTGAATGTCTATATTGTTACTTAAGTGAACCATTTAATGTTCTCCACTGTTTGTCTCCTGTATGTTAATTAAAGTTACGTGTGATTGTAGCACTTGTGTCCAGACTCATTCCTCTGTGAACCCACATCTGATACTCTTCCCAACATGATAGGTGGGTGGGTATATAAATACTTTGTACGGTAGTGCAACACTCCTCCAGCAACTTCTGCGGAGCCTCTGTGTTCCTGATTCATGACTTCGTGGTTCTCAATATCATCCAAAATGATCTTTTTCCACTTGGATGATCACAGGCCAGAGTTTTCCAGGTGTCAATGAACAATATTACATTTATTCTTGGAGGTTTTGAGTTTTCTCCTCTATCTTCTTGTAACTCATTACCATGATGGACCTCAAAATTAAGTGGCTGTTTTGGACATGTAACAAATGTAGCCTAACCAAGATAAGGACTGTCTGACAGCCAGCACACAGCTGAGCTTCCTGCACTCACTCACTCTCTCTCTCTCTGCCATTTGTTCTTAAAGTCACAGATTTCCAGCTGGACTACTGCCTTTTAGTGATCTCTTGTTTTCCCTTGAATAAAGGTGGAGCTTCCAATCAAGGAATGCCTTCTATTTGCAAATGATTAGTTCCCAAGTCTTCTGCTCATTTTCATCAAGCCAGTCTTAGTTCTTCCAGGTAAAGAAACTAATAATATTTTTTAGGTGCTAATTACAATGGATTTCAGGGCAGTTGAAAAGCAGTGGGGACTTAGAATTTAGACATACAGCACAGTAGAAGGTCCTACTGGCCCACAAACCCATGCCAACTAATTACACCCAATTAACCTACAACCCCCCAATACATTTTTTGAATGGTGGTAGGAAACCAGAGATCCTGGAGAAAAACCACATAGACACAGGGAGAAGGAACAAATTCCTTACAGACAATGCAGAATTTGAATACCAGTCCCAATCACTGGTGCTAACTGCTACACTAACCATGCCACCCCAATGGAGCTCTTTTTTTTTTAACCATATAACCTTTTACAGCATCTTGTAAGCTTAAAGTTGACAGGTTATTTGAGTGGATCTGAAAAGAGCTAGCTTTATGAAGTCCTTATGAGTTTTGTTTTGTTACAGAAATTCTACTGTAGACGATAATGTTTAGAGGCCAGGTTGATTGAGAAAACAGAGTAGTTGATTTAGATGGACAGTCCAGCAGTCACAAGTGCATGTCATACCACAGAAGAAGCAGACATCTCTGCAGGATCTTCTCAGACAATGACATAATCCACCAGGTTGCTCCAACATATACCACGACCTTGACTACTGACTGAATATTACTTTCATTCATGTAAGTCATCCACCTTCTAAATTATGAATGATTTTTAAGTTGACTTTTCTTCTTATATTTGAAAGAATTGTCTTTTGGCTAATCGTGGCTCAAACAAGTGTATGTATAATTTATTTTAATCTCAATTGACCAAATACATCAGACAAGTGCAATCGCAGACTGTATTGCTATATGGCTATTCTCTCAATGTTGAAACAAAAAAAGTTACCAGCACTTAATTTCATTCAAAGCCCCACATTTAGTGCACATCAAAAACAGCACAGTACCTTTAGTGTAAACAAACTTCAAATATTTCACAGCAACATCAAACAAAAATTGACAGGAAGCGACAGACACCTTGAATTTATAATTTTTCACCCTTCACTGGAACTGGAAAATAGAAACAAATCACCAAAACGCAACTCAAATTTTCATGCAAAATGTATGGCATCATGAAGTACAGCTCATAACCACAAATGCCTTGTGGCTATAGAAATATAGTAACAAGAATGGGTCATTCAGCTTGTTCAAAAGAAATTAAAGGTGATCTGTAACCCAGTTCCATAGAACACCACAACATTTGGCCCAGATAGTCTGTGCCGAACTATTATTCTGCTAGTCCCATTGATCTGCACCCAAACCATAGCCCTCCATACCCTTCTCATCAATATATCTTTTCTTAAATGTCAAAATCGACCCCACATTTATCACTTCAGATAGCAACTCGTTCCATACTCTGACCACTCTCTGCGTGAAAAAGTTCCCCCTAATGTTCCCTTTAAATATTACACCTTTCACCCTTAACCTATGTCCTGTGGTTGTTGTCTCACCCAAGATCAGTGAAAAATGCCTACTTACATTTACTCTATCTATGGACTTTTTTCTTTGGAGCACAGAAGCATGAGAGGAGACTTAATAGAGGTCTACAAGATGATGAGAGGCATAGGGTGGAGAGTCAGCATCTGTTTCCCAGGGCAGGAAAATCACCAGAGGACAGATGTACAAAGTGAAGGGAGGAAAGTTTAGGGGAGACATCAGGGGTAAGTTTTCTGCACAGAGGGTTGTGGGTGCCTGGAATGCATTACTGGGGATGGTGGTGGAGGCTGGCTCAATAGGAGCATTTAAGACTCTTAGACAAGCACATGGATGGACGAAAAATAGAGGGTTACAGGCAGGGAGGGTTTAGTATATTACTTATATCAGGAATATACGAGTCGGCACAACATCGAGGACTGAATGGCCTATACTGTGTTGTAATTTTGTATGCCTCTATCCAATCTTTCCTCATTCTCCGATGCTCCAGGGAATAAAGCCTTAACCAATCTTTGTTCCACATTCTTTGATATTCTTATCCGACAAAAGTCTACTGAGAATCATCACATATGTTTTAGGGAAGTGAGTTTCAGATTTCAGCTTCACTCCACACTAAGGAGTGCTTCCTGATTTCACTCCCTGATGGCCAAACACAAATAAAACATTATAGCTTCTTGATCCCATCTTGATGAAGGGCACAAGCCCAAATCGTTGGTTATGTATCTTTATCACTGCTATATAAAGAACACTGTTTGACCTGTTGAGTTTGTCCAGCATTATCAGAATCAGAAACAGAATTTATTGTGATAAACAAGTGATGAAATCCGGTGTTTTGCAGTAGTATCATAGTGTAAATATACATATTATAACCATCTTACGACATTTATAAATAAATAAAAAGTAGTGCACAAAACATAAAGCAGTGTCATTGGTTCATTGATCATTCAGGAATCTGATGGCAGTGGGAAAGAAGCTGTCCTTGTGCTGCTGAGGGCTCGTCTTTAGGCTCCTGTAACTTTTTCCTGATGGTAGCAGAGTGAAGAGGGCATGGCCTGGGTGGTGGGTTCTTTGAGGATAGAGGCTATTTTTTTAAGACACCGCCTCATGTAGATGTCCTCGAATGGAGTGAAGCCTGGTGTCCGTGATGTCGCAGGCAGAATTAACAACCTTCTTGTCCTGAGATTTGGCGCTTCCATATCAGGCAGTGATGCAGGCAGCCAGAATGCTCTCCGCAGTAGACCTGTAGAAGTTCACGTGAGTCTTCGGTGGCATACCGAATCTCCTCAAGCACCTGACAACATACAGCAGCTGGTGAGCCTTCTTTGTGATTGCATCATCATGGAGGGTCCAGGACAGATCCTCGGAGATGTTGATACCCAGGTATTTGAAGTTCTTAACCCTCTCCACTACTGAGCCCTCGATGAGGACTGAGTCGTGCTCTCCTTACTTCCTCGTGAAGTCCACAATCATCTCCTTGGCTTTGCTAACATTGAGCACAAGGTTGTTGTCATTACACCATTCAACGACTTGATCTATCTCCCTCATTGCAATTTGTGATTCTGCTGGCAACTGTGGTGTCATCTGCAAACTTGTAGATAGCATTGGAATTGTGCCAATGGGTGTATCTTGTGTAGAGTAGAGGGCAAAGCACACATCCTTAGGGTGTGCCTATGTTATTATCAGTGCGGAGGAGATGTTTTGTTCCCAATTTGTTGTGTTCTAGTTTAATTATATTCTCTTGTCCAGGATTCCCCATGCCACCAAAATAATTTATCTGCATTCACCCAATTTTTTTTTAATCAGCATCTCCTTTGGATCACAATACAAAAAAACAACTACAAAGGGGATATGGACTGGGTTTTAATCTTTGAATCTCTGATCACATTTAAGAAAACAAGCACTTGTCAAAAGCGAGGTTCAGACAACTGATAGCACCACTGTTTCTGGACTCAAACTAAGCCATTGTGCTTTCCCCCACCCCCACAGATGATGCCTGACGCTCAATCTCTTCAGTAACTCGCTTTTTGCTCATCTCTCACTTCTAAAACCTTTCTTCCTCGAGTTAAAAACGTGCTCTTTGAATGATGAGCACAGAGAACTTGCACCATTTTTAGTCTCTTCATGGTAAGCTAGAAAATATTCTGATTACTTTTCCTCCGAGCCAAGATTGAATCATTGAACGCAATCAGCCGTGTTTGTGCCAAGTGTGCATGTGGGGATAGGTTTCCTCCATTGTAGTTATGATTGACTACTGTATCTATGGAGTTGGTCTTCCCACTGAAGACTCCTCCCCCTTCGTCCTGGGCCATAAAGGTCGAGCCACCTCTCCCTTCCCGCCATTCCTAGAACTGGATCCGAGCCAGTAAGGTTCTTCTGTACATTAAAGCCTCACGTTCCCTCTGCCTGGTCTTTGTGCATCAACTTAATTCGGTTACATTCATTATTGATCAGAAGTCCAGAGTTCAGCCCCCAACATCCTGGTTGAAACAATCCTATGCTCCCACAAAATGAAATCGTCCAATTTATCTCATCAACGTTGTGAAAGGAATGGTTGTGGGCAACACCATTCACATCGTTGTATGGTCATTTAATAAGTTAAATTTACAAACTTAATGCTGCCGACGTCACGTTGTTCACAAACGCGAGATGCAAAGTAATGTAACCGAGTTTGGAATTTACCTGCAGTTGTATCTGGATTTCCGGCTGCGGGCTGCGCGAATTCCTTGGCGTTGGAGTCCTCCGGAGATCCGGCTCCAGAGCGGAGGCACGCAATGGGAATGCAGAAATTAATCCAGATCAGAGACAGCAACATGCTTCGGCTCCAGTCCATTCTTCTCATCACCAGCGAAGGAGCCAGAAATCTGGGGGGGGGGGGGGGGGGAAATAATGTGTCAACAAAGTACCACAAAACTTTTTACGGTGGGAGAATCCGCCGAACGGATCGTCTCTGTAACCAGTTTGCAAACATTGGAGCGTGAAACTGCAACAGTCACCGCTGGATGGAACGTGGCTGTGCTGCGTGTCGACTGCTCGAACGTTACCCGGAGCGTATCCCAGCTCCACAACAACATGACAAAGAGGGCTCCGAATGATCAAGGCTGCCCGCCCGCGACAGGACCAGGCAACCGTGAGAAATAAAGATGGAACGGTTCTCCTCCGGCGGACAAGTCGATGCTAATGAAGATCGGGAGAGGTGAAGAGGAAACCAACAAATCTGATCAATGGTTAAAAAGTCCTCTCATCAATGAAAGTATAAATACTCACCTTTTTTTATTAAAAAAGACCGGGCTGCGGCTGGGTTTCTTTTTTTTTGTAAATTAGCTAATTTATTCTCACTTGGTAATTGTAGGTACAAATCTTCAGTCAGGGGCATTGGTTCCGAAGACTGCGATTTCCTGCTGCTGCTGCTGGGGCTAAATCTATGCGCCCAGCAGGGATCCGAGGAGTTGGAAAGCTGCAGGAAACCTGTTCACACCCTCCCAGCTCAGCCCTGCAACCCCCCCACACGCGACATCCCTGCACTGAGCGCCTCGCCGCCTTCGCCCTCAGCAGAAACATCTGACAAGTTGCTTCTCCCTCCCATCCTCGGCGTCGTTACTTTTCGTGTTCGATTTCTTTGAGTTGGAAGTGTTGGCGGGGGAGGAGGAAGTCGCTATGCAAATAACGTGACATCACTGTCTTTCTCGGGCAGAAGGCGTGACGCTCAGCAAAGTTGACCGCAACTTTATTTTAAAGAGATATCCCTGTCTTCACGTCTTTGCTCGATTTGCCCCCCCCCACCCCCCACCCCCCACCCCCCACCCCCCACCCCCACCCGATGGTGACTGGAGCGGTCTCGGTTCCCCAACCCAGGGCACGGCCCTTCTAACTTGGCGTCGGATCGTCAGTCAACTTCACTCCACTTCTCCTCCGCTCAGGCACCTGCTTCGAGCGGTTCCGGGAAGCTTGCGCGGCGGGCGCATGCGCGCCCCCTCACCCACCGCCAAGGCGGCGGCGGCGGGGGGGAGGCGTGACATTCCTGCCGCTTATCATTGGTGGATCGGTCGGTCGGTCGCAACATGGCATCACCTCATTGGCCTTGCCACTGGTCATTGGCCTGGAGAATTTAAATAGGCACTTGAGGGACGATATGTCCTGCTCTATCTTTCAGCGCAGTGACTGAAAACGTTCACGCTGCTTCCTGCTGGTGACACATGCAAGGATTATGGCCTCTCTGTGTGAAATAAGACGTGCCTCGAAGAATTGTTCTGTCTGAGAAAGACTAGCAATGTTTGTAGTTGTGATTAGAGATGCCTTAAATCAGCAACGTTAAAAAGAGATGTGAAGCAGATGGGTTTAACATGGTTGCATCGATCATTTCAATTAAACTTGAGCTATAAGGAATTACTGATGTAGTTTTGTACGTGCTTGTATTCAAATGAATTATGCCATTGTCAATTCTGTATGCTTGCTTACATGTTAAAGTCAATAAAAAATGTTTTTAAAAGAAAATGAGAGATGTGCTACAACTTGAATGTGACTGTATCGACTCAGAATTTATTGGCATGAACAAGTCATGAAATTTAGTGTTTTGCAGCAAAATCATAACATTCGTAAAACCATCTTGCAACATTAATTAAAAAAATACAGACTGAAGGTATGATTATTGTCTGATAATATAAATGGTGATATTATGGGGAGTGAAGCAAGTTATCTTAAGAGTACAACAGCATAGAGATTGAATGGAACATTGGATGGGATTTAATCCTGACAAGTGTGAAGAGGTGCAGTTTCTAAAGTCAAATTGGGATGGGAAATGTTTTGTAATTGATAGGATAGTAAATGATGAGTTTATTGAAATAAACATTGTTCAATAGACTCCCTGGCAAAGAATTAGCAGATGGAATACAGCATAGGTTCATATTCAAGTTTATTCTCATATTGCACAAGGAGAACCCAACAAAACAAGGTTCTCTGGTCCTCAGTGCAAAACATGCAGACGCACAACTGGACACACAGACAAATAATACATAAGCAGGAGAAATATACATATAAATAAATATTGTTTACTAAATACGAGTCTTGGATGGTTAGTGTGAGCAATTCCTTTGGTCATTCAAGAGTTTCACTTCGTGCGGAAGGAAGCTATTTCTCAGCCTGGTGGTTCGGGCTCTGATACTCCTGTATCTCTTTCCCAATAAGAGTAGCTGAAAGATGCTGTGTGCGGAATGATTTTGTGTGCCCTCTTCCCCCACTTGGGGGGGGTGGTGAGGGAGATCCCAGTGATCCTCTCTGCCTCTTTTATGGTCCTGTGGATTGACCAATCCAGTTCTCTACAGCAACCGTGCCACACTGTGATGCAGCTGCAAGAAAGTTCTCGCTAGAGCTCCTGTAGAAGGTTGATATGATGGTGGCCGGTAGCCTTGCCTGATTCAAACTTCTCAGTCACTGTTACGGCTTTCTGAGAGGTGAGATTATGTATGCCCAAGATAGCTAATTTGTTAATTGCACTTTAAGAAACTTGGTGCTCCCTACTCTCTCTACTACCGAGTTATTAGTGTTGTAGTGGAGAGTGTCCTCCTAACATCCACAAATCATCTCCTTTATCTTGTTCACGTTGAGACTCACCTAACATCCACAAATCATCTCCTTTATCTTGTTCACGTTGAGACTCAGGTTGTTATTCTTGCACTATATCAAGAGATTTTCCACCTCTTCTCTGTAGTCCAGCTCATCATTGATGATGATGAGGACAACTACTGTTGTGTCATTTGCATACTTGACTCTATTGCAGCTGAGTCTGGTAATGCAGGCATAGGTCAGTACCCTGAAATGGAACAGCTGAGGATGCAGTCCTATGGTGCACCTGTGCTCAGCTTAACGGTGCTCAATGTTCTGCTACTGACCCAGACAGACTGGTCTTTCCATTAAGAAGTCCAGAATCTTTTGGTATGTTGCTTTTTGTGATTTTATTTAATACTTGGTTTAGATCTTCCCAAAACTTTTCCACTTTCTCACATGCCCAAATTGCATGTACTGTTGTTCCCGTTTCCTTCTTACAACGAAAACATCTGTCTGATACTGTTAGGTCCCATTTATTTAACTTTTTGGGCGTGGTGTATAGCCTGTGTAACCAATTATATGGTATCATGCGTAACCTTGTGTTTATTGTATTTCTCATAGTTCCGGAGCATAGCTTTTCCCATGTTTCATTCCTTATCTTTATGTTTAGATCTTGTTCCCATTTTTGTTTGGGTTTACAGCTTGTTTCCTCGTTCTCTTTCTCTTGTAGTTTGATGTACATGTTTGTTATAAATCTTTTAATTATCATTGTGTCTGTAATCACATATTCAAAATTGCTTCCTTCAAGTAGGTTTTCAGTTGGTGGTATTCAAACATTGTATCATGAGTTATACCATATTTGTCCTTCATTTGTTCAAAAGATAATAATTTATTTCCCAAAAAACAATTTTCTATTCTTTTGATCCCTTTTCTCTCCCATTCTCTAACGGAATATAAGAAGTAAAGAACTTGGCCTCGATTTGGATGGAGCACAAAAAAGATTTATTATGATAGCCTTAGCTGTAGAAAAAAAAATGTATTATGTCAACCTGGAAATTAGAAGATAGCCTGAGAATACAGCAATGGTACATAGAAATGAATAAATGTATTCCATTGGAAAAAAATAACATATAATTTAAGAAATAACATCACAGTATTCGAACAAATTTGGGAACTGTACATGGAACACAACAGAGAAGTCCTACCGCGGACCTCCACCGCCTAAAATGACAGAAGGAGAAGAAGACGAAATGAAATGACCCAGCATGTAAAAGTAGATGACACAAATTTCTTGTTTATTTTCATTGTGTGATGACATGTTTAATGGGTTTAATGTATCATATAGGTTGAACGTTGAGTGGGTGGGCAGGGGGCGTGAAGGAGGGAGGGAAGGGAGGGGGTAAAAAGGGGAGGAAATGACACTGTGTATATTCAAGAGGGAAATGTTTGTGTGTATTTTGGTTAGTAGGTTCATAGTGTGAAAATTTTTTTTTTATTTTTTTAAAAAGTCCAGAATCCTGTTCCATAGTGTAACGTGATCGATGGTACTCGGAGTACAAACACTCATTTATTAGCTTACAACTAAGTCTATTTACAATAGACTTCAGGTAAATCAGAGGTAAGGCAGGAAAACAAGGTTTATATCAGGACCGACGGGGGCAGAGCCAAGAGAAGAGGTCGGCCGTCTAATCTACCCATAGACAGTGAATTCCATTTCATTGCATTCACCCCTTCGTTCAGAAAAGAACCTTCAGGCAAAAACAGAGACCACGTTCAGCAACACAAATTTTTACAATTATTCTTCACTCAGTGTGTGGTGGCAGAATGGAATGTTCTTCCGAATGAGATAGTTGCAGCAGGGTCCCTTCTGTCATTTAAGAGAAGGTTGGATGTGTACATGGAGGTGAGGGGGTTTGAGGAATATTGGCGGAGAGTGGGAGGATGGAGCTAGTGGATTTGTTCTAGTGAACCGGTGCGGACTCGAAAGGCTGACATGGCCTGTTTCCGCTCTGTAAATGGTTATATTTACAAGTTGAGTCTGTCTGGGGCCCTGATTATTCTGGTCGAGCACCTTAGTATTGGTGCCATCCATGGTTCTTGGATAGTGGGACTCAAAGGAGGACTTGGGGGTGGGGGGCGGTGGTCCCAGATTCAATGGTAACTCTGTTGGAACCATGTCATCTGGAACCCTGCGCAGGGTGTTTGGAGGTTCCAGGCCTATTGTGGACATCAGGACCTCAATTCCTGAAGGTGAGAGATCTCTGATCGAGACCATGTCCTCACTGCCGTCCAGGTATGCCACATAGGCATACATCGGATTTATGTGCAATAGGTACATTTTCTCGACCAGGGGGTTCATTTTGCTTCTCCTCGCATGCTTTTTCAGCAGGTCCGGTCCTGGTGTTGTTAGCCATGCTGGAAGAGTGACCCCTGATGTGCATTTCCTCAGTAATGCAAACATTAATTCGTGAGGAGTCACATTGGTTGCAGTGCAGAGAAGTGATCTTATGGAGTGGAGTGCAGTGGGAAGATCCTCTTGCCAGCACAAATCTGGAAGGCCTTTAGACCAGAGGGCCAATTTTACAGCCTTCCAAACTGTTGCATTCTCCTTTTCAACATGTCCATTCCTCCAGGGGTTTACTGGTGTACTGGTGTAGCTCTTTGCTCATAAACGATTATCCACAGTCGCTATGAATATAGCCGGGATATCCGAACATGGTGAAAATGGAGTGCAGAGCTCTGATAACTGTGGCAGTGGAGGTGTCTGGGCAGGGGATGGTGAACAGAAAACACGAGTACTCATCGATAATGTGAAGAAAGAACATGTTTCCATTGGTGGAAGGTAAAGGCCCCTTGAAATAGACGCAGAGTCGTTCGATGGGGGAGGAAGCTTTTATCAGGTGTGCTTTGTCAGGGCAGTAGAAGTGCGGTTTGTACTCAGTGCAGACCTGGCATGACCCAGTCATCTCCCTGATGTCTTCAATAGAGGAGGGCAAGTTCTGTGCCTTGACGAAGTGAGCCATGCAGGTGATGCCCGGGTGGTAGAGCTTGTCGTGAAGTGACCGCCTCTGACTGGTGTGTGCAGCAGCATATCTTCCTCGGGTTAGGGCATCTGGGGGCTCATTGAGTGGACCTGGCCTATACACTATCTCATAGTTATAGGTGGAAAGTTCGATCCTCCACCTCGCAATCTTGTCATTCTTTATTTTACCTCTATTCGTATTATTGAACATAAATGCTACAGATCACTGATCAGTGAGCAGAGCGAATTTCCTGCCGGCCAGGTAGTGCCTACAGTGCTTGATGGCCTCCACAATGGCTTGAACCTCCTTCTCCACAGACGGGCTTCAGAACTCATGGCCTTGCAGGGGTGCAGGAAAAGAAAGCTACTGACCTGCCTGCCTGGTTAAAGGTCACAGCAGACCTACATCAGAGGCATTGCTCTCCACCTGGAATGGTGCATTTTCGTCCACTGCATACATGGTGGCTTTCCCGATATAGCTCCTGACATAGTTAAAATCCGTCTGGGCTTCAGCCGATAATGGGAAGGAGATGGATTTTAAAAGGGGGCAGAACTTGTCAGCATAATGAGGCACCAACTGGGTGTAGTAAGAGAAGAAGTCCTTGGGATAGGGAGGTCTAAGAAGGGGTGTATACACTCAGGGTCTGGGCAAATGACGCTATTCTCCACCACATAACCCAGGTAGCTAGATGTTTGGTCCTGAACATGCACTTATTGACATTGTATGTGAGGTTGAGAGATTTGGCTGTGTGGAGAAATTTCTGGAGATTGGCATCGTGGTCCTCCAGGTTATGTCCACAAATGCTGATGTTGTCGAGAAATGGGAAGGTAGCCCTTAACTCGTACTTATCTACCATTTTGTCCATCTGCCTCTGAAAGACCAAGACCCCATTCATAATATCGAAAGGGACCATCAGGAACAGATAAAGCCGTACATCTGCCTTGAATGCTGTGTAGGGACTGTCCTTAGAACAGATTGGTAACTGGTGATATGCAGCTTTCAGGTCAATGGTCAAATAGACCCGATACTGTGCAATTTCATTCACCATGTCTGTCCGAGATTCGGGGGAGGGGTTATGTGTCCAGGAATGTAAAGCGATTAATAGTTTGGCTATAGTCAAATTCTCCCCCTCTCATGACTACTACCTGGGCTCTCCAAGGGCTATTGCTGGGTTCAATTATTTTTTTCCTTATGCAGCCACTGTGTTTCGGCTTAATAAATTCTTGGTCCCCTGCACTGTATCACCTGTGGCTATCAGCTTACAGTCAGGAGTTAGGTTCTGAAACAAAAGGGTGAGGGTTCGATATTCAGCATGGAGAGATCGCATGTAGTGTCTGGATTTTGAGACCTTCCATTCCGCACCGTGATTGGGGTAAGTGGGCCTGAGTACTCCATGGTCACACTTTTCAGGTGACACAGAAATTCTAGACCCAGCAACACAGAAGCACATAAATCCTCCAATACATACAGTAGGAACTTGCAAAATTCCCTACAGTTAAGTGCATAGTACAATACCCTTGAATAGTCACCAAATGCAATTGCGACACTAGATAAATATGGAAGTCCATGGGGTAAAACTTTAAGTTGCACTGCCAAGCAGTTGTAGAGTTTATAAAGCTCTCCTTCAAGCCAGTGTCTATTAAACAATCTGTCAGGTGTCCATTTACCCTCACCTCCATCATCAAGTTGCTCAGCTGATGGGGTTTTGCTTGGTCAAATATGACTGATGCCAGTACTCCGGAGGCTGCATCATTCCCCTGCTGGAGTCATCTTGATATGAAGACCAGAAAGGTGGCATCGACCATGAGTGGCAAGATGGCTGCTGTTCCCACCATTGCTTCTCTTCCAGTAGTGGCGATTGCTGCTATTTCCGCCATTGTGTCCCTTCTGGTAGTGGTTCCTGCCACGGGGCGCAGCAAGATGGCAGCAGCGAGGAGCATGGAGAGGCAGGGGCCTGCACTTCTGAACTTGGGCCACAGGCTGTATGACTCTTCAGGGGCCAAACATGAGGTAGCCTTCCTGGGGTTCCCCTTTGCCCGACAGACTTTTGTCCAGTGTCCACTCTTACCTCATCCAAAACACACAGAGTCTTTTGTGGGGGATCTGGCATGGGAGTGTTTGGCCTGTCCACAGAAGTAGCACTGGCAAGGTCCTTCTTTCCCAACTCTAGCAGTTGCTGCCTCACGTACCTCAAACTCACTTAAGCCACGAGCGTGTCCCAGATTTTCTCTTCTTCCCTTATCCAGGCTGAGACTGCTTCGTAGCGGCACTTTCTCGTCAGCGTCCATAGTTCCAGGACTGGTTCCAGTGATTCAACCAGTTGGTTCCAGTTGGTTCCAGTGATTCAACCAGTTGCTGAGGTTGTGAGAATCGGTGTCTCACCAGTACATCGTTCTGGGGCCTCATGTAGTGGGCCTTCAGACATTTGATGGCCGTCTCATACATCGCACAGTCCCTGATATCTGTGTATCCTTTGGGGCCGACTCAAGAGAGGAGGGCTGATCTCTGGCGGCTGACGGAATGGAAGACTTCTTGGGTGTCCACAATGTAGGACTGGAAGCACTCCAAACAGTAGGTGAATTCTTCCAGGGCCTCTGTGGACTGTGGGTCAACATGGAGCATACCTGGCTTCAATAGGACTTCCATCCCATCTTCAAAAGGAAGCTAATAAAATTGTAACATGATCGATAGTACTCGGAGAGTTGTGAGGAGTACAAACGCACTTTTATTTACATACAACTAACGGCTGGTATAGTCTTCTAGGAAAGTGTATGATCATGCACTTTGGTAGAAGGAAAAAAGAAGTAGACTATTTTCTTAATGGGGAGAGAATTCAGAAAGTAGAGGTCCTAGCACAGGATTCCCTCCAGGTTAATTTGCAGGTTGATTCAGTAGCAAGGAAGACAAATGCAATGTTAGCATTCATTTTGAAAGGACTAGAATATAAAGGGAAAGATATAATGCCTTGTCTTTACAAGGCATTAGTCAGACCACATTTGGAGAAATTTCAAGCAGTTTTGGGCTCATATCTGAGTAGGGTGTGCTGGTATTGTATAGGGTCCAGTGCAAGTTTGTGAGAATGATCCCAGGGATGAGAAGGTTAACATTTTTTTTGTAACATTTTATTTATTGCACTAATAACCATATCAACAACAATATGTACAAATGTTCTTCATTAAATATACTCAAAGACATTTTTCCTTTTTTTTCTCCCTCCTACCCTCCCTTCCCAACCCCCTCTAAAACCAATAAATATTAAACATAAAAAATACAAGAAAACAATGTCCACACAGAAAAAAAAACAAAGAAAAGTCGTGTCGTCTACTTTTACATATTTGCGTCTAATCATGCTTATCTTATTATCACTTTATGAGATGGAGGTCCAAAGTCGGCATTTTCTGTCAAATTTCATATATGGTTCCCAAATTTGTTTGAACAATATATATTTGTCTTTTAAATTAGATGTAATTTTTCCAATGGAATACACTTATTAATTTCCATATACCATTGTTGTATTTTTAGGTTCTCTTCCATTTTCCAGGTTGTCATTATGCATTTTCTACTGCTAGGGCTATCATAATAAATCTTTTTTGGGCTCTATCTAATTTGAGACCTAGTTCTTTGCCTCTTATATTATTTAAAAGAAAAATTTCTGGGGTTTTTTGGTATCTTATTCTTTGTGATTTTGCTTAATATCTGACTTAATTCTTCCCAGAAAGTATTCACTTTTATTCATGCCCAATTTCTTGTTTACAGTGAAAGCATCTATCTGATATTTGTTGGGTCCCACTCTTTTAATTTCGGAGGGGTGATATATAGTCTGTGCAACCAATTATATTGTATCATGTGTAATCTTGTATTTATTGTATTCTTCATAGTTCCTGTACATAGCTCTTCCCAAGAAGGTTAACATTTGAGGAGCATTTGATGGCTCGCTGGAGTTTAGAAGGATGAGGAGGAGAATTTCATCAAAATATTCCCAATATTGAAAGGACTGGATTGAGTTGACATGAAGGAATATTTTTAGTTGTGGAAGAGTCATGGACCAGAGCACATAGCTTCAGAATAAAAGAATTATTCTTTAGAATAGAGATGAAGTGAAGGTTCTTCAGTCAGAGGGTTGTGAATCTGTGGAATTTGTTGCTATTTTTGGGTATATTTAAAGCAGAGGTTGAGAGGTTTATGGGGAGAAGCAGGAGAATGGGGTTGAAAGGAAACATGCATCAGCCATGACTTGAATGGTGGAGCAGAGTCAATGGGCTGATGGCCTGACTCTGCTCATGTTCTATGTAATACTGCAGCAAAATTCTTACTTGCTGTTGATGAACATGGAAAAAATTACAATAGCGTACATTAAATTTAAAGATAATAAATACAAAAGATAGACAATAAATATTCAGTTACCAAAGCGCAAGAAAAAAAGAGGAGTTATCGTGTAGACAGTCTTTTTGTGGTGCGAGTTCATGTTACAAGGGGTGGTTCAAGAGCCTTAAAGCTATTGAAAAGAAACTGTTCTTGAACCTAGAGTTTCTGGTCTTGAGAGCAAGATTGTTGTTCTGGCACCACCCAACCAGATTCTCGATCTTCATCCTGTATTCTGACTCATTATTTCAGCCAACTATGATGGTGTCATCAGCGAATTTGTAGATTGTGTTGCAGTGGAACTTGGCTATGCAGTTTAGAGTGCACAGGGAATAAAGGCAAGGCACTAAACCCACACCATTGAAATGCCCCTGTGTTGATGGTCAGTGAGGAGGAAGATGCAAAAAAATTGGGGTCTGCTGATGAGGAAGTTGAATTTCCTGATGGACAGAATCCCAAGTCCTGTAGTTTGGTTATGTTTTGCTAGTATGATGGTGTTAAGTGTCAAACTGTAGTTACTGAACGACAGTCTGACGAAGGTGTTCTTTTGGTCAAGGTAATCTAATGCAGAATTGATGGCCAGTAAGATGGCATCTGCTGTTAACCTGTTGAAAATGTTGATATTCAGAGGGACCTTGGGGCCTAATCCATAGTTCCCTGAAAATGGAAACACAGGTGGATAGGATGATGGAGATACAGTAGGCTTACATTTATGGGTAGGGACATAGAATATAATAGTTGTGATGTTCTGCTATAATTTTGCAAAACACTTATTGGACTGCATTTGAGTGTTGTGGACAGTTCTGGTTAGCGGGCTATAGGAAGAATATGGTTGTGCTGGAGATTGTTCAAAAGAGATTTACCAGAACGTTTGCCTAGATTGGAGGACTTTCATTATGGGGAGATTGGATAGACTTCGTTTGCTTTCCCTGGAGTGGTATGGGTATCAAAAACAAGAGGGTATAGGTTTAAGGTGAGGAAAAAGGAGTTTTGAAGGGGATTTGAGGGAAGTATTTTTTTTTACAAGCTAAGTGGTTGATATCTGAAACTTACTGCTTGAGAAGCTGGTGAAGTCAGGTACAATATCTGTATTTAAGAGATATTTACATTGACACTTAAATAGACCAGGCTTGAAAGGGAATGGACCTCATGTGGAGAATTGGGATTGGTGTAATTTGACAAAAAGATCAGTTTGAATGTTATGGTCTGAAGGACCTATTTCTGTGCTGTACCACTCTATGGCATGACTATATTCTGTGTCAGCTACAACAGCAAATATTGGCCCCCATGTGGCAAAACATGCAACCTGCTTAGCCTACAGTAGGCTCATTTGTCTAAAGTACTGCTTTCTGTTCTTCAAAGCCATCTGTGTTGCAATTTAACTTCTCCACGTAAGTGACTTTATAAAGCAGTGTAAAGTCCTACCATTCTGGTGTCTTTTTTAAAATGTTACAATGGTTTGGGAAAGGGAAGGACTCTCTGCTGTTCTTCAGTGCTTGAAAATAATTCAGTTAAAATTTTATTGTAGTATGAAACTCCTATTTAGTCATAGATTGATTTTAAATAAAGCAAGCAATAAATTCAAGCCACTGATCCTAAAGTTTTTGTTCAAACCTGAGTCAGTAAAAGCTTTGTCACATAAACTGTATTTTCCTTCAGATTCTTAATTATTTTTTAAGAGATACCAAACCATTTTCTCATTCATTACATGTCAGATTTAAAAACATCAGCCAACTTCATGCATGTATTATAGAGTGCATCCACACCCGCACCCACACAATGGAGAAAATGTGGAAATATACAACACAGATCCCTCTGTCTGTGTGGTTTTCCTCCGGGTACTCTGGTTTCCTCCCACTGTCCAAAAACATACCAGGGTTGTAGATCAATTGGGTGTAAATGAGCGACGGGCTCATGGGCCGAAAGGGCCTGTTACCATACTGTATGTCTAAATTTAAAATATAAATTTAACCAGCATCTGTTGACAAAAAAGAAGTCATTATTTCAAACTGAAATCTTTTATCAAGATACTTTATTAAAAGGGTTTGGCTCATGTAGATCATTCTTTTTCTCTTAACTGATTCTGCTTGACTGGCTAAGTTTCTCCATCAGATTGTGTTTAGCATCTGTTTTTTTCCTGGTTGTTTTCTTTTACATAATCAATTCCCATATTTCTTCTCTCCTTATTATGTCCCTCAGATTCAAAAATGGCATGCTTCCACTCCAATGAGGCAAAACTGAATCTGACAGGCTCTACCACAAATCAGCAGTTTGCAAGATGGTATATTCCTTTTGCTACTTACACTGGGCATCTCTGTGCACCACACACATAGACTTAAGGGTCTCAATATCTTCCTGTGTATTCCTTCATTTTTGTGGGTATATTACACATTCTCAGGGATCCTTAGAGAATATGCTCGGAAATGAAAACATGTGCTGACCAACTTACCAATGTATTCACACAAATCTTCAACTTTATATTCTGGCAGGGCGTGGTATCCACCATTTTCAAACATGCCCTAATCATACTGGTTCCCAAGAGGTGTGTGGGAACCTGCCAAAATAATTTCCAACCAATGCCACTAATATCTATAGTTAAATGTTTTGAGAGGCTGTTGTGGAAGTATGTCAGCTCCTGTCTGGGCGGCGACATGTATTCGTTCCAATTTGCCAACTGCAGTAACAGATCTATGGCAGAATCCATTTCAATGGCTCAAAACAAAGTCCCAGAACACCTGAACATCAAAGACACATACATCAGGAAGCTCTTTATTGACTACAGTTCAGCATACAACACCATCATCCCCTCAAAATAGATCAGCAAACTCCAAGACTGGAGCTTCAATTACCCACTATGTAATTGGATCCTGGATTTCCTCACCTCCAAATCCCAATCAGTGAGAAGTGGTAAGAACATCTCCTTCACAATCTCCTGGAGCACCACCACAGGGCTGAATTTTTAGCCCCCAGTTTGACTCGCTTTACACCAGTGGTTCTCAACCTTTTTCTTTTCACTCACATACCACTTTAAGTGCCATCGGAGCTCTGTAATTACTAAGGGATTGCTTAAGGTGGTAAGTGAGTGGGAAGATAAAGTTGAGAATCACTGCTTTAGACCCAATTGTTACTGAAATATTTTGCTTGAGAAAAATTGTCGTTGGCCCATTTCTTTTGGAGTTATGAATCCGTGCACTTAGCGAGTCAAGGTACGATTAAAACAGTGGTTTTCAAACTTTTTCTTTCCACCCACACACCACCTTAAGCAATCCCTTACTAATCTCAGAGCACCTATGGCATAGGGAATACTTTAAATAGTATGTGAGTGGAAAGAAAACTGTTGAGAACCACTGCTTTACACCTATGACTGTGTGACTTAATACGACAACATCACCATCTACAAATTTGCTTAAGATACCAGGGGAGTGAAATGTATAAAAATGGATGATGAGTCAGCATTCAGGAGGGAGATTGAAAACTTGGCTGAATGGTGTACTAACAACAATCTTGCACTCAATGTTACCAGAACCAAAAAGCTCATTGTGGACTTCAGGAAGGGAAAACCAGAGTTGTACGATCCAGTGATCATTGGGATAACAGAGGTGAAGAAGGTGAGCAAATTTAAATTGCTGGGAGTCTCTGTCCCAGAGGACCTTTCCTGCACCCAACACCCTAATGTAATTGTGAAGATAGCATGGCAGTGACTCTTCTTCCTCAGGAGTTTCTGGCGATTTGACATGACATTGGCAAACTTCTACAGAGATGTAGTGGAAAGTGTGCTAACTGGCTGCATCACAGTCTGATTTAGGGGCATTAATGTCTCGGAGCAGAAAGCCCTGCATAAGGTAATGGACACAGTCCAGTACATCACAGACAAAATTCTCCCCACCATCAAAAAAATCTACATGGAACACTGCCATTGCACTCATCTCAGATGCACACCACCCAGGACATGTTCTGTTCTCGCTTTTGCTATCAGGAAAGAGGTATAGGTGCCACAAGACCAGTTCATACCACCAGGTTCAGAAACAGTTGCCACCCCTCTAAGAGTAGACTACTAAACCACAAATTCAATCAGAGACTCATTTAAGGACTCTTACCTTTATTCAGTACTTTTTTGGGTATTGCATAGTTTGTTTACATTGCTTTCTTTGTTTACATTTCTCCATTTTGTATATGTAGCTTGAGTACAATCTTTGCATTACTGATAATTAGAAATTCTACCTTTGCCACAGGAAGAAGAATTTCAGGGTTGATATATGTGATGTATTCTAACAATAAATCTGAACTTTCAACTTTTTTGAATGAAATTTTTACAAATTCTTTTTGATATTAATTCAGTTTCAATTTTGGTCTTATCCCTGAAATATTACCCAGTGGAAATCGCATTGGTTCCCATTTATAGATAAAATCTTCTGGTGTTTTCTCTCCTATCTTTTCCATCTCTATCTTAATCCATGCTGGTTTTCCTCCCTCTTCAAAAAAAGAAGAGAGATATCTTATTTGTGTTGCCTTATAGTAATTTTTAAAATTTGGAAGTTGTAGACCTCCTAGTTCAAATTTCCATGTTAATTTTTATAAAGAAACCCTCGACATCTTGCCCTTCCAAAGAAATTCCCTTACATATTTCTTTAATTCCTACAAAAAAATTCTGTGGTAAAAATATAGGCAATGTTTGAAAAAAGGTATTGTGCTCTAGGAAATATATTCACTTTAATAAAATTAACTCTTCCTAGTATTGTTATTGGCAATTCCATCCATTTTTTCAAGTCTTCATCAATGTTCTTAAGTAAAGGGAAATTATTCAATTTAAGCAGATAATTTAAATTGTTATCTACCCGTATTCCTAAATATTTTATTCAATTTATCATCCATTTAAATTGGGTATCACTTTGACACTGAGAATAAGAGGCATAATTTCACTTTTATCCCAATTTACTTTATAACTAGATAATATTCTTTTCATCTTAAATATAATTTATGTAGTGAGCCTTCCAGATCTGTCAAATAAATTAATATATCATCTGCAAATAGATTAATTTTATATTACTCTCGGTTAATTTTAAAACCTTTAATACCATGGTCAGATGCATCAGTTCTGCAAGTGGTTCTATTGCTAAAATAAATAAAGCTGAAGATAATGGACACCCTTGCCTACTAGCTCTAGTTAAGTGAAAAGGTGCAGATATTTGTCCATTTGTGATTACTTTAGCTTTTGATCCATTAAAGCTTTAATCTAATTTGAAAATATTTGTGCCAACCCAAATTTGTCAAGCACTTTAAACAAAAAGTCCCATTCTAATCTATAAATGCTTTTTCTGCATCTAAGGCCACTGCTACACTTAAGTTATTTTGTGCTAGATTTATTATACCAAATAATCTGGTCACATTATCTACTGATTTTCTTTTGTAAACAAATCCAGTCTAATCCATATTTATTGACTTCAATAAAAATTTTGCCAACCTATTCGCTAATATCTTTGCTACTATTTTATAATCTGCATTTAATAATGAAATAGGTCTATATAATTATGGCTTTAAAGGGTCCTGATTTTTTTTGGTATTACAGTTATTATTGCTGTGTTAAAACATTCTGGTGAAGTGTGTGTTTCCGCCGCTTGTCTTAATACCTCCATAAAAGAGGAATTAATAACTCTTTAAACTCTTTATAAAATTCAGACAGGAAACCATCTTCTCCCAAGACTTATTACTTTGTAATAAGCTCAATGCTTCCCTCACCTCTATTGGGGTTAAGGGGGCCCCAGTTCTCTTTGATCTTCCAAATTTAATTTTTGGTAAATTTATATGTTTCAAAAAATTATTGATTTTATTATCATCATTTTGAGATTCTGATTGATATATCTTTGTATAAAATTGTTTGAAATTTTCATTAATTTCTTAAGATTTATAAGTTAATTAATTAAGTTCAGTTTTAGTTACAATAATTGTTCTCAATATTTGTTCTGTTTTTAACTGCCATGAAAGAACATTGTGTGCACTCTCACCTAATTCATAATATTTATTTAGTTCTCATTATCACTTTCTCTGTTCAATATGTTTGTATTGAAGTTTCATTAATATGTTGTCTCCATTTCTCCTCATTAATTTGTCTTTGCATATCTTCTTATACGTGTGTTATCTCTATCTCCAATTGTTCTACCTCTTTCATATAATCCTTCTAATTTTAGAAGTGTAACTTATTATTTGACCTCTTAAATATGCTTTCATCTGTTACAAGCCCAGAGGACCCCAAAACCCAGCAGCAATAGATATTCACCAAGACAAATGGTTACTTAAACAAAATTTGCTTTTAATTATCTTTAAACATGAAAACAGGAACAAACTTTAACTTATCACTATTAACTTAACTAACCTAACTTAACAACTTTCTAATTCTAAGTGCATGTGTAGGTAATGTGTGTGTAAGTTCAGAAAAATTCTTTGATTCACAGTCCAATCTCATTTCCTCCAAGTTCACTGGTTGCAGGCAATTCTTATACTGTGCACAGAATTTAACATTTATGAAGTTCACCAGGCTTTGGTGCTTGAAAGGTAAATGGTTACCACTCAGGAAGGTTCTTGTTGGTTTTCAGAGAGAGGTTTGTTGTTCGCTGGACACAAACTGATCCCTTCTAATCAGCCACTTCAATGACTTGGCAAAGAAGCTTGCCGCGTCAGGGTCCTCCAGATGATAACCTCTTTCTTTCAGGTCACCACAGAGCTCCTTTTTGTTTCTCTTATTTCAAGTGAAACATTAGGCAGCCAGTCCTCTCCTCTTGTATGAACCACAAGGGCTTTGACCAGGCTGAACTAAGTACTCACAACCCGTCTCACACAATCGTTTATTTACAGCAGCAAGTGGATCCATTGAGTTCTCCATTCTATCCATCTGTCTTGAGCCATTTCCATATCAAATTCCACATTTTTGACTCTTTCCTCCATATCTTCAAATCTTTTTGGTATTCTATTCACTATTTCATAATATTTCTTTGTTTTTTTCATCTGATTTTTTAATATCCCATCTTACTCTCTTCAACTCACTCATTAACATTAAACCTTCAGTGATTAACCCCTGTGGTCTTACTTGCATTTTAAATTTGCTACTTCCTTTAATACCAATCGGTTGTATAATTTCTTCTTCTTCTTCCTCTTGATTCTCTTCATCACCTTCAACGCTAGCCCAAAGTTCAGTCTCATCTTCTCCTTCTGTTGGTAGCATTTTCAAAAAAGCTACCTTCCCCACCGACTTCTTCATACTCGATTGATCTGCGCATTAGCAGTACTGCTTCTTTATCCTTGTTGACATCTCTCCGTAACTGCAGCTGGGATGGTGCTACAGAGCGCTTTGTAGCAGCCTTAGGAGCCCTCATTGTTCAGCTGGGAGCTCGTACCACAGCACCCAGATCCATCTGTGTGGAGGCCTTAATGTCCTTGTCATTTTTCTTGGTGCATTTCCAATGGGCTAGCAATATTTTTCCTGCTCTTTAGTGACATTGAAAAAATACTTTCTGTTTGTTCTTTAATAGTTTCCAGTACTCTGGTTTCAGTCTCTTTGCCAATTTTACACTTTTTAAACTAATTCCTGGGAGAGTCAGATTTCCACTTCCTGACTCTACCTCATCATGTGAAGTCCCCCAGAACTTTGAAGTTTGATCCAACAATCGTTTCCTCAATCCACTTGCTCATCTCTTCCTGTGATAGAGCTCAGAATGGCCTTTTTTTGGGGAATCTTGTGTCAAACATATAGTATATTTTGGCATATAAGTTAACCAGTGTATAAGTCAACCCCAATTTTTCAGCCTCATTTTAAGGGTTTTATGGTATATCTAGCATATAAGTTGACCCAAATTTTCTGGATGCCTGAGTTGGCCCGTTGATTGGCGTATAATTCAATCCCCCCCAAAGATCGTGATGCCTGAGATGGGCCATTGACAAGCTTATATGTCAACTCCCAAAAATCACAGAGATTGATCTGCTGGGCGTTGGCTGGAAGGATTGCTATCATGGAGGTTCCATCGACTCAATGTAACTCACAATGAAAGTATGAAGCGAGTTTTAAGATAAAAGTGATAGAAATGGCCAAGAAAACCAACTGCACTGCTGCAAGAAAATTTGATATATATGAGAAGTTGGTAAGAGATTGGAGGAAGAAAGAAGAGACTTTAAGAAAAATATCAAAAAAGCAATGTTTGTTGAGAAAAGGAATCACTCATTGGCCAGAGTTAGAAAATCAGGTTGCAGAATGGGTATGTGAACTGAGGCCAGATTGCTGCATGGTCACCCAAAATAAAATAAGAACATTTGCATTCTAGTGGGCAAAGTCAAACCCAGAACTCAGTAATGGTTTTGAGGCTACTGTCGGCTGGTGCAACTTTTTTATGAACACGAAAAATCTGGTATTATGACAAAAAAATTGCACTGAAACTATTAAAAGATCTTGATCATAAAGTTGTAAGTTTTCACCCAACACCCAACCCCAACCAACCAATTTTCCCTTGCAACCGCTGCAATCGTGTCTGCCTGTCCCGCATCGGACTGGTCAGCCACAAACGAGCCTGCAGCAGACGTGGACTTTTTTACCCCCTCCATAAATCTTCGTCCGCGAAGCCAAGCCAAAGAAAAGAAAAAAAAAAATTATACATAACCAGCAGAAACACAGGTTGTACTGGCAAATATCGAAAACATGGACAGCCCCTCATGAATTTCAACATGATAGGCAATAGAACAGTGGAGTAGAAAGGTGTTTAAACTGTGCAAACCGGAAGTTAAAGGCCACAAAAGGACATGGTTAACTGTGGTGTTACTGTAATGGACAATGGGACAAAGCTAAGACCCATGATAATCTTCAAATGAAAAATTAAACTGAAAATGAAATTCCCTGCAGGTATTATTGTACATTTTCATGAAAAAGAATGAATTGATGAAAATGGTGTAAAACTATGGATAGACAATGTGTAGTGGAACAGGCGGCCAGGTGGTTTATGCAAAGAAAGGAGTTTGCTAGTCTGAGATATGTTTCGTAGCCACTTAACTGAGAACACTAAAAAGTAGATTAACACTACATAATACTTACATGGTGGTTACCCCAGGTGGTTTGACATCTATATTGCCACCTCTCGATGTCTGTTTGAATAAGCCATTCAATAATCATGTGAGCGAGGAATGGAATACATGGATGTCAAGTACAGAAAAGTTGTTTACAAAAGGTGTGCTATGTAACCTTGTGCTCAAGGCATGGGACAAAGTTAAAATAGACTGTGATAAAATCATTTGAAAAATGCATTATCTCTGGTGCAATTGATGGCACAGAAGATATGTTATAGGGCACCAATGTTGAAGCTGAAACCCCTATATGATCTGTCTTAACAGTGAGAGTATGGATGTGCTTGCTGTGATCTTTGCCTCAGACGATGATAGAGTGATTTTGAAGGATTCTAAATGTGTCGTTGTTTTCAGATGATAAAAGACATTTTGAAGAATTCTAATTGTGCTGTTTTCAATAAAAATCTGTCGCTGTTGGTTTTTCAAGGGTCGACTTATACACCGAATTGGTTTTTCATGGGTTGACTTATACGCCTTCTGGAAATGTAATACAGCATATTCGATAGGGAACTGCTGGGGCTGTACCTAGTGGTCAGATACTTCTGCTATTTTTTGGAAGGCAGGGACTTCACCGTTTTTACTGACCACAAACCATTAATGTTCACCTTCACAAATGCATCAGATCGCTGGTCAGCCCATTAGCAACACTACCTATCTTATGTATCCGAGTTTTCAACCAGGATTAAACATATCTCCAGTAAGAGTAATGTAGTGGCTGATGCCCTGCCTTACTCATTTTTTCAAGCAGTACGTGCCCTCTCTCCTGGGTGCTCGCCAAAGCTCCCAGCTAACAGAACTGTTGTCATGAGCCTCCAACTCAAGGATGTAGCCTTTGGGCTGCAAGGTACCACTCTCCTGTGCGACATTTCCACAAGTCAGCCTCGCCCTATCATTTCTGCTGTGTGTAGATGTTGCATTACAGACTGTCCTACCCCTCCATTTGAGCGATAGTCCACCTGAGAGCCAACAAGTTTGTATGGCATGGACTCAAAAACCGGGTCACATACTGTGCAGACTGCCAATCTGAAAAAGTACGAAGGCACATGAAGATGCCACTTCAGCCTTTTCAACCATCACAGCGCAGATTCAACCACATGCATGTCAATATTGTTGGCCTGCTTTCAGCATCTAGGTACTTGTTAATGGTCATCGACAGATTCACTAGGTGGCCGGAGGCAGTTCCTATGACAGACTCATCGACGGATTCATATGCCAGTGCTTTTATTTCTGCCTGGGTATCTCTGTTCGGCCTATCCACACACGTCTTTCTGACAGAAGCCCACAGTTTACCTCCACTCTCTGGAACATTTTGTTGTGATTGCTGGGAATGCAGCTCCACCACACAACAGCCTACCATCGACAGCCAAATGACCTGGTGGAGCAGTTTCATAGGCACATGAAGGCTGCACTGATGGCCCGCCTCTGGAGACCTGATTGGGCAGACGAGTTGCCCTGGATCCTCCTGGGAATAAGAACAGCACCCAAGGAGGATCTCAACTCCTCATTGGCTGAGTTGGTTTATGGAGCCCCATTCTTTGTACCTGGGGAGTTTGTGCCTGCAGCACGTGGACAAGAGGTTCCACTGACTGAAATCTTAGGCAGACTGCTTGGAAAATTGGCCCTAGTTCCTGTGTCAAGGCATGGAACAACAAACATTTTATAATGTTTGACTATTTAACCATTTTAATGCGCAATGAAAGCCATTCATTTAGATTTGCTCTGAGCAAATTGTCATTCTGCAAATAATCAATTGCCTTGGTTATGATTGTATAAGTTAGTGTATCTAGTTAACAGCAGGTGACAGATAGTTTTACAGTACTGTGATAAAAATAATTTTATTGGGTTCAGCACAAGTGGAGCTCCTGGTTGATGGTTAAAATTACCAGTAAACTGTAGAAGATAAATAATAAGGCAGTATATATTACTATTATTAGAGCAAAGGCAATTCCTCTGTGAACAATTACTGATAACAACTGCATTAATTTCCAAGTAGATCTACTTCATCGTCTAATAACCCCACAATTTTACCAGAAAATCTTGATCATTATTTCCATAAATCTTTCATTGAGACTGGAACTACCTCATGAAAATTTAATGATCAGAATGTTTCTGTAAATATTTCTTTCTGTTGTACATCAGATTTAGAATCAGGAAGAGCTACAGCAAGGGGTTATTGTCATCAGCATTGGATGTGTGGGCAGCACGGTTAACACAGCGATTAGTTCATCGCTGTTACAGCACCAGTGATCGAGGTTCAAATCTGTCTGTAAGGAATTTGTAAGTTCTCCCTGTGCCTGCGTGGGTTTCATACGGGTGCTCCCACCATTCAAAATGAACCGGAATTGTCGATTAATTGGGTGTAATTAGGCAGCATGAGCTCATGGACCAACAAAACCTGTTACTGTGCTGTATGTCTAATTTTTTTAAAAATTGACACATTAATTTCTCTATGAAAAATGTAAAATCCCCTTTACCTCATTTAACCAAGTCATAATCCTGCAATTTGTTACTCTATAGATACTTGAGAGCGTCTTCATTGAGGTCTTTCATGGCTTGGTTCAGCATCATGCTGAAGAAGATTGAAAAGAGGGTTGGTGCGAGAACGCAGCCTTGCCTCACGCCATTGTTAATGGAGAAGGGTTCAGAGAGCTCATTGCTGAATCAGACCTGGCCTTGTTGGTTTTCGTGCAGTTGGATAACCATGTTGAGGAACTTGGGGGTGGCATCTGAGATGCTCTAGTATTTGCCAAAGCCCTTTCCTGCTCACGGTGTCAAAGGCTTTGGTGAGGTCAACAAAGGTGATGTAGAGTCCTTTGTTTTGTTCTCTGCACTTCTCTTGGAACTGTATAAGGGCAAAGACCATGTCAGTAGTTCCTCTGTTTGCGCAAAAGCTGCACTGTGATTCTGGGAGAACATTCTCGGCGACACTAGGTATTATTCTATTTAGGAGAATCCTAGCGAAGATTTCGCCTGCAATGGAGAGCAGCGTGATTCCCCTGTAGTTTGAGCAGTCTGATTTCTTGCCTTTGTTTTTGTACAAAGTGATGATGATGGCATCACGAAGGTCCTGAGGCAGTTTTACTTCGTCCCAACAAAGCTTGAAAAACTTATGCAGTTTGGCATGCAGAGTTTTGCCGCCAGCCTTCCAGACCTCTGGGGGGATTCCATCCATACCTGCTGCTTTGCCACTTTTCAGTTGTTCAATTGCCTTATATGTCTCTTCCCAGGTGAGGACCTCATCCAGCTCTAGCCTTAGGAGCTGTTGAGGGAGCTGGAGCAGGGCAGATTCTTGGACAGCGGTTGGCACTGAAAAGAGATTGGAAGTGTTCTGACCATCGGTTGAGGATGGATATCTTGTCGCTGAGGAGGACTTTGCCATCTGAGCTGCGCAGCGGGCTTTGGACTTGGGGTGAGGGGCCGTACACAGCCTTTAGAGCCTCGTAAAAACCCCTGAAGTCACCAATGTCCGCGCTGAGCTGGGTTCGTTTGGCGAGGCTAGTCCAACATTCATTTTGTATCTCCCGGAGTTTGCGCTGAAGATGGCTGCATGCGCTGTTTACATCCGGTACCGCACGGATGGCAGTCTCTTCAATCTGAGGCGCCTGCAAGCTCACACCAAGACACAAGAGCAACTTGTCTGTGCAGATGATGCCGCTTTAGTTGCTCATTCAGAGCCAGCTCTTCAGCGCTTGACGTCCTGTTTTGCGGAAACTGCCAAAATGTTTGGCCTGGAAGTCAGCCTGAAGAAAACTGAGGTCCTCCATCAGCCAGCTCCCCACCATGACTACCAGCCCCCCCACATCTCCATCGGGCACACAAAACTCAAAACGGTCAACCAGTTTACCTATCTCGGCTGCACCATTTCATCGGATGCAAGGATCGACAACGAGATAGACAACAGACTCGCCAAGGCAAATAGTGCCTTTGGAAGACTACACAAAAGAATCTGGAAAAACAACCAACTGAAAAACCTCACAAAGATTAGCGTATACAGAGCCGTTGTCATACCCACACTCCTGTTCGGCTCCGAATCATGGGTCCTCTACCGGCATCACCTACGGCTCCTAGAACACTTCCACCAGCGTTGTCTCCGCTCCATCCTCAACATTCATTGAGCGACTTCATCCCTAACATCAAAGTACTCGAGATGGCAGAGGCCGACAGCATCGAATCCATGCTGCTGAAGATCCAACTGCGCTGGGTAGGTCACGTCTCCAGGATGGAGGACCATCGCTTTCCCAAGATCGTGTTATATGGCGAGCTCTCCACTGGCCACCGTGACAGAGGTGCACCAAAGAAGAGGTACAAGGACTGCCTAAAGAAATCTCTTGGTGCCTGCCACATTGACCACCGCCAGTGGGCTGATATCGCCTCAAACCGTGCATCTTGGCACCTCACAGTTCAGCGGGCAGCAACCTCCTTTGAAGAAGACCGCAGAGCCCACCTCACTGACAAAAGACAAAGGAGGAAAAACCCAACATCCAACCCCAACCAACCAATTTTTCCCTGCAACCGCTGCAACTGCGCCTGCCTGTCCCACATCGGACTTGTCAGCCATAAACGAGCCTGCAGCTGACGTGGACATTTACCCCTCCATAAATCTTCATCTGCGAAGCCAAGCCAAAGAAAGAAGATACTTGAGAATATTATGGCAACAAGGGCTGACATGGCCTGTTTCCGTGCTGTAAACGGTTATATGGTTATAAAAATAGTCTAGTAACTTCTCAGTGGTATTTAGAGGTGTGTGTTGTTGTGTTGGGTTCAAACACACATAATAAAAACTACCCTGAGCCCAGAGTTACATTCATAACTTGCTTTATTTTTTAACATACCCTTGGTGAATACCTACATGCTCCTCCCGACCCCACCAGACACATAACTCTTTGGGATGCGGAAGTCCCTCCCCGTGATAGGGTTACACCACATTCCCCTTGCTTTGCGTTCAAAGCCCCCTTTTCTGTGGCTTTGCGCATTACAATTACCTTTATTCATTCAGGTACAAATACACATAAAACATTTACAATACACTAAGTTCTTCTTGACTCTTTTTTACAGTCTCTACAGATTCATTCTCTGTGGTCTCTTTACTTCTTGGCCTGACCTCATTCTTATTATGCCAGGTGAACTCTGTGTTTCAGTCGGCAGAGTCTCTGATCCTGCCTTTGCAGGAGTGTCCATTTCTGGCCAGAGCTCTTGTCACTTTTCACCTTGAGAATCTGGTATGGGAACGAGATGTTGGTGATTCTGTCTCAGTGTTCCTTGTGGTCCGTTAATCATGTATGACCGTGGGCTGTGGTGCACGGAAGTTACTGCCTTGCATTGGAGATCCACACCTCATCTCCTGGTACCAGCTTTTCCATGTCACTCGTTCTGTGTCTCTCATTGTACCACTTCGCGTTTGTACACCTCTTCTCCTCTCCTCATTCTGGAGTTGTAGCGGGTCTGGGAGTTCCGGCTGCAACCTCTCTGAAAGGGTCAGTAGAGTCATGCGAAGGCAACATCCTATTAGCAACTGGGCTGGGCTGTAGTTGTTACTCAGTGGTGTTGCTCTATACACCAATAGTGCACAGTAAGGGCCTTCTGCCTTCTTGAGCAGTTCCTCACTGTTTATTCTGCTCGCTCTACCTCGCCATTGCTTTGTGGATATTTAGAGCTACTGGTCACATGCTCAAACCCATAATCCGTTATGAAGGCTTTCATGTTTTGTCCAGAGAATTGTGGACCGTTGTCGCTTGCTGACATCTCTGGATTGCCATGCCATGTCAACATCAATTTTAAATGAACAATTGCATCAGTAGTTCATGTCAGACTGAGTTGTGCTATTTCTATGAATCTAGAGAAATAGATGTGTTCTCTCCAAGAGTGAATAAATCTGTACCAAGTTTTTGCCATGGCCTGTCAGGGAATTTACTCAGCATCAGCGGTTCTCTTATGTTTGTCCTTTCCTGGATGCATTCTCTGCACCTTAAGACAATCTCACTTACTTGATTACTCAGACCTGGCCACCACATTGTTTGATTGGCATGATCCCTGCACTTTACAACCTCCTGTAACCCTCGTGTATTTTCTCGAGTACCTTTTTCCGCATGTTAGCCAGAATAACTAATCTCGTACCACGCAGGTGTAGTCCATTGTGCACCCTCAGATCGGCCCTCTCTTGCCAGTAGTGTTTGACTGATCCTCGTCACTGGTTTCTGTCTGGCCAGCCTCAAGTGCAGTATTTCATGTCCTGCGCGCACACACTGTCAGTGCATAGTTGCTCTCGGTGGTCTGTCAGGTTTCTTGTTGGGAGGTTTTCCATCACCATTTTGACATAAATATTGGTGTCCTCCATGAGGTCTTTGTCAGTACTCGTGGTTCCGTCTTGTAGTGGGGAGCGAGAGAGTGTATCCACATTTGTGAGGTTTTTCTCAGTTGTGCGTGAGATCATGTACGATTATCTCATCACCCTCAACGTGTATCCATAGCGGCAACAAATCCAGCGCTTGCCCACCTAGCAGACTCACAAGTAGTTTGTGGTCCATCTCCAACACGAAATGTAGTCCCAAAATAAAATCATTGAATCTCTCGCAAGCCCAAGTGAGTGGTAATGCCTCTTTTGCCAGCTGTGCATACTATTGGTCTGTTTCTGTTAGTGATCTGGAAGCATAAGCGAATGGTGACCAATTGTCTCCATCCCAGTCCATATGATGAAGAATCAGTTGATATTCTCATTCGGCTATTTGGATCATACAACTGAAGTACTGGTGTGGATGATAGCTCTCACTTGAGGTTACTAAGTATCCTCTGTTGCTCATGTCCCCAGCTCCACTGGTTTTTCTTGGACAACAGGTCTCTCAGTGGTTTGTCCTTTTCACCCAGGTTTGGTATGAACTTCCCTAGTTGGTTCATCATACCGAGGAAACTTCTGAGCTCATTAATGTGGCTCCTTCATGTCCTGCACAGCTCTTGTCTTGTCTGGCTCTGGTCTCATGCTGTCTGCTGAGATTATGTACCCCAGAAATTTCACCTGCCTCCTTCCAAACTCATAGTTCACCATGTTGAGAGTGATCCCTGCCGTTCCTGCTCATTTTAGGATTTCATGGACATTCGCATTGTGTTGGTCCTTCCAGATCCCCCAGATGAGAATATCATTCATATGACAGACAACTCCTTCCAGGCCTGTGGTAACCTCATCAACATTCTGTTCTGGAAGTGTTCAGGGGCAGAGGAGATACAAAAGTATAGGCAGTTGAAATAATAATGTCCAAATGGTGTGATAAATGTCTTGTATAGAGCTGATCCTTTGGACAAAGAAATTTGCCAAAATCCCATGTTCACATCCAACTGGGTAAAATATTATGCCCCAGTGAGCATGCCTAGGGTATGATCCACTAAAGGAAGTATAAACTTTTCTTGGCCCTCTAATCAAGGGTGTGAAGTCCACACAAATGTAAACATCTTCTTTATTCTATGTTAGTGCTACCACCATGCTGCAACACCATTCAGTAGGCTCCTCTACACGACTGATAACTCCAAGGTTCTCCATTCTTTCAAACTCTCTCTTCATTTTGCCCATAAGCGGCAATGTGACCCTTCAAGGTACTTTCAGTGAAAATGGTTTCACACCAGGGTTGAGTTTAATGACTACGGCTTCTGAACTAGCCCAACTCCATCACAAAGTTTGAGGTATGCCTTACTGACTCTCTCTTGGTCTAGGATGTCGAATCTGGCCACCAGCTGGAGTCTCACCGATGCTAGTCTGCTCAACAGTGTGTTTATAAGTCTCTCACCACATATCCTTTTTCTGTATGAGAGCGCTTCTTTCACTGATCCCAGGACCATTAATGTCACTCCCCCTAGACCGTTGAGTGGTTTCTGTTCTTTTCCTAGTTTGCTGTGTCTGGATATAATTCTTTTAAACACCTGCTCGGGAATGGCTGTAACATCGGCCACTGTGTCAATTTTGAAAATCACTTTGCTACCTCCTGCGTTAATGTCGGCCATCCAGGCCTCCTTACCTGATGCTATTTCTCTGAGGAACAATCTATCCATGTCCTCCACTACCTCATTCACCATGCAGGTTGACCTACAGACTTTTCCGTAGTGTCCTCTTTTGCCGGCGTTGTGGCATTCTGCACTCCTGGCTTGGCATTGAAATGCTGGGTGGAACGGTAGTTTTCCACACTTCGGGCATGTCTTGCACTCTACTTTGCTCTGCATCATCCTATTAACTTTTTGCTGTCCTGGCGTCTGCCCTTTGCCTCTAAACCTGCTGTCTTCCTCTCTTAAGCTGCACTGAGTCTACAGCCTGTTTGCTTGCACACATTTCTCGCAAGTCGGTTTGCTGCTGCTTTATGGCCTCTGACTGTCTAGCCATTGTGACTGCTTTCAGGAGGGTGAGGTCTTTGTCGAGTTGCATCCTTTCTGGCAGTGACGAATCTCTTAGACCCAGTGCGGTGATACACCACTAGCCTACTGCAGTAGGCAACCTGTGTACTTGCAGAAGAGCACTGGAGGACAAGGCAACACCTGGCTGGCTGTCATCAGCTGACCTGAATGGACCAAGCCCCACCCGGTCAATTGCCAATCACTCTACGGGCTGTAAGCTAGATCCGGCCCCTCGAGGTCAGTCTCAGAGCTTTGCACAACACTCTCACAGCCAGCTCTGTGGAAGTTTATGTCGAATAAAGCCTGTTGAACAGACTTTATGTTTTGTGTCTGCTTTCTGATCAATAGCGCATCACACCCAGCACTAATCTGTTGCATAGAAGTTCATTGTGCAGATCCCCATATTCACAGCTCCCTGCCAGTGCGAACAAGGCTGTAAAGAACGTGATTACTGTTTCTGCAGGCCTGCTGCACTCTCTTGTCAAATTTCACCCATTCATAAATTACATTCTTCTTAGGCACAAAATAATAATCAATCCCTCTCCGTAATGCATCGTACTGCTACTGTTGCATGCCCGTTAAGTCTAGGCCCAGTAGCATGTCGTCAGCCTCATCCTCCATACAGTTTACAAGTGTATTCACCTGGTTAACTTCAGAGGAGTTATTCAATTTACTTGCCAATCTGAAGTGCTCAAATCTTCTTATCCACTTCTCACACTCCTGTGGCTTTGAGAAGTAGAAGAGTTTTGGAGGTTTTATCGTGAAAGTTGCCATTGGAGGTGCCACCACTCCTAATCGGGGTGACTCCACACGTTCAGGCTCATTCTCCATCGTAGCTCATCTCTTTCATAGCCCGTCCTCCTCTCTGTGGCTCAAAGCTCTACCTCTGACACCACGTCATGTGGGGTTCAAAGACGCTTGTAATAAAAGCTACCTTGAGCCCAGAGTTGCATTCATAACTTGCTTTATTTTAACATCCCTTGGTGAATATCTATATGTACAGGCATCAGCTGCTGCTCCCGAGTCCGCCAAACGCATAATTCTCTCAGATACGGAAGATGCGGAAGTCCCATCCCATGACGTCATTGGCCACTCGATGTCCCGCCAATAGTGTTACACACATGTGTGTATGTGTGTGAGACTCGTTCTTATGTATAATATCCACATCTATCAAATAAAGAAAAGAACCTGCATATTCAGTTGTCATAATATTTGTTCATTTTGCTCGGTATGAATTGTAATCTGATGTGCTCATTTGAAGCTCTTTGGAATGTTAAACATTCTGAACAAATGCAAGTTGATGGTATTTTAGTCGGGACTCCTGCTGCCAGGTCTAGAATCCAGCAGTTGAACCATTTCTCTGCATTCCCACTCTGTAACCACACAGCTCCATTGGTCTTCCCTGATGCTGGCCTCAGTACTCTGTAAGAATCTTAGATATTTTTTTCTGTTTAATGGCTTGGTAAGCTGGCTATCACTTTGGTATTCTATGGCAAAGGTCTATATGTACATCTAAAATTTGTTTCCAAATTTACTGAATCGAGATCTGCCAGTTTAACTGAAGGGATACAGACTGTATTTCACACAGAGGCGCTGCCTTGCTGACATGTCTGTCCATGATTTCACGCACTGCCAGACTAGACTACCTGCAAATTGGAGGAACAATGCCTCATCTTCCACTGGGGCACCCTTCAACTGGATGGCATTAACATCAACTTCTCCGTTAAACCACATCCCCCTTCTTCTACCCCCCAAACCACCCCCCCCCCATTGGCTTTCCCCAGGCTCATTCTCGCACTCTCTCTCTTTCTCTCCGTCTCCTCACAGGGCAACATAGGAGGTAAAGGTGTATTACCAATGTTTCAGGTCCAAGTCCTTCCTCAAGGTATGAATGATAAAAGACAGGTGTCCAAATTAAAGGCTGGGGAAAGAAAAGGGAAAGAATGAGAGGGGGGGAGAAGTACAGACCAATAGATAAAATGAGTTAATTGGATATAATAAGAGGAAAGATGAGAATTAATTTTGACTCTGTTAAAGGAGACAGGGAATAGGGAAGAGAGTGACAGACACAGAGCTAGGGAGCTTAAGATTTGGTGAAGGGGAGAGAAACCAGAGAAATCAACACCATCCAGTTGGAGTGTGCCCAGATAAAAGATGAGGTGTTTTTCCTCCAATTTGGGAGTGGTTTCATTCTGCCAGTGCATGAGACCATGGACAGACAGATCAGCAAAGGAATGTGATGGGGACCTGAAATGGGTGGCCACTGGGAGATCCACACTATTGAAGCAGACAAAGCAATGAAGGTGCTCAATGAAGCAATTTTCAGGACAGTGTCTAGTCTCTTTGATATAGAGGAAGCCACAATGGGAGCATTGGATGCAGTAGATAACCACTGCAGATTCATGTGAAGTGATGCTTCACTTGGCAGGACTGTTTGGGGCCCCAAATGGTAGTGAGGGAGGAAGTGTGCATGCAAGTTCAGAATTTCCTGCAGACACAGGGTAGGTGCCAAGCGGGTGATTGGTGGGGAAGGAGGAGTGGAAGAGGGAGTCACAGAGAGAGCCTGTGGAAGGCAGAGAGGGGAGGAGAGTATGTGTCTGGTGGTGAGATCACATAGTAGGTGGTGGAAATAATGGAGGAGGATACGTTGGATGCAAAAGGTGGTGGCGTGGAAGGTGAGGACATGGGGAATCCTGTCCTTGTGTGTGGGGACCAGGCCATATGTGCAGGTAGTGGAGGTTATGCAGGTGTGGCCCAAGTTGATGGTGGTAAATGTGAAGCCACATTGAATGAAAAAGGAGCAAATCTCTAATGATCTGACATAAAAGACTTTATCCTGGGAATTGATGCATCGCAGATGGAGGAATTGGAAGAAAGGAATCAAATCCTTGCAGGGGACAGGGTGGGAAGAGGAGTAATCGAAGTAGTTGTGGGAGTTGGTGGGTTCGTAGAAGATGTCTGTTGAGAGTCTGTCTCCCGAGATGGAGACAGGCAGATCAAGAAAAGGAGGAATATTGCTCGAGATGGACCAAGAATTTGAAGTCAAGGTTGATGTTGGCAGAAAAGTGGATAAAGTCAATGAGCTCATCATGGGTGCAGGAGGCAGCACCAAATTAGTCACTGAAACAGTGGAGGCAGAGCTGAAGGGCCTTGCCTGTGTCAACTTGTAACATGGATTGCTCCATGTAGTCAACAAAAGGCAGGCAAAGCTGGGACCCATACGGGTACCAATGGTTACCCCTTTGTAGTGTGAATAAAAGCTCTCACTGGTGGGAGAACATACACTTTTATATGCTATAATTGAGGGTAAGGTCTTACAGTGATCTTCAGAGGGGATCAGAGTTTAGGCGGGAAACCAGGGTTATATACGGGTAGATGGGGGTGGAGCCAGCCATCAGTATAACACACCACCAGTGAATCTCAGTTCACTGCATTCACCCCTTCCTGCAGGATTTAGGGACTGTGGATGAAGACAGAGAACATTGATCCACAAAAGGAATTCAAAAAAATATACAATTATTTACAAATTTAAGTGGTCTGGGGATCTGGAGATCCTGGTGGAGACCTAAGCACGGGAAGGCCTTGGGCTCCATAAGTTTCCTGGCCCCTTGTGAGGGAGGAGTGGCAGGCTGGGCCTCTGCCTCAAAGGTGGAGGGGGAATGCATTTTCCTCCTGAATTGGATTCCTTGAGGCCCTAACTGGGGGCGTTGAGTCTGAGGTCCATAGCTCACAGGGCACTTGAGGAATCGGACCCTCCATTCAGGCGGGTGACAGGACCCTGATGGAGATGGTGTCCTCCCTGCCATCCAGGTACTCCACATAGGCATATGTGGGATTGGCATGGAGCAGTTTCACCCTTTTTACCAGGGGGTCGCTCTTGCTTCTCCTCACATGCTTCATGAGAAGGACTAGACCAGGTGTTGTAAGCCAAGTTAGGAGGGTGGTTCCCAATGCTGCCCTTCTTATGAAATTGATTAGGAGCTCGTGAGGAGTAGCGTTGGTCGCAGTACATAGTAGCAAGCGGATGGAATGGAGTGCAATAGGAAGGAATTCCTGCCAACATGAGGCTGAAAGGCCTCTTGACTTCAAGGCCATTTTGATAGCCTTCCAGACCATGGCATTTTTCTTTTCAACCTGCCTGTTGCCCCAAGGGATGTAGCTAGTAGTCCTGCTGAATGCGATGCCTCTCATCAGCAGGTACTGACATACCTTGTCACTCATAAAGGATGAGCCCTGGTCGCTATGAATGTAGCCGGGATATTCGAACAGGGTGAAAATGGAATCTAGGGCCTTTATGACTGACAAATTGGGCGTGTCTGGACACAAAATGGTGAACGGGAAGCGGGAGTACTCATCAATGATAGAGAGGATGAAAGTGTTCCTGATCATGGAGGGGAGAGGTCCCTTAAAATCAACACAGAGCTGTTAAATGGGCCTGGATGACTTGATCAGGTGCACCTTTGTGGGGCAGTAGAAGTGCAGAAGTGATGGATGGCCTATGAAGTGTCCCGGATGCAGTTGGAGTGGGATTGGATCGGGAGGGGACAAAATGGAGTCAAGGTTAGTGAATACCAGTTTGGAGGGGCAGGAGTACACTGAAATTATGGGTCTGCTGGAAGAATTTGTGGATCTTTGGTAGGAGGTAGAAATGGGTGGGGCAGGGTTTGGAAACAATGAGGTTCGAGGCCGTGCTATGTAGACGACCGGAAGTTATGAGTTCAGAGATAGAGATAGTGCACGGTAAAGTGGCTTGATGAGTTTTAGTGGGGTTTTGTTGAAGGGGTAAGTAAGAGGTGTCTGATAGTTGTCATCTGGCTTTAGCCAGATAGAGATCAGTGGGCCAAACCACCACCCCACCACCCTTGCTTCCGGATTTGATGGTGAGGTTGTGATTGGTGCGGGGAGGATGGTTGGGAGAGTGTTCCAAAGGGATGAGATTGGAATGAGTGAGGTGTGTGGTGAGGCTGATATGGTTGATGTCTTGGCGGCAGTTCAATAAAGGCCCAGAGCAGGCAGGAGACTAAAACAAGGTGTCGAGGAGGAGAAAGAAGGTTTAAAGTAGGAGAAGAGGTCTGTAAAGAGGGTAGAGAATTCTGGTTGTTGAAGCGGGCACATAAACAGAGCTAACAGAAGAAGAGTTCAGCATTGCAAAACTTGAGGTTTAGGCAAAACGGGAAAAAGATGAGGGCTCTCCTGAGGACAGAGGATTCCATCTCCGGGAGAGGGTAAGGTTGGAAGGGATTGTGGACAACAGGCAGGGGTAAGGGGGGGGGGGAGGATCAATGGGGTAGAGGATGTCAGGGGTGGGAGGAGGATTGGGTGGATCAGGAGGTGGAAGGAACCAAAGGAAGGAGGAGAGGGTTGGGGATGTCAGAGGGTGGGGGGGGGAGGGGGCCAGAGAGAGAGTACATGACAGAGGCTCAGTTATGTGGCCTGATGGGGCCAGGTTGAGTGTCCTTGTTTCTCATACAAATAATTATGACGTATCCATCAGCTGGCTGGGTGCGTGGTAGTTTGAGATGTTGTTCTGGGAGAGGAATCTGCTGTTGATTCCCTTAATTCCACTGTTGGATTTGGAGGATACAGCATTGGTGTCATCTCTGCTGTGGTCAGAGCTGCCTGCTGTAGGTTGCACATGTTTCAGAAACATACAGTATGATCACTACCTGTTAGACCTTGTGCCTCATGCTAGGTTTGAAGTTACTCTTTGCCTCAGGTGCTCTAAGGCCATGCCAGTGCATTGAAGTGTTGGTGAAATTCATCCTTTTATCAGACTTAAATGGATCTCTCACTGCTAAAAGATGATGTCCTTTCTTTTTTAGCTGTACTTTTTCTCTACCCCATGTACTTTTTCTCTTTAGCAATATACCCTGCACCTTTGACTTGGTGTAAACACTACACTCTTGCACCTTTGACACTTTTATTTTATTGCACTACCACTGTACTTAAGAATGAGTTGTCTTGCCTGGATAACTTACAAAACATAGCTTTTTAGTGTACCATGGAACAAGTGACAATAAGCTATTCAATGCCTGTTTTCAGTAAGAGTTGACACCCTTAATATGTAAAGAGATTATGTTTGTAACGGTCATGTCATGAACTTTGACCATTGGAGACAAGTGCTGTGCAGTAAGGGAAGGTAGACGGAGGATCTTTGATTTGTTCATGTTAAATGGAAGGCCTACACCTTTTGTGCTTCCTTAAAAGTTAACAATGATTTGCAACTCTTCTACAAATGTGAGCATCATCTTCAAACACCTGAAGTTTTCAACAGAAAACCATTAACCAACACATTGCTGATGAAACACTGTTCAATGACAGTCAAGTCTCAAACATCTTGGGCTGTGTGATATCCTTTCTGTAGCCTTTGAAGAAAGGACCTTCTGTGTCTCGATAACCCACTACTTCATACTCTGAGATCTAAATGTTTCCAAAAGATGAACTTCCTAAATTTTGAAAAAATCCTCAAGAAGACAAAGATAAAGCTTACTTAATGGAGTCATAAAAACTGCCCTCCTAAACTCACATTCCACTTTAAGTAATCCCTATGCCATCAGTGCTCTGTGATTAGTAGGGGATTGCTTAAGGTGGTATGTGAGTGGGAAGGAAAGGTTGAGAACCACTGCTCTAGACCCAAATGTCCAAGAAATGTTTTACTTGAGAAAAATTGTCATTTGCTCACTTCCTTTGGAGTTATGAAACCATGCACATAACGAGTCAATCAGGTACGATTAAATTTCAAACTTTTTCTTTCCACCCACATACCACCTTAAGCAATTCCTTACTAATCACAGAGCACCTATGGCATAGGGATTGCTGAAGATGGAATGTGAATTTCGGGGGGCAGTTTGAAAACCATTGCTCTACAGCATGGAACAGGCTTCAACCCCCAACTCATCCTTACTGATCAAGTTCCCCGAAGCTAGTTCTATCTGCCAGTATTCAGCCCATATTCCTCTCAACCTTTCCTCATCCTATCCCTATCCAAACATCTTTTAAATGTTGTAATTGTACTCACTTATACCATTTTAACTGGGAGTTCATTGCAGAAAATCCACTCCTGTCCATTTAAAACCTCTTCCCCCATTACCTTAGACCTAAGCCCACTAGTTTTACACTGTCTTACTCTGGGGAAGACTGTGACTATTCACCGATTATTATATCCCTGATAACTCTGTACACCTCAAAAGGTAACCACTTAAAATTCTACCTTCCAGGGAAGATAATCCTCGCTTATCCAGCCTCTCCTTGTAACTTAATTCCCTGACTCCCAGAAATATTTTGGAAATATTTTTTTCACATTTTCCAGCCTTTAGATAGCAAGTTCACCGAAACTTCATACAGTATTCCATATTTGACCATACAGATACACAATCCTTTATCTGGAACCCTTGGGGGACAGTGTGTTCCAAAATCTGCCTGTTTATCTGCTCCTCAGTGTCCTTTTGGGGCCTATAGAATACTCCTTTCCTATTTCTGACTTGCACCCACACCGTCTCAGTATAAACTCCCTCAACAACATCCTCCCTTTCTATAGCCATGATACTATCCCTGACCAGTAATGCTACTCCTCCCCATCTCTTACCATCCAATTCTTTTTAAAAAACCTAAACCCGATACCTGGATCAGCCAATCCTGCCCTTCCTCCAGGCAAGTCTCTGTAACAGCCACAACAATGTAGTTCCACGTACTAATCCATGTTCTAAGTTCATTCCCTTGATTCCTAATACTCCTAGCACTGAAATAGAAACATTTCAAACCCTCTAATGAGCTACATTTATGTTTTGTCCCCTGCCTGTCCTTCCTCATCAACTCAGAACTTTGTCCTTCTGCCCTAATCTCTGCACTCACATTCTGATTCCCACTCCCTGCCAAATTAGGTTAAACCCTCTCCAACAGCTCTAGCAAACCTACCCACCAGGATATTGGTCTCCCTTCAGTTCAGGTGCAGCCATTCTTTATTGTACAGGTCAGAGATTCCAATAATCCACAAATCTGAACCCCTGCTCCCTGCACGAACTCATCAGCCACACATTAATTTGCCACAATGTTCTGTTCCTACCCTCTCTATTGCTTGACACAGGCAGCAATCAGGAGATTTCCACCCTTGAGGTACTGCTTTTCTAATCTCTTTCCTAACTCCCTATGTTCCCTCTTCAGGATCTCATCCCTACTCCTGTCTATGTAATTGGACCCCATGTGGACCACAAGATCTAGCTGTTCACCCTCCCCCTTCAGAATACTGTGAACTCGATCAGAGACATCCCTGACCCTGGCATCCAGGAGCCTCAATCTCAATCTCATTCACAGAACCTCCTTCTTCTTTCTTCTTCTTTGGCTTGGCTTCGCGGACGAAGATTTATGGAGGGGGTAAATGTCCACGTCAGCTGCAGGCTCGTTTGTGGCTGACAAGTCCGATGCGGGACAGGCAGACATGGTTGCAGCGGTTGCAGGGGAAAATTGGTTGGTTGGGGTTGGGTGTTGGGTTTTTCCTCCTTTGCCTTTTGTCAGTGAGGTGGGCTCTGCGGTCTTCTTTGAAGGAGGTTGCTGCCCGACGAACTGTGAGGTGCCAAGATGCACGGTTTGAGGCGATATCAGCCCACTGGCGGTGGTCAATGTGGCAGGCACCAAGAGATTTCTTTAGGCAGTCCTTGTACCTTTTCTTTGGTGCACCTCTGTCACGGTGGCCAGTGGAGAGCTCACCATATAACACGATCTTGGGAAGGCGATGGTCCTCCATTCTGGAGACGTGACCCACACAGCGCAGCTGGATCTTCAGCAGCGTGGACTCGATGCTGTCGACCTCTGCCATCTCGAGTACTTCGACGTTAGGGATGAAAGCGCTCCAGTGGATGTTGAGGATGGAGCGGCGACAACGCTGGTGGAAGCGTTCTAGGAGCCGTAGGTGATGCCGGTAGAGGACCCATGATTCAGAGCTGAACAGGAGTGTGGGTATGACAACGGCTCTGTATACGCTTGTCTTTGTGAGGTTTTCCAGTTGGTTGTTTTTCCAGACTCTTTTGTGTAGTCTTCCAAAGGCGCTATTTGCCTTGGCGAGTCTGTTGTCTATCTCGTTGTCGATCCTTGCATCTGATGAAATGGTGCAGCCAAGATAGGTAAACTGGTTGACCGTTTTGAGTTTTGAGTGCCCGATGGAGATGTGGGGGGGCTGGTAGTCATGGTGGGGAGCTGGTTGATGGAGGACCTCAGTTTTCTTCAGGCTGACTTCCAGGCCAAACATTTTGGCAGTTTCCGCAAAGCAGGACGTCAAGCGCTGAAGAGCTGGCTCTGAATGGGCAACTAAAGCGGCATCGTCTGCAAAGAGTAGTTCACGGACAAGTTTCTCTTGTGTCTTGGTGTGAGCTTGCAGGCGCCTCAGATTGAAGAGACTGCCATCCGTGCGGTACCGGATGTAAACAGAACCTCCTACATCTTCACCTAACCAACGAGTTCCTAATCATCATAGCTTTCCTCTTCTCCCCCCTTCCCTTCTGAGCTGAGGGGCCAGTCTCTGTGCCAGAGACGTGACCACTACAACTGGTAGATCATCCCCCCCTCCCCCTAACAGAATCCAAAATGGTATAGTTGTTGTTAAGAGGAGCAGCCAAAGGTATGCTCAGCTTGTCTTCCTATTCCCTTTCACTTTCCTAATAGTCTCTTAGTTACCTGCCTCTTGACTTTTGGGGGTGAGTGCCTGCCTGAAGCTCCTCTCTATCACTGCTTCTGTCTCCCCAATGATCCAGAGTTCATCCAACTCCAGTCCCCTTACTTGGTCTCCCAGGAGCTGCAGTTGGATGCACCTCTTACAGGTGTAGTTATTAGGAACAATTGCGCTGTCCTGGATTTCCCACCTGCTGCATTCTGAGCATTCCGCTGCCCTAGCTGCTTTCTCCATTATATATTCCTAGTTTAAATACAAAGGTCTTACCTGGCCTTGCCTTACTGGATACAAGCTTGTCCTCAGTCTCTGCTCACCGAAACCTCATGAGTCAAAGTCCCACTCCTACTCTGAGCCTCCCATACACTTGAGCTTCCTTCTTTTAATTTGTCACTGCTCCTTATCTGTAGTATTCACTCCCACCAATCATTGTTCTGCTTAACCCTTAAATTGCCCTCTGCTCCCTTTTTAAACACACTCACCAAAGCTGGTTCCCCATGCTCATACCTTTCCCAAGTCCAAAGCTCCTACTCTTCCAGAGATGGTCGAGAAATTACAATGCCCCGAGTCCCTACTCCTCTCCCTTTTTAAACACACTCACCAAACCTGGTTCCCAACACAGCTTTCCCGAACCCGAAGCTCCTCTTCTTCCAGCAATGGTTTCTGAAACTAGCCTATTCCAACAGCAGTTCCTAAACCTGCAACCTCTAACAGGATACGTGGAAACATGCCAGTTGTGCATTTCCTATCACCATTGTCTGCTAATGAAGGCTGCAAAACATCAGACCAGAAGTCAATAGAGGATTATCAAAACAACCTAGAATATCACTGGGGTATCAACTTTCTCTATTGATGACAGTGACTGGGAACATTACTGAAACAAGGCTCAAAAAAACTATTGAGGACCCTTTCCATCCAGAACACAGTATCATTGACCCACTACCATCAAAGTGGTGATAAAAGAGCAAAAAAATCAGGACTGCCAGGCTGGGTTATAGCTTCTTCCCTCAGGCTGTGAGATTAATGAACAGTATCCACTAACGAAGTAAATCATCCCAAAAAATTTATATACTTATTTTAAAGGATATCTTTATTGTATATATATATGATTATTATGTAAATATGAAGATCCAGCTGCGCTGGATGGGTCACGTCTCCAGAATGGAGGACCATCGCCTTCCTAAGATCGTGTTATATGGCGAGCTCTCCACTGGCCACCGTGACAGAGGTGCACCAAAGAAAAGGTACAAGGACTGCCTAAAGAAATCTCTTGGTGCCTGCCACATTGACCACCGCCAGTGGGCTGATAACGCCTCAAACCGTGCATCTTGGCGCCTCACAGTTTGGCAGGCAGCAACCTCCTTTGAAGAAGACCGCAGAGCCCACCTCACTGACAAAAGGCAAAGGAGATTTATGGAGGGGTAATGTCCACGTCAGCTGCAGGCTCGTTTGTGGCTGACAAGTCCGATGCGGGACAGGCAGACACGGTTGCAGCGGTTGCAAGGGAAAATTGATTGGTTGGGGTTGGGTGTTGGGCTTTTCCTCCTTTGTCTTTTGTCAGTGAGGTGGGCTCTGCGGTCTTCTTCAAAGGAGGTTGCTGCCCACCAAACTGTGAAGCACCAAGATGCACGGTTTGAGGCGATATCAGCTCACTGGCTGTGGTCAATGTGACAGGCACCAAGAGATTTCCTTCGGCAGTCCTTGTACCTCTTCTTTGGTGTACCTCTGTCTTGGTGGCCAGTGGAGAGCTCGCCATATAACATGATCTTGGGAAGGCGATGGTCCTCCATTCTGGAGACGTGACCTACCCAGCGCAGTTGGATCTTCAGCAGCGTGGATTCGATGCTGTCAGCCTTTGCCATCTCGAGTACTTCGATGTTGGTGATGAATTCGCTCCAATGAATGTTGAGGATGGAGCAGAGACAACGCTGGTGGAAGCGTTCTAGGAGCCGTAGGTGATGCCGGTAGAGGACCCATGATTCGGAGTCGAACAGGAGTGTGGGTATGACAACGACTCTGTATACGCTAATCTTTGTGAGGTTTTTCAGTTGGTTGTTTTTCCAGACTCTGAACAGAAAGCTGAGAAAAACAGCCTGTGAAAATAATTGTCCAAGTACTCTAAAAACACAATGAAAATATTGCATTGGAATATTCTAAATATAGAAATTCGGCATTTGTATTTGAAACTGCTAGATTAAATTATTTATATTTTCCTCATAAAATAAATAATTTAACTTATTTTCTGAGAAATGGGTATTTAAAACATAATATTTTATGTTGAGTAAGAGGATTGGAGCTACTTCATTTGTTTACTAACTTACTAAAAAAAATTTCGTTACTCACAGCAGAATTAGTTTATGGCATAAAAATTAAATGGCAGAACATTTTCTCTAGTATTATGCCAGTAAAAGTTATTTTTCCCCAGAGTAGAACCTGATGGTAACCAGTTTCACATCACATCAGAAGTTCATCACATGTGGAATATCCATTCACACTTGATGCAGTTTTAAAGTCAGTGAGCAATAGGATGACATTATTTCCCCATGTAATGTTCCTTGAACATATCAGGGGAACTTGGAGCAGGTTGACTGAGAGGCACCCCAATTTGGCACTTCTTGTACAACACAGATTTCCCAGGTTAGCCCTCCAACAGGACCCCACCAAAACTCATCAAATGACTGTATCACACAGCCTCTCTGAATTCATCATTACCAGTCACTTCCCTAACACAGCATCCAACCTTATTGTTTCCTATCTTGTACTACTCATTTCTACATCCTAACCAAGATCCACAAACCCAATTGTCCCAGTAACCCATCGTATCCATGTGCTCCTGCCCCACCAAATTATCTCAACTCAATTTCCATCCATCCATCCTTTTATTGAAAATGTATAAAAATACCTGCAGGGAATTTCATTTTGGGTTAATTTTGTGTTTAAAGATTACCATGGGTCTTAACTTCATCCCGTTGGCCATGTACGATAACACCACAGGAAACCTGGTCCTTTTGTGGCCTGTACTTCTAGTTTGCAGTTTTCACACCTTTCCATTCTACTGTTCTATTGCCTTTCATGTCAAAATTCATGGGGATTTTGTCCATTATTTGCCAATGCAAACTGGTGTTTCTGCTGGTCACATATAATAAATTGGTGAAAATTTACCACTTTATGATCAATATCTTTTGGTAGTTTCTGAGCAATTTTTGTTTTTTGTCATAATACCAGTTATTTCCTTTTCATGAAACAGTTGTACCAGCCTACTGTAGCTTCAAAATCACTATAGAGTTCTGGGTTTGATTTTGCCCACTGCAGTGCAAATGTTCTTATTTTATTTCAGGTGACGATGTAGCAATCTTACCTCAGTTCACGTACCCATTTTGCAACAAGATTTTCCAACTCTGGCCAATGAGTGATTCCTCTTCCCATGAAGAAAAGTACCAAAAAGGCAATGCTCAAAGTCTCTTCTTTCTTCCTCCAATCTCTTAACTTCTCATATACATTAAAGTTTCTTGCAGCAACACAATTTTTGGCTCTCTTGGCCATTTCTACCACTTTTACTTTAAAACTCTTGTCGTTTTTATCATTTGATGGAGCCTCTATGATAACAATCATCTCCAGGCAATGCACAGCAGATCAGTCATCATGATTTTTGGGGATCAACTTATATGCTGACAAATGAACAACTCAGGCATTGCAATCTTTGAGGGTAGACCTATAAACCTGATATATGATAAAACCCTTAAAATGAGTGGGGGGGGGGGAATCGATTTATTTGCCGGTGGACTATGAGGTATATATTTATATATATATATATATATATTTATATATGGGTGTAGAGCGGTGTGTGTGTGCGCGTACATCAAATTCCTTTATTGTTATGTAATAGTACAGAATGTATATTACACAAAATTGCCTTCCTCCTGTAAGGCAGCCAAAAGTCATCATTAGTGTTGCCCATCACCGTCAACAGTGAGAGAAAGACAAGTAAAAGAGAGTCCTTTCAGGGTCACTGAATATCTCTGGATTCACCTTCAGTGCTCCCATAGCTTCTCCAGCCACACAGAAACCTTCAGAGCTGTTCTGTTCTGGGTGGGCCCTGGTGGCAGTGCTGCCATTTCATATGTACACACATGCATATACTGTATACACACACTTACATATACACACAGCAAAACCCCTCAAGCAACTGGCAACATCAAGCAACCAACAAAAATAGGTAACAAATATGGAAGTTTAAAATTGGCGTGCCTCGACATTAGTTCACCAATCAGGCAACATGCAATCTTAAGCAATCAGAAAATTCATTTATCCACATCTACCAATGCTCATAGGTGCCAAATACCAGGGGTTTTACCGTATATGCGTGTGCACCCACATACACACGGTTAGCCAGCGATCAGGACCGGGATTCAAATTCCATGCTGTCTGTAAGGAGTTTGTACATTCTTCCAATGTCTATGTGGGTTTTTCCTGGCGATTGCAGTTTCCTCCTACCGGTTGAAATGTTCTGGGGTTTGTAGGTTCATTGGGTGTAAATTGTAAATGCAAATTAGATATACTGTACAAATTTGTCAAAAATAGCATGGCAGTGGGTTGTATAAAGGAAGGGGATAGGTCAGAATACTGGAGGGAAATTGAAAACTTGGCTGAATGGTGCAGCAACAACAACCTTGCACTGAATGTCACCAAGAACAAGGAGCCAATTGTTGACTTCAGGAAGGGAAAACCAGAGATATATGATCCAGTGATGACAGGGGGATCAGAGGTGAGCAATAAGTTCTCATGAGTCACTATCCCAGAGGATCTTTCCTGGAGCCAACACACTAATTGCATCATGAAGAAAGTACGTCAGCACCTCTACTGCCTCAGAGTTTGTGGAGGTTTATTATGACATCAGAAAACCTGGCAAATTTTTACAGATGCTTGGTGCAAAGTGTGCTGACTGGCTGCATCACAGTTTGGTATGGGAACACCAATTCCTCTGAGCTAAAGCCCTCCAAAAGGTAGTGGACACATTCCAGGACTTCACAGGCAAAACTCTGCCTACTATCAAGAACATCGACAGGGAACACTGCCGTTGGAGAACAGAAATAATCATTAAGGATCTACAACACACAGCATATGCTGTGTTCTCACTGCTACCATCAGGAAGGAGGTATAGTTGCCACAAGATTCACACCATCAGGTTCAGGAACAGTTGCTATCCTTCCACCATCAGACTCCTTGTAAAAGTCAAAACCTTGTGTTTTTGATTCTTTTGTTAATTTTGTGCCCATCCCTTTAGAAAAATTGTTTGTGGTGTTACCATAGTTACTATGACATCATGTTGTAATATCTGAGTGGACCAAGAATTTGCATCTCATTCTTCGAAGAATAATGACAGAGATGTAAGCTCGATATACTTTGAATTCATCTTCATTTCATCTTATTTTGTTTATTTATTTTATATTTGTTTAAAGTTAAATATTGTTATCATTGTACAGTATGCTTTGTTAGTCATCAGTATGAAAATCTTTATGTGAAGTTATGCAAAATGTTTATTTATTTTATCAATTCATTAAAGCAATTTAAAGCTTCATCTTATTGGATTAATAAGATAGTAATTCGGAATATCGTTGCTTACGTTTCCTAGAAGATGACATAGGGCACTTTTCTCACAAAAGTATTAAATTTAGTTTGTAATGTTGCATTCAACAGTAATTACTTGTTTTCTTCCCTTAATGTTGAACAACACACCTGAAAGCTAATATTGGTGCCATGACATACTACAGCTCATAATTAACTGCAGTTGGCAGTCTTGAATTTTCATTGCAGAAATTTGTGTCAAAAAATTAAAAGATTGCGTCTCACTGTCCACATACATTGTAATTTGCTGCTGGCAACAAGTCGCTCATGTTCCCTGCTGATCTGTGGGTAAAAGACATTTTTGGGGCTATATATTGAATTCCTTTTCCAGATCCAGTTGTCCACACTGCTGAAACTATCCCAATCCTAAAAGGCAAGGACTTTCAACCCCTGGGTAATGCAATGTAGTCACATGTTCAGACCCGAACACCACTGACAAAACCACTGATAAAAGCATTAGCTATCAAGAAGCATGTTCCTGCATATCTTCCAAACACATGTTATATGTGTGGCTGCCATCAGAAAAAAAGCTATAGATGCCACAAGACTTGTACTTGCAGGTTCACTTACAGTTGCTCCCCATCCACCATCAGACTCCTCCACAACAAAATCAAAGACTCATTTAAGGACTCTTACTTTGCGCATTATTTATTTTCTCTACTGAGCAGTTAGTTTGTTTGCACTTTCTTTTTTTACATTTGTCATTTTTTTGCAACTCAATTAAGTAGAAATTTTGCCTGGCTCATAGGAAAAAGAATCTCATAGTTGTATATAATGTCATGTACGTACATTGACCACAGATCTGACCTTTGAACTTTACATTTCAAATGAATTCTAATGCATTGAACATGAATTTGCTCCTTAATGAAGGCTTGTAAAAGTTGGAGTCACTTTGGCAGACCTGGCCTACATGATCAGAGATATTCCCTTTGAGCAATCTATCCCTCCCCACCATTCCTACTGTTTTCTTATTTGAGCTCTGACAATAAGTCTTCAACCTGAAACAATTCTGCTCTCTTTCCAAAGATGCTGCCTAACATGCAGAGTGCTTTTTTTTGGTTTGAGATTTTCAGCATTCAGTTTTTAATTCTATATTTGAGGATGCAGATGAAAACTTCATGTAAAAATTCAGCTTCCTATCCCTGCTACAAGTCCAAGCTAAGTGCTCAGGTTCAACCTGAGCCAGGTGCAGGACCTCAGGCCTCATCTATTGCTAGGCAGCAGGAGCCAGTCTGGTCCAGGGAGTGTTCCAACAGACAGATCATATATGCATTCAAAGGCTTTGGCTTCAAATTCAATCATCTCCAATGAAGCTGTTATTGATTTTAATGAAAATGTTATGAGATACTCTTGGATAGGCAAAGAAAATCTAGTGGCAAAACATAGTTTACCTTGATCGCAATCTAATGCTTGTCCACAGATGACAGATATCCAAAGGCACTCATTCCTCCATTTAGTTTTAGGAACCCACAAGTGAAAAAGGTTAAGAGCTCTCTGATAGGAGATGGGAAGGGGTGGCAAGCTGGAGGTAGGGAGGCAGAGCAGCAAAGATAAAAGAGCCCAAGGAAATTAGAGTAGTAATATCAGGTTGTAAATGTCCAAGTACAAGGTGCAATTCCTCCAATTTGCAGGTAGCCTCAGTTTGACAGTACATGATGCCATGGACAGACATATCAGTGTGTCAATAGTATATGCAGGTGGCCACTGGAAGGTCCTTGCTGTTGCAGTGAACAAAGAAGCCTATCTCTCTGTCTGTGTCCAGTCTCCTTGATGTAAAGCAGGGGTGTCAAACTCAAATTCACGGAGGGCCAAAATTAAAAACTTGGACTAAGTCGAGGGCCGAACTAAATATTTATTGAAAATTTTCAACAACATCTGCATGTTTTCTCTTCTTTCAACATATGTAATGTTAAACTTTAGGAGGATAATGTTACAGGTCAGGAGTAGGTAGCTCAAGTTCACCCTTTGCTTGACCTGAGGGAAACATATTTGGTCCCTGTGGAGATGTAGTCAGCATTCACAGGCTGTGTCCATTTTGGCCTGCATCAGGACTCAGCATTTCCTGCTCACTCCTCAGGCTCTAGGCCTCTATTCACCCTCGACCCACCATCCCTCTACCTGACCAGTCCTTTACCCAACCTCTACTCACCCCTCACTCCACTTGCTCTGCCTCTACCCACCCCATCCTATACTCGCCCCTCTACTGCCTCTCCCCTCAACCTGTTCCTCCCTCTATCCGTCTCTCACCCTCTAATCACCCCTCCCCTACTCGCCCTGCCCCTCCCCTTTTACCTCTTCCCTATCCACCCCTCCTTCTACTCATCCCTCCCTCTAACTGCCCCTCGCACCACCATAACTTCCCCTGCCCATTACTCCTCACCTACACCCTCTGCCCACCCCTGCTTACCCACCCACTCAGGCCCAGTGCACTGCCGATCAGCCTTTGCGGACAGCCACCATCTCTCTCTTCACATGCAGGGCCGAACCAGCCATCCCTGTGGATGTGTGAGGAAGTACGGGTGCAAGTGTAGCATCCCATGTGAATAGGTACCAAGGGGGCAATTAGTAGGAAGGGATGAATGGACAAGGGAAACATGGAGGGCATGATACCTATAGAAAGCAGAGAAGAGAGCAAGTGGTGGGATCCTGCTGGAGGTGGCAGAAATTGCGGAAGATGATGGGATGGTAGGCAAGGACAAGGGAATCCTGTCCCTATTGTGTCTGATGGGTGGTAGTGGGAGTGGTAGCAGGACAGATGTGCAGAAAATAGAATGTAGGTGAAGGTTAAATTAATAGCAAAAGAGTGGAAGCCACATTTTTGGAAAAGGTGAAGATCTCGGATGTCCTGGAATAGAAAGTAACCTTGGGAGCAGATACTGCAAAGACAGAGAACTGCAGAGTGTATATTCATTCTGTTATAGATCACACAGTTTTCATCAAAGCCTGTGGAGTACAACCAATATCAGAGAGTCTGGTCTCTGATCTCTGTTGTGATCTCACTGTTCTTGAACAGTAATCTGCTTCCACCTGACTTTGTGCAGGATCTGAATGCAAAGGACTGTAATTCAATTAAGTTAGGAGCTCTGCTTGTTGCCCTTTGGAAGTTTTCAGTAGTGCAGTAACTTAAAAGGGTGTCTTTTAAGGGCTAGATGACTAATGTAACTTAGCTTAGGAATGTACTGGCAGTTGTGTTAAAATGGAGCACTAATTGTTGAAACTTTGAAGATAGCCATTTAAGGCACTCCAAACTCATCTGTATATTGCAATTGAATTTCAAACCTTTAAATATGTGAAGTATGATTGCACAATACAGGATTAGCTGTCATACTGAGGAATTCGTTTTCCTGTGCAATGTGCTAAGAGGAGAAAACATTAGCAGATTCATGGAGAATTAATGATCAGCTCTTGTGGAAAAACTGTTTTAATTGCCTGGTTCTTTAAAAACAAGTTTGCCAAGTAATTCCATATTAAGCCCGTTAAAGAAGCCAAGGGTGTATTTTTAATATCTTAAAACCATGAAGGTTCACATCCAAAATGGTGGCACCCATGCTTAGCAGTAGACTATGAGGGGTTGCATACTCCAGGGTGCAGTACATCAGAGTGGGAGAACACAACCAGCTGAGATGGAGAAGCCCGGGAGATGACCTTATAGGGAAGGAGACTGTGGCCCATCAAGGATCTCAGTGGATGAAGGATTCACACCAGGCCACAGGCTGCCAGAGATTGGCTGGATGGAACCAGACATTAGGAACAGGATTCAAGAAAGTTTCCTGATTGTATTGGAGTTTAGGATCTGGGAGGTTGGTTAGCCAACAGATCAATGAGGTCATGCGGCTGCAGAGACTGTGGGAGTGCTGGAGAGGAATCCACGATTAGTGGTTGCCTCTGAAGGTTCTCTCTTTTGCTTATCTTTCTCTTTCCTAATGATACCTCTGTGTTCCTTTACAGCAGGCAGACATTGGCAAATTTTGTGCATCATAGAACATTACAGCACAGTACAGGCACTTCAGCCCATGCTGTTGTGTTGATCTATGTAAAGCTACTCCATAACAATCTAATCCTTCACTACCTCACATGCATAATCTTCTATTTTTTTATCCACATTAGTTTCCTTTTTTTAATAATTTTATATTTTTCACAGTGAATCATATCAACCAAAATATGTTCAAACATATCTCATTAAATTTACACAGTGGTCTTTTCTCCCCTTTTCCCCCCCCCCCTCTACCCACCTCCCTCCAATACCCATAAATATTCAACATACAATACAATAAAACCATAAAACAATATCTTCACACAAAGAAAAATAAACAAGAAAAATGTGTCATCTATTTATTACACACTAAATCTAGTTGTTTTGTCTTCTTATCATTTTCATTCTCATTTTAGGGGATGGAGGTCGTAGGCAAGCTCTCTCTGATATGTTCAATGTATGGTTCCCAAATTTGTTCAAACATTGTGACTTTATTTTTTTAAATTATGTTATTTTTTTCCCCAATGGAATACATTTATTCATTTCCATGTACCATTGCTGTATACTCATGCTCTTCCATTTTCCAAGTTGACATTATACATTTTTATTGCTATTGCTAAGGCTATCATAATGATTTTTTTTTTGCACTTTATCCAATTTGAGGCCTAATTCTCTACTTCTTATGTTGCTTAAAATAAATGTTTTTTTTGGTATGTTATTTTTTGTAATTTTATTTAGTATCTGATTTAATTCTTCCCAAAACATATTTAATTTCATACATGCCCAACCAAGTTGCATGTAATGTTGTTCCCATTTCCTTCTTACAGCGAAAATATCTATCTGATAATGTTGAATCACATTTTTTTAATTTTTGAGGAATATATAACCTGTGTAACCAATTATGCTGTATCATGCATAACCTTGTGTTTATTGTATTCTTCATAGTTCCAGAACATAACTTTTCCCATACTTCATTTTTTATCTTTATGTTTAGATCCTTTTCCCACTTCTCCTTAGGTTTATAGTTTATTTCATTTTCCTTATCTTGTAACTTAATGTACATGTTTGTTATAAATCTTTTAATTATCATTGTGTCTGAAATCACATATTCAAAGCTACTTCCTTCAGATAATCTCAAGCTGTTTCCCAATTTATCCTTTAAATAAGCTTTCAATTGATATACAAACATTGTACCATGAGTTATTCCATATTTGCACTTCAACTGTTCAAATGTTAAATTATTTCCCAAAAAAGTTTTCTATTCTTTTGAGTCCTTTTCTCTCCCATTCTCGAAAGGAAAGGTTGTCAATTGTAAAGGGGATAAGCAGATTTTGCATCAATAGCAATGTTGGTATTTGATAATTCATTATTTTCCTTTCTAAATGGATCTTCTTCCATGTATTAAGTAAATGATGCAGTACTGGTGAGTTTTTATATTGCACCAGCTTTTCATCCCACTTATAAAGTATATGTTCCGGTACCTTTCCCCCTATTTTATCTAGTTCTCTCTTAGTTCAGTCTGGTTTTTGCCTTGTCTGGTAAAAATCTGATAAATACCTCAATTGTGCAGCTCTATAATAAATTTCTAAAATTTGGTAACTGTAAACCACCTTGATTATTCCTCTCTGTTAATTTATCTAATGCTACCCTTGGATTCCTCCCTTTCCACTAGAATTTCCTTATTATTCTCTTTAGTTCCTTAAATAATTTTTCTGTTAAGGGAATTGGTAATGTTTAAAATAAGTATTGTATCCTTGGGAACACATTCATTTTAATGCAGCTTACCCTCCCTATCCACGTTAGCGGTAATTCTTTCCATTGTTCTAAGTCTTCCTGCAATTTCTTTATTAGTGGCTGATAATTTAGTTTGTACAAGTGGTTTAAGTTATTATCTAACCTGATTCCTAGGTATCGGATTGCTTGTGTTTGCCATTTAAATGGTGATTCTTTTTAAAATTCTGTATAGTCTGCATTACTCATTGGCATCACTTCACTTTTATTTGCATTGATCTTGTACCCCGATATTTCTCCATATTCCTTCAATTTCTTATGCAATTCTTTTACTGATACCTTTGGTTCTGTTAGGTATACTATGATGTAATCTGCAATAAGCTGATTTTATACTCCTCCTCCTTTTTTATCCCTTTTATTTTATTTTCTGTTCTTATCAGTTCTGCCAAAGGTTCTATTGCTAGGGCGAACAATGAGGGGGATAGTGGACATCCCTGTCTAGTTGACCTACTTAATTTAAAGTGACTCGAGTCATATTCATTTACTGTTACCTTCGCCAATGGTCCATTATACAATGCTTTAATCCAATTTATATACTTTTCTGGTAGATTGAACTTCTGTAATACTTTAAATAAGTAATTCCACTCTACTCTGTCAATGGCTTTTTCTGCATATAGAGCAACAGCCACTGTTGGTTTCTTATTTCCTTGAACTGCGTGGATTAGATGAATAAGTTTGCAGACACTGTCCGCTGTTCATCTTTTCTTAATAAATCCAGTTTGATCTTGTTTTACTATTTTAGGTACATAATCAGTCAATCTGCTTACTAATAATTTCACTATCATCTTATAGTCTGAGTTAAGTAGACATATTAGTCTATATGATGCTAGTGTTACTGGATCCTTCCCCGTCTTTGGTATTACTGTAATTATTGCTGTCTTACATGAATCTGGCAAGTTTTGTGTTTCTTCTATCTGCTTCATTACTTCCAGGAGAGGAGGAATAACTCTTTAAATGTTTTATAAAATTTTATTGGAAATCCATCCTCTCCTGGTGTTTTATTGTTCAGCAGCTTTTTTAATATATCCTGTACTTCCTCTATTTCAAATGGTTTAATTAATTTGTTTTGTTCCTCTTCTTGTAACTTTGGTAGTTCAATTTTAGCTAAAAGTTCCTCTATTTGATCATCTTTCCCCTCGTTCTCAGTTTGATACAATTGTTCATAAAATTCATTAAAAATTTCATTAATCTCTGTTGGATTATATGTAATTTGTTTGTCCTTTTTCCTTGATGCCAGTATCATTCTTTTAGCTTGTTCTAAGTTGCCAGGCTAATATTTTATGTGTTTTTTTCTCCCAGTTCGTAATACTTTTGCTTTGTTTTCATTATGTTCTTCTCCACCTTGCACATTTGTAATATTTTGTATTTAATTTTTTTTGTCTGCCAATTCTCTCCTTTTTGTTATATCATCCCTTTTTACTAATTCCTTTTCTGTACTTACTATCTCCCTTTCCAACTGCTCTATTTCCCAATTGTAGTCCTTCTTCATCTTAGTTACATAACATTATCTGCCTTCTGATGAAAGCTTTCATTGCGTCCCATGATATAAATTTATCTTTCACTGATCCTGTTTATTTCAAAATAGGTTTTAATTTGGCGTTCAATAAACTCCTTAAATTCCTGTCTTTTAAGTAGTACGGAGTTTAACCTCTGTCTATATGTTTTTGGTGGGATGTCCTCCAGTTCTATTGCTAATAATAGGGGTGAATGATCTGATAGTAGTCTAGCTTTATACTCAGTTTTCCTAACTTTCCCTTGAATATGGGCTGACAACAAAAACATATCAATCCTTGAGCAAGTTTTGTGCCTACTCAAATAATATGAAAATTCCTTCTCTCTTGGATATTGCCTCCTCCATATATCCATAAGTTTAATTTCCTGTATTGATTTAACCATAAATTTGACTATTCTTTTTACTTTTCTTTTGTCCAGTTTTATCTAACATTGGGTCCAAATTAAAGTTAATATCTCCTCCTATCAATATATTTCCTTGTGTCTGCCATCTTCAAAAAAAAATATCCTGCATAAACTTTTCATCCTCCTCGTTAGGTATGTATATAGCTATCAAGAAGCATAAAGTTGATTTCGCTGTATTAAATTCCTTCCTTAAATCAACCTTTCCAAAAATTTTATACATCCTTATATAGTACAGAATCCCCTCAAGACCTTAGTAATATGTTTAATTTTTTTAGAACATTTGAAACTCCCAAAAGTATTACCTCAAGATAACTTAGAATTAAGTAAACCCATTACAGATTCGGAGATCAATAATACTATTTTCTCACTGAACTCGGGGAAAGCACCAGGTCCTGATGGATATTCTGTGGAATTTTATAAAGCTTTTTCTTCTACTCTCTCTCCCTGGCTGATTAAGATGTTTGATGAATCTATCACATTGGGTAAACTACCACAATCATTTTACAGAGCTACGATTTCTCTAATCTTGAAAAAAAATAAAGACCCGACCGAATGTTCTTCTTATAGACCTATTTCTTTGTTGAATGTTGATTCTAAGATCTTCTCTAAAATTCTAGCGACAAGGCTAGAGAAGATATTACCATATATTATCTCTGAAGACCAGACTGGATTCATTAAAAATCGTTATTCCTCCTTTAATATTAGAAGATTGATTAATATTATTTACACTCCTTCACATAAGTCTTCAGAATGTGTTATTTCACTAGATGCTGAGAAGGCCTTCGATAGAGTAGAATGGCCTTATTTATTTACAGTTCTTGAAAAATTTAATTTTAGTCCGATATTTATATCTTGGATTAAACTTCTTTATAATTCCCCAGTTGCCTCGGTTTTTACTAATACCCAAAGATCGCCATATTTTCAATTATTTCGGGGCACCAGGCAAGGGTGCCCCCTTAGCCCTTTATTATTTAACTTAGCTTTAGAACCTTTGGCAATTGCTATCAGAGAAGCACCCAATATTACTGGTATTATTTGTTGCAGGGATATTCATAAAGTATATGCAGATGATTTATTGTTATATATTTCCAATCCTGAAAATTCTATTCCTGCAGTTTTATCTTTATTAGCCCAATTTAGTAATTTTTCGGGATATAAACTGAACTTAAATAAAAGTGAATTATTCCCTTTTAATGGATGGGTTCCTATTTATGATAGTTTGCCTTTTAAAATAGCTAGAGACCATTTTATATATTTAGGGATTAAGATTACTAAAAAGCATAAAGATTTGTTTAGGACTAATTTTTTCCCTCTATTGGACCTGATCAGCAGTTTACTTACCAATTGGTCACCATTATCCCTATCCATGATAGGTCGAATTAATGCTATTAAGATGATGATCTTACCTAAATTTTTATATATATTCCAAGCTATACCTATTTTTGTTCCTAAATCTTTTTTTGATAAGGTCGATTCTAAATTGTCCTCGTATATCTGGCAAAACAAGAATCCTAGATTGGGGAAAAAATATTTACAGAAATCTAACTAGAGGGAGGGTTGGCATTACCCAACTTTAGAATTTATTACTGGGCAATTAATATTAGTTACTTAAGGTATTGGTTGAATTATTCAGAATTATCTCTAAATCCCCATTGGGTAAATTTAGAAATTAAACCGATACAAAATTTTTCAATTAGCTCTATTTTGGGAGCTGCTCTCCCTTTTACTCTTACTAAATTATATAAACAAATTGATAATCCAATGGCTAAACATACACTACGTATATGGTTTCAATTCCGGAGATTTTTTGGCCTAAGTCATTTTATCTTGGAAACTCCTATTGTACTAAATTTCCTTTTTCATCCCTCTCTAATTGATCAAGCTTATTTACTCTGGAAAGTTAAAGGTATAACATGCTTTTCGGATTTATTCTTGGATAACTCTTTTATGTCATTTGAACAATTATCCATGAAATATGATTTACCTCGATCTCATTTCTTTCGATATTTGCAGATTAAGAGTTTCTTAGTTTCGACTTTACCCTCTTTTCCCAATCGGGAGACTACGACTGTTTTAGAGGATATACTATATTCAAAATTCCCTCCAAAAGGTGTGATATCTAAATTATATAATATAATTACAAAAATAAATTCTGGGACTTTAGAAAAGTTTAAAAATGATTGGGAAAGAGAACTCAACCTTCATATTTCCAATGAAAATTGGAATAAAATTCTGCGACTGGTAAACTCTTCTTCTCTATGTGCAAAACATTCACTAATACAGTTTAAAGTTGTTCATAGAGCTCATATGTCTAAAGATAAACTCCATTGCTTTTATTCTCATATCGATCCTATATGTGATAAATGTCAATTGGAAATAGCTTCCCTTACACATATGTTTTGGTCCTGTCCCTCTTTACAGAATTATTGGAAGGAATTTTTTTCCATTATATCTACTGTTTTGAATATTGATTTACAACCACATTCCATTACTGCAATTTTTGGATTACCTATGATAGATTTGACTTATTTATCTCTTCCTGCGGATCGTATGATTGCTTTTCTTACACTAATGGCTAGAAGATCTATACTATTGAATTGGAAAGAGGTTAATCCTCCCACTGTTTTCCAATGGTTTACCCAAACTATACTGTTTAAATTTAGAGAAAATTAGAAACTCTGTCTATGAATCCCCTTCTAAGTTTGAGTTAACCTGGCGACCATTTATTCAATATTTTCATTTGTGGTGAGTTGATCTGGCTCTGTTTTCTTTCTATGATTATGTATGATAATTGGGCTGTAAGATGAGATCAGAGTGATCAGCGTGGTTTAGCTATATCTGTAGGTTTTTTTTTAAGTTTTTTTAATTCAGATTTGTTTTTTCTTCTTTTTTGGGTTTTTTTTTTCACTTTTTTCATATATTGTTATTAATTATATCTTTTTTTTAGAGATAGTTCACACCCTAAACTGATCTAAAATTTTTTTATGATATATTTTTATTCTGTAATATTATTGTTTAATATCTCTGTATTAATTCATTACTTACTATGTATTTTTTATATCTCTTTGAACTGTATGTGTTTATAAATTATAATAATAAAAAGATTGAAAAAGAAAGAAAGAAATTCCTTCCTCCTCTTTAAGAGTTCAAAACATGTCTGGGTAAAAAATTTTTTTGACCCTTGTATTCCAATGGTTTATTATCTTCTCTAATTTTATTCCTTGACCATTCCAATGTTTTTTCTCTTGTTGTGTATCTGAAAAATTTTACTAAGATGGATTTTGGCTTTTGATGTGCCTGTGGTTTCAGAGCTAATGCTCTGTGTGCCCTTTCTATTTCCATTTCTTCCTGCATTTCTGTCATTCCCAGGACCTTCGGGATCCATCCTTTTATAAATTCCTTCATGCCTGTGCCTCTTCACTCTCCTTCAGGCCCGCTATTTTTATGTTGTTCCGCCTACTATAATTTTGCAACATATCAATTTTCTGAAATAACAACTCTTGTGTCTCTTTTTTTGTCACTTTCTTCCAATTTTTCTCCTAAGTCATTCACTTCTATTTCTACAGCCATTTCTCATTCTTCCACATTCTCTACTCTTTTCCCTATTTCTGTCATTACCAGTTCTAACCTTTGCATTTTATCTTCTGTTCTTCTCATTTTCCATTTAATTGCATTAAACTCTAATGATGACCATTCTTTTCGTGATCTCATTTGTTCCTCAAAAAAAGACTTTCTATATTCTGTTCATCAGTTTTACCTTTGTATTTCCCTTTGTCCATCAGTTTTACCTTCTATTTCTCTGTGAAGATCTTGGTCGTCTTCTTCCTCTTCTTTCTGTCTGTATCTGTTTGTGTCTTCTTCTCTTCTTTGTGTCTGTGTCTCTTCTGTTTTTCCTGATGAGCTGCTTGTATCTCTTTGTCGGGCCTTTTCTTGCTGGGCCTTTTGTTGCTATCCCTCCCCTCTTCAGCTGCTCATCTGTTGTGCTTCTTGACGTTAGTCTTCTTGTCGATCTTCCCTCTGTCTGTCTTCCATGTCTGTTTCATCACACCCTCTTCTTATCCTCCAGCTGAGAGCCCTGGTGTTGGGTGTCTCTCAGCTGCTGTCTGTGACAGCCCACTCCTCTGCTGAACCCCCCTCCCACCGGTGTCCTCCCTTTCTTCTGATTGCGCATGCGCCGTTGCGCACTTTTGTCTCCAAGAGCCATTTTTGTAGTGCACCGACTCTGGGTCGCGACTCTGTAGGGCAGGTACTGACCTCGAGGGTCAGGCACTCCTCGTCAACACAGCGTCCTGTTCCTTCCTGCAGGTAAAGGCCTTCTTCCTTCTTCTCCGGCGACTTTTTAACTTTTTTTTTCCAGCTGTCCTTACTTTCTCCTTCTTGGAAATCATCTTCTTTCTCTTCTCCGTATCTTTATCTTCTATTTCTTGTCTCTATTTTTGTTATACTTTGCTTTTTCCTAACTTTTTTTTCCTATTTTCCTGGAGAGGACTGGTTTTCCCGACTGGGCACTACTCCATCACGTGACTCCTATCCACATTCCTTTCCAAGTGTCTTTTGAATATTCCTATTGTACCAGCCTCCACCTCACACCCACAGTGTTAAAGAGTTTTGAAAGACTGGTGTTGAAGCATATCACCTGTCTGAGTGGCGACATCGATCAGTTCCAATTCACCTATCGTAGCAACAGGTCTATGGCGGATGCCATCTCACTGGCTCTACACAAAGCCCTGGAACATCTGGACAGCAAAGATGCATACAGTTTGGAATTTAACACCATCATCCCCTTAAAATTGATCAAAACTCCAAATTAGGATTCAACACCCGCTGCATAACTGTATCCTCACCTTCAGACAACAATCAGTGAGGAATGGTTAAGAAAATCTTCTCCACAATCTCCATCAGTACCAGAGCACCACGGGGCTGTGTTCTTGGGCCCCTGTTCTACTCACTTTACATCTATGACTGTCTGGCTCAGTACGATAACAACATCGTTTACAAGTTTGGTTGTGTAAAAAAAGGGAGATGAATCAGCATACAGGAGGGAGATTGTTGAAAACTTTGATGAATGGTGCATCAACAACAACCTTGCACTCAAAGTCACCAATATCATAGAGCTGATTGTTGACTTCAGAAGGAGGAAACTAGAGATAAGAGTATGCAAATTTAATTTCTTGGGAGTCACTATCTCAAAGGATCTTTCCTGGACACAACACACAAATGGCATTGTGAAGAAAACAGCTCAGCACCTCTACTTCCTCAGGAGTTTTAAGACGTCTGGTATGACATCGGAAGCCCTGGCAAATTTCTATAGATGCGTGGAGTAGTGTGCTGACTGGCTGCATTATGGTCTGGTATGGGGACACCAATGCCCCCGAGTGAAAACCCCTGCAAAAGGTAGTACACACAGCCTAAGACATCATGGACAAAACCCTTCCCACTATCAAGAACATCTACAGGGAATTCTGCCATCAGAGACAAGCAGCAATCATCAAGGATCCACACCACCCAGCACATGCTCTGTTTTCACTGCTGCCATCAGGAAAGAGGTAAAGGTGTCACAAGATTCTCACCACCATGTTCAGGAACAGCTGCTACCCCTCAACCATTAGACTCAACAAACTCGATCAGGGGCTTGTTTAAGGACTCTGACTTTCGCACTTTATTGATTTTTTTTGCTCTTTGTATTGCAGTTTGCTTACATTTCATTATTTGTTTACATGTGTATGATGAGTCAGTTTCTTTTTTTTGGAAATTCTACCTCGCCTACAGGAAAAAAGGAATCGCAGTGTTGTATGTGATGTCATGAATGTACTCTGACAATAAATCTGAATATGTTCAGTAATGAATTCCAGGCACCTACATGACAATAAAAATTAAACTCAAGAAATCAAGTTGCTCTCCTGTTCAAAAATTTGCTTTTAAATTGCAGATCTTATGCCAAGATATTTGAAACAATTTCAGAGTCTCTCATTTTATTTTTATCATTCAAGACAGCACAGTTAGCGCAATGCTGTTACAGTACCAGAGACCCAGGTTCGAATCTAACACTGTTGCAAGGAGTTTGTACATTCTCCCTATGTCTATGGTGGGGTTTCCTCCCACATTTTAAAGACTTACAAGGTTGGTAGGTTAATTTGGTGTACTTGGGCCACATGGGCTCGTGGGCCAGAAGGGCCTGTTACTGTGCTATATCTCTAAAACATTAATTGCCAAGATTTTACCATGCACTCTAATTACTTGACAACTTTTATTCTTACCGTTCTTCCTCACACTGTAAAATATGGTCTGAAAGGGATGCTCTGGCAGATCTAATTCAAAATGCACATGTAGATTCCCTAGCAACAACACAGCAGATGAAAATGTGGTTTGAGGTTGGGAGAGAGAAGAGATTCAAATTCCTGCAACTATTCTGGAGAAGTCAAGACCAGTACAAACCTTCAGGTATAACCAAAGTCTTTGGGTGTTAGGGAGGTATTTTCTTGTGTTACTTGAGTACAGAGGAGGGGACCAAGCTGAATTGGAAGGCAGTGAAAACAAAGTTGAAAACTAGAAGGACAATACATTTCTTCAAAAGGTTTGCTTTCAGAGGAAAAAAAATTAGGGATTTTGATAGACAATTTCAAGCTAAACACAAAGATAATATCAAATTTGCTGTATCATGTAGGAAGTTGGAGAAACAGATGAACTCTTATTGAATTTAACATTAAGCATATACTCACAACAAATGTAATAGATTGAATCTTCCTGACACAAAAAAAGCTATTGTTAAGTACACTCACTATGCTATTGCCTAAAAACATGTGCATCAATACGAGTTCAATCTATATCAATGTAATGTATAGCATCTGTATATGAGCTGCTTTTATAGCCTGTCTGCAACTATCCTGACAAAGCATGCTTATACCCAAGACAACATTTGCATAAAACATGCCCAGGCATACTTAGACTGACCAAAACATCTACTCCTGGTAAAATAGAGCGAGTACTCATATACAGTACAACTCCGATTATCCTAAATTGGATTCTCTGAAATCATCAGTTATACAATATGTTTTGGAGTCGAACTGACCTAGGACGTTGGGTTCCTGGCAGTGGCAGCAGTAGTAGCGGACTTCGGGCTCCTGGTGGCGGCAGCGCGGGGATCTCAAGCTCCCGGGCAGGGGAGGGACCCTCAGGCTCTTGGCATGAACAGAGCCTCAGTGGGGAGGTATCGATGTACAGTGATGGCTAGCATTTTTTTGGTGAGAATTAAACATGATTTTAATGCTTAAAAAAACTGTACCTTGTTGTTTGTTGTTGTTTAAACACTGTTACAAGTGACTTTCTGCTGCTTCTGGGCAGTTTTTTTTAAATAAAATGACTGGTTTGCCGAAAAATAATGTTTTTCCAAAATGGGCCAGGTCCCAACCATTTTGGATGATTGGAATTGTACTGTATTATAAAATAAATTTGAATTTAAAATGAGATTTTAAAACAACTGTAGAATGCACAAAAATGAATTACTGTATAGAGGGAACCAAACAGCAAGAATGTATGACACAAATGATAATATGGTAGTAGTCTTTTTCAACTGTACACCGACAATGGATGCAAAACATTTCTAATTCAACCAATGATTTGATAACACTAAACATTATAAAGATCTTTAATTAGTTTTTACAATTATTCTCAGTTTTACACCAAATATTTTTTGTCAATCATACAAGGTTCATCATAAATAACATAATAATTTTTACATCAATTTAAATAAAAGTACAATTTAAATAAAGAGTTTTATTTCACTTTCTCATGCAGGAACCCCTTGGCTTACCATAATACTGCTACAGAATTAGCAAGATGACTATATAGGCATTCATTCCTGAACTTGTCAAATAATAATTTAATTCAAAGTAGCAAACAGGAAAAGCTGTAGAAGAGGCATCACCTGCAGTGTGGAAAGATCAGCAAGTACAGCCTGCAAAAGGAGCAAAAATGTGCTGATTAAATATATTTAACTGTATAAACTCATTGCTGTAAATGGTGTGCTTAGAAATCAGTTAAATGCCAAAAATACCATAAACCTGTTGAGATGGATTTTTAAAAACAAAACAGCTGCTCATATTCTAATTTCTCTACTACATACAAAATTCTAAACATTTCAAAATTCCTAAATATCAGTGCTATAAAATTGTAACTTGAAAATCTCGAACCTTTGAGCTTTTAACCTTGCATCACTCAGAAATGGAACCCTGCCTCATCCAGAAACAAACACGTAAACTGCCATACTAAATAGCAACAACAGCAGCTTAAGGGCAGTTACTTGAGACAAATTAAATGTTATATTCCTTAACCCTTATACCAGTATGGGAGGATAGCTACAAGGATCAAGCAGAAGCAATACATCACGATTTGACCATGGCCCAAGCCAAATTCAGATGTTTAAATTCTAATATTGAGCCACTTTGCAACAAATGGAAATCAACCCAAACTGTGGTATCTTGAATTCCCACATTTAAAATCCCTGCCCCCAAAAACTGGGATTAAATGTCTGACAAACAATACAAACAGGATACTTGGCTCCTATCAGTAAAACTTAAAGACTTTTACTGCAGGGATGTCTTCTAACTTGAAATTAGAATTGTGCATGTAGGCCACAAACCCTACTATCCAACATAATTAAAAGAAAAGTGCAGGGTTGAATTGTTTTGTTTCATCTTGCAAGTTTTTCCCCCAATCTAATTTCTTGCCCAGTGCCTCATTTTCTTTTTTTTTGAACATTCTTTCTTTGGCTTGGCTTCGCGGACGAAGATTTATGGAGGGGGTAAAAAGTCCACGTCAGCTGCAGGCTCGTTTGTGGCTGACAAGTCCGATGCGGGACAGGCAGACACGATTGCAGCGGTTGCAAGGGAAAATTGGTTGGTTGGGGTTGGGTGTTGGGTTTTTCCTCCTTTGCCTTTTGTCAGTGAGGTGGGCTCTGCGGTCTTCTTCAAAGGAGGTTGCTGCCCGCCAAACTGTGAGGCGCCAAGATGCACGGTTTGAGGCGTTATCAGCCCACTGGCGGTGGTCAATGTGGCAGGCACCAAGAGATTTCTTTAGGCAGTCCTTGTACCTTTTCTTTGGTGCACCTCTGTCACGGTGGCCAGTGGAGAGCTCGCCATATAACACGATCTTGGGAAGGCGATGGTCCTCCATTCTGGAGACGTGACCCATCCAGCGCAGCTGGATCTTCAGCAGCGTGGACTCGATGCTGTCGACCTCTGCCATCTCGAGTACTTCGACGTTAGGGGTGTAAGCGCTCCAATGGATGTTGAGGATGGAGCGGAGACAACGCTGGTGGAAGCGTTCTAGGAGCCGTAGGTGATGCCGGTAGAGGACCCATGATTCGGAGCAGAACAGGAGTGTGGGTATGACAACGGCTCTGTATACGCTTATCTTTGTGAGGTTTTTCAGTTGGTTGTTTTTCCAGACTCTTTTGTGTAGTCTTCCAAAGGCGCTATTTGCCTTGGCGAGTCTGTTGTCTATCTCATTGTCGATCCTTGCATCTGATGAAATGGTGCAGCCGAGATAGGTAAACTGGTTGACCGTTTTGAGTTTTGTGTGCCCGATGGAGATGTGGGGGGGCTGGTAGTCATGGTGGGGAGCTGGCTGATGGAGGACCTCAGTTTTCTTCAGGCTGACTTCCAGGCCAAACATTTTGGCAGTTTCCGCAAAGCAGGACGTCAAGCGCTGAAGAGCTGGCTCTGAATGGGCAACTAAAGCGGCATCATCTGCAAAGAGTAGTTCACGGACAAGTTTCTCTTGTGTCTTGGTGTGAGCTTGCAGGCACCTCAGATTGAAGAGACTGCCATCCGTGCGGTACCGGATGTAAACAGCGTCTTCATTGTTGGGGTCTTTCATGGCTTGGTTCAGCATCATGCTGAAGAAGATTGAAAAGAGGGTTGGTGCGAGAACACAGCCTTGCTTCACGCCATTGTTAATGGAGAAGGGTTCAGAGAGCTCATTGCTGTATCTGACCCGACCTTGTTGGTTTTCGTGCAGTTTTTGAACATTACAGCACAGAAACAGACTCCTTTGGCCCTTCTAGTCTGTGCCCAACCATTTATTTTTGTCTAGTCTCTCTGACCTCCACCCGGTCTCCCATCCATGTACTTGTCCAAATTCCTCTTAAATATTAAAATTGAACCCGGATTCACCACTTTAGCTGGAACCTTGTTCCACACCCTGTCCACTCTCTGTTTGAAGATGTTTCCCCTAAGCTTTTCCACTTTCACTCTTAACACATATCCTCTGGTTTGTAACTCTCCTTTCCTCAGTAGGAAAAGCCTGTCTACATTTACTCTGCCTATCCCGATCCTAATTTTAAATACGTCTATGAAATCTCCCCTCATTCTTCTAGCTCCAGAGAATGAAGTCCTAACCTATTGTAACTCAGTTCCTGAAGTCCAGGCAACATCCTCGTAAATCTTCTCTGCACTCTTTCTATCTTATTGAGATCTTTCCGGTTGTTAGGTGACCAAAACTGCATACAATACTTCAAATTGGGCCTCACCAATGTCTTGCACAACTTTACCATAACATTCTTATTCCTATACGCAATACTTTGATTTCTGAAGGGAAATCTACTAAAACCTCTCTTTACAATCCTATCTACCTGTGACGCCACCTTCAGAGAATTAGGTATCTGCATTTCCAGATCCCTGTGTTCTGTCACACTCCTCAGTGTCCTACCATTTACCGTGCATGTCCTTTCTTGGTTTGTTCTTCCAAACTGGAACACCTCACTCTTATCTTTTTTTAAAATATTTTTTATTGGTTAGAATTAAAAGTTTGTATACAAAAAGGTGCATATCAACCATTACATAAATGAAATAAACCTTTCCATTTAGCATAACATCCATAATTGTAAATCATTAAAAAAAAATTGATTGTAATATACAATTCTCGATCATTGTATTTTAAAAAACAGCATTCCTTAATCTCTACCTACTTCTATATAATGGTTAAATGAGATAAGGAAAATATACATGGGAATTAAATGACGACAACCAGAGACTGGATAGCACTCATCTGTCTGCATTAAATTCCAACTGCTATTTTTCATCCCATTTTTCCAGGTGCTCCAGATCCCTGCTCATTGTTATATGTTTCTATAAACACAAGTAAACCCAGTTTTTGTGCTGATCCAAAAGTCTTCCCCAGGCTGGGCAACTCTTGCCAATTTGCTGGCCTTAAAGTATTCAGCAACTGTACGATCCTGAACTTCCTCCTCTTGGAAAGAGACACTATGCCTCCCATCAATACATCATCTCAGTGCTGGAAATCAGAGTCATAGACAGCACAGAAAATGGCACTGCAGCCCATTAAGTCTATGCCAACCATCAATCATTTGTACTACATTAATCACAATTTTCTTTATTCTCCCCACATATTGATTAACACCTAAATTTCTCCCATTCAGATTGATTATCAGAGTACCTACATAACATCACAAACAACCGAGATTCATTTTTCCTGTGGGTGAGGCAGAATTAACATATTTTTGTTTTACACATATAACATATTCCGCCCCCCCCCCCCCCCACCCCACTGCATGTTGAAAGAACGCACACAATTAATAGCAGGTATGGAAAAGTCGAACTGGCAATTTATAGCGAGTGTGGGACTATAAAAGCAGCATTGAAAGAACACACACAATTTATAGTGGCCATAGGAAAGACAATTTATCGTGAGCGTGGGAATATTGTAGTGAGCATGAGAATGTAAAAGTGGCATTGAAAGAACGGGCACAATTTATAGCAGGCGTGGGAAATTTTGATTTTGGGAATATCTCTTTGTACTGAATGCCATGGTATTCTTATAAACAGGACACTCCAGCTAGGGCACTGCACCTTACTAATGTTAAATGCCCAGACCCATCCCTGAGAGAGGAGATTAACATATCAAGTGCCTCTGATTTGAGACAACATTAGAATTAAAATCCTTCTCAACTCTGAAGCCTGACTTCGATCTATTTAATTGATTCCTCTCCAAAGCTTGTTAATGTGTTGCAGCTGGATATCGTCTATATAATGGGCAATTGACACCTCTGGGAAAGTTGTTTGGGTGTTAATTGCGGGACATTAACTGTGGCAGATACTGATATGTGCTTTGTCTCATGTCCTATTAAATGCAAATTGTTTTTGTCAGCCTGAATTTAGAATACTACAACTGCATGGTATATACATGTGCACATTATACAATATTTCTTTTTAATTCTTTTATTTAATCGATTTATTTATGATTTTCTGCATTTTATATGCATGTGCATGTTATGAGTGAAAATATGGTAGTGCAAAAAACTGTATAAAATGTACACATATAAACAAATAAAGAAATGTAAACAAACTGTGTGCAATAGAGAGAAAAAAAACATCATTAAAGTAAGAATCCTTAAGTGGGCTCTTGATTGAGTTTTCTGTTAAGGAGCCTGATGGTGGAGGGGTATGATGGTGGAGGGGTAGTCACTGTTCCTGAACCTGATGGTGCGAGCCTTGTGTCACTTTGGTAGCAACAAGGACAAAGTGCATGCTGGGTGGTGTGCATCCTTGATGATTGTTTAGCAGCATTCCCTGTAGATGCTTTCAATGGTGGGGAAGGTTTTGCCTGTACTACAATCAATTTATGATAACCAGTTAACTTATCAAACTGCTCACCTTTGGGATAAACAGTAGAAAGAAAGTGAAACCCAGAGGAAATCCATTTAGCCTCAGGGAGAATGTGTAAACACTATACAGATTGTACGAGGTCAGAACTGATCCCAAGTCTCTGGCATGGTGAGGCTGCAGCTCCAAGCTATGCCACAGCAAAAGCTTTTCACCACTCATTCCATGCCAAATATTGCACATGTGGGGTACAAACATGGCCCTCTGAAGCCACAAATGAACCAGGTATTGCCAAGCTTGGCTTGTATTCACCATCCTTGCAACCAGACATCTGAGCCTGCATCCAAATTCAGATATGCAACATTAGTGGGCACTGATTTGTCATTATTAAATGGATACAGTATTAGTAAGTGCATGTTTGTAAATATACAACACTGGGGTTCTGTATTGGTGAAACAGTTAAGTGGACAATGAACAGATCAGTGAGAACTGTCTTTATACACTATTGAAAATATCATTATCTGGTGATGTACACATAAAAATGAAACCCATTTCTGAAGAGTGGTCCTGTGAAGTCATTCAATTGCAAATCTGACTCTCAAAAAGGTTGTTAACAACTGTCTTGGGTCAAAAGTATGATGGCCCCAAAATGACATGAGAATGCCTTACTTCAGCTGCAGCAAGTGATGTTGCCTCCATTAAGTTTTCTGCTCTGTAAGCAAATACAGCAGCTGCCAGCACTGAAATAAATAAGATGCATTAAACAGATCAGTTCCTAAAAATGAATAAGCAGAGGTTTCTGGGTGCTAATGTTTTTTTTTATTTTCCCTGAACTTAACCAATCACATTATTGTTAAAAATCCAAATATTTTAATGCAAACAAACCAATCAAGGGAAAGTTGAGTTAGCAGGGCAGCAATGATTCAGAACTGCTCATTACTCTCTGCTATAGATTGGCATTTCTGTGAGAGTGAAGTTCATACATGTACTTCACATTTGGATTCTCACTAAAAATCATTTCACCGAGCACCTTCGCTCTGTCCACAATGATAGGGGATCTCCGAGAAGCCAAATATTTTAATTCCACGCACCTCTTTTGCTCTGACATGTCTGTCCATGGCCTTTTGCACTGCCAAACCAAGGCCACCCGTAATTGGAAGAGTAACACTCTATATTCCATCTGGGCACTTTCCAACTAGATGCCACTAACTGAATTCTCCCTGCTTCCCTCTCTTCCCCATCCTTCTGTCCTCAAACTCTCCACACCTTTCCCTCTCCATTCAGAGAGCTATCCCTCTCCCTTTCATCTTTTCTCTATTGCATCTTCCCACCCATTCATACCTCTTGCCTGTGACAAAGTCATTCTTCCCTGCCCCTCCCCCACACCATTTTATTCAGGGGCCTGTCTGCTTTTTACTTACATCTTGATGAAGGGCTCCAGCCCGAAATGTTGATTATCTTCATCCTTGCTACATAAAGAACACCAGCATTTTTGTGTAAACTACAATCGCAACATTTGCAAATTGTCTTTCTTAACAGCGTGGATACAGGATTGGTTGACCAATACAAGGCAGACAGTTGTGAAAAATAGCTGTTTCTCTGGTTGGTAATCAGTGGTGAGTGGAGTGCTGCAGGGATCAGACCCAAGCCCAAAATTGTTCATAATATACATATGATTTGGAAGATGGGACCAAAGTGCAGCAAATGAAAGTTTACTGTTGACACTAAATTGAGTGGAAAAAAAATTGTGTAGAGAAGAGCTGGAAAACAGATATAGATAGGTTAAGTGCATAAAGGTCTGGCAATTAGAATACAATGTCAGTAAATGTGAGATCATACTTCAGAAAAAAGTCAACTGGACGATTATTTAAATGGTGAAAAATTGTAACTTTCTGTTGTACAAAGACTCGAGTGTTTGTACATGTATCAGAAAAAGTTAGTTTGCAGGTATAACAGATATTCAAGTAGGCAGATGGAGATGTTAGCCTTCAATCCTAGAAAGACAAATTTAAGAGCATGAAAGTTCTCTGTATCTGCAGAGGGTAGTGGTGAGGCCACATCTGGAGTACTGTGTGCAATTCTAGTCTTTTTTGAGAAAGGATATAATAGCTGAGAAGGCAATGCAGATGAAGTTCACCAGATTAATTTTGGAAATGAGGGGTTAGCTTAAGAGGAGTGTGATGGAATTGTGTTATTATTAATCTTTAGGAAAATTATATACATTTTCAGAAACTACTTTATGGGTGGACAGGGACACGCACAGACTCATACACACTGAAACAATTTTGAAAGTCGAAATGTCTGCTAAACCATTGTTGGCTGAAGCTGTGTAAATAGCCATAAAACCTGAAGTGATTGTCCATTGAAATGTTGAAGACAATAGTGTTTGCTAAGGAGAAGCACCTGTGTACACAAAAAGGACTTTTGATTCAGTGGCCAGCAGACAGAGAGGAGTCAATTATTTTTGAATTATAATTTTAAAGTCGTTTGAAGAAACTTCAAAAGACAGAAGTGATGGCATGTGATAAAGATATTTCAAAAAGACATCTTTAATATTGCACCAAGAAACATCTGAGGTCAGAAATTGCAGAGGCATAGGAGAGAATCTTTCATTGTGTTGCTCTCCTTACCATGGGAGATACATAAAATCAGTACCAAGGAAGAGTCACTTCAGCTGTCTCTTTGAAAAGAGGACAGATTCACCATGTCCATTTTTAAATGGTCACTTCATGTAACTCTTGCCTGGGTTTGTTAAAGTCATCGTGCAGAGATCACAAGTACATGCAAGAGAGGAAAATCATTCGTATGAAGAAACCACTCTCTGAAAACAACTCTACAAGAATTTTGAGACGTCTGATGCCTCACTCCTACTCAATTACTTTTGAGCAACAATTTAAAGTATCAGAGTTTCAACTCAAAACTGACTTAACTTTAAAAATTAATTCTTCCTACAATTGTACCTAAACTGTAATGGTTTTGGGACCTGCCACACACACATACATTTGCACATAGTGGGGTTAGAGTTAAGTAAGAAGTATTATGTTATTAATAGTTAATAATAAAAAATTGTTTTGAAGATACCATTGCCTTGGTGAATTTCTATTGTTGTTGGTCTAGGACATAACAGGAGAATTTAAAAAGATGAAGGAGTGGAGAAAATACATATCTACAAAATAATGAAAAAGGAATACTTAAGAATGAAGCAGGAAGATTCAGGAGAGAAGTTTTAGACAGGAGATGAGGAGCTGCTTCTCCCAGAAAATAGTGAATCAGAGGAGAGAAGGAAAAAGTAGAAGCCACCATGAAATTTATTGAATACACAGTTAAGATAGATTTCTGAACAAGAGGAGAATTAATAATTATGGGTAACAGGCAAAAAGTGGAGCTTAGTTCTCTTCAGATCAGCTACGGTCTTAATGAATGGTGGAGCAGGCTTAATGGGCTAAATGGCTAACTCCTTCTCCTATTTCTTATTTAATATCTATCCCATAGTGCTAAAATGCTTACCAAATTTGAGAGGGAGAAATAAAAGTATCCAATATGAAAAAGTAATTTGAGCTTTGAAATTTAATTGGAAACCTAGCAGAGTACTTTTTCAAAAAAACATTTTGGGTTGTCAGGAATTTTCCAAAAGGAGACACAATGAAGACTCCCTCTGCTGACAGAAACCCACAAACACAACAAAATGAAGCCATCTTCAACAGGAAGTACTGGTAGGTAGCATCTTGTGAAAAGAATATTACTTTTTAAAAAAAAAATTCATACCAGCAAGAATTTCCAGCGAGTTGTATCCCAGAATCCTATCCCAAAGAAATAAAAGTTGATCAGTTGCTAGATATCCCGAGAATGCACGTACCATCCATTTAAATGATATTCGAAGTCTGTTTAAAAAGAATGAAACACTGAATGCAATGATAATGTCTAGGAAATGGATGATTAGCAAGATGAAATGAAAAATTAAGAAATACAGTCTTATTCTCACTTTTTTTTTATATAATATCTTCTAAAATACAGCTGAGCATAAAAGGATACAAATATTTAGGTTTGTCAAACACCATGAATAAAGCTCTCCTGTGGCTTAGTAATTTTACCTGCAATCCATGAGATCAGAAAAGTTTGATGAGTGATGTTCAAATTTTAAATGTTATCAGGATGGTGACTGAAGTCACTCTTATAAGCCTCATCTCCCATGAGTTGGTGGGCAAGGTTATACCTGTATTTAAGCCTGCAAACTGAGGACAACTCTGGGAACTGGATAGCCAATCAACATCAATCAATGAGGGCCAGGAAGGTGGGTAATGTTTGTAGAGGTCTTATTAAAATGGTTGAAAAATAATGACAATGTCTAAAGAAGGTGTGCAGTACAGCATATCATAGAGACAAGAGAACTGGCAGGGAATTGGACTGAAAGATACACATACACAAATCAAAACATTTTTTTCCAGGTTATGAAACAAACTTCCACAATGCACAAATGAGCAAAGGTATCAACAAGAGCATTAATCAACCACAGGGCAGAAAATTTTGCATTTGTTTTTCTGGCTTTGCTTTTGAAGAAGATTCAAACCCAAAATATATACCTATTTATTGTCGTGCTAACTGCTAATGGGCATGTTTGCAACTAATTGTTCCCAGTTTTTCTAAAGCAAACAGCAAATGTTCACTTCTTATCCAGATTCTGGTAGCATTGTGAATAATCAATAACAACTGTATCTTTAAATTTTAAAAAAGTTTTTTTTTAAATTTTTTATTTTTCACACCATAAATCACATTAGCCATGATATACACTTTTTCTTTTTCACACATATACAGTGACTTTTTCTCCCCCCCCCCCTCCTCCCAAGCCACCCCCCCACCCCCCCCCTCATCCATTTTAGGTATACAATCTAGGTTGCATTAAGCCAGTCAGACAATGTTGTCATTCAACAAAAATACACCAGAAATTCTACTGAGTCCATTCTTTTCTTTCCTTCTCCTTCCATCAACTTACGTAATGTTTGTCCCCGGTAGGTTTTCGCTATTGTATTTAATGTAAGGCTCCCATATTTGTTCGAATATTTCAATATTATTTCTTAAACTATATGTTATTTTTTCTAATGGAATACATTTATTCATTTCTATATACCATTGTTGTATTTTCAAATTATCTTCCAATTTCCAGGTTGACATAATACATTTTTTTGCTACGGCTAGGGCTATCTTAACAAATCTTTTTTGTGCATCCTCCAAATCAATTCCAAATTCTTTGTTTTTTATGTTACTTAGGAGAAAGATCTCTGGATTCTTTGGTATATTGTTTTCTGTTATTTTATTTAATATCTGATTGAGGTCATCCCAAAATTTTTCTACTCTCTCACATGTCCAGATTGCATGAATTGTTGTTCCCATTTCTTTTTTACATCAAAAACATCTATCAGATACTGTTGGGTCCCATTTATTTAACTTTTGCGGTGTAATGTATAGTCTGTGTAACCAATTATATTGTATCATACGTAGCCTCGTATTTATTGTATTTCTCATCGTTCCAGAACATAATTTCTCCCATGTTTCCTTTTTTATCTTTATATTCAAATCTTGTTCCCATTTTTGTTTAGTTTTACCATTTGTTTCCTCATTCTCCTTTTCTTGCAGTTTAATATACATATTTGTTATAAATCTTTTGATTAACATTGTATCTGTAATCACATATTCAAGGTTACTTCCCTCTGGTAAACTCAAATTGCTTCCTAATTTATCCTTCAAGTAGGATCTCAGTTGGTAATATGCCAGCGCTGTATCTCCAGTTATATTGTACTTATCTCTCATTTGTTCAAAGGATAAGAATCTACTTCCTGAAAAACAATTTTCTATTCTTTTAATCCCTTTTTTTTCCCATTCTCTAAAGGAAAGGTTATCTATTGTAAAAGGGAGTAGCTTATTTTGCGTCAATATTAGTTTTGGTAATTGATAATTTGTTTTATTTCTTTCTACATGAATCTTCTTCCAAATATTGAGGAGATGATATAATACTGGAGAAGTTCTATGTTGTACCAATTTTTCATCCCATTTATATAATATGTGTTCAGGTATCTTTTCCCCTATTTTATCTAATTCTAATCTCGTCCAGTCTGGTTTTTCCCTTGTTTGATAAAAATCTGATAGGTATCTTAATTGTGCGGCTCTATAATAATTTTTAAAGTTTGGCAATTGTAAGCCTCCTTGTTTATACCATTCTGTTAATTTATCTAGTGCTATCCTCGGTTTCCCCCCTCTCCATAAAAATTTCCTTATTATTTTCTTTAACTCTTTGAAGAATTTTTCTGTCAGTTGTATTGGCAATGCCTGAAATAAGTATAATATCCTTGGAAAAATGTTCATTTTAATACAGTTTATCCTTCCTATCAGTGTTAGCGGTAGATCTTTCCAATGCTCTAAATCGTCCTGTAATTTTTTCATTAGTGGATTATAATTGAGTTTATATAATTGGCCTAGATTTTTGTTTATTTGTACACCTATTGCCTGCATTTGCCATCTGAATGGAGATTCCTTCTTAAATTTTGAGAAATCCGCATTATTCATAGGCATTGCTTCACTTTTATTTACGTTTATCTTGTAACCCGACACTTCTCCATATTCCTTCAATTTCTTATATAATTCTTTTATTGATAGTTCTGGTTCTGTTAAGTACACTATAACATCATCCGCAAATAGACTGATTTTATATTCCCTGTCTTTTATTTTTATTCCTTTTATATTATTATCTATTCTTATCAATTCTGCTAGTGGTTCTATAGCTAGCGCAAACAATAAAGGTGATAGTGGGCATCCCTGCCGCGTTGACCTGCTTAAGTTAAATTGCTTTGATACATGTCCATTTACTGTCACTTTCGCTAACGGTCCCTTATATAATGCTTTAATCCAATTAATATACTTCTCCGGTAAACTGAATTTTTGCAATACTTTGAACAAATAATTCCATTCTACTCTGTCGAAGGCCTTCTCTGCGTCTAAAGCAAATGCTACTGCAGGTGCTTTATTTCCTTCTACTGCATGAATTAAGTTAATAAATTTACAAATATTGTCTGTTGTGCGTCTTTTTTTGATAAATCCAGTTTGGTCTAAATTTACCATTTTCGGTACCTGTTCTGCTAATCTGTTTGCTAATAGTTTAGCTATTATCTTATAATCTGTGTTTAGCAAAGATATTGGTCTATATGACGCTGGTGAGAGTGGATCTTTCCCTTGTTTTAGTATTACCGTAATTATTGCTGTTTTACATGAATCTGGTAAGTTTTGTGTCTCATCAATCTGGTTGATTACATCCAGGAGGGGCGGTATTAATAAGTCTTTAAATGTTTTGTAGAATTCTATTGGAAATCCATCCTCTCCTGGTGTCTTATTATTTGGTAATTTTTTTATTATCTCTTGTATTTCTACTGTTCCAAATGGTTCTGTTAATTTATTTTGTTCCTCCATTTGTAGTTTTGGTAGTTCAATTTTAGTCAAAAATTCATCTATTTTCCCTTCTTTCCCTTCGTTTTCAGTTCGGTATAATTGTTCATAGAATTCTCTAAAGTTTTCCTTAATTTCTTTTGGATTATATGTAATTTGTTTGTCTTTTTTCCTTGATGCCAATACCATTTTCTTAGCTTGTTCTGTCTTAAGCTGCCATGCTAGGATTTTGTGCGTTTTTTCACCTAGTTCATAATATTTCTGTTTTGTCTTCATTATATTCTTCTCTACCTTGTATGTTTGTAATGTTTCATATTTTATTTTTTTATCCGCCAATTCTCTTCTTTTAGTTGTACCTTTCTTCATTGCTAATTTTTTTTCTATGTTTACTATTTCCCTTTCCAACTGCTCTGTTTCCTGATTATAGTCCTTCTTCATCTTGGTTACATAACTTATTATTTGCCCTCTAATGAATGCTTATATTGCATCCCATAGTATAAACTTATCTTCCACTGATTCCGTATTTACTTCAAAATACATTTTTAATTGTTTTTCAATAAATTCTCTAAAATCCTGTCTTTTAAGTAGCATGGGGTTTAATCTCCATCTATACATTCTTGGAGGGATGTCCTCTAGCTTTACTGTCAATATTAAGGGTGAATGGTCCGATAGTATTCTCGCTTTATATTCTGTTTTTCTTACTCTATCCTGCATACTAGCTGATAACAAAAATAGGTCTATTCTTGAGTATGTTTTATGTCTAGCCGAGTAGTATGAGTATTCCTTTTCTTTTGGGTTTTGTTTCCTCCATATATCCAAAAGTTTCATTTCTTGCATTGATTTAATTATAAATTTGGTTACTTTGTTCTTTCTGTTAATTTTTTTCCCCGTTTTATCCATATTTGGATCCAAATTCAGGTTGAAATCCCCTCCTATTAGTATGTTCCCTTGCGTATTAGCTACCTTCAGAAAGATATCTTGCATAAACTTTTGATCTTCTTCGTTAGGTGAATATACATTAAGTAGATTCCAAAACTCCGAATATATCTGACATTTTATCATAACATATCTCCCTGCTGGATTTATTATTTTCTCTTCTATTTTAAATGGCACATTTTTACTAATTAATATAGCCACTCCTCTTGCTTTTGAATTATACGATGCTGCTGTTACATGTCCTACCCAGTCTCTCTTTAATTTCTTGTGCTCCAATTCAGTTAAGTGTGTTTCTTGGACAAATGCTATATCAATTTTTTCCTTTTTCAGTAAATTTAGTAGTTTCTTCCTTTTAATTTGGTTATGTATTCCATTAATATTTAAAGTCATATAGTTCAGCGTAGCCATTTTATACTTTGTTTATCTTCTCTTTCCGTTTTTCCATCATTACCTTTCCTCCTTTTCCATTTCTGTTTTCTTATTTTCAACTCTTTATAAGACAACATTCCTACAACATCCAACATTTTCCTTATTCTCCTATTTATATCTTCTTTATCCCCAATCTCCCCTTCCCCTCCTGAGTTGTCCTTTATCCCTTGTCAGACAACCACATCTCCCCTCTCCATTTGGGTTTGCGAATCCACTCGCAAGCGTCAACTGATTTTGCAGTGACCGCTATTTCCCCCTACCCAGCCCCACCCAGAAAAGATTTCACTTTTCATATGTAACAAAGGTCACTCTTTTAATTCCCTCCTTATTCTCTCTATTCCATTACCTTCCCTTATTAATTCTTGTCTATACTATCTATATTTTCCTCTAAGTACAGATACATTCACGTATGCACATTGTATCTATTCACTCTTATACCTCTTTACCCGCATACATATCAATCGTGATCATTTTAACTCTCATTACCCGTCTTCATCCCTCAGTCTATTTTTGTAATTGTTCTGCAAATTTTCGTGCTTCTTCTGGGTCCGAGAATAGTCTGTTTTGTTGTCCTGGAATAAATATTTTCAATACCGCTGGATGCTTTAGTATAAATTTATACCCTTTCTTCCATAAAATCGCCTTTGCTGTATTGAACTCCTTTCTCTTCTTTAGGAGTTCAAAACTTATATCTGGATAAATGAAGATTTTTTGCCCTTTATACTCCAGTGGTTTGTTGCCCTCTCTTACTTTTTCCATTGTCTTCTCCAGTACCTTTTCTCTTGTAGTATATCTTAGGAATTTTACTACAATAGATCTTGGTTTTTGTTGTGGTTGTGGTTTAGAGGCCAATGCTCTATGTGCCCTTTCTATTTCCATTTCTTGCTGTAGTTCTGGACATCCTAGGGTCTTAGGGATCCAATCTTTTATAAACTCCCTCATATTCTTGCCTTCTTCATCTTCCTTAAGGCCCACTATCTTTATGTTATTTCTTCTGTAATAATTTTCCATTATATCTATTTTTTGAGCTAACAGTTCTTGTGTCTCTATCGCTTTTTTATTAGATTCCTCCAATTTCTTTTTTAAGTCTTCTACCTCCATTTCTGCTGCTACTGCCCGCTCTTCCATCTTGTCCATTTTCTTTCTCATTTCTGTTAAGGTCATATCTATTTTGTTCATTTTCTCTTCTGTGTTGTTTATTCTTTTTCTTAAATCATTAAATTCCTGTGTATGCCATTCTTTAAATGACTCCATGTATCCTTTAATAAGAGAAAGTACAACCTTTATCTTGCCTTTCTCTTCTTCTTCTATTTCACTGTACTCTTCCTCTTCTTCTTCCTCTGGGTTGGCCATCTGTTGTTTCTTTGTTGCCCTTTTCTTCTCTTCTTTCTTGTTTCCATTGTCTTCTGTGTTCTCTTCTTGCTGCAGGTGTTCTGCAGCTGTCGTTGCCGGCTGTGGAGATCGACTCCCCAGCTGGTCCCCCCTCCCGTCGGTGTTTTTTTTCATGCGCATGCGCGGTTGCGCACTTTTACTCGGCTCAGCGAGCCATTTTTGTAGTCCACTATCTACCGACCTGAGGGAGCGGGTTTCTCTCTCCACCGCGGGCCTCTTCGAACAGGTAAGGCCTTCACCTTCTTCCTCCGTTGTCTTCTCTTCCTCTCTTCTTACCGTTGCTTTCGATTTTTCTTTTTTTGTCGCCATCTTCTTTCCACCTTTATACTCACTTTTCTGTAACTTTTATTTCTGTGCCTTTGTGTTTTCCTTTGTTTTTCCCGACTTTTCTGGAGAGGGCTGGAGTTCACCGTCCGGCCACTACTCCATCACGTGACCCCTCAAATTTTAAAAAAGTTAATGGGAAACTACATTGTCCTTTTTGAAAATCATTTTCCCTTTCAGGTTTTTAACCAAACTACTGGTAATTCGGGAATAAAAAGGTTCTGAAGAAATGGCCCAGTTTGTAGATGTAATAAATCAGTGAAAAATTGAAGCTCTATTTTGTCAGAACAATATTAATTTAGATGTAATAAACATGCTCAGAATAAATTTCTAAGTGAATTTTCCATAAATATGATAGAAATTTCAGCACAAGATATTGATACTTACGGTTGTGCCCCAATTTCTCGCAGATGATAAAAGAGTTGAGGAAGATATGTCTGAATGAGTGTCTCAAACAAAAGACAAAGTGATACAATTCCCTGTGGACACACAATTGACAGAAATGTTATAAAATCCAGAACTATGACAATAAAAACAGATTTAGTTTGCAGATCAAACAATATCCTGAATTTGTTGACTATCTCAAGCACAATTTTGAAAAAAAACGATCATGTTCTCAAAGACCCTGGCAAATTTCCTTTCAATAGTCAATTCAGTCAACTACCAAAATAAAGGATTACTCAATCAAGTTTGCATTACAAGAATTTGTACAACACAAATTAACTCTAGCAATTATAAAAAACCATTCTCAGATATACAAACACTCATAACTGATAGGACCCCCTCAACTCCTGGTAATTTCCATTACTTTTACTGCCAATACCAGGACTAGGTCCCAGGTCGACATTTACCATATTTTTCTTTGTTTGCAGAAATCCACATTGTATTGCATGGTCCCATAAACAGTTCTTAGTGCAAGTAACAATACTTTACACAAGTCCAGTCACTGAGAAAGTCAGTTGGTACAGAGCAAAAGTAACATACTGTGAGGATCTTTCATGGACCTGATAATGGCAGGAAAGAAACTGTCCTCTCATCCTGTAGTGCACAAACTCACATTCATGAATCTTCTTCCCCAACAGAGGAACTATGAAGAGTGTGGCCGGGATGAGACAAGTCTTTTAATATGTTGGCTGCTTTCCCATGGCAGTGAGAGTTATAGATGGAGTTGATGAAGGGGAGGGCAATGTGTGTGATGGAGTAAGCTGCATTCATAACTCTCTGCAGTTTCCTGCAGTCATGGGCAGAGCAGTTGCCAGCAGTTTAAAGAGGTTCCTTCCTTCGAGTGACCAAGAAGTCGTCACTTGTGTGTTCTTCACCCATAGAGCCCCTTACAAATCCACCACAGTGGACACCGTCCTGCAGGGTTGTCTCCTCTGCTTCTCATTCTTAAATTGGGAGGAGGGTGGGTGGTAGTCTCCCCGTTACTGATGCCCTGCGCCAGTCCTCTGCTTCCCCAGAGCCTGTAACCCCTCAAGGCCACTCCTAAATTTAGGCTCCACCATCTTGAGCACAGACCCCACAATTACAGGATTTTAAATAAACCTCCGTCAGCTCCTTTAACAGCTTCAAACACCCTGAGTCGTTGGCAATAGTACTATACTGGGCAATAGAACCCTGCAGAGGAGAGCTGTGACTTCACTCCCCGTAGGTCCACTCAGCAGCAGCCATGGAGGGGGTGCCATCACAAATCCTCGTTGATTGCAGCCTGATGGGTAGGAAGTCATGGACTAGTTGAAGAGGTGGATGGTGAGGCCGTCATGGAATTTGGAGATGAGTTCATTTGGTACTGTTGTGTGGAAGGTGGCTTTATAGTCTATGATTGTTAATCTGACATAGGTGTCTTTGTTCAACTGTGGTTTATTTTCTGGTCCACCAGGAAAAGAATACTGTGCTTCCTTGAATTCGAATGAGCAGAGCAAAATGTGGCAAAGTTCCACACTCCCAAATCCAATGACAAAAGGTTAGGGCGGTACGCTTGGCATAGCAGTTAGCTCCATGCTTTTACACCACCAGCAATCGGGACCAGGATTTGAATCCCACACTGTCGGTAAGGAGTTTGTGTCTTCTCTCCTTGTCTGTGTGGGCTTCCTCTGGGGGCTCTGGTTTCCTTCCACCATTCAAACCGTTAATTAGGCAGCATGGATTCATTGGCCAAAAAGGCCCATTACCATCCTATATATCCAATTTTTTTTTTAATTAAACAATGGAAATTTATGGAACTATCCAAAATATGTCAGAAGAGGTAACAATCACCTGAAGAAGCTAGATCTGACTGGCCATAGCCATGGTTGCCCAAGGATTATGCTTCACCAATTTCATTGTGGGGCTTACTTTTTTTTGTAGAAGGGAGAGATAGGACATGATATCAAGATATATTTCAGAAATATTTACTATCACCATACACAGACATTCTCATAGGCACCCAGTGTCTGTGGCTGGACATGCACGCCATCATGGCGATAAAGCAAAACTGGAGAGAATAGGAAGCAATGATACATCTCTCCAAGCAGGAGGCCAACGAGCCATCAGCTCCCACAATAATTTCATGTGCACCTCCACCCAGTTACCACTGCAGATCAGATTACCAGAGTAAACCTGCAGAAAGAGACTAACCCTGATGTATCCCCCGGAAGTATCCTGCAAGCCGATGCAAATCAACTGGGAGGTGTATTGAGACACCTTTGACCTCTCCCTGCTACAAGCAAAACTGCCCACTTACATTAGAAGAAAGAACTTTATAACACAGTCCTTTCAGCCCACAATGTTGTATTCTTGAACTCAATCCTCCAGCATACCACAAGCCCTCTTAACTACCCTATCAGCAACCTATGGCTTTGGACTCCAAGGTCCCTCTGTTCCTTCACATTTAAAAATCCTGCCATTAACCATGAACTCTGTCTTCAAATTTAACCCTTTAAAATGCATCACTGCACACTTATTCAGACTGAATTTCATCTGCCACTTTTCTACCCAACTCTGCATCCTGTCTTTTCCTGTTTTATACTACAAGAACCTTCAATGCTATGATCACACCTCCAACCATGTCATCTGCCATTATCATCCCATACTGAAGAAAAAGGTGATGGTCCTAAATGTATACCACCCAGTGGCATTACATTTACTATTTCAAAGTACTTCAAGAGGCTGGTTATGGCTCACATTAATTCCATCATATCAGCTGCCTTGACCCACTTCAATTCACTTTCCATGGCAACAGGTGATCTTACTTCTTTCCATTCAGCTCTGGAATATCTGAATAACACCTACATCAACGACAAATTATTGACTCATCCCCAAACTCATACATTTCTCTTGTGCTCCCCTCTACATGTAGATTCATGACTTCCTGTCATGCAGAGTAAAATCAATGAGGATTAGTGACAGCACTTCCTCCACAATAACACGCAATACCCATAACCCCGCAAGTTTGCACACTCCGTTGCCTACTATACTCTCTGTAAACCAACGACTGTGTGGCGAAACACTGACCCAACTCCACCTATCAATTCCCAGACGACACCACTGTTGTAGGCTGGGTCTCAAATATCAATGACTTGGGATATACAAGGGACAACAATCTATCCCTCAATATCAACATGGCGAAACAGCTGGTCATGGTCTTCTGGAAAAGAGGTTCACTCCCCTGCCCACATCAGCAGCGATTAGGTGGCACTGAAACTGCTTTACTTTCTTAGGTGCAAACATTTCTAATGACCTATTCTGGTCCAACCACACTGATGCAATGGCCAAGAAAGCACATCGGCACCTCTATTTCCTCAGAAATCTGAGTAAATTTGGTATGTCATCACCATCCCTTTACAACGTCTACAGACGCATCATGAACAGTATCCTGTCAGGATACATCCCAGAGTAATATGGGAACTGCTTCATCTAAGACTGCATGAAATTGCAGAGAATTTTGAATACAGCTCAGACCATCACACAATCATCCCTCCATCGACTATCTAAATTTCCTTGCATTGGAAAAATAGCCAGCATAATGGAAGACTCACTCCACCATCTCCTCCCTCACCAGCCACTTTTTTCTTATTCCTCATGTGGGGAGGATTCACAAGTGCCAGATTCAAGGGCAGCTTCATTCTACTGATCATCAGACTCCTGAGAGAACCTCACATTAGTAAAATATTGTTGCCTTTACTCTGTTTAAACCAATTTTGCATTCTGCACTGTTTTTTAATGGCTATACTATATATTGGCTGACCACCTGGATTACACACAAACCCAACAACTTCATTATATTCCTGTACATGTGACAAATATGAATTTTATAGATTATGCATTTGGGAAATAACAAGAAGTAATGCAGTTGAAAATCTAATATAATTTATTCTGGAAGTGATAAGAGTATTTTCTCACTTAATTTTCATTTTTCTACTGAACTTACTGAGGAATGAGATGAGATGTTATGAAGCCTGAAGAAAAATCGCACATACATCTCACGGAAAACTTTGTACAGTTTGGATGGTTCGTGGTAGAGAAAACAGAGAGGAGCAACTGCATATAAACACAAAATCAATACACTAAAATTACCAGTACAAAGTGCCACACTACAGATCAGAAATAAAAACTTGGTCCAATAAAGATTGGTTCTCAACAATCTTTATCTATGCCCCAAACCAGATGAGGAAAACCAAATTAGTAATAATAAAAAATAGTGGGCTAGAACATCCATCTTAGGTGCAATCATCGTTCCATATTCAAACTGTGCTAACTTCCAAATTATGCCATAGTTTGAACTTTTATTCATTCGTTTATATAAAGTTATAACCATGTTTCTCTATAAATTTCTTTTGAACATTGAAATTGTACCCACCTCTCCCACTTCTTCTGGCAGCCCATTCCATATTCCCCCAACACCCTCTGATTTACAATGTCACCAAGATATTTTTTTTAAAATTTTGTATCAATTCAGCAAATTTGTTTTAGCCTCAGAATTCAGTTTTCTTTTTGCACAACCTCCATGGAGTACAAGAAGTGTTGTGAATAAGTTGAGTCAAATGACGAACATACTAAACAAATTGAATTTAAGGTCAGAGAAAGGTATTAATGACAGAGAAGGAATGAGAGTTAAATTAGATATTAAATCAAAAATGAAAAAGGTGCATTTTAAAGGGCAAGAAATGACAAGCCAAAAAAAAACTTTTTAAAAAAGTCTAAGAATCAAAGGATTGAGAACCCACAGTTCCATTTTTTATGTTAAATTAGGGCTATAAAATAGGCCTTTACCATGGTTGAAATAATTTTACCCAATACGAATTCCTGTCATTGCAGGAAAGCAACTTTATAACATATAAACATGTAGCTCATAGAAAAAAACACCCATTTTTAAGACAAAGCTGAATTCAGCAAATTGCTAAGAATTACAAATTACATAAATAACAGCAGGCATTGTGAACTTGCAATTCTCTTATCAGTAGTTTATTGGAAATTATTATGGCATCAAAGCTGACATTTTCAGGTCAAATTTTATACTGTTGCATAGATTCAATTTTTTTAAAAACACAATCCAGTTCCTCATATCACAAATTAAAGCCTTCAGTTAACATACTGAGCTGATCTCTGTTGGAAAATACAAAAGATGCTGCACTTTTTATCCTCATTCTCAACCCCTCTGCAACCTCCAAAGTCATCAACAAAATTCTCCAGCAAAGCCTTTCCTTAAATGTCAGCCAGAACAGGACAAACACTTCTTGATTTTCACTCTCAGAACAGAAGAGTAGACCAGGAAACAAGCTCTTTAGGCCCACTATGTCGATCATGATGCTAAATTAAACACATCCCTCAGTCTGCATGAGGTCCATGACCTTTCATTTACTGCATATTCAGAATCAGAATTTGTGTCACAAAATACATTTATGGGCCTATCTGCTTCCACCATCCCCACCAGTCATCATCCTCTGCAGTTGGAAAAATTCTTGAAGCTATCATTGAGGAAGAAAGACCACACATCTGGATAAAAACTGTTCCATCAGGCAGACACAATATGGATTCAGGAAGGGGAAGTTGTATTTGAAAATTTTACTGGAGTTCCTTGAAGATATAATGAATGAACTGAACGGAGGGCAACCAGGCAGATTTCCAGAAGGCTTACAAAAAGATGCCAAACAAAAGACTTTCAGAGAATAAGAATGCTTGGAATTGGGGTAAAGTATTAGCATGGATAGAGGTTAGGGTTAGCCAATAGAAGGCAAAGAGTTGGGATAAATAGATATTTATCTGGCTGATAATCAGTAGTAAGTGCCACAGAGGTTAGTACTGAGCCCACAATGTACAATGACAATTTGGTGGCAGGAGAGAGCGTCATATAAAATTTGTTTATGATGCCAAATCAAAGGGTAAACCATTTCATGCTGAGGATGTAGAGCCTGCAGAGATAATAGGTTAAGTGAGTGGGCAAGGATTTGGCAGATGAAATACAATTCTAGTTCATGGGAAGTCATCAACTTAGGAAAGAAAAATAGACAAGATTATTATTTGAATAGTGAGGGATTACAGCATGCGATTGTGCAGAGGGATTTGGGACTGCTTGTGCATGAATGGCAAAAGGTTGGTTTGCAGGTGCAACAAGTAATCAAAGCAGCAAATGGATTGTTGGCCTTCACTGCTATTGAACTTAAAAATAGGGAGGGTCTGCTGCAACTGTACAGGGTACTGGTGGGGCTGCATCTGTAGTACTGCATACTGCCTTGATTCTATTTAAGATATACTGCCTTTGAAGGCAGTCACCAGATTGATTCCAGAGATGACAGAGAGAACTCATAAGAAGAGAGTGAGTCAACTGGGATTCTACTCACTAGAATTCAGAAGAATGAGAAGATCTTGGAGAAATATATAAAATTATGAAAGGGATAGATAAGATAGAGGAAGGACACTAGTTTCCACTAGTAGATGAGACAAGAACATGGCCTCAATATTTGAGTAGATTTAGGTCAGAGTTGACAACTGCTTTTCTCAGAGTAATGAATCTGTAAAATTCTCTGCCTAAGAAAACAGAAGAGGCTGACATAACAAACATATTTTGGACATTAGTAAATTTTTGCATGGTTGGGGAATTAAGGGTAGGGTTAGCTAAGTGGACCCAAGTCCACAGCCTGATCAAACATAATCTTAAATGTATGGCGGAGAAGGTTCAGCGAGCCTCCGGCTGCTATTTCTCATGTTCTTATTGTTTATTCTGATGACAAAACTTTCTACGCCAATGCTTGCAAGATGTCTCCCATTTACCCTGCCTCTCTTTTAGCTAACAAAGCTCTCAAGTACATATCCTCGATTTATGGACTTATGCTCTCACCTTGGGAAAACAGGATAGGATTCTCCTTTTCCTCCCCACTAGGTTTCACATTCTTTGATTATCCTCCATAATTACTAAAACCTTCAATAGGATTCAACCATGCCTTCCATTCCCTCCCAGCATTCCCAACAGATTTTCCCTTTGCTACTCCTTGGTTCACTCTTCTATTTCACCAGTGACATACCTTAACCATATAACTGTTTACGGCGTGGAAACAGGCCACGTCGGCCCTTCAAGTCCACGCCGGTTCCCTTCTTACAATACTTTCCTATAAAACCAACAGCTACCCTTGCACAATATACAAACATGGAGAGATAATATTAAGTCACTCTACAAAAAGTACCAACTATAAAATAGCGGAATTCCTATTAAAATTACAAAATTAAAAGTTAAGAGAAGCAGAATCCAAATACAAGCTGTGAAAAAGACTGAATTATAGATGGTGTGGACTGCAAGTAATTAGTGATTCACCAAACTGACTTTTTATTTAATATTTAAGAGGTACAATTTTACTCACCATACATTGCAAATCCATGGAATGGAACTACTCCTATACAGGAAAAGAATATTCAATTTATTATTACAAACTATGGATTTTTATTTTATGATAATCTCTTTGGTGATTAAATTACTGAGTACATTGACACCCAAATTAAAACTAATTAATGCCAAAGAAATTATTAAATGAACAATGTGAAGCATCAAAATATACCTTAAACCAACAGGTTAATAGTCATGAATTTAAATGCTGAATTTCTTAATACGAATACACAAAAAAAATTCAAGTGGGGCAAAAAGTAAATAAATCCAAAACCTGCCATCTTGATCTGTTAGCAGCACATCTGCTAATTAAGGAAGCCCTTCCACCACACTTACCATTTGGAGGGTATACAACAGCATAATCTTCTAATGCAAGTTTTCCTATATATATAAAAAAAATCACAAATGCCAGATGTGAACAGAAAATGCATTTTAGTGCAATTTAATGCATTTTTAAAAAAAAGCTAACATTCTTATTTGCAAATGGCTTATGCAACAAGTCAATGTTAAACCTTTTTCTGACACAAACATTTCACCAAGCCTGCAGCAGACCCTTATTATAATTGAGTTTAATTTTTTAAATGTACTGTTATAGTATTCTAAACCAAATATAAAAAAAGTTTGGAAAGTGAGAGATTACCTTTTGAAATAATTTCCTTCATTTACACTATGATATAAACTGGAGTAGAAGATTTTCAGTAGAAAACAATGACCAGATTTTCTTACCTTTGATATATGACTTTGGAGGTGAAGCACTGCTGTAGTTGAAATGGTCAAGAACTAGGGCATCTCGAGAAAAGCATAGCAGCACCTAGGAATACAATATAAAAGCACGCAGTCCCTAATTGTTATACTAGGCTACATGAATTAGAAGCAAAAATCAAATTGCTGGAGGAACGTAATTGATCAATTACAATCTGTGGAGTCAAAGGGATAGTTGATGTTTTGAGTCATTCAGCCCTTCGAGCCTGCTGCACTATTTCAATGATCAATGCTGATGACATGACTTCAGTACCCCATTTCTTCTTTTTCTCCATTCCTCAATACTTTTAACTAATAGAGCCAAATCAAACTCCTTTTTGAAGATGTCTAATGGCCTGGCCTCAACTTTTTGTTACAGGGAGTTCCACAAGTTCACAACTTACCCCTTTTCCTTTAACTGTGACTGCTTGTTCTGAACTTTCTCAACTTCAGGAATATTCTTCCTGCATCTACTCTGTCTTATCCTGTAAGAATTTTATGTTTAAAAATTTTAATTAATTTATTTCAATTTTGACATGCAGCATGACAAAAGGCCATTTCAGCACACAAGCCAGTGCCACTTAATTATACCCGATTGATCTTCAACCCCTGCTACATTTTTTTTTGAATGGTAGGAGGAAACCTGAGCCCCAAGGGAAAGCCCATGCAGACACGGGGAGAAAATACAAACTAATTAGACAACGCAGGATTCGAACCCTTGTCCCGATCGCTGGTGCCAAGCTAAGCTAGCCATGCCACCCCAATGTTGCAATGTTACTGAATATTGAAATGAGATAATTTCTCATTCTTCTAAACTCCAATGAGGACAATCCTAGCCTAGACAGTCTTCTTTCATATATCAATCCACTATCTTAGGAATCAGTCTGGTGAACCTTCGCTATACCACCTTAACAGCAAGAAGATCTTTCCTTTAATTAGCTGACCAAAATGCCACACCATTCTCCAACTGTGGGCTCACCAAGGTTGAAGGGAAGATGGAGCCAGATGAAGGAGGGGAAGTTTAGAGATAATGGAAGGAAGCAGATGAGAAAAAAGCCAATGGAGAAAAGTTGGGAACAGGGAAGGTTCCACTACCACCTTCAAGTTTTTGTATTCCTACTCCCCACATCGATTCCCCATCTTCACCCACTACTAACCTGTCTTATCCTTTTTACACAGGCTATTTTCCCCTCTATGCTGACCTTCTTCAAACAATCACTCTTCTGATGCAGGGTCCTGACCGGAAACATTGACTATGTCTTTGCCTCACAGATCCTGCTTTACCTTCTGAATTCTCCCAGCATTTGTTTTAGCTTCAGACTCCAACATCTGCAGTCTCTCCTCATAAATTACAAATTGCTTACATTTGAAAGATTTTCATCCTAAACATAAATGTTATCCCTAATTAATTAATTTTAACTACAAATTCTGTGGGGTTAAAAAAGATACAGAAGTTAGGCTGAATATCCAAATCCTTGCAAATAAATCTGCAGATGTGATCAATTTGAGGCCATTTGACAGATCGTGCAACTGAATGGCATAGATTTATTTTGTGCCAGTTATATGTCACTTTATTGTCAAAACCTTTCCTTAAATCAAACAATTTATCATTTGTGATACACAAAAGTGCTGGAAAAACTCAGGTCATCAGCAATCATGGGAAGCAAAATGCAATAAAGGTTTCAGGCCTGAGCCCTTCATCAGAAAAACAGGTAGTTGCCTGTGTGACAGATTATAGAAATGTTTTTGGGAGATAAATTTGGGCAATTTTTTCACATACAAACACTTTAAAACAGATCTTATTTAAAAACTGGAGCTCTGCTCATGGTAGACAGGCCAGCTCCAAAAGCCTTTGCAAAAGCTTTGAAGAGTACCCAAGAGACTTCACTAATGGATTGTTGTTTACAAAAAAGCAACAGATGAAAGAGATCGGAGGAGTTTGGAGCTGCAAGCTCTCTAAAATGCAGTTTGTGTTCTAAGAGGGTCATGTGGTTTTGCAAGCAGAGAAAGAGAAACAGGCTTTTTTTCTGTGTTGTGAGAGAGAATTCAGTTCTGCAGTTTTACCGTCAGTAGCAGCAGCTGGGACTGGGACTGGAACAGGACATGTTAGCAAGCTTATGGAAAAACCCCATTTGGAAGACAGGTTGTGAATGCTTAGTTCAGCCTGGTCAAAGCCCTTGTGGTTCATTCAAGAGGAGAGAGGACTGGCTGCCTAATTTTTCCACTTGAAATAAGAGAAACAAAAGCAAACTCCGTGGTGACGTGATGGGGCAAGTTTCTTTGGCAAGACACTGAAGTGGCTGGTTACAAAGAATAAGCTGTGGGTGTCCAGTGAACAACAAATCTCTCTCCGAAAACGGACAAAAACCTTCCTCAGCGGTAACCTTTCAAGTACCAAAGCCCTGGTGAACCCAATAAATGTTAAATTCTGTGCACAGTACAAGAATTGCCTGCAACCAGTAAACTTGGAGGAAATGAGAAGTGCGATTGAACTGTTAATCAAAGAACCTTTCTGAACTTACACACACATTACATACACGTGCGCTTAGAATTAGAAGGGGGTTAAGTTAATAGTAACAAGTTAAAGATTGATCCTGTTTTCATGTTTAAAGATAATGAAAAGCAACTTTTGTTTAAGTAACCATTTGTCTTGGTGAATATCTATTGCTGCTGGGTTTTGGGGTCCTCTTGGCTTGTAACACCCGAATAAAAACTTTGGGGAAGGGAGGAGAGAAGAGGAGGGAGGGAAAGGAGGAGAATAGGCTAATAGGAAAGAGTGTAGAAAAGAAAGTGGAAAGTGATAGGGGAAAGAGAACAACAGAGGGGAGCTCTTTGATAGAGAAAGGTGTGAGGAGCCAGCTTAAAAATATCCAATTATTTGCAAAGGAATTTTAAAATTATACAAATCAATGAAAGATGCAATATTATAGCACTGTATTTTCCATTTGGAAGCCTTTAATATATTGGGCTGCTTTTAAGTTAATAACCAGTTCTCACTGGTCAATGTTAAATTCTGTCCATCCTTTATCATGACTTTGAGTTAAATATTGGATATGTAAATAAATATAAATACAAAATTAAATAAATACATTCAATTAAAGCACCATTTCCAGCAAGATTCTTCATGATACTATCCTTTGCTACAAAATGTTTCTTCATAGCATTCTAAAACATGATGTCACCGCGAAAACTCAAGGATCACCATGGGCAGTGTGCAATCCACTGACACGACTATATACGGTTAAGCACTACTGACCAAAGATAAGTTTCTCGGCAATCTAACTAATGTAAAATTAAATATTTAGGCAATGTTGATGCTCTGGCCCACACTATATAAACAATTACTTTTTGTTTCCACCAGGTTAGGAGTTTGGTAAAGAGCTTACTCCCAAGCTAAAGAACTGCCAAATCCAAACAGTATTAACAGCTGGCTGACCAGAATCTGAACTGCTGTTCTCTAACCAAACTGGTTACAGCAGGCTTAATACAGTAAAGTTTTACATCTCAACAGTAAAAATATCATGGACATAAGTTCGTAAAATAAACAATGGAAATAAGAATTCTTTAATTTTACAAGCATAGCTACTTCATATGATTTATCAGAATTTTTTTAACTAACCTGATACAAATAATCTTCAAATACAAAGTAGTAATCATCATTGCTGGCTGTTAGCTTCACATCCTAGCATTTAAAAAATAAGGGAATTTCATCAGAAAGTAATAAAATGTCAACATTTATTTTCCATTAATAACATTTTTAAAAGAAAGCAAATATGAAATAAAAAATTGGGTCAACTTTTAACATGCCCAGTAGTTAAATGGAATGCCTCTGTTGAGAAAGACATCATTTTCCCATATCCAGTATCAAACATTCAAAGTGGGAAAAGTGAAATCAGATAATTATTTCCCTACAGCACAGTACGTGCCCTTTGTCCCTTCATGTTATGCCAACCTAATTATTCATACCAAAAAAAGTATTAAGCCCTTTCTACCTCATATCCCTTTATTTTTCTTTCCGTACATATGCCTGTCTAAGAGTCTCTTAAATGTCCCTAATGTTTCGGCCACCACCATCCCCGGCAAGGCATCCCAGGCACCCACAACTTTATGTAAAAAAAAACATACCCCTGATGTCTCCCCTCAACTTTCCTCCCTTCACTTTGTTGAGATGTCCCCTTGCTATTCCTGCCCTGGGAAAAAGGCTGCAGGTTGTCCACCTTATCTATGCCTCTCAAAATCTTGTAGACCTCAAGTCTCCTTTCATCCTTCTATGCTCCAAAGAGAAAAGTCCCAGCTCTGCTAAACTTGCCTCACAAGACTTATTTCACAATCCAGGCAGTATCCTGATAAATTTCCTGTGCACCCTCTCCATAGCTTCCACATCCTTTCTATAATGAGGTGACAAGAATCGAACACAATACTTCAAGTGTGCATAGTTGTAACATGACAACTCCTGAACACAATCCCCCTATTAATGAAGTCCAACATCCCATTGGCCGTCTTAACTATCTTATCAACCTGTGTGACAACCTTGAGAGATGTATAGGTTTGAACCCCTAACCTCTGTTCCTCCAGATTGTTAGGTATCCGACCATCAACCACCCTTCTGCTTTGACCTCACACTTTTCCAGATTGAACTCCTTCTGTCATTTTTCCACCCAACTCTGCATCCTGTCTATATCCTTTTGTAAACTAAGACAACCTTCAGCAGTATCCACAACTCCCCCAACTTTCATATCATCCGCAAACCTACTGACCCACCCTTCCGTTTGTTCATCTAGATCATTTTAAAAAAAAACATCACAGAGCAGGGGCCCTAGAACAGATCCTTGTGGAACTCCACAAGTCATTGACTTCCAGGCCCAATACTTCCCGACCACTACTACACTCTATAGATGCAAGCCATTTTTTAAATCCTCACACCCAAGGATCTGTGGATCCCATGCCTCATGACTTTCTAAATGAATCTCTCATGGGGAATCTTGTCAAATGCCTTAATAAAATCCACGTAGACCACATCTACAGCCCGATCTTCATAATTTCTTTTGTTATCCTCAAAAAAAACAATTAGGCTTCTGAAGCATGATCTTTCCTTCAAATATTGTGCTTTAACTTCAACTGAAGTAGTGTTCACTGTTTTTGGTGCTCATTTTGCTGCTGAGTAACTAATTTACCATCAATGATGCCTATCTTGTGCACATAGTGGAGAATTAGTTTTAAAGATTTAGGTTTTTTTTCGATTTTAGGTATTTGGACAGCCATGATAAAGGTCGGCATGGCTTTGTGCATGGTAGGTCATGTCTAACAAACCTTGTAGCGCTTTTCAAGGAACTTATCAAGAAGGTAGATAAAGAAAAGGCTGTGGATGTTGTCTATATAGACTTTAGTAAGGTCTTCAACAAGGTTCCATATGGGAGGTTAGTTCAGAGGTTAAGACACTAGGTATCCATACAGTGGTTGTAAATTGGATTTGAAATTGGCTGAGTAGAAGAAAACAGAGTGGTAATGGATGGATGCTTCTCAAACTGGAGGCCTGTGATGAGTGGTGTGCCTCAGGGAACTGTGTTGGGACCATTGTTTGGATGACAATGTGGTAAATTGGATCAGTAAATTTGTCGATGACACAAAGATAGGAGGCATAATGGACAATGAGGAAGATTTTCAAAGCTTGCAGAGGGATATGGACCAACTGGGAGAATGGGTCATTAAATGGATGATGGAGTTTAATGCAGACAAATGTGAGGAATTACATTTTGGAAGAGCAAATCAAGGAAGGACATACACTGTAAACGGTAGGACATTGAGGAGTGCAGATGAGCAAAGAGACCTGGGGATACAGGTACATTGTTCCCTGAAGGTGGCGTCGCAGGCGTACAGGGTCGTAAAGAAAGCTTCTGACATCTTAGCCTTTATAAATCAAAGTAATGAGTATAGGAGTTGGGATGATATGTTGAAGTTATTTAAGATATTGGTGAGGCCAAATTTGGATATTGTGAACAGTTCTGGTCACCTAGCAACAGGAATGACATCAATAAGATTGAAAGAGTGCAAGCAAGATTTACAAAGATGTTGCTGGGTCTTCGGGAGTTGAGTTACTGGGAATGATTAAACAGGTTAGGACTTTATTCCTTGGAATGAAGAATAAGGTGAGATTTGATAGAGGTTTACAAAATTATGAGGGGTATAGAAAGAGTAAATGTGAATAGGCTCTTTCCACTTAGATTAGGAGAGATAAATGTGAGAGGACATGGCTTTAGGGTGAAAGGTTTAGGGGGAACCTCTTCATTCAGAGTGGTGCAAATGTGGAATGAGCTGCTATCTGATGTGGTGGGTGCAGCTGCTATCTGATGTGGTTTTAAGAATGAATTAAATAGAATCATGGATGGGAAAGGGCTGGAGGGTTATGGAATGGGAGGAGGTTATTGGGACTAGCCGAACAATGGTCAGTACAGACTAGAAAGGCCAAATGGTCTGTTTTCTGTGCTGTCGCATTCTATACTTAAATTGGAATCCCAGTGCCAATGTGAAAAATAGTGCAGAATCTCTTAATACCTCACTCGCCCGCAAATTAACATTAAGATTAAATATCCTTCAAATTAAATACCAATACTTGCAATTCAAACTTGTTTTAAGCTTTATAGCTGTAATTTCCAATTAAATTTCACCTTGCATAGGAAGTTGACTACATTTAGGATTGTATTCAGAGCTTGATTTTTTTTAAATGATGGAGGGGGACAAAAAACTAGAGGGTTGCTGGATGAGGATGAGAACCTCAGGCTAGATGCTCATCCTGCTCCTGTTAATATCACTGATCCACGACTGCATCAAGTTTGCAGATGACACAATAATAGTTGGCCTTATATGAAACAATGATGAGTCACACTACAGATAAGAGATGGAAAATCTCATGATATGGTGCGAGGGTAACAACTGGAGTTTCAACATGGACAAGACAAAAATGATGATCTTGGACTTCAGGAAGACCAGGAACGACCACCCTCCACTACACATTAATGTCTGTAGTGAAGAGTTCCTTGGCATTCATGATTATAGTGATCTATCGTGGACACACTTGTCAAGAAGTTGCAACAGCAACTGCACTTCCTGAGAAGACTGCAGTAGGCAAGGCTACCAGCCAACATTATGTCAACTTTCTACAGGAACTCTATCGAGAAGGTTCTGGCTCGCTGCATCATAGTGTGGTATGGTTGCTGCAGAGAAATAAATCCCCCTCACCAAACCCCAGACCCATTGATATGATCTATTGGGATCGTTGTCTGAAGAGGGAGTGCAAAAATCAGAGGACCCCTCCCACCCTGCGCATAGCATCTTTCAGCTGTTCCCATCAGGAAAGAGATACAGAAATATCAGGGTCAGCACCCCCCAGACTGAGGAACAGCTTCTTCCAACGGGCAGCGAGAATGCTGAACGACCAAAGGAACTGCTCACACTAACCACCGGAGACTCATATGCATGAACAATATTTGTTTGTATAGATGAAATACTCATCCTAGATAAGCATTGCTTCTCTGTATGAGAGTTATGTCTGGTTGTGTGTGTGCATGTTTTGCACAGAGGACCAGAGAACGCGGTTTCATTGGGTTGTGCAATCAAATGACAATAAACTTGACCATGTAGTTTGGTGTAACTGGCAACAGATTACCGCCTCTGCTATTGATAGATTGTTTAGAAATGGGAACATATCCCTTATTTATCTATCAAAATGCAGCTTTTTTAAAAAAAATCTATGGTTCACCACCACAGAGGGCTGAAGGACCTTTACCGTGCTGTTGTATTCCATGTTCTATCACTTTAGAGTGCATATTCAATTAAATCAAAATATTCCTGTTCGGAGAGGGGGGTAATGCAAATGAGGCAAAAATGTCCCAGTGATCCATCAGAAACATAAATTCATCAACTAAAGCTCAAAAAGAGATGGTATTGTGAAGGATCTCATTTTATTAAAATGAATAGCCAAATGTATGAAAAATGAAAAGCACAAAAACTGTAGATATTGGAATCTTGAGCAAACAATGAGCAGCTGGAAGAACACAGCAGGCCAGGCAACATCCATGGATAAAAATGGTCAGTCAACATTCTAGATCAGAACCTTTTATTAAGACTAAAATACACATTTTGTATATGAAAGGAGAAAAAAAGCAGGGGAGGGTATTGGACAGAAAGTGAGAGAGGCGGAGACATAGAAAGAAGGAGAGACCAATACATTTTTGAAAAATTTCTTAAAATTTTTAAATGTTCTTAAATTTAGACATACAGCACGGTAACAGGCCTTTTGGACCATGAACCCGTGTCGCCCTATGACACCTAATTGATTTACAACCCCTGGTAAGTTTTGAAGGGTGGGAGGAAACTGGCGCCTCCAGGGCAAATCCATGCAGACTTAGGGAGAAGGTACAAACTCCTTAAAGACAGTGCAGGATTCAAACCCTGGTCCCAATTGCTGGGACAGTAACAGCATTGTGCTAAACACTACACTATCTGTGTGGTCCCGAGAAAGAGGAATAGAAAAGGGAAGGGAGAAATTAGAGAGAAAAAATACAGGAGTAAGTAATGAAGAGATGGAAACAGTGGAACCAGAAAGAGGCAGCGTTAACTAAAATTAAAAACGTCGAAGTTCATGCCTATTGGTTTAAGGCTGTCTAGGAGGAATACGATGTGTTGTTCCAGAAGTTTACATTGGGCTTCATCGTTAGAATTGATCAGGTGAGGACAGCTGCAGATGTGTAGGAATGGTTGAGGGGAATGAAATGGTTGGCTAAAGTAAGTTCAACCCTAAACCCACAAACAGAGCACTGGCATTCAGCAAAGCAATCACCCAATCTGGGTTTGGTCTCACTGATGTAGAGGCCACATCGTGTACATTGAATGCAGTAGGAAACATTTATGTTAAGCCCTGCCTCACCTGGAAGATCTGTTTGAGGTCTTGAATGGAGGAGATAAAACATAGAAAATTACTACACAGTTCAGGTTCTTTGGCCACAATGCTGTGCTGACCTATATAAACCTACTCCACAGCAATTGAAGCCTTCTCTACCTCACACCCATAATCCTCTATTTTTTCTTACATCTGAGGGCCCAAGGTGGTGGTGGGGGGGGGCGGCCTTTCTGCATCTTTGTTTGCATATAATACATCTCCTAAATTTTTTGCCACTCACCTTAAACAGATGCCCTCTAGTGTTTGTTAATTTTCACTTCATAATCCAATCCAGGCCATATCCTGGTAAATTTATTTTATATCCTCTCTATAACTGTTGCATCCTTCCGGCAATGAGGTGAGCAGAACTAAACACTACACTTCAAGTGTGGTATGACCACAATTTATAGAGCTGCAACATTACCTCAGAGCTCTTGAACTTAATCCCCCCAACACCATATGCCTTCTTAAGCACCCTGACAGCTACTGCAGCAACCTTGAGGGTTCTATGGACTTGTACATTAAGAACCCTCTGTTGTTCTATTTTTAGGAATCCTGCCATTAACCACATGCTCCTTCAAGTTCAACCTTCCAAAGTGTATAATTTCACTTATCTGGATTGAACTTCAACTGCTACTCCTCTGCCCAACTCCACATTCTATCTATATTCTGTTGTAACCTATGACAACCTATACACAACACCTCCACCCTTCATGTCATCTGCAAACTTAATGACCCACCCCTCCATTTCTTGTCCAAATTATTTATAAAAGTCATAAAGAATGGTGGTCCCAGAACAGATCCCTGCTGAAAGCCCCTAGTCACCGACCTACAGGCAGAATCCATTCGATCTACTACCATCTTCTGCAGGCAAGCCAATTATGGATTCAAGCAGCCAAGGTTCCATGGGTCCCATGCTTCATAACTTTCTAACTGAGCTTACCCTGTTAAATTCTTCACTAAAATTTAAAACAAACAACTACCTACCTTCAATTTCTTTTGTTGCCTCCTTGAAAAACTGAATTCTCACAAAGCCATGCTGACTACCACTGAGAAGACTGTGCTTCTCTAAATTCTCATAAATCCTGTCCCTAAGAATTCTCTCCTATAGGTTGCTCATAACTGATCCAAGACACACTGGTCTACAATCCCCAGTATCCTCCCTCTTACCTTAAATAAGGGGACTACATTTGCCATTCGCCAATCCTATGGTATATCGCCTGTAGCCAGAGACAACGCAAAGATCATTATCAATACCCCAGAAATCTCTTCCCTGACTTTCTATAGTTACCAGAGGTATATCCCATCCAGTCTTGGGGACTTAGCTATCAGAATATCTTAAGAATATCAAATACTTTTTTTACAGTACTGTTCTACACCCACCTTACATTCACCAAGGTCCCACTCTCTCTGGTGAAGATTGAAGCAATGTATTTATTCAGGACATCCATTACCTCCAGGCAAATATTCCATTTCCTCCCCCCTCTATTCCTAATCAATTCTACCCTCACTCTTGTCACCCTTTTGTTCTTCACATACGATAGAACACCATGGGGATTTCCTTAATCTTACCTACCATGGCCTTCTCATACCCCTTCTAGCTCTCCTAAGTTCTTTCTTGCTCATTCCTGGCTACCTTAAAATTCTCAAAAGTCCTTCCTGGCCTTTTGCTTCCTAAACCGTATGTATGTTTCTTCCTTGTTGAAGTAGGGACAAGTTAGATTTTCAGGTTTATTGTCAGAGTACAAACATGATATCACATACTACCCTGAGATTCCTTTTTTCCTCCAGGCACAGCAGAATTATCACTAATTGGTAGTGCAAAAAATAAACAGTTCACAGCATAAACATGTAAACAAATAAAAGAACTATAAACAGATAATGAATGTAAACAAAATCACTGCAATACAGAGGAGAACAAAAGAAAATCAATCAAGTTAGCACTTCCTGAAATCTCTTATTTCTTCTGTGCTCCAGGGAATAAAAAAAGTCCTAACTTGTTTAACCTTTCCCTTGTTTAATCTTTCCCTGTAACTTAATTCCTGAAGTCCAGGCACATTCCAGTAAATCTTCTCTGCACTCTTTCTACTGTCAGATTAGAGGCAATGGCAGTGAGACCACCTGAAGTGATGAGGTCTCTGATGATCTGAGGAACAATATCCTGACAATGGATGATTGGTTCGTGTTCTACAGGTAGGCACAAGGAAGTGTCAGAGAATTAACATCAGTCCTCCACAAGGTAAAATACACAAGACCGCAACTGTGCTTTCTTTGCCCGCAGTTTTGATAGTGAACTTGAGGTTGGTGTCATGAAGAACAGTGTTTTCAGGGTTAAGGTTAGCAAGGGTGAATGAGGTGGAGAAGTCTTGGCAGTTAATATCCTGATAGTAATTGGAGAGGAAAAAAATCAAGATTTGTTAGAGAGGTGTCCAAAATGAGGAAGATAGCCAAAAGGATCATTTGTGTGTGTGTGTGTGTGTGTGTGTGTGTGTGTGTGTGTGTGTGTGTGTGTGTGTGTGTGTGTGTGGGGGGGGGGGGGGGAAAGAAGGTGGATCTCATCAAATAAATAGGCATGGAGGAGGACAAGGCAGTGTAATCGGTATCACAGTGAGGATAAAATTCATTGAGGTGCACGGCATAGAGGTTCAAAAGGCAAAAACCTTTGCGGAACAGTCTAACCTCAGCATCAGATAGGGGAGGTCAGAAAGGATAGCAAAGGCATGATAGGTGAAGCCAGGAGCAGGTGTGGAAAGGGGGTGGTGAACCATGGGGAGGTTTATAAGAAGGCAAGTTTAAAGAGGAGGAGCAAAACATGACACTGGTGAAATTCCATCACGAGGTATCTGTGCGTCAAATCCTTCTCTTTCCATCACACTTCTTCCTTGATTCATAATTTGAATGATGGATAAATAATAAATTTTGTTACACATTTCTTTGCTCTCCCTATGCTACAATCAAATTAATGTCCCTTTTTAATTTCCACCATCAAGATGCTGAGGATCTTCAGGTTGCAGAGAAAGGAAAAGATAAAGCATGGTTATGCAAATTTACAGACAGCTGCCCACTCAGAAACTGACACTATATGCATGTTTGAGGCAATGTTAGAGCTAGCCAGAAAGACGAGGCTTTTCTCTTTTCTCAATGTCACCCAGCTGATGTCACTGATGGAAAAGGTGTTTCATACCTTGTAGATAAGATTGTCAACTAAAAGATCGTGTTGAATCACATTTGCTTTCAGCTGTTCATAATACAAAGAGTCCTGAGAAAACAGGAATGATAACAGTTAACATTTTTGTCAACACAGACTTTTACTACTGAGAGATTCAAAGCATCTTACACATTATAAAAATTAGACAGACAACAACCTAGACATCTTTTGCACAGCTCCAACTTCATTGTTCTGAAAAACAAGTTATTATTTACTCGTATTGCAAAGTTTTATCAACCTTCATAACCACATTTCTCTTGATGCAAGTTAAGGGCCAATCTACAAAAGGTAGTGTGATGTGTGATTTTCTTTGACCTCAAAACAGCCTAATAACTTCTGTGCCCTGTTACAGGGAATGAAGATCATATCCTCTCTCTGCTTCCGACACTCAGGATCATACCAAATTGCTGCTGCCAATTTTTGCCACATCTATTGCTCACTGCTACACTGGAAGTAATCAAAATTCGATATTCAAAGACTTCATCTAATTTCTATCAGTCAGAACGGGCATTGGCATTACCAGACTTGCAGGCATCCTAGATGGGGAAATAACTATCGTCTGCAACCATAATTATTCTAAAGTGTCTAACAGTAAACTTTTTGTATGATGGTGGCCACCGCTATCAATTGCAGAATGTAGGCATCATTTGTTTATCCCAAGTAGACCATGAAATAAGCAGTTTGCTTGGCCATTTGAGGAGAAAATTAAGAATCAATATTCTGTAAGTCCAGAATCACATTATCTTTTTACTTAATGAAAGCCATATTAAGTGGCTGCTGTGTGATTAGAACTTGCAGCTGTGAATCATTGGGGCAATCTTCAGGAATATTTGCCTAGTAGCATATGCATCAAATAACAATACATCTTTCACAGCCATTGTTATATTGAAAATTGTTGACATCAATTTCTCAATTTTTAAAATAATTTGAAAAGTTATTTTGATGATAAAAGAGATGAATTGTTAATCATTGCATCTGCAAAGCATATTTCATATTTCTTGTATAAAAAATGAGAAAAATATTTTGGACAAAAAACATGTGTGTACTTTTGCTATTCTAGCCAGATTGAAGAATGATATATCCCTTGAGATGACAGTTTGACTTGAAAAAAAATGAGATGAAAAAGATGCTGCTCAAATATCTGAATCTGCTAGAGATGTCATACTCATTTAATTATTTGAAAAATATCTGATTGCCACACAACAGACACGTCCATTATTTGTCGTGTTTTACTTTCCATAACAATTGAATTTTAAGATGCAAGGGTACTCAGGCCCGATGAGCTACAAAATCAAAGCATAGAGGCCAATTTACCATCTTGTTTGACCTAAACACAAGTCCTGCAGTGACCACCTATTTACTACTTTGATTTAGAAACTGCTGTAAATAAAAATGTGCATTTTTGGTAAATGTCTGCCATCTTTTGAAAAGCCAAGTCTAATTATTTAACATTTTTTTGTTTGTTAACTTGATGGTGTGTACACAAATATAATCTCAAATATTGATTTTGTCTTCACTCAGGTGTTTTGTTTAAACATTAATTCATGTGAAAATAATAATCAACTACTGAAGCAGCTGAAAGCGTGGCATCACTGCAGTGAGGCATCCAGGGATAAGATTAAGAGAAAGATCGGCTTCAAAACTGTAATTGAGATTATTTTTATAAAGTTAGCAGCTCTAATGGCACCATCTTCCTGCAGCTGCCCCTCCCGCGCAGCAAACAAGCGGGGTCAGTTCGCTACAAGAGATGTACGCCACCACAAAATCCCCCTCAGAACCAGCTTGTGCATCTCGCCGCTTGGGCGGCCACCCCTTCACTTAGGTTGGGCCGTCCTCACGGGTTGGTTTAAGTCCACATGCACCAGCTTCAGTCTGTCAATCGTGAATAACTCTGCCCTGCCCCCAATGACCAGGGTAAAAGATTTTCACGAACGGTTATATGGTTATATGGCAGAGGACCTTGTACGGGTCCTCATACAGCACTGCAGGGGGTTAGAGTGCGGGCCACACTGGACGAAAACGAAATCCAATGAGACCAGCTCCTTGGGAATGTTCGCCGAGTGTTTGCCGTGGTGGGTTGGCAGTGGGGGTGCCAGCGAGGAGGGCTGGGTTCTCACTTCCAGATTCTGCGCCTGTCCCGAAGAACTCTCCTGGCAGTGACAACAGTGAACCATAGACTAGTTCCATAGACAAAACCTGGAGATCCTCCTTCAGGGCTGTTCAAAAGCCAGCAGGATCGGGCCTAGTGTTCTAGTACGGGATTCAAGGGCAGTTGGGGAAGCATGCTCAACTCCACTCCCGTGTCCACCAGGAAATGCCGTCCACTGGTCTTGTCGACCGCGTGCAGGAGGCTGGTCGCTTCCCTGGTATGAGCAGGGCTGTTGACGCTTGAGGGCTTGGGCTCCCAGTATTGGAGGTAGAAACACCAGGTGGTTTGGTCCTCTTGCAGCTTCTTCCTGGGGGCGGTCTGTGGTCATCTGAGTCCGGGGAAAGTGACCTGTGGCTTCATTCTCCTGTTTGGTTCTCCACAGCACATCAGCGCAGGCTGCGACATTCCAGGGGTCCGGAAAATCCTCATCCACCAGTAGGAGTTGGATGTCTTCTGGCATTTGTTCCAGGAAGGCTTGCTCAAACATTAGGCAGGGTTTGTGACCTTCTGCCAGTGCGAGCATCTCATCCATTAGAGCGTTCGGGGCTCTGACCCCAAGCCATCGAGGTGCATCAGCCTCACCGTGCGCTGCCGACAGGAGAGACTGAAGGTTCCGAGGAGGAAGGCTTTGAGGGTGACATACTTGCCCTCCTCTGGTGGATCGTGGATCAGGTCATCCCCTCTGGCTGCAGTTTCTTCATCGAGGACGATCACCACATGGTAAAATATAGTGGAGTCAGAGGTGATCTGTCTTGAGGTGAAACTGCACCTCCGCCTGCCTGAACCACGTGCGAGGTCGATGGGTCCAAAGTGGGGGGGGGGGAAGAGCAGAATTTCACTGCCACAGCGCTGATCGCAATCGAATCCATAGATAAAGACCAGATAATGTCTGGTCTCTGCAGGGTCACCAATGTAGTGGCTGCTACACACACAGAAATACACCACAGGACACAGTGGAGGTTTCAGTTGAACTATTTATTTAAATTTCGCGTGCACCCCTTTAAGGCCAACCGGAGTCCTGCCCTGCACAATGGTGATGTCATCACGTTGCCCGGAGTGCAAACTGTGGCCTAAGCCATGAGGTAATCAGCAAGACCCAATGGTGCCATCTTCCTGCAGCTGCTCCTCCAGCTCAGTGATATAAGCTGGCCCAGTTTACTTTTATTTTATGAAATAAAAGCATTAAAAAATTACCAAAAAATACACAATCACCTAAAAAGATGAATTTCAAACAATATTAACACATTTCAGATAAGTTTATTTTTAAAATATTTTATTTTAGTTTTCACAGACTTACAAAATCAAATAAACAAAGTCATTCATGTAACATGCATACCCAAAGTCCGTATTTTTCCCAACCCCACCACAGCGAATACATTCCAAAAACTTATCTTGATCCCACTCATCATGGGGTACATGACCCCTATCAAGGCCTGTAATGAAATCACAATGGCAGCGTCATTCAAGGAAAACACTAAACAGAAAAGAAAGAAACTCAAAAAGAAAACTGAGGACCTGAAAAGAAAAGGACAAGTGCGTTGTTTGCACCAAGTCCTATTTCCATAATAACATCTCTGGCTGTACTCAGATAATTCAAACTTATCCCTATTTAAAGGTGGGGGGGGGGGGGGGGGGGAAATCAATCTATCTGAGAACCAATGTATTATAAATAAGGTTTCCATACTCTAATGAATGGTTCATGTTTCCTCTGTAGATTATATGTGATCTTCTCCAGGGGAATGCAACTCTGCATTTCCAAATTCGATCATATGGTATTTAGCTAGCCATTAGAATTTGTGTGTGTAAATTTATTTCTAAAATGTATTACTTATTCCAAAGTGAGGGTCCGAAATCAGGCCTACAAAGGTCAAGGGAGAGATGGGAGTCAGGCTTGGTGGCAGGACCTGTGTCTGAACATTGTGACGGGGGTCATCAATGCCAGATATAGGATAGTGCACCAGTTGTACCTTACACCTCAGAAACTACACAGATCAAAGTCTGAGATTTCAGAAATGTATTTTAGATGTGGTATGGAGGTGGGAACTTTCATCCTCTCTACCTGACAGTGCTCAAAGGTGAGATCTTTTTGGAAAGACCTACAGGATATTCTAAAAAAAATTACAAGAGTGGATTTTCCACAGGATCCGGAGCTGTTCCTCTTGGGGGATATTGAAGAAGCGTAGTTTAGACTGACTAAATTCCAAATATCATTTGTGAAGGTCGCTTTGGCAGTAGCCAGGAAGTGTATAGCAGTCCGACTACCAGCTAAATACCACAAGTTTTCATTATTAGCAAATAGATATATTCCATTGTTGGGAAGGCATTGGAAAATTTAAAAACCAGTGACTGAAGTAGTACCTGTAATGGAGGATTAAAACCATGTGCTCAGATGCTTGTTTGCTTATGTGAAACTGACAACACTGGGGCCACACTCAGGTCACCTTACTTTCAGAATTAGCAGATGTAATTAAACTCAGCCATGGGGATTTATCTGAAGATACACTTTGAAATGGAATTCCACTGTGAGGCCCAGGGAAAGCAGTTGTCAAATACGACACTCTGAAATTGACGAATTGGTCACAACTTGTCTTGCTCAAGAAGTTTTAATGAGTCTTTGCAAGAAGTTTTAATGAGTCTTTGTATCTACGAGATAAACCAGGAAATCATAGCATCCTGGTTCCATAATAATCAATCTTCTAAATTGTAGAATAGTATGTTCAGCTTTGATTTTGACTGACAAATGTTAGAGGGAGTGGGTGCATGATTAATTGTTTTTGGGGTATATAAGCCTGGGGTCCTGCTGCTGAAGTTTAGATTCTCCGAGGGATGGGAACATCCCTTGTCAAGAAGGAAGAACAGCCAGAGTCCGAGCAACGTCCCGGTCGGGGGAGGTGAAGAAGCTGCTACCGGCGCCCCAGCAACCTACTACAAGTGTGCCCTCATTGCCTCGCTTCGGCAGTTGGGACCAGTCCAGGCGTTGTTAAGTATGATTAGGCAGGGCTTGCATATTGTAGATTGAAACCTGCTTTGAATTTGTAATAAACACTTGTGTAGACTGAACTGCTCTCGGTGTGTGTCTCTGTTTTCTTTCGGTAGCTCAAACACTGTGTTCAATCTAAAACGAACAAAATGAGAGGTACAAGTTTACCCAAGACAGTACCCTTTGCATTTGGAAAGAGTGCAGTTTCCTTATAACCATACTTCAGCAAGTGAAGAATAACAATACTGATTTTAAAGTGTCTAATTTAAAAGAAATAAATTAAAAAATATAAATTTGATTTGTGATTCAGTTTAATTAAAGAGTCCAGAGGTATTAAAAAACTGTCATATTTCACAATATTATAAAAATAAATAAATTAAACATTTATAATTAGGGATCAATGCAGGGGAACCTTTTTATTTGTAAAATGCATTAACAACTTGGATTGAAATATAAGAAAAAATTGATAACTTTGCAGATGATGCAAAGGTCGATAGCATTGTGATAGTGAAGAACGTCTTCTAAGGCAACAGAAAGATGCAAATCAGATGAAAAGTTGGGCAGAGCAGTGACGTGTTGAATTTAATCCCGGCAAGTGCAAGGTGACGCATTTTGGGAAGTCAAATCAAGATGGGACATAACAAGTGGCATCAGAGATGGGCTGGTTCATTCCAGGGGGGAAAAAAAAACAGCCTATACCAGCCATAGATTCCCTGACAAATATCAACAGCCACTTACACTAATGTACTAGTACTTTATGTATTAGTACATGACAATAAAAGGAACCTTGAACCCATTTTATTCTCCCCATATTCCATTTGCCTACACAATACAGGGTAATTTAGTAGTCAATTAACCTCTGATCTGCACTTGCTAGGTGGGAGGAAACCAGAGCACCTGGAAGAAACCCTCACAGTCACAGGAAAGATAGATGAACTCTATCCAGAGAGCACTGAAGTTGATGATTGAAGTAATAAATTGAACCTAGGTTTCTGGCACTGTGAGAGTATAGCTTTAAAAGTGTTTTCTTCTTCCTTTAATTTGATCTTTTTCTCCCCTTCTATTTCACTTTAGCAATTAATTTGACAATGGCTAACCTGCATTTCTAAGTTCCAAATTCTTTGTCCTAATTGGTATCACCAATTACCAATCACCAGACATCCTGCAGAGGGTGCTCAAAGAAAGTTTGTGGGCAAAAATAAGCACAACAAAGTACCTGTACTCACATTCTGGTTAACTGCAACAATACCTACATGTATTGCTTTTAAATCTCTGCTTTATTTTGCAATTTAATAGCCCTATTATTTTATTGAAGCCAACCAAAAAGCAGTATGGAATTGCACCATACTGTATGGTATGAGAGAAATTTGCTAGGTTATAGTCATTTTAGAATGTACATAAACCAGACTAATGAGAACCTTAATACACACAGTAAAAAATCAATTCCAACATGGAAACATACTTTAAAAGGCAAATTTAATTTTAAATGCATTTTGTTTTGACATTTTCCTATATGGAAGCAAAGATAACTTATGGTGCCTTGAGAAAAGTTTAGGGGAGATGTCAGATGCAAGTTTTTGTGTTTTATTTTTTACTGAGTGGTGGGTGCCTGGAATGCATTGCCAAGGCTGGTGCAATAGAGACATTTAAATAACTCTTACATAGGAACATGAATGTAAGAAAAAGAGGGTTACAGGCGTGAATTTGGAAAGGATTACTTGGGTCATCACAACATCATGAGCCAAAGGGCCTGCACTGTTGTGTAATTTATTGCCATCAAGTCTAACACTGTATACGATTTCCATTACATTCATAATTATGGTGGTAATTTCTATGTTCCTCTCTTTAATTCTGATTATTTAACATTTCTAAGAACATAACATTTGATATTCCTGTCAATTTCTGTTCCTTAGAGCAGCTGTTGTTGGACTGGATAAAGATAAACACTACAAAGTCATTTGAAAAAGCTGTCTGATTTCTCGTAAATTTTGTTTAAATACAGATGAATAATTAATGTAACCTTGAATTTGTTTAAACGACTTTTTTTTCATTGTTAAGTCAATTATTTTTATGATGATCAAAAACATATGCAGTTGCACCTGGGAATATGACCAGATGGTTCATACTTTTTGATAAGACAGGTCAGTTATTTTCACAGAAACTATGGCAAAATACTTAATTACTGCAAAGCTGATGCATTATCTATTTTTGACCTCAGATAGGGATTTGCAGGTATTTTAGGTATTAAATATAGTCAAAGGTTGCAAATGTATTGAGCTTTGACATTATTTGACAGCTTGTATGTACATAAATGAATGTATATAAATGTATTTAATTTATCCATTATAAGGTACTTAATCAGCCAGGCTAATAACCTTTAGTATAAAATGTTAGTAAAGAAAACAAATTTAATAAATGACTAAGATGATATGAAGATTTGAAAGGAGAGATATAGGGCAGCAGATGATGGGGCCAGGGATCATAGATGGAGGTGAATACCACAGATGCATTTAGACCACAAGATAGGAGCAGAAATATGCTATTCACCACATCAAGTCTGTCCTTTCTTTTAATCATGAACTGATCCATCTCCCCTCTCAGCCTCAATGCCCAGCCTTCTCCCCATAACCTCTGATGCCCTAGCTAATCAAGAACACATCAATCTGTCTTTAATACACCTAATGATCTGGCCTCCACAATCACCTGTGGCAACAAATTCCACAGATGTACCACTCTCCAGCTAAAGAAATTCCTATTCATCTGTCCAAAGTGGACGCCTTTCAATACTGAAGTGGTGCCCTCTTTTCCTAGATTCTCTCACCATGGGAAGCAACCTTTCTACATCCACATTATCCATGCCTTTCAACATGCAAAATGTATCAACGAGATCCCCCCCCCCACCAAATTCTTCTAAATTCCAACAATTACAGTCCAAGAGCTGTCAAACATTCCTCATATAATAACCCTTTCATTCCTGGAATTATCCTAGTGAATCTCCTTTGAATCCTCTCCAACGTCAGCATGTCCTTTCTTTAAAAAAAATCCCAAAACTGCTCACAATACTCAAAGTGTGGTCTCGCCAATGCCTTATAAAGCCTCAGCAATGGCTTCAACTTATTAACTGCAAAATAAAAAATTATTAAAATGACACAAAAGTGGGTGATATTGTGGATAGTCTGGAGGGTTGCTAAATTACAAAGGGATATTGATAGGATGCAGAGTTGGAGTGCCAGATGGAGTTTAGAAAAGTGAGGTCATTCATTTCAGTATGTTAACAGGAAAATTCTGAGCAGTGTGGAAGAAATGAGAGATCTTGGGGTCTATGTCCAAAGGACACTCAAAGCTGCTGAACAGGTTATAGTGTAAATAAGAAGGTGTATGGAATGCTGGCCTTTATTAACCATGGCATCAAAATCCAAAACAATACACTGTATACAAGACCTTAGTTGGACACCATTTGAAATACTGTATTCAGTTCTGGTTACTTCATTACAGGAAAGATGTGAATGCTATAGAGGGTGCACATTAACAAGGATGCTGCCTAGATTGGAGCACATGCATTATGAGGATAGGTAGAGTGAACTTGGCCTTTCCTCCTTGAAGTGACAGAGGATAAGGGATGACCTGATAGAGGAGTACAAGATGAGAGGCATTTATTTGTAAATGGCTAGAGGCTTTTTCTCAGAGTTGAAACGGTTAACACCAAGGAACACAAGGTGCTTGGGAGTAAGTACAGGGGGATGCAAGAGGTATGTTCTTCACACAGAGTGGTGAGTGCATGGAATGCACTGCTGGCAATGGTGGTGGAGACAGGTAAAACAGGATCTATTAAGAGACTATTAAATACAATGAATTGATAAAAATGGAGGATTATGCTGTTGGGAAATTCTCAGCAGTTGATAGAGTAGGTTATGTCAGCATAACATTGTGGACTCAAGGTCCTTTAGTGTGTTGTTGATTTGTATATTCCAAAGGTATAGATAAATATTTTGAAAGGCCCAGTGAATAAAGATGCATGGATATTCATGTGGAGCACAAGCACTATCGCGGACCTGTTCGAATGAATAGATTGCCTCTGCACTATTTATTGTACCAACTTGTTTGGAAGTGGCTTTTAGCATAGATTATATACATTAATAATTAGTTCTCAATTGGTCAACTTCTTTAACCCTGCTCCCCAAAAAAACTCAATCAATGCAAACAACCATGAAATGTGAAGGCACAAGAAACTGAAAATGCTGGAATATAGAAAAATAAAACTATTGAAGGAAATCAATGTTGAGCAGCACTGGCAGGGGGAATGGGGGTGAGGTGGGTAGAAAGTGGGTGGAGTTGGGAAAGGAATGTAGACATTTGGGTGAAACCCTGTATTAGGAGAGGGAAGATAGCTAGTATAAAACTAAATGAGTGACATGTGAGATAGAGGCCTGTAGATGGCAGGTGACCCATGGAGAGGTGAAAGAAGATAGATGGAACCAGATGGGAGAGTGGGACAGCTGCCGGATGGTGAGATGGATACCAGTGCTGTAACCTGACATGCAAAAAAAAGTTGGAAATACTATTGACTATGATAGCAAAAATTGAATTGGCGCAGCTTATTACAGTTCTTGGCGACATCTTAGCTAGAATTAAGTAGAGATTTTACAACAGTTAACTGCCACAGTTAAGGGAGAGCATAAATTTTTGGGCATGGTGAATTTCTAATCACTGTTTCATTCCGGCAGCCGCCAACATTCTCAGCCCACTATTTCAAATCCTCGCCACAAAGCGCAAGGAAGTTGATTAGACTGCAGACATGGAGTCAATATTCACAGCTGCCAAGGACACTCTGGCTAATGCAGCAATGCTGGCACATCCTAATCCCACCACCGCCCTGGCACACATCACTGATAGAGCAGAGGGTGCGGTTCTCGAACAGTTTGTCAACGGCCAATGACAACCCATGGCTTTCTTTAGCCACCACTTATGGCCACCAGAAACGAAGCGTAGCACATTTGATCGAGAGCTGTTGGCTTGTACCTGGCCACACATTTCTGGTATGTTTTGGAAGGCCACCATTTCATTACTTTCATGGACCACAAGCCACTCACTTCTGTCTTTAGCAAGATATCGGACCTGTGGTCGGCCAGGCAGCAACATCACTTGTTGTACATATTTAATTGGAGTTGCAAGACCAAAGACAGCTAGACCAGATAATTTCCTTTCAAAATTTTCCAACAATAATCAATTTCATAGGAAATGAGTCTCCACTCATGCAAAATTCATTTTTAGGGCATAGAAGTTTCTGGCAATAATTAAGAATTCACACCATTACTAATGTACTTGCACTAGAACAGAGACTCAACTTCTGGAAACTTTAGTGGGTGATTTATTAGGCAGGTACTGCAACACCAAGGACCAAAGCATCTCTCATGCCAATGAGAACAAATTCAGATGAAACCTTTGTTTTCCACATTTAAATATCCACGTGTAGCCCCTGGATCATCACAGCCCAATTTACTCATTAATAATGCTGATAACTTTGATGGCATTTTTAAGCGACAATATCTGTACTATTTAAATTACCCTGGCTAGAAAAAATTGTACAGAGCACATTGCTCTACCTTCAGTATATTACCTTGGTGTGGCGGACTGAGTGGCCGCATAATGTAGCAGGCCAAATCGCCACCCATGCAGCTGGCTGAATGGCTGTGGGCCTAATTGCTGGTTGAACAGCTGACCAAACGGCCGTGCAGTACTGCGGGCCTGATTGCCACTGGTGCAACTGGCTGAATGCCGCTGGTACAACTGGCTGAATGCGAGCCTGCTTGCAGTGCACAGGGCAGTTAGGGACTTAACCACAAGATGGTGCGGGGCATCGTCTCAACTTAAAGCCCTGCACTCTTCACATGCATCGCGGTGAAGTGATGATGCCACTTCTTGTCCCAGGTGTCTGAGCCGGAAATGACTTAAAGAGAGGCAAGCTTGAATAACTGTTCTTCCTGACTAATTACTGTGCCTGGGGCATTGATTTAGTGGCACTGCTGCAGCAGGCACCACAATTGGTGATCCAGACTGTAAGATTCAGCCAAAGCTGGAATCCACAGTTAACATGGATGCAACAGTAACAGTTAACACAGTAGCCATTAACGTGTCCTCTTTCTGAGCTCACCAATCTTGCATATGGCTCAACCTGGCTGAGACCCAGTTCCACCCCATGGCATAACTGCTGAAGACACAAAAGTTTTGGCACGCTGTCGGAGCGTTGGATGCCACTTCAGCAGCTAAGGTGAGCGAATTTATTGGTCACCCCCCGTCAGAAAATCAATACACCAGGTTCCCGCACTTCCTCCTGGAAATCCTGGAATTAACCAGGCATAATCATGGCATGCAGGTCTTGAATATGGAATTGCTTGGTGACAGAAATCCATCTAATTTACTGAATGAAATGGTCGCACTAGTAAACAGCCATTCCAATTGCTTTCTCTTTGAGATCCTATTCCTGGCAAAGATCCCGGGTCACATCTCCATATTGATGGCGGTTATGGATTTCAGACATTCCCATGACGTAGCCAGGGAGGCTGATAGACTCTACCGCATACCAAGGCAAGAGTCTGCCCATATACAGCCAGCATTCTCAGCAGAGACAGCTCCCGTGCCCTGTGCACCACCTGTAGTTCTGGTCAAAACAAGAAGGGACAAGTGTACTAACAGGCGCCGAGAGTGGTGTTTTTACCAACGTCGGTGTGGGAAAAATGCTAGCAGATGCGTGCCCCCGTGAACCTACCATTCCAGCGATCCATTGGGATTTCATTTTGGCTTCTGTCACACAGCCCATCTTGGGCGTAGATTCCCAAAACAGCGATTATCACTCCTTTCGGACTTTTTGAATTCCTCAGAATGCCATTTGGTTTGAAAAATGCTGCTCAATTATTCCACTGGCTCATGGATGCTATCGGTGGGGATTTAGAATTCACATACATATACTGAGACAACATCCTCATCGCCAGTCAAGATGAGCAAGAACATCAACAACATTTACACCGCCTGTTCTAGCGGCTGGACGAATTCGTACTTACTGTCAACCCCGTCAAATGCCAGTTTGGTAGGGCACAAGATCACAGCAATAGGTACATTTCCCTTATCCACCAAAGTGGATTTCGTATGTGCTTTCCCGAAAACTGCCACAGTTAAGGGAGAGCATAAATTTTTGGGCATGGTGAATTTATAATCACTGTTTCATTCCGGCAGCCGCCAACATTCTCAGCCCACTATTTCAAATCCTCGCCACAAAGCGCAAGGAAGTTGATTAGACTGCAGATATGGAGTCAATGTTCACAGCTGCCAAGGACACTCTGGCTAATGCAGCAATGCTGGCACATCCTAATCCCACCACCGCCCTGGCACACATCACTGATAGAGCAGAGGGTGCGGTTCTCGAACAGTTTGTCAACGGCCAATGACAACCCATGGCTTTCTTTAGCCACCACTTATGGCCACCAGAAACGAAGCGTAGCACATTTGATCGAGAGCTGTTGGCTTGTACCTGGCCACACACTTCTGGTACGTTTTGGAAGGCCACCATTTCATTACTTTCATGGACCACAAGCCACTCACTTCTGTCTTTAGCAAGATATCGGACCTGTGGTCGGCCAGGCAGCAACATCACTTGTTGTACATTTCAGAGTTCACTACAGATGTGCGCCATGTGTCAGGAAAAAAAAACAATCTGGTCGTTGATGCACTGTCCAGACTAGCAGTGCATCATATCCAGGGTGGTGTGTATATCTCTAACTTGGTGAGACAACAGGCCATTGATCCAGATGTTCAGGCATAGAGAACAGCCATCACAAGCTTGGATCTACAACATGTGGCGCCACAGCCAGGTGGGCCAAGTCTACTCTGTGACATGTATATGACCTGCCACAGGCCAGTAGACCCTGCAGCTTGAAGATAGCACCTTTTTGACAAGGTTCACAACCTGTTCCATCCCTCCATCAGAGCAACAGTGAAGCTTAAGGCATGGCCTTAAGGAAGATATCATTCAGTGGGCCAGAATGTGTACCCATTGCCAAACTTCCAAAATACAGTGGTACAGCAAGGTGCCTCTCCAGTCTTTCCCAGCAGTGCACCAATGTTTTGAGCATGTAGACCTGGTCAGACCACTGCCAGTGTTT